>NC_044310.1:32831866-34031866 GCF_007474595.2 Lynx canadensis | reverse complement strand
ATTTCCCCTCTGTCCTGGGAAAATAGCAATGTCCAGTGTCCAGAGCAGGGCATGCAGTGAATTCAATTCTATTCATGATAGCAAGCGTGTCCAGACCATGTCAGGGCATCTCGCGTGAAGCTGCAGCAGAATTTTGGTGGAAAACACGTCAAAAGAGCAGCTGGGGCAGGAAAAAAAAAAAAAATGGCTCACTCTGCAGTCTGTATCTTAAACTTCATGGAGCTTACCACCTAGTAGGTAGAGAAGTACAAATAATCACCAAGCAGTTATTGTATAAAATAAGACAGAGTCCCTCTCTTCAAACAAAAATAATTTTATTTTTTCCCCAGTTTAGGGTTAACACATGCTTACCATATAAGTTTTTTACATTTGGATTTTCATTTTATTTTTTTAGTTTCTTTATTTTTGAGAGAGAGAGAGACAGACAGAGGCAGAGAGAGAGAGAAAGAGAGTGCGCACAAGTCGGGGAGGGGCAGAGAGAGAGAAGGAGACTCAGAATCTGAAGCAGGCTCCAGGCTCTGAGCTGTCAGCACAGAGCCCGATGCAGGGCTCAAACCCACAAGCCGTGAGATCATGACCTGAGCTGAAGCAGGATGCCCAACTGACTGAGCCACCAGGCACCCCTACATTTGGATTTTGAAAGCATGAAGTAAGCACCATTTGAAATTCCGATTTTCTAAAGTTAATACCTTCAAACGTTTTGGTGACTACCTTCACAGAAATCTCTTTCCATAAATACATGTGTGAACGTGCATATATAATTTTACTTACGTGTGGCCTCAATATACATGTTCTTTGTTCCTGTTTTGTTCACTCAACAATATCCCTAATGTCTTCTGTGTCAATAAACATAAGACTGCATCATTTTTAATGGCTGTTGGAGTCCATTTCACCATACAGATGTGCCATTTCTTATGTAATCCCTAAGTATGTGTTACATGATGGACATTACGGTTTCCATTTTCCTACTTTTCATTTAATATTTGCTGAGCACCTATTATATGCCAGGTACTGTTCTAAGTACCAGGGACACAGTGATAAACAAGATAGGCAAGATCCCTGGCCAAATTCTACTGGGGGAGACTGATAGTATGCAAGTAAATAGCAGATAATTTGAAGGAAGGATAAGTGCTAAGAAGAAATAAAGACAAACTCTCTTAGAGAAGGACTGGGTGTCAAGAGAGTAGACTACTTTAGACGCAGTGATCCAAGAAGGCCTTTCCGCAGAGTGACATTTGAACACAGACCTTGGACAGTCATGTAAAGCAGGAGTAAAGCATTCTAGAGACAGGAGGCATGGAGTACAAAGGCCCTGGTGCAGGAAGAGGCCTGGCATATTCATGGACTCGCAGGAATGCCAATGTGGCTTGAGGGCAGAGAGGGACAAAATGGACTAAGCGTTGAGAAAACTCAAGAGAAACCACAGTAGGAGCTAGCAAGTCAGACCCCATAGGTCATGGAGTTTGGGTCTTATTTTAAGTGTACCATGAAGTCAATGGAGAGTTTTCAGTGGGAACAAGATATGATCTGATGTACATTTTAAAAGATCACTCTGGCTACAATGTGGAGAATGGACTACTGGAAAACAACAAATGAGCAGAGAGACCAGTAGATGCTTCCTTATCCGGGGAGAGAAGATGGTACCTTGGACAGAGCTGCTGGAAAAAGGCTAGACAAGAACACATTGTGAAGACAGAAAAAGTGAGAAAGGGAGAGGAGAGGCAACAATCAAAGAGGTTTCCGGGTCTGTGGCTTGAACACTTGGGCAGATGGGGACAAAAACTTGGGAGAGGAACAGCTTTGAGCACACAGATCCCACACACATTCCATTAGATTTATATGTAATTATTTTGGTTTGGGGTGAGGAGGGCTACTGCTAATTTATTTATTTTTTTATTTTATTTATGTGTTTTTATTTTCATTTGAGAGAGAGAGAGAGAGAGAACAAAGGTGGGGGGGGGGAGGGGAGAGAATCTTAAGCAGGCTCCATGCACAGCACAAAGGGCTTTATCCCACAGCTCATGACCTGAGCCAAAATCCAGAGTCAGAAGTTCAACCCTCTGAGCCACCCAGGTACCCCTAATCTTTTATTTTCAATTATTCATTGCTAACATATATATATATATATATATTTTTTACATTTTGATCTTCTTTCTTATCTTGCTAAACTCAGTTATTAGTTCTAGGATTTTTTTTTTGTAGATTCCTTGAGATTTTCTATGTAAACAATCATGTCACCTATGAAGAGAGCCAGTTTTATTCCTTCCTTTCCAATTTATATTCTTGTCTCTTTTTCTTGCCTCGCCACACTGGCTGGGACTTTTAGGAGTGGTTCCTGATCTCTGGGGGAGAACAGTTTTTTACCATGAAGCATGATGTTTGCTGTGGGCTGTTTGTAGATGCCCCACATCCAGTTGAAGAAGTTCCCTTTTAAGCATGCTGAGAGTTTTTGTCACGAGTAGATGCTGAATCTTTGTCAGATGCTTTTTCTTCACCAATTGACATGACCATGCGGTTCCCCTTCTTTAGACAGTGAACATGATGGACTACATTGAGTGACTTTTGAATGCTGACCCAGCCTTCCATCTCTAGGACAAACCCCAGGTGGGCACCAAACCTGGGGAGTTTTAGCCATTATTTCTTTGAGTATCTCTTCTGCACTGCACTTTCTTCTTCTGCGACTCCAACAACAGACGGCAAACCTTCTGGTGTTGTCCCACAAGTCACTGAGGCTCTGCTCAACTTTGTAACTCTTTCCTGTTGTTCATATTGGGTAATTTTTATTGCTTTCCTTTCAAGGTCATTGATTCTTTGTTCTTCATCTCCATTTTGTTATTGAGTCCACTCAGTTTTTAAAATTTCAACTATTGCATTTTTTTTCTTTTATCTCCATTTGGTTCCTTTTTATTTCCTTTTTGGGGGGTAGTGGCTAACAGTTTCTATCTTTTTTGCATCAATACCGTTTGCCCTTATTTTGGAGAGCATTTTCATAACAGCTGCTTTAAAGGAAGTGTCTGGTTATTCCAACATCTGTGTTGAGATGTTCCTGGTTCTTCACATGATGATTAATTCTGGATTGTATCCTGGATATTTTGAATACGAGGTTATGAACATTTAGGTCTTGTTTAAATCCAGTGGAGAGTGTTGACATTTTTGTTTTACCAGACTCTCAACCAGGTTGGATTTAGGTGACAAGTTTTGACCAGCCTTCCATAGGTTATAGTTTCAATGCCAGTTCCATTTTCAAAGCCTCCTCAAGTGGGTCCTCTGTGGACACCACCCAATGTCCAGTCTAGGACTCAGTCAGTGGTCTATCCCTTGGACCACTTCTCAGAGTCTTTGGCGTTTGCTAGAATCAGATGCGTGCGTGCACAGCTCAGCGGTTAGCTGTTCATAAACAACTTTTAAGGGCTGCTTTCCTGAGCTCTTCCCTGTTTTCTCCTGGTGATTTCCAGTTCATCGGGCCTCCCCCTCTCGGACCTCTGGCTAGACAGCTGAGATCTTAGTTACTGCCTTCTCCCTCACATTTCCTGAACGGTACCCAGATCTGGGCCCAAGCAGCAGGAAGGCAGAGGAAAAAGAGCAACCGATTTCACCCCCTGCCCCCACCATCCTGGAATTACAGCTCCTCTGATCAGAGAGGAACATTTCCCTTTTTCAGTTTTAGGTGCTTGGCGACCCCACTGCTGTCACAGGCGGTACCACCACCACTATAGTGGGGCTGCCTGCGGTCTAAGGCACGAGGGAGAAGGGAGGAAAATAAAACCAACCTTTGGAATTTCCCTCTCTGTCTGAGTCTCAGAGCCCCGTCCCCGCCCCAGAGCCATAACTAGAGGTCTTCTGGAATTCTCTCTGGCTGTCCCCTAACAGGCACTGCTGGGTTTGGGGCCTTGCATTGAGGACATGGGATACCAGAGGAAAAAATGAAAAATTCACTGCCAGCGTGGTAGTGCTTTTAATTCTGGTCTCTTCCCCCAATCTGCCTACTACTCTATTTCAGAGTCCTCAAATAGCTGCTAAATGCACCTGTCCAGGCCTTTAGCTGCAGCCAATGAGACAGATTCCTGTCCATGTATCGTGTACATATATCCTGGTACATACAGACGCCTCCATTTCTGTAGGGAATATAGCTACGAGAGGAAGTGCCAGCTCATGAGGTATGTGTATATTCAAATTGTGCTAGATACTACATAGTCTTTTCTAAAGGGATTGTAACCAATTTACCCTCTGACCAGTGGAGACCCAGAGTTTCCACTGTCCCACATCCTCACCAATACTGGAATATGGAGCTTTTCAAGTTTTGCTACTTTGGTGGATGTGCAGTGGTATCTCAAGGTAATCCTAATTTGCCTCTCCCTAGGCAGCGATGCAACCGAACACGTTTTCATAAGTTTATCAGCCATTTGGATTTCCTCTTTCATGGAGTGCTTACTCAGGCCTTTTGCTTGTTTTGATACTGGGTTGTTTCTTTATTCCTGTTGATTTCTGTAGCTCTCTATTCTGGAAACACACCCTTTGTTGGCTGTTCATGTTATAAATATCTTTTTTTCACTCTGGATCGCCTTTTCATTCTCTTAATGGTGTCTTCCTGGTGAATGAGAAGTTCTTAACTTTAATACAGCAAAAGCGATCGATCTTTTCCTATAGCAGCAGACACAACTTTTGTGTCTATTTAAGAACTTTCTGTCTGTCCACTCTATCTTAAAGTGATCTCTCTTGTCTCAGCATTTGAGTGGAGTATACCTCAAGCATACAAAGTATGAAAGAGCAAGATAGCAAGGGAGAGAGTATGAGCTCTAGAGGTGGACAGATAAGAGTGGTCCTGGACAGGTTACTTTACCTTCGGGAGCATTAGTTTCTTTTATCTGTAATCAAAGATACACTATCCACCTTGCACGATATGTATAAAGCACCTACCACAGTGTTGGCACATAGTAGGCCCTTAGTAAGCAGTGGTAGCAGTGATTATAGTCTCTGAACTCACCTCTCCCCTTGCCCACATGGCCACAACTGCCAAAGCCTCAGGGCTTCTCTGTGAAACACCAATCTGCTGCATTCAAGGACAGCTACACGGCTTCAATTAACTGCCCTCGGCAGGCCAGCAAAGTCTCCCTGTTGTTCACGGGCAGCACCCACCACCAAGGCCCACTATCTCCAACTAGAAATGCAGGCTTGATGCCCAGAGATGCTCTTCTCACAAAGAAAAGTCGTCCTGGGGCTCCCATACGAACATGATGTCAGCCAAGGTGAAGAATCAAAACGACATCTCTTTCTGCTCACCGCCAAGCTCCACTGAGCCGGAGTGACTTGGTGTCAAAGGTGACTTGTATGTCCATCTGTGGGTCCCACATTTCGACACAGGGAAGAGAGGCAGCATGATGACATGCACGTGGGTTGGCACAAGTACACAGTAAAGTGCACACCCTGGAGGAGGTGTGTATTGGGGTACACAGGATGTGCGTGCAAACGTGCAACAGTGTATGTCCGCAGGAAGCCGGGACACTCTCCTCAGCCTAAGGTTTTGCTGGAGAGGCCGGATAATTATCTACTCCAACATACCCAGAGCTCCGGGCCTCTTAATGCCCTCTGCCCCACCCTCTAGGCCGCAATCTGTGCTCAGGAAACAGATTCCTGTTCTATGGACCTGGATGGATCTGAATGAGGAAGGAGCATCTACTGCAAATTCTTTAAGCAACTGGCAGAGTCTTCTAGATGCTACATCCCACTTCTTAGACCACAAGTCTCCAGAAAAGCTTCGTAAGACTTTCCCACAATCCTGAGATATCCCACTGCCCTTCCCAGAGACCCCCCCCTCCCCCACCTCACCAGGCTCCACTTCAAATGTGGCCAAGTGCTGAGTGCAGAAAGGACAGAGGGGGGAAGATTGGTACCTGCGCCTAGTGTTTGTCCAGCGGAGTCAAAGGAAAGAACCACTGAATCTGCAACACAAGAGGACAAGTTCATTTCTTTCTCCTTGCTAGAGTTAAAAAGACAAAAAAAAAAAAAAAACAAAAACAAAAACAAAAACAAAAAACAAGCTCCCACTGACTCTGCCCAAACCCTCCCCCATGAGGGAAAATCAACTGGATTGGAACTCAGCTGCATGGACAGCTTCCACAGGCCCATGCCCACCCATCCACTGGGCCAGGAGGCCCTACCGAGCCCAGCCCCTAGCCTCCCACCACTGGGAGGAACGTCTCAGGGCAGAGACAGGCCTCGAATTCTTCACAGGCATTTCCTGCAAAACTAAGGGACAAATTTACTTTTTTCCCCCTTCTTATAATGAAAATAAAATTAAAACAATGCAAAAGAAAACTCTTCTGCAGCTGGTTAAAGGCACTAACATTTCCCTTTGACTTCTCCCTTTCTTTTCCTACTCATATACCCAATTTGTTTATTATTTCTTCCCCAGAAGGGCTTAAAATGGCCTACAGGAATTTACAGGACACACTGGAATTTTTTAAAAAATGAAGAAGTCAAGAAAGGAAAAATATTACATAGTCCGGGGAATGTTAGTGCACAAAACGCATGCCATGAGGACCTGTGCATATGCCACAGGTGGAATCAAGAAGGCCTGAGCTCCCAAACTGCCAAAGGAAAGGAGAAAATGAACAGTCACAAGATTTAGTACCCACAGCACATTCATTCATTTGACCAGTCAGCAAATATTTATTGGGCATGACAATATGCTATGACTTTGAGATACAGCCACAAACAAAAGGGCATGGTCTCTACCCTCACAGGTCTCCCTGACATCAGTCTAAGAGACAAAAAAAAAAAAAAAAAAATTACCAAACAACAAATCACCCAACTAAAAATTATCTGAGTGAAACAGAGTGCTTTGAATATCTCTATTAAGAATCAGACCGAGGACACCTGGGTGGCTTAGTCAGTTAAGCGTCTGACTTCAGCTCAGGCCATGATCTCACAGTTTGTGAGTTCGAGCCCCGTATTGGGCTCCGACAGCTCAGAGCCTGGAGACTGCTTCGGATTCTGTGTCTCCCTCTCTCTCTGCCCCTCCCCTGCTCGCATTGTATCTCTCTCTCAAAAAATAAATGAACATTAAAAGAAATGAAAAAAAAAAAAAAGAATCAGACCGAGTTTGGAAGGGGACTGGGGGCTGATGAGGGAAGGCTAACAGAAGTGACACCTGGACTAACAGCTGAGGGATAAGTGAGGGTTAAACCCCACAAACCCCTGGAATGAGGCATTCCAGGTAGAGAGAATACTTGTGTGGAGACCTGAAGCGTGATGCAGCAGGGTGCTTCGGGGCAACTAAAAGACCAAAATATAAAAGCAAATATGAAACAGTCATCAGGAAGAAATTTCTCCTGTGGGTCCTAATAATAAAAGGGGATCCTATATGACGCTGAAGACTGTAACTTCTACAACATTTCTATAATACATAAGCGTGACTCTTGTATGGCTATTTCTTACAACGCGAGCTCATACAAAATGATGGAATAAAGCCAATGCATGATTCAATAAAAGCTATTATAAGGAACACTGAGATAAGGCCCAAGATAACCCCAGAAACCCCAGACTCAAAAGGGATCATATTCAAAAGGCTCACTCACCACCAAGGAAAGCCAGCTGGATGTATATAGGACCAGGGTCTATAGCCACACCCCCACCCCAGCCATATCCTCTGACCTCAGGCTGAGGTCATTTTCTCTTACTGCACAAGGAAACCCAACACATGATAAATCATTATCATAACTGTACATAACATCTCTCCCCACTGCTGGACTATCAGCTCCACGAGGGCAGACACTATACCTGCTTTATTCCCTGGCACATTACCAGCAGAACACTGGGAAGTAACCATCTGCTGAAGGGCCTGACCGTGGCTCAGTTGGTTGAGCGTCTTACTCTTAATTTCAGGTCAGGTCATGATCCCACAGTTGTGGGATTGAGCCCCGCATCGGGCTCCACGCTGAGCATGGAGCCTGCTTGGGACTCTCTCTCTCTCTCTCTCTCTCTCTCTCTCAATCCCTCTCTCTCTCTACCTCCCTCTGCCCCTCTCCCCTGCTTGCATGCACTCTCTCTCTCTCTCTCTCTCTAATAAAACAAAAATTTACCCATTTGCTGAATAACAGTGCCTAGAGAAGTAAATGGATCACAGATGCTTCATAAATATCATGTCTTAAAACCAAACGTTTACAAAGAACAAGGTGGCAGAGAGCCGACAGATATGGTTTCTGATAAGGGTCCAGAGGCAGACATTCTGTGCTTCCAATTAAGGGCAGATCCATATGCTGTGAAACCTACCAAGTAGGTAGGGTTGAAGTTTTCTCACAAAGATGCAGAAGCACAATTAGGACACCTGGCTGATCAGATAGGTGACCGTCCTATCTTGTATGAGATCAAATCAATGTCTCACTCTACAACCTCTTCTTCTTTATCAACATTTCACACATCTGTCTTCTCTCAGTGCTACAGCTCTTCTAGAAGAGAGCCCCTTATTTTTCTCTCTCTTTTTTTAAAGAAGCTTTACTGAGGTATAATTTACATACTATAAAATTCATTCATTTTAAATGTACAATTCAGTGATTTTTAGAAAATTTGCAGAGCTATGTAACCATCACCACACGCAATTTTACAACATTTCCATCATTCCAAAAAGATCCCTCATGTCAATTTACAGTCCTGCCCTGCTCTCACCTCCAGCCCCAGGCAACCACTGATTTACTTTCTGTCTCTGTAAATTCCCCTTTCTGGACATCTATCTATCTGCTTTTGTTAGAACTGTTCCATAGCCCCTAACCATACCCCTGCCTCTGATGTGGCCCACTTCCATCATCCTTTATACCACTGATGATGTTTCTTTCTTTCTTTCTTTCTTTCTTTCTTTCTTTCTTTCTATTTATTTAGAGAGACAGACAGACAGACAGACAGGCTGCAGGAGGGGAAGAGAGGGAGAGAGAATCCCAAGCAGGTTCTGAGCCATGAGCCCAGAGCCCAAAGTGGGGCTTGAACCCACAAACTGAAAGACCATGACCCAAGCCAAAACAAAGAACCAGATGCCCAACTGACTGAGCCTATATCCCTGATGACCTTTCTAAACAGTATGCCTCACTGTGGCTTTGCTCTTAATTAAAATCCTTCAGAGACCAAAAACCATAAAATACCTAAGAATAAATCTAACCAAAGAGGTGAAAAATCTATACACTGAAAACCAAAGAAAGCTTATGAAAGAAATTGAAGAAGACACAAAAAAACAGAAAAAGATTCCATGCTCCTGGATAGGAAGAATAAACATTGTTTAAATGTCAATACTACCCAAAGCAATCTACATATTCAATGCAATCCCTATCAAAATTATACCAGCAGGGGCGCCTGGGTGGCACAGTTGGTTAAGCGTCCAACTTCAGCCAGGTCACGATCTCGCGGTCCGTGAGTTCGAGCCCCGCGTCGGGCTCTGGGCTGATGGCTCAGAGCCTGGAGCCTGTTTCCAATTCTGTGTCTCCCTCTCTCTCTGCCCCTCCCCCGTTCATGTTCTGTCTCTCTCTGTCCCAAAAATAAATAAACGTTGAAAAAAAAAATTAAAAAAAAAAAATTATACCAGCATTCTTCACAGAGCTAGAACAAACAATCCTAAAATTTGTATGGAACCAGAAAAGACCCCGAATAGCCAAAGCAATCTTGAAAAAGAAAACCAAAGCAGGAGGCATCACAATCCCAGACTTCAAGCTATATTACAAAGCTGTAATCATCAAGACAGTATGGTACTGGCACAAGAACAGACACTCAGATCAATGGAACCGAATAGAGAACTCAGAAATGGACCCACAAACGTATGGCCAACTAATCTTTGACAAAGCAGGAAAGAATATCCAGTGGAAGAAAGACAGTCTCTTCAGCAAGTGGTGCTGGGAAAACTGGACAGCGACATGCAGAAGAATGAACCTGGACCACTTTCTTACCCCATACACAAACATAAACTCAAAATGGATGAAAGACCTAAATATAAGACAGGAAGCCATCAAAATCCTCGAGGAGAAAGCAGGCAAAAACCTCTTTGATCTTGGCCACAGCAACTTCTTACTCAACATGTCTCCAGAGGCAAGGGAAACAAAAGCAAAAATGAACTACTGGGACCTCATCAAGATAAAAAAGCTTCTGCATATCAAAGAAACAATCAGCAAAACTAAAAGGCAACCAACAGAATGGGAGAAGATATTTGCAAACGACATATCAGATAAAGGGTTAGTATCCAAAATTTATAAAGAACTTCTCAAACTCAACACCCAAAAAACAAATAATCCAGTGAAGAAATGGGCAAAAGACATGAATAGACACTTCTCCAAAGAAGACATCCAGATGGCCAACTGACACATGAAAAGATACTCCACATCACTCACCATCAGGGAAATACAAATCAAAACCACCATGAGATACCACTTTACACCTGTCATAATGACTAACATTAACAACTCAGAAATCAACAGATGTTGGCGAGGATGTGGAGAAAGAGGATCTCTTGTGCACTGCTGGTGGGAATGCAAACAGGTGCAGCCACTCTGGAAACAGTATGGAGGTTCCTCAAAAAACTAAAAATAGAACTACCCTATGACCCAGCAATTGCACTACTAGGCATTTATCCACGGGATACAGGTGTGCTGTTTCAAAGGGACACATGCACCTCCATGTTTATAGAAGCACTATCAATAATAGCCAAAGTATGGAAAGAGCCCAAATGTCCATCCATGGATGAATGGATAAAGAAGATGTGGTATATATATATATATATATATATATATATATATATATATATATACACAATGGAGTAATACTCAGCAGTCAAAAAGAATGAAATCTTGCCATTTGCAACTACATGGATGGAACTGGAGGGTATTATGCTAAGTGAAATTAGTCAGAGAAAGACAAATATCATATGACTTGTCTCATATGAGGTCTTTAAGAGACAAAACAGATGAACATAAGGGAAGAGAA
Organism: Lynx canadensis; assembly: GCF_007474595.2. Taxonomy (NCBI): domain Eukaryota; kingdom Metazoa; phylum Chordata; class Mammalia; order Carnivora; family Felidae; genus Lynx; species Lynx canadensis. The sequence goes on along the minus strand of NC_044310.1, from coordinate 34,020,910 downwards.
ACAATATAAAAACAGGAAGGGGGTTAAAACAGAAGAGACTCATGAATATGGAGAACAAACAGAGGGTTACTGGAGGGGGTGTGGGAGGGGGGATGGGCTAAATGAGTAAAGGGCATTAAGGAATCTACTCCTGAAATCATTGTTGCACTATATGCTAATTTGGATGTAAATTAAAAAAATAAAATTAAAAAAAAAAAAGACAAAAAAAAAAAATCCAAAAAAAAAAAAAAATCCTTCAGAGGGTTCTCACGGTCTGGAAGATAAAGTCCAAGCTCTGACATTCCTTCATTTTCTCTCATTTGCCATTTTTAATATATCTTATGTTCCAGATATGGCAAACTACCTCCATTTCCCCAGAGGCATACACCGTCTTTTCTTCACACATCAGACACACTGTGCTCACTGCCTGTTTGCATGCAAAAACCTCCCACTTTTTCATTAAGATCCAACTCAGTCATCCCCACTTCCTGACGCCTTCTCTGGTCAGTTCTGCTCATCCTCTCCTTTAGGCCAAGACTGTACTGTTATTGTCATTTATTGTAATCCCTGGTTACCTCTCTTTTTCTCTTCTTTTTTTTTTCTTTTTCTCTTATTAAACATTTCAAGTTCCCTGAGGACGAGGAATATTTATTCATTTTAAGGCTGTGATGCCTAGCTCAGTAACTGACACACAGAAAGTGGTCAAGATGCTTCTTTTTTTTTTTTTTTTCCAACGTTTATTTATTTTTGGGACAGAGAGAGACAGAGCATGAACGGGGGAGGGGCAGAGAGAGAGGGAGACACAGAATCGGAAACAGGCTCCAGGCTCTGAGCCATCAGCCCAGAGCCCGACGCGGGGCTCGAACTCCCGGACCGCGAGATCGTGACCTGGCTGAAGTCGGACGCTTAACCGACTGCGCCACCCAGGCGCCCCTCAAGATGCTTCTTAAACAAAGGAATAAACCGGTAAATGTCCTTGCTTGCTTCCAAAGGTGATGTTATCTAAGTGGTATTTCACAAGCTGGGAGGACAGGGCAGCGGGGAGGGAATCCATTCTGCATACAGATTCTCATTCGACTCAAGTCGACCTAACTGTCCCAGACAGTGAAGCTTTGGGGGTTCAAGTGTGGCCTCCTCCCAGGAAGATAAAAACATGTGCACAAATCAGAATAAGAAAAGTGGCAGGGAGCTTCCTAGGTTAGAGGCTGCAGTCACCTGGAGAAGATTAGGCCCAGCTTCCTGAGGCGCTGACTGCCTGCACGACCAACAATAAAAACAGCATCTGAAATTTTTATTGCAGTTGACAAGTACTTTTCCAATTGCAATTTACCTTCTTTGTACTCACAAGCAGACTTGAAATAATCTCTTTTAAACTTTTTGATCTAAACAAAGACAAAGGGCTTAGAAGTTAAGTAAAAGATGATAACTAAGCCTTAAAAGAAACGAGACAAAATGTTAACAGTGGCTGTCTCTGGGTGAAAGAATTACAGGTGATAGTTTTTCTCTGCGCTTTTGCAAAATTTCTACAGTGAACATGTATTCCTTATATCATCAGAAAAAAAAAAAAAAAAAACTAAAAAAAAAAAAAAAAGAACTCTACTCCAGTTGTAGGATTTTAACCTCTAATTCACTGGTACCCAAGCAAAATGATGGAAGGTTCCTGACTGCCTTCATTTTTCTGTGCATGCCCAAAAGCTGTTCAGCTCTTCCCTATAGTTACTGAGGTCATCCTTGTATTTCATGCCGTTTAAATATTATCTCTGTGACATCAATTCCTAGCTCAACTACAACAATTCCTAAATAGACTGGACTTTTTTTTTTTTCTTCCCTCTCCCCTCCCCCACAAATAGTATCAAATGCCTATTATGTGCCAGGCCCAGTGCTAGATACTAGGACAGGGAGCCGAGTAAGAGACAGTCTCTGCCTTGCAGCCAAGGAAGACAGGCAAGTTCACTGGAACCTAAAATAAAAATAAAGTATGATCAGGGTATGCAAAGAGTAAGCAGTGAGCAGAGGAGAGACTCCCTGGGAAGAAAAAGTCAGAGTGTTGGTGGAATGCTCCCAACACATGTCCGTACCGTGGAAGGTGCAAGTAACAGGGCAGAAATAGCAGGAGGAAATTAGTGACATATTCATGTTTTATGTGAGTTTTCATGGATTTTGCTTTGAACGTGAAAGGCACTGACTTGAGAATGTTTGGTCATTTGTTGTTTGCGTTTATTCTAAGGGATGGAGGATCACTTCAGACATAAACTACACTGTGGCAGCTAAAGGGGAAAACTCGGTATTCAACAAATCAAGAAGTTTCTTTTGTAAGACACAGAGCAAGAATATCCAGACTGCTCCCTCTCAGGCTAACAAATATGTCATTTTTATTTCAAGCAGCCCAGGCTCCAGCTGTTCCTGGCTCCCAGGCCAGAGGCAGCCATGTGGTGCACTATACAAGTGAGCAAATAGAATTCCAGACCCAGGTACAACAGAGCATTGCTGTGTATGACTTTGTTCAATGAGGAAACCTAGAATTTACTGGAAATCTTTTATTGTAGTCAGATGTTTCCTGTGTCTGGTTTCTGAAGTGGATAAAAGGAGTATGAAGAAGAATGGAGCTCAGTCTTTCTAGCACTGGAGGGACTTCGAAAGCTCAAATGATGTGAACAAGCTATATATTCAGGTAGTACCTGGCACAGTACAGATTCAACATGTATCTTCTGCTATCTACCATGTGTAAGCGCTAGAGATCCACGAATGAATAATTAAAAAAAAAATATCCCCTCAAACAGCTTGCAAGCAGGTTAAATAAAAACATACAGGGGCGCCTGGGTGGCGCAGTCGGTTAAGCGTCCGACTTCAGCCAGGTCACGATCTCGCGGTCCGGGAGTTCGAGCCCCGCGTCAGGCTCTGGGCTGATGGCTCAGAGCCTGGAGCCTGTTTCCGATTCTGTGTCTCCCTCTCTCTCTGCCCCTCCCCCGTTCATGCTCTGTCTCTCTCTGTCCCAAAAATAAATAAACGTTGAAAAAAAAAAAAACATACAAAGCTGGGGCACTGGGTGGCTCAGTTGGTTGGGCGTCCAACTTCACAGGTCATGATCTCGCAGTCAGTGAGTTCAAGCACCACATCGGGCTCTGTGCTGACAGCTCAGAGCCTGGAGCCTGCTTCAGATTCTGTGTCTCCCTCTCTCTCTGCTTCTCCCCCACTCGCACTCTGTCTCTCTCTGTCTCTCAAAAATGAATAAACGTTAAAAAAAATTTTTTTAACACATACAAAGCTAAGCATTTGATACTTATCAATATCGTACTATACACCTGATATTTGCTAAGAGAGTAGATCTTAAATGTTCTCACCACAGGCACACCCACACAAAGGTAACTAGGTGAGCCAACGGACATGCCAACTTGCCTTCTTTCACAAATACATATATATATATCAAACCATCACATCATACACCCTGACCTCACACAATGTTATTTGTCAATTAGCTCTTAATAAAGTTGGTGATAAAAAGCTAAGTATAATACACCAGGATAGAAATAAGAGTGATGAAGGAAATAACTCACTGTTTCTTAATTTAACAGATATTTATTAAATAACTACTACACATCAGACTTAGGGATACAACGGTAAGCCAAGAACAAGAATGTTCCTATTCTCGAAGACTTTTATGTTTTAGGCAGGGAGACCGGAAAAAACAGGAGTAAACAATCGAACAAACCAACTTCTGACAGTGAGTAAGTGGTATGAGGAACAGTCAGTGATGTGACAGTGACCGAGACTGAAGTACAGGCACTGCCAGAGGAAGTGTTTTGGGAAGGCTTCTCTAAGGAGGTGACACGGGCCGAGACCTGAAGACAGGAGCCAGCCAAGAAAAGATGAAGGGATAAAAGAGCTCCAGGCCAAAGGAGAAGGAAGTACAGCAATCTTAGTACATTTAAGGAACAGGGAGAAGGCAGTTGTTGGAACGCAGACCATGGAAAATAAAAGGAGGTGGGCAATGAGGTCAGAGAGGAAGACGGGAACTAGATCCTTGGGAGGCCCTGTGTAGGAGGCCACAGAAAAAGTATGCATTGTGTTTTAATAGCTTAAACCAGGGGAGTAACATAATCTGATTTATTTTTTAAATATAAACTTTGCTATGTGGGAACGAAATTGACTATTCTGGCAAGGGAATGAAAGACAGCTTAGGGCAGAGAGACTGAAGGCAGGGAGATCGGTAATGGGGAGAATGCTCATTCCAGAGAGGACATGGCAGCCTGAACCAAGGCAGGGGCAACAGGAAGAGAAAAAAGGATGGATGCTAAATATTGAACAAAAGGAAAACTTTACGGGACGAGTGACTGGTGGGACAAGAGTGAGAGATGAGGAAGGAGGTGGATTATATCTACATTTGGGGCTTGGGGCAAACAGATGGTGACTGCTGCCTGATTGCGAATGGCCTTCATCTAAACTGCACAACCCTGCCCCTCCTCTGGCCACTGATGGCTGGACCACAGTGGGTACCTGACCCAGGGGCAGCCAATCCAAAGACCAATCATCATCCATCTATGAGGCAGATGGAGTCTGCCTTTGGGAGACTTGAACTGGGAAGTATAGAGAGTTGGGGAGACACAAGCAGACAAAGAAGAGCAAAGAGTGGGAGGCCATGGGCCAGACCTGATGCTGGGCCCTGGGGCCCACGCTGGTGGCAGAGATCAGAGTGAAAGCCACAGACCAGCCATTGAGGGCAAAAAGATGCCTTAAAGAGCGGTCTTAAATCCAGAATGTTCTTCCAGTGCCCTCTCTGTGGCATTTGACTGTGCCATGGATCACCTTTCCACTAGACCTTTAGAGTTCAGCTTTTCCTCAGTTCCTTTGAAGCTTACCTTATAATCCTATAATTGAGATTCTCCTTTCCATATCTGTTGCTATCACAGAGCCATCTATAGTATGAGTGGGCTCATTTCCTGTACCTTCCAGTCCTCACCCTTTAATACTCTGGGGCACTCTCTCTCTCTCTCTCTCTCTCTCTCTCTTTTTTTTTTTTTTTTTGGCCTTCCTGATGACTGGGTGTAATGTGTGGATCTGACAGCAGGCTGGACCTATTCCAAGCACAACTTACCCCACAGGGTCTGACTCTCAGAAGTAAAAGGCCCCACTCGGACCTTAGGACTAAGCTGTGTTCTCCAATCTAGCTTTACGGAAGAGCCTCAACTTTAGGGCTTTATTGGTCTATCAGCGGCACTAATACTTTAATGGCCACACGGCTCTTTCTTGTAGATTCTCCATTGCCTAGATCCTGGGGGGAGGGCTCTAACCCCTAGTCTTAGTCCCTCAATTTCTCCCTGATCCCAAACGAGACCTGAGTAAATGAGATTCCTGAAGATACAGAGAAAGAGGTCGGAAGACAGAATATAAAACACAATCATTAATGTGGTTTATGGAAGAGAAATCAGTGAAATAATTAAAGAGACAGGAGTAGCGGGACAGGGCGAGCCAGAGGAGGTGACAACCAGTTACAAGAAGGAATGCTGAAATGTGGCAAAGAGGTGGAAGAAAGGAGTGGATGAAAAGATACAGCAGAATTGTTCCCTGGGAAGACATCTGCAACCTTGGTGGGAACAATTTCTGTACAACGATCAGAATGCAGATGCGGCTGTGAGTAAGTAGAGGCTGTTGTTACGGTAGACTTATTTCAGGGAGTTTCTCCTTAGATTTATTTCATTAATTTATCAAACATATTTGAGTCCTTCCTAAGCTCAAAAGACAGCAGGAAGGGATGCCTGGATGGCTTAGACGGTTAAACTTCTGACTTCAGCTCAGGTCATGATCTCACGGTTTCATGAGTTTGATCCCCACATCGGGCTCCACACTGACAGGGCAGAGCCTGCTTGAGCGTTTCTCTCTCTCTCTCTCAAAATAAATAAATAAACTTTAAAAAAAAAAAAAAGGCTGCAGGAAAAGATCCTGCCCCTGACATGGAAGTGTTTACAAACTATCAGGAGGAGAATATAGAGAACTTGCTGTAGGAGTTCAGATGCAAAAGGCAGAGTTTTTGCTGGGAGAACCTAGTAAGAATGTGGAGGAGATGGTGTTTAAGCTTGCATTAGATGACCTTATAGGTCACCTTATAGGCTATGCTGGTAGAGTGCGAACAGCTTAGAAGAAGCACTGAAGCATTGAAAGTAAGGGGTGTGTGGTTTCAGGAAGCTAAAATCAGGCCTAATTAATATATTAGGGTTTCTTTCAGGAGGTAAAAATGCATGTGACTGAAAGGGAACTTGTCAATACAATCTGTTTAAACTTTCAAAAAAAGGCTTTGACACATCAAAGACTATTTTTAAAAAGTGAGTCACCATGAAATTGAGGAAGAAACTGCTATATCATCCAGGAAACAAAAGGTGCTTGGCTGAGGATCTAGGGCAGGACACCCCCTGGGGCATCAGCACCCACAGGGAGACCAGAAAATCTGGCAGTAGCTGGAATTCTACTACTCACTGCCTCTAGGAGGGTGGGGGATGGGAAGCTGGACATCTGTGTGTGCAACAGAAGAAGCTGGAACGAGAACACAACTAGGCACGTGCTGCAACTGAGTGAGATGGAGGATGAGGTCTGGAACTTCAGGGGCACGGGAAAGCTTTAGTCCTGGTGCCCTGCAAACTCAAGGACTGGATGTGGTACAGAGACTACAGTTTGCTGCACTCTGATTTACAGTACCCACATCCCTCCACTCCCTTCCAAACCCCTCAAAGTGACATAAAAGATTGTTGTAAAGCAGAAGTACACAGGGGCACCTGGGTGGCTCAGTCGATTAAGCGTCCAACTTTGGTTCCAGTCAGATCTCGTGGTTCATGGGTTCGAGCCCCGCATCAGGCTCTGTGCTGACAACTCGCAGCCTGGAGCCTGCTTCAGATTCTGTGTCTTCGTTTTCTCTGCCCTCCCCCGCTTGCTCTCTCTCTGTCTCTCTCTCAAAGACAAATCAACATTTAAAAATTAAAAAAAAAAAAAAGCAGACATACACAAAGACAAAGAAAACAGAAGAAGAGACACCAGCAATAAAGGTTTTGAAGCTAGAAAGCAGGTAAACAGACAGAACTAACTCAGCAAACCCCAAAAAGCTGAATCCTATACTAGTAGTGGGGAAAGCTGGCATATAACCTGAAATACCCCACAGAACTCCCCAAAGGCTCAGTTGCTGAGGGCACTGGCTACCACACGAAGTGGGAGAGCAAACAATACTAAAAACAAGACACCACACTCTTAAGTATGGGCTGAGATCATGAGACATTAGGAGAAAGTATCCAATGTAAACACAGAGACCAAAACAATTGAAAAATAAACACAGTGTGGAAAAACAGAAAATGCACATGGAGATGAAAACTTAGGGGGAAAAATCATTAAAATCCTCAGAGAGAAAACATTTTATTTATAAAACAAATAAATGATGTCAATTATTCAAAAAGGTACATTTAGTGAATAAAAAGAAAATTATAACCCTTGAAAATTAAAAACAGGATAGCAGAAATAAGAAGGATTGAAAAATAAGTTGAGGAAATCTCCCAGAATGTTGAGCAAACGACAGAGATGGAAAACAGGAGAGAAAAGTTGGGTTTGCTTTTTTTTTAATTAGAAGAGCAGTCTATGAGACATGACATCTGAATACAGGAGTTCTAGGAAGAGAAAATAAGAAAAAAAAATGGAAGGGGAAAATATTGAAGGAAATAATTCAATAAAACGCCTCCATAATTAGAGGGGTTGTTTTGTTTTGTTTTAGTGTAAGGGACCTCTGAGTGCATAGCACAGTATGAAAATAACCCTCCACACCAAGGTACAGCATCATGAAACTTCAGAACACTCAAATTTCCAGAAAGAACAATAGGTTTTATACAAATAAAAAATCAGAATGGCATAAGATGCCTCAATAGGAACACTGAAAGCCTAAATGTAGTGGGGCAACATCATTAAAACACTGAGGGAAAATAGTTTCTAACCAAGAATTCTATGCCCAGCCATACTATCAATAAAGTATGAGATTAAAGACACACATTTTCAAACAGACAAGGTCTCAAAAATTTATTTCTTAAATTTTTTTTTTCAACGTTTATTTATTTTTGGGACAGAGAGAGACAGAGCATGAACGGGGGAGGGGCAGAGAGAGAGGGAGACACAGAATCGGAAACAGGCTCCAGGCTCTGAGCCATCAGCCCAGAGCCTGACGCGGGGCTCGAACTCACGGACCGCGAGATCGTGACCTGGCTGAAGTCGGACGCTTAACCGACTGCGCCACCCAGGCGCCCCAAAAATTTATTTCTTATGCATCCTTTCTTGGGAAATTATTAGAAGATGTGTCCCATTAGATAAAGAAGAACATGAAAAAAAATGGGATCCATGAAACAAGATACACCAAAAGAAGATGATGGTAGAGGCTGACTCCAAGATCATAGCTCAGCAGCAGCGATAAACAGCCAACAGTCCAAAACACAGCCCATCAAAGCCTCCAAGAGAGATTTATTCAACACAATGGAACTGATACACTACCTAATGTGTTTGAACATATGGAGAACAGATTCATACAGCTAAGGAACAGTTTAGGATTGAAGTAAAGATAAATACACAGAAAACTAAGCAAAACAAAAGGCAAGACTGTTAATGGACTTTAGAGCAAACAAAATGTGCAGCAAAAAACCAGTAATCTTGTTACCTATGAATAGCATTTTCATGGTCAGAATATGTGGATGGAATGCTGTTCTAACTATATTAGGAGAATGGGACGATGGACTTCATATCTGTGGTGGAGAAACAGTGAGTGTGATAGAGTACTAAATCTTCATCTTCCTTTGTGGAAAGCCAATAGATAATACCCTAAGTAGAGATATTAAGAACTGGCAATATAAGTGTGTTACTCTCAGGTTTGGAGGTAAATACCAAACAGATTAGTTGGAAGAATTGAAATTGGATGCTTCCTGGGTAAGAAATCTAGTAGTGGTGGAAATTAGGGAGTGCTTTCTTTCTGGTTCATGTTTGTTGGTAACCAGTCTTGTAGAATTGTCTTTTTGAACTATGCACATGTATAACTTCAATAAGAACAAACACTAAATTAGCTTGCACAAGATTACAGGACTACTGAGGCTGGACTGGGGCTTCAAATCTAGTTGATCTAGTTCTCTAACCTATTTGTCATAGATCTACCAATAGGGCCAATGAAGACTCTATTCTATTAGAAACCTAGGTGACTCATATTTTACCATATCCCACTTAATGCCTGACTAGATACTACTTTATGTTATTTTGTGATTATTTATCTAAATATAATTTATCAGGGGGCACCTGGATGGCTCAGTCAGTTAACTGTGTGACTTCAGCTCAGGTCAGGATCTTGTGGCTTGTGGATTCAGGCCCACGTCAGGCTCCATGCTGACAGTTCAGAGCCTGGAGCCTGCTTCAGATTCTGTGTCTCCCTCTCTCTCTACCCTTCCCCTGCTCATGCTCTCTCTCTCTCTCTCTCTCTCAGAAATAAATAAAACATTTTTAAAAATTAAAAATATTTCTATAAATATGGCACAAAAACAGATACTCAGGTCAATGGAACAGAATAGAGAACCCAGAAATGGACCCACAAATGTATGGTCAACTAATCTCTGACAAAGCAGGAAAGAATATCCAATGGAATAAAGACAGTCTCTTCAGCAAATGGTGCTGGGAAAACTGGACAGCGACATGCAGAAGAATGAACCTGGACCACTTTCTTACCCTATACACTAAAATAAACTCAAAATGGATGAAAGACCTAAATATAAGACAGGAAGCCATCAAAATCCTCGAGGAGAAAGCAGGCAAAAACCTCTTTGATCTTGGCCACAGCAACTTCTTACTCAACATGTCTCCAGAGGCAAGGGAAACAAAAGCAAAAATGAACTACTGGGACCTCATCAAGATAAAAAAGCTTCTGCATATCAAAGAAACAATCAGCAAAACTAAAAGGCAACCAACAGAATGGGAGAAGATATTTGCAAATGACATATCAGATAAAGGGTTAGTATCCAAAATTTATAAAGAAATTATCAAACTCAACGCCCAAAAAGCAAATAATCCAGTGAAGAAATGGGCAAAAGACATGAATAGACACTTCTCTAAAGAAGACATCCAGATGGCCAACCGACACATGAAAAGATACTCAACATCACTCACCATCAGGGAAATACAAATCAAAACCACCATGAGATACCACTTTACACCTGTCATAATGACTAACATTAACAACTCAGAAATCAACAGATGTTGGCGAGGATGTGGAGAAAGAGGATCTCTTTTGCACTGCTGGTGGGAATGCAAACAGGTACAGCCACTCTGGAAACAGTATGGAGGTTCCTTAAAAAATTGAAAATAGAACTACCCTATGACCCAGCAATTGCACTACTAGGTATTTATCCAAAGGATACAGGCGTGCTGTTTCAAAGGGATACATGCACCCCCATGTTTATAGCAGCACTATGAAAAACAGCCAAAGTATGGAAAGAGCCCAAATGTCCATTGATGGATGAATGGATAAAGAAGATGTGGTGTGTGTGTGTGTGTATATATATATATATATATATACATATATACACACACACACAAAATGGAGTATTACTCAGCAATCAAAAAGAATGAAATCTTGCCATTTGCAACTACGCAGATGGAACTGGAGGGTATTACGCTAAGTGAAATTAGTCAGAGAAAGACAAATATCATATGACTTCACTCATATGAGGACTTTAAGACACAGAACAGATGAACATAAGGAAGGGAAGCAAAAATAATATAAAAACAGGGAGGGGGACAAAACATAAGAGACTCTTTAAGTATGGAGAACAAACAGAGGGTTACTGGAAGGGTTGTGGGAGGGTGGATGGGCTAAATGGGTAAGGGGCACTAAGGAACCTACTCCTGAAATCACTGTTGTACTATATGCTAACTAATTTGGATGTAAATTTTTTAAAAAATTAAAAATAAATATTTCTATAAATAAACAAATAAATAAATTTTTATCAAAAATAATTAGTTTAGGATAAAAAATAAAACAACCAAATGTGTGGAACTGATCTGGACCCAGGTGAAAACAACCTGGTCCCCAATACAACAACAACAACAACAACAACAACAACAAAACACCTGGAGTGCCTGGCTGGCTCAAGTCGGTACAGCATGAGACTCTTGACCTCAGGGTCGTGAGTTCAAGCCCCACATTGGGTGTAGAGCCTACTGAAAAAAAAAAAAAACTATGAAAAGGCATATTTAAGATAATTACAGACGTTTGAGCATGGATTAGGTATTAGAAGATATTCAGGAATTATAGTTAGTGTGAGATAGTAACATTATGGCTACACTTTTAAAAGTTCTTACCTTAGAAATATATATACTGGAATATGTAGGGGTAAAATGACACAATGTCTGGGATTTGCTTTAAAATCCAATGTAATTTTAGAAATCACAGAAATGGACCCACAAACATATGGCCAATTAATCTCTAACAAAGCAAGAAAGAATACCCAGTGGAATAAAGACAGTCTCTTCAGCAAGTGGTGCTGGGAAAACTGGACAGCTACATGCAGAACGAACCTGGACCACTTTCTTACCCCATACACAAACATAAACTCAAAATGGATGAAAGACCTAAATATAAGACAGGAAGCCATCAAAATCCTCGAGGAGAAAGCAGGCAAAAACCTCTTTGATCTTGGCCGCAGCAACTTCTTACTCAACATGCGGAGAAAGGGGATCTCTTTTGCACTGCTGGTGGGAATGCAAACTGGTGCAGCCACTCTGGAAAACAGTATGGAGGATCCTCAAAAATTAAAAATAGAACTACCCTACGACCCAGCAATTGCATTACTAGGTATTTATCCAAAGGATACAAAAATGCTGATTTTTTATAGGGGCACATGCACCCCAATGTTTATAGCAGCGCTATCAACAATAGCCAAAGTATGGTGAGAGCCCAAATGTCCATCGATGGACGAATGGATAAAGAAGATGTGGTATATATATATACAATGGAGTTATTACTCAGCAATCAAAAAGAATGAAATCTTGCCATTTGCAACAATGTGGATGGAAATAGAGTATATTATGCTAACTTAATTTCATTCACATGTGGAATTTAAGAAACACAACAGATGAACATAGGGGGAGGAAAGGAAAAATGAGATAACAGAGAGGGAGACAAACCATAAGAGACTCTTAACTACAGCTAACAAACTGAGGGTTGATGACAGGGAGGTGAGTGGCGGGATGGGCTAAATGGGTGATGGACATTAAGGAGGGCATTTGTTGGGATGAGCACTGGGTATTACGTGTAAGTGATGAATCACTAAATTCTATTCCTGAAATCATTATTGTACTACATGTTAAATAGCTTGGATTTAAATTTAAATAAATAAATACATAAATAAATAATAAATAAAATTAAATTAAAAATGAAAAAAAAATAAATAAAAATTAACAAGGGTGCCTGGGTGGTTCAGTCGGTTAAGTGTCCAACCCTTGGTTTCAGCTCAGGTCATGATCTTGCAGCTTGAGACCCACATTGGCACTGACAGGGTGGGGCATCTTTGGGATTCTCTCTCTCTCTCTGCCCCTCCCCTGCTCGTCCTCTTTCTTTCTCTCTCTCTCTCAAAATAAATAAACTTTAAAAAACTATTAAATAAATAAATACAGGAGGATGGGGCGCCTGGCTGGCTCAGTGGGCAGTGCACGTGACTCTTGATTTAGAGGTCATGAGTTTGAGTTCCACGTTGGGTGTGGAGATTACTAAAAATAGTAATAAACTATTTCATTTTTTTAAGTTTATTTATTTACCTTGAGAGAGAGAGAGAGAGAGGGCCAGGGAAGGGCAGAGAGAAAGGGAGAGAGAATCCCAAGCAGGCTCCACACTGTTAGCGTGGAGCCTGAGCAGCGCTCGAAGCCCCAAACGGCAAGATCATGACCTGAACAGAAATCAAGAGTCGGTCACCCGACCAACTGAGCCACCCAGGTGCCCCTAAATAAACTATTTTTTTAAAAAGGAGGATATGCATCGCTCAATACCCCAGCTGAGAAATGAAAAGTTGTAACTGGTTGTCACCACTGTCATTCATCTAAAATATTAAGAGTGGATGGCAGGGGGAGAAATGGAATATATCACCGGTGAGAATATAAAATGGTGACGCGGATTTGGAAAAGAGTCTGGGATTTCCTCAGTAGGCTTTTTTTTAAAGTTTTTATTTATTTATTTAAGCAGTCTCTACACCCAATGTGGGGCTCAATTCACAACCCTGAGATCAAGAGACCCTGAGATCAAGAGTCACATGCTCTACCAACTGAGCCAGACAGGCGCCCCCTCAGTAGGTTAAATATAGAGTTACTGTAGGACTCAGCAATTCTACTGAGAGGTATATACATACCCAAGAGAATTTTATGTCCACACAAAAACTTGAACATGAATGTTTACACCAGTCTTGTTCATTAATAGCCAAAAAGTAGAAGCATCCTAAATGTCCATCAACTGATAAATGAATACATCAAATGTGGAATAACCATATAATGGAATATCATTTCACCATAAAAAGGAATGAAGTATTGTTAAATGCTTCAACATGGATGAACCTTGAAACATCATGCAAAGTGAAAGCCAGTCACAAAAGACCACATACTGTATGATTCCATTTATATGAAATGCCCCAAATGGACAAATCTATCCTGATAGAAAGCAGATTAGTGGCTGCCTAGGGCTAGTGGTGGTTGGCGAGAAATGGAGCATGACTGCAAGAGGGTACAGAGTTTCTTTCTAAAATAATGAAAATGTTCGAAAATTAACTGTAGTGATGTGTGAGTACTCTATGAATACACTAAAAAACATTTAATGCTATACTTTCAATGGGTGAGTTGTATGGGATGTAAATTATATTTTAAGAAAGCTATTATCTAAAAAGGGGGGAAGGAGAGTGGAAGGTATGTCATGTTCACTCTAAGGAAACATGGACCCCTATTGTCATGGAGGCTGACCATGGGCAAATCTCTGCTCCTCTGAACAGAGGGAACCGGACTGTTTGGATTTTTTTTTTTTTTTTTTTTTTTTAATGAAAGCAACAAAGAAACCCCATCAGCAGTGGGCTAAGAAATCAGTAAAGGTAATCATTATTTATTACTTATTATACTGAGGAGAAAATTAAAAGGAGCTGGCTTTGAAAGCCCTCTTTCAGTTTCTGTCCTTAGTATTCTGAACTTCTTGTTTAGTAACCTTTTTATTTTATTTTTTTTAAGAACTAGACAAGAAGGGAATTTTGCCTAATCTTTTGACTTAGAATTCTCCTATACCTGAACTTCCATCCCCTCAAGCAGATACTGCAAACTGGAGGCTCTCAGCTGTGTTATATTTAGCCCACAAAGTGGATGACCATTTTTGAATTTGGTAACATTTATAAGTCAGGAGATTTCACATAAAAATTTGCATTTCCAGCTTCTCTTGAAAAATGGGCAGATTCTGATAATAAAGAAGAATGTGTCTTTTATTCAGCAAGGTGACAAATGATCTTTGTAAATCGATATCCAAAGTACTCGAAGAATAAGTTAGCCAGTTCTTGCTCTGAAACTGGGGAAGAGAAGGTAAAGGAATCAGGCAGACAGGGACTGGGTGTACCAGAGGCAGAGGACAGAGATGGAAGGGCGAACATCTTTAGAGCTATCCTCTGAGGTAACATGCAAGTTGGGACAGTCTTCCCGTTACTCCCTGTCAGAGCCCCTCTACCTCTCTCCATGGAGGGCTTACCACAGATCAACTGAGTATTTACTTGTGTTCAATGCTGGTTTCCCATACAGACTTTTAAAAAGCTCCAGGTGACACGTACTGCCTTATTCACAATACTCTTCACTTAACACAGTACCTGACACACAGCAGACACTCGATAAATACCTATTGAATGATAAATTTAAAAATCAATGAAGAAATGATGTGGAAAGGGATCTGGAAACCAGGTAATCTAGGAAACAAAAATCCTAAAAGAAAGGGTCAAAAACTGTGTAGAGTCACTACAGCTTTTTAGAAGTCTGTATTTTAGAATATCCACAGGATGCTCGGCTCCCCCTCCCTCAGAGAGATGAACTATGTATGCCTTCATGCAGGACTTTCCCATACTTCACCGGGGCTTTACTACTCTAGTCCTGTCTCTGGCCCCTAACCTAAAAACTCCAGTTCACGGTCTGCAATGCAAAGGTCCTGAATCTGCCACTCAGGGGCCCACATACCTGCACGTACAGCAAGGTGCAATCTTCTGGAAGCATTCACTGCAAAACTCTCCACAAGGGAATGGCACAGAACACAGCTTTGATTTTTATTAAAATACATTGTAAGTTATACAGCCCTATTTGCTCAGTGAAGCAAGAATAAAAATATCAAAAGAAAAAAAACAAGTTAGAACTGGAATCACCACAACTTCTAACACTACTTTATATAATAACAAGGATTCAGTGTCATCGCATACAGTACCTATTAAAATTTAACCAATTGCCCTCCAAATGTCTTTAATGGCTTTTCCCCTCACATCTGGGTTCCAATCAAAGACACCCATTGCACTTGGTTATTTTGTCTCCTTAACCTCTCTTAATTAGGAACAGCCCACCTCCTCCAAGTTTGTTTATTCATGTCACTGACTTTTTTTTTTTTCAAGAGTCCAGGTCAGTTAGCTAGTAGCATGTCCCACGTGTTGAATTTGTCTGATTATTTCCTCAATATTAGATTCAGGTTAAACATTTTTGGCACAAACACTCTGTAGATGATGGGTATTTACTACTGCATCACACTAGAAGGCTATCATACTGGTCAGATATCATACTGGTGATATGAAATTGGATTATCTGGTCAACGTATTGACCCTCGGACCGCTTTTCCCCCCCTTGTGATTAGTAAGGTAATTATTAATTATTAAGTAATTAATAATAAAGTAATTAAGGTAATTAGTAAGTAATTAAGTAATTATTAAGTAATTACTATGAGAATTAATAAGTCAATTTTCTTTATGTCATAATGGTACTGTGGCTATATAGGAGAATATCTTTGTTTTTAAGAAATGCAAGATGAGATATTTAAGAAAAAGTACAAAAACTCTGTAACTTCTAAAGGAATACTATAAACAACTCTAGGCCCACTCTAGATGAGATGGACAAATTCCCTGGAGACACAATATGTCAAAACTCACACAAGAAAAAAAAATCAACAATCTGAATAGGCCTGTATCTATTAAAGAAATTAAATCAAGAGCACCTGGGTGGCTCAATCAGTTGGATGTTCGACTTCAGCTCAGGTCATGATCTCACAATTTGTGGGTTGAAGCCCTGTGTCAGGCTCTGCGTTGACAGCTCAGAGCCTGGAGCCTGCTTCAGAGTCTGTGTCTCCCTCTCTCTCTCTGCTCCTCCTCTGCTTGTGCTCTCTCTCTCTCTCTCTCTCTCTCAAAAGTAAATAAAAAATAAACATTAAAAAAAATTTTTTTTTTTTTTTTTCAACGTTTATTTATTTTTGGGACAGAGAGAGACAGAGCATGAATGGGGGAGGAGCAGAGAGAGAGGGAGACACAGAATCGGAAACAGGCTCCAGGCTCTGAGCCATCAGCCCAGAGCCCGACGCGGGGCTCGAACTCACGGACCGCGAGATCGTGACCTGGCTGAAGTCGGACGCTTAACCGACTGCGCCACCCAGGCGCCCCTAAAAAAATTTTTTTAAGAAAGTAAACCAGGGGCGCCTGGGTGGCGCAGTCGGTTAAGCGTCCGACTTCAGCCAGGTCACGATCTCGCGGTCCGTGAGTTCGAGCCCCGCGTCGGGCTCTGGGCTGATGGCTCAGAGCCTGGAGCCTGTTTCCGATTCTGTGTCTCCCTCTCTCTCTGCCCCTCCCCCGTTCATGCTCTGTCTCTCTCTGTCCCAAAATTAAATAAACGTTGAAAAAAAAAATTAAAAAAAAAAAAAAAAAAGAAAGTAAACCAATAGTTAATAACCTTCCAAAATAGAAGGCACCAGGCCCAGATGAATTCACCGGTGAATTCCACCCATCATTTAAGGAAGACATTAAACCAATTCTGTACTCTATCTTCCAGAAGATAGAAGCAGAGGGAATGCTTCCTCACTTGTTCTAAAAGGCTGGCATTACCCTAATACCAAAATAGGACAAAGACATTACAGGAAAAGAAAACTACAGACTAATATCTCTCATGAACACAGATGTAAAAATCCTCAAGAAAATATCAGCAAACTGAATCCAGAAATGTGTTAAAAATTATATACCACAACCAAGTGAGATTTACCCCAGGGATGCAAGGCTGATTCGCCATTTGAAAATCAATTAATGTAATATACCAATATCAACAGGTTAACGAAGAAAAAGCAGATGATCATATCAAGAGATGCAGGAAAAGCATTTGACAAATCTAACAATCATGATAAAAACTCTCAGTAAACTAAGGAAAGAGCAGAACTTTCTCAACTTGATAAAGAATATCTACAAAAAACCTATTGCTAATACCACTTAATGGTGAGAAACTAGAAGTTTTCCCAGTAAGATAAGGAACGAGGCAAGGATGTCCCCACTCACCACTCCTTTTTAACACTGTACTGCAAGTCTGAGCTAATGCAATAAGAAAAGAACAGGAAATAAGGTATACTGATAGGGAGGGAAGACACAAAACTGTCTTTGTTCACAGATGACATGACTGTCTATGCAGAAAATCTGGAAGAACTGGCAAAAAACTCCTGGAACTAATATGCAATTATAGCAAGTGTGCAAGATACAAGGTTAATATATAAACGTCAATCACTCCTATAAACTAGCACCGAAGAAATGAAATTTGAAATTTAAAACAATACCATTTACATTAGTACATCCCAAAATGAAATACTTACATTTAAATCTAACAAAATACAAGATCTATATTAGGAAAACTATAAAACTCTGATGACTGAAATCAAAGAAAAACTAAATAAATGAAGAGATATCTCATATTCCATAAGAAGACTAAATATTTCCAAGATGTCAGTTCTTCCAAACTTGAGCTATAGATTCAAGGCAATCCCAATCAAAATCCCAGCAAGTTGTTTTATGAATACTGACAAATGGATTCTAAAGTTTATAGGGAGGGGCGCCTGGGTGGCGCAGTCGGTTAAGCGTCCGACTTCAGCCAGGTCACGATCTCGTGGTCTGTGAGTTCGAGCCCCGCGTCAGGCTCTGGGCTGATGGCTCAGAGCCTGGAGCCTGTTTCCGATTCTGTGTCTCCCTCTCTCTCTGCCCCTCCCCCGTTCATGCTCTGTCTCTCTCTGTCCCAAAAATAAATAAACGTTGAAAAAAAAATTAAAAAAAAAAATAAAGTTTATAGGGAGAGGTAAAAGACCCAGAATGGGCAACACAATACTACAGAAGAACAGGGGTGTGTGGGTGGCTCAGTAGATTGAGCAGCCACCCAGTTCGGCTCAGGTCATGATCTCATGGTTCACAAAGTTCAAGTCCCACATCAGGCTCTGTGCTGACAGCTCGGAGCCTGGAACCTGCTTTGGATTCTGTGTCTCCCTCTCTCTCTGCCCCTCCCCCGCTCACACACTGTCTCTCTCTCTCTTTCAAAAATAAACAAACATTCATAGAAGAAGAACAAAGGTGGGAGACCGGCATTACCTAACTTCAACACTTACTATATATAACACTATAGTAATCAAGACAGTGTGATATTGGCAAAAGACAAACAGATCAATGGAACAGCATAGAGAGCCCAGAAATAGACCCACATAAATACAGTCAACTGATCTCGGACAAAGGAACAAAGGCAATACAATACAGCAGACACAGCCCCTTCAACAAGTTGGTACTGGACGCCCACATGCAAAAAAGTGAACCTAAGTAGAGACCTTTCAAAAAACTCAAAACGGATCACAGACCTATGTATAAAACAGGAAACTATAAAATTGTTAGAACATTGAGAAAAAATCTAGATGACCTTGGGTTTGGCTGTGACTTTTTAAAAAAAATTTTTTTTTAACATTTATTTATTTTTGAGACAGAGAGAGAGCATGAACAGGGGAGGGTCAGAGAAAGAAGGAGACACAGAATCTGAAACAGGCTCCAGGCTCTGAGCTGTCAGCACAGAGCCCGACGCGGGGCTCGAACCCACGGACTGCGAGATCATGACCTGAGCCGAAGTCGGGACGCTCAACCAACTGAGCCACCCAAGCGCCCCTGGCTGTGACTTTTTAGATACGCCACCAAAGATGGGATTCAGGAAAGAAAGAGCTGTTATGCCAGACCTCATTAAAATGAAAAACTGCTCTGTAAAGAGAATGAAAAGACAAGCACAGTTCGGGAGAAAATAATTATAAAGGCATATCTGATAAAGGACGTTTATCCAAAATATACAAAGAACTCTTAAAACTCAACAATAAGAACACAGACTACCCAATTAAAAAAATGGGCCAAAGATGTCAACAGACTCTTCATCAAACAAGATATACTGATGGCAAATAAACATATAAAAAGAGGGGCGCCTGGGTGGCTCAGTCGGTTAAGCATCCATCTTCTCTTCAGCTTAGGTCATGATCTCATGGTTCATGAGTTCAAGCCCTGTATCGGGCTCTCTGCCATCAGCACAGAGCCCACTTCAGATCCTCTGTTCCCCCCTCTCTCTGTCCCTCCCCCACTAGCATGTGTGCAGTTTCTCTTTTTTTCTCTCTCTCTCAAAAAGGAAATAAACTTAAAACAAACAAACAAACAAACATAAAAAGATGCTCCACAGAGCACCTGGCTGGCTCAGTTGGTAGAGCATGTGACCCTTGATCTCAGGGTTGTGAGTTCAAGCCCCATAATGGGTGTGGAGCCTAATTAAAATAAATAAAATAAAATAAACACTTCAAAAAAAGAAAAGAAGATGTTCTACATCATATGTCAACAGAGAAATACAAATTTTAAAATAACAATGACATACCACTACACATATTAGAATGGCCAAAATGCAGAACACTGACAACACCGAAAACTGACAAGGATGTAGAGTGACAGCGGTTCTCGTTCATTGCCGGTAGGCGTGCAAAATGGTACGGCCATTTCGGAACACTGTGGGGCCGCTTCTCACAAAACTAAACACACTCTACTATACAATGCAACAACGTATGTGGTATTTATCCAAAGGGACTGAAATTTTATGTCCACAAAAAAACCTTCATACAGATGTTTATAGCCGCTGTATTCATAATTGCCAAAACTTGGAAGCAATCGCAATGTCCTTTAATAGTTGAATGGACAAATCAACTGTGGCAGATCCAGACAATGAAATATGAAGTGCCAAAAAGAAATAAACTATCAAGTCATGAAAAGACATGGAGGAGCCTTACATGCCTATTGTTTGGTGAAAGAGGCCAATCTGAAAAGGCTGCATACTGTGTGATTCCAACTATATGATACCTGGAAAAGGCAGAACTATGGAGGCCATAAAAAGATCAGTAGTTGCCGGCGGGGAGGGAGAAATGAACAGGTGGAGCACAGAAGATTTTTAGAGCAGTGAAACTATTCTGCATGATTATATAACAGTGGATACATGTCATTATACGTTTATCCAAAGCCACAGACAGTAGAACACCAAAAGTAAACCCTAACGTAAACCATGGGTTTTGGGTAATAATGATGTATCAATGTAGGTTCATCAATTGTAATAAATGTGGATGGTGGGAATGTTGGTAATGGGGGGAGGCTGTGCATATGTGGAGACAGAGGGTTTATGGGAAACATCTGTACTCTCCCTTCAATTTTACTGAGACCCTAAAAATGCTCAAAAAAATAAAGTCTTAAAAATAAAAACTCTGCAACTCACTTTCAAACAGTGAAGAAAAATGTGTGTCTGTCTACCTCCAAAGACAGAACAAATGTGGCAAAACATTAACATGTTAACTTTTCTTAATGTTTTCATTTTTGAGAAAGAAAGAGCACAAGCAAAGGAGAGGCACCGAGAGAGGGAGACACAGAATCCAAAGCAGGCTCCAGGCTGAGCTGTCAGCACAGAGCCTGACACAGGGCTCAAACCCACGAACTGTGAGATCATGACCTGAGCTGAAGTTGGAGGTTTAACTGACTGAGCCATCCAGGTGTCCAAAAACATTAACATGTTAACCAGATAATCTAGCTGAAAGGATCCTCATGCTCACTGTACTGTTCTATCAACTTTTTACTGTTTGCAATTTTTCCAAAGCAAAAAGTTGAGGTGAAACACATAGAAAGGATTAACAAGGAGTCAGAACTGAAGCCCTGAGACCAGAGCACATAGTAACCGCTGTAGGACAACAGTAAGATGCCAAAGGAAGTCGAACCAGAATCTCTCCACTCCTTGGGGAAAAAGAAAAAAAAAAAATAAACTCACAGGTTGAATGTCAACCAGGAGCCAAAATCACAGCCACCAGAGCTGGGTCAGATGTGAACCTCCAAACTGAGGTAAACTGAGAAGGCACTGCAGTTACAACACACAAAACCCTGCCCTTCCTCCTTCCTCACTTCCATTTTCCTACTTGTGAGGACATTCAGAACCTAATTAAGAAGTTCACTAATACAGAGACTTTTTCCAAAAAAAGATTTGAAAACAAAGGCTGTATTAGTCAAAAGAGAACAAATAATGTCCCCATTTCACTCCATTTATTGAACAACTGGACTAAATAAAAACTTCTTTCTTTAAAAAAAAAAACAAACCTTGGGGCACCTGGGTGGCTCAGTCGGTTGAGCGTCCGACTTCAGCTCAGGTCACGATCTCGCGGTCCGTGAGTTCGAGCCCCACGTCGGGCTCTGGGCTGATGGCTCAGAGCCTGGAGCCTGCTTCTAATTCTGTGTCTCCCTCTCTCTCTGCCCCTCCCCCGTTCATGCTCTGTCTCTCTCTGTCTCAAAAATAAATGTTAATAAAAAAAAAAATTAAAAAAAAAAAAACAAACCTTGTGGGATAAGAAAGGACACAGAGAATGTGGAAGAAGAGCACTTAAGCAATGAGTTAGTTCATAAAGGAAGGTCAGTTCTGTCATCAGACCTCTGGATTTCAGATAATATGTATATAATTAGAAAAAGCACATACATGTATTGGATAAAAAACTGGACTGCCTCTATTGGATGTGTTTGATTTCAAGTCAGCAGGCTTCGAATATTCCCCCCTTTCTTATTTTTTCTTTTAACTTTCATGCTCCTGGAGGAGAGACAAAGGAGATCCCAAATCCAGGAGCACACATCTTTGAAAAGGGCAATCTTCTGTAGAATACGAAGTATCCATTTGTCTAAGAAACTTATTTTCCTGGGGTGCCTGGGTGGCTCAGTCAGTTAAGCATCTGACTCTTGATTTCAGCTCAGGTCACGATCTCCCAGTTCGTGGGTTCAAACCCTGCATCAGGCTCCATGCTGACAGTGTGGACCCTGCTTTGGATTCTCTCTCTCTGCCCCTCTCCACCTGTGCTCTCGCTCTCAAAAATAAATAAATAAACTTTAAAAAAAAAGAAAGAAACTTATTTCCCTGAAAATAATAGTATAGGTGTCACAGCTGTAATCACCTGGATAGCAGAAACATCCATACACATACACAAAACACACATCCATGAAAATGGCCTAGAGAGATACACGCCAAACCTTTCGAGTGGGACTGTGTGATGGGTCAGTTTTAGTTTTTACTCTGTACATTTGTTCACTGAAGTTAGGTAAATGAGCATGTGTTCATGTTTAAAACGTCTCATTTATGTATTTATTTACTTTAAATATTTATTTTTGAGCGACTGCACACGCAATCACACTGTCAAGTGCAAGCAGGGGAGGAGCAAAGAGAGTGAGGGGGACAGAGGATCCAGAGCAGGCTCAGCCCTGACAGCAGAGAGCCCGACACGGGGCTCAAACTCACAAACCGTGAGATCATGGCCTGAGCCAAAGTCAGACGCTCAACCGACTGAGCCACCCAGGTGCCCCCAAAATGTATGCCTAATTTAATAAGGCCCTATGATCTTCTAATATCAGACTGCTAACGCTATACCATATAAGTCACACAATTAAAAACTTTAAAAACCATGTGTATACACCAGTGTGATTCATTATATGTAACAAGGAAAAACATTCGGAACACAGAAAACAATTCAAGAAAAAAATAAAACAAAAATTACCTCAGATTGCCTCTGAATGACAGAAGCGTAGATGTTTATTCTAAAACGAGCCTTATTTTATCGTGGCTCAAACACACAGCCTCACAAAATTTTGTGAAAAATTGTAATTTCTGAGCTCTAATTTTGAGATTACTGCATCAAAAGTGGTCTCCAAAAAGACGCAGCCCCACTTATTCAAATATAAATGATGATTCCCAAGAATCTGTTTTTACAGTACATGGAAAAAAGGTCTCTAATTCATGTCTTCTAAACCAGCCAGTCTGTTTATGGCAGACATGCTCAAGCACTCATTTTGGATATAAAATGCATTCACAATTTTCACGTACATGTAAATAAGCGAAGCGTGTTGATTGCCCAAAGGGAGGGAGCCGGGAGAAACCGCAGGCTGGGAAAGGCAGAGGGAGAAACGCTGATGGACTGATGTGGGACTAGAGAATCCCACTGGACTTGGAAAACTGGAAGAGTGAAGGTCCGAGTCCAGCAGACACACGGTGAGGCCCTGAGACGCGACAGATGCCAGCCACCCTTGTTCCTGTGGCAGTCGAGGCTGCACCCATCAGAACGTGAAAAGGGCTTTGTCTACCTTGAGGGGAAGATCTGAATACTCCTTGCTCGAGACTGGGGCACAGCGCTTCCTTCCAGCTCAGAGATGGAACTTCATTTGATTAAGATCCCAGGCAGTTGGCAAAGTATCTGGCATGAAGCAGGAACTCGGCAATGTTTGCTCAACTTCTCCCTTCTTTTTTTCTAAATGTATGTTTGTTTGTTTATTTTGTGTGTGTGTGAGAGAGAGAGAGAGAGAGCCCTTGCGTGCAAGCAGAGGAGGGGCAGAGAGAGTGAGAGAGAGAGAATGAATCCTAAGCAATGAATCCACACTGTCAGCAGGGAGCCCGACACGGGCAGAGCTCATGAACCGTGAGATCATGATCTGAACAAGTCAGATGCTTAACCACTGAGCCACCCGGTGCCCCTCTTCTCCCTTCCAAGCAATGAAGAAGCAAGGTGCGATTTTATCAGAGGCTTTGTTTCTAGCATTAACAGTCTGTCAAAAACTGTCCAACTGATTCTCATCCCTGTTCTCACTTCCAGGATAGCTTGTTTCTTTTCCTCGGATCAAGGTGGTCTTTGAACAAGACACCCTCTTTCTTTAGGATCTTGTCACCAGCTCTACCTGAACAAGTCAAGATGAGACTGCACCTTCCTTCTTGGGCCAAAAGCTTCCAATCTGCACTGTCTGTGTTAATCTATGCATACAGCTGAGGACTGCAGGCCGGTCATGGAGGCAGAAGTTCTCTCTCTCAAAACTTCTGGCATCAAATTGCTCACAATATTCTCTCTTTATCTTTTTCATGTCTGTTAGCTTCTCTACTGTCGCCCCTGCCCATTCCTGGTGTTGCTCATTGGGCACTGGGGCTCCCACGCTCTCCCTCCCCTGATTCCTCCGTGGTCAGTCTTGCCAGAGCTCTGACCATTTTATCTGTCTTTTGAAAGGACAAACTTTTGGGTTTGTTAATCCTCTATATTCTGTTTTGTTTTTCTCTTCAAACTCTACTCTTAATTATTTTGGTTTCCTTCTTTGGGTTTAATTCACTGTATATTTTCTAACTTCTTGAAACACATGTTTAGATCACTGATTTTCACCCTTTGTTTCAGTTTTTTCTCCATATACACATTTAGGTCTATAGATTTCCCTCTAAGCTTGGTTTTAGTAGCATTACATAAGTTCTAACGTAGTGTTTTTACTATCATTTAATTCAAAATACTCTCCAATTTCCATTATGATTTCGCCATTGACCCAATGATTATTTACAAGCTCATTTCTTAACTTCTAAACATACAAGGATTTTCTAGTTATCTTTCTGTTACTGATTTCTAGCTTAATTCCACTGTGGCTAGAGAATTTGTTCCATATGCTACCAATCCTGGGAAACTTGTTGAGATTTGCTGCACGTATGACCTGATGTTTTCTCTTCATTTACCCAATAAAATCTACACTCTTCAACGTGACCTGAATCATGACCTACCCACCCGGTAAGGGATGTCCCCCCATTTACACCCTACATGCCGGCCATGCTGGACTCCCCATAGATGCCAGGCTCTTTCACATTCTGTGCCTTTTCCCATGATCTTCACTTTGCCAGAAATGCCCCTCTCTGTCTGCTCCTCTTCATCCTTCTCTATGTAGTTCAGAGGACCCCTCCTCCATGCAGCCCTTCCAGCCCTCTCCCCATTCCTGGCCTAAGGGGCAGCCAGTCCCTGTACCTCCAGGTTTTCCCTTGCCACCACTTCTCCACACTGCTGCCAGAGCTATCTTACTAAAGCACAAATCCGACCACTTCTCTCTCTGGTTTACAATCCTTTCATCAGAGGCTCCCCTCTACCCAGAGCTCAAACTTGGTGCTCCAATGCAGGACTCTCTCCCAGCCCTTCTCCAGGTCCCCCGCACCTCTGTTCATGCTATTCCCTCCACCTAAAATGCACTTCCCAAACAGTAAATATCAAGGGCAGTGGTGGGGGCAGAAGAATTTCCCTTCATTAATTTGTAATTACAGTATTTATTTTATTTCAGGAGGATTCCAGTGCTTTCCCAGCAGAGTGTGGGCTGTGCAAAAGGCTGGACGGCACTGTGTGCCCACCTATACCTCCCTGTCTTAGTATGTGTAACACCTGGTGCCCTCATGTTTTAAAGCATGCCTTACCAGGGACGCCTGGGTGGCTCAGTCGGTTAAGCATCTGACTTCAGCTCAGGTCATGATCTCACGGTTCATCAGGCTCTGGGCTGACAGCTCGGAGTCTGAAGCCTGCTTCGGATTCTGTGTCTCCCTCTCTCTCTTCCCCTCCCCTGCTCGCACTCTCTCTCTTTCAAAAATTAATAAACGTTTAGGGGCGCCTGGGTGGCGCAGTCGGTTAAGCGTCCGACTTCAGCCAGGTCACGATCTCGCGGTCCGGGAGTTCGAGCCCCACGTCGGGCTCTGGGCTGATGGCTCGGAGCCTGGAGCCTGTTTCCGATTCTGTGTCTCCCTCTCTCTCTGCCCCTCCCCCGTTCATGCTCTGTCTCTCTCTGTCCCAAAAATAAATAAACGTTGAAAAAAAAAATTAAAAAAAAAAAAAATTAATAAACGTTTAAAAACAATAATAAAATAAAGTATGCCTTACCTAACCAGGCTATAATTTCCTTAAAGGTATGGACTGAGGCTGATTTAATTTTGATCTCAGGAGACTAGCATAGTAACTAGCTTAATAAGTACAACTAAATGAACTTCACTGAGGGAATAAAGGAAGGCAATTTTAAATTCTAGGTACTCAAATGGAAATTCCAGAAGAAAACTCTGCGTTCTGTTAATTCTCCTTCACACCCAAGTCCAGAACACCACGTCTCCACCAGTTATTTCCATTCCGTGTAAGAATATTTAATGGCCGGGCTACATCAAACCTAAACTTGGGCGGCTGATATGGGGGCCTCCATAAATGGGACTCTGCCCCACTCCAATCTTCCGTCCCACTCCCCCCGCCCCCATTCTTCACTGGCTGCTCTCAGCAATCACCGTTGCTTCAGAAATACTGCTAATGCTCTACTTACCTAGATCACTTTTCCTAGGTCCCCTAACGCCTTACCCCTTTCTTTTTTAAAGGTTTGTTTTTGTTTTTGTTTTTTTTGCTTTTTTTTTTTTTTTTGAGAGAAAGAGAGCTGGGGAGGGGCACAGAGAGAGAGAGAGAGAGAGAGAGAGAGAGAGAGAGAATTCCAAGCAAGCTGTCAGTGCAAAGCCTGACACAGGGCTCGATCTCACAAACAGTGAGATCAAGACCTGAGCTGAAACCAAGAGTCGGATGCTTAACCAACTGAGGCGCCCAGGCGCCCCAGTCTTACCCCTTCCATCAGGGTCCCTGCTTTAGGGCACATGTCTTTCTCAAGGCCCCCCTCGATTTCACTTCTTCCTCCTCACCTCTGAAACACTTAATCTGGCCCTGTCTTACCCCTGGGTCCTTTCTCTGAGCCTCAGCTTTCAGGCTGCAAACTTCCCAGACCCTGGTGCCTCTCATCCTATGTGTCCCACACTGCCTAGAACAAAGCTAGCTGTCAGCTGTCACTCAACAGTAACACCCGTTGACTGACAAGTCACTGATGTCTCTACCTTGGCTTCTCTAGTCAGACTCAAGGGCTGCTTGGGTGGTGCCCAGGTGAATCCCCCAGGAGCTATCAGTGCTATTTGCATGAACATTTCCTGTAATCCTAGCTCCCCCAACCACCTCCATGTTACCGTGAGAAGACCTGCCTGCATAGCTGAGCGATTCTCACAGCTCTGTGACAGAACCAGAGGCTTTTCCATTTCCTTCTGTACCACTAGAAATACACACACACACACACACACACACACACACGCACGCACGTACACAAATGAAGTCATTTTGCCTCTTTTTCCCTTTCCAGAGCAAGTAAGCTTTAAATTCTCAGCTCTGTACGACTTTGTTCTGTCCCTACCCTCTGGTAAAACCTTGCTTTCCTGAGCCTTTGAAAAATACCTCCCCCCCCAACAGGTAAAAATAAAACTGTGATATTACGCTTTTGGAAACTTCAAATGTAATTCTAAGAAAGTAAAAACATACAGTTTTGAAGTGTCTTTGGTTCACCAACAGTGACGGAGTCCAGCCACCGCAGGGTGTGAGCACTAGAATACCCCAGCAGTGCGGGCTCCACGTCTGTCTTAGTCCTCCCAGGCGCACGGCTATGCTAGGGTCCAGCTCCCCTCAGCCGGTGCCTGGGGTCTGGAGGATGGGATGTGGGCCGCGGAGGTACACCACCTCCGGCCCTGGCCCTTGGAGAGCTTCTGCAAAACCTCCGTGTTCTCTCCTGTTCGTCCTCTGTGAACTGGGTCAGAGGACCAGGGGAGGCGTCCAAGGCTGCAGGAGCTGCTGGGGTCACTAGATGGGAACGGTCTGTGTCCCTGAATGATGAGGTGGAAGGGAACTCTTCCCCCAGCCCCCACAACCCCGCCCTAGAGGTGTTAAGTCACTGCAGTTTGGGGGTAGTTTGTAATTATAGTAAGTCTGCCCTAAAATGATAGTATCCTGAATTCTTTTTATTTTTTTAAATATATTTTTAAAAAATTTTTAATGTTTATTTTGGAGAGAGAGAGGCGGGGGGGGCGGTGCAGAGAGAGAGGGAGACACAGAATCCGAAGCGGGCTCCAGGCTCTGAGCTGTCAGCACAGAGACCGATACAGGCCCAGAACTCATGAGCTGTGAGATCATGACGTGAGCCGAAGTCAGACACTCAACCGACTGAGCCACGCAGGCACCCCCTGAATTCTTAAAGTTAAAAACAGCAATTATTCCTGAGTGTTACTTACAAGCAACTCCGTCTAAAGCCCTTTTGTTACACTGCACTAGCCATGTTACTATTTTCCCTTTCGGGTGACTTGGGCACTGGTGGGAGTTGTGGTGCACCCCTCAGATCCCCTCCGCACTGCCCCGTAAGGAACTGACGACTAGTCCCCATCTGCTGGGATCATGGTGGGCAGAAAGCCTCCAGCTGTCAGGCATCTTCAGGAAATGCTTAGCTGAAAACAGATGCTTACCCAGGATCATGCCTTCTTGGCCTTCCAATGACTAGTGGCAGCCTATGGCCAGTCAAGGAGAAACTATAAAGACGAAGTCCCCTCCCTTCAACTCAGAAGGGCCATCCCAACTTTACAGCCCCCACGGCATTGGCTGAAGCCTTTCTTGGGACTGAACCACAGTCCAACTTCTCCCTCTGCACAATCCAGCCTCCCTTTCCTCCCTTTCCTTTCTTTTCCTATCGAGAATGTTGACCCCAAACCACTCCCCAATAAGACTAACCTTTGTGTCAGAGTTGCTTTTTCAGGATCCAAGCAGAGACAGGCACTGTATTCTTGACACAACAACCCTGCCTCCGAATATGACACAAATACCATTCTTTCCAATCAAAAATGAAAATACACAAAGTCACAATGGGATAGAAGCTTTAAGCTTAAAACTTAGACTCTCCAGGATGGGTGAAACAGGTGATGGGGATTAAGGAGTGAACTTGTTGTGATGAGCACCGGGTGATGGATGGAAGTGTTGAATCACTATTCTGTGTACCTGAAACTAATATTACACTACAGGTGAACTAACTGGAATTTAAATAAAAACTTCCCAAAAATAAAATAAAACAGACTCTCTACAAAAACTCAGAATGTATTATACTATTAAAAGACAGACTCTTTCCAAGAAAATAAGTAAAAGAAACCATAAACATTTTAAGATCCGCTTTGAGAAAAGGAGCTTTGAAACTGTCCTAAAGAAAATGTTACCACCTGGCTTGTAATCAAATAAAATTATTAAATACGTAGCAAAGAGGTACACAATAGAAATTATTGAGGATCTATTATCCATCCATGCAGGTATTTAGTTTTTGTTTTTGTTTTGTTGTTGTTGTTTTGAGAGAGAGATCGCAAACAGGGAAGGGACAGAGAGAGAGGGAGACAGAATCCCAAGCAGGCTCCACACTGTCAACACAGCGCCCAGTGTGGGGCTCAAACTCACGAACTGTAAGATCATGACCTGAGCCAAACAAGAGTCGGATGCTTAACCGACGGAGCCACGCAGGCACCCCTAGAGCAGTTGCTTTTTGAGTACTCACCACAACACAGCGCTGGGAGCTTTATTCACATGCACTATCTCATTAAATTCTTTCTAAGTTCTGCAGGCAGTAAAACTCAGGTTCAGAAAGCGTAAATAAACTACTTAAAGTCCCAGAGTTAGAACTCCAAGTCAGGTTGGGCTTCTTCCAGAGCCTCAACTCCTTTGGTAGTCTTGCATATTCAAGCTACTGTGAGGTGTTGACTAAGTAATTTGCAAGGGGGGAAGGGAGAGCAAAAGGCGAGTATATGTGGTTCCAAAACCTGTTCTCTCCTCTTACCCGTCTCTACTGACGGTAGGCACAGGCACTGCCTTCTAGATACACACACTCCAAGGAATGAGTTAAAGAACTATTCCATGCACGATTCTGCCAGAAGGAAGATACCCAGCACAAAACTGTTCTCTAGCAATTCAAAAGGTTCTTCTGCCCTCTTGTGGCTGAAGGAGACTACTACAGATCAAAGCTCCATTAAAAAGCTAAAATACCATATAAAGGCAATTGGCAGTCACACAACACAGGAGGCAACTGTGATGGGCTCATAATGAACCAGATTTAATAACTCAAAAATTTGATCTTGCCACTCTTCCATGACAACCACTGCTTGGAATAAGATAAGAATAACAATACTAGCGATCAGGGAGAAAAACGACAAAAATCAGTATTTTCGTAATGATAATAAGGACTATGACAACCGCTACATCCATCCAGAACAATGATAAAAGTGTAAAACATTCTAAACCCCAAACAAAAATCCTCATCTTTACTTTCCACACGTAACAATGTATTTTAGAAATCTTCTCACAGCAGCCAATACAGAGCCTCCTCATGAGCCAATACAGAAGCTCCTCAGAGCTTCCGGGGCACAGCACCCCCTTGGATGGGTGAACTTGGCCCCTACTTGTGAATGCTTCACCGCCTTCCAAACTTTCACCATTAAAAACAATGCTGCCAAAAGCAAACAAATAAAAACTACGACAGTGCTATCATTTTGTAAGTGTACAAGGATACCTGCAGATGAATTCCTAGGGGAGGAAATGGGGGGTCAAAGGACACATGCATGCCTTTGCACTACTTTTTAAAAACTCTTTTCTCCCTCTGATTTTCCCTCCTCTCTCTCTGGCTGCTCCTTCTTATGCTTTCTTAAAAGTTTTATTATAAGAAAAACAAAAGTTTTATCTGGGGTGACTTTTTAAGCAGTGACCACGTGTGCTGCTCACCCCTTAATTATAAATTCCTCCAGGACTTGGTCTTTGGTCCTCTTTCATCCTATAACCTTTCCCAACTATCATTTCTCTTCCCTGAAGGCAATCAAAGTTACTATTTTGGGGTTTTATGCTTCCAGAGTGATTTTATGCATATATATGCAAATGTATATGTACTGTGTATGCCTGTGTATGTATAAATATGAACATACATGCACGAGACTTTTCCCTCCCTTGCTCTACAAATCCATACTCTAAACTGAAGGAGTGGTAAGGGAACACTGCCAAGCAGCAACTTTCATAAGAGATGAAACTGAGGCCCCAAACCTTTTTCAACCTGCAGTTCTGTGCCAGACAACTGGAGTGGACCCACAGGGGAAGATCAGATTCGAGTACTGTCTCCTATCCTAGCCTACTGTAGGACAGGTTTCACCAAGTAGCCACAGATTAACTCAAGGGAAGGATAGAGCACAGAAGCCAGTAAGTCAAAGATCAGAGTCTAAATATGATCTTTCACATCTATGGTTATTTGCCTATGAAAGATTTTTGATTTTTTAAAAACATTTCTTTATTTTGAGAGACACGGCGCAAATGGGGGAAGGACAGAGAGAGAGGGACAGAGAGAATCCCAAGCGGGCTCCACACTGTCAGCACAGAGCCCGATGTGGGACTTGAACTCACAAACCATGAGATCATGACCTGGCCCTAAAACAAGAGTCGGACACTTAACCAGCTGAGCCACCCAGGGGTCCCTGATTTTACTTTCAATGAAAGTTTTCTAACTACGCAAAAGTAGAGAGGAATGTAATGAACCCCATCCAACAGATTAAGCAATTAAAACATTTTGCTATTGGTTTCCTGGTTTCACTCCTTTCTTCTTTCACTCTCTCTCTTCCCTTCCCTCCCCCCGCCCCTCTTTCTTTCTCCTTCTCTCTGTTTTGGCTACCTTATTTTAAAATAAGTCCCTGACATCATGCTATTTCATCTCTAAATACTTTGTCTGGACATAATTATAAGACAGAAAGAGATTTCCTTATTGTGACAATATCATGATCACATCTAACAAAGTTAATTTCTTAATATCATCAAATGCTCAGTCCACATTATTTCCACAATTATCTCAAAAAAAAAAAAAATCTTTCTAGAGCTGACTTCTTAGGTTTCAAGAGAACCTAGAGCCAAACAAATTCCAAGCCCAGCGTGCAACAGCCCATGACTACTAAATCTTAAAAGAATTTCCAGGTTCCCAAACCCCCACCAACAGGAAATGAACTGCTAAGGCTCCCAGGAAGGGCATTCCTCCCAATGCCCATGCTGACGTAGCCTTGGCAGGTATGGGTTCAGGAAGAGCCACCCTATACCCTTTACCTCTCATACTCCCATCCCTCCAGTTCTAAGCAAACACTAATCTATTTTCTGTCTCTACAGATTTGCCTCATTTGGACATCTCATAGCGCACGTGGTCCTTTATGACTGGTTCACATGATTTCAATGTTCATTCACGTTGTAGGATGTATCAGTACCTCATTCCTTTCTTCATATTCCATTGTGTGGAGAGACCACATTTCATTTATCCACTCACCAGTTGATAGATATCTGGGTTGTTTCCACTTTTTGGCTGTTATGAATAATGCCGCTATGGAAGTTTGTGTACAACTTTTAATTTGGACACGTGTTTTCATTTCTCTTGAGATCCTAGGTATAAACTCTGGGTCAAATGTTAGCCCTGTGTTTAACTTTTCTTTTTTTAATGTTAATTTACTTATTTTGAGAGAAAGAGAAAGAGAGAGAGCAGGGGAGGGGCAGAGAGTGAGGGAGAGACAGAGAGAATCCCGTGAGATCATCACCTAAGCCAAAACCAAGAGTCCGACCAAGCCACCCAGGCACCCTGGTAACCCTGTGTTTAACTTTTTAAGGAACTGCCAGGCTGTTTTCCAAAGTGTCTACACCATTTTACATTCCCACCAGCAGTGCATGAGGGCTCTAATTTCTCCACATCCTCACCAACACTTGCCCTGTCATTTCGATTACAGCCATCCTCCTAGGTGTTAAGTGGTGTCTCATCGTGATCTTTATTTGCACTGCTCTGGTGACTCATGATATTGGGCATCTTTTCACGTGTTTACTGACCATGTGTACACAGGTTTCCCCAATATCCGAAAGCAGAGCATTCCTATGAAACCTTTCATAAGCCAAAATGGCCTAAAGTGAGGAAGCAATTACCACTAATTTATATGGAAAAATGTTTGAGCGTTCCCAGGCACAAATTAAATAATAACCCCTTTAGGCTTTTCTGGTATTTTAGGACACATCTTGCTAAAGGATGCACAAAATAAGTTGAGATAAAGCACTGATGCTCAGACACAGTCCAAAGCTTATGGCAGCTTGAGGCTGACACAGTGACTGTGGTTCCCGCGGAAGGGACTAGGGGGCGCCACTCTCACTGCTTGAAGGGCACGCTTCCTGGGTAATAGCTCACTGCAAAACACCGAACGCTACTTTCTCTTTTCACCTTTTTTCATGAAAACAAAAATCCTCTTCAGAGTTCTCTCAGCGAAAACAGGTACTAATAATGCAGGTCTTTCGGAAAAGCAAAGTGGCTAACACAAACTTTTGCAAAGCAGGAAATACCCGCATCTTCTTTGCAGAGATGGCTATTCGGATCCTTTGCCCATTTGAAAAACTGGGTTGTCTTTTTATTTTTGAGTTATGAGAGTTGCGCACTCTATTTTGCCCATCTTTTCCATTGAGAATAAAAGCTTCCCAACCACTTAAGAAAGTAGTGATTGTTCTTTTTCTATAGCAAGAAGTAGCTACCAGAACTGGTTTCGAGCTCACCCAAATCAATGATAGCTTCACACCATTATACAAGCTTTTGAAAAGCCAGGCAATCAACAACAGCTTCACCTCAATGACCATGCTTCTGAAAGCCATTCCATTTAACAAGAATCCTACTCAGACAGCTGTGTATCCAGAGCTAAAGGTCAACCAACCCCTAAACACTCTTACTTCTGAAAGTCTACCAATGCCTGAACTCCATCCACTCTTTTGAAGACTCTAGAATAAACAGGGGTTCTTGAAGTCCTGGTATCAGGACCATTTTACGTCTTTAAAACTCACTGAGGATTCCAAAGAGGGCCTATATGGTATGGGTTAATAATTATACTAACATTTACTATATTGGACATTAAAACTAAGAAATAAATTAAAAAAATAATTAAAAAAATAAAACTAAAATATTTAAATAGCAATTTAAAATTAACAGTAAAAAGCTCATATTATAAGTTTAAGAAAAATAACTATTTTCCCCCAAAATTAGTAGGAAGAGTGGCACTGTTTTAAATTTGTGCAAATGTCATTTACAGCTTTATAAAAGTCTGGATATGCATCCATTTCCACATTCAATCTGTTGTGAAATGTTTTAAATCTACGAAATTTTTTTTGGCCTCTCACAGGTACACAGTTAGAAGAGGGAAAGGTATTATAATAACCTTTTCAGATGGTTATGGATATTCCTCTTTGATGCTACCCCAGACTCAAAAAGCAGTAGTTTCTTACAAGTTAGCGGCAATATTGAATCTGAAAGCATATCAGTAAACATTTTCATACTTTGTTACATTAACATCCACTGGTCTTACACTTTGAATGAATCTTTTAGCCACGCATAATTTGTTAACATCATAACAGTGGTCTTTTGGACATTATTAGTTCACTGAGTTATACAAAACTTCCAATGTTTTCACACTCATTTTGCCATATTAAAAAAATCACATTTGTTAATATCACTACCAATCTCATCAGAAACGTGTTTAAATATTGAGAAGGTGTCAGTTTCGTGGCAGCAGACAGAAGCTTTTCAGAATTCTAATTTTCATTTGAAAGCTCAAGTTTTATCTAAATAACAAAAAAGTCCGTTGTTTCCCTTGAAGTGACAGGTGTACTGTATTCCTTTTTGAGGAAGTCTCCCAAATTCCCAAGTCTGAATAACCATGGTTTGCCTGTCAGTCATTTTTTCAAGTAAAAATGGTGTTCCCTCAAAAGAGTAGCTAGTTCAGCTTGCAGTTCAATCACACAAGTGCTTTTCCTTGAGACAATAATAAAACGTCAGTGTGCATAGTAGTGCTTTATGCATACTTATGCATATTTCCCATTTCATCATCGTATTTGTTATTATTTATTTTTTTAAATAGGCTCTACACCCAACGCGGGGCTCGAACTCACAACTCCGAGATCCACAGCTGCATGCTCTACCAACTGAACCAGCCAGATGCTCCCATCATATTTGTTTTTTAGAAAAACGATATATACTCAAAGGTCAAGATTTAGTCAAATTAAGATCTGTTTCATCAAGAACTTTCTTCAAAAAAAAACTTACTTATTTAAGTAATCTCTGCATTCAATGTGGGGCTCAAACTCACGACCCCAAGATCAAGAGTTACATGCTCTACCAACTGAGCCAGCCAGACACCCCTCACCAAGAACATTAAGTGAGGGGCGCCTGGGTGGCTCAGTTGGTTGAGCGTCTGACTCTTGATTTCTGCTCAGGTCATGATCCCAGAGTTGTGGAATCAAGCTCTGCGTTGGGTTCCATGCTGAGCGTGGAACCTGCTTGGGATTCTCTCTCTCTCCCCTGCTCATGCTCACAGACACTCTCTAAAATAAAAATTAGGGGCGCCTGCCTGGGTGGCTCAGCTGTTTGAGCATCCAACTCTTTTTTTTTTTTTTTTAATTTTTTTTTTCAACGTTTATTTATTTTTGGGACAGAGAGAGACAGAGCATGAACGGGGGAGGGGCAGAGAGAGAGGGAGACACAGAATCGGAAACAGGCTCCAGGCTCCGAGCCATCAGCCCAGAGCCTGATGCGGGGCTCGAACTCACGGACCGCGAGATCGTGACCTGGCTGAAGTCGGACGCTTAACCGACTGCGCCACCCAGGCGCCCCAGCATCCAACTCTTGATTTTGGCTCAGGTCATGATCTCACAGTTGGTGAGATTGAGCCCTGGGTTGGGCTCCATGCTGTTAGCCCTTTTAGCTCAGAGCCCACTTGGAATTCCCTCTCTCTTCCCTACCCTCTGCCCCTCCCCCCATCAAAATAAACTTTTAAAAATTAATAAATTTAATTTAATTAAAAAACAACATTCTCAGGATGCCTGGGTGGCTCAGTCAGTTAAGCATCTGACTTCATCTCACGGTTCGTTGAGTTCAAGCCCCATGTCAGGTTCTGTGCTGACAGCTCAGAGCCTGGAGCCTGCTTTGGATTCTGTGTCTCCCTCTGTCTGTCCCTCCCCTGCTCGTGCTCTCTCTCTCTCAAAGAATAAATAAACATTAAACAATTTTTAATAAAAAAAATTTTAAACATTCTTAAATGAAACTGGCTTTTTTTTCCCTCAGTGTGTGGGGCAGTGAAAAGTACAATGACTGTTAGTTCAGTTTGGTACCCTGCTTTGCTCCGTGCTAAGGTGTGAGCCGTTGTACCCACCATCACTTTGCAACATCAATGCAAATGGCAACCCGCTGCAATGGGCAACCAGTATCTTATTATTAACATGAAAACGCTCTTGACAAAACTCTGAAAACCACTGCTAGGAAAGAGGGCTCTCTGTTTTGTTCTAAGAAACTATGTCTTACAAGCACAGTTCTTGCTCAAATGACTAATACATTCAACTTTTTGTTTCATGTATAAGTGTTGGCCTCTTCTTTCAAACATTTGACATCCTGCCTTCTTTTTTCTTTTCCTCGCTACATTTTTTTCTTCTGTTAGTTCTGGAGTCACGCACTTTACACACTCTATTCATGTAGCAGTTAAGCGAGAAAACTCACCTGCACGTAAAACTTAGAATTCTAAATTTATCAACATATTGAACCCTCCTACCAAACAATGTAAGAAGAATACTTTAACTCTTAACCTCTCTCAATTGATATGCTATTACTGACTAGTAGTATAGTTCTCTCCCTTTGTTTCTATACCAAATATTGGGCAACAGCATCAATGTTTGCTTAGATATCCTGACATTTACCATTCTCTTTGCTTACCATTCCTTCCTGCATCTTTCTTCTGGAATCATTTTTTTTTCCTGAGGTTTATGCTTTGTAAGTGCCTTTACTGAGTATCTGTTAGTATGAACTTTCTTCAGTGTTTGTGTCATTCTTGAAACATGCATATGCAGGGTTCTAGGTTGACAGGTGTTTTCTTTACACAAAATAAAATAGTTCACTGTCTCTGGCTTTTACTGCTGTTCTTGAGAAGTCAATTGTCAGTCTAACTGTTGTTCTTTGGAAGGTAATCGCTCCTTTTCCTCTGGCTATTTTTTAAAAATATTTATTTATTTTTGGGAGAGAGAACAAGTGGAGGAGGGGCAGAGAGAGGGAAACAGGATCCGAAGTAGGCTCTATGCTGAGAACAGAGAGCCCGACGCAGGGCTCAAACTCACGAACCATGAGATCATGACCTGAGCCGAAGTTGGACACTTAAACCCACTCAGCCACCCAGGCGCCCCATCTCTGGCTATTTTTAAAAACAGTATTACTGTGGTGCCTGGGTGGCTCAGTCGGTTAAGCATCTGACTTCAGCTCAGGTCATGATCTCACAGTTCATGTGTTCAAGTCCTGCATCAGGTTCTGTGCTGACAGCTCACAGCCTGGAACCTGCTTTGAACTGTGTCTCCCTCTCTCTCTGTCCCTCCTGTTTGTGCTCTGTCTCTCTCAAAAATAAATAAAAATTTTAAAAATTAAAAAAAAACACAGTATTACTGAGGTCTAAATTAACATACAATAAACTGTCTATATATAAAGTGTACAACTTGAATTTTGACGTATATCTGTGAAGCCATCACCACAACTATGATAAGAAAGATATCAACCCCACAAGTTTCCTCAGGCTCCTTTAATCCCACCCCTCACCCTACTCCATTCCCAAGCTACCCCTGTCCTGCTTCTTGTCACTATAAATAAGTTTGCCTTTTATAAACAGAATCATATTTTACGTACTCATTTGTGTCTGGCTTCTCTCACTTAGCGCAATTACTGTGAGATTCATCCATGTTATTTGTGTATGAACAGTTCATTCCTCTTTTGTACTCACATGAGATGACAGACGTTACGTAAATTTGTTGTGGTAGTTATTTCACAACACATACATATATCAAATCATCGTGCTGTACACCTAAAACCAATAGAATGCTGTGTGCCAATTATATCTCATAAAACTGGGAAAAAAACGGTTCACGCTTTTAAGTTCATTCCTTTTTAATGCTGAGTAGCATTCCATTGTGTAGATGTACCACAATTTATTCATTTACCTACTGATGGATCTTTGAGTTGTTTCTAGTTTGGAGCTATTACAAACAAAGCTATGATGAATGCACACGTACAAGTCTTTGCATGAACATACACTTTCACCCCTCTTGAAGAGGAATAGCTGGGTATGTTAGGTGAATGTTTAATGTTTTTAAGAACTGCCAAATTGCTTTTCCAAGTGGTTGTACCATTTTCCATGACCACTTGCAGTGCAGAAGTGTTAACAGCTGTCCCATTCTGGACAACACCTGATGTAATCTATCTTTTTCATATTAGCCATTCTAAAGAGTTTAGAGTAATACTTTCTTATGGTTTTAATTTCTACTTTCTCCTAAGGACTAATCATGTTTAGTATCTTTTCATGTGCTCACATGCCATCTGCATATCTACTTTGGTAAAGTGTCTATTTACATCTCTGCCCACTTTGATGTATTCAAAATACAAGTTACTTATTGTATTTATGGTTTGCAAATTTTCTCCAGGTCCATGGCTTGCCTTAAAATTTTTGTTAACAATGTTGTTTGAAGAGCAAAATTTTTTACCTTTGATGCAGCCCAATTTATTAATGTTTTCATGCTTTTTTTTACCCTCCCTAAGATATCTTTAGCAAATTCAAGGTTACCAAGATTCTGCCCTATATTTTGTTTATAGTTTTAGCACTTCCATTTGGATATATGATACATGTCAAGTTAATCTTGTACATGATGAGAAACACGAGTCAAGATTTGTTTGCTACCATTTATCAAAAAGATTGTTTTTTTTTCCTATTGAATTGCTTTGGTATCTTTATCAAAAATCAACTGGCTATTAAATAAGTAAGTCATAGGAATAAAAGGCACAGCATAAGGAACACAGTCAGTGTATGTGTATTTCCTTCCCTTTCCCTTATGTTCATCTATTTTAAGTTCCATATGAGTGAAATCAGACATTTGTCTTTCTCTGATTTCACTAGTACTCTCTAATTCCATCCACACTGTTGCAAATGACAAGACTTCATTCTTTCTGATCACCGAGTAATATTCCATTGTGTGTGTGTGTGTGTGTGTGTGTGTGTGTGTGTATATATATATATATACACACACACATATGTAGTGTGTGTGTGTATATATATAGATATGTGTGTATGTGTATATATGTAGTATGTGTATATATATACATATGTAGTGTGTGTGTGTATATATACACATGTAGTATGTGTGTATGTGTGTGTATATATACACACACACACACACACACACACACACACACACACACACACATACTACATCTTCTTTATCTATTCATCAGTCAATGGACATTTGGGTTCTTTCCATAATTTGGCTATTGTTGATAGCACTGCTATAAACATTGGGGTGCACGTGTCCCTTCGAATCAGCATTTTTATATCCTTTGGGTAAATACCTAGTAGTGCAATTGCTGGGCCATACGGTAGTTCTTTTTTTTTATTACTAAAAAAAATGTTTTCTTAATGTTTATGTATTTTTGAGAGAGAGAGAGAGAGAGAGAGTCAGAGTGTGAGTGGGGGAGGGACAGAAAGAAAGGGAGACACAGAACCTGAAGCAGGCTCTAGGCTCTGAGCTGTCAGCAGAGAGCCTGATGTGGGGCTCAAACTCATGAACCACAAGATCATGACCTGAACCAAAATCAGACGCTTAACTGACTGAGCCACCCAGGCACTCCAGGGTAGTTCTATTTTTAATTTTTTGAGGAACCTCCATACTGTTTTCCAGAGTGGCTGTACCAGTTTGCATTCCCACCAACAGTCCAAAAGGGCTCCCCTTTCTCTGCACCCTTGCCATCATACATCTGTTGTTTCTTGAGTTGTTAATTTTAGCCATTATAAGTAAGCTCTGTGCCCAACCTGGGGCTTGAACTCACGACCCCATGATCAAGAGTCACATGCCCTACCAAAACTATTTTGAAAATTTTAAGTTCTCTGTATTTTCATATTAACTTTACAGTCAGTTAGCAATTTCTAGCAAAAAAGTGAATTTTTAAAAGAACCCACCACACCTTCTGGGATTTTTAGTGGAAATGTGTTGAATCCTAAAACAAATTGGGGAGATTCAGTTTCTTAAGATCATGCCTTCTGCTCCATGAACACGGTGTATCTTTATTTCAATATTCTTTCATTTCTTACGCAGCAATGTTATGTGGATTTTAGCGTACATGCTGGCTATTCTGCTCCCTAGAGGGTCTTTTCTGCACTCAGATAGGCTAGTCTCCTAACTATCACAGAATGTACCGGCATACAGAAACGATTACCCAACCACATGGAGGGAATTGCAAAGAACCCTATGGAAAATAGTATAAATCAAGTCATAAATCTTATTCCCCCTTTTCTCCCATTTCTTCCTCCTACAGAGGCAAGCATTCTATTGTTTAATGGATACATTCGCTTATGTTCTTTTAATATATGTATGTTTGATGTGCATTTACTCTTTCTTATCAACTTTATCCAGGAGTAATTTACATACAATAAACTGCTTCAATTTAATGTATACAATTTGAAGAGTACTGACAGTTATATACATTCACAAAACCACTGCCATTATCAAGACACAGGGCATTTCTATCTCAAAAAATTCCTGTGCCCGTTTGCAATCCATTTCTCCCTTCATGTTTCATCCAAGGTAACTAACGACCTGCTTTTAATTATTAATAATTAGCTTGTATTTTATATAAATGAAACATATAATATGTAGTCATAATATACTATTATACTAATATCAATTAATATTAATGTGTACTAATTAATATTAATATTAGTATGTACTTAATATGTACTTAATAATATTAATATGTACTCATTCATGAGTTTAACATTCATCCACGATGCTGAACATATCAACTCTGTTCCTTTTCATTGTTAAATGGTACTTCACTGTGTGACTATGTCACATTTTGTTCATCCATTCACCTGTTGATAGACATTTGGGTTGGTTTCCAGTTTGGAGCTCCTGGGAATAAAGCTGCTGTGAGCATTCACGTACAGGTCTCATTTGGTCATATGCTTTTACTTTTTCTTAGGTAAATACTTACGAGTGGAATGACTGCCATTTGGCAGGTGTATGTATAACTTTTTAAGAGATTGCCAAACTGGTTTTCAAAGGAGTTGCACCATTTTACATTCACAACAGCAATATAAGAGTTCCATTTACTTCATATTCTTGCTAACACTTTGTTATCTTTTTTCAAAACTTAAGTCATTCTAGTTGATATGTAATGTTATCTCACTATGGTTTTAATTTGTATTTCTATGATGAGTAACAACGTTGAGAATCTTTTCATGTGCTTATTACCATTCGTACATCTTTTGTAAAGTGTCTCTTCAAATATTTTACCCATTTTTGGTTAAGCTGTTTACCCTCTTGTTATTAAATTATAAGAATTTTTTATATATTTTAGATACAAACATATGCATGTACTAAATATTTTTAAC
Source organism: Lynx canadensis (assembly GCF_007474595.2). NCBI lineage: Eukaryota > Metazoa > Chordata > Mammalia > Carnivora > Felidae > Lynx > Lynx canadensis. The sequence continues at coordinate 33,979,228 of NC_044310.1, read as the reverse complement.
TGAATGTTATATATACAAGTACTGAATATTCTTCCCCATTCTATGGCTTGTCTTTTCATTTTTTGGTGTTTTTTAAAAGACATTTTTTTTTTTTTGACAGGAAGCAGGATTTATTGGTAGGCATGAATGGGGAAGGGCAGTGCTGAGGTTCTCATGAGTGCAGAGCCCTCCATTTGTCCAAGAGGCCACGATTAGGGGTGTATTTGACCCCACAGCCATCTGGGATGAGCTGCTTTTCAGCCACCATGTCTTCAAATTCGTCCACATTAAAGTTAGTAAAGCCCCACTTCTTGGAAATGTGGATCTTCTGGCAGCCAGGGAACTTGAACTTGGCCCCAGGTAGGGCCTCAATCACATGCTCCTTGTTCTGCAACTTGGTACGGACGGACATGACGACTTGGCCAATGTGGACCCTGGCCACTGTGCCCTGGGGCTTTCCAAAGGCACCCCGCATACCTGTCTGGAGCCTAGACTGGAGAAAGCGTGAGGCCAAACCTCAACGTCCACCAGAAGAAAACTGTCTCCAAGGTCCCTTAGGGCAACCCGTACAACCAACAGGCTGCATACACTACCAAGGAGGCTGCTGTTCACAGCCAATGCACACTGGGCCCCACGGGGAAAGAGCACAGTCGGCTTAATTGGCTGCAGAGGACAAACATTTTTAGTTTGGGTCAAGTTAATTTATCACTTTTCAATTTTATGGCTCATGTTTTTTGTTTCCTAAGAAATCTTTGTATTCCTGTTCTTTTAATTTACAAAAGGGGCATTGTGTTATTCTGTTTCACTTTTGACTTAAATTATGTATTTTGGGGCGCCTGGGTGGCTCGGTCGGTTAAGTGTCCGACTTCGGCTCAGGTCATGATCTCGTGGTCCGTGAGTTCGAGCCCCACGTCGGGCTCTGTGCTGACAACTCAGAGCCTGGAGCCTGCTTCAGATTCTGTGTCTCCCTCTCTCTCTGCCCCTCCCCTGTTCATGCTCTGTCTCTCTCTGTCTCAAAAATAAATAAACGTTAAAAAAAATTTAAAAAAAAATGTGTTTAAAGTTCCATCCATGTTGTTTTGTGTATATTGGATCTGTTACTTCTAACGGCTGCAAATCATTTCATGAAATAAATACCCTACTTTTTGCCTACTCACCCCCACCCTTAGGATGGAAATACATTCATCCTCCAACTCCCTGAGCACACAAATAATGTATGTCTCTGGTAAGTGCCATGGAATGAATGAATACACACACACACACACACACACACACACACACATTCACACACATACATATATATATGGCAGATTTGCTGAGCTAAAGGATGTATGTATACTTCAGTTAGTTATTACAAGAATGTGTTCCAGAATGGCTTTACCAGTCTACTTCTCACTGGCAAAGAATACAGGTTACTATATTCTCACATTCCTGCCAACACTTGGATTATCCAGCTTTCTAACATTTCTTTTGTCAGTCTAAGGTATAAGGAGATATCTTGTTTTAATTTTAATATTTGTTATAGCTCATGAGTTTGAATATCTATTCCTATGCTTAACCTTATGGGTTTCTTATTCTGTAAACTCGTTCTAATTCTTTGCCCATTTTCTACTGGGATTGCTGCCTTTTTCTTCTTCGTTTGCAGGAATTCCTTGTATATTCTAAATATCAAACCTAGCAAATTTTATTTTTTTTAATTTTATTTTAATTCCAGTATCATTGACAAATACTGAAATTTTCTCCTCCCAGTATATTATCTACATATTAACTTCGTCTATCATGTCCTCAATAGCACAAAAATCTCAATGAACATTCTCTGTACACTTGGAACGAATGTGTATTCTGCCATTGGGTAAAATGTTCTATAAATGTCAATTAGGAAAAGGTAGTTCATAGAGTTGCTTAGATCTTCTATATCCTTACAGATTTTTGACTTGTTTTATTAATTACTGAGAGAGGGGTATTAATATATTTGAACATGATTGTGGATTTGTCCCTTTCTCCCTTAGTTTTAACCAGTTTTTGCTTAATGAAGTTTAACACTCTCTGATTATTAGGTACATACATATTTATGTATGTCTTCTTGACAAACTGCTCCTTTTATCATTATGTAATAACCCTCTGTAATCTCTTGTCATATGTTTTGTCATAAGGTATTATGAGCTGAAATTAATAGTTATGCCAACTTTCCTATGCTTATTATTTATATAAGATATATTTTCCATATCTTTGACCCTGTTTTTACTTTGAACCTGTTTTTAAATTTAAAATACAGGTCTCTTAGGGGTGCCTGGGTGGCTTGGTTGGTTAAGCATCTGACTTCGGCTCAGGTCATGATTTCGCGATTCGTGGGTTCGAGCCCCGCATCGGGCTCTGTGCTGACAGCTCAGAGCCTGGAGCCTGCTTCTGATTGTGTCTCCCTCTCTCTCTGCCCCTCTAGCTCACACTGTGTGTGTGTGTGTGTGTGTGTGTGTGTGTGTGTGTGTGTGTGAAAAATAAATAAGCACTAAAAAACAGATTTAAAATACAGGTCTCCTATATCAGGACATACATCCTGCTTTGTTAACCATTCTGACAATTTCTGCCTTTAGCTGGAGTTTTAATCCATTCCCATTGAAATGTAATTGTTAACACAGTCAGGCTTAAGTCAACTGTCTTAAATTTGTTTTCCATTTCTCTCTTCTGTTTTTTTGCTCTTATATTGCTGTTTTCCTGCTTTTGGGGGCGGTTAACTACTTTTTAGTGCTTTTTATTGCTTCATTGGCCTCTCAGATAAATATGCCTCTTTGTGTTATTTTTTTTTCCTAGTAGTTGTTCTACCAAGGAGTTCTGCTAAGGAATACACATCCTTAACTTATCAGAGTCTATTTAGAGCCAATATAATACCTCTTCACGTCTGACATTTCCTACCTCTTTACTCTTTCCTCACTTTATACACAACATTCCTACTTCCCACTTCTTCTTTTCACAAATGTAATAACTTTATAACAGGTAAGGTTCCACTTATCTCCCCTCTCCCCATTTCTTGTGCAAGTTTTGTCATATCTTACCTTTACATATATTCTAAGCCTCATTCTACGGGGTTATTACTTTTGCTTTAAGCAATTAGTTGTCTTTTAAGCAAACGATGAGAAAAAAAGGAATGAGTCTTTTATATTTGCCCATTATTTACCATTTCCAGCAACCTTCACTTTTCCCTATTGATCCAAATGTCCATCTGCTCTCACGTCCTGTTGGCCTGAAGGATATTCTTTAGTGTTTTTTCTGTAATGCAGCTTTGCTAGCAACAAACTCTCTTAACTGTTACCTGAAAAAATGTCTTCATTTCATCCTCATTTTTGAAGGATATTTCCAACAGATAAAGGATTCTGGGACGACAGGTGTTTGGTATTTCTCTTTCAGCACTTTGAAGATCTTTCATTGTGTGAACTCTACTGGTTCTGGTGAAAGGTCAGTGGGATTTCCTACTCCCATAGAGAATGTTTCTTTTTCTTTGTCTTCAAGATTTTCACTTTAGATTTCAGACGTTTAACTATCATATGCCTAAACTTTCCCAATATTTATCCTTTTTAGAGTTTGCTGAACTTCTTAAATCTGTAAGTCAATGTTTTTCACCAAATTTAGGAAGCTTTCAGCCATTATTTCTTAACATTTTTTTCTGTCCAACACTCATATATATTAGACAATTTTATACTGTCCCACAGGTCCCTGAGGCTTAGTTCATTTTTCCTCAATATTTTTTTTTCTGTTTCAGACTGGATAATTTCTATTGCACTCCCTTCAACTTCACTGACTTCTGTTATATTCAACTCACTGTGAAGTGAAATCTTCATTTTCTGTTCCTATACTTTTTAGTACTAGAATTTGTTTTTGGTTTTTTTATAGTTTTGATTTCTCTGCTGAGACTACTTATTGTTCACTGTATTTTTCTTTAATCCTTTAAATTATTTGTAATAGGAGCAGTTGGGTGGCTCAGTCAGTTAAGTGCCAGACTTTGGCTCAGGTCATGATCTTGCAGTTTGTGGGTTCAAGCCCCACACTGGGTTCTGCACTGATGGTACAGAGCCTGCTTAGAATACTCTCTATCTCGCTCACACTCTCTGCCCCTCCCCCACATGCATTCACACTCTCTCAAAATAAATAAGCTTAAAAAAAAAAAAGAACAGCATTTATTTTAAAAAATAAAATAGGGGCAATGGGGTGGCTCAGTCAGTTGAGTGTCCAACTTCGGCTCAGGTCATGATCTCACAGCTTGTGAGTTCAAGCCCTATGTCGGGCTCTGTGCTGGCAGCTCAGAGCTTAGAGCCTGTTTCAGATTCTGTGTCTCCCTCTCTCTCTGTGTCTCCCCTGCTTGTGCTCTCTCTCTCTCTCTCTCTCTCTCTCTCTCAAAAATAAACAAAGAAATGTTTAATAAAATAAAATAAATTATTTGTAATAGCTATTTTGCTATGTGAGTTCTCTCATCTACAGGCTTTGTTTTTTCTTTAATATGGGTCACTATTTCCTTCCTGTCTGTTTGTATGTCTACTAACTTTTTATTGAACACTGACCACTCTGGATGTTGCATGCAGAAACTATGAATACTGCTATCTTCCTCTGAAGAGTGCCGATTTCTATTTTATCAGGCAGTTCAATTACTGCCTGACCACCTTGAATTTGTGGAGGCAGGATTCGACGCTATGTTTAGTGTGGATCTGAGGAAAGTCCATGGTATTTTTGACTCTTCTCTAACTTGACAGGACCCAGCCTTGGTTGGGGCTTGGTTTTAGGTCTTGTTAGGGTGAGTCTTACTCTGGAGTGAGATCTTTATTCTTAAGGCATGAACTTTCTGGCATCTGGATGCCAGGGGTAGTAAAGTTCTAATGAGATTTCTCCACTCTGGTAGGGCTGCAACTTCAAAGTCCCTGACTCTTCAGCCACCCACAGACTGCTTGACCTCTACTCCTGTCCTGTACAGCTGTTACCTACGTAGTTAAATTCAGGTGGTTTTGCCCTGCGCATACATAGCCCAGTCCACAGCTACCGACTCCTAGGAATTCCTCCCCCGGCCCAGCTTGTGTCTCTCAAAAATTCCCTACTCAGTGATGACCTGTCTCACGGACTCCAACCACTTCAGCTGCCCTACACCCTGATCTCTGCCTCCTCAGCCAAGTGGAGGCACTATGGTCTGTTGAGATTCCAGCTCTCTGGGCAGGGCTCGGAAATTGCCCCCACAAAGAGAACTGCAGAGCTCACCTCATAAGTTTTCCTTTTCTTAGGCACTGAAATTTTATACTGCCTCCTGTCCACTGCTTGGCAAGAGTTGCTTCATTTATACTGTCCAGCTCTGTAACTATTTATAGAGAGACGACTAGCTTGATACCAGTTATGCCATTATCATAAGAAGCAGAGTGTTACCCTAAGCCACAGGCTAGAAATACCAGCCTCCATTTCGTTTTTAAGATGGAAAACTAAGAGTGAACATAATTTTCTATGTCTATTAAGCTAAACTTAATCTACCCTTCTCCCAACATCAGATCCAAACTCCAACTTACTTGCCAGATGGTATTCTCCATAGTAATCAAATCAATAATGCATATTTTATAATCTCCCCCGTTATGATCTTTTGTAAAATATAGGCAAGAACACAGAGGGAATTGCAATAGTGATAAATATGGTAATATGAATTTTTAAAGGTCCCATAAGAAATTAATCCTACTCCTCCAAAATATCCACTTTAACTTATGAAATACATATAGATAAAAATTAAAATAATAAAATATGTAAAATTTCCATGAAAGGGAGCACAGGAATCAGGTCTACCGATAAGAGGCAACAACCCAACTCTCCTATAAGACCTGACCTGAATAAAGCATCAGAGCCAAGAGAAATGTCAGTATTTTGTCTCCATTTTGGAGATGAAGAAACTGAAGTACATCTAACTCACTCCAAGACTGTGTTCATTTTTTCATTAAGTTAAACGTATGTACATATATATTTTTATCATCTTACGTGTGTGTGTACAAACATGCACACACATACATAAAATATGATAATTCTACAGTACTTTACTAACAGTATTTTTTTTAGAGCAGTTAGGTTCACAGAAAATTCAAGGGAAAGTACAAATATTTCCTATTATACCTCCTGCCCCCACACATGTATATCCTCCCCCATTATCAATATCCCTCACCAGAGTGGTACACTTTTAAAACTGATGAACCTATCCTGATACATCATAATTACCTAAAGTCCATAGTTTACATAAGGGTTTATGCCTGGTGTTGCACAGCCTCTGTGTTTGGACAAAAGTACAAAAACACATTCATCATTATGATATTTTATAGATTCACCACCCTAAAAATCCTCTATGCCCTACTTATACCTACCTCTCCCCACTTCCAACCTTGGCAACCACTAATCTTTTTATTATCGCCATAGTTTTGCCTTTTCCAGAATGTCATATAGTTGGACTCATACAGTGTGTAGCATTTTCAGATTGGCTTCCTTCACTTAGAAATATGCATTTAAGGCTCCCCCATGTCTATTCATGACTTGATAGTTCACTTACGTTTAGCGATTGACAATATTCCATTGTCTGGATCTACCCCAGTTTCTCCATTCAACTATTAAAGGACATCTTGGTTGCTTCCAACTTTTGGCCATTATGATGAATATAGCCGCTGTAAACATCTGTGTGCAGGGTTTTTTGTGGACAAAAGAACAATCAACTCCTTTGGGTAAATACCAAGGAATGCGACTGCTAGATCACAGAGTAAGAATGTGTTTAGTATTATAAGAAACTGCCAAACTGTCTTCCAAAGTGTCTGTACCATCTTGCGTTCCCACCAGCAATGAATGAGGGTTCCTGTTGCTCCACATCCTCGCCAGCATTTGATGTTGTCAGTGTTCTGGGACTTTGACCATTCTAATAGGTACATAGTGGTATCTCAACGTTGTTTTAGTTTGTATATCCCTGATCATATATGATGTCTTTTCATCATTTCCCATCTGTATCCCTTCCGTGGGGAATTCTTTGCCCTCAAGGATGGAACTGGATATTTCCTTTCTCCCACGTGGAAGGCTAGAGATGACTGGAGTTGGATGCTTCCCTTTCCCCAGGTCAGTTAGGCTCTGATACTACTCCAACAGGCTGGGCTCTGGTTAACTAGTTTCCCTTGAGGGCAGGTCTTGTTAAGAAGAAAAAAGTGTCCTGGCATATTTCAAAACGGTTCCTTTCTTCTCACGTGCCAGATGCATGGGAAGATCTTTCCCCAATATCTCCTATGAGAATCTGGCTGAGCCCCTGGAAATAAATCTCACAATACTGTGGGGGCCCCCTGTGACTGGCTCCTCCTAGAGTTTTTGATTCTCGGACTTGTCCAGAGCCTCCAGCAATTCATCTATTATAATTCAGGTTTTCCTATTCTGGCACTGCTTCCCGTGACAGTTTTTGCATGCCACTCCCTGTACTCACCTGTCTCTCCAATCTCAGAGGCAGCAGTCTGCCCTGTGTCCTCCCCTCTCTTATGGATCCAAAAAGAATTACTGGTTTTTCTGTCTGCTCAGGTTTTTAGGTGTTGTGAGGACAGAGTGGTAACTTCCAAGCTCCTTAACATGAGAAACCAAAAACTGCAAGCTACAGAACTTTTAAAAACAAGTTGATAATGAGACCAATCTTATACTTAAAGCCTTTCAGGTTAAGCACTTGACCCAGGTCCTGGCAAGTTGACCAAGCCTTGGCCACACACGGCTCTAAGCTGCTCAAAACAAAGCAGTGTGCACCCTGCCACAATATGTCTTGGGACTGATGAAATCATAAGATTTTCTGTCTAGAAGGGATTCTATGCCCTAACATGGCATTTCGTACACACATCTCTTTTAGAACACAACATATAAGGGGCACCTGGGTGGCTCGGTCAGTTGAGCGTCTGACTTCAGCTCAGGTCATCTCACAGTTCATGGGTTCGAGGCCTGCATTGGGCTGACTGCTGTCAGCATAGAGCCTGCTTCAGATTCTCTGTCTCCCTCTCTCTCCACCCCTCCCCTGCTTGCGCGCTCTCTTTCAAAAATAAATAAACTATTTTTTCAAAATAGAGCTGTTATTGTGTCAATAGGCTGAGACCATGAAGGTCTATGTTCATCTTATATCCACTTTACACAGAATAGTACATGGGCCAAAATAGGAATATACTGCTTACTGAATGCATAATTTAATAATAAAAATCTCTAGACTCCCCCCACCACCATGAAGGAATTCCAATAGATAACCTTGGTAAGTCATAAAAAAGTGTAAAAATTAAGGAAAAATAATGCTAAAGACATTTATTGTTCAAACTTGGAAATACCCCCCGGATGAAAGACATACAAACTCTTATTGAGCCTCTTTGAAGCCTCAGCTCCTGCATCTGTAAGAGAGGATAATAACAATCAATCTAAACTATGAGGATCAGGGGCACTTGGGTGGCTCAGTCAGTTGAGCATCTGACTCTTGATTTTGGCTCAGGTCACAGGATTGAGCCCCACATCAGGCACCACACTGAGCATGGAGTCTGCTTAAGATTCTCTCTCTCTCTCTCTCTCTGTCTCTGTCTTTCCATCTCTCTCTCTCTCCCTCAGCCCCTCTGCCCTGCTCATGCTCTCTCCCTGTCTCTAAACAAAAGAAATCAGTGTGCCTGGGTGGCTGAGTCAGTTAAGTGTCCGACTTTGGCTCGGGTCACGATCTGATGGTTCACAAACTGGAGCCCCGCATCAGGCTGTCTGCTGTCAGCACAGAGCCTTCTTCGGATCCTCTGTCCCCCTGTCTCTCTGCCCCTCCCCTGTTCATTTTCTCTCAAAAATAAACATTAAAAAAATAATAATAATAAATTTAATTTAAAAAAATTTTTAATGTTTGTTTATTTTGAGAGAGAGAGCATGTGACCAGGGAAGGGGCAGAGAGAGGGAGAGAGCAGGCTCAACATAGGGCTCAATCTCACAAACCATGAGATCGTGACCTGAGCCAAAATTGAGAGTCAGACACTTAACCGACTCAGCCAGCCGGGAGCCCCCCACAAAAAAAATCTTAATAAACTATGAGGTTCAAATACATTATGAATACAAAGTTCCCATCACAGCACATAGACACTCAATAAATTACTATTTTCATTTTATTATTATTAGCAGCAGCAGTAAATTTCACTACACAATGGCCATCTCCTAGAGGAGGCTCAATAAACTGACTTTTGTTTATTGAGTAAAAGACACTTCTCCGCCTTGGTCAGCCATCAGAGTTGGTCATATTACCCTGCTCTCTGATGTTACAGTACAGAAAACAATATGCTACAGTAAGACGGTCTAAAACGACCTATTCAAAGTCAAGTATCTAAAAGGCCTGAGTGTCAGAAGAACAAAAAGATGCAAATAGTGGTTAGTCAGCTGATAATTCACTCCAAGGAAAGCAGACAGCTATTAATAAACTACTGAAGCCTACAGCGCTGGCTCGTGAACACACAGCACCGTGCCACCTCCAAGCCAATAAACTGCTCGCGCGTTTGGAGAACTTCCTTTCTTTCCCTTCCCCTTACTTCCCTTCCTTCTTTCTTCTCCGCCTCCGTCCTGACACTCTCTGCTATTTCTTCTCTGAGTCCCTCTCCTCTCTTTTTACCAATGAGAATACAGAATTCAATCCTATCCTTAGTCTTAGTATTTATTATACTTTTCAATAAAATAAGGAACATGGGTTTTAAAGACAAACCAGGATTCAGTTCCGGTTCTAATAATTAGCTGTGTAACATTTAATTAAGTCCTTGTTTGCTCAGCTGGAAAACAGGGATAACAGCATCTCCACATGGTTACAGTGAGAAGTAAATTTATTTTAGTTTAATTTAACTTCATATAATTTAATATAATTAATAAGTTACGTAGCCTAACACCTGGCATATGATAGGTCTTCCATAAAGTTAATGTCCTTCTCAACTTCTCTACGAAAATATTATCTAATTCTTAGTTATGTTGTCTACAGGTCAACAGTTCTCAACAGAAAAGGAGACCACCACTCCTTGAACATATTTCTATTTTATGGATACAGATGAAATCTATCCATGATGGATATAGAGAATGCCTTTGACTACAGAATTTTGCACTGCACTGATGCAAACGCTTGATTCTGGGTAGTCTTCTTGTTTTAAAAAATAAGTTGGGACAGAGAAATTTAAATAAACTCTGGAAAGACAAAGTAATTAGTGAAAATTATAAGCTAAGCGTTTAAGAGGCACTGAAACATTCCACGTAAAACAAGAAGTTTAAGAGGTAACACGACATTTTAAAAATTGGGTTGAGGAGCGCCTGGGTGGCTCAGTCGGTTGGGTGTCGACTTCGGCTTAGGTCATGATCTTACGGTTCACAAATTCGGGCCCTGCATCAGGCTCTGTGCTGACAGCTCGGAGCCTGGAGTCTGCTTCAGATTCTGTGTCTTCCTCTCTCTCTGCCCCTCCCCTGCTCACACTCTGTTGCTCTCTCTCTCTCTCAAAACTAAATAAACATTAAAAAAATTTTTTTTTAGTTGGCTTGAAACTGCTTCAGGAGTTTGGGCCATGTAAGAAATAAATGAATTACTTCATAGGAATGGTTCCGCTATCAAGGTCTCAATACAATAATAGTAGGCCAATGCCACTTGCCTCTTCCCACTCATTTTAACCTCAGACCCAGAGACTGACTCGACTCTTGAGTGAATTCTACACTGGTAGCCAGTCAATGTTTGTAAAAACAAAACTATTTTAGGGAAGTCACATTCACCAGGAATCAGGACCAGACTACCCAGTGTTTCCTGCACCGAGCTCAGCCAGCCATCAGACAAACAGAACCAAAAGGAAAACTACATATGGTCACTGTGTGATACTTCGGGCAACATCCAAGAAGAGAATGTGCACCTGCCGGTGACGCCCAATGCGAGCCCTTTGACCACAAGCCTCAAAACACCACAGCACAGGCCATACTGCATGAGTCGAAACCAAGTCAGAGGGGTACAGAGAACTATGTGGCAAACACTGTGTAACATAGGAGGCCAGGAGTACAAGCCAGAGAAAGGGATTAGGAGGTACTGGGGAGGGTGCGGGAGGGGAGCCATTATTCTATTCAGGTACAAGTTCAGTGCCAGCAAGGACAAAATAACTAGGTAGACAAAATTTCTTCAGGGAACATAAAACAAAGACAGTATTAAATTGAAAACTGCAAATTCAAAGAAAAGGTAAAGGTGAACGTTTTCAGGACAGAAGAAAACCAGCTGTGATACGGAGCCCCGAGGCAACGAATACAAATGGGAGAGGCAACGCACTTTAGTAATTAAAAAGCACGGCATTCAGAAACCAGAAGTACTGGAAGAGTTTGGGCTTTTATTGCAGAATAGCATGTTTTTACGGAGATCATAAGAGGATATGCCATGGCATGCAGTTTTTGAAAAACATCAAAGATCTCAACCTACAGCCACAAAAATGGGAGGCAATTTCTGAGCCTGAGTCCCAGGAGCGTGCGGTCTCCTCTCACTGCCTGTCTCCGAAGGGTGTGAGGGCACTGCAGCCCAGCGAACACCCCACATTCCCTGGGGGCAGGCTGGGGTGACCATACTTACTGGGGTCCTCCCACTGGAGTAAATGCAGCTTCCACGCAGAGTAATACAAAAATCCCAGTACCAGAAAAAGGCAGAGGGCTAGCAGCAGATTGCGCACAAATACCAAGAGTCCCATCTTCACATGGTTTACAATTTCCTACATGACCTAAAAGGAAAAAAAAAAAAAAATCAAAAAAATAATTCAGGTCTTAAAGGATAAAGCAATCATCTTGTTGATATACTCTATCTTAAAATAAGTATTTACAGGAGAATTTCCCAACGAAGAACCACCTGGAGTTACCACTGAGTTCCTGACCTAGCAATCCTCCAAGCTGCCCGTCCTGGCCTTGAGACACAGCTCCACCAGTCACTCAGCATCCAAAGCCAGAACTCAGCAATTGTCCCTGCGTTCCTCCTCTCCCTCCTTCCCAGCATCTAATCAATGACCAAATTGTGGCGATTCCAACCTCCCACATAAGTCTCGAGTCATGCCCCTTCCCCCCATCACTACCCTAGTCCACACCACCCAGTTCCCCGCCTCCGAAGTGCGCTCTCCCGGATCCATTCTCACATGGAGGTAGGACTGGTCCGTTATTCTGACGCCACTCTCCTGCTTCAACCCCGCTGAGTTAGCGTTCCACCAACGTGTAACAAAGTACTGCAAACCCAGCAGCTCCAAGCAACACAAATGTGTTGTCTCAGAATTCCGGGTGCCCAACGTCCCGGTACACTGTGTCTCAACAGGGTCCTCTGCACAGGGTGTCACAGGGCCAAAACCAAGGAGTCGGTCGGTAGGGCTGTGTTCCTTTCTACAGACACCGAAGACGGATCTGCTTCCGAGCTCATTCCAGCTATGGGCTGAACACAGTTCCCAGCAGCTGTAGGGCTGATGTCCCCATCTCCTGGCCGGATATCAGTCTCTGCTCCACGCAGCCCCCTTCAGCCACGCTGGGTTAGGTCCCTCTCACTCTGAATCTCTCCAACTTCCCCTTCTACCACATCTTGCTTCTGTGCCCAGCCAGAGAAACTTCTTTGCTTCTCAGGCTCATATGATTAGGTCGGGTCCACTTGAAGAATCCAGGATAATCTCCCTGTTTTAAGGTCTGTAGTCTTTTAAAAAAATTTTTTTTAATGTTTCTTTATTTTTGAGAGAGATAGAGCATGAGCAGGGGAGGAATAGAGAGAGAGGGAGCCACAGAATCCAAAGCAGGCTCGAGGCTCTGGGCTGTCAGCACAGAGCCCGACATGGGGCTCAAACTCACGAACCATGAGATCATGACCTGAGCTGAAGTCGGATGCTTAACTGACTGAGCCACCCAGGCTCCCCAAGGTCTGGAGTCTTAATTGCATTTGCAAAGTCCCTTCTGCCACATGAGGGAACATATTTATGGATACCAGGGATTCAGATGTGGACATCTTTGGGGGCCATTCTGCCTAACACATCTTTCATTAAATTCTCAATTCCTTTAGAATAAAGGAATTGCTCCTTAGAGTTTAGCAGTTTCTGACTGTACCCCTATTTACTCTCCAACCCATCTCTTGCACTTCCCAACCCTGTCTGTGTCCTTTGCCTTTCTTCTTCCAACTCACTGAACGCAGCCTTGTTTCTTTCCTCAAGGCCTGCCTGGAACATTCTCTGATGATCAGCATTCTCTGATGCTCACCTTAAATGTAACATCAGCCGGGAAGACTTCCTAGGATTACCACCCCCTACCCCACTAAGATATCTTGGCCATGAAATAACATATGAGAAAGAAATTATGTATAAACACTATACATAAAGTGATTAAAAAGTTATCAACTACAGATTATATAACTGTCCACCTAGAAAAGCCAAGAGAATCAACTGAAAAAACCATCAGAACAAATAAGTAGGTGATAAGATTAATTTACAAAACTCAACAGCTTTTTTTAAGTTTTAATTTAAGTAATCTCTACACTCCACGTGGGGCTCGAACTCACAACCCTGAGATTAAGAGTCGCGTGCTCTTTCAACTGAGACAGCCAGGCACCCCACAAAAATCTTCTTAAAAACTATACCAGCAATAACTGATGAGAAGATGTAAGAGGAAGAATTCCATTCATGACGGCAACAAAACCTATAATATATCTAAAAATAAATTTAGGAGGAAATGGGCAAGATTTTCACCAAAGGGCATAAAAGATCTGAATAAATAAAGAAAACACACCAGGCTCCTAAGTGAGAAGTTTCGATATTGGAAATATGTCAGTTCTCTATAAATTCAGTCTGACTCCAGCCAAGATCCATGTTTGTTTGTTTGTTTTAACTTAAATCTGAAGTTAATCCAAAGACTTCATGCCCAAGAAGAGCCAAGAAATTTTTTTTCATGAAAAATAATGAGATGAGGATTTGCCTTACCAGATATCAAAACAACTCAAAAAAATAAAAATAAATAAAATAAAAATACAAGTAAAATTTTAAAAAAACAACTCAAAGCTGTAATTCTTAAGATAGATGAGTACTGGCACAGGAAAAGACAAACAGATCAATAGAACAGAGTCTACAAATGAGCTTTCTTAGTAGAGATAGAGATATACACACATACATACATGTATAAATGATTTTACTTTATCTATATATTAATTTATTCTATGATAAGGATATAAATCTTATAAAGAAAAAAAAACATGATAGGATACATAGCCAACTGTTGATGGGGTTACCTCCAGGAAATAGGATGCAATGTTAGGAAGTACTTTTTCCTTTATATATTTCTAAGTTAAGTTTATTTGTTGTAAGTCACAAGTATTACCTCTACAATTTTTTAACATTAAAAAAACCAAACACCACACTGTAGAAATGTAAAATGGCAGACTCTTTCAGAAGCAATGGGGAAGTAAGTGGCTACTGAAATTTACAACATTCGTGCACCCTGGCCCAGCATTTCTATTTCTGTGACTTCTTCCTAAAGGAACATTCCAACAAATACTTTACAAAATAGGTACATAAATGTTCATTAGCAACACTCATTATAAGAACAAAATACTAGAAAAAAAATTCAAATGTCCATCAACAGGGAACCAAACAAATAAATTATGGTGCATCTACACAATGACATCTATATCAGCTGGGGTCTTGGCAGGAAACAGATGGCACATGCAGAGAATGAACCAAAGGAAATTAATGACAGGACTTTTTATAGCTGTGTGAGTAGAGTGAAAGGAACCAACCACGGGTAGTGAAGCATCCAGGGACTATCAACAGTAGGAAGCTACTCTTGCCCTCAAGGTGAAAGAGCAGGAGACAAAGGGTATCATTGGAAAAGAGAGGCCAGCCATCAGGAAGTTCACTACCAAGGGCACAGCGGCTCCTGGAGCCCCATTAAGGGATGGGAGGGGATAAGAAATGCTCTGACTTCTCCCACCACTCACCCTCTGATCCCTGTCCATGTCTTTTATCAGCTGATTCCAAGCCAGAGGGCAAAAAAGCCCAGATGATGCTGTTCTTAGATGTCAGTCACCAGCACAGAGCATACAAGGTGGGTGGTGGATTGATGAGGGCAAGAGAATGACATGTATAGTATACGATGTACCCATTACACAGAATGAGGCACAGCTGTACGTCCTCACATAGGCAAAACGTCTAGTATATACTGCTAAGTGGAAAAAAATCTAGTTGTAGAGTCGTAATGTATATGTATGGCCCATATGCTGGTGGTCGACACTGATATTGAAAATTAAGGTTACGTGTTAAGCACATACTTACAAGAATAGGCACCAAACTGAAAAGTGGGTTTGGAGGGTTGTTTTCTTTTCACAATCTGTTTATTTGTATATTTATGTTTAATTTTAATTTTTATATTTATGCAAATAACAAATGTACAAAGGGGTGCTTGGGTGGCTCAGTTGGTTGAGCGTCTGACTTCAGCTCAGGTCATGATCTCGCGGTCTGTGGGTTCGAGCCCCGCGTCGGGCTCTGTGCTGACAGCGCAGAGCCTGGAGCCTGCTTCAGATTCTGTCTCCCTCTCTCTCTGCCCCTCCCCGCTCATGCTCTGTCACTCTCTCTGTCAAAAATAAATAAACATTAAAAAAAATATAACAAATGTACAAAGTTTTCACATTGAAACAGGAATTAGAGACTTGCAATTCCAGCAACACAAAGGCCTGTATCCCATCCAGGGCTCCCGTTAAAAACAACAACAAATTTAAGGGGTAAGCAGCCTGCCTACAAAGGCAGGTGGCTGTTGGAAAGCTGCTCCTTTCAGGGATGCCTGGGTGGCTCAGTCGGTTAAGCGTCCAACTTCAGCTCAGGTCAGGATTTCACGGTTCATGAGTTCGAGCTCCGCGTCGGGCTCTGTGCTGACAGCTCAGAGCCTGGAGCCTGCTTTGGATTCTGTGTCTCCCTCTCTCTCTGCTCCTGCCCCGCTCGCACTCTGTCTCTCTCTCTCTCTCTCTAACATAAACGTTAAAAAACAATTAAAAACAAAACAAAACAAGCCTTGCCTTTCAGAAGGCGGCCGTACCTTCCCCTGCTTTCTGTCCTGAATGCAGATGTGATGCCTGAACATACATACAGTCTTCAAACCTGAGGCTCCAGCAGACACAGGGCCATCAGTCAGTCAACAGATTTACCTGTCTGTTCAGCAAATATGACAGCGGGAAGGCTGAACTAATCACCTATTTCACTTCTACCTCCTCTTCCATTAAGGAAAAGGATCTTCAAATGAAGATGTAGAACAAACACCCAAACACCCAAAGAGGAAACTGGTTTCCTAAAGTGGATGACATACAAAGAAACAAATAAAATAAGTGCTTAAAATACGCCAAAACCTCCAAGACGGAAAAATAACAGCACCTCAAAATTCTGACACAAAATTTCAAACTCACAGCTAGGACAAAAGCTTGAGGGTGTTGGGGGAAACCGGTCCTCTCACACACTGTGTGGTGGTGGGAAGGATGGGGCCATGTCTAACGAAATTACATGCTTTGCCCTTTACCCCAGTAATCTCACATTTAAGAAACTACCCAAAGACACACTGACAAAAATTCACAATTCACGCACATGGCTATTTACCGCAGCACTATTTGTAATATAAGAGAGTAAGTCCTTTGGTCGGAACTGAATAAACTACGGTATGTCCACTAAAATGGAGGATTATGCAGCCATGAAAAGGAATGAGCTCCCTCCCTGTCTGTCTTTCTGAATAATTTAATCTAAAAGCCATTAAGCTTCAGGTGCCAATCAGGGTAGGCGTGGACTGGAGTGAAGAGAGGTGTGGGGCATCCAGCCATCGTGAGGGGGTCTCGGGGTGTGGCAACAGGCAATGCTGGGATTAACCAAATAAGTAAGTACACTGACGCTAGCTAACAGGAGCCAGATTTCTCCATGGTGGGGAAGGGAATTGCGAACAGGAAAAGGGAAAAACTAGAAAAAATGTTGGGGGTTGTACTGAAATTGAAAGGTTTGGTGTAAATGGATGGTTTTTGATATATAAAGATATGAACTATAAAAATAAATATAGATGTGGGCAGTGTGTGTGCCTTTGTGTGATACATGCATATATTCCCTAGCTCTGGTCACTGGAAAGAGCCTGGCAGCAGTCATGTCCCAATTACAAAGAGCACATCTAGCAGCTAGACCTTGGTTTCTAAATACCATTCTTCCCTGACAGGAACCAGGGATCCCTGGAAGCATGGCTGACTGCAGGGCTGAGGCAAAGAAGGCACAAACAAGATAAGCCTGGATCCTTTGCGGTGCCTCGGAGCAGGTAAAGGCCCAAGGAGTGAGGCCGTATTGAACGTAAAATGAAGCCAGCTTGTGGGGCTCCTAATGGTCAGCTCTGGAGCAGTTCAGATCAATAATAAAAGATCATAACCCATTAAACAAGAGCCTAATAAATGAGGAGAGGAGAAAGTGCTCCCTTAGATCAGAATACCAACTAATGAATGTAGAAGGAATAACGTAATTAGAAAGTCACCATTTGTTATAGCGGCACTATCAACAACAGCCATAGTATGGAAAGAGCCCAAATGTCCACCGATGGATGAATGCATAAAGAAGATGTGGTATATACATACATACACACACACACACACACACACACACACACACACAATGGAGTATTACTTGGCAATCAAAAAGAATGAAATCTTGCCATTTGCAACTACATGGATGGAACTAGAGGGTATTATGCTAAGTGAAATTAGAGAAAGACAAATATCACATGACTTCACTCATATGAGGACTTTAAGAGACAAAACAGATGAACATAAGGGAAGAGAGGCAAAAATCATATAAAAACAGGGTGGGTGATAAAACAGAAGAGACTCTTAAACATGGAGAACAGAGAGTTACTGGAGGGGGTGTGCGAGTGGGAATGGGCCAAATGGGTAAGGGGCATTACAGAATCTACTCCTGAAATCACGGTTACACTACATGCTAACTAACTTGAAAGTAAATTTTAAAAATAAATTAAATTAAAAAAAAAGAAAGTCACCATTTGGTAACCATTTCAGCAATAATTCAGCTAAGAAACATCAAAGGATGCTAAAATTAATGGGTAGAATTTTGAGAAATGGGGTATTCTACAGTCTTCAAGTTTCTGCCCATAAGATACTTCTTATAATTAGAGGGGAAAAGTGTAACCTTACAATGGAGAAATCTGATAGACGACACAATAAATGAGCTAAACGCTATATGGGAATTCTTGGCAATATTTTTGCAACTCTTTTGTAATTATTTCAAATTATTACAAAAGAAAAAAATTAAACCAGTCCTCAAATGAATGTTCAAATACACATCCAAGTGAGAGATTTTGCAGCCACTTAAGATGTAATTTATGGGGGGGGCGGGGGAAGATGTAATTTATGAAAAAATTATAGTGACATGGGGAAGTGCTTACGATACAGTAGTGAATGAAAAAAAGACACAGGTATCATGTACCCAGCCATGAAAAAGAAAAGAAAAAGACTAGAGTAAAACATAAAAATAACACTAGATTAATAGCGAGAACTGTTCAGGCTGCAGGAGCTCACCTGGCCTCCCTGTACAGCCACAAAAAAAGCATGCAGGTAAAGAGTTGCCATAAGCTTGCTTCAGCACGTAGAGTGGAGCGGCAATCAGACTCATCCTCTTCCCGTGTATTCACCTTGGAGAAGGAGGTGTCTCACTTCTGCCCAAAGCTAGCACAACAAACACTAAGTGCCAGGAATTATGCAAAGCCCAGGAGACACGAAGACAATCAAACGCATACTCTGCTCTAGAGGGTCACTAAGTTCACCACTGACCTCTTAACTGTCAAACCCAATGGACATTACTGTCCTCTCGGGCCTTGACCTTCCTGCAGCCTCTGAAACTGGGAGAGGCAGTACAGCATGGTGGTAGGTACTTTCTCTGCCTTCTTTGCCTACCGATGCCAGCTCATCTTTTAGGTCTCTAAGTCAGAGCAGACTTGGGTCTTACCTCTCTCAGGAAGCTTTCCTTAATGCCCTATACTATGGCTATGTCTGCTCCCATAACATCCCATGCTTACCTATATCACAGCATTTATAAAACATCCTGCCTATTTTTCTGTCTCTGCAAAGAATCAGCATATAATTTGAAAGCAGAATCTATAACTTAGGTCTGTGAATCACCTGCATCTAACAGCACAGCACCTAGTACAGAGCAACACTCAAGAAGTGTTTGTTTAGGGGCCCCTGGGTGGCTCAGATGGCTGAGTGTCTGACTCTTGATTTCAGCTCAGGTCACGATCCCAGAGTCGTGAGATCAAGCCACGTTGAGCGTGGAGCCTGCTTAAGATTCTCATTCTCTCTCTCCCTTTGCCCCTCTTCTCCCCGGCTTGCCGGCTCTCTCTCTAAAAGAAAAAAGAAAAATTTTCTGAAGTATTTGTTTAAGAAATAAACCGATATATTTCTAGTTATGTGCACCAACTTAAGACACGATATAAGCTGTACACATTCCAAAACATAATATATCCTGAAGCTATGATTTGTATGCAAATCATATATAGGCATAGCAATTTTGAAAGAGGAGAGGAGCTTGGGGTACTACGTGAGGCCGTCTTAACATTTTCATTCTGCAGATATCCCCAAGGCAATTTCGTTCCACATCTATGATTTAATTTGCCATCATTATGCTGACCATCCCGAACTTTACCTTCTAGGTAACTGCTTCTGAGTTCCACATCCACGCAACGTCCTGCTCTACAGCATCATCTAGGTGTTTCACAGATGCCCCACATTTCCTCCTTCTCCTCTGTTCACTATCTCAGGTGAAAGGCGACATCTTCACAGGTGCTTCTGTCAGAAACCTGGAAATCATCCTTGACACCACCCTTCTTCCCATTCCCACTCCACACATAATCAATCACTGAGTCCTATGAGTTTCACCTGTGAAATCCTTCTTGCATCCATCCACCCCTCCACCTTCACTACCACCATCCTATTTCAAGTCGCTACAATCTTTGGCTTGGACTCCTACTACAGCCCCCTGGTAAGCCTCCATTACCCATTCTTGGTCTTCGCCGACTCATTCCCCACAGAGCAACCAATGTGAATTTATCTCATTCCCAAGCTTAGACTTTGCAAATGTCCCACTGTCCTTAGGGTAAGGTCCCAGATTCCTTCACAAGCCACATAAGGTTCTGCATCATCTGGTCCCTGCCCACCGATTCCCACGTCTCCTGCCATCCCCTACACCTCACCTCGATGAGTCTGCAACACTGACCGTCTTTCAGTGTTTTCCACTCCCCATGCTCTCTCCCAAGGTCAGGCTGACACTGTCCCGACACTTATGCTTCATCTCACCAATTCCCACTCAGACGTAAAGGTTAATTCCACAGAGAAAGCCTTACCTGTCTCCACACTTCAGGTCTCCCTGTTCTAAATTCCCACAGCAGCTGCTTATCCTCTTATGAGCATTTACAGCAATAATTTAACATTCATACTCTGGCTAATTCAGGCAGGGAACGTGTCTGTTTGGTTCACCATTGTATCCTTGGTAGTGACTCAAAAATCTACCTGCTCACTGACTGAATATTTAGTCAGAGTGTGCTCAAAACAAGGTACAGGGGCGCACCTGGGTGGCTCAGTTGGTTGAGCGTCCAACTGCAGCTCAGGTCATGATCTCATGGTTTGTGAGTTCGAGCCCCGCATCAGGCCCTGTGCTGACAGCTCAGAGGCTGGAGTCTACTCCAGATCCTGTGTCTCCCTCTCTCTCTGCCCCTCCCCCGCTCACACTCTGTCTCTCTCTTTCTCTCAAAATAAATAAAAACATTTTAAAAAGGTACAAAAGGCATATAATGCTAGGTTATTTTAATTTAGCCATGAAAATAAAATTATATTAAAAATATGAACTCATTGGGGCGCCTGGGTGGCGCAGTCGGTTAAGCGTCCGACTTCAGCCAGGTCACGATCTCGCGGTCCGTGAGTTCGAGCCCCGCATCGGGCTCTGGGATGATGGCTCAGAGCCTGGACCCTGTTTCCGATTCTGTGTCTCCCTCTCTCTCTGCCCCTCCCCCGTTCATGCTCTGTCTCTCTCTGTCCCAAAAATAAATAAAAACGTTGAAAAAAAAAAAAAAATAAAAAATAAAAAAAATATGAACTCATTGAAACAAACTGTATCAAACTCCTATAATTTCTAAAACATCCTACAATATGGTTATTTTCTGAACTATACCTAGCAAGAATTTTTAGTCTAAAATGTCAGAATTTTGCTGACCTTCAAATATCAGTCCCTATTGGATATAAACTCAAGTATGACAAAAGCATGCAGAGCAAAAACCAAAGTATTTCCTGAGCATGTCTCCTATGAATATTTTCAAGGCAAGCTAATTAGAAGTTATTATATACTGTACTATTTATTATCCAGCTTCCCAAAAAATTACTGAAAAGCTCATCAATTTTTTTGAAAACATTTTTGCTGAATGCACACCTCCTATTCAGATGTTATGCATGACTAGGCAGATTTAAGTAATTAATATGCAATATGTTAAATCCTTCTATGCAAAAAAGCTGTGCATTTTCTAAGTGCAAGTAAGTGTGTAGGGTAGGTTAATATTGTTAATATTCATACAGCACACACCGTGAACTGGCTACAGTTCTAAGAGTTTTGAACAACTTAACTCACTGAATCTTCTCACCAATCCTGTGAGGTTACTGTTCCCATTGTATAGAGAAAAAACTGAGACACAGAAAGGTTAAATTACCTTGAGATCACAGAGCCAGTCAGTGACAAAGCCAGAATTCAAATCCTGACCTGGCTTCAGTCACATAACTTTTTCCACTTGAAGACGCCCTAGAATATATCAAAACAATAATAAAAGGGCGCCTGGGTGGCTCAGTCAGTTACGCATCTGACTTCGGTTCAGGTCATAATCTCACGGTTTGAGTTCGAGCCCCACATCGGGTTCTCTGCTGTCGTCATGGAACCGGCCTTGGATCCTCTGTCCCCTGCTCTCTCTGCCCCTACCCCACTTGCTTTCTCTCTCTCTCTCTCTCTCTCTCTCAAAAATAAATAAACTTAAAAAAAAAAAAAGAGGAACTAGCCATAACCTCTTAAAAGAAAATAAAAATAGTAAAAAGAAATCAGTATAGGATCTAAACAAAAATGCTGCAACAATGTTAGAGAGGAACCGGGAGGTGGGGAGAAGCATAGTAGATGAAGACCACAGGACAGGAAAAAATGTTGTCACAGAACAGATGAAGATCATTAACAAAGATTACCCCAGCCCCACCCACTCCCAAATGGCGCTATAAAGCAAGAGATAACTAAGAGCAGAGACTACAGGCAGCGCTCAGGGAAAAAACAGTAAGACAACATTAAAAAAAATAATAAAATAAAATTAGCATTCAGGAAGAGTAAACAAAGAAAACTAACAACATTATGGAAATTAAAACCTCAGTGGAAGAGAACAAAGTGGTCACTGCTGAAAAGACAGTAAGAGTCATGAGAGCAACGGTGGGGCACCTGGCCGGCTCAGTCCATACAGCATGCAGCTCTTGGTCTTGGGGTTGTGGGTTGGAGCCCCATGTGGGATGTAGAGCTTACTTAAAAAAAATAAAATCTGTAGAAAGAAAGAAAGAAAGAAAGAAAGCAAGCCAGCCATGGTGGATAAAAAAATGAGCAAGATAAAATGAAAAAGAATAAAAAGTGTAAGAGGATTACTAAAACCCAAACAACAAAACAAAAACATGCAGCAGTAGTAGTCACAGGAGATCCAGCATAAGTGTAAATGGTATCTGAAAAAGAGAACTGGGCAAACAGAAGAGGAAACAAGATGTAAAAATGGATTAGAGAGAGCTGGGCTAAGGGCAAGTTGGCCCAAAGATACAGCGTCTTTGGCTTCTCCAAACCACAACAGCCTAAGGGCAAGGATTACCTCGGGACCTCCAATGGGAATTAAAAAGCTAGAGGTATGCTGAGGTCCCGGTGACTTCTGCGTGGGTTACAGATTCATTGCCTTTCAGTTCCACATTCACCCTTTTTGCTTGCTCTGTGAAAATGAGCCCAGGCCCTTTTAAGTATTTTTCTTTGCCAGCTCGCATGACGTGGAGCTTTGTCAGAAGTTGCTGAAGAGCTACTGCAGGAGGAAAATAGTTTTGCTTCTGGGTGCCAGTGTGTTCCTCTAGGTAGGCTCCTACAGCGCACCTGGCTTTTCCAGTGCCCAGCCATCAGCAATGAGTAGCAGCAGTCAACAGCTGCCCTCAGCACCCCTCCTGGGCAGTTTTGTACCAGTGCCTCTCATGAGACCCCTCTGTGCAAACAGCTTCCCCCAACACCCCAGAAGGCTGGTTTCCCACTAATTCCACCATGCGGCATCACAGGAACTCATCTGCAACCCAGTGAGTCATGGTCATGTCCACAAAGTCTGTAACTTAGCCTGCAGCAGGCGTGGGGGAGACTGGGGGGCTCCTCATGGAGCACTCTCTCTCAGCCCTGGGGTGGGGGCTGCTCCTTATATCTGCTACATCTATATTCTTTAGAGTCCTCTTTACTTCTTTTGAAAAGCTTCATCGAGGGGCACCTGGGTGGTTCAGTCGGTTAAGCGTCCAACTTTGGCTCGGGTCATGATCTCACAGTTCATGAAATCAAGCCCTGTGTCAAGCTCTGTGCCAACAGCTCGGAGCCTGGAGCCTGCTTCAGATTCTGTGTCTCCCTCTCTCTCTGCCCCTCCCCACTCGTGCTCTGTCTCTTTCTCACTCAAAAATAAATAAACATAAAAAATTAAAAAAAAAAAAAAAGAAGGGGCGCCTAGGTGGCTCAGTCGGTTAGGTGTCTGACTTCAGCTGGGGTCATGATCTCACAGTTCATGAGTTCGAGCCCCGTGTAGGGCTCTGTGCTGACAGCTCAGAGCCTGGAGCCCGCTTTGGATTCTATGACTCCCTCTCTCTGTCCATCCCCTGCTCGCTCTCTCTCTCTCTCTCTCTCTCCCAAAAATAAATAAAACATTAAAAAAAGAAAAAAGAAAAGCTTTATTGAGATATCATTCACATACCATACAATTCACCCAAAGTATACATTTCAATGGCTTTTAGTATTTTTACATAGTTGGGCAAACATTACTACAATCAATTTTAGAAGATTTCCATCACCCCAAAACAATACCCAGCACCTCTTAGCTGTTACCCCCCTGCCCAACATCCCGTTCTCTGAGCCCTAATCTACTTTCTGTTCCACAGAATAGGCAAATGTCTGTAGACATTTCATACACAGTAAAACCTTGGATTGTGAGTAACTTGTTCTGCGAGTGTTCCGCAAGAAGAGCAAACATTTCTAATATATTTTAACTTGATAAATGAGCGATGTCTTGCAACACCAGTAGCATAGAACACTGAATGTCACATGATCACAATGGAGTCAATGGTTCTTCTCTCTTGGCGCACGTTGCAGGATTGTGGGTGATCGTCTCCCATGCTCAGATGCTCCGTCTCAGGCTGCAGTGTTTGGCAGAAATCAGTGATTTTTCAGAACACTGGAAGGTGCCCACACCTGGCACTAGGATAATTTTGTCACTTCAAAGCACCTACAGACAGTCCTCTGCTTTTCCATACAAGAGTAAGCTTAGGAATGCTTTGCTTCACTCTAGGTCAGGCTGCTTGCAGACATAGACCCTTTCCTCTGCTGCCTTGTTGCCAGTTATATTAAATACAGTAGATGACAAGGGTTTACTAATACTGTACTGTAGTCAACATCCATGTGAGCATATACAATGGTCCCCATGCAGAAAAAAGTTTAAAAGAACAGTGGTAAGAAGGAGATGATTACGGTGGAAATTAAGAAGGAAATCATCAAGAAGTACGAACAAGGTATGCGAGTGGCCGAAACTGTAAGATTTTCTAAGAAGTCTATGTCTGCATCTCATCTGCAGAGAAGGAGGAGAAAAAGGTGGAGGAATCCCTCACTTTAAATGAAGTTAGGGAGATGTGTAAAATGTGGGAAACAGTGCAAAACGAAATTCTGCAGAAAAGCACTACCCAAATAAGGCTGTAGCCCCCAAATAAGGCTGTAGCGGGGCAAACAATGAATCTGTTTAATGATAATGCAATGTCACATTTCTGCAACATCCTCAGAAGGAGGCAAAAGCAAGTGTCATTGGAAAGGTTCCTTGCTAAAGTTGCACAAAAGGAAAAAGATTACATTGAGCCAAGAGATAGCAGTGATTCCGTTAGTGATAGTGAAAGTCGTCTGACACGATAACCCTCCTCTCGTCTCCCTCCCACGAGCCACAAAGGTTTCCAAAGGTAAGTGCAGGTTAATTTACTTTTCTTCACATTTTGTATTTTATTTATTACTTTGTATTATATTATAGTATTGTAATCATTTTTATATCAATATTTTTGGGTTGTGGAACGAATCATCTGAGTTTCCATTATTTTTTTTTTTTTTAATTTTTTAAATGTTTATGTATTTTTGAAAGCGAGAGAGGCAGAAAGAGGGAAACACAGAATCTGAAGCAGGCTCCAGGCTCTGAGCTGCCAGCACAGAGCCTGATGCAGGGCTTGAACCCACAAACCGCAAGATCATGACCTGAGCTGAAGTCGGACATTTAACCAACTGAGCCACCCAGGCGCCCCTCCATTATTTCTTATGGGGAAATTTGCTTTGATATACAAATGCTATGGATTACAAGCATGTTTCCAGAACAAATTACGCTCGCAAACCAAGGTTTTACTGTATATGGAATAATACAATATGTGGTCTTCTGTGACAGGCTCCTTTCACTTAGCATAACATTTTCAAGGTTCATGTATATTGTAGCATGTTATCAGTATTTCATTTCTTTTTATTGCCAAATAACATTCCATCATACGAACACATCACATTTTATTCATCCATTTATCAGTTGACAGACGTTGGGTTGTTTCCACTTTTTGGCTGAATAATGCTGCTAGGAACACTGATGTGCAAGTTTCTACATGGACATAAGTTTTAAT
Organism: Lynx canadensis; assembly: GCF_007474595.2. NCBI lineage: Eukaryota > Metazoa > Chordata > Mammalia > Carnivora > Felidae > Lynx > Lynx canadensis. The sequence continues at coordinate 33,953,286 of NC_044310.1, read as the reverse complement.
TTCTCTTGGGTATATACTTATGAATGCACTTGGGTATACACCTAGGAGTGAAATATACCTGGTACATATGGTGACTCTATGTTTAACTGTTTGAGGAAATGCCAGCTGTACCTTTGTATGTTCCCATCAGCAAGGTTGTGAGAGTTCTGATTTCTCCACACCTGTGCCAACCCTAGTTCTTATCTATCTTTTTGATTACAGCCATCCTAGTGGGTGTGAACCAAACAAATGGAACAACAGATGTATAGATACAAAAATGGATAATTAGAGAGAGCTGGGGTGAGGGCAAGCGTCTCATTCTGGTTTTGCTTTGCATTCCATTAGTTAATGATGTTGAGGAGGGGTACCTGGGCAGCTCAGTCGGTTAAGCTTCCAACTTCGGCTCAGGTCACAATATCGCGGTCCGTCAGTTCGAGCCCAGGCTCCGTGCGGACAGCTCAGAGCAGGGAGCCTGCTTAGGATTCTGTGTCTCCCTCTCTCTCTGCCCCTTTCCCCACTTGTGCTCTCTCTCTCTCTCTCTCCAAAAGTAAATAAACATTTTTAAGAAATTGTTTTAATAATAAAAAAATGATGTTAAGCATCCTTCCACGTGCTTATTTTTTTACTTACTAGTTGATTTCATGTTACTCCAAATCCCTGTTATAGTTAACAATTCATGAAGTTTGGGGGCACCTGGGTGGCTCAGTTGGTTAAGCGTCCGACTTCGGCTCAGGTCATGATCTCACAGTTCATGGGTTCAAGCCCCGCATGGGCTCTGTGCTGACAGCTCAAGGCCTGGAACCTGCTTCAGATTCTGTGTCTCCCTCTCTCTCTCTCTCTCTCTGCCCCTCCCTTGCTCACATTCTGTGAGTGTGATCAAAAGTAAATAAACATTTAAAATAATAATAATAATAATAATAATAATAATAACAACAATAATAATTCTTAAAGCTTGACTGCTCAAAGTCCCATGGGGTTTCTCTCCCCTGATTGGACCCAGGCTCCTATAACACAGGTGGTCAGTGACTAAGTGAAAATTAGATATCTACCAAGATGATAAAAACAGAAGACAGAAAATGTTTTCTCCCTGGTCAGATACTCCCTTCAGAAGTAGCTGAGGAAAAGGGGGGTTGGGGAGGGGTTACCCAAGGAAACAAAACTTTCAGATCTTTGTTTTCACTCAAAAACCAAACAAACAAAAAACAACCCTTTTGGAATAGGAGCTGTTAAGATTTGGTTTTAAGGGGGTTTTGCTTAACACTGTTTTAATGGTGTTTGGAGGACAAGGTTGTAGACATGATGTCTTATTTGGAAAAGGTAAATTCTATGTGGAAGTTTAAAAATTGCTGAACGCAATCAGTTTGAGGAGATGACCCTCCTTTGTCTGAGCCAATTGAGATCAACAGGCGGGGGCTGAAGGGGGCTGGGAGACGGCAATGTGTCCAGAAAACTATAGCATGAGAGCAGTCAATAACAACACTTAAACATGGGCATGGCAGTATTCCAATAAAACCCGCAAGTTCATTCGCCAACCCCTGGTATGTACAGTACGTGGGATATAACATGTGGCAAAAGCATAAAAACACGTATGGGGCTTTAAAAACTTTAAATTCAAGATAGTTTTCTCTGGTGAACGAGGAAAAAGACTAGGGAAAAATACTTATGAGGCATTTATTGGAAATGTAACGTTCTATCTCTTTAAGCAAAACAAAACAAAACTCTGATACGATATGGCATATTAAGACTTTAGGGGCACCTGGGTGCCTCAGGCAGTTGCCTGTCTGGCTTCGGCTCAGGTCACGATCTCACAGTTTGTGAGTTCAAGCCCCATGTCGGGCTTCCTGCTGTCAGTGCAGAGCTTGCTTCTGATCCTCTGTCCCCTGGCCCCCTTTCAAAAATAAACATTAAAAAAGAAAAAATAAAAAAAGACCTAGTGATAGGTATCATTATAGTGTTCTGTTGTTTTAAGCATAAAATACAATATTAGAAAATATGGGGGCACTGGCTGGCTCAGAGGGTAGAGCATGCGACTCTTGACCTCAGGGTTGTGAGTTTGAGCCCCAAGTTGGGTAGAGAAAGTACTAAAAATAAATAAATAAAGTTAAAAAATAAATAAAACAGGGCCACCTGGGTGGCTCCGTTGGTTAAGCATCCGACTTCAGCTCAGGTCTCATCTCACTGTTTGTGAGTTCAAGCCCCATGTCGGGTTCTGTGCTGATAGCTCAGAGCCTGGAGCCTGCTTCAGATTCTGTGTCTCCCTCTCTCTCTGACCATCCCCCACTCACAATCTCTCTCTCTCTCTCTCTCTCTCTCAAAAATAAATAAGCATTAAATTAAAAAAATAATAATAAAGCATTTAAGGGACCTGGGTGGCTCAGTCAGTAGAGCATCCAATTCTTGATCTGAGAGTCATGAGTTCAAGCCCCACACTGGGCAGGGAGACTACATACATACACACATGATCTAAAGAGAGACAGACAGAAAGGAAGGAAGGAAGCAAGGAAGAAAGAGGGAGGGGGAGAGAGAGAGAGAGAGAGAGAGAGAGAAAGAAAAGAAAGAAAGAAAGAAAGAAAGAAAGAAAGAAAGAAAGAAAGAAAGAAAATACAAGTTAACTGTTCTCTTCACTCCTGTTATTTGAGACATTAAATGTCTTAGGCCTACATAGTAGTTCCACATTGTTTATCTGCCATGCTTTATATATATATGTGTGTGTATACATATATATATATATATATAATACTATATACGTCATATAGAACATATAACATTTATCTACAGACAACATGTTAGCTTAATGTATAGAATGTATATTATAACATACGTCCAGGCAGAAGCCATTATTAGGCACCTGAGTACAACAGTAGGAACACAGTGTGATGTCTGCCCTCGAGAGAGAACAGGGTGGTGCATGCAGTTAGAGTACAAACATTGTAAGATGATGGAAATTAATGACATATAGGAAAAGCTTCAGCAAAGAAGGTGAGGCAGTAAAAGGGTAGGAGAGGCCTTAGATGCCATGCTAAAGAGTCCGAAATTTATCCCATTGGCAATGGAAAACCACTTTGGGGATTAAGCAGAGAAATGATACAGTCAGATCTGTATTTTGGAAAGATCACTGGGATAGTGATATGGAGCACAGCCTGGAAAAGACTAAGCCAAGAGCAAGAAGAGGCTACTGCAATACCTCAGGCCCTTTGCCTTCAGACAGGATGTGCATCTCAAAGCATACTCAAAATGATTCACCAAAGTATGGAAAGAAACAAAACTTTTACTTATAAACATTTCTAACATTTAACTTCAACCGACACTTACACAACCCCATGTCAAATGTCTTGCGGCACGAGGCTCAGGAAAAATCCTCAGGAAGTATGAAAGTCCCACAGCATGGAGGAGAGTGGATCATTATTTGTTCACCTGCTCTGTGATGCAGTGCAGTTTACGCATTACAGAATGACATTAATGTCGCTAATCTCGTAAGAATCGAATCTCTGAAATAGGATCATAACCAAATTTGATAATGAGACAGTGAGTAACCACGAAACTCTTACATCCCAAAGAAGTTCTCTAAGTATTGTCTGACAGACAGCATATTAAGATTTCTAGAACTAAAAGAGCAGTTGTGTATTTTTCTTTTACAAAAATACTCGTGTTCCAAGTTTGCTGACCATGACTGGCATGACAAATGTCTGTTAGCAGTATGGTACTTTGCAGATATTCCAAAAATACACACAATTGTCCTTTCAAGGTAAAGGACTTGTCTTAACCAAAGCTAGAAACTAGTTACTTTTTTAAAAAAATATACTGTGTTGAACGCATTTGGACACCAATGTTTGGTAGTATATCCACCCTTATGTTACTTTGTTGCCAAAAAGATATAAAAGTGTCACTTATAAAAACTCTCACATTTATATGTCAGTAGTCATCAAAGTGGTCCATGTACCCATGAGGGTCCCCAAGGCCCTTTCAGCAGATCCATGAGTTTAAAATTACTTTTATAATACTTCGAACACACCATTTGCCTTATTCACTCTCATTTTCTCACAAGGGTCTAGCAGATTATCCAAAGGCTACATAACAGCTGTTGTCACATCACTGTCCTCACAGCTAATGGAATGTATGGTTGTATTCTTAGGATTTAAAGTTTTCTCAGTGATTTTTAGTACATTAAATATCAATAGACAAAGCCCACAGAAGTAGAAGTTCTTTGGGGTTTCAATAATTTTTAAATTTATAAAGGGGTCCTGAGACTAAAAACCCTAAGAATCACTGCTGTATAATTTATTTTTTATATGTTTTAAAGATTTAGTAATAAAGCGTTAACTAGACTTCAATTAAAAAAAAAAAAAAAACTTAGTGGGGTACCTGGCTGGCTCAGTCAGAAGAGCATACAACTCTTGCTCTCGGGGTCATGAGTTTGAGCCCTACACTGGATGTAGAGATTACATTAGTTAATTAATTAAGAAAAAAACTTGGGGCACCTGAGTTGCTCAATCAGTTAAGCGTCCGACTCTTGACTTTGGCTCAGGTCATGATCTCAGTTCGTGAGATCAAGCCCAGCATCCGGCTCTGCACTGACAGCAAGGAGCCTGCTTGGGATTCTCTCTCTCCCAGTCTCTCTACCCCTCTCCCACATGCACACATGTGTGCTCTCTCTCAAAATAAACAAACTTTTTTTTTTTAAATCTAGCAATAGAATTTTCTCTTTTTTAAACATTTTACTTTTAAGTAATCTCTACACCCAATGTGGGGCTCCAGCTTACAACCCCAAGATCAAGAGTTGCATACTCTACCAACCGAGTCAGCCAGGCACCCCAGTCATAGAATTTTCTAACCTGTTCAACATATTTCAAACAAAAGGCTTCAGTGGGTTTTTAAGTCATGTTAAAAATACATAAACATGCCATCTTTCTATTACTGTGTAAGAAAAACTGACATCAAGGAATGGGAAAATGTACTGATATATAGACAAATAATGATAAGACAAGGCAGGAGATGACATTTAATCAGAATAACATAAATTAAGTGGTACAGGAGCTCAGAGGGGAGGAACTCTTGTCAGCCAGGATGACCAGGGAGGAACCTAATGCAGAACAAACCCAATTAAAGTTCCATTATCATCTTTAAAAACATGTTCAGGGGCGCCTGGGTGGCTCAGTCGGTTGAGTGTCCGACCTCGGCTCTGGTCATGATCTCATGGTCCGTGAGTTCGAGCCCCGCGTCGGGCTCTGTGCTGACAGCTCAGAGCCTGGAGCCTGTTTCAGATTCTGTGTCTCCCTCTCTCTCTGCCCCTCCCCTGTTCACGCTCTGTCTCTCTCTGTCTCAAAAATAAACATTAAAAAAATAAATAAATGTTAAAAAAAGCTTTTAATGAAAAATAAAATCATGCTCAGAAGACTGAGGAGGAGCAAAATTTCAGGGGGGAAGCCGTCGATGATGACAACAGGCTGAAGAAATACACACTTTTTTGTTGCACATGCAGTGAGCACATTATATAGTAACACCAGTAGCAAGAGTATGTGCACATGTGCATGTGTGACTTCTGGGTGAGGGCTGGCAGCAGCTGAAGAGCCATATATAATGTGCTGGCCTTTAAAGAATGTTTAAGTTGGTATGATATCTGTATCAACTCTTCCCTTCTTGATCTCAGAATAATCCCCTGATGCCTAACACTCCCAGACAGACCAGCATCACCAACCATTTAAAATGCAGAAATAGAACCACAGGGATGGCAGTGGTTATCTCTAGATGGTGGGATTTAAGGCTAATGATTTCATCACCTACCATGAGCCAGGTAATATGCTAAAGCTTAGAAGTCTTAAAACTATTATTATCATTATCATTTTTTAAATGTTTATTTAATTTTGAGAAAGAGAGAAAGAGAGAGAGAGAGAAAGAGAGAGAGCACGAGTAAAAGAGGGGCAGAGAGAGAGGGAGACACAGAATCTGAAACAGGCTCCAGGCTCCGAGCTCCGAGCTGTCAGCACAGAGCCCGATGTAGGGCTCGAACTCGGGAACAGCGAGATCATGACATAGGTTGAAGTCGGAAGCTTAACCAACTGAGCCGCCCAGGCGCCCCTTAAAATTATTATTTTTATTAGAAGAAGGTCCCTTATGTTATCTAATAGCACCAGGCTTTTGACATCTTTTTGCCCGAGTCTCCAGGGCAGCAATCTTGCAAGGTAGCTGTTTTTTACCCCATTTTACAAATCTGGAAACCAAGACACAAGGGGTTCTGAAACTGGCCCGGGGTCCTACTGTAGAAACTGCGGAAGCCATGACTGAAACCCTGGTCTGCTGGCCCCCGTCCAGGGCGCTCTTCCCGCCCAGGAAGGGCACGGACACAGCCTTTGCATCATGGCAGTAGTCCAACTGGTACCCTCCCCGCACTCGCCTCCTTCTCCTCTCTCCCCACACATAAATATTTTACAACCCTCGTGTAGCAGGCTCAGAACTGTGGCTGCACACCTCAGCACTTCCCCTGTCAGGGAAACGGGATAATCACTCCTCTGCGCCCTCCACACACAGGGACCTTCCTAAAAGGCAGAGCTGATTTCCTACCCTGGAACCCCTCCGTGGCTACTAATCATGCGCAGGATAAAAGCTTTGTCCCCTGAACTCACAGCCTTCGCAAGCCGCCTCCTGCAGCCTCCACACACTCCACAAACATACCCTTTCCTCCTGCCACTCAAGTGTCCTCAGGATGTAGCCACATTCTCGTGTTTCTAGGGCATTACACACATTTCCTGCCTGAAAGCCTTTCAAACCCACATCCACCCTTCTTATAACTAGTCGTTCTTCAAGACTTGGGCTGGTGTGAACGTCTCCGGAAAACCATGATTTATATTCCAGTGTGACAGCAGGTCCCCTTTTAGGAGATCCCACAGGCCCCTCAAATGTATTTTCACTGCTGAGTTCACTGGCTTCCGGTCCTACCAGACTACAGGCCCCTTCAGGCCAGGGACACACCTTTCTTACTTACAATGCCATGACCCAGCACAGAGCCTTGCACACAGCACCTGTTCAGTAAATACTTGGGTCACAAGTAGGGTGTCGAGTGGGATGGGGGACACAGACAGGCACACAGCTTTGTCATATAAAATACGACACATATGAAAATAAGAAAGGTGTGACAGGAATGCTATCCAAGGAAAGGAAAAAGGAAGGAAAATCTGGGGGAACACCTCTACCTACATTCCTGGCTTTTCTCAAAGGTTTTTCAAATCCCGCTACTGCTGCTGGTGATGTCCCTGAACAGGGGCGCGTCCTCTGAACGAGGTACTGCGCAAAGCACTTGCCATAAACGAACCCTTTTTATTCACCCTATGCACTGAGAACACCCTGCGCATTTTACTGATGGGGAATCTCGGGCTCAAGAATAAGATGCTTGCTCAGTGTCAGACAATTAGTGGCAGAGACAAGATTTCAACCCAGATCCTGTCTTCTGAACCACAGCTCCAACCGCTCTCTGCTTCTCTTCTTTACCAAAAGTGAAATCCCCTCGCCAAATACCCAAGTTTGATGGCCTCAAGCAAACCCAATTAAACCAACGTGAAACTAAGAGTCCTTCTTAGTTCAGCAAGCAATAATGTACCTCAAGTTACTTCACCCTTTCTGGCTAAATAACTTGAATAGAACTTAACTATTTTTGGACCATTCAGGTGTTCATTACTGAGGGCACTGTAAAACTGTGATGCCCTTAGGCATGACTGCTCTGTGGTTAGGGTATACCCTGTACCAGCAGCCCTGGCCTGTGGGCAGGTACAGTGCCTGTTACGGAGTTCCAGCTTCCCAATTCACCTTCATCTCATGCCAAGTTAAAGCGACCATTTCTTGCTACTGTCAATGTGCTGGTCTCTACCGGGCCAGCTGATTTTGCTACTTCCAATCTTCTAGGGGCTGTGATAGTCATAAATGATGTAGCGGTCCTTCGTGCCGTCCACCAATTATGTCCAACTCTTTGCTTCCCAGGCACATGCTAACTGCGATTTCCCGCTCTTCTTTAAAGTCAGGTGTGGCCACGTGACTTGCCTCAGTCCATGAAATGTGACCAAAAGTGACACATGCCATTTGGGACCAAGACTTCAAAAATCAGTGCCCCTTGGGGTGCCTGGGTGGCCCAGCTGGCTAAGCGTCCGACTCTTGATTTCAGCTCAGCTCATGATCTCACAGTTTGTGGGTTTGAGCCCTGCGTCTGGCTCTGCGCTGACAGCACAGAGCCTGCTTGGGATTCTCCCTCCCTCTCTCTCTCTCTCTCTCTGCCCTTCTCCTGCTTGCACTCTCTTTCTCTCAAAATAAATAAGTAAACTTTAAAAATAAAAATAAAAATCAGTGCCCCTTGGGGTGCCTGGGTGGCTCAGTCAGCCAAGCATCTGACTAGGTTTTGGCTCACAGTTCGTGAGATCGAGCCCCATTTCATGCTCTGCCCTGACAGCACAGAACCTGCTTGGGATCCTCTCTCTCTGCCCCTCCCCTGATTGCTCTCTCTCTCAAAATAAACAAACTTAAAAAAACAAAATCAGTGCCCCTTAACCACCATCTTTCACTCAATCGAAGTGATCATGGAAAACACTATGTTCAGATGGAGTTTCCATCAGTCTGGGTCCCTGAGTGACTGTGAGGAGCAGAGTTCCCTGTGCATGAACGAAAAATCAACTTTTGTTCTATTAAGCCACTTAAGTCTTAATGGGCTTTTGATATGCAGTCTAATCCAAGTTATCCAGATCAATACATCAGATCAATATGTCAGATCTCTTAGTAAGGAATTCTCTCACATAAGTTACTTTCTTTGCATCCATCTCTGTTCCAGGCTATGTGCAATATAAAACACACCTGTCAAGTACCTACTATGTACAAAATACCATGCTAGATGACGAAGATAGTCTATGTCTCGAAAAAGTTGCAGTCTTATGTTGACGACTGTGCCAAAGAGGCAGACGCCAGCGTTACAATGGTTTAAAGGAGAGACAAGTCCCATGTAGATGGGAAGAAAAGTACAGAGAAGTTTCACAAAGGAAGTTCCATATCACATGGCCCTGAAACACGGGTAAGAACCAACAATTAGAGACTCAAGGGGGTCATTTAAGATAGAAAAAGCAACATAAGCAAAGATATGGAGCACAAACAGCAAAGCACAAAGAGCAAATACTTCTACTGACCTGGAAAACTTAATAAAATCTAAGGGAATGACAAGAAATTGGTTCACCCGGAGTGTCTTTGCCAGGCGTGTCTGTGCCTAATTCAACGGACAGGAGGGAACCATTCAAAGTCTTGACTGGGGAAGTGAGATGTCTGGAGGTGATGGCAGTACACAGCATAGATGGGAGGAAAGAAAAGAAAATGTTGGGGAATGTCTGCAACAACTCAAGAGAATGGTATCAATGACCCCAAATAAGTGTGACGACAGTAGAAATGGAAAGAAGCAAAAACAGAGTGGCAGTATATCAGCAAGGCCTGGCACCCAAGTGAACATGAGGGGAGGAGAGTCTAGAAAGGCAAGAGGGAGTCTCGAGGGGCAGATCCTGGGTAGCTACGAGGACTGTCCATCCACACTGCGGAGGTTAATCACAAAAGTGACAAGAACAAATAAAGTGCTACCATGTATTTTTCTAAATGCTAGCTCCAGCTTCACCTGAAGTAAATGCTACTACTGGTTTAATCCTTTGCGCTCCTGGGACAAAGTTACTTCTCAATCTGACACTACACCTCCCTTTTTTGTACAAATTTATCTCCTACTTTTCCCTGATAGGAACGCCCTGGAATCACCCTTGAGCACTTTGGGTTCTCCCCTGCCCCACCCCACCCCCACCCCAGACCGTCCTCACTTTCTCCTTTCTTCACTTCTTCCTCTTCATCCCCTCCCCCCCTCCCAGGCTTACCCATTCATGGCTCAAGTCAAGCCTCACCTTCCCTGTAAAACCTTCCTCAAACACATGGGTTTCTCCTTTTCCCGATTTCCATACCTACTGTCTAGGAATTCCAGAGGCAACGTCATGAGTTACCAGTTTCCCGTGTGTCCTTTATTCCCACAACTATCTCATGGGCCTGGTCAGAACAAGTCTCTTTCATTACAGGTCTTGAGTTCCCCACAGTCCAATGACCTTGTGCACAATATGCATTCATTAGACACTCTAGTGATAACCCAAAGCCAATTAAGAACATGCACATCTTATTTCCTCTTTAATAACTTATTTTCAGTAAATCACGATTATATAGACATGCAAAATAGGCAGCTTCAGCACCTAATACTTCAAAATGTCCTTGAGTTAAGCATCCTTAAATCTTAAGAGTTGTTTATTGCCTTAAGAGATCTGAGAACACCATTTGGTCATAAACTTTTCTGCCAGCTTCCTTTTAATCCTTTTGACTTGAAGGCACACCAAACAGTTCAATGATCATCACTCCAAGGTGATTCTGACTCAGAAATAAATAACCTAATTTCCCATGCGGACTATTTCACTTTTGGGAACCTAATAAGTGTTTCGTTGTACCCTCACGTTCAACCAGCTATATAGTATAGACAGCGCAAACTAGATCCACAAAAAAAAGTTCCTAGATTTTACAAAATAACAGCTGCCTCCATTGGTCTCTCTCTCTCTCTCTCTCTCTCTCTCTCTCAATTAACGACTATGCTTTATAGCTCAACACGTTTCACTCCTCCCTGGCATGTGAGGGAAACACAAACAGAAATCAAGCTTATTGAGGAATCCTAAAAATGAACAGTTGTAAAAAGGAATCCAAAATATTCGTAGGACACCATCCTAACCAAACCTGCTGTCATCACGAAGATTATTTCCTCTTGCAAGCAAGACCGGCGAGTTAACAATGGGGGAAAGAAAAGTGTGAGAGGGAAAGGAAGCAGGAGAGGAGGCGTACTATGCCGATCAAACTGACCGGGTTTCCAGGACGTCTGGCTGCTAGGAAAGCGGTAAGCAAGGACAGCCGCTACCAGTACGCTGCAGATTCCCGCTCAAGCTCTCCCTGCACTTTTCCTTCCCCTTCCCACAGCCGAGGCCCGCCTGCCCGTCCTTCCTCTGCACCAAGGTGCGCAGCGCGGCGGGGTCCCGCACGCAGGTGACCTCACACCGCTCGGCCCGGGTCCAGCCGTCCTCCCCGGAGGCCTGGCGGCCCCTTCCCGGCCGAGATCGCCCAGGGGCCGGGCTCCGGGCCGGAGTCCCCAGTCCGAACCGGACTTCGGTACTCGAGGACAGCTAGGCCGTGTGTCCCGACCGTCCCTTCTTCCCCAGCGCGAGCAGGCGGGCGGGCTCCGCGCGCCCCACCGGGACTCGGGGCGGCGGGGGAAGGGAGGGGAGGGGAGGGGAGGAAAGGGGTGGCGCGGACACCGTTAGCCGCGGTGGCTGCCGCGCCCCGACGCGCGCGCGACTGGCTCTTACCGCAGCGGAGAGGGAGGCAGGGGGGAGGCGGCGCCCGGCCCGGCGCGGGCGGGAAGGCGGAGGCGAGGGCGCAGGCGGCGGCGGCAGCCGCGGGGGACCCCGGCGGGCGCCCACGACGCGGTGGGCTGCCTGGGCGCCGCCATAGTGGGGACGCAGCGGCGGGCGGAGCGCGCGGCCGCGACCCGGGGACGGCGGGACCACCAATCCCGCTCTCCGCCTCAGCGCCCTCGCCGGGGGTCGGGCACATCCGCGGCCAATCGGGGCGCGGGAGCCGGGCGGGGCGCCGGGCTGACCAATGCAGAGCTGCGCTGCGGGCAGCGGGCGAGCGCAAGCTCGCGGAGGCCCAATAGGCACGGGCACCCCCACTTTCCCGACCCGCCCACCCCGCCCGCGGCGGGGACCCGGGCTGCGGGTGGTGCGGGGCCGAGCGGGCCCGGCCTGCTGGTCGACGCGAACACCTCGCCTTGGCTTCTCGGAGCACGTCCGCCGCCTGGAGACATCCTTCTCCCCCCCAGCATCACGCCCGGAGGGCGCCCGTTCGTGCGGACACCTGAAGCCCGCGGGGATGACCCCAGCCCCTCGGGAGCCTTTCTCGCCGTGCGGCACGGTGGGCCGGGGGCCTCCTGGGCGCAGAGTGCTGGGCCGTCACCGTCATTCCACGCCGAGGGCGCAGCTGCCGCCCGGAGACCAGCTGAGCGCCTCCACTGGGCTCTCGGAGGCCCAGGGCTTGGAGACCTCTACGGATCCTGTGGGGTAAAGGGTGGGTGGGGTGGGGGAAGGATTCGCTGGCTGCTATTCGCTATTGCCCATTTCAGAGTCTGGCAGGAAGGGTTTTAGTTCGGGGACCGGACCACTCGCCCCGTCTACCCTTTGCAGCTCCCGAGGTCCCAGCTCTCTTCCACCCCCTACCCCTCCTTCCCGCAGCAGAGCACCGGCATCCATCTGGGGCACAATTTGAAACGTAGGACCTCCAGTGGGATTGACGGAAGGGAGAAGATACTGTCGGGCTGCGATCCTTAGCTGCCAACCCAGGGATCCTACCTTAGGAAAAGAGAGCAGTTTGCCCTGACAAAAAGGGTTCTGGTTAGAATCTGCCTAAAACGCTTCCCTGGAGTGTGCCCTCTAAGTCCTGGGCCTGACTGCACTGGCAGGCAGTGAGGAAGAAAACCAAGGAGGCTGGAGTCCCTGGCTGGCTCAGTCATAAGAGCATGCAGCTCTTGATCTCGGGGTCATGAGTTCGAGACCCCTAACCCCCATGGGGTGTAGAGATCACTTAAAATCTGAAAAATACAACAGCCTGCTCTTTGGGACTTGAGCAATTCTTTAAACTTCGGGTTTCCCCAGAGTTATTACTTAAACTAAAATTCAAAGTGCAAAATTTCTAGAAAAACAGCTGCTAAGTATTCTTCTGGGGTTAGACCAGGCACCTCAGCTCTGCAGGTCATTCAGCAGGGATGGGGATGGTGGGGTCAGTGAGAGGTAGCAAGGCCTGGGACCCTGCCAAGTCTAGGGAAGTGTTCCTTCCCTTCAAAGATGTGTGCTCTGAGGGATCTAACAACTCATTAAGGCCTGGCTCCGCCTGGTCTCTCAAATGAATTCTTGGATGCTGGACAAAAAAAGTCAACTTCCTTTTCTTGGGCCCAGGAAGGAGTTGGCATAGAAAAGTGTCTTTGAAACCTCCTGTTCCTGCCTTCCCCCACAATCAGACACGAGGTAGCATCCACCTCCTAAGCCCCAGGACACAAAGAAGCATTGAGAGCTACTGAGCTGACCCAAGCCTCTCCGGCACCTGGAAAGGGCCAGGCCATCCAAGGGCCAGCTGGAGCAGCTGTACTGTGCCCACACCCTGCACCTAGTCACTGGCACCTCCCTGCCCTGCCGCTGCTCTATCCTCATCCACCTGGACCCCAGAAACCCACCAGGCAAAGGGACCGATCTTTCTCCAGGGAAGCTTCTCAGCAACTACAGACAGCTCAGAGCAGCTTCAAGACCCCTCTGGATCCCACTAGGAGCCGAGTCTCTTGCTCTTAAAGCACCTAAAATACACTCCTTCCTTTCAAGCTGGCTCCACAATTTGTACAGAACACGAATGCTTGCATGAACTTAGACTAGCTCCATGAATATAATAATCAAGCACTGCAGGAGTGAGAGCTCAAACCTAGTTTGTGGAAGTGATCTGGTCCTCTATGCCCATCTCTTTCCCATACCTAAGGCAAAGGAAGCAAAACAAAGTGCTCATAGCCACAGGTGCCTCTGCCCCCCATGTCCCACCTTGCTTGTCCTAACTCAGAGCCACAGAACCGGAGCCCATCGCTTTAGGACAGCTTCCTAGATCCCGCCCAAGTTTTCTTAAAGTGTCCAGCCCTTCTTCAGAGCCTATAACTAGATACACCCCCAGCCTGACCCTGGGCCACTCAGGCTCCTTGGGGCAGACACAGCCAATCCTCTGCTCAACACATTTTATTGCTAAGGACAAGGTGATGCACCAGTTTTCAAAATAATTTGGTTTATAGCGTTCATACGTAACAAAAAACAGGGAAGTATTATAAATCTGATTCTTGTATACACAGGGTATAGGTGTGAAGCCCTCCAATCCCAGGCAAACAAATTCATGAGGAGCAAAACCTGTTTAACCCCTTCAGTGTTGCCCTCCAGTCCCTCCCCCACCCCCAAATCAGCTCCCTCCCACCCCCAGACCAGGGGCATACCTAAACCTGCCCCTGGTCTCCAGTGGCCCCAATTCATCTTAACCCTCCCAGCCCCTGCATGATTGCAAATTTTCTGTTGACAAAATCACCCACCAGGCTCTGCCTGCTTCCATCATTAAGATCCCCCCTTCAGGGTGTTTCCCACCCACACCCTCTAATACTGTGCCACAGGGGCTCTGCGCCTAGAATGATATGGGCACAAACCCACGCTGCCCCTATCTGTTCCTTCAAGACAGGACAAAGAGGTGGCATTAACTCCTTAACATCTCAATACTGCAGCTTTGCCAGCACTTCCTTGAGGCTGTTCCAGGGACAGATAGATGCCACACTCATCTCCAGCCAACCCCCAGGAGCCTTTACTCCACTCAGCTGAGGGCAGAATTTCACATTTTGTTTGCCCTGGACAGGCAAGGAAGAAAGTAAAGGCCAGGGGCTGGCAGAAGCTGGTCCAAACCAAACATACATGTGCGCACACGTACACACACGCGCGCGCACGCGCATACACACACACACACTTACTTATACGCGCGCACACATAAATACAAAAGGGGAGAGGGAGTAAGCACCAGCACCTCTGCCTAGTTGGTGCAGGTGATTGTTAGGAAGCTAAGTCCTAGGCCAGGAACAGGGCAACCAGCCCGGCCAGCACAGTCAACCCCACTGGAGACTGGGGCCAGTGCAGCCACAGCATTTCAGTGCTCAGCCCTTCAGCTGGGTGATAGGCGGCTGCTGCCACATGTCCAAGAAAGGCTTGTCCTTTCACTACAGCGGAATGCGAGGGGGGGGGGTGGCGGGTAGGGGCGTGAGAAGACGATGGGGTCGGTTATTCCATTCCTTTTCATTTTACAACTTCACTTTCAGAGACTTCAGAGTTCCAAGTGTCTGCTGTGCTGTGGAACCCCAGAGTGCTCTCGCCTTGATGGCTGGGCACCTCTCGGCCCCTGGAAGCACCTACTCCATGATGGCTCGGTATAGTGCAGGCTCGATGTAATCTTCCCGGTATCTTGAGTTGATCACTCGTTGCCGTTTCTTTTCCTGTTTAACCTCTTTCTCCGTGAAAATCTCATTGAAGCGCATGTCTGAGGCTACTGACTATAGAAGAATAAGCAAGCCAGATGAGCACTTTGTGGCCAACCACCCGGAAGGGAAAAACAAAATGACACACCCTTGCCTCATTCCCTCCCTCCCAGACCTGGAACAAGGGCACACAGAAAACACACTCACCAGTCTAGACTTGACTCTCTTGGGAAGCTCTTCATCCAGCGTGTACACGTCATCTCTCTTAACCACAAGCTGTGAGCCATCCTCGAACTCCACCTACCAAGCAAACAGAGGCCTTTGGCTAAGACATCCCTGACTCTCTCCCTGGTCCCCAAAGCACAATGGCAACTTTCTGCTGTCACAGGAAGGATCCAGAACACTGAAGTCAGGACTGCCAAATTCGAAGCCACCCCCGGCAGACTGAACACAGGGCAGCCCCTAGCTCTGAAAAGGTTGTTACTGACCCCTGAGCTCTTCCAAGAGCAAAGGCTTGCCTCTAAGAGGAAGCACTGAATTAATCAAGAACTCCCCCAGAGCCCAACAAAAACGTTTGGCTACCTGGTACATCTGGATAGGATGGGATGCCACAAATTTGGCTCCGTAGACTTGGCCATCTGTCCATCTGACTTGGACCACTTCTCCCTCAGCAGGAGGACCCAACTGGAGGCAGTCCTGGCTCTGAGGGAACAGTAAGGGAGAAGGATGAGAGGAAGGCCCCCTGAGCACAGGGGTGACCACCACCTACTCAGGGAAGAATGAACCAGGGCAGATTCCTGCCCAGACACCCAAGCAAGGCAGGCTCTCTCCGAGCTAGAGGACACAATGGTTAAAGACCTACCTGCCTGCTAAGTCATAAGCTGGCCCCAGATCTCTGCCCTTGCTGCTTTCAGGGGACAGAAAAGAAGAGCCAGAATAAACTTCGAGTGAACTTCATAAACACAGTGCCAAGACCAAGAATCCTCCTTGTGTTCCTTCAACTGTCCCTCTAAAGAACAGGGGACAGAGCTCTACCCCGAAGAAATACTAGAACAAGAATTTCAGAGTACTATGAAAACATTAGCCTCATTCACTGTGCTGACCTTGGCAGTGATGGTATAAAATTTGTAACAGGCAAAACTGCTCACATCTTAACACAGGGCAGGGGCTCCAAGCATTATTAGTTGTTACTACATCCTGTATCACTGTGTGCTCATAATTTAGGGTAAAAAGAAAAATGCCCAGTCTCACATGACAATATCTCTCAACAAAGCAGAAAAATGTATTAATTCTGTCAAACCCCAGTCCTTGAGAACACGTGTGAGTACTCAAAAGGGCGCTTTGCTGCATGCTGAGGTAGGATGGTTATCTTGAGGAAAAGCACTGTGTAACTTAATTGTGTAGCTGCTTTGTTCATGGAGCACCAGCTTTATTTGAAAAAATGCCTGACATAAACAAACTATAGTTACTCAGACATGGGTACTGGCAGACATCTTGGAAATGAATGAACAAGCCTGTCACTTTACGGAAAATATCAGACAGTACTGCCAAGGATAAAACTTAAGCTTTTGGAAAAATTAGAACTTCAGAAATGTAGTAATCACCAAAATCAGCTTGAAGCTTTGCCAAATTTAAAGATAATTTCTAAGAATGGTGACACTAATAAATGTGTTTTTTGATACTGTATAATAAAATTTAACATTTGGAAGATCTGCGTAACCCAACGTACGAGTATTTTCTAAATAACCAATGTATGAGGTTGCAAAATTTGGCAGAGGTGAAGATCTAGTCTCAGTGCAAGACAGACCAGTGGATTTTAATGTAACAGAGTGTACAAAGCTCATTGACCTGGTTTCAGATTCCACCCTGCAACTAACTTTTAAGAAACTACTACTCGTTGAGTTTTGGTGTAGTATTAAATAATCACAACAGTATGAAAGGCTATTAAAAGACTCCTCCCCTTTCCAATTAGCACACAACTGTGTGAGGTTGAATTTTCTTCATAGACTTTAACCAAAACAATATATCACAACGGACTGAATGAACACATGACATAGAGATTTGCAGGAAAATGGCATTCTTCCCACCAAGATTTTGTTTTAAAATAGTTGTTTTTCATTTTTAAAAACCCAGACTATTTCAAATCAGTTAATCGCTATTTTAATTTCTAACAGAGTAAACATTGATAGACATAACCCACAAAAAAGCTCTCTGGGGTCCTCAGTAACTTAAGAGTGCTGAGGTCATTGATCTGTAAGTCAGAGATAACACCACTTGCTTCTCAGAACTGGCATGAGAAGTGACAGACACACCTGACCTGAAGCACTTAGCACAGGGCCTTGTGTACTAGAAAAGCCTAGTAAATTATAGCTATTCCACTGCCACAAATACTGTTAATAGGATCTTTACTATGACTTAAGTCTACCTTGTAAGTAATGAATGTGCTTCTAGCAACTAAGCTGCTAATGAAGTATAGAAGTGGGAAATACCTGGTTTGTCAAAGGAAGAAGTGGCTTCATCCCACTGCCGTGGTGCTTAATCTCACAAGTGAAAAGGCTGTGCGGGTAAGGGAAATTCGAACTAAGTCCTGAATACTGAGCCAGGAAACCTAGAAGTGGGTCCAGGCAGAGCCTCCAGTGTGTCAGGTGTCAATAACATAAGCAGGCCAGGGAGATCCCCAAGCAGTTTCTGCTTAGCCCCTTCAACTGTAAAGGACCACACATCTACTAAGGGGGCATGATGGGAAAGAGAGTTGGATTAATTCTTCCAATATCACACAGCTACTAGGCAATGGAGCTAGTATTGGCACACTGGTTGGTTTCCAATGCCGGGCTCTTCCACTGCATAAGAACACCTTCAAGTGTAGTTTAGACTGAAATATAAGCATGTTTCACGGTGTTGCAGAAAACACAGATTCCAAGAAGCTTCTAGAGAGGAAGCAGGGCAGCCTAGCAGCACACAATTTTCTTTGCAAGGAAAGACCAGCACAAATGGTTCTTTCTGTTCAGGGAACTAATGGGCCTGAAGACCCGGCTAGAAATGGCGAGCTGGCCCACAGCCAGACCTACAAACACCCCCATCCCACCTGCCCAGGAAGCTCCTTGCAGACATTACCACTATGTCCTCAGGATAGAGATTGTCACTGAAGGAGCCATCGTCAAAGTTGACTTCATAGAAGGTCTCGGTGGTGAGCCTGACCACCTCACACTGGTAGAAGCGCCCGTTCTTGTGCTTGCTAATGACCTTCTGGCCTGCGGTGATGCTCTGCAAGGCCCCCTTGGCACGCTGGAAAAAACAGAGGCTTGGGTTACTCCCACATGGAGTTGCCAGGACTGGAAAATGGGGACCAAGATCAACTGGTTGCCCTTTACCAGGGAGAAAGAATGGGACTGGAAGAATAAAAAGAAGGGGATGGGAGCTGAACCAGGTCTTTTCCATATATCCACACCTCAGCAGGGACACTACCAGAAACCAGTGTCCTATTTTCCTCCATAAATGTAGCACCTCCCTAGTTCCCGTTCCACAACTGGTCCTTACACCATACTGTCTCCCAAAAAATACTCTTGTGTTAACTTCCCTACTGTTGCCGGGAACTGACCAAATAGCATCTACTAATGCACACAGCTTAGAAAGACATCCAGGGAGACACTTAACAGGAGATCTGAGCCCAGGGCCCCAGACAATGCTCTACGCAGATCTCAGCACTAGTTCCCTGGACATCCGCAGATGCATGTGACAAGGGGCTCCCATTACAAGGGCCATGCCAACCCTCACATCACCCCGTCATTCTGAATTTGCCCTTGATGGAAATGGCATCACAGAGCATCTGGTAACACTGTATCCAACCACTCCCCGCCAAGTTCCCCAAACACTGCGCTCCAGCCATGCTGGCCTCCTTGCTGTTCCCGGAGCACGTGTGCCAAACACGTTCCCTCCTCAGAGCCATTGCCCTGCTGTTCCCTCTACCTGAAATGCTATTCCCCAGCCCTCTGCACACTGGCCCCTCACAACCAAATGTCAACCTACTGACGCTGTTCCTTATTATACCTCTTCCATTCCCCTTATCCTGCTACATTTTTATCCACCACCCTTCTCCCATCTGAGATACTCTACTTATGCATTTCTGTATGTCTTTCAACTACATGCGGCAAGAGGACAGGCACTGTTTTGTCTTGTTCACTTATATTTCCAGCACCTAAAGTTGGGACTGACATGTAATAGATGCTCAATAGACACTTAATGATTAGCAAGGACACATGGGGGGCTCAGTTGGTAAAGCATCTAACTCTTGGTTTCGGCTCAGGTCATGATCTCATGGTTCATGAGTTCAAGCCCCATGTCAGGCTCTGTGCTGACAGTGTGGAGCCTGCTTGGGATTGTCTCCTTCTCTCTCTCTCTTTCTCTCTCTCTCTCTCTGGCCCTCCCCTGCTCACTCATTCTCTCTCAAAATAAACTTTAAAAAATTAAAAAACTACAGAATGATTAGTGAAAATAATACTACATAGTACCCCATTTTCTCAAAGCATCAGCAGTCTATGGGTGCCAATTTAAGGATGTGCAATGTTAATGACAGTCCCCAAATCACCATCCTGGCTCCATAACAAAACTCCTGCTTCCCTGAGCCCTCTGGGCTCAGCACTACCTCACCCACCACCCCTCCAGAGTTTCTTCCTCACAATGACTATCTTCCCCCTTCCTGAGCTCCTAACCCACCTGACCACCTCTCATGCCCAGTGTAACATCTCTATGGAAAAGGAGAAGCCAGTCGGCCAACAAGGCCTTTTCCATGACCCCAGATGGTAGTGACACGTTTGCTCCTCCAGACTGGTACTCCACTGTGCCCTTCACTACCATATTTCCTGCACTGTTGACAAATCTTCATCACGGTCTCTTCTAGTAGCCTCTAACTTCCCCAACTACAGTCTGGTTTCTGACCAGAAGACCCCCCGACAACTCCTCAGTATGGGGCACCAACAAGCATTATACCAGACCTGCCTGCCCCAGAGCACACAACTTCCTGATCCCCTCCACTGGCTTCTGTCTGCCCTTTCTCAGCTGCTTTCAGTGGCTCGTCCTCTGCCATCTGCTCCTTACATTAGGAATCTCCAGAGTCCAGTTTCTAATGGCAACTGGAGTGAACTACCCTATTAAATGCTGAGAAGATCCAAATCTTCACCCTCATCGTTACAGCAGCTGTTTCCTGGTAGCTCCATCAGAATGCTCCAGCACCTCAAGGTCATCCTCTTTTTCACCTCTCCCCCTTTCCCCTGGAAACCTGCCCTGCTCTGAATCAGTTCTGGTCACAGTTAATAGCATCACATTTTCATCCTCTCCATCTTCCAGGAGAGCCACCTGAGCCATCTTAACTTCACATTCCTTCACCCCTTCCCCACTAATCTCTCCAGGATGGTCAACAAACCCTGTCGATCCCACCCATCATAGGATCCCACGTAAGATGTGACCCCAGAGCTCTGGCTACGTGTTCCCACTCCAGACCTCACTTCACTCCCAGCCCAACCAGTCTCCCTGCCTCAAATTCTTATTCTTTGAGCGCCTGAATCCACCACCAGAATTAAGTGTTTCAAAATATGGTTCAAAATCCAAATTTTTAAGAAGTTCTCCTCATTTAGTGGAAGAGGGATCAAACTCCTAAGTAGGGCAGTCCAGGGCCTTTAGTGTCGGCTGCCATTTGTCTTTTGCGTATCACCCCTGCCATATTCCCAGAACATCTTCCATGTTCATTCTCCTGAGACTTGTTTGTTCAGCTTTTTTTTTTAATTTAGCTTGAGAGAAAGAGTTTGTGTGTGCGAATGGGGGAGGGGCAGAGAGACAGGGAAAGAGAATCCCAAGCAGGCTCTGTGCTGTCAGCTTGGGAGCCCAATGCAGGGCTCAATCTCATGAACTAGGAGATCATGACTTGGGCTGAAATCAAGAGTTGGACACTTAAGCAACTGAACCAACTGAGCCACCCAGGTGCCCCTCGTTCTACTTCTGCAGGCTTGAACACCCTCCCTCTCATAATTCCTACTTACTGTTTAAGTCCCACTTCAATATTTATTTTTGACAGACAGACAGACAGAATGCAAGCGGGGAAGGGACAGAGAGAGGGAAACACAGAATCCAAAGCAGGCTCCAGGCTCTGAGCTGTCAGCACAGAGCCTGACGTGGGACCCGAACTCACAAAAACCATGACATCGTGACCTGAGCTGAAGTCGGATACCTAACCAACTGAGCCACCCAGGTGCCCACACCAAATGCCACCTTCCACCCAAACCCTTTCGTAACTTGACATGTAATGTTCTCCAAGCTCCACTATTTAGAGAAGCACAAAAATCCCTACTGTACGGCAGTTAATGGTTAACTGTTCCGAGCTCTCTCCGTCAGTTCGCAATATCTGCATAGCTTCTGCTCTGCCCCAGACACGGTGGTAGGTGACAGGGACACTCATATTAATAACAGGACCCCTCAAGGAGAGGCAAACAGGTAAACATAATCACAAGGAATCAACCACAAGCAGTTTGGTGCCGGTGGATTAGGAAGCACAAGGCAGGCAGCAGAGATGGACAGGGGCCACCTCTGAATCCCTACCTATTAGCACTCTCCATAAAGGGTAAAGCTAGAGAAAATACGTGCTGACATAGGCAGAGAAAATGATCCCAGAAACAGTCAAGAGGATTCTAGAACGGCACCTTCCCTCACCTCCAAATTCGGAATCTTGTGCCGAAAGCAGGTAATGAAGACGACGAAAGGCCAGTCGTCCGGCTGCATCATCACTCCGGCAGCCTGGGCGCAGCTCACGTGGAAGGCAGTTGGACAGCGGCCATGGGAGCACTGCACACAGCAGCCGGCGGCTCTTTTCCTCCGCTTCTTACAGAAGACACATTTCTAGGACACAGGGGAAGCAAGCCAGTGATTCCAGGAACTAACGGTGTGGTGGCCTCCACTGCTCCCCTGCCTAAACGCACAGAGTCCAACGGGCAAAAGCCAACTTTCTTCCCCAAGCAAGAGGGTACACACACCTCTTTTAACCTCTTATCTGAGGACACGTGTCCTCTTTTAACATTCAGTGGCTCACAAGCCCTGACCTAACCCAAGGGTAACAGATGACCACTGGGCCACGTGGGGCACATTATGTTCTCCTCCACTCAGAGACTTAGAATAGGACAAAGATGCAGTGTCTCCAAGCCCATCTCCTCTTCCTTACCAGTTTGAAGCGGGGCAGGGGTATTTTGCTCACGTCCACCGGACTTCTTTCGGCAATGTTGACAAACCTTGCTTCCAAAATTGCCACAGCACACGAGACGTGGACCCACCTGCCAAAAGGCAAAGTGTACCTCAGTCACCTCTGGCTCCAAGGTCCTGTGGCCTCCTCACCAAATGTAACGATTCAAGAGTGGGTGGGCCTGCTGACAGTGCTTCCTCCTTCCTCCCCAGTCCAACACGGCCACTTACTTCCACCTACCTGCAAGGTCCCAGGACCCAGCAAGGAAGGAAACAGAGGTGTCTCCACACCAAGTATGAAAATGGGCCCCCACCACACCGCCCTGGGTTAGCACAGGGTTGCACTTCGTACACCGCTAACTCATTCACAATCTGTTGCAAAATAAGCGGAACCAGAACTAATGGAGTGGGGCAGGTTTCAGGGAGAAGGAACAAATCAGAGAGTCCTATACAGACCTCTTTTACCACAGGAGCTGGGTGCTTCCTCAGATGTCTCCATCTGTGCCCCGTCTGCCCGTAGCCACAGCTCTACCTTCTAGGCCTCCTCCCAACCTTTCCCTTGGGCTGAGATGACCTCTGCCTCTGCTCCCTTCATCCACTGCACACTCATTTGTTAAGGTTTGGCCCAAGCCCCACTTGCTCTGACAGGTCTACTCAATGGATATCCTCAGAGAATTAAAGTTCTGGGCATTTTGAGAAACTGACACGCACCACGAAGACAACAATTAAGATGCTGAAAGTTCTTAATGTGAGGCCAGGTGAAAACCTACGACAGACAGCGCGGGGCCCACACGGAAGCCGTCTGCGGTGCTGGCGGGGCCCCTATGCAAGTGGGAACAGATCTGTCTGGCGTGGCCCCACAGGGCAGAACTGGGATTGTGCGGTTACGGTGGGAGGCTCAAGCAGAGCCCTTTCCACTGCAAGTAAGGAAGAACTTTTAACAGCGCTGTCTCCCAACTGTGAGGGACACGATCACCTCAAGTCGTGGCAGCAAGTACCTTTAAAGGTTGGAAGCAGCAATCAGAAGAGCTGTCTATGTGGAACAGCCTGAAGGGGGTTCTCGTGCTGCAGGAGGCTCCAATCCCCACAGGACCTTAGCCGGAGGCAGGATATTCACCACTGGCTGCCTGCTGTGTTATCTCCTAGACAGCCAGATTTTCCACGGCAAAAACCTCATTCACCTCACATTTCTACCTCAGAACAAGTAAGCAAAGACCAGGTACAAAAAGCAACCTGACGGCTGCTATGCCCATACTTCTGTAGACTTGACTCCACAGCAGGTGGGTGAGGCTGAGCTCTCCAAGTCCCACTCTCCTCCCCAAGGACACACACGCTCGCTCAGACGCCAGGTCTGAGCCAGAGGGCGCATGCTCACGAGCCCACGGCCACGGCCACCTCTGCACCAGCCCGGCTGCAACAAGGTAACAGTCCTTGCAACAGGCCCTGGGCCTCTGCATCACCTGTACAGGATCTCCACACCCTTGTGAGTCTGTCTTAGCTCCCCTGCAAGGAAGACATCACTGATACCCCCGCCGCAGAGGGGAAGGTGGAGTTGGAAAGGTGTAGGGCTGCTTGGCTCCCGTTGGCATCTCATTTTTAAAATTAGTCTTGGAGATGCTATTGCACCTCCAACGTGCTTCCCAAACCCTCATCAGCCACTCTGATGAACAGCCACTGCCGTCTCGGTGCCTCTGCACGCTGCTCCAGAACACTGCTCAGAAACTCACCTGTCATCATTGGCTCTCTGGAGGGCTCCCCCTCGTAATGAGCACAAACAGCAGTCCTGCCAAGAAGGGAGGGGGAGGAAGGAAGGGTGGTTACCACCAAGTCATTAACATCCAATCTGCTCTCTCCTTGGCCTCCTTTGGATAACTGGAGCCTCCACATAAGAAAGTGGCTTATCAGCAGGTGGGGCCTCGCCTACGCAGCCCATGTAAGCAGGACTCCCCTACAGGAAGACAGGGAGACCACCCGGGGCTAAAGTACACCAAGTATTCCACTTGACTTAACATAATCCTCTTTGCCGTTAACTGTTATCAACTGTAACCAATGATACTCTGCTCAAACTGGAAGCGTTACAGGACTCTGCCTTGTATGTGGGGTACTGCTAGGTTCCAGGGCAGGGAGTGATGAAGACAAAGCTACAAAATGAACCACCTGAACCCCATTCTGATGGCCAAACCCAATGCATTCTTTAAAGGGGGTTATAGCTTGTCCACAGGAGGACCTCTGCTTAGTCTGGACACAATGTAGCAAACACAGCTTCCAGACTCCATTCATGCCCTGCCACAGCTGGGCAGCAACCACACCGTCACCACACCGTCTGGGGAGATTTATTCTGACAGTATGCACTCTTTAACATCACTGTGTACCAGGCTCTGTACAGACTGCTGGGGACAGAAAGTCCACATGAAAAAGCCTGGCCCTGAGCGAATCCCGAGTCTCAGGGGGAAGACAGCAACACTGTGGACACACTCACCTCCTCCAGGGCATTGGCGGAACACCGAGAACACATCCAGTCTTCAGAAGCCTTTGCAGGGGGTACTCCATAGCAACCTAACAAGGACACCAAGATGAGCAGATTAAACCCAGAGGCCAGAGTCAGAATGCAGACCTGTGACTCTTTTTCACATACCATGAGTCTGAAGGCTGCGACCAAGTCTTACGGGAAAACCCCTGAATTCTAGAGTCAGGGTCCCCCAGGATTCACTCATACACTATGGCCCAAGGTCTCGAAAAGTCAGAGCCTGTAAGTCCACTGGTACAAACACCTAGGGAGCAGCAGGGACTATTAATCCCCTCCTGGCATCTACAGCCCAGAGAACAGCACAAGGTTGACCGTACAAGGACGCACCCAAAGTCAGTGAAACTCCCAACTCCATCAGCAGCAAACTCCCCAAGAACACAAGAGCAATCTTTGCACTCGGGACCTGGGGGCGCCACTGGGAGGCTGGAGGGAGGCCAACACGGGGCGAGACTTGCAGTGAGAAGGCTCAGGCCCTCTGGGTCAAGACGGAGACAAAAGCTGAGGCACTCACTGGCGTGGACCCGGACACTGCACTTCTTGCAGGAAACTAGAAGGCTGGTGCCATCCTCCTCAAGGTAAGGGGTAGAAAGGTTGATGTCTGTGCTGCAGCCAGTCGAGGTGAAACACATTTCAGGAATCAATGGCTTGGTCCTCTGCTTCTGGGGGGCTAAATCTGGAGCGTTTCCACAGCTCTGACTAAGGCCTCCAAACTCCACCTAAGGAGAGACAGCAGTGCAGAATTCCCAGAATCCCGTGAACATGCGCCTGTGTCTCCGCTTCCACCTGCTCTGTCAGCAGAAAGCCACCTCTCTTCCTGGTATGACTCTGTGGCTAAGGCTCTCGGGTGCACAGCCATTATCCCAGAGCTGCTAATTGAAGTTACCTCTAATGACTCCAATTCAATTTCTCACAGAGGCATCAAACAAAGGACCCTGGGGACAACTAAGGAAGGGGAGCAAGGTAAGAGGCAACTGGGATTTCAATCTTCCCAAACCAAGTGGTAATAAAATGCACTGAGACGTTAGCGAGGCTGCTCTTGTGGGCTCCCTTATGCGCTACACTGCACGGTGGCCCGTACCCAGGGAGAGGACCCAGAGCAGGTGCTCCTAATGGACCAGCACGGAATCCCTCCTGGGCCCCATGGCAGCACGTGACCTGAGCAGCAGCACTGCCACACGGCTGGAGCCCCACCTGTGATTCCTGGCTCGGGTCCCTCCAGAAAGAATGCCCAGAAAGAACATCCACATACTTCCCTTGGCAAACACCCTGACTGCAAATATTTGCTGGCTCTGTCTATGGATGGCACCATCACCACCATTTCAAGGACAGGGCCCAAAACATGTCACCCCTAAGCATGTGCCCCTCCTGAAACCCTGGGGCCCTCGCAGTGGACCTGCTGACAGTGCACCCAGTCCGTTCACTTGTCTCGCAGGCCAAGGGTACACACACTTCAGTTTTGCTTTTTCGTCAGTGGAAAGAAGTACTGAGCTGCTAATCCAAAGTATGTTGGCCTGAGGTTCCATTCTTTGGCAGGCGTGAATCTGTGGCTGTGCCAGCTCAGTGTAGCCATGCCACCTTAACCAACAGAGGACTGGTTATCCACATGCCGCCCTGTGCAGGTCCCAGGTGAACCTCAGCTGCTCACCCGGCACGTGCCCCTGTAGATGCATTCCCGACCTTCCCGAGCTGAACCCGAAGACTACCATCAAGTGCCCCAGGAGGGGGAGGGGCACAGACAAGCTCAGCTCCAGTGCTTCCCCCTCCACTTCCTCCCGCGGTCCCTCCCCTAGTTCCTTCTGGGTAATGCCAGTACCCACGGTGGCAATGAGAAAGGAAGACACAACACTGGAGAATCTGGCAGACTGTCCTAAAGAAAGGCACAGTGCTCCAGACTGGCCAGGAGGAAAAACCAGCTGGAAGGAATCACCACTGCCTAGAATAATAACAAAAGAGCAAGATTCCTCTGCAAACAATGTGAGCGCCACAGGGTGCAGGGAAACCCACCAAGTCAAGGCTAAGCCACACTCCAGCTCTTCTGCAAACCATTGTCAAGTGAAAAGCCCCATTGCTAGATTATCTGCCTGGCCAGAGTAGCCTGGCCAGCACTCAGATGGGGCACTGAACACCAGAAGAACGCACCTTTCCCAAGATGACCAGTGACAAGCTATGTACCCACAACTAAACCCCACCTCCCTCTGGACTGCAGGTCCTAGGTAAACAAAGGACGAAGTGGACTTACCTGATGGTAAGTCTGAAAGATCATACAGACAGCGCAGTGAGGGGCCTGCTGGGCCATGGTCTCATTGAATTCCTTCTCGGCCTCAAAGTTCGGGGGTCGGTTCTGCCATAGTTGGCTCAGGGGCTTAGCCCAGGCCTCTGTCTCCTCAGCCTCCTCCTCGGGGGTCGGCTGTTCAGAGGACTCTAAAGCAGGAAGCAGAACATGAGTCGGTACCAGTGCCACACATCTGTAGCTCTGCCTAGAAAGCAGATGAGCTCAGCCCAGACTTTTGGTCTCATGTTTGGCCTAAAGCCAAAATCCTACAGATCATAAAGGCAAAGGGCAGAAGCAATTTCCAATAGACTCCTTCAGTACTTGGATGAAACTGCACAGTCCTGTCCGTAGCCCCCTCTCTGGCAGGAATTCAGACTTCTTGCCAGGAAGAAGTCCCTCTTCTTGCCCCAGGAGTTCAGCCCACTCTCCTCTCCCCTAAAAACTGCCAGCATTTGGGGCGCCTGGGTGGCGCAGTCGGTTAAGCGTCCGACTTCAGCCAGGTCACGATCTCGCGGTCCGTGAGTTCGAGCCCTGCGTCAGGCTCTGGGCTGATGGCTCGGAGCCTGGAGCCTGTTTCCGATTCTGTGTCTCCCTCTCTCTCTGCCCCTCCCCCGTTCATGCTCTGTCTCTCTCTGTCCCAAAAATAAATAAACGTTGAAAAAAAAAAAAAACTATTAAAAAAAAAAACTGCCAGCATTCAACCCTTGTGCCCAAGGGCAGCACAGTACAACGGGGTCTTGCCAGAAACCATGTTACTTGCTGCCTCCAATATGTCAGCATATTGAGTCCTTATTTAAGAGTTTTCTCTTTAGTTACACTGAAGGGAAACAAGGGGAAACACACACACACACACACACACACACACACACACACACACACACACAAGGAAATAGCAAGCTTAATAATTTTTACATCATGTGCCTTAGTCAGAACTTTCTAGCTCCCTCTGGAAAGGCCAGTGGGATATCTGCCTTTCTGGACAGGGATCCCCAACCATCCTGGCTCTGTCTCAGAGGAAGGCAGAGTGTGTCCAAGACAAACCCTCTTTCCCAGCCAAAGGATGGAACACCTTGAGTCTAGACCAAGGCCTGGCACACAACAGCCTGCAGGCCAAATGCAATCCACTTGGGGAGCTTTTAAAAATGTAAAAACAAAAAAAATTTTTTTACATTTTTTTTTAACTTTATTTATTTTGAGAGAGACAGAACAAGCAGGGGAGGGGCCGAGAGAGGGGAACAGAGGATTTGAAGCAGAGGTGCTGACAGCAGAGAGCCCAGTGTAGGACTTGAACTCACGAACCTCGAGATCGTGACCCGAGACAAAGTCGGACGCTTAACCAACTGAGCCACCCAGGTGGCCCTGTTTTTACATTTTTATAGGACTCAGAGAAAGACAGTGGGGTATGTGACAGAAGGTGTAGCGCCTCTGCAGACCTCTGGTCTAGATGACAAATTTCTATCTATTCGTTACTCCAAACAGCAAAGCATAGGATTCATCCGGCCTCAGCACTGCTGAGGAAGGAAAATCCCCTCTGGCTGCCATCTTCCTGGAAGAAAGGGACACACTGCTGAATGGAAACAAAAACCTACACTCACAAAACAAGATGGAGGCAACAAAGGTGCACACTTTCCAGGTCCCCCCCCCAATCGGAAGGGCACAGCCCAGTCGATCCCAATGGAAACAGGGTCAAGGAGGTAGCAAAACACATTAACTCGAGGATTATGGGTGAATGAAGGCAATCCTTGATAGAAGGAGCAAAACATATCAAAATAAACAAATCCAGAGCTTTTCTCCAAATCCTCCCCCAAGTGACGGAAATATAAGAAGTTACATCTGGGATGTTCTTCTTTGACAACTGAGTCCCCAAAGCAGTCCATGTATGGGTTTGGAGCACCTGACAGAGCAGCTCCACGCCAGCTCCACCACATTAGGCACCCCATGCCTGGCATCTAGCTATGTGTGACCGTCAGGAGGCCCCAGCTACAACCCCTCAAATGGTCTTGCTTTGACCAAGACAGAACTGTTTTGAGGAAGCCCTAGAGACTCAGGCAGAGCAGCCCATGCAACACTCCACGACATGCTTATTTATTTGTTCATTTCTGGCAACTGCAGCTCAGTGCAGATAAACAGTTACCTACTCTGCCTTCATAGTCCTGTTTAACCGAATGAGACCTGGCAGCTGCCTCATGTGGGACCTGAGTGAAGCGTACCGTAACGTAGGGAGGCCACTGCAGACAATTAAAATCAACCTCTATAAGCCACAGCCAGGTCCAACAAGAACAACGGTGCCAAACCAAAGCGGCTATTTTCCTTATCCTAACCAGAACAAGAGTGACCGACACAGACTAGAAGAAAAAGCAACAGGTACCCAATCAGAAAAAGAAGATTAATACAGTGATGTCTGTTGTTTTCAAAACCATAGGTGGCCCAAAATCACTTCACTTGTGAACACTGTAATGATGAGGAAAAATGTTCACCATGGTAAGTGAAAACTGCAGGAATTTTACAGTTTACATACATAAGACATCATGGAGACGTAACAGGTAAGATGTGTTCATTTCACCAAGTATTTTATGCCTCAACTGAAAAACAATTTGATGGCAGGGGGGGGGGGGGGGGGGGGCGGGGGGGGGGGTGCAGGGTGTGCATGCTTGACTAAAAGAAACTAAAGAAACAAAACTTTGAAATGGATGACTCTGGTTTGGTTTATAGGTTTAAAGGAAAAAAAAGCCATAAAACATACTTTTGGGATAAGCAGGGAAAAATGAACATGGACTGAAGATAAGACAATATTACAAAACACTGCTTATTTTCCTAGGTGTGGTAAAAGTATCTGTATAGGAGAATCCTGAGCAAAGCACGTCGCGGTGCACTTCGAGTGACTGGAGGGCTCCAGCTCGCTCTCAGATGAGACAGCAAGTGCGTGTACAGCAAGTTCATCAATGCCTGTGGAGACAGCGCCCACGGCAACATGGCAGCTGTCGGATACAGGAGGCGTGCACAGTGCTTTCCACAATGGAAATTTATCATAAAAAGTTGGGCGGCTGTATTTTATGATCTCAATTACACTATCATAAAAATATATACGCGGATAAACTCTAATGACTGACTAGAAAAGTGAGAAGATTAACACATGAAGACGTGCAAGTGGTCACCTTTGCAGGGTAATTTTATTGTCCTCTTTATAACTTTGTTCGCTTTTCCAATTTTCTACAACCTATATTTAGAGCCTTCAGGGGTGGGGGGGTTGCAGGGGTAAATCCTGAAGCCAGGCTGTTGCTACCCAGAGAACCCAAGCCCCACGTGGGCCAGAGGAAGAGGACTTCTAAGACTCTGAACTCAAGGTCTGGCCTACTTGGAACTCGAGAGATTTTGATCTCAAGAGACTTTCCTCACCCAGTGTATCACGATCCTTCTACCAAGGAAAACAGTAGAGATGGGCACCAGCATCAGATCAGAAAGGGAACGTGGGGCTCACTTATGGAGCAGAGAGGCTGGTGTAACTCTGGATCTTCCCACACAGCCACTGGTGTCAGGAAGGACAGGGCAGGAAGGGCCCGGGCACCAGTGAAGAGTGACAAGGGACCTGCCAGAGACTCACCCATGCTCACGTTCCTGATCTCACTGTGCTGATGGCAACAACTCCCTGAGCACCAGCAACACACACAGTTCCCGGTTCTGCTCCACACCGCTGTCCACTCCCCCCCTGTCTCCTTCACAGGCTCCTCTTCCTGTCTTCCCACCCCAGTCTCTGCCCTCTCCAGAGTGGCCGCGTGTGCTCAAGGTAAAGATAGTGAACAGATGGCAGCGACACTCATGGGGAGCACAGGGAAAGGCAAAGTTGCCGAATCACTAAGTTGTATACCTGGAAGTAACATTAACAGCGTGTCAACTGCACTTAAATAAAAATTTTTAATAATTTTTTTAATGTTTATTAATTTTTGAGAGCATATGTGAGCAGGGGAGAGGCAGTGAGAGGGACAGAGGATCCCAAGCAGAATCCTCGATGACAGCTGAGAACCCAATGCAGGGCTCTAACTCACAAACCGAGATCATGACCTGAGCCGAAGTCAGACACTCAACTGAGTGAGCCACCCAGGTGCCCCTTTAATAATTTTTTTTTTTTTAATGTTTATTTATTTTTGGGACAGAGAGAGACAGAGCATGAACGGGGGAGGAGCAGAGAGAGAGGGAGACACAGAATCAGAAGCAGGCTCCAGGCTCCGAGCCGTCAGCCCAGAGCCTGACGCGGGGCTCGAACTCAGACCGCGAGATCGTGACCTGAGCTGAAGTCAGACGCTTAACTGACTGAGCCACCTAGGTGCCCCAATAAATTTTTTAAAAAGGTATCAAATACCACCTCTGCTCATCCTCCTCTGTGTTTCTCCACCAGTGGCCTCATGTACCCCAATAACATTACCAAACACCACCTCTGCTCCGCCCCAAGTTTACATCCTCCACAGACACTCACTGAACATAGGTTTCCAAACCCAACCACAACCAGAAGTCAGGGAGGCACTGAACCCAGGCTTCTCCAGTCCCTACCAAGCTCACAGGTCTACAACCAACCCCAAATCCAGCTGGCTTTATCCTCCCAACACCTTCACTACATCCCTCCCCAACCCCAACCACCATCATCCTGCTTCAGACCCTCCCCTAACTCTCAGAGACCATGGCAAAAGCCCATCTGTTGCCCTCAAAGCCACTCTCAATATGCAGTCACTTCTAATGTAAATCTGGCCACTTAAAACATGTCAAAAGCTCCTGAAGGCCCGCTAGAAAAAGGCACTCCCTCTTTAGCCTCCCCCCACCTCACTCCTGCCTGCCCCACACCTTGTCCTGGCCCTCTGAGCTGCTTCCTCTCAATCTATCCTCCAGCTCCCCCTCCCTAGATTAACATCTCCTTTCTTTAGATCTGTTTACCTGTCAGTTTGCCCCACTACCTTGTGAGCTTTTTGGGGGCATGGACATATCTTAGTTATCTTTGTAGCTACACATTCAGCATTGGGCTTGGTATCATTGAAAGAAATGCTATCCAGAAAAATCAGCCTGTACCTCCTAGTAAAGAAAGAGAAGAACCTGCATGTGATCATCCTGTATTAGGCATATTCCAAGACACACAGACATATAAAGAAATCTGACAATGAAGTAAGTAACAAATGAGATCCTGCCCTCTTTGTGGAGCATCTGGGAGAACTAAGCCACAGGCCCACCCCTGGCGCTCAGCCCTGCCTCCTGATGTCCTGTCAGAGCAAGTCCTAATGGGGTGAGCCACGTTCCCCTTCCTGGTTAAGAGAGAAAACACTTACCATCATCACTGACGCAATCCTGCAACACAAGTGGGTGATGGCGTGGGAGCTTGCTTAAGGGCTGACGACGGCCCTTGGACTTCTTATTCTCCTCCAGGGAAAACATGTATTCATCGGCCACCTGGGCAAACCAGAAGAGGAAATCAAATTGGTCTTGCCTCCACTTTGGGTCATAGCAGAAGTTAGTCTTACAATGAAAGCCAAGGGAAAAGACAGGCATAGAGACATAAATATAAAACCAAACCCAGAAAACACCTGTCTTAGGAAAAGCCAAAATGACAATACCATCCACACTAATTTAAACTAGGATTATGTAAAAATTTTAGGACAAAATTTGTGCCTAGTAAGCGTAGGTCCTGTTCTCAGAAGCAGCCTGAAACAAATGTACCAAAAATAAACACACTCTACAGGAGAGTCACGCCCCTCCCTTGAGCTCACTGTCATGAGATTATGTCTCTGAGAGCCCCAGAGAAACCAGGTGCCCCTCCTCTTGGACCAGAAGGCCAGCAGCACCTGTTACAAAGAGGCAGGCAGCCGGGCCATTGGACTTGAAAGCTAGAGGACATCCAAAGGGGTGAGGAACAGCTGACCCATTAAAGTAAAATAGGCCAGCTTCTTCTTATGTGCTGTCAGGCCCTCAGCTCTAACTGACACTATTCATTCTTGAGTTAGTTTCCTCAGCAGACAGGACAGAGTGCGCATCTAAAACCCGAACGTAGCTACAAAAGCAGAAGTTGACAAAATTAATGCTGTGTTTACATAATATCAGAGCAAATGCAATTAGGTTTAAGATGTACAAGACTGAATCAGTAATAATACCATGAGAGTTTCTTTCCAGTGTATTTAAAACTTGTCATGCTCTCAGATAAAGAATTTGACAAAGTACAACACACATTCATGATAACAACTCCCAAAACAGTAAGTTTATAGGGAACATACTTCAACATAATAAAGGCCATATATGAAAAACCCACAGCACACATCGTACTCAATGGAGAAAGACTGAGAGCCTTTCCCCTAAGATCAGGAACAAGATAGGGATGTCCACTTTCACTTCATTCAACACAGAACTGGAACTCCTAGTCACAGCACTCAGACAAGAAAAAGGAATACAAGGCATCCATATCAGTAAGGAAGAAGTTAAACTCTATTTTCAGATGACATGACACTCTATACAGAAAACCCAAAAGACTCCACCAAGAAACTGCTAGAACTAATAAACAAATTCAGTAAGGTCACAGATACATCAATCTACAGAAATCTGTCGCATTTCTATACACCAATAATGAAGCAATAGAAACAGAAATTAAGAAAACAATCCCATTTACAACTGCACCAAAAATAGTAAGATACGTAGGAATAAACCTAACCAAGGAGGTGAAAAACTGTACTCTGGAAACTAGAAAATAGTGATGAAAGAAACTGAAGACATTCTAATGATTAAAGAAATGAAGACATTCCAATGCTCATGAACTGGAAGAACAATTATTAAAATGTCTACACTATCCAAAGCAATCTATACATTTAATGCAATTCCTATCAAAATACCAACAGCATATTTCATAGAACTCGAAAAACCCTAAAATTCGTATGAACCCACAAAAAAACCTCAAATAGGCAAAGCAATCTTGGAAAAGAAAAGCAGGGGATGCCTGGGTGGCTCAGTGGGTTAAGTCATGATCTTTGCTTAGGTCAGGATCTCACGGTTGGTGAGTTTGAGCTCCGCATCAGGCTCTCTGTCAGGGAGGAGCAAACTTCAGATCCTATCTCCCTCTCTCTCTCTCTCTCTCTGCCCCTCCCTTGAGCACACGCTCAAGCTCAAGAGCACATGCTCTCTCAAAAATAAACAAACATTAAAAAAAAAAAAAAAAGCAGTGATGCCTGGGTGGTTCAGTTGGTTGAGCTTCCAGCTCTTGGTTTTGGCTCAGGTCATGATCTCAGTTTGGGGAATCAAGCCTTGTGTTGGGCTCTGCATGCTCACGTGCTCTCTCACTCACAATGAATAAATAAACATTAAAAAAAAAAAAAAAAAGAAACCTGAAGGCATCACAATTCTAGATTTCAAGTTACATTACCAAGCCACAGTAATCAAAACAGTATGGTAATAGCACAAAAATAGACATATAGATCAATGGAATGGAAAATCCAGAAATAAAACCACAACTGTATAGTCCATTAATCTTCAACAAAGCAGGAAAGAATATCCAAAGGGAGAAAGATGATCTCTTCAACAAATGGTGTTGGGAAAACTGGACAGCAACATGTAGAAGAATAAAACTGGACCACCTTCTTATACCATACACAAAAGCAAATTTAAGGTGGACTAAAAATCTAAATGTGAGACCTAAAACCATAAAAATCCCACAAAGTAGCACAGAGAGTAATTTCTCTGACATCGGTTATAGCAACTTTTTCCTAGATAGGTCTCCTGAGGCAAGGGGAACAAAAGCAAAAGTAAATTTGGGGACTACATCAAAATAAAAGGCTTCTGCACAGGAAAGGAAAAAAAAAATCAACAAAACTAAAAGGCAATCTATGGAATGGGGGAAAATATCAGCAAATGACATATCTGATAAAGGGTTAGTATCCAAAATATATAAAGAACTTCTACAAGTCAACACCCAAAAACCAAATAATTCAATTAAAAAGGGGCAAGGGTGCCAAGGTGGCTCAGTCAGTTGAATGTCCCCAACACTTGATTCTGGCTCAAGTCATGATTCTAGGATCGTGGGATTGAGCCCCACACGGGGCTCCATGTTGGGCTCCATGCTGAGCGTGGAACCTGCTTGAGATTCTCTCCCTCTGTCCCTCTCCCCAACTTGCATGCACATGCTCTAAAATAAAAAAAAATAATAAGGGGTGCCTGGGTGGCTCAGTCAAATGTCTGATGCACCTGTCAGAATGGCTAAAATCAACGACACAAGAAACAAGAGATGTTGGCAAGGATACAGAGAAAAAGGAGCCCCTACTGCACTGTTGGTGGGAATGCAAACTAGTGCAGCCACTCTGGAAAACAGTATAGATGTTCCTCAAAAAAATAAAACATATAACTACCCTACAATCCAGTAATCACATTACTAGGTATTTACCCAAAAAATATAAAATACTAATGCAAAGGGATACATGCACCCCGTTTATAGCAGCATTATTTATAATAGCCAAATTATGGAAGCAGTCCAAGTGTCCATTTACTGATGAATGTATAAAGAAGAAGTGGTATATATACACAACTATTATTCAGCCATTAAAAAGAATGAAATATTGGGGCGCCTAGGTGGCTCAGTCAATTAAGTGTCTGACTCTTGGTTTTGGCCCATGGCATCATCTCGCAGCTTCATGGGTTTGAGCCCCGCATCGGGCTCTGCACTGACAGTGCGGAGCCTGCTTGGGTTTCTCTCTCTCTCCCTCTCTCTGTCGCTCCCCCATTCGCAGTCTCTCAAAATAAATAAACCTTTAAAAAAAAAAAAAAGAATCAAATCTTACCATTTGCAACAACATGGATGCAGCTAAAGAATATAATGCTACGTGACATAAATCAGTAAGAGAAAGACAAACACCATAAGATTTCACTCCTGTGTGGAATTTAAGAAACAAAACAAACAAGCAGAGGGAAATAAAAGAGAGTGATTAAAATAAAAACTTAAAAAACTTGGTCATCCTGCCTTTAGGAGACACAGAGTTAGCAAAACCCATTAAGCAAGGAAACGAGGCCTGGAAAAGGGCTACTTTGCAACTGTGACAAAAATCAATTCATTAGGAGCACTAGGAAGAAGTGGTGGCAGGGCAGGGCCACTTCAGAAAAGTCACACTGGGCCCACAGGCTCCACGTGCAATCACAGAACCTATAGCTGAAATGCCAAGAAAAACCAAATTCTGAGCAGGCTGTGTCCAGGGAGAACAGAGCCTGCCCTTCCAAACGTGAATTCAAACAAGTTTGAGTGTCCACTGGCCCATTCATTCAATAAATATTTACTGAGGGGCGCGTGGGGGGCTCAGTCAGTTAAAGCACAGACTTCGGCTCAGGTCATGATCTGGCAGTTCGGGAGTTCGAGCCCTGCGTTCTGTACTGACAGCTCAGAGCCTGAAGCCTGCTTCAAATTCTATGTCTCCCTCTCTCTGCCCCTACCCCATTTGCACTCTGTCTCTCTCTCAAAGGTAAATTAAACATTGAAAAATATTTTAATAAAAAAATGAAATTAAAAAAAAATAAAATAAACTTCCATCATCTTATTTCCGCACCCTAACAATCTTCTTGCATTCCCCCCTTTGAAGACCTGCTAGATAACAGGCCTAAATCTGGGATACGGTAGTGGTGGGGACCAGGAAGTAAGAAAAGGACAAAATAAAGGAACAGAAATGATGGGATTTCCAGCCTGGATCGCCAAGGTGAGAGAGACTCAACAGGACTCACATGGATGAAGAGGCAGTAGTAACAAGCCAAGTTAAGCAGGCTGTGCACAGTATACTGCCCCATTTCTATAGAAATACCTAGGGGGTAAGAAGAAATTGAGCCTGAGGGTTCAGAAAATAAGTCTGAGCATGGGGCACCTGGGTGACTCAGTCAGTTAAGCATCCAACTATTGATTTCAGCTCAGGTCATGATCTCAGGGATCCTCGAGCCTGGAGACAGGCTCTGCACTGATAGCGTGGAGCCTGCCTGGGATTCTCTCTCTCCCGGATCTCTACCCCTCCCCAACTCACGTGTTTGCAGGCGCTCTCTCTCAAACATTAAAAAAAAAAAGCAAGTTTGAGCAAGAGCTGTAGATTTGGGGATCCTCAGCATCAGGTTCAGAATTGCAATCATGGGAGTGGATGACATTACCAGTGGAAGATAAACTGAATGGAGACTAAGCCCTTCCAGGATAGGAGACAAGAGAAAAAAGGGAGAGTCAGGCGCAGAGTAGGAGGAAAACAGAAAGCAAGGAGGGGAAAGAGGCAGTGCCAAAGGGTACATAAGAGCTGAGCAGGAAATGGCCAAGGGACTCAGCAACTGGGAGGTCTCAGGACTTTCAGAGAAAGTTCCAGCAGGCAGACAGTAAGGAACTAAGGAATGAATGCATCAGAGACTCTTCTTGAGAAGATTAAGGGAAGAAATGAGATCATAGCCTGAAAAGGGAATTTCCTATAATTGTATTTCAGGAAAGAGACTGAATATGGTTTTATAGGCAGAGAGGGAAGAAATGTGTGGAAGAAGAGATATGAAGATATGTGGTAGAATAAGGAAGGTGTGCAATTCTAACCCTTGTGAATGTTATGTTAATATGACAAGACTATTAAGGATGCTAATCAGATAAACTTAAAATACCAAGATTATCCTAGATTATCTGGGCAGGTAATCAATGTAATCAAACAGTGCTTAATGATGAGAGGTGTGCCTGAGTGGCTTAGTTAAGCATCCAACTCTTGGTCTCAGCTCAGGTCTTGATTTTAGGGTTGTGAGTTCAAGTCCCACAACTGGGCTCTGCGTTGGGTGTGAAACCTACTTAATTTTTTTTAACATTTATTTATTTTTGAGGCAGAGACAGAGCATGAACGGGGGAGGGTCAGAGAGAGAGAGACACCGAATCTGAAACAGGCTCCAGGCTCTGAGCTGTCAGCACACAGCCCAACACGGGGCTCGAACTCACGGACCGCGAGATCATGACCTGAGCCGAAGTCGGCCGCTCAACCGACTGAGCCACCCAGGCGCCCCTGAAACCTACTTAAAAATGGTAACAAAGAGGGAAGCAGAACACTCGGTGTCCAAGTGATGTGATGTGAGCGAGGCTTGGCCCTATCTGGCTGCTTTTGAAAATGGAAGAAAAAGGCCAAGGAATGTGGGCAGTCTGAAGAAGCTAGGCAGGGCAAGGAGTCTCAGTCTGGAGCCTCCAGGAAGGTACACAGTCCTGCTGACACCTTGACTTCAGCGTAGTGAGGCCCATGTCAGACTTCTGAACTAAAGAACCGGAAGATAATAAACTTATGGTCTAAGACTCCCAGTTCATGGGAACTTGTTTAAGCAGCAATAGGACACGAATATGGGGTAGGAGACAGAGACAAATCAATTTATAGGTCCAAGTACTGTAGGAAATAGAGGGATCAAGACAAAGAACACCAGAATGCAGCTCTGGGAAAGGAAGACACCTGTTTATTCTGAGTGCTTCCTACAGGACCAGCATAGGTACCCAGCAGACTGGGTTCGGTGCCGTGGCAATGCAGACACAGGTGACACAGGATCCCTAGCCTCAAGGAGCTCATGGCCCAGCCAGAGGGGGACTTGGTGTGCGAGTCTCAAGTCTCTGCCCTTTCCACTACCATCATGTTGCCTCTGACCAAATTAGTCAGGTCTATCAAATAGTAAAATATCTTTCCACGTTTTCTCATCTTCTGGACAAAGCACTCCTCCTGCTACATGGTGCCCACAGCCTTGCTCACAGCGCTGACTTTTCCTTTTCCTGAGATGTGCTCCGACTTCTAAATCCCTTCAGTGTGTAACAAGAGCTGGGTCCAAACCTCAGTTTATCAACTAGCTGTGTGAGCCCAGGCAAGGAGCAATCCACTACCAGTGTGGGAGCAGTGAACACTGCCCCACCAAGGATCTTGTGTGAGGATGGAGTGGGACATCAGGTAGAATCTCCCAGGGCCCTGCCTGCAGGAGAGCCACATCTCAGGTTCCTGAGTTCTATGTTCCCTCGTCTAACATCAGGTACCCAGGTCAAGGTCAATGTTCTTGATGGGGTTTCTTCTGTACAGAGAAGAACTGTGCCCTCCTGGTTTTGGGAACTCACTTTTCCAAAGCAGCTTAAACAAGAACTTTTACAGCAGACATCGCTGTAGCTCTGTCTGCAGTTAAATGAAAATTCTGAAGCTTTGATGCTTCAGCAGTCAGTCGATCTGGGTGCTTTTACCAAGGCCCTTGACACAGAGCGTCACATAAACTGAACAGCAAGAGGCCTGAATTACACTGCAGGGGATGCTCAAAGTAGGGGTAGGAGGGACACAAGGGTGCTCTTCAAAACCCAGCTGTTTCCAAATATAGATACAATGCCATTAGACCTCTCCAGGGATAGACAAAGTGGTTCAGCTTCTGCCCCAAGCCTTGACTGCCAGTCCCCCATTCCACCCAATCAATCCATCCTGAGGTCAGCCTCCTACTACAACTAACTTCCCTGCATTCCTTCCACATTTACAGAAGGCTCACGGCCCAAGCCCCAGGACCATGCTGGGGCCACAAGAAGCAAGGCGAATGGGGCACAGGGCGTGGCTCCTAGTTTACCTTCTGCAGCCTATGACAACTGTGCTGAGACCAAGATGGACGGTTGTTAAAAAGAAGCCAAGTGCTGCAGGTGTTCAAAGGAGGAAGGAAAAGTAGACGGGAGCGATGAAAGGTTTCTGGGAACAGTGACTTGAAAAGAGCCGGGTTCCAATGAGCAGAGAACTGTTCCGGGAGACCTATGCCGAGGACTCCTGACTCCTCCCACCTCAACATAATCTGTAGCCTGCCGACGGCCGTACACTAAATGAAAATGTATAGAAGGCCACTGAACTAGACGCTAAACAATGGTTAAAATGACAGATTTTAGGTCATGTGTATTTTACATATATTAAAAACAGATCAAGCCAAACTTTTAAAACTAAATATAATAAAATGAAAGGAGTTAATTACAAGTTAAAAAAAAAAAAAATCAACCCACCTTGCAGCCCTCCCCTCCTGTGTCCACGTATGCTGGAGCCCCACGCCCTCCCCTCCTGCTCAGACTTCAGGATCCAGTCCCCACACCTCACCCTCATGAACTCCAACAACACAGCCACACTTGGCCACTGCTCCCAGGTCTTCTTCAGTCGTTCTCCTCCCCTGGGCCTGGACACATGGCCTTCTCCTAGTCCCCCAAAACGTCAGGCTATTCTTCTTCCCCGGCCTCTACCTCCACTCTAACGATGAAAAGTGTTCCTCCTGCTCCACAGGTGAGTCTTCCATGCCCCCGATACCCTGCTGGAGACTGCCTCCCACAGACCCCTCCTGAGCTTTATGTCTGTGCTCACATATCTCCATCACCCACCCCACACGCCGGTCACACTCAGCATGGCCCAAAACTGAACTCACCTCCAGAGCCACACTCAAATACCCCTTGGCTTCTCCACTGATGCACCCCTATCCATCCGGTAACTCATGCCAGAACCCCGAGTCAACCCTCGCCCACCTCCTTACCCA
Organism: Lynx canadensis; assembly: GCF_007474595.2. Classification (NCBI taxonomy): domain Eukaryota; kingdom Metazoa; phylum Chordata; class Mammalia; order Carnivora; family Felidae; genus Lynx; species Lynx canadensis. The sequence continues at coordinate 33,912,672 of NC_044310.1, read as the reverse complement.
CCCCACAGCCAGCCCCCTAGTCCTGTGCTCCTGCCCTCACGGTGGCCCTCGGGTCCACTTCCTGCTCCCCTTCCCTGTCACCACTAGACAGTCCAGGTCCACTCCACCTCTCTTTCAGACTAAAGGAACAGGTTCCAAATTGATTTCCCTATTGCAAATCTTTCGCTCCTCCCGAAACAGAAATATTTGATTATACACGGCAGTCATAAAAAATATTCCAATAATTCATATATGTAAGAAGTGAAAATCATCCATAATACCACCTTCAGGAGAACCTCTGCTGTTTCTAATTTTGCCCACTTCCTCTCTCCACCCCAAAACTTTCATACCGTTTTCAAAGCAATCTTCTAAAACATCAGTGTAGAGCTTAAAAAACCCCTTGCCAGACAACTTGAAGAATAACTGACATGGTTTCTTGAGTAAGTCAGGGAGTGGAGGGAGCACTGCCTTAGAAGATGGGATTTAAGAGACATAAACACAAGGTGTGAGACTAGACTAAACCCTGATTCAAACAAACCTACTATAAAATCACTTTAGACAACTGGGGAAGCCTGATTTTGGACTGGGTATTAGATGCTGCTAAGTTTTCTGATTTTGCTATGCACAATAATGACACAGTGATCACAGAAATACCCACCGTTTTGGGAGGGAACACCAAGTGGGGAAGAAACGACACCTGTGATTTAACACACTTCAAATGACAAAAGGACAGATGAGGCAAATGTGGCAAAGCATTGACAACCATCGGGTCTAGGTGAGGAGCACTTGCGGGTTTATTTCATTTATCCATATGCATCTTTGTACATTTAAAAATTCATTCTGGGGGCACCTGGGTGACTCAGTCGGTTAAGTGTCTGGCTCTTGACTTCAGCTCAGGTCATGGTCTCACAGTTCATGGGTTCGAGCCCCACATCGGGCTCTGCACTGTCTCTCTCTCTCTCTCTCTCTCTCTCTGCCCCTCCCCCACTCGTGTGCTATGTCTCTCAAAATAAACTTCAAAAACCACATGGTGGTGAACTTTCCAAAGTCAAACTGCTTCATGGAACATAAGCAAGACCACTACGACCTGGCTCCTGACACCCTCCAGCAACATCTCCCAAGTTCCTCTCAGAACCTGAGACCAAGTGCAGTCCCCCAAATGCTCTGACTCTGGACGAGCTACCATCACCACTCGGAGCACACTCTTCTCCCAGATTCCCTTCCCAACTTCACTCCAGTCACCGGGCGTACTCCCGCAAACCTTCGGCCTAGCTACAATGCCTGCTTCACTGCAGTCTCGCCAAAACGCATCACCCCAACCCCAGGCTGAGCTGCTAACTCTTCCACCTGGACTACAAGATTTATCCCTAAGGAGCACCCTTATTTGCTCGCACCTAGACTATAAGCTCTTTGAGGGCAGAGTCCAAGCCCAGAGTAGGCACACCTAAGTGATGACGGAGTAAAGCAAAGGGGCAGAGCAGCCAAGGTATCTTCAGAGAATCTGAAGTAGTTCCAAGATGGCAGCACATCAAGGAGGGGGCGGACAGAGGGTTGGGTGGGGATGGAGCGGAGAAGGGCATTACCACCAGACTACAGCTGAGAAGGCCATACAGAAGTAAACAGGAGCCAGGAAGGCACTCAATGATTTTTGAGCAGAAATAAGAAGCATGTCAGAGAGGAGCCTCCTTCTCCCTAGCATATTTCCATGTGGAGGGCTTCCTGGCTTTTCTCCCCAACACTTGGATGGTAATGAGCTTCACTTGGCTGGAATCTGCCTTTTGCAGAGTGAGTGCGCTGGGGTCTGTGTCCACAACACATGAAAGGCAGGTGGGAAATGTTCAGCCACTAGGAGAGGCCTGCGTCCTCCAGGACTACCTGTGACCAGGTAGGTAACCTGTGTCACTGAGGGTAAATGAGCAGCAAAGCCATTTGGCCATAGGTTTAAAGCCACTTTCTTCAATCATTTTTACTGGCAATGAAGTGACATTCTAAGCTCCATATGCCTGACACCTGTATGATTCATTCCTTAACTAGTTCCTAATTTGGGAAGGAAAAAGTGGGTTACATACACACACACACACACACACACACACACACACACACACACAACCTTGACCCTTGACTCTGGTAAGATTAACTGAGCAGTAACAGAGTCTGAACGGCGTATGAAGTATCTTGCGTGTAGTAACTCCTTGCTACTGTCAGCTGTTTTTGTGGTTGTGAGTGCAATAGCAGGCAAGAAAGTCAGGAGGATGCTGCAAGAGGACAGCGTGACCTGTAGTGTGACAGCAGCATGAATGAGGACAGGGGAGCTTTGTGAAGAAGAATGGCTCAGATGTGGCAACGGGGACTGTGAGGGATTCTGGTGTCCAAGCTGGAAAGCCGCCTCTTGTGGAAGCTGCCACAGGAGAGCAGACAACAGCTACTGGAAGCAGTGAGAAGGAGACGTGATCCTCAGCTTATCTGCCTGCCTGCTCCCACCCAGATGGAGGGAGGGACACACACAGGGGAAAGGAGAGCTACAGAAACTGAGCCCTGATATTGAGGGAAGGCAGAAAGGAAAGTTACGCGGGTATTCAAGACAAGGGACAAACCAACCACAAAAAGGGACTCCTGGGAAAACTAGAAGGACTGTAATATGTACTCAGGGTCAGCACTTCAGCCAAGAGAAGAGAAAGCCAATATGCCAAAAGTGAACATTCAGAGACAATGAGTATATATAAACAATTGGTGATGGTTATTCTATCTGTATACTTTTAAAATGTTTCATAATACAGGTGCCTGGGTGGCTCAGTCAGTTAAGCAGCCGACTTCAGCTCAGGTCATGATCTTGCTGGCTGTGAGTTCGAGCCCCGTGTCAGGCTCTGTGCTGACAGCTCAGACAGAGCCTGGAGCCTGCTTAGGATTCTGTGTCTCCCTCTCTCTCTGCCCCTCCCCCGCTCTCAGTGTCTCTCTGTCACACAGAGAAGCTCCCCGCTTCTGTGTCTCTCTCAGAAATAAACCTTAAAAAAATTTTTTAAATGAAAAATAAAAGTTTCATAATAAAAACTTTTAGAAGACCAAAGTAAGGAAATGGGGAATAAATGAAACCTTTCTGCACTGACCTCCATCTGCCACTAACCCCATCCCACCCCCACACCTCCACCCCCCACCTCACGGCTGCAACTTGACCCACATAAGCCGTGAGGCTGGGGAGTAAGAGCAGGTCACTTGGGTAGGCATGAGTCTGGCTGCATTCAACACAGCTCTGCTATATCCCACTCAGATCCACCAAGAGCCTTTTTACACAAAACAGAGAACAGCTTTTGATGACAACATGTTCTAGAAGGAAGCCTGAACAAACGTTCACATTTACAGCTTTGGGAATTCATTCTGGTCTCTGAGAGGATGTTCTGTCAACAATGCTGCACTTGAAGATGAAGAACGTATGGGGGGAGTGGAGGGAGAATCCCTCCAGGCAACTACACGGCAGCGGAGATTTGTAAGAAAAAGGGGACACTGGGGTGGCTTAATCCATTGGGTGTCCAACTCTTGATTTCCGTTCAAGTCATGATCTCACAGTCATGGGATCGAGCCCTGCGTTGCAGCTCTGGGCTGACAGTGCAGAGCCAGCTTGGGATTCTCTCTTTCCCTCTCCTTCTACCCACCCCCATCTCCGCTTATACTCTCTTGCTCTCAAAAATAAACACTGGGAAAAAAAAAAAAGATTTTGTAAGGAAAAAAACCTTGAATTTTAGAGTAAGGAAGACCACCTTGTCCCTAACAGAGGAACATCTGGGCTGCAAGCACTACCGCCGTAACCCTCATGCTCTAGGGCAAGGAGGCTCAGAGGGCGCGCCTGATAGCTATACATCTGCAGCTGTCACTAAGGCTGCAATTCTCTGCAACTGTCACCCAGGGGCAAGTGAAAAGGAATTCCCGGCAAAGAGCAAACTGGAAGGGACCCAACGCCACTTGGCTTTCTGCCGGACACTGCAGATTGAAGGTCCATTCTGGGGGTCTCCCCTGCCATCCTGGACACCTGCAGAAGCACTTCCTGGCCCCCGGACTCCCTGCCCTCCACGGGACCCCTGCCAGGGTGGCTCCTCCCCCACGAGCGCCGCCCAGGGCCCATACCTCTGCCAGCTCCCGCTCACTGACACTTCCGGTGGCACTACCCTTCTTCCTGGTGCAGGGCTCTCCCACGGTGACCCTGCCATCCCCTTTGGCATAGCTGTGCACAGTGAGAACTCCCGACTGCCCTTGGGCTCGGCAGGCCAGAGGCTCACTGGTTTCTGAGTCGGAAGAAATAGAATCCCGTGAAGAACTGGAGCCCAGGCTAGAAGATGATTTCTTTTTGGGACCTGAGAAGACAAGGCGTCCCCCTAAAGAGGCAGGATTCACAGAAAGATCCAAGGCAGCCGCTTCTTGTTCCTCCTCTTCCTCCTCATCCTCTTCTTCCAGTTTGACGTTTTTAAGCTCTTCAAATTTGACTTCCGTGGAGTCAGAATAATCTGAAACACACATACACATTGGCCAGAGCCAACTTCCTCCTGCATGTCTGAAGCTACTGAAAAGCAAAGTGGCACGGCACAAGGAACGTGGGTGGCAAGTGAGGCCTGGCGTCATATTCTGGCTCTGTCACCTCCAGGGTCACTGTGTGATCTGGGGCTGACCGCTCAGCCGCACCGGGCCTCCAGTTCTGTCCTGTGGAATGCAAGCCGTCTACCACCTATCTCCACGGTTGTGTCTACGATGGGGGCCTAGGCCGGCATGCAGCAGACACTCAGTAAGTGACAGCTGCTGTTTCCTCAGAAGTCTCCTACAGGAAACAAAGGCCTGAGCTCAGCAGAGACCTGGTGACCTCAAGCTAGAAAATTTGAACAGAGAGGGGCTCCTAGGTGGCTCAGTCAGTTAAGCGTCCGATTTCAGCTCAGGTCATGATCTCATAGTCCATGAGTTCGAGCCCTGCATCGGGCTCTGTGCTGACAGCTCAGAGCCTGGAGCCTGCTTCCGATTCTGTGTCTCCCTCTCTCTCTGCCCCTCCCCTGCTCATGTTTTGTCTCTGTCTCAAAAATAAATAAAAACATTTAAAAAAAACTTCTTTTTAAGAAAATTTCAACAAAGGGAGCCCAGTCCCAGGGCCCCATCCAAGGTGCCATCCAGATGTCTGCAGACACACCAGGGCACCCTCAGTACAGACGCTCCAAGCCTCACCTGAGACTGCAGCAAGACCCCCCAACAAGTCTGTCCGCAACAACTCCCAGTGACTGCTCCACCACGCCTCATTTGACGTCGCTTCCTTCCCAAAATACAAGCGGCCCCTCAAGCCCCGAAGTGCGCAAACTCTAAGATGGCAGCCAGTCCACACACCATCTCACTCCTACTTCTCGTGCCTCATCTGCTAGCACGACCCTTCCCACCCTTATCTTCAAATTACAGGACACCGATGCCAACTTCCCAAATTACAGCAAAGAAAGCTCACGTGCTCACCTGCACACCATCACCCCTGCTACTCCCCTTTGGGCGCCCTTTCTATGTGCCCCCACTCCCTGCCGACCTGGAAAGCTCCCACCTCTCTCGTAAAAGCCAGTTCACTGTCACTTCACCAACCTTCAGCGTCTCCAGGTAGAGGGAGAGGGACTCCCCTACCTTCCACCCCTCATCCCTCATGTCCCTATCCAAAGGCCTTCTCACACCAATTCTCACACTCCACTGACACTGTCCTCACAGACCCACCTCCCCACTTTTCCGTATCTGTGACCCTGCACTCAACATGGCATCCAACTCAGAACAGAACGCAGTTACATCTCTGGGGAAAATATAACCAACTAACCTGGGAAGGGAAGGCCGTCTTCGACTTGCCGCACAGAGCTGTGGGTGGGCCTCACGGGAGCGAGGGCAGCCTGGCACTCCGTCATATCGTACTGTCCCGTACTCAGCTCCTCCTTGGGGAAGAGCTCGCTCTGACTCACCTCCTGGGGTATTTCAAGACAAACTCGGTGCCTCTTTGTCCCTATACGATGTTTGGCTAGGCTGCAAGAAGGAGAGCCAACTTTTTAAGGGGCCGCAAGTTCATTTACCTACATACGTATTCACACATAGCCCCAAATGAGTGAATGGCCAGGGTCTGTCTACTATGCGTCACACTTCAGTCCCCCCTCTTATCTGTAGAAGAGACAAGGGACTTCACCTCTCTGAGCCTGTTCCACCCAATGGAAAATAGGAGTATCACCGTCCTCCTCAAAGATGTGATGTGAAGCTGAAGGTATGCAGAGCACCTGGCACACAGCAGGTACCCCACAAATGTTCCTTCCTCCTCCATGTGGCCCAGATCCTCTGGCTCAGACACCAAAGGCGCTGGCCAACTTCACTCACACCACCCCCTGCCCTTGCGAGTTTCATTCCCACCACCATACTCTCCTTTTTAAAAAATGTCTCATATGGTAAGGAGAGAATGTGGCTTTTCTGGCTCAGAGGGAGCCATGCTCTCTTATGCGACCTCTGCTCCAGCCAATTACAGGCCCGCATACAGAGGTGATCATTCTTGGGTGACAGCTGTAAGAAATAGCCTGAATGCCCTTGCTCTGGGGATTCTGGAGCCTTTACCAAGAAGAAAGTTCCCTCTGCTGTGGCTCAAACACCCCACTTAAGAAACAGCCTCCTGGCAGGTTATGGAAGTTGCCAGACACCCCTCCCTTAAGCTGGGGGGAGCTGGGCCCAGAGGACTGTTGGGTTACCTTCTCTTTAAGTCACCCTCCTCTCCATCCTCAATCCCTTCCATGCCATCCTCCTCTGGACACTCCTCGTTTCTGGCTCTTGGAGGCAGTTCATTCTCCTTAAGAAACTCCGCTGCTTCTGGCGTGGGCAGAGTATGGTCGATAACTGTGGTGTCCTTCCCCGCTTTCCAAAGTTTGTACCTTTCTGGCTGGAACTTCCTCACAAACACATCCATGGAGATCTTCACCATGTCCTTTCTACAGGAGCACTATCCCAGGGAACCAGGAGAGCTCCAGTCAACACTGTGTAACGGCTTCCATGCGACTCCCACATCCCATCTCCTCCCTCCAAGTGCAAAAGACACAAGACAATTGAAAGCCAAACTGTTTGCGTTCACAGGCTGAGGCCATACTGTCCTTGCAGAGCCTTCGAGCATGGAGGGAAGCAGGGGAAAAAGCAGAGAGCAATGTGCAGCGCTGGAGTGAGCCCACCTGGGCACGAACTAGGATGCATAAAGAAATGCTGGAGGTGAGGCTCTGCACTTCGACCCAGGATGCTCCACATCCACCGTCCCTCTGAGACATATCCAAGCCAGGACCACATAAGCGAGTCTGCTCCCTGCCAAACGTCCAGCCCTGCTTGCTTCCCTAACCCTAAGAATTTCTCAACGGAGAAATCCCAGAGTGGCCAAAGCAAGAAACAGCCATGTGCGTGGGTGTGGTCTTCATGCTCAAATGGACTTTAAGCATGGAAACCTCACCTTACGCATCCCAAACCTGAACAAATTCTTCTAATTTCTGTATGAACGCAACATACTAGCTCTTTGGCACAGCCCTGTCAGTCTGTTTCTGAATTCCAGCAGTTCAAAGAATGTTCTAATCACCAGCCAGTGTATCTAACAAGAATTTGCTCACCAGACATTTTCGGTCATGGCATTACAGAAAGCAATCAAACAGACTTACCAGCACAGCTTGTTTGCCATACTCAATCCACCGCCGGGTAGCAAAATTGGTGGACTCCGCACAGTTGAAGCCATGGTTAAAGCCGGCATGGTAACCATAAGGAAAAGTGATCATGAATTCTCCAGCTTCTTGAGTCACCTGAACAAGAGCAGACTTGAACCAGCTGCATCAAATGGCTGAAGTCTAACGGACTGGAACTCAGAGCTCGGCTACAGCTTCATAACCCAGCATAAGTCATAAGACCACCAGGGTCTTTGTAAGACGCGAAGCCTGATCGGATCAGACCCCAACACTGTAACTGACCATTCCCCGAAGTTAACAATGTTCTAGGGGATGTGACTCTCCTCTGGCACCGGGAAGCTACAGAACCTCCACCTTTAATATCCTTGGATCCAAGTATTGCTAAATGGGTTACCTCTGGCCCACGCCTGGTACAGAGAGATGAACCAGAATAAAGCCCCTCTGTGAAACAGACCGAAAAGGGTGGCTGCCTTCCTTGTAAGCCAAAGACCATATGTAAAGTCAGCTCACCTTGTCAAAGGGAATTCCATATTTCTTCAGCATTAAAGGGGAAATCAAAGTCATCTTGTGGCGGAGAAAAGCTTCGCAGCTTTGAGCACTTCCAGGGAAAAAGCCTGTTTCATTGAAAATGGGCAGAGGTGAACACACCGCTCCACACCAGCTCTGCAGCCCTGCAGCCACTGCACACCTGTGCATCTCATCTGGCTGTGTCAGGAGGATAAATCAGCACAGGATCTCCACAGATCCTTCTAGCTTCGGGCCAATCCTGATTCTACAGTGAGCCTCCGGACTCTCCAATGGCTTACCTGGGTAATCAAATTCTGTTAGGGAGACAGATCACCCAACCCGCCTTGTGCTTAAAGAGAGCTTTGCAACTATTTAGGACCTTGCTCCTACTCTATCCCTCAATCTTTTGTTAGTAACACATCTACAGCACAGAATACCCAAACTCTCTTGAAATTGGTCCTCTAGAGGTACAAATCTATTAAAGTCCACTTAAAAGAACCAAAGCACAAAAATTCGATTTTAACCTTTAGGTTTCTGGCAGAAGAACCAGACCCAGGATGACGGGTATACTCTCCGTGGTCAAATAAACCCATGCTTGATAAAACTGAGACAGAGACTGTCTAAGAATTACTTAGTCCCTTCCCAGGACAAATGGAGGAAGTTTCCAGATTTTTATTTGCTCTGCTAGGGTAACCACTCTGGCAGTGTAGCTTATCACCTACATGCAGGCCTGTGAAAGGACACATAACAAATCTGACCGCAGAGCACGGACATTTTAGAGCAATTAGTGCAGTTCACAGGGTCTCAGGGTCTGAGCAGGCACAGGGAAGAGAGACAGTACCTTTGGCAAGGCGCTCCAACCGCTTTCCGTGCTCCGGGGGGACAGAGTACCTGCAATCACATAGAAGCACTGGATGCTGAGGAGAGCACCCTTCAGGACCTAAGGGGCTCATCCCCACTCTCAAAACAGCTCCCAACCACAAAAACTGGAAAGGAGTCTGGAGAAATGATATGTTGGACTTTGGGGAGAGGAGCCCACAAGGTACAAGTGAATTTATTTCTCTAATATTCATTCATTTACCGAGACTTTCACTGAATGTTTACCATGAGCCAGAATTTAGAGTATGCAACCAGCCTTGTCGTCCTTTATAACGTTGAAGCAATAAAAAAAAATTTTTTTAAAGGATAGCATTAAAGTGCTCCTGGTGGAGGCTGAAAGCCTAACTGGGACAGGATGGAGGAGGAATGGTGAATGGGAAAAATGGATTTAATACTAGAGACCCGGCCCTGTATCTGCGGCTGACCCCATTTTCACATCATCTCTGTGACAGCTACACTGATTACCCAATAATTAATTATCCTTCCACCCCACAGGGTAGCAAGACACCACAGAAACTATTTAAAAAAAAAAAAAAAACACCTGTAACTACGTAAAATTTTTGCAAAACTGAGGTGCCTGGTGGCTCAGTCGGTTGAGCATCTGACTCTTGATTTCGGCTCAGGTTATGATCTCACAGTTGTGGGACTGAGCCATACTCAGTGCAGAGCCTGTTTAAGATTCTCTCTCCCTCTGCCCCTCTCCCTTGCTCTCTCTCTCTCAAAATAAAAAAATAAAATTAAATTAAATTAAATCTTAAAAAATAATAAAAAAATAAAAGTTTTACAAAACTGTTAAACTTTATTATATTCTGAAACTCACAGTTAAGTCTATTTTAACCATTATGATTGATTATAAAGATCATTCCACAACAACAGAAACTTCCCATCCCAAATAGTTTCACTACCAAACAAAACAGATGGGGAGTGGAGGAAAATGTTGGTCACCCAAAGGACCTTGGGATCCATCAGGCAACCTTGCCCAGAAGTCTCTGGAGGTCCCACTTTAAATGATCTAAAAAGAGTGTATGTAATAACTAGAAAATCTTCTCTCTACAGGAGAGTGAAAATCCAATCTCAGGGAACTTGGGAATAAATAGAAGGAAAGCACAAAAGCTATTTTTACAGATTCTAGAAGTCTAGCCATCTAAGAAAGGTTATGGGACAGCAGTCAGGGGGTCCACACAGGCTCAGAAGGTCACACCCCCCCTCCAAAACTAGAAACTGGAAAGCATTAGAAAAAAAAGGAAAACCTCTGGGAAAAGAAGTGGTTGAAAATGCTGGAAAAGGAAATGAAGGTGCATACGGTTTCCCTGACTCCCCGTGACCTGGCCCACAGTGTCCCTGTCAGCCTCCTCGCTCATCCATCCTTGTACACAGCACCCAAACCACAAAGGACTTCCTCTAGTTCCCGAAGACATCGTGCTCCCTCTCAGCTTAGGATCTCTGCACGTGTCATTCCAACCACCCGGACACACTTTCCTCAGTCTTCCCTGCCTGAAACCCGCCACTGTCTCACCCAGCTAGGCCTCCTCATGTTAGGCCTCAGCTTGGTGGTCACCTCTTCCAGGGAAGCTTCTCCAATTCCCACCCCAACTTCGTGTACCCTTCCTACGAGGATCTAGAGTACCCATCGGTGCTTCTCTCACCCCTTCTCTCTCCTGACCAGTCTCCTGTGTGACAGCGCATAACCTATGTCTCTGTCACTACAGTCGAATGCAGAACCTTCACTGAAATGCTGGGGTTGAGAGATGGATCAACACAGGGAGAGGAGAGAACAGATCTTTGCCTCCCCAACTAGACTGAGAACATCCTGGAGAGCAGGAAGCATATATGGAGTAGCTCTGCATCCCCTCTTGGGTTAAGCACACACTGCTGCTCACCAAATATTTTTTCCATGAGGAAAAGAAAGCTTTCTATCATCTGAAGGAGTGACTCCAGTCTTGGAAGTCTGCCTCTAAGAAATGCCTCAGGCCTGTTCGGAGAAAGAAATCAGAAAGCAGTGGGCGAGCCTGGGAGAGCCTCTGTAGCTCTCAGTAACTCAGATAACTTATCTTTCCATCCAGTAGTATTAAATGACCTGCCCTCTGAAGCCTCACTATTCAAAGAGAGGTCTAAGCACCAGAGCTCTAACAGCATCTCATAGCTTAAAAACCTGGGGAAAACGTCAAGTGCCAGTCCCACCCCAGGCCTACGGAACCAGAATGTGCATTTTAACAAGATCCCAAGGTGCCGCCTCGGCACACTAGAGCCGAGGGGCCCTACCGTGTCGCGAGAAGCCCCGGTGCCAACTGCAACCCGACTTTACCAGGACTTTGGCTCTCCAAAGTGCAGGTAGTTGATGCTGTACAGGTCCATGTCTTCAGTGTGCCAGGCAAAGGAGGTCTTCCACATGCCGAAGTACAGGTACGGGGTGTTCACACCCTCAATGGTGATCCCGCTCTCCTTCTCCACCAAGTCCAGGATGGTTTTCAGCCGCCCGATATTCCACTCATCGACATGCTGCAAAGTAAATCACAGCTGAGGGCAACTGCAGTACCCACAAGCTGAGGCTCTGAACCTACAAGAGCAGGGGTCACAGGTGACCTGTCACCCCTAATGATGATGTGGAACAGTGTCAAAACAGCCTGGACATGAAGACCACAGCCCCCCTCACTCACACTTCACAGCCACCGCTACAGCTGATGCCATCAGACCTCCAAAAGGCAAATACCACTTGGTAAAGAAAACTGGCATGTGAAAGATGAATAAGGAGGGGACAGCCACCTGTTTTTAACCCCAGGAGGAAGAGTTTGATCTGAAACTAAAGAAACTGAGGTCAAAATAGGAAAGAACTCCTAAATCACTAAAAATACAAAACATGGGAATTTACCATCCCAATGTGTGACCGTTTAGCCCCAGCTTCCACTAGGCAGCGTCATCAGTAAAAAGTCTACAATGTCACCCAAATCCATTTCCAAAACTTTAATGGTCAGCTAGAAGCCCACCTCTTATACGTACGTTCTCGATTATTATGTCCTGCTTCTGTACCTCCCCATCCCAGATCCTTACAGTATCTTTCTGCCATTTAACATCTGTAAGTTTCACTTTCCACCACTCAATAAATTGTCATCGACAACTTGAGAATCTTTTCAAACTCCTTCTTTCCAATAATTTACAAAAACATTACAATTAATATGAGTGATGATCCCTAAAATTCTCCACAGATTTTTTTAATTATCAAAAACAATCCCAAATGTTCCTTCCTTATGCTATCTAAGGCTGTTTTTTATTCTTTTTTTATTTAAAAAAATTTTTTTTAACGTTTATTTACTTTTGAGAGAGAGAGAAAGACAGAACATGAGCAGGGAAGGGCAGAGAGAGGGAGACACAGAATCCAGAGCAGGGTCCAGGCTCTGAGCTGTCAGCACAGAACCCAATGAGGGGCCTGAACCCATGAACCACAAGGTCATGATCCAAGCCGAAGTCTGAGGCTCAACCGACTGAGCCACCCAGGAGCCCCAAGGCTGTTCTTTATTCTGAAAAGCACTATACCGCAATCCGACACAAGTTGTTAAAATAGGTTCTGCTAAAGAATCTTGTTTGAGGGTTCTGAAAATCGGAATGTTTCTCTTCTTAAATACATACCCCTTTCACTAAATTAGTCAGTGATCTTTTTTTCTGCAGAAACCACACTGCCTCTCCCCCAACATTTCATTTACTGTGAGCCCACCCTTTCAAGAACTCATCGGCTACCACCCACAGACTATTCTAACAGCCCTTGCAAAGAACACTATATCACCCAATTCACATGGAGAGTGGGAGAAATAAAATTCAGTCACATGCAAAAATACCCACCATTAAGTGTGCATAGCACATCAGCTGGTGGTGGGTCACTCTTTTGTTTAACTACTCAACTCAGCAAGCAGCTTCTGGGTGCCTACTAAGTGCTGGGCAGGTAAAAATTGTGTTAAATTGCAAAAATGCTGCAGAGGGCTTCCTGGAAGTCTCACCTTTTCATAGAGAGTGCCATTCACATCTGCACCATAGATTGGAGGATTGAATGTGAGATTTTTCCAGTACTTCCGTTCAAGCTCTTCAAACTCACTGTAGCGTGGGGTACAGTACCTTTCAAAAGTAAAACAAAAACAAAAACAAGTAAAAAAAAATATATATATATATATATATATTTTTTTTTTTTTTTTTTTTACTAGGACTAAATTCATCAGGCATTATGAAAGGACAAGACACAATCCCATTCTAGGGAAAACAAAGACACTTCAAGCGAACAAGACAAAACCTTGGCCTTCGAGGCTCCATTACAGAAGTAACCTCCTCCACATCCCTTCCTTGAGCTCTGGGCCTGAGGAAGGTAACGTATATGAAGACATTAAGCCCATCTTCCCTAAGAAGCAGAATACTCTCAACTTTTTCAAGAGACCACTAAAAACAACATCCTGGCCAGAATCAGGAGTGGCCCAGCCACTCAGGGAGAAACCAAGAACTGCAAATCCCTATATATCCACAGACAACCAAAACCTGCCAGCATGAGGTTCTAGAACAGTACCGCACTCTGTAAAGGAAGTGGCTCCACGACAGCTCATCTGTATTGTCACTGTTATATTCCCACCACCCTATGCAGTGACTAACTCAAATAATCACACCTAAAAACAAAGTATTTTAATAAAAAAATAAAATTCTTAAAAAGGTAGATTTTTGCAAATCAAATGTTTAAGAAAGATATTTTTAAAAAGATATTTCTATATATGCACATACACGTACACAGCTGTCTATATATAGATGTCTATATCTCTATATAAAGACATTAAAAATATCTATATTCTTTAGCTCAATTATCACATACTGAGAATTTACTCCAAAATCTTTTTAAAAATTCAAACCCCTTAAGATTACATAGCAATTTTAAAAAGAATAATGTGTAAATTGAATAGATATTTGAAAATGCACATTATAAATCAAATGGCAAGAAAATATTATGAATGGATAAAGAGTAGAAGCAAAGACCCAAGACAAACTGTGGAGACAATGGGCTGGGTGGGGAAAAAAAATCTTACTTTAAATGCGGCCTTATATTTTAACCATTTTAACTTCAACCTATTGAATGATCAAGTTTAGGACCCCTGAATTCCCTTTGAAATAGAAGTAACTCTTCCACCTTCAACTGCTCTGCTTTATAAACTTAGATTTTTACCTGCTGGGTTTTCTTAAAGCTAGCTGACCAAGCAGATAAGAAATCAAGGGTAAGAATTTGTTGCATCTCAGGTAAAGGGAAAAGACAGGCCTGGCTAATTTAAAAAGAAAAGAGGTATCCTGAAAGACCTACCATTTTTGAGAAGAGAGACTGGATACAGGAGGCTGAGGCTTCTGGTGGAACCCCATGTGAGCTTGAAAGCAGGGGGCCCTGGCCCCAGCGCACAGCTAGAAACCAGACAGAAAGGACGGCACAGCCTTTCCTGTGCAGAGCATGTCGCTCTTCTTCAACATGCTCTTACATAAATTCACTCATTAGACAGCAGGTGAGTCAGCAATACAGAGGTTTTTAAGAGTTAAGCCGCCAGGGCAACTGGGTGGCTCAGTCAGTTGAACGTCCGACTTCAGCTCAGGTCATGATCGCAGTTTGTGGGTTCGAGCCCAGTGTCAGGCTCTGTGCTGACAGCTCGGATTGTGTGTCCTTCTCTCTGCCCCTCCCCTGCTCACGCCCTGTCTCTCTCCCCCCAAAGAAATTAATAAATAAATATTAAAAAAAATTTTGTAAAGAGTTAAGCTGTCAATAAAACTGGAAAACCACATTTTGAATTGTGCTAAGTCAAAGGAAAAGAAGGCAAAGCATAGAAATAGAACAAGATCTGATGTGAGACAGAGCAATGAATAAAGCACAGGAAGGGGCACCCCCAGGAGCGTGAAGACTGGCCAGCTACAGATCTAGCTCTGGGCTCATGCACAGAAAAGACAAAATATAATGTCTGACTGGCTGAAGTCATGACATGCACAGATCAAAAGGGCTCAGGAAAAAAAGCAAGAGAGAAGGAAGGAATCCCTTGTGGACACTCAAAATTGAGGAATAACATCGGAAAGGAGAAAGTCCAAGAGAGAGAATTAAGAAGGAACAGTCAGAGCTCAACGAGGGAACCACAAAATTCATTCCAAATGTGAGGTCAAATGAAGCTAAATATTATAAACAGAAAACAAATGAAAACAGCAGGCCTAAACAAAGATGTTTCTAACAGATCAATCAGCACGTATGGATGATGAAGAATGGAGACAGAAAATAGCAAACGGCTTGACAGTTTACTCACATTCTGTCATGTCAAAATGGAAAAGAGATAGCTGCTGGATGGGTAGTGAGGAATTTGAGCATGATAAAACACAGAAGGACCCAGAAGGAAGAGAATAAACTACTGAGGCCACTTTTCGATAAGCAGGTGTTAAGACATCCGGCAAAAACTCCTTTTGAACCAACTCCAACACTCTCCTTTGCAACTCTGCAACTTACCAGGGTCAGAAAATGATTCTGCTTCTGATGGAAGAACAATGGGATTACTTTAGGTAAGGACACAGACGCGTTTAGACTGCGACACAGTACTGAGAGTAGGAATGCTTCCATAAAAAGAGCAGAAAGGGAGACAAGCTAGAGCTGAGAAAAGTGTTCTTCAGCATCACGGCAGCAGTCTTAGGAGACAGCTATGAAGATGAGACGTTAGCTCCTAGTCCTAGATGCTATGGCAGGTGGGAAGGAACGTGTTTTCACTCACTTATCACTATTGGCTATCTTGCGGAACTCTCGAACAGTCATGGCTTTCTTCTGTATGTTGTACTGAGTAAAGAGGCCAGACTGCCCAGTCACCAACTGTTGGATGGGGGCAGGAATGACCAGATCATCAATATCATCATAGGACGCCCGGGGCTTCCACTCCTTTGGAGGAACAACCTGTAGGGAACACAGGAAACACAGAGATCAGAAATCCAACAAGCTGCTCATAGTCCAGGACGTGGGTAGGCTGCTATCCAACCAGCCAATTTTACTACAAAGTGACTCTGATTTAACCACACTCACCCCAACATAGCGAGTCACACTGCTGTGCTAACCCTGATCCAGTTCAGCCACCAACTAGCTGCCTAGTTGCAGTGACCAAAGATGAGTAATACTCATTCTCAGCTCAGCATCTCCTCTGGGCACCAAGAGAGGAGGCTGAAGAGTTGATTTTCTTAATGTAACAAAGTGCACAAGAGAACCCAACCTGCTATTAGAGTACTGGATGAGACTGAAATGAGAACAAGAGAAGGTGGATGGCATAAGCCCTCGAGTGCAAACACTAAAGCACCCATCTCCACCAAGAGAATGGAAGCACCACAGCAGCTGGCCCGGGGACACTAGCTCTACACGGCCCTTTGAAGACTCCAAGCTCTCCTCCAACTTAAAAGGTGCTTCAGATGTTAACAAAAGGAATTAACTTGCAAATAGGAAGTATATACTCCACACCCTGCCTTTAGGAAAGATTTCTGCTGCTGCCCGGTTGGTCACAAAAGCTCCAAGCTCCGTGGACCAATCCCACCCACCCTCACCTTGGCCAGCCCAGCCCGATGAGCTCCTTGGGATTCAATGTAGGCCATGTATCGACTGAAGTTCCGGAACTCCTCCATGGTCGGGTAAAAAGTCATTATCCGAGCACTGGGATTCAGAGTTTCAGATTCTGAAGCCATTTTCCCTCCTTTTTGAAGTCACTCTGGTCAGACAGGAACCTGAAGAAATACATTAAGAACATAAAATCATATAAAATGTAATTAGAGTTAAATGCTGGGAATGTCAAGGAGGATGGGTGATGGGAATTAAGGAAGGCACTTGTTGGGATGAGCACTGGATGTTGTATGTGAATTCTCCACCTGAAACAAATATTACACTGTATGTTAAATAACTGGAATGTAAATAGAACTCGAAAAAGGAAAAAAAAATGCTGGGAATGTCAGGGCTGAAACAGTAAAAGATGTAGAAATTCTAAAGAAGCATTAAGACCTCACACCTGGAATCTGCCTCTACATAGGTTATTTAAATGAACAAAAATACAGATAGAAAAGTTTATATTTAAAAGAATCTAAAAGAATCGGATGCATTAGGGCACCTGGGTGGCTCAGCGGGTTGAGCGTCCAACACTCAGCTCAGGTCACCATCTCACAGTTCAGGAGTTTGAGCCCTGCATTGGGCTCCGCACTCAGTGCAATGCCTGCTTGGGATTTTCTCTCTCTGTCCCACCTGTGTGCTTTCTCTCTCAAAATAAATAAATAAAAACTTAAAAAAGAAAAAAGAATCCGATGTATCAAAATTGTGTGTATTCAAATCTCATTTAAATGGAGACACTGTTTCAGCTAAACTGTTACTAGAGCGTTAATCCTATCTAACAATACTATCGCTGCCCTGCCCATATTTTACTCTTATCTTTTCAAGTTGCTCCCTTATTCACCTTTGATAACTGCTTTGGGGTATATTAAACAATGTATTACAACCAGATGTAAAAAACAACCTTTGGGCTTCCTTCTAGGTCACAGCTTAAAGCTTAAAGCAGTATTCTAGATTCCTAAAGACAGTTACTTGGCTACAAGATTACAAAGTTTAAGAGGTAAAAAGTACACAGATACTAGTTTTTAAAACCCTAAAGTGAAACTTCTCATATCTAAACCAAAATGTAATTTCAGCAGTATTACATGAGATCAAACTAGAGACTAGTTCAACTGTACCATACCCAGAATTCAAAGGACAAAATTTAAATGGGCAATAACCTGGCAATACAGGGCAAGCCTCAAACTGACTGGAAAAGGTCAAATACTGTGTTTCTAGATGAGGCCTTCAACTAAGTGGGTGCATCCCCATTGCCTGATAACACAATAGACTATTCCAGCTGAATAAGAACCAAGCATACTAGACAAAAGGAGCCACTTCAGAAGCAAAAACATTTCCCTCCTCAACTCCCCCAATCTGGGCCCCAAAGCCATGGCAGTTCAGCTTCAAGTTCCCTAGAGAGCTGGAGAGCTCAGAAGGGAAAACTGTCTCCAACCTACCAGCAACCTAGTAACAGACTAGGAAGACAGCATGGGCACAGAACTATCTAAGATAGGAGAGAAAAGCCACTACCCGCATCTCTCAAGCTTCCATTTCTCCAAAAACAAAGTCTGCTCTTGGCCAGGAGCTTTTCACACACCTCACCAAAACTTTACGTGGCAGGTTTACGTTTATCTTTTTTACATACCAGGAAATTTCCCCACAGTCCTGCAATGCACTCCCAGCACTTCTTCCACTACTCGATGCTGCCTGCATCATAACTTCCACCTAGACTAAGCAAGTGTGGAGGAACCTCTCAAGTTTAATCAATTTTGAGGACCCTCTTTTTTAAAAATGCCAAATATCTTACTTCAACAAATTTGGCAACAACACACAATCCTGTGAACACTGTTAGGCCCCGTCACCTGGGCCTTGGAAGCCACTAATGGGGCTTCACCTGCCTCTGGACTTGGTCATCTTTGTTATGCCTACAACCTAGAACAATGCACGGCACAGAGTAGGCACTCGGTGCCTATTGAATAACTGATTTCCTCGCCCCCACTTCAGTTGCTCACTCCCTTTTTCAAGCCTAGGATTCCCTTCCCCCAATCTACTCCCTGGGGAAAGCTCTTGTTCCTTGACTCCTTCATTTCCCCCATCCAGCAACAAAGCCGAGTAGTTTCAGAGCACCGGCTCCGGGATCAAAACAACTCTGAATACAGATCCGGTCTCTGCTATTCAGTAGCTGTGTGACCTTGACTGTACGAGTTGCCCAAGTCTCAGTTTCCCCACCTGTAAAATGGGGATCCCAACCTCCCTGCTCAGCAGGGTTGCTGTGATTAACTCAGATGATGCAAGCGAAACCCTAAGCACTAGGCCCTGTAGCTAATAACTCAATAAAGGTCGCTGTTGCTAACAACCACCTCTAACTCCCGCCCCCTCCCCTCGCAGCCACCCCCGCGGGTACCACTCCCAAGGTAGCCCCCGCTCCCAAGGTCCCCGATCCTCACCGCATAGAGGGCCAGCCCCTCCCGGCCCCGCCGCCTAGGCGAGTGAGGCCCGGCCGCAGGAAGAAGAAAATAAGGCCTAAGACACCCGCCTCCCTTCCCGACGTGCATTGGCCATAAGAGATTAGAAAGGACCAATCTGAGGACCCATATTAGAAGCTCCTGTTCCCATTGGCCAAGAACCATGCCTTTCACTCACCGTTGACGGCAACCCCGCCCCTCCCCCACTGGAGCTCACGGTCACGGCTACAGCAGCAACAAACCTAAAGGATTCCAAAACCCTGTGGTTCCTACCTAAAGCCCACCGCCCCGGCAGGGCTAATGCTGGGCTCCTGCTGTCTCTACTAGCCGTATCTACTGCTTTTTCAGCCGGCGAAGGGCGAAGCTCCGCCTCCTCTAGAAAGTCGGCCTCTGCGCAGCCGTACAGCGTCAACCAATCTGAGGGACGCTATCACTCCTCAAACAGCCAATGAGCACGCGCTGCAGTCGCCCAAGTCAGGGCATATCAATCTGCTCAGCCTATGAGCGCTGGGTCGGGCTGTTGCCAGGAGGAAACGCTGTACCACTCGGGACTGCGGCCACTGAGCATCTCGGCTGGATTACGGGGCTGGCCAATCATAGGCGCGCTTCTGGCCGCCCAGAGCTAATCAGAATTGAAAGAGGCGAATGCCTGGAAATAGGATGGTCGGCAAAGGTAGAGGCAGTGAGATTATTGTAGGATGTTACTAACGAAAGGGTGGGGCAGAGTCTTTTTAGGGTGAGACCCTTGCCTAAGGTAGAAGTGCGCTGAGAGCCTAATCTTCCGAGATCAAGCAATTTCTGATAGGGTGACCAACTTGTCCCATTTTAGGAGACTGCCTTGGTTTTTAAAACTGTAAATCCCGTATCATGGGGAACCCCTCGCCCTCCCGCAAACCGAGACATTTCCTGAAGGGGGCAGTTCCTGAAAGGAAGAGAGCTCCGAGGTGGGATGTCCTTAGAGTCATTAAAAAGCAGTTTCTCAATGAGCAGGGATTTGGGGGTCATTAAGAGCAGCTCTTGGGGCGGGGGAGAAGGTCCTGGGAATCATTAGACACACTTCTGGTGAGTTGAGGGGGTGCCTAGAAGTCATTAGGAGCTGTTCCTAAGGGGTACTTAGTCGCCCTAAGGACTTCCAGATTATCACGGATGATGAGCAAGGAAGCCTACATACAGGGCGCTCTGATAGGTACAATAGAAAAGTAGAATACTCACAACCAGAATCATAAAAAATGTGCAAATTTGCCCATAGATGAGTTAGGGAGTAGTGCACTGTAAGGAGCTATGGAGTCAGATCTGTGTTCAAAATCTGCCACTCCTCTGAGCCTGGGTTTTCCCATCGGTAAAATGGAAACAATAGTACCTGCCTTGCGGGATTGTTGTGAAAATGAGAGGTAATATATGTTGGCAAAAAGGATGATATTACCTACGTGGCACGGAGGTAGATCAATCGTGATTTATTCCCCTGGGGCTGGGCACATGTGTCCTGGGGGGAAAAAAAAGTGGGGGGTGGGGGGGTGGGGTCTGTTTCAAAAAAGACAAGGGAATGAATTCGTTGTTCATTGGGTAGGCAACCAATAGCTTTTCACAATTGCAAAGTTGTTCTCTCGACCTAGTAAGAGAATATATTGGATAATAGATTATATTGGGTAGCTCACAAAATTGTTGAGAGCCTTAAGAATTCAACTTGGAGGACACATCATAAGGAAAGCCACCCCAAATCATGCCAAAGAATTCACCTACCGCTCTCCTAGCTGCTCCGTTGCTGCTGCCGCCACCAGACGAGATGCTACAGCGTGCCTTACCAACTCCACTGACCCGGGAATAGATACAGTTGCTACTACTTCTGTCACTACCAACTACTCCATGAATTTTATCTTGCTAGAATTCCCACTGCTACCAAAGAGGATTTTTCCAAGATCACTGCTACTTTGTATCGCTAGATTCCGGTTGGTGTGCGCTAGTGAAAGTGAAAGACGGGCGAGCTCTCTTGACATTCTCCCATTTCTCTGGCCAGTTTATCTGTCACCTTTTTAAGCCCATCTTTCCTTTCCCACAGCTTAAATGTTGATATTTACAGCAAAACTAATCGTGAAGAAAGAAGTCAAAGTTGAGGTTACCTTTGGGTGGGGGGCAGGCAATGATGAGGGAGTAGTGTAAAGAATGATTCTGGAGGGAAAAAAAAAAAAAGAATGCTTCTGGAGTGTTAGTAAAGTTTGTCGTAATTTGGGTTTTTTCTTTTTCTTTTCTTTTTTTTTTTTTTTTTTGGTAATGTTCTATTTCTCCATCTGGATAGCAGGCTATTACAATGGCATGTTCACATTTTAAAATGTCACTGAGCTGTACACTTATAAGTTGTCCATAACATCCAATACACATGATACCTTAAATGTTTTTGATACCTTAATTTTTTTAATTAGAAAATTATTTTTTTAATTTAAAAGAATTTAAAGAACTAAAAATATGTTGATGTCCTCATGGCTCTCTGTCTTTGCCCTCTTCTCTCATTCTACAAACTCCTTAGGTGTTTCTGGTTTCACGACCCACTAGCAGTATGACCTGGGGCAAGGTTACTTAATTTCTCTAATCTTCAATTATAACTAAAATTGGAACGGTACTTCCCTTTCTTGGTACTTCCTTTTCTTGCAGTGACAACTGAATGAGATAATGCAGATAAAGCACTTACTAGTGAAACTGGCATGTATTAAGTGCTCTGTAAATGTTAGCTGTGGAATGGATGATAATGGGGATGGTAATAAGACAAAGCTCTCAGCATAAAGCCTGAAACAAGAATTCAAAACACGTAAACTCTCAGGCTTCACTCACGAGCACACCGATGACACCTATTCTGTACTCCAGGGCAATCTTCCCTGTGTTCAGATCCAAACACCCTATCTCTGGATCCCTCCCCCTGAATCCCTACAGGTACCTAAAACCCACATGCCCAATAAAGAACTAATCTATTTGCCCCACAAATGAGCTCCACCTCCTAGGGTTTTTTTTATCTCAGTTAGTGGGGCAGTCATCCACCTAACCACGTAAGCCAGAAACCAGTATCTAACTAGGGATTCCTTGATGGGGTCCATTACCTCACCCTGTACAGGGTGCCACAAACAAGTGTTCTACAAATGCCTCGATTTGTTTACATGTCCATCTTCCTCCACTAGGCAAAAATCTCTCAAGAGTATCCCTTCAGTCTTATTGATATTATCATTTAGGAAAGTGTTCCATTACCAGAAATAGAAAACCTTAGCAACAAGGTCTTAAATAAATATGGTTTGGGGCACCTGGGTGGCTCAGTCAGTTAAGCATCCAACTTCAGCTCAGGTCATGATCTCACAGCCTGTGAGTCTGAGCCCCGCCTCAGGCTCGGTGCTGACAGCTCGGAGCCTGGAGCCTGCTTCGGATCCTGTGTCTCCGTCCCTCTCTGCCCTTCCCCAGCTCATGCTCTGTCTCTTTCTCTCAAAAGAAAATACACACTAAGAAAATGTTTTTTAATAAAAATAAATATGTTTTTTTTCCTCATGTGTAATAATAAGTCTGAAGCGGGGCATTTATTGGCTTTGGCTCATTGCCCAACAAAGTCACCAAAGAGATGGGCTCCTTCCATCTTTCTCCACACTTCACAACCTGGCTTTGGGCCTCAGAGGAATGCACCTCATGGTTGTAAAGTGACTGCTGAAACTCCAGACATCCCATCCACATTCACGGGAATAAGGAGGAAAGGGAGAGTATCAGCAGCAACTACTTCTCCTATCAGACCCAGCAAAAAGTCTCCCAGAATGGGGCCCCTGGCTGGGTCAGTTGATGGAGTTCTCTTGATCTCAGGGTCATGAATTTGAGCCCCATGTTGGGTGTAGAGATTACTTTTTAAAAAATTTGGGGCACTTGGGTGGCTCAGTCAGTTGGGCGTCCGACTTCAGCTCAGGTCATGATCTCACAGTCTGTGAGTTTGAGCCCCACGTCAGGCTCTGGGCTGACAGCGCAGAGCCTGGAGCCCGCTTCAGATTCTGTGTCTCCCTCTCTCTCTGCCCCTTCCCCATTCACGTGCTGTCTCTGTCTCTTCAAAATTAAATAAACATTAAAAAAATCTTTTTAATTAAAAATGAAGGGCACCTGGGTGGCTCTGTCAGTTAAACATCTAACTTCTGCTCAGGTCATGATCTCACCATTCCTAAGTTTGAGCCCCTCATCGGGCTCTCGGCTGTCAATGCAGAGCCTGCTTTGGATCCTGTCTCCCTGTCTCTCTGCCCCTCCTCCTCACTCTCTCTCTCTCCCACTCTCAAAAATAAGTTAACGTTTTTTAAAAATAAATAAATAGTAAGCCAAAAGTCTCCTAGAAGGTGCCTACCTGCCAGTAATGAGTGGAACGGAACTTTCCCTGCCCTCGTGGTGTTTACAATCCAGTGAGGGAGACAGACGTGAAACAGGTGTTCTCATAAATAAAATCACAGAAGTTGTGCTTACTATGAAGGCAAAAAAACAGGGGTGAACAGATGTAAGAGTCACTTGCTAGCAGTGGCAGTAGGATCTGAACATTAAAGTCCGTCTTCATGGCATAAAGTTTGTGACCTTCTAGCTCAAGGATTCTTCCTTGGAGCTTCACTTTATCCAGCACTGAGCACAGTGCCCAACACATAGTAAGCACTCCATCGGGAATGATAACGGTAACATTATCAGCTTAAAAAGTTAATATTGAGGTGCCTGGCAGGCTTAGCTGATAGAGAATGCAACTCTGGATCTTGGGGATGTGAGTTTGAGCCCTACACTGGGTGCAGACTTTAATTTTTTTAACGTTTATTTATTTTTGAGAGAGAGGGAGACAGAGTGCGAGAGGGGAAGGGGCAGAGAGAGAGGGAGACACAGAATCCGAAGCAGGCTCCAGGCTCTGAGCTGTCAGCACAGAGCCTGACGCGGGGCTCGAACCCACGGACCGTGAGATCATGACCTGAGCCGAAGTTGGATGCTCAACCCAACTGACTGAACCACCCAGGTGCCACTAGACTTTACCTTAAAAAAAATTAACGCTCATTGGGTGCTTATTATGTTCCAGATGCTCTGCTAAATGCTTTATATACACGTAAATTATTTACATTGTCATTGACATTGTTCTTTTTTAAAAAAAAAAAACAACTTTATTGGGGCTCTTGGGTCCAACTCTTAATATCAGCTCAGGTCATGATCTCACAGTTCATGAGTTGGAGCCCTGCATAGGGCTCTGCGCTGACAGTATGGAACGTGTTTGGGGTTCTCTCCCTCTCTCTCTGCCCCTTTCCTCTCATGCTCTCTCTCTCTCTCTGTCTCTCAAAATAAATATACTTTTAAAAATAAATAAATAATAAAAACAATTTTTTAATGTTTATTTACTTTTGAGGGAGAGAGAGAAAGAGAGAGAGCAAGAGCAGGGGAGGGGCAGAGAGGGAGACAGAGGATCCAAAGTGGGCTCTGAGCCATCCGCACAGAACCCGACACAGGGCTCAAACTCATGAACGGTGAGATCGTGACCTGAGCTAAAGTCAGACACTTAACCGACTGAGCCACCCAGGCACCCCTTAAGATTTTATTTTTAAGTAATCTGTGTACCCAATGGTGGGACTTGAACTCACAACCCCAAGATCAAGAGTCTCATACTCCACCCACTGAGCCAGCCACATGCCCCTGGCTTTTTTCACTTAGCATAATTTTTATTTGAGATTCATCCCTGTTATAGCATGCATCAGTATTTCTTTCCTTTTTTAATGTTGAATAGTATCCCATTGTAGTATTTTTTTTTAAGGCATCTCTACACCCGACGTGGGGCTCGAGCTCACAAACCCGAAAAAACAAGAGTTGTATGCTCTACTGACTGAGCCAGCTGGGAGCCCTCCCATGGTAGTATTGTTAGCTAGGATGCCATGGGAAGTTATTCTGCAGAAAGGAGGAGGGGGAGGGACAAAAGCAGGGAAGAAAGGTGTTTTGTTTTGCAGAACCAACGGTTCCAGCCCAGGAGACACCCAAATAGTTTTGTCACCTGATAACCCCTTGCTAGGTGTGTCACACGTGATAGCCTCTTATGCCAGCCAGTTTGGGATGGATCGGAACTTCAGACCTGTGCAGATGTCCCGAAACCCCTAGTTGTCCTCAGGTTACCTTTAGCTCATTACGATACTAAGATCTTCTCCTACATGTGGAGTTTACGGTCATTTTTTAAAACATTAGATGTATGCACTAGTGTGTTGACATGTTAGGAGGAATGCACAATTGAATCGCAAGTGTCTAGGCAAGCTCCCCACCCCCATCCCCTATTATACTGAATAAGGGGCACCTGGGTGGCTCAGTCGGTTGTGTCCGACTTCGGCTCAGGTCATGATCTCGCAGTTCGTGAGTTCAAGCCCCGCGTTAGGCTCTGTGCTGATGGCTCAGAGTCTGGAGCCTGATTCAGATTCTGTGTCTCCCTCTCTCTCTGACCCTCCCCCGTTCATGCTCTGTCTCTCTCTGTCTCAAAAATAAATAAACGTTAAAAAAAATTTTATACTGAATAAAAAATCCTCCTGCTAACCCCTTAAGTGCCTAAAGCACTCTCTCCCTGTCTCCTTACTTGTAACAAGTAATACAAATTTCTTTGCTTTCTACATTTCCTTGGGTTGTGTTCAATTTGATGCACTCCAAGGAGTGAACCCTCTGAGTTAGATTACAGTATTGATTGACATTTGGGTCATTTCCACTTTTTAGGTATTATGAATAGGGATTCTATAAACATTTATGTGCAAATCTTTGTGTGAACGTATGTTTTCGTTTCTCTTGGTAGATAATTAAGGGCGGAATGTCTGTGTCATATAGTAAATTTGTTATCTTTTAAGAAACTGCCAAACTTTTCCAAAATGGTTGTACATTTTATATTTCCATTGACAATAGATGAGGGGCCCCATTTCTCCACATCCTTGTCAACATTTGTTATTGTCCATCTTTCTGATTAGAGCCATTCTAATGAGTGTGATGTGGTATCTCCTTGGGGATTTAATTTGCATATCTCTAATGATGGATGATGTTGAATATCTTTTTATTTGCTTATTAGTCATTCACATATCTTCTTTGGTGAAGTATCTATTTAAATCTTTATCCATTTTTTTCCTTTTTTCCACTTTTTAATTGAATTGTCTTAACATTGACTTGTAAGAGTTCTTTACATATTCTGGATACAAGTCCTTTATCAGATTTGGTTTTGTAAATATTTTCCCTCACTCTGTGGCTTGTCTTTTCATCTTCATAGGGTCTTTTGAAGTGCAAACGTTTTTAATTCTTTTAAGTTTCTCTATTCTGGGAGAAAGAGATATCCCATGTGCCAGTGGTGGAGGGGCAGAGAGAGAGGGAGAGAGAGAATCCCAAGGGGGCTCCACACTGCCCGCACAGAGCTCAATGCCGGGCTTGGTCTCATGAACCGTGAGATCATGACCTGAACCAAACTCCAGAGTCGGAGGCTTTACTGACCGAGCCACCCAGGTACCCCGCAAATGTTTTTTGTTTTTTTTTTTTAATTTTTTTTTTCAACGTTTATTTATTTTTGGGACAGAGAGAGACAGAGCATGAACGGGGGAGGGGCAGAGAGAGAGGGAGACACAGAATCGGAAACAGGCTCCAGGCTCCGAGCCATCAGCCCAGAGCCCGACGCGGGGCTCGAACTCACGGACCGCGAGATCGTGACCTGGCTGAAGTCGGACGCTTAACCGACTGCGCCACCCAGGCGCCCCCCCGCAAATGTTTTTTAATTTTGATGAGGTCTAACTTACTGAATTATTTTCTTTCATGAATTGTGCTTTCGGTGCATTGACATTAACATTTATATCAGCCTGATCAGGATAATTCTCCTTGCCTCTGCCCCTGCCCACTACAGTCTCCTCAACACGGCCGACAGAGTGCTTCTTTAATACTAGAACCAGATAGATCACGTTGCTCCTCTTAGCAACATCAGATGGCTGCCCGTCTCATTCTGGAGGGAAGCCAAGTCCTCTGATGACTTACGACGTTCCCCTGTCCCCATTCCTGTGTAAGTGCTCTCCCAGCTCACTGCTCCAGTTCCCCCGTTCTCCCAAGTGTTGATGGCTTGCTCCTTTACCCGCTTCAGGGCCTTGCTGACATATGGCCTCCCCAGTGAGGACTTCTCTGCCCACCACTACGTGCTTTATTTGCTTATTTTTCTTTCAGCTTTCCCTGTTAGAATGTCCGCTCCATGAGGGCAGGGATCTGTGTTTTGTTCACCACTATCCCGAGCACTTAGGACAGCCCCAGCTCTTTGTGCTACATATTTGTTGAGTGAATGAATGACATCCCCTAATTTCATCCTCCCAATGAACTTTAGAAAAAGGCACTATTACTGTCCCCACTGTAGAGCTCAGGGAATTGGGATGCAGAGAGTCTCAGCAACTTGAACACCAGACCTGAGGCTATTTGTTGAATAAACGAATGAGTGATGAACGAAATGAGTGAACAAACAGGAAGGACTGTTTGTATGGTAATAAATAACGCTTTTGGTTTTCACCTCTGGGTCAGCCACATTCCAACCCTTGCCTGTGGGCGCTACCTACTCAACTTAAACATCTCTCTCTGGAGCTTCGAGAGGCTCTGGGCAAAGAGCCTGACACTAGCTGCTCAGAAAAGTCAGCCATGATCCGCAAGCAACAGGAATGCATTGCCTGACCCGAGCTCAGCCTGGCCCGCTGGGGGTTGGGTGGGGTTCTGCAGTCAGGTTAGTTCATGCAAATGAGAAGAGAATTCAGCCTTGCGGGCAAGGTCAATTGGAAAGACCAGGGCCTTCTAGCCTATGAAATATAGAAATACAAATATAAAAATGCTTAGAGGCAGACATGCACATACCCATGAATACACTCTGGATTCCTCTGTTTAATAAAAACGTACTTTTTCTTTCTCGCCCTGACTTACTTTCCTGCTCAGCAGAGGACGGCTCAGCATTAGAGGCAAAGGCACAGAGGGCCTTGGTGAACGGTGACGCCAGGCGACCCGTGGGTCACTTCTACATCACATTTGGTCCTTTATTTGCTTCCACCAGCTGTTGTATTTGGGTTTTGTTTTTGATCTCAGGCTCTAAAATGTCTTCATCTCAAGGCCAAATCCCATCCATTCTTCAAGACTTGACTCAGTGGGGCGCCTGGGTGACTCAGCCGGTTAGGTGTCTGACTTCGACTCAGGTCATGATCTCGTGGTTCATGAGTTCAAGCCCTGCATTGGTCTCTCTGCTGTCCCCATACAGCCTGCTTCCAATCTCTGTCTTTCTCTCTCTCTCTCTGTCTCTACACCGTTCCCTCTCTCTCAAAACTAAACAACAAAACAAAAAACACTCGGCTCAAATTCTACCCATTTCTGCATTCTTTTATTTACAGATTAAAAATTTTTTAATGTTTATTTATTTTCGAGAGAGAGAGAGAGAGGGGAGAGAGAAACAGAGCATGAGCGGGGGAGGGGCAGAGAGACAGGGAGACACAGAATCCGAAGCAGGATCCAGGCTCTGAGCTGTCAGCACAGAGCCCGAGGCGGGGCTCGAACCCACAAGCCATGAGATCATCACCTGAGCTGAAGTCAGACACTTAACTCAGGCACCCCCAGGCATTCTTGATTCTTCTTCCCACATTCAGTCCTACTGGCCTTAGTTTCAAAATGATATCCCCCTTCCCCCTCTTCTTCCCTCTCCTGCCATTACCATCCTACATCACCATCACCATTTACCTGCACGCACCACGGTAACTGTTGCTCCTTCCAATCTGTTCTCCAAATGGCAGCCAGAGAGATCTTTCCAAAAAGCAAGCCTGGGGGTGTCTGGGTGGCTCAGTCAGTTGAGGGTTGAGCGTAGGACTTCAGTTCAGATCATGATTTCATGGCTTGTGAATTGGCATGTCTCCTCTCTCTGCCTCATCCCAGCTCGGGCTCTGTGTCTCTCTCTCAAAATAAATAAACATTAAAAAAATTATTTTAATAAAAAATAAAATAAAATAAAAAAGACAAAAAGCAAGCCTGAATTCACCACTCTACTAAAAACCCTTTAAATATTCCCAAGTTCCCTACCTTGGCCTACCAGGCCTTCAGTGATCTAGCCCCTGCCCACTCTCTCCCCAGCCCTGCACCACTCTCTGGTGCTCTCTGGGCTCCAGCCATGTTGGCCTTTGTCCTGTTTTTCTAAAGTACTCCTTGAAGGAGCTACGTTCCCTCCCTCCTCAGGGTCTTTCCTAAAGCCCACTTCCTTCCAGAAGCCTTTCTGAGTCCTAGTCCTGTGCTGCTTCCTTTTTATTTGGTACTTTGCCCACAGAGCATCCAGGAGAGCTTGTAATTATGTACGTGAGATTTTTGTGATTGATATCTGTTTCCCACCAAACGAGCCTTCTCAGGGGAGGGACTTTGTTTTGCCACCATTGAATCCCATCACTTTGTACAAAGTGTGTACAAAGCCTGGTTCATAGCAAGTGCTCGGTTAACACTCCTGGAATATTATTTGTGGGAAGAATGGATAAACGAAGCCTCATGGATTGCGATTTGTACAGTAGTTTAAGCATTCAGGCTCTGGGGTCACACACATCCGGGTTTATATCTAGGTTCTGCTCCTTTCCTGTGTGCCTTAGAGTGACTTGCTTGACCTCTCTGAATCTTAGTCTTCTGGGAAAGGAGATAATAATACAACCAACGGTACAGGGCTGTTGGGGGAATTAAATTTTAACAACACAGGTAGAGTGCTTGTTAATTTAAGTGGTTGGTAACTAGCAGGTAATATTACAGCACTTGATAAGTGTGTACCATGGGACTCCCGGGTGGCTCAGTAGGTTAAACATCTGACTTCGGGCACTCAGGTCATGATCTCACTGTTCGTGAGTTCGAGCCCACCGTCGAGCAGGCGCTGACGGTGCAGAGCCTGCATGGGATTCTCTCTCCCTCTGTCTCTCAAAATAAATAAATAAACTTAAAAAAAAAAAAAAAAGTGTGTTGTGGCACCTGGGTGGCTCAGTCGGTTGAGCATCCGATTTTGGCTTGGGTCATGATCTATCGGTTCATGAGTTGGAACCCGCATCAGGATCTCTGCCATCAGCCTGTCAGCGCAGAGCCCGCTTCAGATCCTCTGTCCCCTCTCCCTGCCTTGCCACCACTTGCGTTCTCCCCAAAATAAATATTAAAAAAAAAAAGAAAATGTATGCCATGTTTGTTGGATTTAAATCTTCAGGACCACGTAGAAGCTCAGACAGGAGTAACTGCAGAGACTGCTCTGAGATGAGGCTGGAAAAGACCATCCCTGGAAAGGGGTTTGGGACACAAGGTGGTTGAGGAGCACCCTAGTTCCGGGGCCGAAAACCTCTCTGCCGGTCGAAGTCCAGTTCAGGTCCCGGGTGACCCCTATTTATTTATTTGTTTGTTTATGAAAAAAACTACTGTTGCTGGGCACATCTCCATTTCAGCCATTCCTACCATGAGTGTGGGGGAGGGGAGAAAAGCAGCTGATCAGGGAGAAGGTTGAGTCTGGCGTGGTGGATGCAGGTCCTTTCTTAGCTGAGGTGGCTGAAGGGTGGGAAGTCCCTCTAGGAGCTGACTAGGGGGTGCGCTCCTGATGGGAGCAGAAGGAAGGGCTGGGAGGGGGGCAGGGAGGGGGCTGGGAGCGGAGATACTGAGGACTGAGTACTCTGGCAGCCCCAGCCAGAGTTCCTCCTGCCCAGATTTACTTCTTGCCTCAGGGCCAGCGCAAACACCTTCCCCTTCATCCATTTAGCCAACATTGATTGAGTCCCTACTCTGGGCCAGACTAAGTAAGCTAGGAGGCAAGTGAGACATGGTCCTTGCCTTTGAGAAGTTCACAGTCCACTGGAGGAGACAGATGAATCAGGCCATAATTATAATGTCAATTTGCATCTCTTTTCTGCACGGCAGCCTGGATAATTTCTTTGGTATTTTTTCCTATTTTAGTTTGTGAACAGCTGAAGAAGCAAGGGTAATAATTTGAGCACAGCGCTATGGTTACTGGACTAACAACACAGCTGGATGTGAGGCCGTTCTAGTTGGGGGTGGAGAAGGAAGGGGCTAAGATTGGGATTTCCTAGAGGAAATTTCCTTGGTCTTGGATGAGGTGTGCCCAGAAGGGTGTCCAGGCATGTTTCACCACGGCATGGTGCGCTCTACAATCGACACATTCTTTTGAAAACAGTGCGTGTCAGAGGCAGAAAAACTAGCAAATGCAGTTAACATAGGGAGCATCACTACCCAGAAAATCACTGCTAACATTTTGATGTATGTCCTTGCCTGGGCTTCTCGAATGTTTTTTTTGTTTTGTTTTGTTTTTTGTTTTTTGTTTTTACATTTACTTATCTTTGAGAGACAAAGCATGAGCAGGGAAGGGGTAGAGAGATACACAGAATCCAAAACAGGCTCCAGGCTCTGAGATGTCAGCACAGAGCCCGAGACGGGGCTCTAACCCATGAACCTCGCGATCATGACCCCAGCCGAAGTTGGACGCTTAACCGACTGAGCCAACCAGGTGCCCCATGGGCTTCTCGAATCTTACTGCTCATACAAATACCCTAAGGAGCTGTCAGAATAAAAATTGTTTCAGCAGGTCTGCGGTGGGACCTAAGAGTGTTTCTAAAATGTCCCCAGGTGATACAGATAGTCTCCAAATTCACTTGAGCAAGACTGAAGTCTATGTAGGTGTTTGTATGGGTGTGGGTGTGTGTATTTTGGGTTGTTTCCAACTTTTTAGTATTAGAAATGAGGCGGTGTTGAATCTTTGTCCATAAATTTTTAAAATATTTGTCCAATTGTTTCCTTTGTATAAATTCCTAAATATCTATCTCTGGGTCACAGATAAAGCATGTTTTAAGGCTTTTGATAGATACTGCAAATACTCCTCCAGAAAGGTAGAACCAGCTTATATCCCCACTAACAATTATGAGCATGCACTTCCCCATATTAACACATGGTTTTTGCCAATTTGATAGTCAAACAATAGTACCTCATTGTTGTTTCAATTTGCATTTTTTTTTTTTTTTTGATTTGCGTTTCTTTGATAGTGAGGCTGAGTATCTTCCACATTTTTATTGGAATTTGTGTATCCTATTTTGTAAATTGCCTATTTGTGTCCATGCACAGCTTTCAATTAGGGTATTTGCTTTCTTTTTTTTAATGTTTATTTATTTTGAAAGAGAGGGAGACAGAAAATCCCAAGCAGGCTCCACGCTCAGTGTGGACACCTCAACGGGGCTCGATCTCATGACCGACCTGAGATCATGACCTGAGCCAAATCAAGAGTTGGATGCTTAACTCACTGAACCACCCAGGTGCCCCTAGGGTGTCTACTTTTGTTCTTATTGATTTGAAAGAAGTTTTGGACTTAACCCTTTCATTGTTACAAACCGTCTGGCATGATGTACTTAAGAAATGGCAAGTATTTAGATCGGCCTGGGGTAAACGGTTTAAGGGGAGATGAGTCACACGTGGAAGAAGAGGATGGTGGTCTAAAGTGCCAGGTTGTCAACACTGGGAATGTTGAGAACCTGTGACATCTTTCAGCCACGTTATAGCACTTGCTCTAGAAACTGGAATGGGTGCGGACACCGGTGTTTCTTCCTTGTCAGTGGTGCTGGATGTGCACAGCTTACTTTTGATCCCAGATTCTAGGTTTCATTGAGACCTCAACCAGCTTTTTCTCTGTTTTATGTTAACACATATTCTTCATACACATTGTTGTCAGTTTTATTTATTGAGGTACAATAAGATCTGCAACCAACATTGAGGGATGGGACTTTTCCAAAAAAAACTAGAGTCCAGTTGGAAGAAAAACGGGAATAGCACTACTTTTTTTTTTTATGTTTATTTATTTTTGAAGGAGACAGAGAGAGCATGGGTGGAGGAAGAGCAGAGAGAGTGAGACACAGAATCCGAAGCAGGCTCCAGGCTCTGAGCTGTCAGCACAGAGTCCAATGGGGGCTCGAACCACGAGCCGTGAGATCATGACCTGAGCTGAAGTTGGACACTTAACTGACTGAGCCACCCAGGTGCCCCAACCATGTGACTCCTGATTTCGGCTCAGGTCATGATCTCACGGTTAGTTTGAGCCCCACATCAGGCTCTGCTTGGGCTTCTCTCTCTCCCCTCTCTGTACCTACCCTGCTCGCTCTCACTTTCAATCTAAATAAATAAACTTAAAAAAAAAAAAAAGAGTCGCACATTCTACTGACTGAGCCAGCCAGGTGCCCCCACCCCCAAAGTATTATTATTATTATTATTAAATTTGTTTTCAGACAGCGAGCGAGAGACAGAGAGAGCAAGAATGGGGGAAGGGCAGAGAGAGAGGGAGAGAGACAGAACCCTGATGTGGGGCTCGAACTCATGAACCATGAGATCAAGACCTGAGCTGAGATCAAGAGTCAGACGGTTAACTGACTGAGCCACCCAGGCACCTCCAAAGTATTTTTAAAAGTAAGAATTCCAAAAAATAGTAGGCAGATGGAATCAGACTGATGGAGAAGTCAGAACTTAGAAAACCACATTTTCTTAAAACAAAAAACAAATCCACGTTCTTCTTAAAACCAAGATATTTGAGTTAAAGGTTGTTCTTCCCAAGGGAAGCTTGGACAGGTTTTGAGTTCAGAGTCTACAAATAAAAAATCAACGTGATGAACAGGGCAAATATCAGAGTAATTTGGTACAGAAACCTATTTGCAGAGCCTCAACAGTGGCCAGTACAACCCCTCCTCCTTTAACAAGCGGTTAATACAAAACTAGGAAAAATGTCTTCAGGTTTCCGGGGAAAACAATTTTTTTCTTTATAAAGAAGTCCATGCCAGGCAAAGTTAAAACTTGCAAGTGAGCGTAAAAGATATTTTCAGATATACAAGCATCAGAGAGGTTCTAATCCTGTGTGAAAAAAACTCTCACGAGGGAATACTCACCAAAGAAAAAGACGAGCAGGCTGTACAAGAAACAACAGCAGCTGAGAGCGAGCCCCAAAGTGAAGGAGGTAAAGAAGAAATTAGAAAAAAATCTTATTTGGAATTGGTGCTGGAAAGATGTTTCATAAACATACAACTGAAGTGCTGTTTATCGGTTTTCAATTTCTGGAACGAAGACTTAACTGTACTATAATAGGACAGGAACTATTGCAAACCACGACAACGTGAAATACAGAAAATAGTTGGAGGAGGGAGGAGGGGGAATCTAGGGAAGTGAGCTAATGTCCTCATTCTTCTTGGAGGGCAATCAGTAGGTACCGCCTAAGGCCTTAAGTCAAGTCAGAGACGTTTAAGGGTGTTTGAAGTCATGAGGGAGTTCCAGAAACATGAAAAGTAATAATATATCTAACGAAAGCAGGAGGGACAGGTGGGAGGTCACATAAACTGATTAAACCCCACACCTGGGTCACCAGGTATTGTCTATTAAAAGTGCAACCCGTTGTTTGAAGCTGCGATGCTTCCAGCCTGGAAAAAACTACAACCGGAAGCTTCAGGAATGAAACTAGAGCTGGGGAGAGGAGTGGGGAAGGCTGATCTCTTGTTTTGTACCTTCAAGACTTAAGTAATTATTTTTTTAAGTTTATTTATTTGAGAGAGAGAGAGAGAGAGAGAGCGCGCGCACGCACCTGCACGCAGGTGGCAGAGAGAGCGAGGGAGAGACCATCCCAGGCAGACTCTGCAAGAACAGTGTGGAGCCCGATGCGGGGCTTGAACCCGCGAACCAAACTGCGAGATCATGACCTGAGCCAAAGTCGGACGCGTAACTGAGCCACCTGGGTGCCCCTAGAGTTAATTATTTTTATCTATAATGTGCATTCATTTTTCTCTTTAGTAAAAAAAGTTGTATTGATAACCATTTAACAGAATTATGGGACATCTGTAGCAGTAGAGTGTGTAGCAGTTTAAATGAGATACTAGAGCTCTTCCTGCCCACAGGTCCTGTCCCTGTGCTTTGTTTAATAAAAACACCTTTTTGCACTGGGGGGAAGATGAGGTACTGATATGGAAAGAGGTCCACAATATATTTAAATGAAAAGGGCAATTTACAGAAAGATATGACTAGGATTCTAGTTGCATAAAAAAATAAAGTTTATATACATGTTTGTATATTCATAGAAAATGCCCAGCAGGATATAGACTAAATTGTCCAGTGATTTTGAGGGCAGGGAAAGAATGGGGACTTTAACATTTTCCACTTCTATCCTATTTGAAATACTTATTTTCTTCTTTTAAAAAAATTTTTTTTAATGTTTATTTTCGAGAGATAGAGACAGAGACAGAGACAGAGACAGAGTGTGAGCAGGGGAGGGTCAGAGAGAGAGGGAGACACAGAATCTGAAGCGGGTTCTGTGCGGCCAGCTCAGAGCCTGACATGGGGCTCGAACTCACAAACAATGAGATCAGACCTGAGCCGAAGTCAGACGCTTAACCCACTGAGCCACCCAGGCGCCCCTATTTTATTCTTTATTTGAGAGAGAGAGTGAGAGCGCAAGGGGGAGAGGGGCAGAGGGGGAGAGAGAGAACCTTAAGCAGATTCCACACAGTGTGGTAGAGCCTGATGTGGGGCTCGATCCCACGACACTGGGATCGTGACCTGAACCAACTGACTGAGCCACCCCGGCACCCCAACTTTTGTTTTTAAAAACAAAGAAGTATTCATTGTATAAGTTTGTCTTTTAAAAAATTAAAGCAATATTCTTTACAAAAAATTTGAAAAATTATGAAGAAAATCACCCAACCTTACAACTCTTGGAGTATTTCCTTCCAGATACTTTTTCCTCAATGCACCTGTGTTCCCAGCTGTAAGCAGGTGGCAGTGTGGAAAGTGCCCTGGAGTCAGGCAG
This sequence comes from Lynx canadensis, assembly GCF_007474595.2. NCBI lineage: Eukaryota > Metazoa > Chordata > Mammalia > Carnivora > Felidae > Lynx > Lynx canadensis. Next base: position 33,876,756 of record NC_044310.1, on the reverse strand, counting down.
ACCCGGGAGTGCGGTCAACTCCACCACATTCCAGTTGGGATTCTCGAGTAGGCTATTCAGCACTCAGGTCCGGGATGGGTGGGGGAGAGGGGAAAATGGGTGATGGGCATTGAGGAGGGCACTTGTTGGGATGAGCACTAGGTGTGGTATGTAAGCAGTGAATCAAGGGAACCTACCCCCGAAACCAAGAGCACACTGTATATACTGTATGTTAGCTAACTTAACAATAAATTACATATAAACCCCTCCCCCCGCAAAAAAAAAAAACCCCGAAAAACCAAAGAAACTGAACTTAGGTTCAGCCTTCCCCATCTCAACGAATGACAACTTCATCCTTCCATTTATTCAAGCCAAGACTGTGGGGTCAACCTTGACTCTTTATCTGACCCATAAGCAAATCCCCTTAGTGCCCACTCCAAGATAAAAGCAGTATCTGGTCATTTCTCACCACACCTGGGTTTCTGCAAAGTTCTCCCTGACGGCCTAGGAGCTGGTTCCCATTTCCTCTCTTTTACAAGATTTTTTTGTTTGTTTGTTTTTGAGAGAGAGTGCAAGTGAGGGAGGGGCAGAGAGAGAGGGAGTCACAGAATCGGAAGCAGGCTCCAGACTCTGAGCTGTCAGCACAGAGCCCAACTTGGGGCTTGAACCCACAAACGTGAGATCATGACCTGAGCAGAAGCTGGACTCAGCCACCCAGGTGCCCCCCCCCCCCCCCCCGCCATTTCCTTTCTAACCTCATCTCCCACTACTCTCTCACCCCTGGCTCAGGGTGTAATGGCCACACCAGCCTCCACAATCAGGCATATTCCTGCCCAGGGCATTTGCTTTAGCTGCTTTCTGCCAGGTGCTCATGCGTTGTTGGGGCAAAATCCCTCATCAGCTTTGTCTTCCTTCACATCCCATGTTTTCAATGAAGGTTCCTCTGACCACCCTTCCCCATCAGGAGCCTGATCCCTCCTATTTTCCCCCCCCCCCCCGCCACCATGGCACTTATCAGTGACAAGTTGCATACACATCTGCTTATTATTTTTCATATGCACCATGTTTCCTCCTATGAGTATAAACACTACGAGGGCAGAAGTCTCCGTTTAGGTCACAGGTGTGACTAGCACACAGACAATGCTTAAAAAGTATGTGTTGAGTGAGTGGATGAGATCTAATTTTCTCACCTACAAAATGGGCCTCATAGGACCCACCCTGTACAGCTTTTTGAGGATTACGTGAGAAAAAATTCAAATTCCCTTCACACAGCAGGGTCACCTAATCTCATGGAGGACATTAAGGGCAGATTCTGAAGGAAATATTTCAGTGGAGACCTAATGAGCAGGATTAGGCTCATGGGGGAGAATGTTCCAGAATAGCTTGAGAGAAGGTATGGAGCAGAAAGGCAGAATGGTGAGACAGGCACAAAGCTGACAGAGCAGACCGTGTGATGGCTGGAGAGCAGGGGGTGACGGGCAAGGAGGAAAGAGGAGGCCACAGAGGCTGGGTCCTGCAGCCTTGGAGACGACCGTGAGGGTTTGGCAGGGTCTGGTCTGGACAGTGACACAGTCACATCTGCCCACAGGAAGAGCCACTCTGGCCGCTGTGCTGAGAATGGGTTGGTGGGGGCAGGCAGACCTGGGTAGGTGGGGTGCCACCCACTGTGATGGGGGGGGGCAAGACAGGGGAGGGGAGGCTGATGTGGGGTGATGGCAGAGACCCCGGAGCAGACACAATCAGGTGTGGGTCCCAGCTCTGGCGCTTCCTTGCCCTGTGGTTTTTGACAAATAATCCACGGAAGCCTCAGTCTTCTCTGTGAGGCCAAGAGAAGAGGGTCTGCTCAGCTGGCTTGTTCTGAGGTTTAGTGATCACGTCCTAAAGCATTCTCTGTGCAGAGTCTGTCCCGCAGTCCTCGCACTCTCGTTCAAGTGACGATCTTTTTCCCTCAAAGATGTTTAATGGCCCATTCTTTTCGTTAGTAATTAACTACTCAAACTTAATAGCATCGACTGTAATGCAATGATGGTATCATTTTTCTAAACAAGTAGAAAAACGCCAGGCACTGACATAGGTGCTGGGGAGCCAAAAGCCCTAATCCCAAGCCTCGGTCACTCCCAGCCTCCAAGGAGACAGCTGCCAACACTGGATGGCAGTGAGGCCCGAGGTGGAGGCGGCACGGTCACCTGCCAGGGACCACGTCCCTTCCACAATCAAATCAAGCCTCGCGCTGTGCCATATGGCTGTTTCCAGCCTACCTCTCTCACCACGTCCCGCCTGCCCCAGTCAAGCTGCGCGCCTTGGGTTTCTCTTTTTTGTTGGTTTCATGTTTCCAAGCCTTTGTACAAGTTGCTCTCTTCATTGGAAATGCCTTTCCCACTTTTTTTCGGTAACCACTGCTTGCCCTATGGGGCACTCAGAATCCAGCCGACGTCACCTTCAGAAAGCCTTCGTTGACCCCAGCTCAGGGTTAGGTGCTGCCTTAGTGTGGGGCTGGTCACGGCACTAACAGTCCGGTCACTGCTGACTTCTCTTTCCCATTTGTTCTGGGTCTTGTTCTTCTCTGTGCCACGGGAAGTTCCGCGGCCTGACTACTCGGTGGGTCTGGTCTGATCACTGGTGGAGAGGCTGCAAGGCTCAACAAGCAGATGTTGCTGGCGGTCGAATGGCCACACTGTGTCCAGTATCCCCATTGCAAGGATTACAAGGGTCTTCATTAATCAATTTCTGTATCGTCCCAGCTTCCACTGGCACATGCCATCTCTCTCCTTACAGCAGGCGAGGAGGAGAGGAAAGGGGAGGGGAGGCCCGGGGTCCCCAACATGATGGCCCAGAACATCCTGAGGGTGAGGAGAGGCAAAGGGTCTGCTGTCTGCCTGGGGAGCTGGGTCCCATGTGGGGTGCCCTTGACACACACTGGCATCTGGTTTTCAGGGTTTGTAACGTTCCTTTCTGAAAGTGGGCAGCCACGCTGGGAGCCCGACTGCCGCAAATACTCAGGACAGCCTCACTGTCTCCTTAGGAGCAGGAAATCTCCAGAATGTACCCCTACGTATTGAACTCACAGAGCCCACTCTTTGGTTCCAGAAAGAGCTGAGACGGACGCCCGGTTTGTAAGAAATCTGATTATTCAAATTTATTACCATCAAGAATTATGCAATGATGCTGTAGTTTTCTTAACAAATAGAAAACAGACTGTGTACAACAGTGGACTCTACAGCACTAGCATCCACAAGGTAAAAATGAATGTTTCATCCAACATTACCAACCCTGGATTGTTGATCTTGACTGAGCCTAGCTAGATCTGGGGACATGTGCTCCATATCCCTCAGCTAAAACAGCTATGCACCCTTCCCCGCCCCCACTTACCTACCTAGATAGTGCTGCCCAGAGGAAGAGGCCCTCTCCCTGCCCCTCAGCAAGCCAAGATAATAAGGATCGAGTATAGTACCATTGAGAGAAGTCCAGTAGTCTTGCCACATTGGTTTAGGAGGGCATCTTGAAGGAGTGGAAAAGAGCGATTCTCAGGGGCTTTGAAAACAGCTGCAAACCAGGGAGAGAAATCATCTGGCCCTGCTCTGAGGACAGACATGTGCTACCAGGCCCACTGGCCTGGACCTGAAGGGCCAGCTGTGCCCCTGCTCGGCCCTGAGGTGTGCGGGGCGTGGTACACACCCTGACCTGTGTCAGTCACCTTGGCCCCACGGCCAGATCCACAGCTTACCAACACCACGCCGTACCCGCAATGCTGGGGACAAAAGCAAGGCTCTGTGGGCCCAGAGGTCAGTCTGGCAGCTCCCCTGGGAAGCCCAGGAACACAGAGCTGCCTCCCCTCTTGGGGTTTTGAAGCAGAGGCCAGGGGGATGACTCTGTGTTTTTCTTGGTGGGTTTTTTTTTGGGGTTTTTTTTGGATTTTTTTTTTTTCTTTGTGTTTTTTTTTTTAACCTTTGCAAACACGATGGTGATGAGGAACGCCTTGCCAGGCTCCCCGAGACACGTCTGTGGTTCTGGGCTGTGAATGTTACACACACACACATGGGAATAGACAACTGGGGATGAGTGTTTCCTATCTCCTCCCCGCCCACCACTGTCTGTGGGGCCTAAAATAAGGCTCTGAAGGAAAAACAAAACAAAACTCAAAAAAAGAACTGTGTTTCCCTGCATTTGGCTGAAACAGGATCTTGTCTGAACGGCCGGAAGAGCAGCTGGACCGGTGATGCCTCCCAGGCCCACGGCTGGGCCTGCACTTAGGCCGGTGGCCCCAGCTCCACGCAGAGGAAGGCATGTTCTGTCCTTCAGCAGCAAGAGTCATACAGAAAGAAGATCCAAAACGAACTCAAAAAAGAAAACAAACTGAACCCCAACCCCCACAGCGGCCCATTCTGCAGTTAAGGATTTGCAAAAGGAAAATCAGAGGGAAGAGGCTAGAATCCCTCAGTCTACCCCACTTAACGTATAAAAAAGGAGACTTTGTCCCCATCCCCACCCCATGAAAAGAAGCATGAGAAACGCGGCGGCAGCGGAACAGAGAGCTCGAAGCAGGCTCCGGGCGGGCCTGGTGGACAGAGACGGGCCACGGCACCTGCCTGCCGGCCCACCCACTCGCCCAGGGGTGGTCTGGGCTCTCCATTTGGTGTGGCAATGTTCCTGAAACGCTGTGACCCCAGTGGGCTGTGCTCTGCCAGCAACAGCATCCGTGCAGGAGGGCTAGACGATGGTCGGTATGGCTCAGAGGAGCTGAGTCCCCTCCGGAGCCCCAGGCAGGGGCGGCGGAGGAGAGGGGAGCGGTAGTTACGTTGCATAGTGGTCAAAGCTGCCAAGGTACTCCAGGGCCGCACGATAGCACAGCTGGTACTGGTCCTGCCGGAACAGGGGACTGGTATGAGTGGAGACTCCCGACACGCTGCCAAGGGCACTCACACTGTAGCTGGTGGGCCACAAGCAGGTGCTAGACCCAGACATCTGCCCCAAGCCGTGTCCAGAGAGCCTGGAGGAGCCTCCGAAGGCTCATCTCTCTCCCCCGGTGCCCCATACTCACCTGCTCCCCCAGCCCCCACAGCCACCTCCATCAAGTTTATCTGCTCCTAGAGCGTGCACTCCATAAGGACTCTGGTCCAACCCTCGCCGGAAACCCGGCACTCTGCTAGTGCTCAGTGCAGGGCTGCTGAATGAGAAGCGTGTTCCACTCATCCTACTCCGGCACCTCGGGCCGAGCAGGTAACGGTAAATGCTGGCGGCGTGTACATGTGAGGAGCCTGGCCTGTGCACCGGCCAGTGGGCCCGCCTACCTCCGTCTGCACCATGGCCGGGCGCTGTGTGCGTAGGGTCTTCACGGTCTGGAACATGTCGACCACGCCCTCATAGCGCATCCGCTCCAGGACGATGCTCAGAGTGATGAACACCCCAGTGCGGCCCACACCGGCACTGCTCAGGGACAGCACTGGATCAGGGATCCTGCCCACGAGGCCCACAGTCACCCCCCTCCCCCAGCCCTCCACGGGGTCAGCCCGACCTGCAATGCACCGTGATGGGCCCGTCCTGCCCGAACTGCTCCTTGGTCTTGTGCACCTGCCCGATGAAGTCAATGAAGCCCTCACCCGTCTTGGGCACGCCCTGCTCGGGCCAGTCTGTGAACTGGAACTGCCGGATCGTCCTCGACTGCCCATCCTGGGGGAGGCGGGTAGGGAACAAGTACGTCACTTGTGCCCCACGCTGCAGCCCCACCAGGCCAGGCGGGCAGGACAATGACACAGGGTGTGTACCCGTGAAATCACGATACCTGAAGCCACCCTGGGAAATGCATTCACACACACCTGCGCCCTCGCCTCAGACTCCTGCAGCCTGAGCCAGGGCGCCATGCAGGCAGCCACCACCCCACGTGTGCTCGGGAAATGTTGTAGACATGCTTTGACGCAAAGGTACACGCTCCCCTCTCCACACTTACCCGGGCGTCCGTGACCTTGAACTCACGCAGGATATACTGGGGCATGTTGTACTCAGCCATTGGGTCAACAACAAAGTACTGGTAGCGAGCAGAGCGCTCTGCTGGCCAATACTGGTGGCATTTCTCCTGTGGACAAAGGACCCAGCCCCCATGATCAGGCAGGGAGGAGTCGGGGAGGAGAGCTCCGGGTTTCAGAGAACTCTGAGGCAGGGCACCTCAGGTGGTGAGGAAGGGGTCCGAGGGTCTGGGTGTGAAAGGAGGGAGGGGTGAAGACGTGGCCGGTGTGCTCCCAGGCATGGCAAGGGCCCTGGGGTGGGGGTAGGGTGGTGGGCTCACCCTGCCCATCTCCCGAAGCCTCGTCAGCATGACGATGATGGTGGAGTTGTGCTCCCATAACATGCGCCAGAAGTCCTCGGTGCTCTCTGCCAGAGGCCCCTGCGTGGCGATGTAGGCCTTCTGCTGTCTGCAGTGGACACAAGACCGGACATGCCGGTGGGGCTGCCGCCCCTCGAGTCTCCCTCAGACTGTCTGGTCCCTTGAAGCCCTGCCCAGATTGACTACCCCTCCTCCAGGAAGCCCACTCTGATCTTCTGGGCTGGCCCTACTCTGCTGGGCCTCCAGCTAGCCAGCTGCAGGCCTGCGCACCCGTGGGGCGTGGTGTGCAGTCACGGGCATGCTGACCTATAGCCATCCAAGAAGCTGGCATTGATGTAGTCAGAGCCTTCCACACCACGGATGGGCTGCAGACACACGCGGGTCAATTCATAGGGCATGATGTTCACCAGGCGGTTCTTGAACTTGTTGCAGGGGAGGTTGGCGCTAATGAAGCGGGATGTGTGGGCCTTGGAGCTGGCCAGCAACTAGACAGAGGAAGGGGCTGGTCAGGCCTGGCCTTCTGGGGAGATCATCCCCATGACCCAGTCCAGGCCCCCGCGCCCACCTTGAACTCGAGCTCCATAGCGGTCACACTCTCCCCGGGAGGCACTTGGCCCAGCTTCTGGATGTGGGCATACAGGCTGCGGGCAGGCACCTCCGTGTGTCCGCACGTGGCGGCTTCCAGCAGCGCCTCGTGGATGAACACATACTGGTCCTCTGTCTGCACCATATAGTTCCGCTGCGATCGCATGCATGTCACATGGCCATAGATGTCGACCGTCTTCTCATGCTTCATCCGCTCCAGCATGGCATCGATAACGATGAAGCAGCCCGTGCGGCCCACGCCCGCGCTGCAGGACACGGGCTCGGCTTGGGGCAGAGGTCCACCCCACCTCCCATCCCACCCCTCTGGTGGCACTCTACCCCCTCACCTGCAGTGCACCACCATGGGCCCTGCATCGAGTGGGTTGCAGGCCTTGACCCGCCGCAGGAAGGCCAGGATGGGGGTCGGGTACTCGGGAACCCCGTGGTCTGGCCAGGCCATGAATTGGAACTGACGCAGCTCCCGCTTCTCACTGGAGCCACTCTGGGGAGAAAAGTGGGGGCAGGTGATGTGACAGGGGGAGTATGCTGAGGCCAGACCTGCTGCTCTCACCGGACTCAGAAGCCATGCGGGGCGGAGTGAAGGAGCTCGAGGCGCTCTTTCCATTCATCCCACCCACAGCCTTGGCTGCCACGGGGCACTCACACACCTCTAAGCCCCGGCTTCCAGCACTGAGTTCCCGCCCGTCCCCAGCACGCTTAGCTCACACTGCTGTCCTGGTAGGGCCCGGGTGGGGGACGAGTACCAGGGCAGGGCCATACCTTGTGGAGTGCAAAGGTGCGTACGGTGTATGTGGCCAGCTCCACTGTGTCCAGCAGGGACACCTGAATGAGGCCGTAGGTCTCGGTGCCCCGGGCTGGCCAGTACTGGTCGCACTTCACCTACAGGGGGACAAGCGGGGCAGGTGCAAGGGTGCTCAGAGTTGCCCAAAGGCTCAGACTGGCAGGGGCCCCAGGGGCAAAGAAGGGTGGGAGGTCTAGCTTACTTGGCTGCAAGGTCCCCCCCGCCCTGAACTCTCAGATCTATTGTGCCACCCTCTCACCAAACCGTATCAGGTTCTCGTGCTACAATGCCATCCCTACCCGAGCTGGGAGAATGAGGGCCGTAATTGAAAATTATTTATTCATGACCAGATCACACCAGGCACATTTTCTGCCAAATTTACCCATAAGGTTTATGCGCCATTTTCAAGCTCTGTAAATTTTACGTTCCAGTCAATGCTTTGCAGTGCAAAAGCAGATAACAGCAGCTCTTTGCACTAATTAACTTAGGAGATGTGTTAATGCCCCAGGAACACTCCAGCATCTGGGGAACATGTGAACATCTCGGGAACATGCTAGCAACTGGGGAACACATTAACATTCTTGGAAAATGACAGCATCTGGTACAACATGTTAATATCCTAGGAACCTGCTGGTGACTAGGGAACACGCCATACCCCAGGAATACCCAGCAGCTAGGGAACATGGGAACACTCCGAGAAGACAACAGCACTTGGTGCGTTCCTTGAGGAACTTCGGACAGAGACAGAAACAGGTGCCTGAAGTCACCTGGTGGCTGGGTGTTTCCCACCCCACCTCCTGGCAGGCCCCTGCACCGTCCTACCCGGGACTTCTCCTCCAGCCGTGTCATCATGACCACAGTGGCCGTGCGCTGTTCCCACACCATCCGCCAGAAATCGCCCATGGTCTCAGGTAGTGGGCCCTGTGTAGCAATGTAGGCATTCTGTTTGCGGTAGCCATCGATGTAGTTGGCGTTGATATAGTCACTCCCTGGGACACCTATGGGCACGAAGGGACATAGGAGAGCATTATCCCAGAGCCCCCCGTCCAGCCCACCATCCCCTGGTGCACCCCTGGGACTCACGGGCCTCTCGTACAGGATGGAACGTCACCCCAGCCAGCAAGGAGGAGAGCAAGGGGATGGGAGGGGGCGCTGCCCTTGGCTCACCATCGATGGAGGTAAGGATGACCCGTGAGTGGTCGTAGGCGATGACATTTGCGTAGCGGTTCTTGGGCTTGTTCACCTCCAGGTTTGAATTCTCCCATGTGAACTGCTGTCCAGGGTCAATGGACTGTAGGAAGTGGAGGAGGCAGGTAGAGCAGGGTAAGAGCTGAGGTCTCCCTACTGCCCCCAAGACCCAGCCTGCCAGGTGGTGGCCACATGCTGCTTTTGCTCCTAGGCCACAACCAGCTCCGTGCCCCCAGCTGTGGAGCTCAGAGGCTACCACACCACCTGTCAGGTAGGTGATGAACAGAGGCCCTTCTGACCACGGCACCAAATCCCCTTGCCTGGTAGAGTGGTCGGGGTGGGGCAGAGGCAGGGGAATGTCCCTCGAGCCCTGCACCCAACTAATGAAATGAGTACAGACCAAGAGAGAGCAATGGTAGCCAGCCATGCAGTCCCCGACATCGTTGGGGCCTCTGGGCACCTGCCGCATCACCCTGTCCAGCTCTCCTTCCTGCAGGCAGGGCACAGTGCTCCTCTGGGGTTCACTCCCAGGCCTTTGCACTCTGAAACCTTGCGGGGGGCCCTCCTTTGCCCGTGGGATCTTGCACGCACAATCTGGAGCTGCCCACTACCCCGGCTGCAGCCTGGGCTCCCCGAGCTCCCGAGCTGAAGTGAGTGGCCAGCAGCCACCCGGGGGTCCCCCAGGCCCTGCCATCTCAACCCTTGCCAAGCGGAGTTCATCAGCTTCCCTCTATGCCCGGCTCTGCCACTGGAACACCATCTCGGTCAAAGGCACCTTCACCCCTTTACCCCCAAACCCTGGCCAGAACCCTCAAGCCATCCTCAAAAACCCCTCCGTGCTCGTCCCCTCAGTCACTGTGCCCTTGTGCTTCCCCGCCCCCGTGGCTCTCTTCCACCTGCTGCCACTGGCCTCAGCCAGGCCACTGCAGCCTAGACTCGGGTATTTCCCTCTTTGCTTCTGCCCCACTCTGACTTACTCTGTCCTGGAGCCAGAACAATCCTCAGAAAATGCAGATCTGATTATCCATTTCCTGCTCCAATGCCTTCCACGGCTCCAAATCACCACAGATGATAATGACCGTAACAGCTGAGTCTCCGTGAGAACTCACCGTGTGCCTGGCACTGTTCTAAGCACTTTGCATGTATTCCCTCACGTAAGCCTCCTATGAAGCAGGCTCTATTATTATCCCCCTTTTACAGAACGATACGATCCAAAGTTCCCAGCAGAGCCCACGATGCCCGCCATGTTTTGGCGCCAGCCTACTACTCTCCACACGACAGCAGGCACTGTTTCTTTGAGACATTCTTGCCCACCCCACCCCTCAGCCTGCCTCGGTGCTGTCAGCCTACTTTCTCTGCACATTCTGTCATATTTAATACTAGGGTATACTGTCATATTCAACGTTGACTATCTGTCTGAGCTTGTCTCCCCCACAGGTTGAGCTGCCTGAGGCATTTGTATCCATGTTCCCAGTATTCAGCACGGGTAAGTGCTCGACAGCGCGTGATGACTGACGGACTGACTGACCGACAAAGGTGACAGGGCTATGGGATTCGGGCTGAGGGAAAGCCCACAGCAGGCCTAGGCAGGCAAAGAAGGCTTCCTGGAGGAGGAGGGAAAGCTCACACTTGAGAAGTGAGCAGAAGGCGCGAGGGGGAACACCGTGAGCCTAGACAGTGAGATGCAGAGTCTCGTGGCAAGGAAGGGCCGGTGTGGGACACGGGACTGGATGAGTGTGGGCAGAGACTATGGAAGGCCCTCCTGGCCAGGTCAAGAACAGGGAGCACGATTCATCAATCTTGTTACCTTTGCAGCAGGGACTTATCGCAAAGCAGGCTGCAGTGGGTGCTCTACAGGTAGAGGCGGTATGCTCTCCTCGCAGCAGACACGTTCATCAATTTGCCTGCCAAGCTCAATTTCCTCTGCGGAAACCTGGCCCACAGCCCTCAGAAGGGGAATCCTGGGACCCCAGGGTACCACACACAGCCGAGGGCGGACGTCTGACTAGAGGGAGCAGACTTGCCGGCTGGGCTGAGCCAACCCATCAATCACCTATCCATTCATCATTGATCGAGGGTGAGTCCTGGGCCAGGCCTGTGCTAGGAGCAGGGGCAACAGCGGGACAGGAGCCGACGAGGCAGAACGACACCTCTGTCTGTGCTCCTTAGAGGAGGGGAGGCTCTCCTTTATCGTCTCCTTCTCTAGCAAATCCTTCCCCCAGCCCCTGACCAGCTGGGCTGCCTAGAAGCCCTCAGACCCCAGAAGCTGAAGTCGGGGCCCCAGCAGCTAGGAGTGAACAGAGTGAACCAGAGTGAACAGAGTATGTGGAGGGCTGTGAGCAGGAAGGTTTGTGCAGCCTGAGCAGCGAGCCTCGAGTCACCCAACTGTCCACTCTGTGACCTGTGCGGCTCTGAGAACATACGTGAGGGTGTGCGTGAGCAGGACACAGGCTGTCAGGCAGGCCTGGGTCTGACTGCCGGCTCCACTACACATCAGCTACTTGACCTCGGTCAAGTCACTTCCCTTCTCTGCGCTTCAGCTTCCTCATCTGTAAGATGGGATAATAACGGTACCATTTCATACTTCGAGGAAGACAGGATGAGAGGGCACATGCAAATTGCCCAGTCTGGTCTGGCCTGAGGTAAGCTCTTGATAAATGAGCTATTACTACTTGTGTGTGTGTGTGTGTGTGTGTGTGTGTGCGCGCGCGCGTGCACGTGCGCGATCCTCTGTCTGCTTCTGTTAGCAAGTGGGCACGTGTCTGAGTGTCCAGACTTAGGGTGCTTAAAAGGGCCTCAGACAGGCCTGGCACCCGAAGAGCTGAATTCCCTACTTGCCACTGCTGATCCCTCCAATCTGTACTCTGGGGAAGCCTGGAGCCGCCCACCCACAGCTGGGACCCGAGGCAGGGCAGGAGCTGGCACGGGGCTAGGCCTGGAGCAGGCACATGGCAGGGGGTACGGACGTCTCACCTCATACTCCTGGGAGAACTTGAGGCCATCGTTGGCTTTGAGGCGCTCAATGTTGTCTGCCAGGTCAGTGATGGGGATGGGCGGGTGGTCTCGCATACCTGGGGGCGGAGGCACATAAAGGCAGAGTCAGCGTGAGGCCTGTGCGGGGTGGTGGAGACAGCCCCAATCCATGTATGTGCACACGTGAACATGTGTGACCATGGAGCACTCGGCACTGGTGGCATGGAGACGGCAGCACATGCGGCGACAGGATGGTGGAGCACACGGCGGCCAGAAGGTGGGAGAGGACAGAGGGAAGTGTGTGTGCTGAGAGCACGTGTGGGCAGGTGCGCAGGGCATGTGTGCGGGACACGGCGCTGAGTGGGGGCACCAGGGCCTTGCCCGGCGGGTTCTCAGGGATGCCAGGCATCCTTCCTCCTGGGCTGGGGCTGGAAGCCCAGGTTGGGGGGTGGCGCAGCCGCACACCTGCCCCACAGGCCCCGCTTGTGCACAGCCCTCCTGCCCCTCACTGGCGCCAGTCACTGTGGGAGACTGGGTGACGTCATCGTCTCCACACTGAGTGTGTGGATGGAGTGGACGCAAAGTACAGAGACATGGCAGAATGACCCAGAAGAATCTAGAGAGAGAAGCAGAGATGAGGAGGGAGATGTGGAGACAGGAGAGGCACCCAGAAGGGGGTCAGACTAGGACTGGAGGCTACAGAGGCAGAGAGACAGGGCCGGGGCCAGAGGTAGGGAAGACAGGACTGGAGGGAGCTGGGGAGAGAGGTGGAGAAGGGGAGAAGAAGAGAGGAGAGAAGGGAAAGAATCTAAGGAAGGACGGTGGAGGCGACGGGGTGAGAAAAAGTTGAAGGAAACACACAGAAGCCAGAGTAGCCCCCGGAACTTGGAAAACTAACTTGAGATATTCGGGCAACTGGGGACACTGGAACCTGCAGAGAAAGAAAACACAAAAGATAGCGGGGCACGAGAAGAGAGCCCATCGACCTTCTCTGGTTACAGGGGACACATGGAGGGGCTGAGGGGGGTGGGCAGGCCCCACCACGGGCCCCTGCTGCCTCCCGGGGACACAGACCCATCTCCCACCCAGAGCGGAGCGCTCCCAACACCCGGGGGTCTGGACAGCCTTGGGGGCCCCTTTTTAAGACTGAATCCTATCCAACCAACCCTCATCCCCACTGGTATCAAAACTTGACCTTGGCTATTTTCAGATGGGGAGGCGAAAGGGGAGCGTGCTGCTTTCATATTGAGAGATGAGGCATGTATGGCCAGAAATGACAGGGTAAGTCTGCACGAGGAGATGCAGGAAACTATATATTCTGTGGGTCTGAAAACTTTTCAGAATAAAGACTAAATTATAGGAGGAAAAAAAAAGTTCACTCAAGTAAAAAAAAACAAAAAACAAAAAACACTAAGAAAACTTGCGATGCCCCTGGTCCCTCTGTCCCTTCTGATTCCTGGTTCTCTCAACACTCTGGGGACCACCGTGTCCACAGAGATGCCTCTCCCCACTGGCAGCCCCATTCCCTTGAGCTCCGCATCTCTGGGGGCTCATGGCCGGCCCCATTCCACAGTCTCTTCTGAACGCCCTCATCCTCTGCACTTGGCCTTTACCACATCTACACACTTCGTCTTTATCCCTCCTTTCCTCCCAGATCTCTGCAGCCACAGTGACTCAGGATCAGGGCCCTGGGCTCCTAGCTGCTCGGCAGTCCTCCTGGGCATATCTGCTCAGTGCCCACACCCAGGCCATGCCTTCCCTGCTGTTCTGACCACTTTCTTCTCATTGTGGAGAAAACCGAGCCCACCAGCCTAGAACCCAGCAGCGTGTTCCCTTTTACCGGCTTCACCCGCCTCCTGTCCTCTGCTGACCTGAATGCAGGGAGGCATGGCCACACTGCTCCCCTGGGCTACGTCACACCCCTCCCACTTGGGCCAGGGGCCTGAAGCCAGCTTCTGGGTTCTTGTCCCACAGCTGAGCACCCTTTACTCCTGCATCGATGGATCATCACCGGTAAACGATTTCCATATCGGTTAAAAGAAAAATCCCTCTTCAAGCCACACCTCTCTCCTCTCCTGCTGTGGTCCTGTCCATCCTATCCATCACACCCTGGCCTCTGGAAGGGGTCTCTCCACCTGCCCATTCCCCATTCACTGTTCCTCAACCAACCGAGATGCTTCTGCCCCCAGGACTCGGCCACCATGCTCTCTCTCTCCACAGTCCCAACTGCCAAAGCCAGTGGTCCTCCTGGGTGCACAGCCATCCCCGGCCTTGGCTTCAGGGACACTCCACTCTTCCCATACCCTTCCTCCTTGGCTGCTCCTTCTTAATCTCCCTGGCTACTCTTCATTCATCGTTTCTCAACATTTCACCTCCTACTGGCTGCCCCCCCTTCCGTTCTCCGGCTTTGGTCACTGCAGGCCGCTTGGCACCTCCTCCCATGTCCGTGGTTTCAGGCGGACGGCGGTGTGGAGGTCCAGACCCACAGGCCCAGTTGCCACCCGGAACCCCCTCCTCATTGTTCAGCCATAAGCCCGAGCCCTGCCACCTACTTCACGCTTCCTAAGACTGCCCTCCACCCCCCACAGCCACCCTCCTCACGCACCTTTCACTTACTCCCGGGGCTTTCCAGGCTCCCCATTTCTCTCCTCCAATCTGTCTTCCGCACAGCAGCCAGAGCGAGATTTCCAAATCACAGTTCTGACTCTGTCGCTCCCCTGCTGAAAACGTCTAATGCCTCCCTGGTGCTCTCATGATGCAGTCCAAACCCCTGAGCCTGGCGCTCAGGTTCCTTTGTGATAGACCTCTGCGTACCCTCCAGTCTCATCCGTGGGCTTTCAATACCCCAACTCCAATGAGGCAGGACACCCAGTGTCCGTATGCTGACTCCGCAGGACTATTTCCAACGAAGGGAGCTCCCTCCCATTTGCCTGACTCACGCCCACATGGCTCAGCAACCCCTCTCAGAGGGGGCTTCTCTGCCCTGCAGGCCCCTGGCATCCTGGAGCATGGATTCCTCACAGATATGATTCTGCTGGGTCACAACAGCCCACTAGGCTGCCCGGTTCACTTGCTCTCAAGACGCAGGACTTTGGAACTCAGTCACCATGGTGTTGAGGGAGCCCAGGCCACATAAAGAGGCCGCGTGTGGTCGTCACAGATGACAACCCCAGGTGGGCTCATGGCTGACTCTCGCACCAACACTGAGTCTTCAGAATTCAGAGGACGGGAAACTTTTCCATAAAAGCCAGACAGGAAATATTCTTGGCTTTGTGGATGTATAGTAGATGCTACTTAGCTTTACCTTTGTAGCGTGAACGTAGCCATACATAATTCATAAATGAATGAGTGTGGCTGTGTTCCAATAAAACTTTATTTGCAAAAACAGGTAGTGGACCATATGTGGTCATGGGCCAAAGTTTGCTAACCTTTGCTTTAAGTTTGTATTTATTTACTTTGAGAGAGAGACAGTGTGAGCACGAGCAGGGGAGGAGCAGAGAGAAAGGGGAACAGAGGATCTGAAGTGGGCTCTGCGTCGACAGCAGAGAGCCCGATGTGGGGCTCGAACCCACAAACCGTGAGATCATGACCTGAGCTGAAGGCAGACGCTTAACTGACTGAGTCACCCAGGCGCACCATTCCCCGCCCCCCACCTTTTTAAAGTTTTTATTTATTTATTTGCTGACCTTTGCTTTAAATGATTCTAGCTCTCAGACTCCAAGTTTCCAGGTGAGGGCCCAGACATTCTGGAATAGAGACAAGCTGTTCCTGCTATACTCTTATCTGAATTTCTAATTCACAAAAACTATGAGGGGTAACACATAATTATTGTTTCAAGCCATTAAGTTTTGCAGTACATTAATATGCACCGATTTAACCAGCTCACATATACACAAGCCCTGTATGTATGTTAGTTCACTCACTCAACTCAGTTGTCTGTGTGTCCATTTTACAGGTACCCAATTAGAGACCACTGTGTGCACAGTACAAGGGATGACAATGAACAAGACACAGTTCATGGCCCCACAGAGCTTGGACTGTCATTGAGGCAATTCTAGCCCAGTGTAAGAGGAGTCATAGTGGAAGAATCAGAGAGGTTCTGGGAGCCAGGGGAGACCCCCAGGCCTATGTGGGGGCTGGGGCAGGTTGGGAAGCTTCTAGGGGAGGGGTCTGAGCTGCGTCTACTGGGGCACAGGGAGGGAGTGACACCTTAGAAAGAGGAGACAAGAGAGCCATCCGTAAGTGGCTGGAGAAGGAAGGCAGATATAAAGCCCTATGTGGGGTCCCTGTGCTCACACCGTAAATCTAGGTACCCTATCCTACCCCAAATGACTGATGGGGCATGTCCTACCAACACACCCCTCTTTGGGGCAGAGGAGACAAAGTGCAGGTGCAGAGGCTGGCCACCTTGTGGCTGGGATGTGGGCTATGTGAGGATCCTTAGCCTATATTTGGAGGCCTGACCCAAGGTAAGGCAGGGCTTGAGTAGCTGTTGGATATAGAAGCTTCTGTCACTTCAGTGAAGTGAATGGGTTCAAGAAGAGGGGCAGAAAGAAGAAACAGGGATAGGAAATGGGGGCATGAGGCTAGAGTCTCTTGGTAGAGACTCCAGCACCTGCAGGCCCGGGCTGGGGGGCAGGTGGGCTGGAGGAGCCGCCCTACCTGGCGTCTGGTAGTTGAGCCGTCGCATCTCCACGGGATCTGAGGAGTGGGCCAGCAGGGAGTCCTTCAGCCCGATTGACTGCTCGTCCTTGGACGATGGCGAGTGGGTCCTCTTCCTGAAGAGGCAGAAGGATGGTTGGTGAGAACTTGAGGTCCAGGTGGAGGACAGAGATGGACGGCATGGTTGGCTGTGGCAGAGCCCCTGTGTGTCCGGCTTGGTCCCTCCCACTGCCCCACCCTGGGGTCTCTGAGCGCAGGGGAGCCAGTGGCAGAGCAGCTTTAACATGGAGAACACAGGGTGGGGCGGGTGGGGACACAGAAGGACTGGAGAGTGGACAGAGGGCCAGTGCAGCGAGGGGGAAAGGGGTTGCAAAGGCTGGTGGCACCTTCCAAGAGAGGGGAGGTCACCGCTGGGCAGTGGCTGCTGTCCCCAAGGCCACCACAGCTGAGGCAGCAGGAGCCACCAGGAGTAAACATGCAAACGACACGTACGATACACAAACATCACAGAGAGCTGGGCCCCGGTTGTCTGTCTCTCGGTATCAGGGTAAATGTCCAGAGCAGCAGGGGAGGGACGGGGAAGGCGTCACCCTAGCTGGGCGGAGTCCTCCTTCATCGGCCTCAGTTCCCCCGTCTACAGGGACAGGGTCAGAGACAGACCACGGGGTCTAGCTGCTGACAAGCATCCAGGGGCTGCTCCCGCTATGTGCACGCGGGTGTTTGCGTAAGTGTGAACGAGTGTGTAGAAACACACACGTCCCCCTGCCCTGCAGCCAGTGCTCTCTGCACATGGGTCTCCTGCAGCACTCAGGTAATCTTAGAGAACTGGTTGCTGGTAGAAGGCTCTGGTGAGCTCGGAGTCAGTCTGTGCACTCCGGGGAAGCACTAAAGTCTGCACTATGCTTGTGCCCTGGGGAAGGGGCATCCCCTGTGCAGCGTACAAGTCGAGACAGTGACAGAGCCCACCCCAGAGCCTGCTGAGCCGACCAGATAAGCATAGGCCAGGAGGCTTCCGGTCAAAGCACCGCCCCTCCCTGCTGGGCCCAAAATGTGCACAGGGATAAGGAGTGAATGGGGAGGCGTGTGAAGAGAGAAGGAACGAGTCCTACCTTTCTTGTTTACTAGGTCCCGAAAGACAGGCAAGGACAGAAGAGAGGAATGGTCATTGTTTCCACCAAGCACTCAGGCCCTCTCACGACATGGGGAGACGCTGAGGGACCTGTTTACGGCACCTATATGGCCTTCACAGGCAGGGGGTTGGCTCTCCTAACAGACACCAGGACCCAGACGGGATGGAAAGGACACTCCTCAGGGTCCACCCCCCACTAGTCTCCATGCCCTGGACCAGGAAAGCCTGTCCCTATTCACCCTGGGAGGAAGGAATGAACTCTTCAGGAAGGAGGCCCTCGGACCAGGTCAGGGATAGGGGAGAGACGGGACACAGAGCACAGGAACTCCTATGTGGAGACGTGTTCAGACATACAAACCGATGTGTGCTCACTGACAAATGTTCGTGAACGAGCCTTATGGGCTCAGCAGTGTGGTGGCTGCTGAAACACAGGCCTAGTGATGTGCCCAATGAAGCATCACTGGGGCAGAAGTAGGGACCTGGGACAGCCTTGTGGGCACCAGAGCCGGGAAGGGAGTCTTTCTTTTTTTTTTTAAAGTAAGCTCTATGCTCAACATGGGGCTTAAACTCACAACTCCACGATCAAGAGTGGCAAACTCTCTCAACTGAGAGCCCCTGGAAGGGAGTCTTGAAGGATGCAATGACAGCAGCCTGGTGGGCACGAGTGGGAAAGCTGCAGAATGGAGGGGGCACAGCCCCGGCCAGCCAAGCGAACTGCATCAGTTCCGTGACAATGTTGGGAATGGGACCAGACTGGTTAGCCAGGTGTTTGACTGTCAGGTTAGAGAGCTCATGCTTTACTTCAGGAGCCACTAAAAAGTTTTAAACTGAGGGTGACGAAGCTTTGGTACCTTTCAGGTTGGCAGGGGGATGGGTAGGAGGGGAGGCTCTAAGAGCAGGTGGCTACTACTAGCTGAGAGAGAGCACTGAGGAACACCGTTTACCAGGTCCCCAGCTGTGCCTGGACATGCACCGTCTTGTGCGGAGCCTACTGGGAGTGGAGGAGGAGACGTAGCCATCTTTAGGACAGAACTCCCAGGAGACCAGGTGGAGTGAGGGAAGAGGAGGGCCGAGGCTGGCCCCCAGGTTTCTGACTGCTAAATAGTCCCTCGTGATAGGGACTGCAGGGGAAGAAGGTTAAGGGGAAGGTTCAAGACACGCTGAGTCTGGGACTACTGGGGATGCCGTGGTTACAGCAGGCGTTCAATAAATGTGTGCCAAATGAATGTCTGTGGGTACATGGGCCCACAGCTGGGCCTGGACCTCTCTAGGCCTAAGCGGGAGAGCCAGGCTGGGGAGTCATCTAGGAATGGCGTCAGAGGAAGTGCTGAAGGTAGGAGACCAGGAGAGGGCGGTGTCCTGAAGCTTAAAGACAGACATGTTCACACCCACCGAAACAGAGAGACAGATGGACACACGTGCCCAGGGATGCAGGTGAACCAGCCCTCTGTGAAGCTGTGGCTCCTCGTCACACCTAGGCTAACATACACGTGTGTGCACACACACTGCTTCTGCTCTTGTGGGCTCCCACTGAGCCCAGGGGCCGGGTGCAGGCCGCTGTGGCTGCCCTGTACCTGCGCGAACCATGCCGGGAAGGACCTGAGAGTCCAGGGGCAGGTGGCTGTCTCCTGGGGTGCTGGGTGCAGCACTCACCTCTTGAACAGGAGGATGGCGATGACAATGAGGATGATGAGGATGACTGCCAGGACGGGGCCTGTCACCCACAGCATCTCAGGCTCCTCCTGCTGCTGGGCTGGTGTCACCTGGACCACGATCTCATCGGAGTAGGGGCTGGAGGCATAGCGCTTCTGTGGCCCAGTGGAGGAACAGCATGGGCGGTGAGCTCAGTGTGAGGTCCCCCACCCTCTGCCCACCAAACCTGGAGAAAGGGCTCTGGGGCTGCGCTATGCTGGGCTGGAGCCAAACAGGCCGACCTGAGCCTGGCCAGCTGACCGAGTCCCTAGGGCTAGATAAGGTCTGGCCTTCTGGGTCCTAGGGGCTGACGTCTTTTGAGATTCCCTAGTGCAGGTCTGGGGTCTCTGGGGCAGCCCTAGGCCTGGGATCTCATGGTGTTTGAGACTAGTCTAGTCTCGGGGTACTGAGAGCCCAGGCGGCTCAGGCAGACCTGGTCCATGGGTTCCTTCAGGGAGGCGAGCACAAAGCACTGATAGCTCAGGTCCGGAGACAGGGGCCGGTTGTAGAAGCCCCGGTAGCTCTTCTTGTCCCCCAGGGTGAAGGTCTCAGGGAGCACGTCCACCTGAGCAGCCACGTATGGCTTCAGCCGCTCTGCCTGTCGCCGACGTCGCCGTTCCTCACTCCCCTGCTCGATGGCCTCCAGAAGCTGACAGAGCAGAGCCAGGAGTCACGCCGGACCTCAGACCACGTGCCCCTGGGCCTATGGCCTCAGACATCTTCTCCCTGGACTGAGACTGAGGCTCACCGTCCACATAACAGGCCTGGGCCCGGCCTGGCCCACTGCCCTCACGGAATAATGCCACACACCGGCACAATGCCACTCCTCCCTGCCAACCCAGTGAGGAGAGGCCCTCTGGGTAACCTGCCCCTCACTCTAACCAGAGAGGGCTGGCTCCCACACCTCTGTGAGGACAAGGGATTCCCAACATGCCGAGGGCTCTACTCTAGCCTCTCGGGACTGCCCCAAGTCTACAGGGCTCAGGAACTTCTAGACCCGTACAGGGATCTTTGCTTCTTCCTGTCCTGAGGGATCCTCAGCAAATCCCTCTAGGGAATCTCTGCAAGCCTTCCAGTTTTCTGGGAAACTCCCAGGGGGCTGCTTCAGAGTCCCAGAGAGGACCAGGCTTCCAGGCAGAGCAGCCTGAGAGTGAGTCCAATTTGGGGGAGAAACTGGGGCCACAGCCAAGCAGAGCAATGGGGCTGTCATTGCCAGTGCCCCGTCCCATCGCAGGTACCTCGTCCAGCTCTAGCTCCTCGGGTGTGCTCCATCTCGGGGCCAGCATGCTCCCGCCCACACGGTCGATGGGTACCACCACGATGTAGAACCACCTAGGCGGGCAGAGCGGGAATCAGGCCTGTCGTCACCCACGCGCCCGTCGCCAGCCCTGCCCCGCCCCCACCCACGGCTTCATCTGCACACCTGATGAGGGTGCTGTCCTGCACGTGGGGCATGGAGAGGGTGAAGCGACCGTCCTCTATGTAGGCGGAGGCAGGCAGTGGCTTGTGCGGCAGGAGGTCCGGGGCCGTGCGGATGGACACGAGGTGCTGCAGGCCCCCCGCGCTGCTGCCGCGGTTCATCAGCACAAATGAGTACTCCGTGTTCGGCTGCAGGTCTGCGATCAGCTTCCGCATGGAGTGCCCATCCACCTCCACACTCTGCCCGTTGTACAGAATCTGCGGGGGAGAGGGACAGGCAGTGCGCTGGGGTGAGCCCCCCCCCCCCCCCCCACTGTGGGCCTACAGGGCACAGAGTGTGCATCCACCTGACTGGGAAACCTCACCACAGACGCCCACACCTGGGACTGGCGCGACGCCCTGGGGCAGGCCGGCAAGTGTGTCGGGCTTGGCTGGCCATGGCCCTCACCCACCTTGAAGGGTACCGCGGACTTGTAGGAATCGGGGACCTCCCAGCTGAGCAGCACAGAAGTTTTCATAGCAGCCGCCACCCGGAAGTTCTTGGCGAACACTGTGGAACACAAGGAAGGGCGGGGAGTCAGCCGTGGCTGTGTAACCGGGGGCCGGGGCGAAGGGTTCCCTGCCAGGAAGAGATGCTGGCCAGGGCTGAGGGTCCGGAATGGCTGCGGAGGCCAGGTACCCCACTCCGAGCCAGCTTCAAATCCCACAGCTCGGCTCTCAGCCCAGACTCCTCTTCACAGGGAGGACTGAGCTGGGCAGATGCCACAGGACCCGTGGTCAGGATCTCCAGAGGTGCTGGTCAGTGACCAGATGTCAGTGGGATTCAGTCATGAGAAGCACGTGACCCCACGCCAGAGCACGGTGGAGCATGTTCACTAGAAGTCAGTGGGTCATGGCCCCAAGAGATCAGTGTCCCACACCCAAGGATGGTGATGCAGTCAAAAGAGATCAGTGGGTCAAGGTCACGAAAGATTGGAGTCACACAGCAGAGGTCAGTAGGTCAAGGAGAGCAGAGGTCAGGGGTCGCACACTGAGAATGTGGCGCCTGTTCGCTAGAGGTTAGTGGTCATGGTCATGAGAGATTGGAGGGTCACACAGCAGAGGCTGGTGGATCACAGTCGCCAGAGGTCAGTGGGTCAAGGAGAGCAGAGTTCCCCAGGCGCAGCCACATGCCCGCGGCACACACCTTGCTCCACGGGCATGGTCCGGGACTGGATGCTGGGGCTGAGTGGGCCGGCGCCTTTGCTGGTACGAGCGCGGACCTTGATGTCATAAGTGGTATCCGGCTTGAGGCCGGACAGTACCAGGTGGGTGTCAGCAGTGATGTTTTGTAGCTCCTGCTGGCTGTTGATGTCACGGTACACCACGGAGTAGTTGGTGATGCGCCCGTTCCTCTCCGCCAGCACCGGGGGGTCCCAGGTCAGCTCCGTGGTAGAGGTGGTCAGCCCTACCACACGCAGGTTTTGGGGGAAGCCGCTGGGTGCATCCTCAGGAGTGGTGATCTCCTTCTCGAATTCCTCTCCGGGGCCAGCCCGGTTCTTGGCAGCAAGCCAGAAAATGTAGGTGGCCCCCTTGTGCAGGCCGATGACTGTAAAGTGCTGGTCATCTTTGCCAAAATCCATGATAGTGGGCTCTGCCTCGTCGGCCCGGCGGTACCGCAGTCGGTAGCCCAGCAGTTCGCCAGGCAGCTCCTTGGGAGGGTGCCACTGCAGCAGCGCGGTGTTCATGGCCGTGGCGCTGACCATCATGGTGGGCCGGCCTGGGACTGAACAACCACGCGCTGGGCTCTGGCGCTGCCCGCCCTGCCGCCCCACCCTCGGCTCTGTCCCCGACCCCGCACTCACCTGCCCCGGTCGTTGCCACAATTTTGGGCTTGCTGCGGGCACCATCCCCCTTGGTGGTGTAGGCGGCGACAGTAACGGAGTAGGTGGTCTCTGGGGTCAGGCCGCTGATGGTGGTTTCCTAAGAAGGAGGAGGGGCCCAGTCTCATCACAGAGGAGCCAGGAGGCCAGCCCGTGCCAGCCACCTGAGGACCTTCGCCGGCAGGGAGCCTCCAGGGCTCACAGGGCCAGAGGTCCCGGGGCGTGGGATGCTGGGCGATGACGGACTCTGCTGGATGCGGGGCAGGCAGGTGGGATGTGTGCCCAGGAGGACCCCGCCTGTCCCAGGAGCTGCACGCCTGGAGCAGACAGCTCACCCTTCCTTTCAGATTAGAACAAAGGGCTACACTGTTCCTTCACTCCACTGCGCTGCGAGTGACACCTCAGGAGGTCTGTGTACACATGACACACAGGGCACAGAGCTCCGCACGCACGGGGCAGCTTGCATGACTCTTGGCACGCACATGCACGCAGCCTACAGCTTCTCTTGTAGGAGGGCAAAGGGCTACCATAGTGCACACGTGCACACACCACACCCACACCCACACCCACACTGACAAGCAAGGTGCAGCGGGCCAAGGTGCTGCCCTGCAGGACCCGGCCAGGACCCCATCTGGCCACATGTAGGAGTGGGCTCTGTGACTACCGAATGCCTTGCAAATACGTTGTGAGAAGGGAAGAAAGATGAGGGAAGGAAGATGAATAGGACAGGAAACACCCACCCCAGGGAACGTATGTCCCCACTGTCCCCAGTGATACCTAAGAAGTCAGCCAGGGCAGTGTCTCCCAGCCTTGGCAGGCCCTGCCTACATGCCCATCTCCAGCCAAGGCATCCTTTCCAGACATGCGGAGAAACACCACAGGAGGCCAAGCCACGCCACACGGGGAGAGTGGGAAGAAGGGAGGGGACCACCGTGCAGTGGGAACAGA
The DNA here is from genome assembly GCF_007474595.2 of Lynx canadensis. NCBI lineage: Eukaryota > Metazoa > Chordata > Mammalia > Carnivora > Felidae > Lynx > Lynx canadensis. The sequence goes on along the minus strand of NC_044310.1, from coordinate 33,853,198 downwards.
GCTGTCACCACCAACCCTGGTGTCCCTCCAGCTCTGAGTGGTAGGTGGGGCCCCCGCAGCCACCACCAAACCCTCGCAGACACCCTCCTGCCCCGGCTGGAGGGTGTCCCAGGGCTGGGGCTCCAGAACGCACCAATGCCGGAACCAGCTCCTCAGGTTTCCCTCCCAGCCTGGGCCCAGGAGCAGGTGATTTTTCACTCCAGGGATCAATAAGGCCTAATGATCAGGATCGGATTTAACTCCATCCCTGTCTGGTCAGAGCAGGGGCCAGGCCCTGGTCGATCACAAACACTGGCCTGAAATTGCTGCTCGACAGGCGAGAAGTAAGGATTAGAGGAAATGCCAATCGCTGCTCAGCTCGCTGCTTGAGTCTAAACGCCAATTTTCTCTGGAGGTGGCTGGTGGCCTGTGGATCTCGGCGGCTCAGGCTGGGGGGAAAGGCGGGGGAGGGGAGTGTCCCATGAGCCCAACCTGACCCAGGTCTCGCCCGCGCTCGCACACCTGTTACTTACATAGTCCTCGGACTCCTCTGGCCGCCACTGACCGCGGGAGGGAGAGAAAGGGAGACAGGATGTGAAGGACTCTTGCTGGAGGGGGCCCGGCCCAGCAGGGCAGAGGGAGGGCAAGGGCCTCTGAAATGCCCATGGGGGTAGCACCCCAAAACCACTCCCCATCTGGAGATCCCAGCCCATGCTGTAAGCCAGGGCCGAGGAGGGGAGGGAGACTAGGAAGCACACAGACTGAAGAGGGAGGGCTCCTGGGCACGGGAGGGACCAGAGAGCGCCACCTACAGGTGCTCTGAGGGAGAGGCTGCCAGATAGGGGTGAAGACACCCACTCCTTTGGGAGCAGGGCGACTGCATCCGGGTTTGCCCAGGAAGGTCCTGGCCTGCGGCTGTTGTCATGGTATGATTATTCAGCGTCTCCTTTCACTCTCAGTTGGGAGACAGATTATACAGTTTTCCCAGGCAGGTGGGTGTCCCAGGAATAGCGAGAGCTGCACTGGGGTTGGGAGATGGGGGCAGGCTGGCCAGCAAGATGATGGAAGTGTGAATGCCAAGCTTGGAGTCTAGGCCCTTCCCCACAGGCACAGGGGGAGCAGTCAGACCCCTATTCCTTCCTGAGGGTGCCTGAGATCTTATTACGGTAGCAAGGCATGGTTCAGGGCTGGCAATGTCGCTGTTTCTTGGTATGTTCTTCTTTAGGCCGTGACGCATGTAGGTGGAGGGACTGAGGTGTCTGTTCTGTGGTCTGGGGACACTGGAGGACTGAGGCTGGCTGGTGTCCAGCACAGCAAAGGGAGATGGCCCATGACATCTTCAGGCTAGAGCAACCAGAAGGTCCTCTGGCCCAACCACCCTTAAAGTGCTGGTCCAACCTCTGTCCACTGACTGCGGTCCCTCTTGTTCTGAGAAGCTCTGTTGGAAAGGCCTTGCAAGGAGCATGGGACAGAATATGGCAGGAGACCATCAACAGGTTCCTACTGGCCACGGACACTTTCAAAGGTATGGCTGGGCCCGCCTCTGCTCTAGGTTCCTTGTCTCGGAGTAGGGGTGGGGGGGTGGGGGAGGGGGAGACTCTCACTGTCCAAGCCAGGTCTGGGCAGGAAGGTCTTCACAACGCACCTCTCCCGTGTTGGAGGCAGAGTGAGGGCAAAGAAGGAGAGACAAAGCAGATGAAGCACAATGGAGGGAGAGAGGACAGAAGGGAGCAGTGGGAAGGAGAGAGGAGAAGAGGGCGAGGCAGGCACAGGCAGTGAGAGGAGACACAGAGAGGGAGGAAAAACATCGAGTGAGAAACAGACAAAGCCGACATGGAGACACACATAAAAGGAAACAGGTCTGGCTACACACTCGAGCGGGGCAGGACCCTCATGGTTCTTCCAGAACTGATGGGGACCCTGGGCTAAGCAGATGGTGCTGTTGGGTGAAGACGGACAGGCTGTGGTGTCCCTGACAGGGTGGTCGGAGGACAGCTGGGCCCTGTGGCTGGGCTGGGGACCAGGCCCCTCCATCTTCAGTTGGCTTTCCTGGAGCTCAGGTTTACCCCCGTCATGATATGTTTGAAACCAGATGGACAGTGTCCCTCCTCCTGTAGCCCAGCTCCCTTCAAACCACTTGGAACCAGAAGGGGGCACCTGAAAGGGTGGCTCCAGAACCCCACTGGCTGCAGCTGTGCCGCTGGCCCTCTAGGATGGGAGGGGCTGGAGGGAGCCCATTCCGGGGATGTTTCTGGGTGGGTGTGTCTGTGGAGGCTCCAGGAGGAGTCCTCAACCTGCCCCAGGAATGCAGGCGGGTGCACATGTCCGCCTCCTCCACCCCCGTTCTCTCTCAGCACTGGGCAGGATGAGAGGAGGAAGAGGGCACCCTCTGGCCAGAGAAGAAATTTGGCTTCAGAATTAAGCTCAGCCGGAGGCAAGAAGGCCCCATCTGTCTGTGTGGGTGAGCCCACCCTGAGTACAGCAGGCAGAACATGGGGTCTGCACCTGCACTTCTGGGCCCAGCTCAGGTAGGGGTGAAAAGCTGGCTGGGGAGGGCATGTGGGCTCTGAAGGGAATCTGGGCTCCTTCCCCCAGGGCTGCCTCAGTGCTGCCCACTGTGAACCCCCTCCCCAAGACCCTGATTCTGGATGGGGAGACCTCGAAAGCAGACCACACCAGGTGTTACGACTCTTCAGCAGAATCTTTTGGGAGGAAACTCGCCATAACAATTACAGCCCTTTCTAGGAGTTCAGAGTCCAGAGACTGGGTTTCTTACCCAAGCTCAGCCACCTATTTCCTGGGAAACTCTGGGCCATTCACATAACCTCCCAGTATCCCAGGTTCTTTACCTGAACAGCAAACCAGTGCTCAGAATACCCCAGGGACCTCACCCTAAGCTCACGGGTGAAACTGTTATCCCCTGGAGGACATTAGTGCACAGAGGAAGACAGGAGGCTGGCTGGCAGGCCCAGACCTTGAGCGTAAACACCAGGGGCCAAGCCATCCTCCTGAGGGCCAGGCGTAGAGCCACACCCAGCTGGGCCATTCACAGAACTCTGCCATGGCCAAAGGCTGAGTTGGGGGAGATGACAGGAGGAGGGCTCTCCCTGCCCTGGCTGTGGGAGGAATGGCTGCCCAGCCCAGCACTGTTGAGCGGGGGAAGGCAAATCTCAAATCCCAGCCTAACTGACAGTGAATGTGCTTTCTGCAAAACACAAAGGAGGGCTTAGGGGGCTGAAGCCCGGGCAAAGGGTGACAATGGAAGCCGGGCTCTGTGCAGAGAGGGCTCCTCACTGCTAGTGCTGGTATCTGAGCCACAGAGGTGGCTGCCAGGCTGGGATAGTCACCAGGGCAGATGGGGCTGGCAGGGCCTGGGCTGGCGTAGGCAAGACGGAAGAGTGTTTCCTGGAACCCAGCCCTAACCTTCTGGTCTAAGCACCTCCTAAGCCTAATGCGGCAGGACATCTCGGTGTCTTAGTCCCGAGGGCAGGCAGGGGATGGGTCAAACCTGGGCTCCAAAGAGGTAGCAGAGCATGCTGGCCTCGTCCACCTTTCCACCCCACCGCCTCCCAGTGACACACCTGAGCCTCAGCCAGCATGACGTCCTGGATGATGGGTGGGCCACGGGGCTCGCCATTCTCCAGCCGCACGTAGGTGACCTGGTAGCCGCGGATCTGGCCATGCTGCTTGCTGGGGACGGGCAGTTTCCAAGAGACACGCACAGCAGTGGAGTTCAACGGTTCCACCTCCACCTTTCGCGGTGGCCCACTGGGCACTGGGGACCGGGAAGAGAAGAAAGTCGGGCCTGGTGGTATGGACCTTGGCTCGGGGGGGGCACAGCACATTCCAGGGCCTTGCCTTTGCACCCCACTGCTCCAGTAAAGGCCCTCACAGAGTTTTTGTAGACTGTCTGTCCCTGCTGAGGACACAGGAGGGGTCCCTTCACCTAGCACAAGGAAGCCCTGCCGACCCCCTGGGCCCAGAGCTATCTCACTTGGTGGGGAGGGCAGTGGTGAGGCACCAGGCCTTTGGTCATCCTAAGGTGGGCACAACCTGTCCCATCTCCTCCTGGCACCCATATCATGCCAACATCTGGCCAAGAGTGAGTCTTGCTGGTTCTACTCTGAGCGTCTCTTGGACCAGTCTTCCCAGTCTCCACCTCCCATATCTTAGGTGGGACTGCTTCTTCCATCTTAGCCTTTTAAGGCTCCAGCTGCCTTGGAGACCGTTGCAAAGGCTGGGATTTGGTCATGGGCTATCCCACAAGCTCTGTTTCCCCACTCTGGGCTATTAAGCCCCCATCAGGAAGAGGAGTCCTTCCCGGCCTGTGTGAGGCAGAGGCCCTGGGGTGCGCGGTGGGTGGTGTCTGGGAGGGGTGCCTCCCCTCCCCCGCCCCTCCCCTCGGTGCCAGCGCCTACCGTCCTCGTCCGTGCGCACTAGCACCGGGCTGCTCTCCGGGCCGGGGCCCACGTCCGTGTGTGCCCGCACCCACACCCGGTACTCCGTCCACTTCTCCAGGCCCACCAGGTCCCAGCTGGAGTGCTCGCGACTGATGCTCTCCACCACATGCCGCCCTCGGTCCTCGCCGTCCACTGCCTCGTAGGCCACCGAGTACTGGGTGATAACGCCGTTGCGGCTGTCGGCTGGCGGCGGGACCCAACTTACCCGGACCGTGGTGGAGCCCGTGCTCACACAGGTCACCTTCTGGGGAGGGGCGGAGGGGGCTGGGGAAGACAAATGGGGGGAAGCAGGCAGATGGAGGGTGGGGGTCACGGACACAGTGACGAGTCACAGAGGATGGGAAACTCACCCAGGCCGGCTAGTCCCTGAGTACAGAATGGCTAACCCAGGGCCCCTCCTAGGCAGGCTGCCACTGCTGTTGCCAGACAGCCTGGCTCCCTCTGGACCACAGGCTCTGCCTGTGTACACACACACACACACACACACACACACACACACACACACCCCGTGTGTCCCACATACACATATGGTGTCTTTCACACATATGGGGCTTTAACAGCACCTCACACACACACAAGGTCTCTCCCACACATATGCTTTCTCTCACAAAACACACACAACTGCCAGATACACATGAGCGTGGGCCGGGACTCCCTGACCCCTTGCCCCCATCACACACACAACCACATATGGAGAACTCTAGCTGCTGTGCCCACAGCTCTTGTCAGGACCAGCAGCCCCAGTGGCTCTTCTGGCACAAGGTAGCTGTGGCCTGTGCCTTCCTGGACAGGGTGTCGGAGCCACAAGCAACCACAGAGACTGGAGGCCAGATGGGAAAGAGGCCAACGGCCTTGACTGATTTGGAGAAAGTGTGCCCTATGGAGGTGCTCGCACTCAACCAGTTCCTTGGAGTTAGGACACGGGGCTGTGCCTCCCTTATTCCCAGTGACGTTTCTAGACCTTATTCCCACAGAGGAGCCTAGTGCCACAGCATGGTTTCCTCACCGTCCAGAGTTCTGCTCCCACCCCTTGCCTGGGTGACTTCGGTAGTCCCCCTCCTGAGCCCCCGAGCCCCTCATCTCCAGGGCTTTCTCCTCCCCCGCACGGCTGTGGCCGTGCCCTTGATACTGCCGAGGCTCGGAATGGCCCTATCCCCCAAACCGTGGCCTCCGACATCCCCTTGCAGACCTTCCCCCTCCCCCAGCTCAGCTGCTCAAGGTCCCCAGCACTGTACTGGCTCTTCAGCGCCCCCAGGGACCTCCGCCCATTGACCTCCTCCGCCCTCAATACTGAGCTTAGACCCGGAGGTCCCACACCTCACCGCTCTTACATGCCCCTTCAACTCTCTCACCTACTCTTCCCATGCTCTTGCCCGGCCTGTGCCAAGCCCTGGATGGATCCAACCCCTCTGCCCTCTTCCAGGCAGCCCTGGGACAGGTAGGTCACCTGCCCTGGAAGGCCGGCATCCTATGAGCACGTCCCCAGTGGCCTCACCCGGGGGCCCTGCATGCTGCCTGTGGCCTCTGTCCTCTGCCCGGCTTGATTCACTGCTGTATACAGCATGCTTTCAACCTCCTCCACGCTCTAACCTTTAGCTCTCAGCACACAACTGTCTCCCACCTTGCAGAGAAGACTGAAGCCTCCCACCAGCAGCTCCCTCCATCTCTTGCTACCAAACCCACCCAACAATTGTAATCTCACTGAGCCGCCCTTGCTTCCCACGGGGAGAGAGGTATGCCCTCCTGTCCAAGGCAGATCTCTCCCATCCATGCTCTGCCCCCTTCCCCAACCTCCTGAGCTTCCAAAATCCTTCTCTTTCCCAAATTTTTGACTTTTCTGAACAGACTCATTCCTAGTAATGCTTAAATATGCTCAAAATCCTATCTTAAAAGACAAAACCCACACTCAGGACCACAACCCCCCTCTCCAGCTGCAGTGGTCCCTCCCTCCAGCTAAAGTCCTCACAGTCCTCAACCCAGTGGACACTCCAGTGTTCCTCTGGCTCTGGTCAAGCATCTGGTCTGCTTCTTCCAACCTCTAAGATGCTCCCCTCTCCTTAATTTCCTGCCATCTCTGGTCATCCTCCTCAGGGTCCCCCACCTCTAGCCCAACATCACCACTGACATGGCATAAGGCATCTCGGGCTGTAGTGCCTGCTTAGGTCCCACTTCCTACTCTCTTCCCAGGTCCATACCTCAGAAGCAAGGAATCTGCCTGACACTTCCCTTTCCCTCAGCACCCCAAACCCAATCCATCACCAAGTCCCAGCCAGCTGGCATCCCAGGCAGCTCTCCAATCCACCACCACCTCATCTGAGCTGCCACCTTTTGCACAGACTACCACACAGCCCCCTGCCTGGCCTCAGGCACCCTGCTGGGCTGTCCTGTGCACTCTTGCACAGCAGCCAGCCAGCCCTCCCACCTGTCCTCTGAACCTGAAGCCAGCTGCCATGGTCTGGTGGCTGCTCCAGCCACACTGGCCCCCTGCTCACCACTGACCACTTTAGGGCCTTTGCACCTGCTGACCCTCTGCGTAAGGCCTGTGTCACCCAAGGAAGCCCCTTTGGCCCTTCAGACCAGACGAAGCTCCCATCCCCTCATCTGTCTCTTCCACAGCACTTAACACAAACATAATTAAGAGCTCATTTGGGTAACTGCAGGTTTAACATCTATCTGCCCCACTAGACCAGGATCCCCGCAGGTGGGAGGCCACGTCAGGGTCACTGCCAGCCCCGCACCGTGCACGGGCGCAGCAGGAGCACAGCAGGTGCTCGCAGGATGGATCCATGAACACCAGGTCCCACATAGCTGCCCGACATCACTGGCACATTCACACACAGCCCCGTGTCACATGGACCACCTCACAGACCCTGCCGTGTCTAGGGTGAGTACCTGTGCTGCCTCAATGCCATGATCCTCTCCAGCCATACATCTGTGGCCCCCATTATCACACAGACCCTCATGGCCACTCAATCACAGGGCACGCCAGACACTCGTTGGACACACATGCAGGTGCTGTACAGTCAGGCGGTCAGACGGAGTCACACGCAGGCAGGAACACGGTAACACACAAAGCCACAAAGTGTAGCACAAATGGCCTCACAGACAGACCCACACGTGGAAGGTCACGTGGTCTTAAGGCAGGCATGTGGACACTCTCGGTCACAAAGTCTCATGCTCACAGATGTGTCCCTACGTGCGGTTGGCCCGGTGTGATGACACAGCTCACACATCTTTCTCATGGTGGGGGGCACGGGGCAGGGAATGTAGGTGATGGGGGAGATGAGATGTGGGGACATGTAAAGGGAGGACAGCTGCCAAAGCGGGGGCATGTCTGAGACTGGGCAAGCGTGGCCGTCCCACCAGTGGGAATGGCCTAGTCAGCCAGTGTGGCCAGCGCAGACAGGCTGGGGGTAGGGCGGTGGGGGGGGGGGGGGGAAGAGGATGAGTCACAGACACAGAACTTACCTGGGTGGTCGTGGGGGGGGGGTGGCCTGGGAGAGGGAGGGGCGGGAGCGGGTGGGGGGTGGGGAGCAGCGCGGGCAGCAGCCGCCCGGACGCAGACCAGTGGGAACTTACCTGTCCCTCTCTCGGGGTCCAGACCTGGAGCCCAGACAAGGGTCCAGTCCAGGGCCTGGCAGACCTGACCACCCGCCCTGGCCAAGGGAGAAGGGTGTGTATGTCTGTGTCCCTCCCAGCTACAGCAGGCAGTAGCCTCCGAAGACACTTACTGGACTGCGCTGTGCGGGCCTCAATGGTGGGGGTGAAGACGCCCACCCCCATCTCGGAACGGGCGGCCAGCTGGAAGTGGTACAGTGTGTCAGGCTTCAGGTCCTCTAGAGTGTAGGAGGAGGTGGGGTCGAAGGTCACCTTGTGCTGGAAGAGCAGGGAGCACTCACTGACTGCTCTGACCTCAAAGGTCACTCAGAGGCTGTTCCCCAACGCGGGCTGCAGCTGACCCCTGCGGACCCACCGTGGCTCCAGGGCTGGCTCCATGTCACATGGCCACCTGGACCATATGAGGGACTCGGCCCAGCCCATGCCACGGACACTGCACAGACTACATGGCCACGAACACCTGGGACAAGTGGCTCCAGTGGGGAACTTTAGTGCTCCGCCAGTGCCGTGTAAGCCACAGAGCCCAAGAAACCCACGGACAGACCCAAGGACAGACTCTGCCCCCAGCACAGGGGCAACAAAGACTATGGAACCTTATCAGCCACGTGAGCCCCAGAGCCCCAAGGAGAACCCTGGGGGCCGTGTCCATACAACCACAAAATCCAGAAAGTCTGCCTGGGTGAGCCCACCACAGACTCTAAGGGATCAGGAGGAGCCCCCCCTCCTTTTTCCTGTCCCCGCTGGGCACTCACCTGCTGGCCTTCATCCTCCGCGGCCCAGTACACCAGCTCATACTTGATGATCCGTTCCTGCGGGGGCAGCAGCCACGAGAGCTGGATCCTGGTGTCCGACTCTGCCTCCGCCTGGAAGTCCGCCGGCTGGGCAGGCACTGCAACGCCCCCACGCCAGGCGCCGTGAACCTCACCGATCCCCTCGAGGGCAGGGGAAGACACCCTCGCACCCGTGTCCTGCATCCCAAGTGACCACGCGTGTGTGGAATATAGGCCCCCAAGCCCACGGCCTGACGGAAGAGGCCTCGCCACAGCCTTGCCCACCCCAGCTCTGCTGTGGCCACCCAGCCAGCACGCTGCCCGCACTTACCTCCCTGCTGCGTCTTGACCTGGATGGTGGGGCTGGGTGGGCCGTCACCCACGGCAGTGAAGGCCAGCACGCGCAGGCTGTAGGTGATGCCAGGCAGCAGGCTGCCCACGGTGGTGAGGAGCCCGGCGTCTGTGTTGTGCTTGTGCCAGGCGCTCAGGGGGCGGCGGGAATCGGGAGTGTAGTAGACGCGGTACCCTCGCACCAGGCCGTTGGGCTCCTCGGGCGGCTCCCACTGCACCAGCATGGTGCTGGCGCTCAGCATGCGTGCCTGCACACGGCGCGGGGGGCTGGAGGGCGCCTGCTCCCCTGTGCGTGCCCGCACTGCCTCGCTGGGTGGTCCTCGTCCGATGCTGTTCACCGCCAGCACGCGGAAGGCATATTCTGAGAAAGGGCTGAGGCCACCAATGCTGTAGCGGGTGGTGGCCACGCCATCCACCTCCTGGAAGGGGCCCTCCGCACCTGCTGCACGGTACTGGATGCCGTAGTAGGACACGGGCTCTGAGTTCCCAGAGTCCCAGGTGAGGGTGACGCTGGTGGCAGTTGTCTCTGTCACCACAAGGTCAATTGGAGGCTTCGGCAGAGCTGGGAAGAAAGTGAGAGGCTCAGGATGGCCTGAGGTCATGACTCCAGGAGCCAAGCCTGCCTTTGATGTTATCCAACCAGAATGTGGTTGACCCCCACAACACACCTTGAAGAACAGCTTGAAAAGTTCAAGGTGACCTCTAAGGGCACCTAGCAGGGGATGGTGACCACACCTGTCAGGGCCTCCAGGGGCCTTTGGTCATCTAGTGTCTACCCATGTTACTTCGAGAACTCAATGGATCCTCACCTAACAACCTAAGACGCAGAGGTGGCATGGCCTGACCAGGTCCCATGCACACAGGCTGGGAGGCTGAGGTCTGCCTCTGGGGCTTGCCTGCGCTCCCTGTGGGCACCTACGCGTGACTGGGGCTGGTATTGGGGAGAGACGCGCCTAAGGGAAAGGTCTGGATTTTAGAAAGTGTTGGGGCTTTGGGCCCCACACACCTGTGGCTTGGCTCAAATTGAAGGTAGAAAAGCCCCAGATCCACAGCCGACCATTTAACAAATAATTATCAAAAGCCTACTAAGTGCTGGGCACTGCGCCGGGACTGAAGACACAGGTCACACAGCCGCACCCCTGCCCTTGTGGAGTTTACACTCTAGGGTGAGTGGGAAGCACTGCGTCCATACTCATGATTCCGGTGCACACAAGGACAGCAGACAGCGGGGTGCTGATTTGGGGACATCCACGAGGGTCTCACAGGGCTGAGACCCGGACTGGGGGAGAACCAGCATAGGGAGGGCTGGGTGAGCGCCTGGCAGAACTGAGTAGTGCCAGCAGAGCTGGGTGAGGGGAGTGAGGATCCCGGTGTTTACCCTAAAAGCAACGGGAAGCCACTGGAAGGCTGTTTTCTTAAAAGAGAGTGGTGAGAACCTGCTTCACATCTTCAAAAGATCACTTCAGTTGCCGAATGGAGGACGGCTCTGAGGGAGGAATGGAGGCAGGGAGCCTGGAGGAGTGTGCGTATGCATGCCTATCCCAGGGAGCTGGTGGAGAGCCCACGCCCCCTTGGCCACTATTTCACCATATCCTTCCTGCCAGGGGGTTGGTAAACTTGAGGGTCTGGTGCCATGTAGTGGCTAGGGGGTCATACTGTAGCATCAGACTATAGCATCAGACCCCCAAGAGTTCAAGTCTCTGCTCTGTCATTTCCTCCCACGTGACCCTGCATCTCAGTTCCCTCATTTGTAAAACAGGAAGAGGGCCTACCTCCCAGCATCATACAAATGAAACAAAGTACTTTGTGCTGACCAGTGCGGTATCTGCCCACAGGAACTCAGTATCTGTTTGCTATTACTAACACTATGAATGACAGAAACTCCTCTCTCCACCAGTGAGGGCCAGGAGGACCCCAGGAGAGGGCGATGACCCCTAGACCTCATCCATCCCCACAACAGCCATCCTCACCAGCTACGGGTGCTGGGACCTCCTGTCACCCTGTGCGACAGGGCGGGCGGCAGACCACGGCAGGCATGCATGTGGCACTCACCTTTCACTGTCACCTGGGCTGTGGCTTCGATCATGCCCAGCGAGGAGATGGCCACGCAGGTGTAGTTGGCGGAGCGCACGACATTGCTGAGCTCCAGCACGTTGCGGCCAACAGGCATCTCATCCTCCTTGGTGAGCTCCTCAGCCCCCATCATCCACTTCACGTAGGGCATAGGTGCGCCCACCGCAACGCAAGTCAGGTTCACGCTGCCACCTGGCATCACCTCTTGGCTGCTGGGAGGGATGGAGAAACGAGGAGCCACACGGCGCACTGTGGGAGGAGGGAGAGAGGTACTCACGGGCCGGGCAGGACACTCCGGAGGATGGAAGGGCAGGGGCCCCTCATCCAGGAAGCCCCGCTTGTCAGAGTCAAACCCACCTCAGAGACAGGTGGGGTAGAGTCCCTGGGCCCCAGCTTACCACCTCCCACCACCCCACTTTTGGGCTAGAAGTAGCCCCCACACTCAGACCGGAACATAAGAGATTCCGCAACCAAGCTCCCACTTTACAGCCTAGGAAACTGAGGCCCAGAAAAGTCCTTTCTGCCCAGGGTCACACAGGGACTCAGTGCAAGGTTTGGGCCTCAGGTCTACACTGAGGGCCCTAGCCTGGGCCACATCCCAGGTTGCCTTCCAGTGCCTGCCCCCACCTGCTCTTGACCCTCTCCAGAGGGGCTAACTGGGGCACCAGTGAGAGAAGTCCAGGCACCCGAGGGTGGAGGACCTCAGAGCATGGCTGGGGCAGGGCAGAGGGTCTGCCCAGGAGTGACATGGCCACCTTCTCTGGAGTCACTGCCTCCACCTCCAGGCTGTGACCCGAGGTGAGAGATGAGGGCAAGGGGCATGACCACTTGCCAGGACCTCAACCAGGCTCAAGGCACAGCCTGGGAACCCAAGGGGAAGAGCTGCCCCTCAGAAGGGGCTGGGTAAGGGGTCAGGGCAGGCCAGGGACGTGGTCCGCGGGCAGGATGGGCATGACGATGGCAGTAACACGATGAGGGCGCAGAACAGACGGCTTTCTGCGCCAATGAACAAGGGTCTCAAGAGGGAGGGTAGCTGTGCCTGGCCACGACCTCTGGTCTTGGGCTTTCCAGGCCAGAAGCTGTTCTGAGCTTCTCAGGCCAAGTTGTAGCCTGGAACCCCCCCCGAAAGTTGGAAGCTGGGCACAGACATTTGGAACATGCAGAAGGAGGGAAGGCAGGCAAGACCTAGCCATGGGCAGGCATGCGTGGCATGCTGACGGGTCATGCAGCTGGTGGGCGGGGGCACCCCTACAGACAGTGCTGGAGAAGGCAGGCAGCGAGGCTAAGGAACCAAAAGGCGGCACCGAGAGTGCGTGCGGGTCTCCGAGGACCCTTGCTGGGGAGCCAGGGCATGCAAAGGACCCATGCTGTCACATCAGGAGCACCTCCACCGTAGGTTCCAGACTCTGCTGCTCAGACAGCCCAAACCACAGAATCAGAGCTGGAAGGGACCACAGAAACCACCTGGTCCCATCTCTGACCTCACTGCACAGGGGTCAAGCTGCAGCCCAGAGACTAGACACCCAACAAATCACCAGGTCCTGTTAGCGCGTGGCTAAAGTATCTTTCAAACCCACTAAATTTCTTTCCAGACCCAGAGGCCACTGCCCCCACCAAAGTCTCGGCCACGGTGGCTTCCTCCAGGCCCCTCCACAAACAGCACAGTTCTGCTCACATTACTTCTCTGTTAAAACACCCGCATGGTTCCTCAGGCCACATGACCAGACCCCACCTCACTCAGCTCCTGCCCCAACTCTGTCCACACCACCTCACTCCGAGACCTCTAGACAGAACCCCCAAGAAAGCCGTGTGTGACTGGCATCATGGGCTGAGTCTACCTCCCTCTGTGTCCCCAGGCTCACTTGGAATCTCAATGTGTCTCATGGACATCTAGTGTTCTGCCTTCTAGAATTGGCCTCTTCATCTTCTTTAGGGGAACTGCCTCTCCTCCCATTCTTGCTACATGGGGCATGTGACCCAGATCGGGTTAACGAGATATATAGCCTTTGGACTTCTGCAAAAACTATTAGAACAGCTTTCTTTCTATACTGCCGTGGCTAACCTTAGAGGGACTGGGGACCACCTTTTGTAACACTTGGAAGAACACACTTGAGAACAAAGAAGTCAACTGAGGAGAACAGAGCTAAGACACACACCAGAGCCTGACCAAACTGTTTAAATATCTGGATCCAGCCCTGCCTGACACCAAATCTACCTCTACATATTTGAGTTTGGTTAAGACAAGAATCTCCTTGTTTTGCTTAAGCCAATTAAGTAGGTTTCTGTCACTTGTCCCAAAGCTGGGAGTCCACATGGAACAATGACAACATGTCACAGGTAGAGAGTTCTGCATGGCAGAGAATAGTTGGATCCTGGGCACAGCTGGCAGGAGGGACCCACAAGAGCGTCCTTTGAGCACTCAACTCCCTCGAATGATACCAGAGCGAGACTGGGATGCACAGACAGAAGCACTGCCCAGCCTGTTGCTGCGGGCCCTCCCTGAGCTCCGGGGTTGGGTCTGGGGGGCTGGCAGTGGGAGGAGAGGTACGGGCAGGCAGGTCTATTTGCAGACCAGGCCCAGGCCTGCCAACGAAGGAAGGGGTCCAGCACAGTCCTGGCTTGGGCGGACAGGCACAGGGGAGCAGTCTTAACTGATCAGGTCTTTATTCTCAGCCCATGTCCTCCTCGTTCATGGGCACCGAAAGAAGCTCGGGGAAGGGAAACCACTCTTGAATATCTATTACGTGCTGAAGGCTTCCTTGCTAGAGATGCTATCACCTCCCAATTACAGACAAGAGAACCGACTTAAGACTGATCCTTCTAAGTGCCATGCCCGAATTTACGTATTACCAGGAGATCGTCTGTGTGATGAAAAGCTCACACCCTTTTGAGCCCTGGCTGATAAGTCTTAAAAAAGACAACTGGGAGGCTCTAGGGAGAAGCTTCTGGACAGCCAGGGCTGGCAGAAGACATTCTCCAGTTGGCAGAAGGATGGGATTTGGATGGGGCGCCTGGGTGGCTCAGTCGTTTGGGTGTCCGACTTCAGCTCAGGTCACGATCTCGCGGCTTGTGAGTTTGAGCCCCGTGTCAGGCTCTGTGCTGACAGCTCAGAGCCTGGAGCCTGCTTTGGATTCCATGTCTCTCTCTCTGCCCCGTCGCCCCCTCACACTCGTCTCTCTCAAGAATAAACAAACAAACATACAAAAGAAGGATGGGACTTGGAAAGCCTGTGCCAGGGGACACCATGGCTGCAAGCTTGACCCTGGTCAGTGGTGGAATCTTGGGGCCTGATTAGTCCCGGGACATAAAAACAAAGAGCCCCAGGGAAAGGAAGTAGGTCCTTGGCCAATAAACCTTGGGTCCCGACCTAAGCAGTATAGAAAGCAGTGTAGAAAGTGCAGGACTGTACTCCAAATAGTCCTGGGAGGACAAGGTTTCTGTTCCACTGTCAGGAAGTGGAGGCCCTTCAGAATAAACGTTGAGAATAGTTTTGTTTTCCCTTGTATTTTTCCCCTCCTACCTGCAGGTGGAAAACAGAACATTGCGGGGACTAAGGATGAGGTCAGATGTGACCCTTAGGATCATCCCTAGCACCCGGGCAAGGGTCTCAAGCCCAGAGGCTGCTAGGGATGCACCCTTGACTTTGCCGGAGCACCGGGCTTCGGGCACACACAAGGAGCTCTGGAGCGAGACTTCCCAAAGCTCAGGCTCATCTTTCCTGCAGTGTGAGGGAGGTTAGGGTATGTCTGCAGAGGGAGGGTGGGGGCAAGAGAGGTAAGAGGTGGCCTCCTGGGATCCCGAGTGCCAGTGGGGCCCTGCACCCTGGACCTGCCTGGACAGCCACCCCCGCCCTAACAGCCAGGAGTGGCCGGCGCCTCTCTGCAGCAGCCCCATGGTCACTCCTCCCACCGTCCCAGACACAAGGCCTCCAAAAGGGGCAGAACTTGCCCTGGACACAGTCTATTGACAGAGCAACAGCAGGGAAGAAAAAAGCCAGAGCCAGGAAAAATGCACTTAGGTCTAATCTTGGGCTCCAACAATGCCGGTCTATTACTGTTCCCCGTGCATCTTTACTGCTGACATTTTATAGACAATTTCCAAAACAGGGCTCTGCCATGTCTGGATTATATTTCAGCTGTAACTTTTAAGTCTAATTATTTGCGCTGACAACCCCCTATAATAGGGCGGTGTGGCGCCCGGAGGCATCAGCATTCAGTGGAGTGACAGCCTAATCGCAGGGGGAGGCAGCCCCGCAATCTGCATTCACTCACAGAAATTTCTCTGATGAAAATAACACAACATTAAGGAGGGGATGAGGGGCAGGATCCACTGTATCAAGATAAAATAACTCTTTAATAAATAACCTTGTGGCTGCCGCAGAGCAGTAATTAAATGCCGGCGCACTCGGCACACAGTTTTAAGTAAAGCTGGAAAAATGTAAGATGTAATTATCAGCGCCAAACAAATTACCAGCCCGGCAAATCCCCCTGGAATATTTAGAAACTCATTTCTGCTTTCCCGTTAAATATTTGTATACGTGCTTATTTTTGGTGGGACCACAGAGGGGGAGACAGAAAAGGGATGTGGGACCAGGATGGTGGGGGAACAGGCGTAGGGGGAGGCGGCCGCAGGCAGGCTGGGCTGTCTGCTGATGACTGCTTTCTGGACGCCCCGGCAGATCCGCCTGGTCAGCGAAATGGTGTAACCGAAATGCCCCAGAGCTCAGGAGCGCATATGGACGGATGCTCAGGGCTGATATCTGAGCTGGGGCCTCAGCCCTCCACCCGACTGACTCTCTTCTCCCTCACGGAGGAAAGGGGACCAGGTGGTCGGAGTCTGCTCCCTGGGGCTCAGCCTAAAGCCCAGTGGACAGGTGAGTCTCCTCTGACCACTGAGATCATGTGACACAGGAATGAGTGCCAGCCTCTGCTGCTGGCCCCAAGGCTAGCAGTAGAGGTCTGGCCCTGAGGGTGGGGCTGAGAACAGAGCCCCATGTGAGAATGTTCTGGAATGGGCTGGAGCAGGGTCTCTGCGGAGCCCTTCCCAACCTGTGGCTGGGCCGGGGCCTCTTCTGGCTCCCACGTGGGCCTTACGAAGTTGCAGTCAACTGTTCGGTCAGGTGTGAGCTCCCTGAATCTGAATGCTCAGTGCCCAGCACAGGCCTGAGGAAACACGAGAGGGCTGGGAGGGCCTGGGCAAAGGGGCTGAGGCAGATGGGAAGATCTTCATTCAGCTCTGATTGGAAAGGGGGAAAAGACAAGAGTGTAGATTTCCTTCGTGCCCAAGATGATGCCACCCACCTGTGCCATGGACACCAAACTTCACGAGGCCCATCGGGGCTTGGTGGGAACCTCAAGGTCAGGGCAGACCCGCAGGACTTTGTGGGGTGAGCTCATTCTACATTAGCCTTTTCCCTTCGTCTTTCCAGTGGCTGCAGCTGAGCTCGGGCAAAGGTGGAGTTTAGGTGATACGGTTGTGGAGAAAGGCCCCACAGGCGCACGTAAGGCTCTACTGCTCTCAGCTCCCCCAACCACTCCTGAGCCCCACCTGGAACAGAGAGCTGGCCCGGCCCAGGCACAAAGGGGGGCACAGTTTCGTGTCATGCACCATGCCTGCCTGACCGCCCCAGCAGGGGAGCCCAGCTAAGGGGACATGCAGCACGTGGCACATCAGGGACCCAAGCGGCACAAACATGCAGGGCAGGGGGCCAGCCCGCCCACCCCTGGTCCTGCCGGCCTGCCGGCCCAAACAGCAGAGAGCGGAGCCCGACTGGCGGGCAGGCCTGGCTGGAGCGAGCCTGAGGGAGCTGACCGAGCCCTCTGGGCCATACTGACGGGAGCATCCCATCGACGGGCGAACTGCAGATGGATAAGAAGTGAAAAGGACCAACCTTCTCGCTGATCTGAGAGATGAGAGTTTGGGTTGATGGCAGAGTGCGATGAGGATGAGGAGGGAATAAAAAAAAGACAAGGAGAAACACAGAGAGAGTAAAAACAGGCCAACCTTCAACTGCCCACACAGCACGGAAACAAGACAAGACTCTTGTGCCCCACGCACACGCACGTGCACGCAGGTGCACGCGGACCACGCCGCTCACGAAAGACTCAGGACTCATGGAGGACATGGTGGACAGGGCTGGGTCCCACTGGCAGGTGCTGGGGCGCCAAGGGTGGGACAGGGCGGGGTGAAAGGGGAGCACAGGCGGCCCCCATGCCTCACACACACCCACGGCTCGACAGACCCAGTGAGCTGGGCTCTGGGGTCGGGGCCCACCCAGCCCACAAACGCACCAAGGCACACGGGCTGCTAGATTCCCACCACCTTCAGGAAGCCCCACACTGCACAGCACCAGCTTGAGGAGCTGGTATGGACACCTATGGGGAGAAAGGCTGTAGAGACACTGCCCCATTGAAACTCAGCTGTGGCCAGCGACCAGCTCCCTGAAGAGAAGGGGGGAAGGTTGGGCGTGGCCACACCCTGGCCCCTGGCAGCTCTGTGTCCTGAGAGCTGGAGGAGAGAAACGCTGTGGATGGAAGGAGAGTGTGAGTCACTCGGAGACAAAGACGTATGGTGACACAGAAAGGCTGGTCCACCCAGCCTGCCTGGGCCCGCTGGACTGTGGGTGGAGCTGTGGGCAACCGTGAGCAAAGGCACGTGTAACTGGATGACGCATCCCCAACAGCTATCTCGACAGCAGCAGGGGTCACTGGCCACCAAGCACTTCCCATGTGCCTGCCACTGTGCCGGGAGCTTCACACATGCTGTCCCATTAAATGCAGCGGCTGCAGGGGCTCAGACAGAGAGCGGAGCCCTGGGAGTTTGGAGGACAGAGGAGATGCGAGGCACCGAAAACAAATCCAAGGAGGAGATGTGGCCTCGAGCCCAGTGGACACAGCGGGAGAAGAGAGATGGAGGGAGGTGAATGCTGGCAGGGAGGCCGTCTATCTACTGTAGTGGTTCCCAGCAGGTAGGGTCCCCCCAGGCGACACTGGGCAAGGTCTGGAGAGGTTGTGGATTGTCATGGCTAGGGGGTACTGCTGGCATCTAGGGGGCCAGAGGTGCTGCTAGACATCATACAATGTCCAGGATAGCCCCACATAACTGAGTCATGCAGCTGCAAGTATCAACTATGCTGAGGTTGAGAAACCTGGGCTAGAGTCCACACCAACCGGGATGCCGAGGCTCCTGACAGCTGGAGCCCACTGGCCTGGAGGGGCCCCAGGTGCCTGCGCTGGAAGGAGACCTCACAGCGGCTCTGCTGGCAGCAGGCAGGCACTGGGGGATTTCTCCATGGGCGGCGCACTCACAAGCAGGGTTCAGGATAGAGCTGGTGGCCAGCACAGGAGAGGCAGTCTCAGAGGAGCTGGGGCTGACGGGCCCTCTGCACTGCTGGGGGTGGAAAGCAGGGGCTTTGCCAGGACAGAGATGAGGAGCAGTGGGGACATGGGAAGCAAAAGTCCTAGGAGCAGGTTTTCCAGGTATCTACAAGTCTCATTACAAGTCCTGGGGCTACGGGGCAAATTGCTTTTGACCAAACAGGGCAGGTACAGGTTCAGGTGGGGCCTGGGTATAAGTCAGGTCTTGGGGACAGAAACTTAGGGCTGAACCTTACATATCAGGGCCTACAGGAACATGTGTGTGAGGGAGGAAAAGACAGAGCCAGGTTGGGATGGCCTGCCTTAGGGTCCCTGGCAAGTGGGGCTGAACTAAAGAAACTCCCACACTCCCTGCCCCAAAGACTTTGTGGGTATTGGCCAGAAAGGTGATTTAGGAAGACTTGGTGGGGAGGGGGGATGGACCATGGCAGGGTCCTGCCTGAGGACCTTGTGTGGCTGGAGGTAAGAGTTCCCTGGTTAGTGCCCGGCTGGCAGCTACGGTGGCTGAATTCTCCTCATCTCCAAAGAGACCCACCGCCTCGCCTCAGGGCTGAGGCCAGTGTGACGGTGACTTCAGGGACTACCACCCAGTCAAGATAACAATGCAGGGTCCATCACCTATGTCTGGGCCTTTTCCTGCTTCAGTAAGACCTCCTGCAGCTCTGCTCCAGGAAATGTGCCCATAGGACCAGCCCATACCCAGGCAGCAAGGGTTTCTCAGTGGCTCTGCTGGGCCTCTCCTCTCCCTGATGCAGCCACTCTGGACCCGATGATCTTTTGGAAGAAGTGTTCAGTCAGGACCGCAGAGCACTTGGAATGGACAGTCCAGGTGGGAGGAGGCACCTAGGGCTGTTCCAGCTGCTCCTCTCTAGGAGGGGACTTGTCAGACCCCTTGTGTGCCAGTCAGAAGCTCTGGCTGCAGCCGTGTGGGGAAGGGCTGTGCACCTCACAACTCCACTCTCTTGGCCTTGTGGGTGGCTCTCAGGCACCTGGCCTCTCTGCTCGGATGCCGTTCTTTAAGATAGGCCCTGGGTCCACTTAGGCGTGCCTTGATGAGGGCACCTGACAAGGGGGCTGAGTGGGGACCTCCCACCCCACACCCCCAACTCTGATGAAGATAGTTCCATGGTCTCTGAAGCACAATTTGCCTGTCACCCAGTGGGCTGGCAGGCTGGGCCTCTTGGGAACCTGTGCCCTAACACAGAGCAGCTCCTCCATAACTATATGGTTGAAGGCCTGATTTTCCCTGCCCTGTCTGACCATGTGGCCCCAAAGAGTGGGACAGGCCGTTGACAGGGCCTGGGCAGACAGGCAGATGACCCCCTCAAGAAGCGGCCCTAAGCACTTAGCATGATGAAGTCATCGCTGCAAGGAAGCCGCGTCCACTTTCCTTTTCAAATCCCCTGAGTGGAGACAGTTTCACTTGTAATGATGTCCATCTGTGCGGGAGGGCTAAGTGAGGGGATATGGGGAGAAGCAGGGTCCCTGCTGGGCACTGTGCACACCAGACCCTGGGTGTCCTCAAGAAGGAGCAGGTGGCCGGCTTTGGTCACCCTTGGGCTGTGAGCAGAGCAGACACTGGACACTCCAAAACAGTCCCCAAGGCCTCTCTGCTGGGTATCTGGACTTGTGAAAATGCACAATCCATTAAGTCCCAGCAAGGAACACCTGAAACACAGTAGGTGCTCACCTGTAGGGGCTCACAACTACCTCAGACTGACCCTCTCTACAAGGGTCCTGGCTGGTGACAGAGCACAGCCGGCTCTTCCTCCAGGAAGGCCCTGGGCAGACCTGGCCTCCAGAGGGGCAGGTTCACCTGGCCTGGAGGCCTTCCCCCACCCCCACCGGCTGGGGTAGGCAGGACAGACTCGAGGAATACTGGGCCGGTATGCCCGTGTTTACACACAATCATGTATGCTCGCCTGTGCACACGCACACACACACACACACACACACACACACACACACACACACACTGACAGTGAGAAGTCTGCTTGGAAGGCTCAAGACTCCCGTGGGGCTCTGGGCCCACGTGGCAGGACCTACAAGAGATACAAATGCTCCCAAGAGCGGCTGCCTCCCAGAGGGCCTGCAGAGAAGGAAGGAAAAGTAGCGGTAGACACAGGGAGTCTGCCCAGTGGGAACGCTGTGACGGCTGTTCTTGCTGCGGCAGAAAGAGGTAGGAAAGGAGAGACTGGGCCCACGGCAGCCCCCACCGTCCACACCAAGGGCTCCGGACAACGTGCCCAGCAGGGCCAGTTCAGCTCCGCAGAGACAGGGCTGGGCTCTGCCTGCATGCTTACCTCGCACATACAGGTTGGCGGGGGCCGAGTAGCGTGTGCCTTTAGAGTTGGTCGCCACACACTCGTACTTGCCTTGGTCCGACTCCTCACTGCTCTCAATCTGCAAGGCACCTGTGGGGACACAGCGACAGAGGTCAGGCCTGGAACACAGGGAGGGGGCTTTGACAGCATTTGGGCTTGTGTTGACGAGATGTTGCAAAATCGGGGCCACGCCTGGGCACCAGTGTTGCTTCCAGGAAGCTCTGCCTGATGAGCCCACTGGCCTCCCGGCTGGAAGCAAGGGTCACACTCTGGAACACAATCCTGCTTGTCCTGCCCTGCAGTCTAGTAGGGCCTGTGGGCTGGGCCAGGGGCTCCATCACACCCCCTACCGCCCTGGAGTGTCCAGCCCTACAGCCCGTTTGCCAGTGAGCATCCCCATTAGTGCTCCCAGACCTACCGGGCCTGCCAGGCAACGCGGAGCCAGGCATAGGTGGGAGCAGCCTGTATACCTGGGGGCCTGGGAGCTGCAAGCATGCAATGGCTCTCACTGGGCAAGAGCCTGAGAATCCGCCGCCCGCCAGAAGTCCGCAGGAAGGAAGGGGCTTGCTCTGGGGGCCTGGTGCCCTGCTCACAGCACCCATCCTCTCCTCCCACCCCATCCCCACCCCACTGGCCCCACCCATTCCGGCTCCTCTCCTCAGCCTGGTCCTGCTAAAGTGCTTCGACCCACCACGGCTGCTGCATAATTCAGGAGGCTAATGGAGGCTGTAGCTCCCACTCGGGCCAGTGCCCTGAGGGGCTGCTCCGGCCGCAGACGGACAGACAGGAGCCAGGATTCGGTGGGGGGGGTGGGGGGGAGGGGGCGGGCAGCTGAAAAGGACCCCCACAGAGGTCCAGTTGTGGCAGGTACAGGTAGGGGAGCCCAAGGCAGAGGGCAGGCGGCAGGTGTAACCACTTGACTTGGCCACCCCCCAGCTCTGGCAGTAAACACTGGAAAAACACTGTTCATGAGCGCACACCAGAAAGCTGTCTGTGACAGTAACACCCCGAGGCACAGGCAACACCCCCTCCCTGGAACAAACCGACAGACAATCAAACCCACACAGGACAGCCCAACGGACACTTAACCCCATAGCACACAGCCTGACAGAAAACCGTCGCCTGCATGGAACAGCCAGGGTGACCCTGACAGCCCCACCCTTCCCAGGGAACGCTGGTTGATGGTCACCACACCCACACAGGACACAGACAGAACCTGCGGGACCCCACCTGACTGGACTGGTCAGGGGCCACAGGAAGAGTTCCACATCACACTCTAGTGGCCCAGCCCCCAGGGGAGGACCCCCACGGGTCCTGGCTGTGGCCTCTTCACTGCCTGACACCCCTCTCCCACCACCCAGGCCCAGGGCAGCAGGAGGAGCCCTGAATATGCAGGGGGCTGGGTGCTGGAGGTGGGGGAAGAGCCTTCGAAGGCTCAACCCCGATGCAGGACAAAGGGCTGGCCTGCTCCCTGGTCCTAGCCTCAGCCCTCCCCACTGGGTGTCAGGCAGCACGAGCATGAGGGCCCAGCGCACGTGCCAAATACCCATCTCCTCCAAGAACAGCCCTGTCGGGCACTCAACAGGTCATGTGTATGGGATGGATGGACGTTGTTACAGAAAATGTTCATTTGAGCAGGTGGGGTCAGGCCCCTGGCTAGTGGTGGGGTGGGGGTGGGGGTGCTGCACTGGGTCGGCTCAGCTAGGGAGTGAGGGGAGACACAGTGGCTGATGCCACAGGCAGGGATGAGAAGTAGTGCCTGGGTGGGACCCCTGCTGGGGGAGGAGGCTCCCCCCCCCCCCCGCCCCCGTGCTGAGAAACAGGACTGGTCAGGGGACCCAGTTCAGACCCTGAGCCTATATGCACACAGAAACTCCCAAACCTGGAGTCAACACCAAGTCCCAGCGGCAGGGACATGAAGAACTGGTACAGGCTGAGAGGATGGGTGGGGGGTCTGCAGGGTCAGTCCTGTCCTTGGAGGGTGATGGACAAGACGCCCCACAGGGAGGCAGCTGTTCCTCAGCCCAGCTTCTGTCCTGAGACCACCCTGGCCCTGGACTGAGGGGTCTAGAGGTACCCGAGGATGCTGAGAGACGTGTGAAGAGATGAAGTGAATAAAATCAGTGCAGAAGCAACCATTTTACAGCGTGGCTGCTCCAAGCCAGACACTGCCCAGACCCCTGTCTCCTCCTCTAACTCTCATGAGCCCTGAGGTGGGCCCTGGCCCCGATTTAAAGATGAGGAAGCAGACTTCTGAGAGATGGATTGATTTTCTGAAGGTCACACAGGTGAGTCAAACTCGCACCCAGATCTCTGAGTCCAGAGTCTGATTTCTGAAGCCCCAGGCTGCGGGGCTCTGGAAGCAGCCGGGGCTGGCAGGTCATTTGATCTGGTCACAGCAGACCCTGGTTATTCTGTGTTACTGCAGCACCTACACTAAAGTCTTCACTGCATGTTCCTCCTAGCGTGTGCTGAGCTAATGGGATTTACAGGATGGTCCTCACCCTGTCCTAGGGCCAGGAGGTTAAAAGGAAGTCAAGCAGTCATTGAGGGCCCCAAGAAAAAGGAGCTTCTTGGGAGGCAAGGCAAGGCCTGGTCACGCTGCCCCACTTCCTGGGAAGACTCTCCATCTGTGACCGGGCTTGGGGATCAGCACTTGGCTTCGCTGTGGGAGCTGACAGGGTCCCTTCTGTGGGGTTGGCCTGGAAGGCCCAGGAAGCAGGGCTTGCCATCCCCGAGGCAGGGCTCAGTGGAGTTATTTCTACAGTCCAGACTTGCAATGGATGAGTCCACAGGAGGGAATGACCAAGAGTGGAGGTGTGTGGTGGCCGGTGGTGCTGAGGGGACCGGAGCTGGAGATGAGGAGGCTGGAGAGGTCGGGATGGGCATGGGGGAGGTGACGGACTGGACGGGATGGAGTGGTGGTGACAGCAGTGGCGTGGCGTGGCGTGGCGAGATGCACGGACAGCATTCTTACCTCTGATTGGTGAACCACCTGGCGAGGTAATTTGAATGCAAATAAGATCAGAGAGAAGCATTAGTACAAAAGGAAGGAAAGCCACAAAAAGCCAAACCAGATAAAATAAAACATGAGAAAGGGCCTTAAATACACGGAGAAATCGAGGCCCAAGTTAGGCCGACGCAGGTGACAAGTGCGCAGGCACCAGGCTGAGCCAGGCTGAGTGCGGGTGAAGCTGTGTCCCCCGGGTCACTGGCACTGCTCTGAGGAGGTGAGGGAGGGTGGGGCCGGGGATATCGGGGCTGGAGGTGATGGGACTCAGGAAGGTGGAATCAGGGCTCCTGCAGACCCAGCTGGCTGAAGCCAACGAGGGGAAAAGTGAATAAAAGTCGTAGCAACCCCACTCCTTAAGGGCACCTAAATTTCACAGGTGGGTAAGATTTCAAAACAAAGCACTTACCAAAAGCAACCAAGGAGGTTAAGCACACAGAAAGGGCTAACGGGAGGACCTGCCATAGGCCACCACCACCAGGCCAGGTTTCCCTCAAGCAAAGCAGACATACCAGCCAAGCCCCACCATGGGACTTGGGGTGAACTTACACCCCAGTAGCAAACGCCTTCTACAGCCCACTCGACCCTGCTAAAAAGCGAGTAACTATTGAGTTTACCCCCAACCTGACTGGTGAGAGCCAGAGGCCGGTGTCCCCTCCCTGCCTGTTCAGTGCTTCAAGCCCAGAGGGCCAGACGCACACCTCCAAATGCCTGGTGCAGGGTGGTTACGAGGTCTGAACAGCTGCCTTCCCAGCAGGTGCCTCCTCTGAGGCTGTGTTCGGGCCCCATCTTCTACCTCTGCCTCATCCAGAGGAGTGAGCAGCCTCTGGGCGAGCCTGGGCCCAGGGCTGTCCACCCTGACCCTCTCTGCCCATTGCTACGGGAGGGAAATATGCCAAAAGACAAATCAAACACTGATTACTCTCTCATTAAACTCGATGACAACTGCCTAGGAGGAATTATCCATGTTCACACGGGAAAGATGAAACAAGCTGAGGAACAGCAAGTGACTTGCCCAAAGCCCAAGGTCACATGGCCTGTAAGTGAGGTCGCAGGAACTAATCAGGTCTGGTGCACAGCCTCCCCACTGCAGATACAGAGGCTGGAGGGGAGGTAAAGGCAGCTGCTGGGACCTGGGCTGGGGGTGTGAGGGGCTGCAGAGAGACTGGGAAGAACCATCATCACAGTGATCCTCCAGTCATGGTCCAGGGGACCTTTAGTGGCCCTGAGACCCTTTCAGAGGGTCCACAAGGTCAAAACTATTTTCATGATACTAAGAAGTTATTTGCATTTTTCACTTTTGTTGTCTTGTGAATATAGAGTGGAGTTTTCCAGAAGCTCCGTGAAGTGTGATACTGCAACAGAGCAAATGTGGAAGCAGATGTGAGAATCCAGTGACCATCTTCGATCAAGCCCCAAATTAAAGAGATTTGTTAAAGTGTAAAACAATGCCACTGTCCTCGTGAAATGTTTGCTTGAGGAAACATAATTATTTTTCATGAAAACATATCATTTAACATATAATGGTTTTTTAAAAAATAATTTTAAAGTTTAAATATTTAAAACCTTTTCAGTCTTAATATCTAATATGGTAAATGCTGACAGGAAAAACCTCCAGAAACGAAAGCTCCTTGAGATTCCCTAATATTTACAATCGGAGGTGCTAAGACGAAAAAGTCAACAGCCACTGATCTGCTTCTACAATGCTTGCTGGACATGGCAGGGGGTGGCTGTGTAAATGTCCCAGGACTCGGACCCCTAGCTTCTGGCCTCTGCTCTCCCCAAACCTAACCTGCTGTGTGACGAGTCTCTGGACCTCTCGGAAGAGTCATTTCTCTACCAAACCAAAAGAAGAATTTGCCTTACCATTTCACAAGGTGGGTGTGGGAGACTGGCAGGGACCCAGGAGTCTGCATTGCTCCCGAGAGGTGCCAGTGTGCTCAGGCCAAAGGGAAATCATGACCATGCACCGCCAGTGTGCCCGCCTGAGAGACCCAGACCCTGATGGGTGAAGACGGTTGGGGGGCAGGCTCTTCTGGTCAGAGCTGGGCCAGCCAGCAGAGTAGGGGACTGCAGGCGTCAGGCCCACCCTGAAGCCTGCTCCGCCCTTGGCTCTGGGTCCTATCTGCCAGAGCCGGTGGGCCTCCGCCTGCAGCCAGATGCTGGCATCTATGCTCAGGCCCTGTAGTCTCAGCTCAGGTTTCAGAGGGTGTGGAAGGAGGCTGTGCTCTGGGTGAGAACGTAGCTGTGTGGATCAGGTTGTCCTCGACGGTGATGAGATGGCGGCTTGCACATTCAGGCCACTGAGCAGAGCACGGGAGGTCTCCTTGGCGCCCTGTCCAGGCTTGGCAGAGCGTGTGGGCCACCAGCTCCTTTCAGGACCCGGCAGTGGCTCTGAACCCCACTTGGAGACTGGCCCCTGCTAGCTGCTCCAGTGACACCATCTGCTCCTGACTTGATTTCCATTCTCCCTGAACTTGTCTCCGTTCCTCCTGGGTCCACCATGGGCCTCGAGTTCAAATTCCCAACAGGCTCCTATGTCAGCACGTCATGTCACTTCAGTGAGGAAAGCGCCCGTGGAGCAGAGCTCACACGTGAGTAAGGCTCACACCAGCTGCCTTCCTCTCCAGCTCCTGTTCCGGGGCCATGCCCCGTGACATGTGCTGTAGTTCAGCCTGCAGGTGCCTGACAAGTTCTGGGGACCGGTCAGGGAGGGCCTGAGCTCTGGAGAGGATGGGGCCGTGGAACTCTGGAGGGCCCGCAGTGTCCAGCCACTCCCGAGGTCCCAGATTTGGTGTATGCGATACTAGAAGGCCTCTGGGTGACTGCACAGGGGGGCTCCCTGGCTCTGGATCTCCACGTGTGACCCCAAGTGACTCCCCTAAGTCAGCTGTAAAGTGGGCATGATAATCACAGCCTGTCCTACTTCTCAGGCTTGGGGAGAATCAAATGCAACAAAAGGCAGGAAAATACTTTGTGATCTGTCGGCGATGCGTAAACTGTGACGGTCCCTGTAAACGGCTGAGTGCTTGGGGGCCTGATTCCACTCCACTGAAGGGATATCCCTGTCACATGTGCAGGGCACCCTTTTAAGTGGTAACAGGACAGGGGCAGCAGCGACTGGAATGGAGGGCCAGGCAGCAATGGGGGAGAGAATCCTGTCTGTCACTACAGAGGTGGGATGATTGAGACCCCAAGGGTGTCATCCTAGGAACTGGACCCTGGGTCCACAACCCTCCAGGTGATGGCTTCCAGGTGGCAGTAAAGGTCAAACGAGGTCTTCCTCAGAGCTAAGAAGCAGGAGAGGTGGACATTGGTCTGCAGGAACAGGGCCCAAAGGTCACGTTCATGAAATAATTTATCAACAAGGGCTCAGAGATACCTGTCCTACAGGTAGGTTTGTGCTAGGAGCTGGGGAGACCTTGCGGCTGCACGGCAGGGAGCCAGACCCAGGCCCTCCCTGCAAGCGGCACCTAGCCTAAGTGAGCAGAACAAGAGCCAGGCAGTAACAACACAGGGCGGGTGGGTCCTGAAGGAGTAGGCCTTACTTAGGCAGAGGAGGGAGAGGCTTCATGATCTGGTGAATTAGAGCAGAGGACAAGGATGGGGTCAGGGTGGTTCAGGGCAAGTGGGGAATGGCCACCGGTAACAAGAGCCCGGTTCACGGAGCCCTCCCAGTACCCGAGGCAGCAAACTACAGTTTCCACTGCTGTCGTCTCACTTAGTGCTTACTGTCACTCCTTTTTAATGGTGAGAAAACAGAAGCTCAGAGCAGTTAAAGGACTTAACAGAACTGCTAAGTTGGGTAGCTGAGATGGAGGAGGTAAAGCTGGAGTTGTGAGCTGGGAAGATCGAGAGGGGTTCCGTGTGCCTTGTTCGGGAGCAGGTGCCCAGCCACTCAGGCAGTGAGAGGCCACTGCGGTTGTCGGAACATGGAGGCACCAAGGGGAAAACTAACAGCTGCTGGGGGACAGATTCCCGGGGGGGAGCCTGGAGGCAGGGAGGGCAGTGCTCAGCACTGCGATATGACCGAGGCAGCAGAAGGAAAAAGAGGGGTCCAACATGAGAACCATGTGGGTGATGAGAAGATTTGATTCTTCCTCAATGGAAGAGTCGGGGTGTGTCCCAGGTTTCGGGCTGAGGGGGCTGCCACTTGCCGGGAGAGGGTCAGGGTGGGGGAGAAGGGTGTGGCTGTTTGGGAAGGAAGTCACCACTCATGGCGGCCAGGGTGACACTAAGAAGGCAGATAGGTTTTTTTAGTCTAAAGCTCAGGTAAGCTGTGTGGTGCTGGAGAGACAGACCTAGGCATGCAGGAGTGGAGAGGCGACCTGAAGCTGCAGGAGCGGGTGAGCTGGCCTAGGGGAAGGCCCTGCCCATGGGGCAAGGGCAGGGTGACAAGGGCTCCCCGGCTGGAGGAAGGAGCAGGGGAAGGTGAGGCCTCTGGGAAGACAGGAGTGAGAGGGAAGCCAGGGAGAAGGGGAGGAGCAGCAGCCAGTGGAGTAACGGGCAGGCGCCGACTCACTGGGCAGTGAATGGGTGGCACAGGGCCTGGCATACAGTAAGCACTGCATAAATACTTGATGAACAAGCACGCAAGACAGTGTGCCTTCCCAGAATTGCTGCCACGGGCAGTCAGTGCCATTCTGGGGTGGAGGCCAGGCTTGCAGGGAGGACCATCTGCCTGTTTGGGGAGCCTGCCTGGGCGGACTGTGGGGAAATGCAGAGGAGCCGAACCATGCCGGCCACTGGGCAGCGCTGGGCAGCGGTTGCAAATGCTACCGGACCATTTCCTGCCTTGATTATGGCTGTTTTAATTAACTGCGTTACAGCTGCCTCCATCTTGTTGAGTTTTAATTAAATTAAATGAGCTAACACTTCGTAGGCCGTCTCAGGCGGCCATGGCTAGGGCCTGAATCCTGCCCTGTTGGGCAGCTCATCCCTCCCTCCTCCCCTGGGCACTGCAGGGGTGTCTACCTGATGGGAGATAGCAGGGAGGGGCTGGAACCCCAGAGAGTGGCAGGGGCACCTCTAAAGCCTGCAGGGCCCTGAAAGGGTTAGAGTCACGTCCTCCTTTGCAGTGTTGACATCACAGCTGACAGGCAGCAGGGGCTCTGGTTGGTGCCGGCCATCTTGCCTGAGCCCACTGGCCTGCAGCTAGCAGGAGTTTCTGAACCAAGGTCTATCGGTCCAGCCCTTGCTGGCGGCAAATGCAGAACGCAGCTAAGCTGATTCTGAGCCTCCTTTCCCGCCTGCGCCGTTCCCACAAAAACTGAATCAATTATCCTGGCGGGAGCCTCAGAGGTGGATCGATCAATGGGGCGACACCTCCTGCCTGGTCATGACGGCATCCTTGCTCCCGGGCCTCCGAGCTGGCTCGACTGAGATATCCAGAGGAGACAGGTGGCCCTGGTGGCCAAGGGATGGCAGCAAGTCCTCCTGGCTCTAAGCTCCTGAGGTCCAGCCTTTTGAAGCCTGATGCATAAAGCATCTTTGGCCTCTTTTCTTGGCTAAACCCTGCTGCCTGGAGAAGTAAGGAGAAGCATCACGAAGGCCCCCTCGCAGGCCAGGCTATAGGAAAAATAGAGGACGAACACCCATAGAGCACCCCTGCAGAGCCCAACGCTGTGCTGGGGCACATCACTCATGCTGCAAGGAGCCGGGATGGACCAAAGTCTAGACTCTGATGATCCCAGGAAGGTAAAAGAATCACCGATGACTAGACCTCGCTGTCCAGCTCTTTCCTGGGCCAGGTGGGCCTGTACCAAGATCTGGCCTGCCCAGTGGATGCCCTCTGCATGGCTCCAGAAGGTCGGCCCCAGGCTGAGACCTCCTGTGGCTCCCAGGTATCCAGGCCCAAGAAGGAAGGCTGTGCTTAGTTTCAGCTGGACACCTTTCCTAAAGTCTGTGCGGCCCCTTGTCCCTCACCCTTTGCTCACCTGAACGCAGCTGCTTGATGCGGCCATTGCTCGTGGCAGGGTCCACA
Source organism: Lynx canadensis (assembly GCF_007474595.2). Taxonomy (NCBI): domain Eukaryota; kingdom Metazoa; phylum Chordata; class Mammalia; order Carnivora; family Felidae; genus Lynx; species Lynx canadensis. The sequence continues at coordinate 33,823,254 of NC_044310.1, read as the reverse complement.
GGGAGGAAGTCCTTGAACCAAGAGATCTCTGGATCTGGATTCCCGCCTGCTGCACACAGCATGGTGGCTGTGCGTGCCTTCTCCACCACCTTCAGCTGAGGCCCCATGTCGATGGAAGGGAAGCCAGAGGGCAGCTGTTCCTCTGCAGACAAAGGACAGACATGTGAGTTAGGGCTGGCACTGCCTGCCCTCTAGAACCGTCTGCCGTGGGCAGCTTCTCCTGACTCCCATGTTGGATGGCACCCTCAAGACCCCTGTCTCCCAATTCCTGACTTTTAAGGGTGGAGTCTGCTCCACATAAGGACTGGGGAGTCCTGAGTCCCACTACCCAGGCCTGCCCTTTCTGGGGCTCAGGCGGGGGTGGGGAGGGGCTACAGTGGGGCCCGTCCTGCCCTGTCAGGGAGTTTCCAGGTCTGAGAAACAATGCCTCAGAGGGGAGATGTCAGCACTTATCTCTCTGGGCCCCGGGAAAAACAAGGATTGATGCTCTGCTGGCCACAGCAGAAAGTGCTATACAGATGCTGGGCTGCACGTGGCCCACAGCTCGTACGGCAGCACCCAGAGCCACAACTGAGCCCAAAAGCCCCCTGTGCTGTCTAATCCCCATTCCCTCTTCTGCACGTGCAGTGTCCCCTCCACTGTTCACATCTAGCCTCTAGCTCTACAGCATAGCAGAGCCCCACATCACAGCCTGAATTCTGGATCTGACTCTGGGTACCCCCTGCCCTACCAATGACCCCTCACTCAACCCCTGGTCCTGACCCTGACCCATTCTCTACTGCAGTCGTGACCCTAACCCTCGTCCCTCACTCACTGGGGGCCGTGGTCAGGCCTGGGGACCATGTCAGAGCATGCGGAGGCTAAGGAGATAAAAAAACTCTATGAGGAGTTCACCAAAATTTGATGAAGGCAAAACCCTTCCCTGGCTGCCTTTTCCCATCTTGCCAGGGGTTGGCGACTCACATAAGAGTCAGTTCCCTGGAAGCAACAGGTATCAGCGCATCCTCACTCCTGCTGCACCTAGGCTTCTGCACACAGCCCCTGAGGGGCTGCCGGCACAGGCTCTGGACTAGCACAGGCCACATGGGGCTTAACCTCCACCACTAACTAGCTCTGTGACCTGGATGCATTACTAATCCTCTCCGTGCCTCCATTTATCTGGAAACAGGGTTCAAGTGCCTACCTTGTAAAGCCATCTTGAGGACTACATCTGATGATGTATAAGTGCTGGGCAGTGTCTGACACAGAACCTGCACCAATGAATATTAGCTGACGTTATCATTATAACTAGCAACGGTTAAAGCCACCAGGGCAGACAGGTACCAAGGCTAGGGCCTGGGGCTGGTGAGAGGTCCTCACCACCAGAGTGTGTGTGTGAGAACTGGGCAGAGTCTCTCCATCGGTGTGGACGCCAGGCACGCCCAATAGAGGATGGGAACACTGTCAGTCTTCCTCTGGGGCAGGGGGTGGGGGCAAGGCTCTGTGGTGGCAGCGACCAGGATATAGCACCGCCTGGACCTTCCTCTCTTGGGCCCAGCACAAGATGGATGTGTTGGGACACTTGCTGAGGTCAGGCTCCTGTGCCGGGAAAAAGGCACATGGCATTCTCAGAAGCGATTCTAGAAAGTAAAGGCTTGAAAGGCTGGTTCTCCCTCTAGACTCTCAGGGAACCAGGGGGACTGACTGGGGAGCAGGCAGGAGAGGAAGCTGGAGGAGCCCCAGTAGGCAGGGGCAAAACATCCCTCTATCTGCTGCTAAGATCCCAGGAGGGCTCTGCTAAGGTTCCAGCATCCCAAATGCCCTCTGGGGCATCCCAAAGGGACTGTGGCCCCCTCAGGAGAGGGGGGGGGTCTCAGGCTAGGGAGCAGTAGGATTCCCAGCACGGCCTTGCCTCCTCAGCCTCTCCCAGTAGCTGGCAGGATGCTTACTTCCCCATCTGCAGCCCTATAAATTCCAGATGTGAACCCAGCATCTCCTTGGCTGTAAATATGATCCCACTGTGTCCTGACTTTCAGCTCTGATTTTTAAAAGGAAAATGTTAAACAGTGGCAGGAAAAAGGAAAGTGGCAAGAAAACACGACTTGGGAAATACCAAGCAGGAAGCAGCCTCCTTTGGGTCTGCTGTCACTTGCTTTCACAGAAAGGCCCAGGCAGAGGCCCAGCCTGAGGGGCCCGCCCCCTACACCCTCCTTGCCCTTCCCAGCAGCTGGGGCACACTCAGGAGAGTGAGAGCCACCCTAACCCACCAGGGTGCCAGTCCTGAATCCTACCCTGCTCAGTTCCTCTGAGCAGTGGGGGCACAGGGGTGTCAGGGCCTGCCAGAGTTTGGGCCCAGGAGTCGGCTGGTCCCCATCTCCACCAGCAAGGTAGATCAAGGGAGAAGGGAAGAAGCGCAAACACCTGCAGCCCCGTGTCCCGGAATCTACTCTGAATTCCTAACACGGGGAAGGTCTTGGGGATTTACGCCAAATTAAGGACAATTAATTTTCCTCCCTCAATTATCGCGCCCTCAATGGCTCCGTCCTTGGCTCAGATCATGCCTCAGGCACTGCCGCCAGAGCCTAAAACCGGCATGTGTGAAGAGCTGTCCATAAAACAGCGGGACCCAAAAGCCAGTCCCTTGTGCCAACTAGGCTTCTAGGCAGAACTGGGAAGGCTGCAGTTCTGCACCTCCAGCGGGGGAAGCGTGTCTCACAGGAGGACTCCAGCCCCTCGAGAGTGACCGCGCTGCAGTCTCTTCCTTCTACGCTCCCCAGGAGGCCTCCGGCACATTCAAATGTAGCCAAGGTCAGCAGCTGTTTACTGATGCCTGTCGTGTGTCTGGCCAAGCTGGGCACTAGGCACGCTGGTGTAAACTGACCCATCCACTGGTCCGGCACATTTATTCCCTGCACACCCCCAGTACCCACAGGGATCAGGTCCACCATAGCCCGAAGCACTGAGGCTAAGGACCAGGGTGAGTCTTTCAGTCAGACTTCACACGATCACTCCAAACCCATCAGCAATCAGGAAAACTGAGGCTCGGATATGAGAAGTAGAAAGTTACAGTTATGGAGCATTTATTATGTTCCACGCACTGAGTTAAAATGCTTTAAAAAAATGAGTTAATCTTTGCCAAAACCCTATGTGGTAGATGAGTGAACGGGGGGGGGGGGGGGGGGGGGGGGGGGGGGGGCTTAGACACCCGCCCAAGGTCACACCACTAAATCTGAGGTAGGGCCGGACGACCCCCGGGGGTGGGACCCCGCCCAGGCAGGGCTGGGTCCTGGGCTCTCGGGAGGGGCGGCCCGGGGAGCAGCGCCACCATCCTGCCACATACCACGCCCTTCGACGGCTTCAGGGCTCTGCGCTCCACGGAAGCCCGCTGCACGCACCCACACCCCGATGTGTGGTCATCGAGTCCCCTCAAAATCTGTCCCCCCCGGCTGCGGGTGGAGGGAAGGGCTCCTCCCCCTCCAGGCCACCCGGTAACCATGGCAACGCGAGAGGCGGGCTCGCGGAGGAAGGCTGCGCGTGCCCGCGTCCCAGCGGGCGCGCAACCGTGATTGGTCCAGGCAGCTGCCGCCCCTCCGGCCCCCGTCTGGGTGGAGCGGGCGTGCCCCTCCCGGGACCCTGTTCCTCCACTCCAACTCCCCACCTCTCTGCTCCCCCCCTCCCCCTTAGGCTTCCTTCCCGCTCAACCGCCCAACCGCTCAACCGCTCAACCGCGTAACTGGGGTTCCCTACACCTGCCTCACAGGCTCAGCCAGGCATTTGCAGTTGTCTGTGCCTCTAGGGCGGAGGCCCTTCTATTCTCTGAAAAGGGGGTCCTTGGGAGAGAAAAAGAAGTCCATGGGGCCTTTAAGGGGCTTCAGAGGTACCAGGGAGCCTAAGTCTCTACAGCTGTCTGTGGATTTCACCTGCACGCACAGGTAGGGTGCGCACACATTCCCAGGGCTCTCCCGCCCAGGACCACTATCTGCGTACTTGGGGTGGGTGCGCAGGAGTACATTAATGGCTCCTGCACCAAACTGCACTGGTCTTTAGATACTGCAACGGGAGGTCTAAACTCCTTCCCTGCTGTCCCCACTGGGCAGAGGAAGATGACAGGGTGTGTGTGGTGGGGGGAAGGGGGTGGAGGGAGACTAAGGCTCAGAGAGGGGTAGACACTTGGCCGAAACCCCACAGCAATGGTGGAGCTGCTTCAAATCCATGACTCACCTGCTATCTGGGTGGCTTCCTGGAGGAGGAGACAGTCACAAGAGTACTAAACCCTTGAGCATGGGAGGCAGGAAGAGATTTCTGGGGGGAGGGAGGGACTGCCCAAATAAAGGCTAGGGGGAGGGTGGGGGGCCAGTAGGAAGGTGAGGCTGGTTGGAGCTAAGGCAAATGTTGGGGTCCTGACAGATGAGGCCAGAGTAGGGGTGGACAGGGGATGGGCTTAGGCTGGCTGCGATGGCTGGGGGAGGGAGGCTGCAGAGGCCCCTACAAAGCACACACAGGTTTCTTTGTCCAGCTCAGCCTGGATGCCTCAGGCTGAGTCTGGGCCAGAGGGAGGGGGCTGCACCAGGGAAGCTGACAGATGGAGACGCCTTGCAGGGTCCTGGGGCGGGCAGCACCGTCTGTCAGCACGACCTTCTCACCCGTGTTTACCCAGCTTCATGGCGTCTCCGTGCACACGCAGGCACACATCGGCACACACGTACACAGGCTCCCTGGGGTGGCACCATCTGCAAGCCTGACCTCCTCCTCTGTGCATGAGTGTTGGGCCTGGCCTCACCCTGTCTCTGAACACAGACACCTAGAAACATGCACAGCCAGGGACCCACAGAGATATACATGGCGAAAGAGACAGGTGCAAAAATAGAAACCTCCACACGCGTATGGAGGGGCACCTGCAGTGACAAGCACCTGTGGAAACAAGACTCATGCAAGCAGATCCAGAGGCAGTGCACACAGGCACTCCACACACATGTGGAAACATGCAGTCAACACGTATGCTGAGGCACGTGTACCCAGAGACATGGGAAATGCAGAGACGTGTAGAGAAACACGAAGGAACGTCATGAGTAGTGGGGCAGCTGGTTCCCCCAACCCCTGTGCACTCTAAGGAAACCAAGGCCACCTTAAGCCTTGTCCCTGAGGCAGCTCCATCCTTTGCAGGGTTGGGGCCAAGACACCACCTATCAATTCAGATGCCTTCCCCAGACCTACAGTCTCCCCGTCTCCCAGCTTCCAAGCAGTAAGCGGGGGCCTAGGGAGCCTTGGGCCCATCTTCCTTCACAGCTTTCAGTCTCCATTTTCAGCTTTTTCTAAGAGAAAACTCCCACCTCTTGCAGCACTCAGATTTCATCAAACTTGGCATCTTAAAAGCCTGTTTTGTTTTTGAATCTGAGCTGTTTGGGGCCTGTCAGCAGCGAGAGCCCAAGAGTGGTAGTGAGAGCGGAGAGCAGCCGTGGCCTCCCCCTCCTCCAGGGCTTCCCTGGCACCTCACACCACCCTACTCAACCTGGTTGGTGAGGCCTCAGGGCCACACACACTCAAGTGAATCCTGGGGCTGTCCCTGAGCACACACCTCAGCAGCACTCTGGCTTCCCGGGCCCTGGCCCAGGCTGGACTCGGCTCCTGGGGTTCCCCCACCTTGGCCCTACTCCAGGAAGATTCTTTTCATCCATTTACCCCCCTAGGTTCAGACCACAGACAGCCTCCCACTTACTCCTCAGACCCCCGCCCCCCCCCCCACTGCTTCTGGCCAGCTCACCAAGGTCAACCATGACTCCACGAGACTAAATTCAAAGGGCACTTCTCAGTGTTCATCTCGCCTGACCTCTCGACAGCACCCCGCCCCACTGACCACTCGCTCCTCCTTCACATGCCTGTCTTCTCTCCATCCCCGCAGCCTCACTCCAGGTCTCTCTCCTACCTCTCAAGCCCCTTCTCACCAGATTCCCAGGGACCACCCCGCCACGTGCTGCCCCCCAACATGAAACATTAGCCAGCTGGGGCTCCATCCGGGCCCTCTTCCTCCCTCTTGGCTCTGGCTCCCTGAGATTTGCCATTTCTCAGCCTTCAAAACTCCATTTTCAGAGGTCCCTTGAAGTGCTGGCCAATCTGCACAGGCCTCCTGGATTCTTCCGCCTGGATGCCTACACACGCCTGATACAACAGATTTCTAACTAGACTCGTTGACTTGCCCTTTCAGACCTGGTCCTGAATCGTAGAAAATAGTACCACCATCTACCTGGGCCCAGAGCCATAACCCACAGTCTCCCACCTCCCCAGTTCCATAGTAGCCAGGCAGGTCACCACTCTTTCTCCACCGCTTGTAGCCCATTCTCCCTTCCTCCCCTTCCTGCTGCCGGGGTTTAGGCCATTACTGCCTGTAAGGCTGCCCCAATCTCTCGCTGGTCTCCTTTCACCCTGCTCTGCACCCCCAGGGACCTTTCTGAAGCATACATTTGATCATGTCATTCCTCTGATTAAAATCCTCTCTCCCCAGGCAACCAGAGGGAGGCACCTTACTAAGGATGGAGACTGCACACACGGGGGCATTTAAAACCTCCAACTTGGCTAGCTATTCCCAGAGCTGCTGGGCTCCACTCTGTGGTCATGAGTCTGTGGGAGAGGGGAGCCAGAAAGGAAGCCAAACACATAGTAGGGCCTTGTAAGTATCTCTGAGTGCAGGAGTGGGGGGGGGGGCAGGCTGGGCGCAGGGGAGGTGCCTACTGCCTGTCTAACAGAAGAGGCAAGTGTACTGCCTATACCACAGGAGGACCACTCAGAAGGGAGTCCACTTGGGCCCTTGGAGAAGGATCAAAACCAGAGAAGATGGGGGATTCTAGGTACCAAGAAACCCAGAGCCTGACCTTAGGCCCTCCTGGCAGTGCCCACCTACCTAACACCTCTCCCAACCCCATGCCTAGGGCCCAGAACTTTCCAGGAAATGGCTGCAGAGCCTCATGTCTGCGGGGTCCCAAATGCTACAGTGGTCATGATGGGGGATGGGAGGTGTGTGGAAGGATAGGTCAGAGAGACCAGAGTCACTGGAGCAGAAAAGCATGTAGGTCATGCCTTGGCTGTGAGGGGAGGGGCAGGAGCTGGCCTGGGTTCTAGGCCTTCTGTGGCTGCCAATTAGGGCGGTGACAGGCCCAGCTTCTGCAAAACCAGCCTGTTACCCAGACACCTATGTAGGCAACAGGGAGAGGGCACAGCCTGCCACTTGGGAAGTCATCCTCTGCCTGTGGTAGCTCTTTATCCCAACGACCCCAACCTCAAAGCCAGGACTGGGCCAGGGGCAGGGAGGAGGGTGGGGCAGGGAGTGCTGACTCCCTGGGAAAACACCCACCCGTCCTGAAAGCAAGCTCCCTTCAGGGTCTGCTCTGGGTCCGGCACAGCCCAGGATCTCAGGACAGGGTCATAGGTTGCCCATCAGCCCTCTTGTCCCTGAGGCTGTTTCCAAAAGGACTGAGTATGGGGGTGAACAGTGAGGGGGGGTGGTCTCAAGAGGTCCTTCATCACCCCACAGGTCCCAAAGCCAGCCAGGGTCAGAGCCACTGCAGAACCCGGGGGTCCAGGCCCAGCACCGACTGACCCCCTACCCCAGTCACTGTCCCACTTGCCTAACGGCATCCCCTGAGCCTATCACAAAGTAGGCAAGACCAGACACACTCCATGTGTGGCACCTGTGGGTGGTATGGTTCTGGTCAGTCGACTGGGTGAAAAAAGGTGAAAGGCAGCCTGGCCTTGGTAAGAAGAGGGGAGGAAGAAGTGGGGTCCCAAGGTCTGGGCAGGATCTCTATCTGGTGCACCCTCCCTCCTGGCCTGGCTGCACAGGAAGTGCTGAGGAGCTACTGTACTCGAGAACAGGTCAGCCTGACCACTCGGTCCCACGTTCATCCCTGTCCAGCCGTCCTGCCTGCCAGCAGCTCTGAGCAGGGAACCCGTGGGTCCGAGAGACGATGAGCCCAGATGCAGCCTCTCTGACCATCCCCCCGGTGTCAGACCGACCCCCACACATTCAGCTCAAGATGCTTGTCGCCCACCACACCCCAGACACACACTAATGCGTGCACACACACACAGACACTGCATGGTGTGGAGTGTATACCACCTACTGTATACACACCCCCTACAGTGCTCATGGGCACACAGGCACGCACACAGGCACACACAGTCTGCTGCGCACCCCATGCTGTACATGTAGCACGTAAGGCACACACCCGCTGCATTAACACCATGCCACGCACCTCACACAATGCCTTACCCAGGCACACGGGGCACCCACAGCACACGCAGGGTGCCTGTCATCTGCTGCATCCATGATCACAAGGCAAACGCTGCCACCTGCACTCTGAGCCGGGACCCTCCGGGACAGAGTCAGAAACAGCCCATTCCTGCTCTTGGGCTCACCCGCCCCCCCCAAGTCCTCCACCTCTCCCCCCGCCCCTTCCATGGCCCTCCAGAACCTACCCAAGTCACCAGGGCCCTGCCCACATCTCTGCTGTCTGGCCTCCTCCGGGGCTTTCCTGACCACTGTCCTGCCTGGCTTGGAACCCACTGGCTCAGCTGAATCGTAACCTCCAGAATGAGCTCTAAGACCCTCACTCCCCCCACCTCCTGGAGGGAAAGGCCAAGAAGCAAAGCCTGCCTCCCCTCCCCCTCCCTCCAGAGGGAAAATGTCAGATTCTCTGTCTCAGTGGCGGCAGCGGGCGGGTTGGAGGGGGAGTGATTCAGCCGCTGCCTCAAGAGTGCGGAGTGAGAAGAGCTTTTCCTGCCATTACCGGGCGAGGGAGAGGCTGGCGCGCTAATGGCTTCAATTACCACTCAGACAGGAACACTGGGCGGCAGGGCCCTGTGCTCGTCACAGCCTGGACAGGCTCACCCCCAGTCAGCTTGTGCTGGGCACCCCTACCCCGTCCACAGCCATGGGTGTGGGGGGAGGGCAGGCAGCCGGCTGCACACCACAGGGCAGCTGGGGCACATTGGGCCACACCTGGTCACACGGGGAGTGGCAGTCCTGTTGGGGAGCTGGGTGCAAAGGCCGGGACCAGGGAGAGGCTCAGGGAGCCTTAGGCAGTGTGGGGTGTTTCCCGAGCCACGTATGGGGGAGGCTGGGCCTGTTGCGGAACAACACAGGACAGGGGGGAACAGGACCAGACTCGCAGGCCTGGGCTCCCTTTTGGGGGTACACCAATTCCTCCCCTGAGCCAGGTCGCCGCAGGCGGCCCTTAGCCCCTCCTCTGAAAAGCCCAATGCGCAGTAAGCATGACTGTGTACTGGTGCTTTGGGCCTACATGCAGTGTGTGACACCGGAAGAGGACTCCACTCTTATTCCTGTCCCCCAAACCAGCTTCATCCTCACCCCAGGCTTCCTGAGAACCTGTGGTGGCCTCCCGGGATAGGCCCTGGCTCCCCTCCCAGTCACACTATCCTTTCTCCCTGCTCCCTCCACACCCCCCAACTTTCCAGGCCTGCACAGGAGGGCAGGGAGGGGTGGGATGGTCGCTGTCTGGGCTGCTTCCTCCTGGCCCCACCTCCTGGCCCCTTTGAGGCCTCCTACTCCACTCCTTTCTGCCAAGCCAGGAGCCTGGTCAAGGTTACACAGACCAACACGGTAAGTCAGCATTTCATCTTCCTGGATGGGTGTTTCAGGAGGAGGAGGGGCTCAGAGCTCCGCCCTCACGGGGGACAGGAGCACAAGCAGGGCAGGGACCTGCCCCACACTCACCACAGACCTCCTCCCACGGCCCAGAAACACAAACAAACCCCAGACCCCTGCTAGAGAAACCTTCATTCAAGAATGCCCCTCAGGACGGAGGGGGTCCCTCCAAGTCTGAATCCCCTCACTTTCCGAGCCTGAAAGACCAGCTGTATCCTTCCCAATCCTTTAAAAAACAAAGCTGTCCAGGGCAGTGGTGGGGTTAGGAGAGTGCCCACAAAGGAACAGGGGCATAGGCAGGGGCCGGGGGGGTGGGGGGGGGCGGGGATTGGAGAGGGGTGGATTTCTCTTTCAACACTAACCCAGAGGTCCTCTTTCTTCAACACGACAGTCTCAGAAGATGCCCTCTTGGGCAGGAGCCACAATTCTGGCCCTTCAGCCAGATGCCTGGATGCCAGGGTAGGACAGAAGGCTCCCCGCTGGGGCAGATGCCAACAGGAGGGAAGGCAAGGCTGAACTACTTGTTCCCTGGTTAGAGGACAGAAACTGAGCTCAGGGCACTTGGCAACCAGTGGTCCTGGCCCAACGCCTGTCCTCTGGGGCCCTGCTCCACAGGGGAGTCCCCTCCATGGGAATGGACCATGGGGCCGCATCACCTGGATGATGCCATAGGAGCCAGGTACTGCCAGGATGTACAACTTCCAGCACAATAGCAGCTACCGTTCGCTGGATCCTGCAAGGTACTTTACATCATATTCAATCCTCCAAATCAGCTTGGGCAGTAGGTATTACATCCCCATTTACAGGTGGAGCAGATGAGGCTCAGAGGCATAGTTACTAGTCAAGGGCACAAGGTAAGAGAGGAAGTGGTCTGGAGCCCCTGCTCTTAACCACTGTCTTCCACTGCCCCTCTAAACTGGAGTTCCCCCCATCCCTCACCGCCCACAGGAGACACACAGGCACAAGGAAGTTACTGAATGGATGCATGCAAACACATAAAGCCATAGCGTAAAAATGGCCAATGTGAAAAGATGTTCAACTGCTCTTGTAATCAAAGAAATGCAAATTAAATTGAGATGCCATTTTTTGCCTATTAACTTGGCAAAGACTTTTTTTTAATGATAATTCCCACTGCTGGTGAGGATATGCAGAAAAGAGGCCCTCTTATGCCCTGCTTGGTGGGAGTGTAAACTGACACAATCTTCTGGAAATACTGAAAGGCTTAAAAATTCATGTGTCCTTTGATCCAGCAATTCCACTTCCATGAATCTAGAATAAGGAAATAATCAGGAAGGTGAACACATCTGATCTGCAAGAAAGTGTATAGCGCTTTATAAAAGCAAAAAAAAAAAAAAAAGGGGGGGGGGAACAATGTATGTGTCCAACAATAAAGGAATGGCCAAATAAACTAAGGTACTTCATGTGATACCTACAGCCATTAAAAATAATGATACAGAATATTTAACGGTGAGGAAGATGTTCATGATGGGTTACGTTAAAAAGTGGTCTACAAATGAGGGGCACCTGGCTGGCTCAGTCAGTGGAGCACATCACTCTTGATCTCGGGATTGTGAGCTGGAGCCCCACGTTGGGTGCGGAGATTACTTAAAATCTTGGAGGGGCACCTGGATGGCTCAATCAGTTAAGCGTTGGACTTCGGCTCAGGTCATGATCTCACCGTTCATGGGTTCAAGCCCTGTGTCAGGTTCTTTGCTGTCAGTGCAGAGCCCACTTCAGATCCTGTCTCACCTTCTGCCCCTCCCCTACTTGCGCGCGCGTGCTCGCTCTCTCTCTCTCTCTCTCTCCCAGAAATTTATTTTATTGGGGCGCCTGGGTGGCTCAGTCGGTTAAGCATCCGACTTCGGCTCAGGTCATGATCTCGCGGTCCGTGAGTTCGAGCCCCGCATCAGGCTCTGTGCTGACAGCTCAGAGCCTGGAGCCTGCTTCACATTCTGTGTCTCCCTCTCTCTCTGACCCTCCCCCATTCATGCTGTCTCTCCCTGTCTCAAAAATAAATAAACGTTAAAAAAAAAAAAAGAAATTTATTTTATTAAAAAAAATTTTTTTAATGTTTATCTATTTTTTGAGAGAGACAGAGACAGAACACGAGTGGGTTAGGGGCAGAGAGACAGGGAGACACAGAATCCGAAGCAGGCTCCGGGCTCCGAGCTGTCAGCACAGAGCCCGACATGGGGCTCGAACTCACGAGCTGTGAGATCCTGACCTGAGCTGAAGTTGGGCGCTCAACCGACTGAGACACCCAGGCACCCCTCAGAAATTTTTTTTTTAATTTTTTTTTTTTTTCAACGTTCTTATTTATTTTTGGGACAGAGAGAGACAGAGCATGAACGGGCGAGGGGCAGAGAGAGAGGGAGACACAGAATCGGAAACAGGCTCCAGGCTCCGAGCCATCAGCCCAGAGCCCGACGCGGGGCTCGAACTCACAGACCGCGAGATCGTGACCTGGCTGAAGTCGGACGCTTAACCGACTGCGCCACCCAGGCGCCCCCAGAAATTTTTTTTTAAATAAAATCTTGGGGGAAAAAAAAGCAGTCCACAAATCATTGGGCAGGGCACGATCCCACTTTTCTTATACAATTGACCCTCCCACAACACGGGTTTGAACTGCACAGGTGCACTTATATGTGGACTTTTTTCAATATGGCATAGGACTATATTTAAATGTATTTTCTCTCATGATTTTCTTTTAAGTTTATTTTTTTAGTAATCTCTACACCCCATGTTGGGCTTAAACTCACAACCCTGAGGTCAAGAGTTGCATGCTCTACTGACTGAACCAGCCAGGCACCCCTCTCTCGTTTTTCTTCTTTTATTTAAAAAATTTTTTTAAGTTTATTTATTTTGAGAGAGACAGAGACAGTGTGAGTGGGGGAGAGGGAGAGAGAGAAGGAGACAGAATCCCAAGCAGGCTCTGCACTGCCAGCGCAGAGCCCAATGCAGGGCTCGATCCCACAAACCATGGGATCATGACCTGAGCCACGCCGAAACCAAGAGTCGGATGCTTAACCAACTGAGCCACACAGGAGCCGCTCTCATGATTTTCTTAATGAGATTTTCTTTTCTCCATCTTGTTTTATCCTAAGAATACAGTATATAATACATATATAAGAGATGTGTTAATTGACTTTTATGTTATTGGCAAGGCTTCCAGTAGACAGACTATTAGTAGCTAAGTTTTGGAAACGTCAAAAGCAATATGCAGATTTTCAACTGCTTGGCAGTGGTGGGGAGGGTTGGCAAACTAACCCCTGCACTATTCAAGGGTCAACTGTATATATAATGCCTGCACAGAAAATGGGCAAGGAAAAAACCAAATGTTACTGGAAGAGGCAAAATAACATCTGATTTTTACTTTTTCCTACGTGCTATTTCATATTTATCAAATTTTCAACAGCCAACAGGTATTGTTACTGCAATTTTTTTTCAAAAAAGGCAACAATCAAGGCTCTATTTTGAAAATACACACAGACATATTCAGACTGATGAATCCATTGTGGCTGGGGACTGATCATGTCACTCCCTGGCCCATGGCTTCTTACATCCCTAGGAAAGTGTTCAATTCTTAGCCTGGGCCTGTGTGATCTGCCCTCTAACCTCCCCAGGTCCATGCTGAATGGTTTCTCCCCCGGCTTCTCTCTGTGCCCTCGAGCTCCACCCATCCCCCAGACCAAACTGAACTACTCAGAGTTCCGTGAAAATTCCCTTCTCTCCTCCCTCTGGGCCTTGGTATATGCAGATGCTGTTATTTCTGCCTAGCCCGCTACCCCAGCTCCTACTTATCCTTAGGACTCAGCTTAGATAACAGCTCCCCCTCCTCTGTGCTCTCCTACCCCCCTGGCTGCCCCCATAGGACTTACTGGAAACTATATCAAGGGCAGGGCCCTGGTCAGATGCCCCCTGGACTTTACAGCAGCATTAGGGAGTATTTGTGAATGAATGCAGCAACCATCAGGTGAGAAGACACTAAAATCCACCCACAGAGTCCTAGCCTCCAGCCTAGGGCCCTGGTTCATAAGGGAACACACCTCTCTGAAGCCCACTGCCCCACAGGACAATCAGATCCACCCCTACAAGCCAAGTAACCCAAATGATACATAATTGCAGCCCCACACCTCAAATCAGACCTCAGACCCAAACCCTACCAGAGCAATGCCATGGCTCAACAGGATATAAAGACACAGCTGGCCTCGGCGCAAGCCAAACAATCCAGGCCAGATCCAATGACCATCCCTGTCCACTTCTGACCTTTGCTGATGCCAAGATGGCCAGTTTTCCTTTCTGCCAAACACACACCCGCCCATGGCAGGGACGGGGCTGGCTGACTGGCTCTTCCCACACGTCATTCTACCCACCCACCATGCCACGTTCCTCTCCAGCACGTACCTTCGAGCACTGAGAGCTTGGCACTAGTGTTGATCTCTCCCAGACTGTTGGTGGCCGTGCACTCGTAGATGGCTTCGTCTCGTTGCGCCCGCAATGGCTGGATCCGCAGCACGGACCCTGCCCCATCATCAAACTCAATCACCTGCCAGAGGAGAGACACAGGGTCACAGTCTGCTCAGGATCAGACATCCTCCCACCTCCAAAAGGCCCCTGAGGAGGAAGACCAAGGAGAGGGGATGTAGGACCAGACCCCAGAATAGGATAGGCAGACCCTGAACTCTGCCAGCCCCTTCCTACCCAAGGTCTTACCTCAAAGCGCTGGGAGCTGACTTTCTTCCCCTTCTTCATCCATGTGATGCGTGGCTTGGGCTCCCCTGTGGCTTGGCACACAAAGGAAGCCACTCCTCCCGACAGCCCAGTCTGGTCCTCAGGGACTTTAATGAAGACAGGTTTGCCTGGAGAGATGGAGACACCAAGTCACCATGACACAGTCACCACCGACATCACCAACACTCCGCAGGTGGCAGTCATGGGGGGGTTGTGTGTGTGTGTGGCAAGATCTATAAAGAAAATATGAATAGTGACACCTAACCCTTACACAGTGCTTACTATGTGCCAGGCACTACTCAAAAGAACTGTAGTATATGAGGTGGGTGCTATAATCACATCGCTTATAGAGAAGAAAATCAAGGCACAGAGAGGCTAAGGGATTTGTCTAACATGACACAGCTGGTTAGTGGCAGAGCTGAGATTTGAACCCAAGAGTCCTGTGTCTGGAGTCCATGCTTTAACCACTATACTACTCTGTCTCCCATCCCCCATTAGTTCCAAGCAAGAGGACAAAGGCATGCTGAGTACTGCCTGGAAGAGCCCCAGCACCTCTCAGACTGGTCCCTCCCCCACTGCTCTCCATCTGGGGGATGGTACCTCCATCTACCCCAAGGCTCAAGCCAGAAACCGTGATTCCTCCTCTCTCAGCCCCCACACACCAGCAGTCCTGAAAGGCCTAGACATTCCACCTCTTTAAGTGTCTCTGGACGTCTTCCCAGGTGAATGCTTTCCTGTAAATCTGCCCCGCCCCCACCCCCACTGACTTGGCTATTGCCTTCTGATAGCCTGTACATCTCCCCGGCGTGTCCACTGGGAGGTGGGGGAGGGGAAGGAAGAAGGGGGCTCAGACACTGTACTGTCATGCCCATATCACCTTGGTACACACACCAGGGCTGACCTGGAGCACCTGTCCCTATGAATCCCACCCCCTGGCGGGGGTCACAAGACCAGAGAAACCTGCTTTTCATTAAGATGTAGCAACGCCTCGTTAATCCTGACAGAGGATCCATTTCCTATTAATCAGGCCAATGAACAGCTCCAGAAAGGCTAATACCGTGAGAAATGACCTTTCAGACCACCTGCTCAGTACCAATGAGCCCAGGCCTGACCTGATCTCTGGCACAGAAACACGTGTGTGCAGTGATGACCATCCCTGCTAAGCACCCACTCCGCACCAGGTACTTTATCTCATTTAGTCCTTCCTCGTTGTTATCCCCAGTTTACAGGCCCAGAAAGGTGAAGTCACTTGCCCAAGGTCACACAGGCAACGAGTGGCATTTCCGAGGCTTGAATTCAAGCCTGACTCCCAAACACCTGGTACAGAATAGTGGGGCTTTATGAAAAGCAGGGTCAGTGGTGTGCTGGGGGAAGCCGGACCAAAGAAGGTGGAGGGGTGAGCGGGGATGGTGAGAAAGTGGAGAGAAGAGTGCAGTGACCATTTAAAGGAGACTGGTTGTGATGAGAAGCCACAGAAAGGATGGCACCTACAGGGGGTAAGGGGTCCAGGGAGGCTTGGATCTTGGTTTCTTTTTTGATTTCCTAAGACGTGAAAGACAATGTTTAAATGCTGCTGGGAAGGAGGAAGCAGACAGGGAGAGTGTGCCGACCCAGGATCCAGTGGACAGCGATGGGCGCAGTCCCGCAGGAGGGGAGGGTCCGGGGACCAGCGGGGTCAGCAGTTACAGTGTAAGAGGGCTTAGCCTTGCAGCGAGCAGGAAGGGAACCACTTTATCCAGCACCCAGGGGCCCGGCAGCCTCTGCAAGTTTTATGTCATTTTTACGCAAGTCACTCATCATCTCTGAGCCTCTGTTATCTCATCTGCAAAATGGTGCCAGGGCCCACGGGTCTGTGTGGACAGAATGTGATGAAGGCTGTCGAGGGCGTGCACAGGCATGACGGTTGGTGGGTCCTGCGTGGGAGGCAGCTGCTGCTCTCACTTGAAGTCTTAAAACAATGATGTGGGGGCACTTGTGTGGTTCAGTCAGTCAGGCGTCTGACTCTTGGTTTTGGCTCAGGTCATGATCTCATAGGTTCGTGACTCGAGCCTCATGTTGAGCTCTACGCTCAGCGCAGCACTTGCTTGGGACTCTCTGTCTCCCTCTCTCTCTGCCCCTCCCCTGCTTGCTCGTGCGCGCTCTCTCTCTCTTAAAAATAAATACTTTATAAAGAAAACAAAACAAAATGACGTGGGTAGTAGTATCATCTTCATTTTAAGAGATGAGGAAATGGAGGCTCGGAAGGTTAAGTAACAAGTCACACAGTGATGGGGGGGTGGAGCTAGGGTTTGATTGGTGTTTCCAATCCTAAGCTCTTCCTGCAGCACTGAAGGCTCCCTGGAGGAGGGAAACTCAGGCCTCCCCACCTGACTGCTTGCGGAGTACTTAGAGGGGGTGAGAGCAGCTGGGCCCCAAAAGCCAGGGGCAGCCTTGGTGGGGAAACACATACCCTTGGTGAGGGTCAGAGTGGCATGGGAATAACGTAGAGGGCCTAGAAGCTACAATTTGCTCCCCATTTCTTCCGACTGCGCCCTGAAAGAGGCTCCAGACTCTCCCAGTCTGCCACTGCCCGCAGAGCCTGTCCCTGTTTGCCGGTCCTTTCAGATGGGGCCTCCTTGGTCCTCTCGGACAGGACTCTGCCCACTCAGGCTCCACTGGGTGTGCACCTCCCCGACACCCAAGGACCTGACGATAGCAGCTCCATGATCTCCTTCTGCACTGCCACTACCTTAGTCCAGATGCCACCTTCCCTTGACTGAAGATGAAGATTCGGCCTGCCCAGCAAGCTGCGTCCCTGCCTCCAGTCTAGTGTCTGTTCAGCAGCCCGAGTGAACTGCCCCTCTCCTCTGACCAAAACCCTGCAGAGGCCTCCCACTGCTATCAAAACAAAACTTCAACTCCTTTCAGGGTGGACAGAACCTCGCCAGGTCTGACCCCAGCCACTCCCCACCCGCCCCCCACCCCAGCCCTGGCTTCCCAGCCCCCTGGAGGAGTGACGTTCCCTGTGGCCTCAGGACCCTTGGAGTAGCTGTTCCTGCTGCCACAAACCTTTTAGACATCCTCTTCACCCACGAACTCCTATTTACCTTCCTGATCTCAACTTAAACATCATTTCCTCAGAAAACCTTCCTTGGTCTCCCTGTCGCCGTCCGCTGCTCCATTAGCTCAGTTCCTGGCTTTAAGCTCTCTCGTAACTCTCCCCGCCTCTCTCACAGCACTGCTCACAGTTTGTTACATAGCACGTGTGTGAGGTTATTACTTTTTCTACATTTGGGGGGCGGGGAGTATCTGGTTCACAGCCGCTTCCTCACCCTGCTTTGCTTCCTGCCCCGTCCCAGTTGCCCGACCCAGTTCCTGGCACACGAGGGTGTAGAACAAATGAAGGGGTGACCTGACGAGGGAAGGCATGCCTGCGGACGATGGAGACCGCAGCCCCTCACACGCCAGGGGGAAGCCCGCTCCACCAGGGAGAAGAGCCCAGGGTGGAAACCCTCCTGGACTCCTGCCTCAACGTGTCCGCAGCAGAAAGCAGAGGCTGGAACCTGCTGAACCGGAATGGCCGGAGAGCGCGCCTGGGGGCGGGGCCTCCCCACCAAACAAAGAACCAGAAGCTGGGGAGGCGAGCCAGGTCTGGGTCACGAGAGAGAGAGAGAGAGAGAGAGAGAGAGAGAGAGAGAGAGAGAGAGAGAGAAAGAGAGAAAGAGAGAGAGAGAATGGCGAGGAGGGAAAAGGCCAAGGAAGTGTGGAGGCTGGATGGTGCCCAAGTCCTGGGGCCACTGAGGAGGCAGAACCCTGGAAGGCTGGAGAGAGGCCAGTGCCCCGCCCAGCCCACCCACCCGCCTGACTGGCAGAGCCTCCTGAGCTCCCCCCCTCCACCAGTGCTAGCGGGCAGGGCAGGCCCCTCCCCTTACTCAGGCCTCACCCTCCGCTTCCTGAACCCACCCCCACTCCCACCCAGGGGCCCCTCACCCAGCATGACAGCCAAACCCCACTACTCCAGCTCGTTGGTGTCCCACAGCCCTGCCAAGCCCCTGCCCCTTTTGTTCACCAGGCCCACCTCTGGGGAGCACAAATCTGACCAGGTCTCTTCCCAGCTACAAACCCTGGGCTGATTTCGGTCTCCCTACTCCCCTCCCCACACTTGCTCCTGCTAACCTCTCTCCAGGTTCACCTTTCCTGACTCTTTCAAAAGAGAGCACCTATCATGGGCCAAACAGTGTGCTGGGACACCGCTTGGCTCTGGTGGGCTGGCTACCCCCTACCCAGACCTGCCCTGACAGGCCAGGCCAGTGGGTACCTGCTTGCCTTTGCGTGTGCCCTGCCCTCTCGTGCACCCCACGCCCAAGCCTGTGGGAGCCTGCCCTGCATCCAGCAGCCCTCTGGGTTTCCCATTCCAGCACTGGTAACAGCTACACTGACTGATTACGTCCCCAGACACGCTGTCAAAATCAAGCCACTAGACCACTCTTGCCAGGTGCTGACTCAGGTGCTGCCTGGTGTTCAGTGGGGGTCTGAAGAACTTCAGAGACCACGTGCCAGGAGGGGCCTTCTGCCCCCACCAGAATGTGGTTCCAGCGCTCCTCTGGACCTTCCCCCCTTCTTCACTGCATGGAGGTTGTGGGCCACACAGCAATTTGGGCAGCAGGTCCCAGAGGTAAGCCCTGGGACACTCTCCATTCAAGCAGGCCACTGAGCCCATGTACAATGGGAATGAGTGGCCAAATAAAGGAAACGAGTGGGCTAGCTTGGACAGAGGGTGGGCACACTTCTGGGGCAGAGGGTGTTCAGCCAGCCAAGCCGGGCCACCCTGGAGGCTCATCCACAGGGAGAGACGGACTGCTATTTTGTGCCTTCCCTGCAGAGCACATACACACACGTCCACACACGTGTACACGGAAGCAGAGAGCAGACACGCGGCCATGAGGGAGTGAGGGACAGCGAGGCAGGGGAGGGAGCTCCTGGAGAGGTGGATTTCCCAGGCCCTGAACCGCCTAATGAGCTGGGGACTCATTAACTCTGGCTCCTATGACCGTTCTTGGTGCCCTCCAGAGGGGAGCCTCCTCAGAGACAACCCGGGCTCCCAGGGGACACACAGGGAGCCCCCAGGTCATGGCCCCAGATGCAGGGACCACATACTTGGTGCCAGGTGCCTCGAACATGTGACCTCAGTTAACCTTTCCAGGTAGGAATGACTACCCTTATTGTGCAATCGGAAAACAGGCCCAGAGAGAGAAAGCAACCTGCCAGAAGTGCCACGGAGGGCAGAGTCTAGGCAGGCCACCAGGTCCTACCTAGCCGGTGGCCCTGCCTCCCATGAGGCTGGCGGGGCGGGGGTATGACATGACAGACACACCCTCAGCTACTCAGGCCCCTGCCCTGACCCCATCTACCCCTCCAGCATCGGGCATCCTACTCCAGGCTCCTATGATTCCAAGTCACTAGGCTGTAACCAGGTCCTTGCTCAAACCTGATCACCTGTGCTGCATCCCTGCCTCTGTCCTATGCTATCCGGGAACAAAAGGGAGATGGTTTTCACTGTATCTCTTTCATGAGCTCCATGGAGAAGCCCAAGGGCCATCCCTATCCCCCCTGTCCCATCTTATCCCATTGTGCAACACCCACCATCAGCAAATATCCAGTCACTGTTCAGGGTTCCCTTCTTCCAGGAAGCCTCCCAACGCCCTTCCCAAGTGCTTACATCACTACCTCTGTGCCAGTGCTGCCCCCCAACAGCACACACCGTAGGAACCCCCCCACTGCGTGTTCCAGAGGCAGGCCTGGGTGGCCACCTAGCACCTGACTTGCACGTTAGAGAAGGAGAAACCTCTTCCTGCTTGGGACCACCTCTAGCCCCCTACAAGCCTTCCCCTTGAGAAACCACAAAGACCTGGGCTGGGGGAGCTGCCCGCACCCCGCGTGCCTGGGTCTCCATCGGAGCTGAGTCGGCATTAACGCTGGGGCCTCTGGGCTAACTCTTGGCAGCTGCTTCTCCACCCCCCTTCCCTCCGCTCCCCTCAGAGGCCAGGGCTCCCATTCATTTGTCTCGTTAAGAGGCCTATAGAAACACATTTGTCCGCTCCGCGCTTCACTGCTCCGGTCGTCAATTCTCTGGGGCGCCTGCCCTACCTTTTGCAGTAGCTCTGTCCACGTTTGCTCAGTCACCCCTGGCTAGAAGTCTCCTAAGCCCAGCCTAAGCCTGGTCACGGTGGGAGGGCTATAGATCCAAAAGCATATGTAGCATGAAGCAGGTCTATAGGACAGACCCTGCTTCACAGGGCCAAGTCACAGCCCCCAACCCAGGCTCCCCTCCCATGGCTCTCTGTCTGGGAGCAGAGCCCCACTCACCCTATTTCAGCATCTCCAGCTGGTTCCTACTTTCAAGACCCTGGTCCTTGGGTTCTGGTTCTTAAGGACCAGCAGGGAGGTTCTGGGAATCTGTTCTAAAAATTGTTTCGCTCTGTCCCCCAAGTAGCACATGACCCAGACTCCTGGAGGAAGTGATGGTTCCAAGTGTGTGGGAACTGGTCAGGTGGGAGGACAAGGAAGAGTGTTCCAAGCAGAGGGATCAGAAGGAACAGAGGCCCGGGGAACATATGAGTGACAGAAGTCAGCATGGCGGGAGCCTGGGGCGGGCGGCAGAGTGAAGGATGAGGTTGGCAGAGGCCAGAAAATGCAAAGCCTTGAGAAGTGTCGAGACCCCTAGGCTTGATCCTGAAGGCAACAGGGGAGGAGAGTGAGGGATTTTAAACTGAGCGGTGACACAGTCAGGCTTTCATTTTGCAACCTGACTCTTAGACTCCGGAAGGGAGAATGGATTATGAGGGAATGGAGGCAGGGAAGACATCAGGAGGCAGTTGCGTGCAAAAGCCCAAAAAAGAGCTGAGTGTGGCTTGGGTGAAGGCAGTGGAGAGGAAGGTGGATGCATTCCAGAGATGTTTAGAAGGGAGAAACAACAGAAGTTGGTGATGGATTAGATGTGCGGAATGAGACAGGGAGGAGGCCCTGGGCTCTGACTTGGGTGGCGGGGTGGGTGGTAATGCCATTCGCCAGGGGAGAGAACACAGAAGGAGGAACAGGTTTGGGGGGAATGAGGGTACACGTCAGGGCATGTTTGGTCTGAAGCAGGAGGGGAAGGCAGTTATTCTCCCAGGATGTGTTGTCTGAAAGTCCAGCTGGGCGGTCCTCCCTCTGCCCTCAAACTCCTGTCTGAAGGCCATGAGAGTGTCCGGGGTGAGGTCGGAGAGCAAGGACAGTATTTCAGTGTCTAAGGGCTACTGACCACACCTGACTGTTGACAAGCCTTTGCCTCCCCTGCCAACGTCAGAGTCACACCCAGTGACTTCTACCCCAACCTGCCCCTGCAGGCTCAAGCTCTCCAGCAGCCCCAGCTAGGCCTGGAGATCACCCCCTGCCCCCAAACCCAGCCCTGCTTCTGCTTGCCCAGCCCTCCCTTGGCCTGCACCTTAAAGCTCCCACTCCCCCTCAGCCCCTGCCCCCAAGAGGAATGCCCTCCCCTTCCCCTGGCCCTACCAGCCCCACCAGGGCCCAGCCTCTGAGGACAAAGGGCGGGGCGCCCTAGTCCCACCCCTCTCCAGGATCTGGTCCTGAATAATTAATGAGCCATTAGGAGAAAGGGCCTGGGAGGGGAAAGGATAGAGATCTGTGCCCAGATACTTGGAGAGGGGGGTGAGGGAAGCCCTATGGCTTGCTGACCCCCAGGCTGATCCCGGGGTTGGCCCCTGGCCACCTCTGGGCTCCGGACAGGCTGGGAACAGCCCCTTTCCCCAGGGACCTTGGCTCCGACCTCACCCCTCCCTGTCAGTGTGCAGATTGGCTAAATCTGCCCTGTGCTCCGCCTCCCACCAGTAACCAAGCAGTGGTAACCATGGTGACGGGGCGGGCTGCGGCCAGTCTTGTAGTGCCAGGCAGGGGGAAGGGCGGCAGGAAAGGAAGGAAAGTTCAGAGTTGGATTTGGGCAGGGGACAATCCCACTTCCGCCAGCGGGCGCGCGCACACGCGCGCGCGCACACACACACACACAGGTCCACTGGAGCCCAGCATCCTGCTGGCCAGGTGCAATCTTCCCCGGATTCCCAACGCTGAGGGGCTGGTGGAAGGGGGATGCCCTTTTGCCTTGAAGGTGGTGGGGAAGGGGAAGGAGGGACACAGTGTCCCCACATATGAATCCCAAGGGTCTAGCCCAGGGGAAGGGCTGTGGTGGCTCCGGCTTCTGATCTCTCCCTGGACCTGTGGACACATGTGGCATCCCATTCACACATCCATATAGATTCCTTGTGAGCCACCCCCCTATTCTCACTCAACTCTGACATGGTTCACACTGTGTCTTTTGCACAGATCTGCAGTGGCAGGCACAGTACACGCCTGAGCATGTCATCCAATGACCACATGAATCTTGGACATGGCTCACTCCCATCCCATAAAACAGGGGCATACTTAGACATGCCCCACCCCGCAGTGCCTTAAGGGACATGCAGGCATTTCACAGGATGTTCCCAGGAAGCATGAGGCTGGAGTACTTCTTGGGAGGGGGGGTTATCTAACTGAGAGGGTGATGTCTTTCTAGGACAGTACGAGGTCTGGGGAGGTATCTAACTATCTTGCCTCTTGTAGTACCTGGTTGTGCCCCTCACCCTAGAATCTTGCTAGGAGGAGTGCCACCTTTTAACCTGGGAGATCTCGCACCATGAGGGGTCAGACTTACTGTCACCATGGGCACCTGCCACCAAACCAAGCATCACGAGTGCAGGCACAAGGGGTACCATCGTCTTCCCTGGGGCTGGCTCTGGGGCCATCCAGGGCTCTAGCACCACGGCCAGCCACAGCCCAGGACAATCAACCTGTGATAGAGAGAAGGGCAGAGCCAGTTAGCTGGTTTCCAACAATGTCCCTACTGCCCACCTACGCCACCTCCTCATCCCTACTCACCACCCAGACCCTGCTCTCCCTCACGGGCCATCCAGAGTCTAGTTCAACAGACACCCCCACCCCCACCTTGGACTATGCAATGACCACCCAGACCCACAGAGCCCTGGCTCCTCACTGACTCCCCCTGCCCTTCCTCAGTGACCCCAAAGGTAATCCAAAAGTCACACTGTAGGGAGAGAGTACAAGAGGCCTTCAGGTCATTCTCTAAACCTGAGTAGGAGGGCAGGGGGCCACTGAGGCCAGAGGATGTATAGGGATGTTCTGTCCCAGACCGTGAGTTTCCAACTTGCCTCCATAAGGGGACAGGAAGAGGGAAACAGGATTGGACAGACACAGAGACACACAGGTGGAGACAGACAGACTAAGACAGAGAGCAGTGAGAAGGTAGCAGACCCATGCAGGCTAGTCCCTGGGGCACCCCATTGTCTCTTCTCTCCCCAGCAGGGAGGGAGGAGGCAGTAGGCCAGACCCTGCATGCTGAGCACGGGCCCCAGAGCACAGACTTGTTAGCAGCAGACAGGATCCACGTATTAGAGGCTCAAAGCCAAAGCCACAACCCGTCCAGGCTCGCCAGGACGCGCTCTTGACAAGTTGTAGATGCCCTGCCTGACCACCCTCATCCTACCCAATTCCCATGGCACCTTCCCACTCCAAAAGGAAACCATAGGGAAGGCCCTATTGGCCAGGAATGGGGGGGGGGTGGCTGGACCCTCAGATTCCACCCACATCACCCTTGCTCCAGTGGCCCATTACAGATCAAACTTCAGGGAGCTGCTTGCTGAGAACTGCCTTCCAGGCTGAGACAGGCACCTGTGCACAGGGAAGACGGTGTTTGGGATTGGCTCAATGCCTCCAGGCCTTTACTCATAAGGCTCCTCAGCCAGGTGTGCCCTCCCCACTCTACCAGACACCTGTATGAAGCCTTCAGCATGGCCACACCATACGCTACAGATACACTGCTATCACTCCACAGGCCCAATGATGAGCTCTCTCCTATGCCCCCCCAACCCAGGGGGTTTCAGGGGATCCCCAACAGCGTCCACTAGCACTGCTCACACCTTACTCTGAGCAGGTGGCTGGTGCCGTGAGAAGCCCCCCAGTAATGCTCTGAAAACACAACAGGACATAGAGGGGCAAGTGAGTGACAATGAATGCAGGGACTCTGGTGAGAGTCTTGATCAGATCCAGGTACTAGCTGACCCACAATGGTAACAGAATTTGCAAGGAAGGACAAGCCTGGTGAATGTGAAGGGGCAGGGCTCAAAGACGGCTCTGCTCCTTTCTGGAACTTGAACCCTAGTCTCAACTGGGACAGTCAGAGGTCCTAAGATCAGAGGGCGGTAGGTGAGCAAAGGTGCGAAGACAAAACAGGAAGGACTGTGAAGTGGGGCGGGGGCTGACCGCAAAAGGCAAAGGGAGGGAGATGTCCTTTGTCCCAAGATCTTGCTAAAAGTCTCAGATAGGAGCTGAGAAGTAAAAGCAAGAGAGCTGAAGGAGGCGTGATGGGCACCCAGCCCCATTCACACCGTACCTGGGGTTCCCACTCAGTGATCACAGAGCTCAGGTGGCTGAGGCTAGGAGAGAGGAAGTCTCTACCATGATGCCCCATACGGCCAGTCTGGGATGCAGGTCCCATATCACTAAGGCCCTGTCTGAACTTGATCACCACAGCGCTGAGATGCAGCCATGAAACCTACAATAGAATTCAAGTTCTCGGCAGCCATTAGGCGGCCAGCTATCCGGACAGACTGCTACAGGGGCATGGCCCCCTGTCACAATCATCCTGTAGCCTGTGGTACAGATACCATGGGTTTGCAGCTCAGTGGTGCGTTGCACCAAAAAGACGGGGCCTAGTCCAGGTATCATAGGGTGCAACAATACCATATTTACAGAGGTTTCATTCCCAGGTGCAAATATTCTGGGTGTGCACCCCCCCCCCCAACACACACACCAGTGCAGACACCACAGGGGTACAACCCTCAGGAACACACAGCACGGGGAACAGATCTCCCTGGTAAAAACTAAAGGGGATAAAGCTACAAAGAAGAGATGTCATGGAGGTACAGGTGTGCAGCACAATCAGAATGGGCTGTAGTTTTCCGGTGTGATTATCACAAAAGTACATCCCTGTATTGGCCTTGGTATAGTAATCACAGCACTGTAACTCCTAGGTGGAGAGGTCATGGAGGTGTAGCTGTCTGGTCCAGACATCACATGAGTGTAGACACAGGGTACAGACATCCTGGGGGTGCAACTCCCTAACAGCCTTTATAAGGATATCACTTCCCAATACATTATTGTACAGGTGTACCACTCCCCTACCCGGCATAGACATCATAGGGTATCAGTCCCCAGGACTGATATTAAAGGGGTGTGAGTTCCCAGTACAGCCATCACAGGGGCACAACGCCAGAACAGTGTCATGTGGTACAGTCTAGGATGAGATTCCGGCCATGGGTGTCAGAGAATTTGAGCCTCTGGTAACCCCACCCCCAGGGTGACACTTATTTGGGGATTCCAAGGACCTCCCACGTATCTGAGTCTGGGATACTCAGCTCACTGTTCAGATACTGAAAGCAGGACAAAGGTTAGAGAAATTGAAAACAAAGACATCCCCTCCCCAAAGAGCTTCTCCTAGAGGTCCATGGACACAGGGACGTGGCTATACCCAGAGGCGGGGGACACGGGACACACAAACATGGACACATTCTTAGGGAACTACTCTGGCAACCACACAGCTGTCCAAGGCAAGGCCTCTCCGTCACCAGCTGCTGGCAAGAGCAAACTGCTACCTACCCCAAACACTGGAAACAGAGCCTGCTCCCTCATCTGAGTCCTGGGTCCCTGGGCCTGACCTCGGTCTAGTCCTTGGCCCTGCCCCCCACCCCCAGAATGCTCAGGGTCATCTATGGGCAGAAAGTGGGAAAGGAGCAGTGAGGCAGGACTGATGCTAACGTCGCTGGGGTTGCCGAGTATTCAGTGCAAGTGTGAAGAGCTGGGCGTCCACTTCCCCCAGCATGGCTGGGTGAGTCTGGGATGAGAACAAGGCCTGAGCCCTTGACATTAACTAAGGCTTGTCTCTGAAGTGCACTGTGGGCCACTGGTTCTCCCACACTGATGTACTTGGGCAGGAAAACAACTCCATACTGTATGACATTACAGAATATAATTGGATATGATTTTTCTACATTCAGAATGGTTTTAATATATCCTTTTTCCTTGCTACATCAGTGTAAAGCTGCCAAATGCCCTTTCTTGGGAAGAACTGTCCGTTATTTCTCATATTTTGTTTTGGTGTTAAAAGGTCCTTTCTTGTATGCAATATGGGTGTTAGCAGATAGTGGTATTTTCCCATAATATCCTTACTTTGCAAAATAAAAAACTGCCATTCCCATGTCTGGCCCCCAAGTACTTTTGGAAAGTGTACTAGTTTGTGAAATCGAAGAGCCTGGGAATCACTGCTTGGAGGAAAAAGGAAGGAGCAGGCACCACACCAAGCCACAAGATTCAAATAAGAACGTCACGGAAACGCATATAACACAGAGGCCATGTCACCTCTCCGTAGCCTGACCTAAGCACCCCTGCCACCTCAATGGGTGCCCCCAACTCCTGAGAGACCATGTTACGCCAGAGATGGGGGGCGGGAGGGGCTCCCTGGCTAGAGAACAGCTGGGATCATTCATTCGGAGTCCTCTTCATGAATATGCAAACACAGATTGATTTGTTTCCCTTGGGCACGTGTTATTATTCAAAAATATTAATTAGTCTCCAAATACCACCTGTTCCTACAGCTCCCCCACCCCCAGACCAGGACCCCGGCTCCCAGGAGGCTGGGGCCCCAAAATGACATCAACAGGAGAAAGGATATTCAGGGCCCCCAGAGGGGTCGGCCAAGAGGAGAGACCAGTGCTTGGGCGAGAGGAGCCTGAGGGCAGGGAGAGCCAGGAGCCGTTCATGTTCAAAGCTGCAGGCGGCTAACCCAGCCCTTTTGTCATGTCCTGGACAGTTCACCGCGTGGCACTGCAGCAGCGGCCGCGGAGGCGGAAACAGGCCTTGTTACACTTGGGAAGGAAAACCAACGTGTTTCCAACTCTCACCAAACCGACCGCGGGATTATGACGGGAATAAATCAGTCTCAGCCTCGACCCCGGCCCCAGGGAGTGAGGCAGCCAGCAGCAGGCAGCTTCGCTCTGCCAGCCAGTTGGCCAGAGTCTGTGAGCACTGCCTGGCACAGCCCGCCCACTCTCTTACAGCCAGGCCCCCTGCCCTCTCAACAGCGCTCAGCTTCTTGGGCCCCTGGGGAATGGAGGGAGGAACTCAGGAAGAGCGTCCCAGAGTCTCTCCGGGTGGCACAACGTCCAGCAGAGGCTTAGCTCGGGGCAGAAGACCAAGGGGACCAGCAAAGGCACCTGCCTCCAGCTATCGCCCCTAACCTACCAGTCCTCCAATTTCCTTCCTGCGGCAGTGGAACCTCCCTCAGGTTAACGCTCTCCAGAACCTGTAGACCTCTGCATTTGCTGTTCTCTCTCCTGGGAGGAATGCCCTTCTCTTGCCCCCAGCCACCTACTCACCCCTAAGAACTCAGCTCAAGCGACCCTCCCCAGTTTAGTGAAGACAGCAAGAGGTGGTGTAGACCAGTGGTTCTCAATCCAGGAATTCTACATTCCCCTCCCCTCACCTCCAAGGGATATCAGGCAATGTCTGGGGACATTTTTTACTGTCAAGACTGCAGGTGTGGGGGGGCAGGTGCCACTGGCATTTAGTGGGAAGATACAAGGAATGATGCTAGATATCTTACAGTAATAGGCCAGGCCCCCGCAACAAAGGATTGTCTGGTCCAAAACATCAATAGTATTGAGACTGAAAAACCCTGATGTAGACAGCAAGATCCTTTGCTGATATAGGCCAGGGCCTGACCCAGAACCAGGTCTCCTATCAGCACCTTGGGCCCTGTACCTAAAGAGGCCTCAGCCTGGCTTAACTCTTGTACCAGCTGTGCCAGGGCCTCAGGATCTTAGGGCATCTTCTCCCCCTCAAAGTCAGCCCTGCCTCCAGAAGCCAGGCAGGCCTTACAGCACATCTCCTGCACCACTTCACACATGCCATCAGCAAGCGGCCTCCCTAGAAGACAGAGAGCTCCACTTTCAGGCACCTCTTTCTGCTGAGGATGGGCTCCCAGGTAGGCCATACCCAGCTTCTGAGGATGGACAGGTGAAGGGACGCGTGGTACCTCCACCTCCACCTCCCCGTCTGCCCGGGGACCCTGCCTCCGCCACACGCTGTATATTGCCCCAGTGCCCATCTCGCCATGCACAGGGCCTGGCCCGTAGCAGATACCCAGCACATGCTCAGTTCCTTTCCCTACCTAGCCCAGACCCATCTCTCATAACCCTCTTCATCAGCTGACCGTGCAGAACTATTCAGTGGGCCCTGCCGGGCCCTGAGCCAAGGGGCAGCCATGGGCTGTGCCTTCCAACAGCTTACAGAAGACGGTCCAACTAGAACTCATTCTCCCCAGCACCGCCCCTCTTCAGGTCCCCATCTTGGTGACAAGCACTACCAGCGACGTGGTCACCCAAGCCAGCCAGTCCTCCTCAAATTCTCTCTTTTCTTCACCCCATTCACCCAACTGGTCAGTAAGTTTGAATCTGCACTGCCTCCACTCCGACCTCCACGTGTCAGTAAGACCTCAGAAGTGCATACCTCTTTAGGGGGCTTCCGCCCTCAGATTTCTCCCAGTTCACCCTGCACACAAACCAATGCCCCAGGCAAGCTTATAAAAATGCAAGGTGATCGTGGCCCTCAAGCACATTTTGCTGCTTGATTCCATAGCAGACACACAGATAATGTTTCAGGACTGAATGGATGGGCAAATGGAGAGATGTTGCTTCTCTGCTTAGGAACCTTCGGTGTCGGGGCACCTGGGTGGCTCAGTTGGTTAAGCATCTGACTTCAGCTCAGGTCACGATCTTATGGTTCGTGAGTTCGAGCCCCACATCGGGCCCTGTGCTGACAGCTCAGAGCCTGAAGCCTGCTTTGGATTCTGTCTCCCGCTCTCTGCCCCTCCCCTGCTCATGCTCTGTCTCTGTCTCTCTCTCCAAAATAAATAAACATTTAAAAAAAAAAAAAGAACCTTCAGTGTCTCCATATGACCCTCAGGAAAAAGTCTAGAGTCTTAGCCAACATCCATGGCTCCCCATGCTCTGTCTCCCAACCCAACCCACCTGCTCTATGCGGTGGCAGAAAGACGAGAGAAGTGGACATGAAAAAGATAAGGAGGTGCCCCAGATCCTGGAGGTACCTTGCTCTTTCTACCACAACCTACAGTTGATGGGAACAGACTTCCCTACAGAAACATGATGACTGAAAAAGCAGACAGTTCCTAGTGGAAGTCCCAGAATGTCACCCAGAAGCCTATTTCACACCTACAGCAGCTGACGAGCTGTATGTATATCACTCCCCACCCACCTCCATCAACCATTCTGGCCAGAAACCCAGGCACCATCCTGGACACCCCCCCCCCTTTCTCATGCCCCACATTCAGTCCTGCATCATGTCCTGTCTCCTCCACGTCCCAAAACAGCACTCACATCCCTTCTCTCCACGTCCATCACCACCTCCCTTCACCGTCGCTCAGCCATGTGCACACTGGACCATGTCACACCCCGAGTGGCAACACTTCCATGGCTCGCCACCAGTCTCCATCACAATCTGAGCTGCTCGGCCTGGCCCACAGGACCCCTCTGTGCCCTGGCCCCCGCCACCTCTTGGGGCACACCCACCAGGTCTCTGCTTGCTCACACCAGTCACTCTTGGACAACCAGCACTGAGGGCAGGGCACCAGGGTCTCCGCTCCTTCCTAGAGAGAGAGGAAAGGATGAGAAAACACCAAGAATTTCATCACAGCATAGTATACACTGACACAGAAAGACATGCAGAATTTGCTGTTTATGGAACAACAACAACAACAACAACAAAGCAGGCGTCGAAACTTTGTGCAGGACAATCCCCATTTAGTAAAAATGCCCATCTCTTCACTCAGTTACTCTTTTCAGTACTCCCGAGCATCTACTAGTGTGCTGGGCTTTCTTACGGGAACCCAGCATACAGCAAACAACACAAACTGAGACCCCCCACCTCAGTAGTAACACTTGTGTCTGAACCCTCGGGGCACCCCTCCAGCTACCCCTCCAGCAGAGCCCAGGCCCCGCCCACCTCCGCACCTGCCAGACAACCACAAGAACTTCCCCCTCTGATCCTCAAATGTGCGCTCTCTAGCCTGCCAGTGCCTGCAACATGTTGCCCACACTCTGTGCCAAGTACCCCTTAGACATCAGAGCCAATGGCACTTTCTCAGGAAGGCCTTCCATGATGTCCCAGACTACACGCCTGGACCTTGCCTAGGAGCAGTGACCACAAATGTGAGGAATTTTTTTTTTTAATTTTTTTTAACGTTTATTTATTTTTGAGACAGAGAGAGACAGAGCATGAACGGGGGAGGGTCAGAGAGAGGGAGACACAGAATCTGAAACAGGCTCCAGGCTCTGAGCTGTCAGCACAGAGCCTGACGCGGGGCTTGAACTCACTGACCGTGAGATCATGACCTGAGCCAAAGTCGGCCGCTTAACCGACTGAGCCACCCAGGCGCCCCGAGGAATTATTTTTTTATACAATTGTTGCAGGGTCACGGAGTCATGACCACGAGCCTGGTGTGTGCCTGGCCCCAATTCCATATCCCCAGCGCTCAGCAGAGAGCAGGCACACAGTAGGTGCTTCATTAGGACACGATGAACGAGTGCATGGATGCATGAATGAGTTCATAGAAAACACCCCAGCTTCGGAGAACCACACCAGCATACATTACGGCCTTCAAAGAAACTTCCGAAGCAATATTTATTTTTGACTTTCTGCTTCTCTGTAATTTTTTAAATGAAGGTGTGCCCCTGGATGCCTCCTCTGCTGGCACACACACAGCCATGCGGCCCATCTCTTCCCTCTAGAACGATGATTGAGCCCCCACCAGGGTGGGCACCCTCCTGAGTGGGGTGGGGGCTGAACACACACCACCTCACCACAGCTCAGCGACCTGGCACCACTGGGGCCCACTCAACACAGGACGCACGTCACAGTGGGTTTCTCTTCGGCCTCACACCTCCACATGCACAGTGATGACCCCGACACACAGCAATTCTCCCGAGGCTCCTCCCAAAATGGACACTCAGGGATGGGGGTCAGGGAGTGCCCTCACCAACTGTGAGCCAGCCTCCCGCACCTGGGAATTGTCCTCACTTGAGATTGACCACCTTTGGCAACATGGGGGATGTCCTTGGAAGGCCCATCATATCTGACCAAGACGGGCCTCGCCAACCCAGTACTGTCTCATGCTGACCCTGCAGCACACCCTCTCTGACCTCCATTGCCCCCTGCCCGTGCCAGTACCAGCAGCTCCGGCCCTCAGGAGGGCCGCCAGCCTCCCTGCCCTAGTCCACTGAGTTTCCACAATGTTCCCTGTGGCCGCTGCTCCCAACACACAGGCTGCTGGGCG
Source organism: Lynx canadensis (assembly GCF_007474595.2). Classification (NCBI taxonomy): domain Eukaryota; kingdom Metazoa; phylum Chordata; class Mammalia; order Carnivora; family Felidae; genus Lynx; species Lynx canadensis. The sequence goes on along the minus strand of NC_044310.1, from coordinate 33,791,395 downwards.
AGTCTGGGCAGAAAAACCACCTTCCATGTCCCAAACTCCAAGGCCGGTTTGTCTGGGGACGCCTGCCTTGTGGTACCAAATGTGAGGCTACTGGCTCCACCGTTGCTCAGGGACCGTGGGACAGAGGGACAGAGTCTGAGGCAGAGAATGGGGAGGGTCCCCTAAGCCAGCTGGCTCTAGTGCCATGCCCGAGGCCATGCCAGGATGGACCTACACTGAGCAGGAGTCACACCTGAGAAGAGATATGTGTCCAAAATGGCCTGGAGGTGGGTCAGAGAACAAAGAAAACAGGCAGAGACAAAACTCTGCACGTGGAAAGACCTTCAAGTACACGGAACAGCACCAGGGCAGGATTCTGGAACAGCCAGGATAGCACCTGGTACCACACCAGTCCAAGATCAAACCGGACTCAAAACAACCTAGACAGGCAATCAGAATTGACCAGCAGCAGCTCCCAGAACCACTCCAGACTCACCCAGGGACACACCTAGATCACGACCACCAGACACGCCCGGAAAGCCAACTAGAAAGCTACTCAGTGAGGACCTGACTGGTACTGAGCCCAAGTCTGCAATCTCTGGAAAGGCCTCAGAAGTGGTGAGGCTGGCAGCAACGACCAGGATCAGGTAAGAGGCCTTGGCACCAACGCAGGGCTGGCCCCCAGGAGGCCTCTCGGTCACCTGCCACACCTGGAACCCAGCCTGGCAGCAGGACCAGGAGCAAGCTGAAATCAGAGGAGCACAGGCACTGGGGGGCCCTCCAGAGCAGCTCCTCGGCAGGCCCTAGGACTACCAGGAACAGTCCCCGGAAGCGGCAGCTAGAACAACGCCAAGGATCTCGGCTCAGGTCACGATCTCACCATCGTGGGACAGAGCCGTCATCGGGCTCTGCGCTGATGGTGTGCAGCCTGCTTGGGATTCTCTCTCTCCCTCTCTCTAGCCCTCCCCCACTTGTGCACGCGCTTTCTCTCTCTCAAAATAAATAAATTAACTTAAAAAAAAAAACTTTAGGGGCGCCTGGGTGGCTCAGTCGGTTAAGTGTCCGACTTCAGCTCAGGTCATGATCTCGCGGTCCATGAGTTCAAGCCCCGCGTCAAGCTCTGTGCTGACAGCTCAGAGCCTGGAGCCTGCTTCTGATTCTGTGTCTCCCTCTCTCTCTGCCCCTCCCCCGTTCATGTTCTCTCTCTCTGTCCCAAAAATAAATAAACATTAAAAAAAAAAATTAAAAAAAAAAACCCCAAACTTTAAAACAATGCTGAAGAGCAAAAACCGCTGTTCTCAGATCTGGAGGTTGGGGACACAAAGAGACTGGTGCATCTGGACCTCAGACACAGAACCTCATTAGACACCCAGGGCCCAGGTGGGGTGGTGGAAATGGGGAACTGAGCGTGCTGAGGCCTCTAGTGTTCTCATACCAGCCCACCAGAAGGTCAAATACACCTGAGCAATACACACAATCCCAGAGATGATGACAAGGGCAGAAGGCTAGGGGCCAGGCACTCTCCTTGCTGAGCTCCCCCAACCTGTGAACCTCAGCTCAGAATTACAGTTACTTTAGGCGATCAGGTGCCCTAATCTTAACAAGGTATTGTTTTACTTATTTTTAAATTTATTATTTTATTTTATTTTCAAGGTTTATTTATTTTTGAGATAAGGAGAAAAAGAGGGTGCAGGCAGGGTGAGGAAGGCGCAGAGAGAGAGGGAGACAGAGAATCCACAGCAGGCTCCATGATGACAGCAGAGAGCCCGATGCAGGGCTCGAACCCAAGAACTGTGAGATCATGATCTGATCATGACCGAAGTCAGATGCTTAACCAACTGAGCCACCCAGGCGCCCCTATTTATTTTTTTAAAGTTTATTTATTTTGAAAAAGAGAGCATGAGCGTGAGTGGGGGAGAGGCAGAGAGAAGGAAAGAGAGAATCCCAAGCAGGCTCCTCACTGATAGAGGGGCTTGAACTCATGAACTGTAAGATCATGAGCTGAGCCAAAACCAAGAGACAGACACCTAACCGCTTAACCGACTGAGCCACCCAGGCTCCCCTTACAAGGTATTGTTTTAAAGGCCACCCCCACCCCCAATTCTGATGGGGGTGGGTTTGCACCCACTATTAACGACTGCTGATACCATTGAGACACCATTGCTTACTAGATGCCAGGCCCTGTTCTAAGCACTTCTTGCATATTCGACCTTAATCCTCATAACAACACACAGCATGGAATTGTCTTAGGCCCACTTGACAGAGGAGAAAACTTGACAGAGGACTCAGAGGTGTTAAGCAACTCGCTCAAGGTCACACTGCTACTAACAGAGTGGCACCCCAACAGTTAGGAACCAGAACCCACACAACCCACTGAGATTGTGGGCTCTTGATGAGCACAGCTCAGCACGCTCTCAGAGAACTCTCCGTCCTTCCTCTGGCCCAGGTTTCTCTCCCAAACTCCAGATCCTCATACCCAGCCCCCTCCTGGATGTCTCCCCTTCCCCCACTGGACCTCAAATGCCCCAAGCATCTCAAAGACAAGGCGCCCAACCATGAGCTTGTTATCTGCCCCCCCAATCTTCCTCTCCTCCCCAAGTTCCCAGCTCAGTGAACCTGCAGGGCCTTCAGTAAAGGCCTCACCCAGTCACTCCCAGGAACCCAGACCCCTTCCTCTTCCTCTTCCCCACCCCCACATCCAATAAATCATCCTGTCCTGATAAAGGTGCCTTCTGAATCGCTCCATGCTACTCCCCTATCTAAGACACCATCACCTCTCACCTGATTTCCTCCTCAATGGGCATCGTGGGTCCATCCGCTTCCCATAGCCACAGAATCCTCTTCTGGAAACATCTGATCATAGCACATTCCACACCCCCTACCCACGCTTTAAATCTTTGGCGGCTCCCTTCTCCCTTCTGTGTTCTCAAAGTAAAGTCACAGCTATTTAAAACAGGGCATTAAAGGCCCTCTGATCTGCTGTATCTTGGAATACGTCAAGACCTCTGAGTCTTTACCCACACTATTCTTTTCTGCCCGGAGTGCTCTTTCTTCAGCTGGAAAACTGTTCATTCCTCAAAACTCACTTCAGATAGCCCCTTCTTGGGCTCTTCTGGGACTCACCTCACTTTGACCCTTGAAGTCTCCCTTGCCTCATATGGAAGCAGCTCATCCAACCTTGTAACTTCGGCTCAGAATTGTAGCTGCTTTAGATGAGCTGATGCTGGGCTCAACCAAAGCAGTTCCTAAGGGATGGGCTGCCTCTTCCAAAAGCTCCTAGTCCCATAGGAAGCAGGGCAGCTTGGCTGAAAGTGCCTAGCCCAGTGTCTGGCACACAGTCGGCAATCAATAAGAGTCTAGTGAATTGCTCTGCATTCCCATGATGCAATCTGTTCCCCCAGGGACCATGAGCTTCTCAAGGGCAGGGCCCTGGCTGCAAGCTTGGCCCAAGCACACAGCAGTGTCAGTCATACGAGAAGGGACTGCCACTGCTGATTATGCACTGCCACACATCTCCCTTGGATTCTCACAACAGCCTTGGGACCAATCAAGGTTGGACGAGCTGCCCCATTTCACAGGGGGGGGAAACTGAGACCTGGGAAGGAACAAGCTAGAAAGTGGAGAAACTGTGACATGTCTCAGCCTCTATCAAAGAGCTGTGGGGCCCACTTGAGGGTCCTCAACACTGAACTCCCAGTTAGGGCTGACGGAAGAGCTTACAGACCACAAATTGCCAGGGCCAGCATTTTGCTGCATATCAATACAATTCCCAAGAAAAGCTCTTCAGTCATCTACTCTTACTGCAGCCATCCCTCTCCAACTGCTCCATCAGCCCCCAAATCAACACCCCCAACACCACCCCCATGCTCACAGTGTGAACAAGGCTGAACAGAGGAAAGGTCAGGAGCTGCAGGGCAAAGAGCAAGAAGGAAGGAATAATATTAAAACAATGCCCTCATTAAAGGAAAGAAAAAAGGGAAGACGAAGAACAACTAGAAAAGAAAACAAAACTACAGACACATTTCAAATAATAAGGGGGAAACTGAGCCAGCCAAAAAGTGCAAGAAAGTGTGTGCAGGAGAGTGCAAAATTCTGTGGGCGTGCACATACACACGGTTCCTAGGGATGTGCAAAGAGGTGCTGTGAGGGCACAAGCAAACAGAGTGGTGCATGGCCATGCGAGCACAGATTTCTGAGCTCCGGCTGCTGTGCAGGCCCAGGTGTGCAAGTGTGAGGGCAAGAAGGCAAGTGGATGTGGGGGGGGGGGGTTGAGTGTAGGAATGATGGTAGAAGGGTGTGTGTGAGTGTGTGTGTGTGTGTGTGTGTGTGTGTGTGGCCTGTGCCTGAGGCTGCGGATGTTGGGGGCTGTGCTTGGGGAGTTACACCTTCTCCTTCTCGAAGCCTTAGGCTCATTCATATAATCAGTGAAAAACAGGGATTTTCTTGCTCCCTGAAGCAAGAGTTAATAAGGCGCCAAGCATAGAATTTTCTAAGATTTCCTCCCAGAACCCTCTTCTGGATCCCATCAGATCTCTGATGTCTCCCAAAGGATCTCTCAGCAGAACTCTTCCCTTCCCGGGGGATCTCCCACCATTGAGGATCCCCCAGAAAGACCCTCCTGAATCTTTTTCTAGGCCTACCACCCCAGTGCACTTCCCAGGATTTTCTGGCCAGATTCCGCACCAGGTCACTCTGGATCCCTGCCCTTGTCTATTCAGGAGCCAAAGTGGAGCCTTCATCACCGACACTCAGCAGTCCAGCTTCCCAGGCTCTGCCTGGCTGCCCCCAGGGGAATCCAGAGAATCCCCTCCTGCTGGAGGGCTCCCAGCTCAGGTACAGGGCTCCCACCCCCAACCTGCTCCAACTTGGGGGGGTGCCCTGCACTGCGGGGGGTGGGGGGGTGGATGTTGAAATGGGGAGAAAGGCTAGCCCCTCCCCCACCCTAGGGTGGAAAAACCAGAGAGGCAGCATTCCAGAGAAATGGGGAGGGGGCCTAGCAGAGGGCGCACAGAGATTATGGTCAAGTGGGAGACAGAGACACCAAGAAACTAATAGGAGACACGAGAGAGAGACGTGGAGAGAGAGACTCAGAGATGGGGGAGGGAGCACAGAGAGCCCTGGGAAGAAAAAACAGAGACCCAGGAAGAAAGAACAGAGAGACCCGAGGAGAGAGAACAGAGAGATCCGGCACGGGAGGACAGTGAGACCCGGGTAGAAAGAACAGAGAGACCCGGGAGAGAGAACGGCGAGACCCAGGGCGGGAGAACGGAGAGATCCGGGGAGCGAGCCACAGACAGCAGGAGAGACCCCGGGGCTGCGGGGGGTGAGACTGGGAGGCAGTGACACAGGGAGACAGAGATACAGAGACACTGAAGGGCACTGAGACCAAGGCACGGAGGAAAACAGAAAGCAGCTGAGACTGAAACGTGGGCACAGCGATGAGGACCGGGGCACACCAGGACGAGACGGGACGGGACGGGACGCGGGGCGGCGACTGAGTGAACTTTCCGGAGCCGGTCCGAGTGGACACGGCCTCACGGGACAGGTCGCTCCGGGGCCTTCAGGTCGTTGCACCAGGGTGGGGGTGGGCACAGTCCGCCAGGCCTCTCCCCTGCCCACGCCGGCGACCGAGGCTGGCGGGGGGGGGGGGGGGCTCCAAACTCGCGCCCGGCAAACCCCGGGCCCGCACGTGCGCCAGGGCGGCGAGCGAGACGGGGGCGCGTCGGCTGCGGATCCCCTGCCGGCTGGGAGGGGGCGCCTGTGCGGCGGGGGCGGGGGCGCGGCCTGGACCCGCCCGGGGCTGGGGTAGCGGTGGGTGGCGGTGAGAGGTGGAGGGCCGCCCCCGGAGCGCGGCCGCGCCGGCGGGGGGAGATGAAGCGGGACCGAGAACGGGGAGCACAAATGCAAAGGGAAACTTTGCACTGGGGGCGCGCGGGCTGCGGCTCAGGTGCGGCGCGGAGGGCGGGGAGGAGGGGGGCGGCGAGGGGCGGCGAGGACCTAGCCAGCCGGCGGCGGTGGGGGGGGGGGGCGCGTCTGCCGCGGGGTAAGCGCGGGGAGGAGCCGCCAGGCTCGGGGCGGGGGGGGGGGGCGCCCAGCCGAGGCTGCGGGCGCGGCAGGTGGGGGCGCGGCCCGGCCTAAGCGGCGCCTCCAGCCCCGCTCGGAAGACGCGAGGAACGGGGAGAGGGCGGGGGGAGTGGGGAAGGAACGGATGCGAAGGGGGCTGTAGGGGGGCCCGGGGGTCACTCACCGCCAATCCAGGGGCCGTCGGTCCGCATGTCCCCCCCCAAAACACACAAGCCGCTGGGGCCGCTGATCCCGCTGCTCTTCTGCCGCCGCCGCCACCGCCGGGTCTTACTCCCGCCACCGCCGCCCGAGCCGGAGCCGGAGCCCGAGGTGGAGCCGGAGCCGGAGCCGGAGCCGGAGCCGCCGCCTCTGCCGACGCCGCCGCCACCGCTCCCGCCGCTCCCGCGCCAGCTCCAGCCGCGCGCCCCCGCTCGCGCCCGCGCCCGCGCCCCTGCCCCTGCCGTGCGCGTCCCCGGCGCCGCCCCTCCCCTCGTGCACTCTCGCTCGTAGAGCGGTGGAGCCGCGTAGGCCCAGCGAGGCCACAACCCAACCCTGAGTCTAAACGGATTGGAACTCCAATATTGGACCAGAACCTCGGTTGTGAGCAAGGACAGACCCAAACTCCCATACGAAGTCCATATCCTACTAGTGCCTCCCAGTCCTTACTATGAACCGGATACTACTCTTGGACCCCATTTCCTTCCTCTACAAATATGCACCTGATAGTGAGCCCAGACCCGTCTCCAAACTCAATATTGAGTCCGGACTCCTAATTCTGCCCCCACATTGGCCCAAGTAGTAATTTTAATCTACACCCCTATATTGGCCCCCAATACCAGTTCCGACTCTAAATCCCTCTATCATCTCTACCTACCTAAGCTTGATAGGGACACCAGCACTAACTCTGGGCCTTAAGTGGACTCCAGTTCTAATACTGAGCCCCAGATCCCTATATTAACCCTAAAGTCCAACAGTTACCTTGTTATGGGCCCCAGTGCTTTTCTGAACCCCAAAACTTACATAAAACTCCAACACTGCACTCCCAGTCCCAGGTCAACACCAATACTTTTTGAATTGGGATTCCCAATTCCAGAATTGGGTTGGTTCATCAGAAAAGAACCCTACCACAGATGCTGACCTTAAACCCCACAAATCCTTGGGGCAACTTAGGACCCTAACTTGCCCCAACTGTAATTATCTTGGAATGCAAGATTAGTGAGACTGGCTTTGCAGAAACTCCGCACGAATCTTCATCCCCATGTTTGCCCTCCACTTATCTGACCTGATTTCAACCCCAGTTCCAACTGTGAACCTGAATCAAGTCTTTCATTGGCCCCTGAGTTCAAGACTTAATAATGTCACTCGAACCTGATGTAAAAAAACTTTGGTATTGAGTTTCTGACTCCTCATACCAAAACTCAAATGCTGACCTTACAAATTTCTGGGCTCAACCCAGAAATTACCTGAAGATTTATTCCAAGTACTAACTCAGAGGGAGACTTGGTAAGCTCCACACCAAGAGCCACACACACCAAAGTCCCCCCACCATCCTTGCCCACCATCTACTCCAGACCCACTCTCCCGGTCCATGCCACCACCATTTAAGAATCAGCCACACAACCCTCTCCTTCCCTGGGTAAGATGGCAACCTGCCCCTATTGCCCTAGCTCAGTTGAGGACCCCGATGAGGTTTCTGATCTCCAATCGGTCTCCCTGATACCTTTGTGAGTTTGGAGGTCAGGTGAGAAATAAACAAAGCTTGGGGATTGCTGAGACACCTGGATTCAGGGATCACAGAGTTAACGTGCAGGGCAGGTGTGGAAGAGGGGTTTAGAGATCTAGGCTGAGGGGTCAAGTTCTGGTTTATCACGTAATTCACTGCCTGCTTTTGCCCAGAATTTGGATTCAGAAACAGTACGTGTGCGCCCCCTGGTGTGTAAGAAGAGGATGGACTGGCTCTGGTGATTCTGGGCAAACAGATCCGGATGACAAATGGATCAAAAATGAATATTCCCAAATCAGTGGTTTTTCACCCATTGGTAATTTTGGTACCCTGTGGAGGAGGTATTGTAAGTTTCATGTATCTTTAGACATTTTTCTTGGTTTTCTGAGTTTGGAACCAGTTTAGTTTCTTGTTTTTGTTTTCTGAATTTAAAAGCATATACTTTTTAGTCAATTATGCCTGCTCTTTGCTGACTTATGAACAGTCCTTCCCCTTGGCGTCAATGACCTATACCTTCCTCAAAGGCCTATTCCCTTTCTCAATCTCCTTTACCATCACCTGCTTTTCCCAAGGTCTATCCTAGGCCACCCTTTTTCCCTATCTGCCCCTTCTCCCTGGACCATCTTGATCACTGCCAACTGTATGTTGATGACTTCCAAATCGATCTCCGGTTTGGGCCTCTCTTCTGAACTCAGTTCTCATATAGCCAAGAACCTTCTCCATACCGCTCCCTGGGTGTTCCTCAGGTAAACTGAATTCACTCTGTCTCCCACTGCAGATCTATTGACCACCAGATCTTCGTGTCACGCCATGGAATCCTTCATTCCATCACTGGTTGAGAAACACAGACACTTTCTCTCCCGCATCCCCATCCAGTCACCAGTCCTACAAACCTTGAAAATAGAAAGGGACTAGAGACCTTATATGTAGCTCTGTGAGGAACATAAGGGAGGGTGCAGGAGGAGAGAGAGAAAGATGAGGAAGGGGGAGGGAAGGAGCTGCAGGAGAGAGTTTATGATTTTGGGGGGTTTTGGTCCATACAAAACCAAGTTGGCCATCAAATCTCTGCATATGGTGAAAAAATCACAGCCCTTAAGTCTTGCTCTTTCTTTTTTTTAATATTTATTTTTTTTAATGATTATTTTTGAGAGAGCGTGAGCAAGGGAGGGGCAGAGAGAGGGGGAGACAGAGAATCTGAAGCAGGCTCCTTGCTGTCAGTGCAAAGCGCGGTGTGGGGCTCACACCCACAAACCATGAGATCATGACCTAAGCTGAAGTCAGATGCTCAACCAACTGAGCCACCCAGGTGACCCAAGTCTTGCTCTTTTTTAAGTGGGTACCTTGGAACTTGTTTGTAGCCATTGCTTCCTCCAGAAAGCCATTTTTTATGTGTACTTACTTATTTTGAGAATCCCAAGTAGACTCTATAATAATAGTATTCAGAGCCCCATGCAGGGATCAAACTCATGAACCATGAGGTCATGACCTGAGCCAAAATCAAGAGTTGGAGGAACGCTTAACCCACTGAGCCACCAGGGGTCCCAACTTTTTTTTTTTTTAATGTTTTTTTATTTTTGGAGCGAGAGAGTGGAGGAGGGACAGAGAGAGAGGGAGACAGAGGATCTAAAGAGGGCTCTGCGCTGACAGCAGAGAGCCTGATGCAGGACTCCTCACTCATGAACCGTGAGATCATGACTTGAGCCAAGGTTGAACCCTTAACCAACTGAGTCACCCAAGCACCCCTAGAAAGACATCCTTTTTTTTTTTTTTAATTTTTTAATGTTTATTTTTGAGAGAGAGAGACAGAGTACGAGCAGAAGAGGGGCAGAGAGAGAGAGGGATACACAGAATCAGAAGCAGGATACAGGCTCTGAGCTGCCAGCACAGAGCCCGACACGGGTCTCAAACCCACGAACCATGACATCATGACTTGAGCTGAAGTCGGACGCTTAACCGACTGAGCCACCCAGGCTCCCCCCCAGAAAGCCATTCTTAACCCCTGGCTGGGTTGAGGGCTTGCCCGCTGAAGAACTAAGCACTCAATATCACCCCCCCCCACAGACTGTGGGTTCCTTGCAGGCAGGAGGGATGAGACTGTTGTCCACTGCCATATCCCTGTGTCTAGCACAGGGGCCTGACACACCTGACAAGAGGTGCTCAATACGTACTTGTTACAGGCATGGAAAGGTACATTTTCCTCTTCTGTGCTCAGGGATGCATCAGACATAAAGGACTAAGGAGGGAGAAGCTCCCTGACCAGGCCTCAGAGCTCATCCATACCCGGGGCTTCTGTAGGCCCAGCCTGTGAGGAAGAGGGGCTTATGATGTTTACTGCCATGCACACCTGCTAGCCTGGGCCTCACTAGGTCTGAAGCTCTGGCAGCCCAGCTCCCTCTGCCCAACACAGCCTGGTCTGTGACCACAACACTGGGAAGGTAGGTGGCCAAGGGCCCTCACACTCCTGTGGTTGAAGTTGGCAGCCCCCTCTCACCACCGCGCTGACCAGGCTCTTGCTTCAACCCCTACAAGGACGCAGTGGTCTTAGAACCTCGGCCCACTGGGATCCGGCCCCCTGCTCACTCACCTTTTGGTGCCACGTGTGGTCAAGTGTTGGCTGAGGCAGGGCACGAGAGTGCCTATGTGCAGGCTGCCTGGGCCTCACGTGAAACTGGACACAAGGCCAAGGTGGAAAAAGCAGAGGCCCAGGCCGCAGGGCCACACAGACAAGAGCTCAGGTGGCTCGGCCTGTGAGAGCATGATAGCTATGGAAGGAGAGGAGCCAAGGCTCTGTCCGGACTGCCAAACTCTGAGCACAGGGTCCTTGTGGGACTGCCCTGCTGCCCCGCTCCTGGGCCTGACGGGGAGGGACGTCCTTGTGCTCATCTGTGAAGGCCGAGTGGTACCACGTGGTAGTTCTGTGTCTGCTGTGTTCCAGCCCCAGGGTGCAGGGTGAGGGGAGAGCCAGATGTCAACTCCCACTCACTGTTCACCCTTTGTCCAGGTCCTGGGCCCACTGGACACACTCTTCAAACTCGTGACGTAAATACATCTCTTAGTCAGTCTAAATCAAATTAAATTCAGCTTGAGTCCCCACCCGGCAGATCAGCAAGACGTCCGTTTCACTCACAGCTCTCCTTCACCCCCCTCCAGTTGTCCAAGAATTCCAGGGGCTGCATAACCCCCAAAACGCTAAGTCTGTGCTCCACGGCTTTGCAGGGAAAGGCTGAGGTCTTTTCTAATGTTTATTTCTTTATTTTGAGAGAAAGAGCGAGCACAAGCTGAGGGAGGGACAGAGGGAGAGAGAGAGACAGAGAGAGAGAGAGAGAGAGAGAGAGAGAGAGAGAGAGAATCCCAGGCAGGGTCCACGCTCAGCACAGAGCCTGATGTGGGGATCAATCCCATGAGCCCTGAAATGATGACCTGAGCTGAAATCGAGAGTAGGACGCTCAACCCGCTGAGCCACCCAGGCGCCTAAGGCTGAGGTCTTTTTGACGCCACTGATGTTGTTGTAGACTTCAGCCGTCACTGCCACGGTGCTCCACTATTCGGCCCTGTCTTCAGGGCCTCACTTGTCTGGCTTGGGCCTTGGTAAGGGGGCTGCTCACTTCCTCCATCCAGGCCCTTTCAAGGGGGCCTCTCCTCAAGGGCCACAACGTTGCAACCTCAGTGCTTGGCATTTGGGGTGCTACCCAGGCACTTTCCTGGAGGTTGTGTCAGAGTGGTCTGGGGAATGCCTGACCCCTGGCCCTGTCTTCTGTGCTGGCCAATCAATACCCTGAGATACATGGTGTCCTCCCTTTTAGCCAGTCGGAAAGAGTTTAGTTTAGACTCCAGAACTGCAAAGCAGTCTGTTTACCCTCTCAGGTGTGGGGTGGGAGAAAAAAGGTGGAGGCCTCAAACACAAAGACCTGGCTAATGCCTTTCATTCCTTCCTGATGAGTCACTATGGGGGGGGGGCGGGGGAATAAGCCAGGGGTTCATTTTTCAGAACACTCTTAAGGCTGAGGACTTCGCCTTAAGCTTCTCTGAGGAAACAGAAGCCACCAAAGGAAGACCATCATCCCCCCTCAACCGCTACCAAATCCATAGACCCAGACACTTCTATTCCTTCCTCTCTGTCTCCCTCCTGGTTCCAAGGAGGCTGCGCCCCACCATAGCAGGGGCTGACCCCCACCTGTGTGCAGGATGCTTTGGCTCCTCCAGGACTTTGTTAGTCTCCCCGCCCCCGCCATATTTTTTTCCCTTGTCATTTCCACCTGCTTGCAGTCAAGCTCAGGTCTCTCCCATCCTCAGAAAAATTGCTTGCTTTGACCCCACACTCCGTAGAGGGGGGGGCATTAACCATTTCTCCGCTCTCCTTCACAGCAAGCCCCAGAGCTGTTTATACACGAAGCTCCCACTCTTTCATCTCGTGGGCACACTCAGCCCACTGCAATCTCGCTTTCGGACCAACTCTCCACGGCAATTGCTCTTGACATGATGGCTATTCACCTCCATTTTGCCAAACCCGATGGCCTTGACTCTGTTTTCAGCTCAGTGGCCTTTGCCACCTCCTGCCATCCACCCGAGTCACTTCAGTATAAGTGCAGACAGGCCAGCTCCTTGACCTCATCACAGTGGCCATCTTCCACAGGCCACTTAGGTCACCCATTCTCTCTCTCTCTCTCCTTTTTTTTTTTTTTTAAGATTTTATTTTTACATAATATTCACACCCAGCACGGGGCTCAAACTCACAACCCCGAGATCAAGAGTCTCATGTTGTACGAACTGAGCCAGTCAGGCGCCCCAGGCCACCCATTCTCACTGGGTCTTGTCCCCATCTCTGGCCGCACCTCCGCTGTTCCCACCTTGCTCTTGTGACTTCGTGATAGCTCTTTGGTCTCCTCAGACACCACCCTTTTTGACCTGTTGGTGTTCTCCTAACACATCGGCTCTCTCCTTGTTTCACTTTTTTTCTTGGCCCTCTTAGATGCCAAACCCCAAATTTTAATAACACTTGACAATACCCCAAGTCCTTTGCCTCTTTGCTTTTTGATCATATGTGTTGGGCATCCCCCAACTCCGATGAACACTCCTATCTGCTTTCTTTCTTTCTTTCTTTCTTACAATTTTATTTTTAAGTAATCTCCACACTCAATGTGGGGCTTGAACTCACAACCCTGAGATCAAGAGTCGCGTGTTCTCCCGACTGAGCCAGCCAGGTGGCCCTCCTGTGTGCCCTCTTGTGCTGTGCTCAAGCAGGCAAGTGACTCCACAGGTCAGCTTGATGTTCGCATAAATCATAGGCACTGGCTGCATGTTGGCCCTCGACACGGCTCTCTACCTATGCTCTGTGACGGCTACTTCCAGCCTTCCCCTTCCTCTTTCAGCCTCCCTCCAGCCCATTTCCTCCTCTGTGGCAGATGTGACTGTGCTGCTCCTTGACAGGAGGAGAGCCGTCAGACCAGAACTCCCCACTCTCCATCCACAACCCACGTCTCCCTACAGCTGCCCTCTCCTCTGCTACACTAGAGAAAGCCCCCCTCCTCCTACCTCAGGCTGGTTCTGCCCATCTTTGATTCCCTAGGCCCCACTCCTTCTCTGAGCGCCCTCCCAACTAGATCCTTCCTATCAACCTGCCCCCTGCAACCTCCACCAGCTCCCTTCCCCACTGCTGGCCATTATGGGTTCCTGTTCACTCCAGCATTCAGTCAGATTTGACTTTCACCTCCCACAGCTCCCCCAAAACACGATATTGGACATAGGACCTCTGTGTCTCAAACTGGATGGGCTTTTAATTTTTTTTCAGTATTCATCTTATTAGACCTCTTGATTATGTCACTCTTAAAAAAAAAAAAAACAAAAAAAAACACTAGCTTCTTTGACCCCCTGGACACTGTTCTCTCCTGGTTTGTCTCTTAATTCCTTGATCTCCTCCTCAGGCTTCTCTACAGGGTCACCTTCCCCCACGAAATGCTCATGTTCCTCAAGGCTGATTCCCAGGCCTTTCCCCTCTCTCACTGTGGACTCTCCCTGGTAATCTCATCCATGCCTACATCTTCGATTACCATGTATCTGCTGACAATTCACACCTTTATGTCTCCAGCCCGGGGAAGCTCCTGTCTAAGCTCCTGACCAGCAGGTATCTGGCCAACTGCCTAGTCAACATCTCCACCTCGATGTCTCAAAGGCACCCATCCCCAGCATGTCCAAGATCTAACTTGTGACCCTTGCTTTCTCACCTCTCCAATGTTCTCTCAGTAAATGGCACCATTGTCCGCCGAACAGGCAAGCCAGAGTCCTAGGAGCCACTCCCGAATCCTGCCAATTTTACCTCCAAAGCATCTCTCCAATCTCCCTTCTTCTCTTCATCTCTACCGGTACTTCACTAGTCCCAGCCACCATTGCGTCTTGTCTGGATTCCTACAGTGGCTCCTAAGTGATCTCACTCCACCTGCTCTGCCCTTCTCCGGTCTTACCACGACACTCCCCTTTTAAGACCTCCTAATGGCTTCCTATTACTCCTGGGATAAAAAAAAGCCAGCTCCTTACCTTGTGCCGACTGCTCTCCTCTTGCCTACTGCCCAGTCTCATCCAGGATCATGCTTCCCCTTGTTCAGCTCCCTCCAGCTGTGCTGTCTTCCTTCCAGTTCCTCAAACACACAAGTACACCCCACCCCCAACCACCAGTCCATTCTTTCTAGAAGATTTCCCCACCCACCTTTTTTACCTTTCAGCTCATCTTTAGCCTTCCTTGACCCTTGGCCTAGGTCAGAGTTGTTTGTTACACATTCTTACGGAGCCCTGTTTCCTCCATCAATAATGATGCATATATATCTGTCTGGGACCCCAGCTCTGTGTAGAAGGTGGACGGAGTCCACGGGCATCTCAGGCAATGTGGGCAATGGGATTCAGAAGTGCGGTGAGAGCTTCTGGCTAGAGCCCTGGAGCCGCATAGGTGTATGTCAGGAACACCTCCAGTTTTCCAGGGAGGAAACCCGCGCCGCCAGTATCCCCAACGCCAGAGGCTGCACTGGCCCCCGTCAGGACAGACCAGACGCTGGGGCAGCCTGGGATCTGGAGACATATGCACCTGGTCTGAGTTACGCCCATGGCACTTACCAGCCCCATGGTCTTGAACAAATTACTTCTCTCAGCCTCAGTTTCCCCTTCTGTAAAAAGGGCACGCTACTCACTTTGCCAGCATTGTAAGAGTGGCATGCAACTGTGTTTCTAAAGAGCTTCACCAGAGAAAATAGAAGCCATTTGATGATTATTGGAATTAGCATAATCAAGCCTCTAATAGCACCAGTTTGGAGGACTGTTTAAAAGCTAATCCCACTGGGCCCCATATCCTGGTAATCCTCAGCCACTATCTGAATGAGAGCTGGTTTCATCCTCCATCAACCTTCTTCTGCATTTCCTCTCCCCTGATCCAGCTCCCCACTGCTCCCTCCCCAACCTTCCCTGGAGCCCTCCAGAAGCCCTCAGCCCCCTTGGAGGTCCTTCTTCTAATTCCCGCCTAACTGAGGACCCAGCAACAGTCTCCAGGGCGGCTGCCATTCTCTACAGCTACAGAGTGCGGAGGCAGGGGCAGAGCCTTCCTCGTTCTCAAAAGCCACTCCCAGATCATTATTCCTTCAGCCTCATGGAAAAAAAAGCCCTGCTCATTTAAGGCTCATGCCATCTGGCTCTTGCAATTCATTCATTCAACCAAGATTTATCGAGTGCTTTTTCCTCCTTCTCTCCCTTATCTTCTTTCAGGAAGGATTTTGGTGACTTGGAAAAAACATGTAATATAAGATGCCTAGAACCTAGTAGGACTCTGTGTTTGTGAATAAATGAAGACATTTAGAAATATTATATAGATATCGACCTCTCCCCGCTACCCGCTTCAGAGGTGGGTTTCGACGAACACAGAAAAGCGGAAGGCTTAGTCTTAGACCTCCCTTGAGTTGTTCAGTTGGGAGCTGGTCTGCCATTTTAAATGTCCTTCTGAGTTCTAAAGGGGATCACATCTCATAATGCTTGTCAC
This sequence comes from Lynx canadensis, assembly GCF_007474595.2. NCBI lineage: Eukaryota > Metazoa > Chordata > Mammalia > Carnivora > Felidae > Lynx > Lynx canadensis. The sequence goes on along the minus strand of NC_044310.1, from coordinate 33,775,616 downwards.
CGTCTGGAGCTTGGGATATAGATGCCTCAAGAAAATGTTGCTCTCTCCCCATGAACCCCAGCAAAGAGATGCAGGAAAGCAGGACCCCTACCCCATTCCCCACAGCACGTTCTTATTCTCCTCAAGACCATCCTAGGAGGCTGGGCTGCCAAATGTGACTTGCTTTAATGAAGGGCAGGGCAGCTTAAAAGAGCAATTATGATGCAGAAAGAGAAAATTACAGGTGGACAATAAGCCAGACTTTCCCAGAGATCGAAGGAAAAAGTATCTCAAGATTCAAATGTTAACTTAAGATCATGCTTGGGGGGAAGGGTGTCGGCAGCCTACATCCCATCTTTCAAGGTGGGTTTCTTTTCTTTGAGGGCTTTCTTTTCGAGATTCAATATCCATACTGGTTTCCTTACATGTTGAACTCGCTAAACAAACACATTGATACCCATAACTCAAAGACAGACGTTTCTTCTTATTCTAAAGCCATGTTGAGAAAGGAAATAATTCCTTAACTGCCTCATAATTAGCAGTGTGTCTTCCCTTTTCCCTGGGAATCAGTAAATCCGATTATCGTGCCAAGGGTAGAATGTCTGCTCCTTTCTTGATCCCCTTTGGGATTTGTTTGAATAAGAATATGGTCATAGTCCCTTTAATGACTTCTCAATGATTTTCACAAGAGAGGCTTTGATGGCTTGATTTTAGGAAGCCTCAATTACATTCTTGCCAAGAGCTAATATCAATTTGGGGGAAAGAGAAAGGGGATGACCTATTCTCCCAGTTAAATACAATTACGAGTCAGTGTATGAAGAAACTGAGAAAAAAAAAAAAAAACAAAACCCAAGCAGTAATCAAGACGGTGTGATACTGGCATAAAATATACAAATCAGTGAAACAGAACTGAGAGTCCCGAAATAAACCCTTATTACATTTATGGTCAGTTGATTTTGACAGAGTGCCAAGGCAGTTTGATGAGGGTAAGCATAGTCTTTTCAACAAATGGTTCTGGGGCAATTGGATATCCACGTGCAAAAATATTAATTTAGACTCTTATCTCATGCCATATTCAAAACTTAACTCAAAATGGGTCACAGATCTAACTGTAGGAGCTAAAACTATAACACTCTCAGAAGTAAACGTAGGGCGTGCCTGGGTTGGCACCTGACATTGATTTTAGCTCAGGTAGTGATCTCAGGGTCATGAGTTCAAGCCCCGAGTTAGGCTCCACATTGGGCTCTGACCTGGGCATGAAGCCTACTTAAAAAACAAATAAAATAAAAAGAAGGAAAACAGGAGTAAATCTTGCGACCTTGGGCTAGGAAGCGTTCTTAGGTATGACACCAAAAGCACAAGTAATAGAAGAAAAAATGATACATCAGTCTTCATAAAAATTAAAAACTTTTCATTTCAAAAAACACCATTAAGAAAGTGAAAACAGGACTAGGAGAAAATATCTGTAAAACTTATGTCTGATTAAAGGATTTGTATCCAGAATATACCACTCAGTGATTAGAAGACTAATAACTAAATTTAAAAGTGGGCAAAGGGGGGGGCGCCTGGGTGGCTCAGTTGGCTAAGCGTCTGACTTCCACTCAGGTCATGATCTCACAGTTCGTGAGTTCGAGCCCCGCATTGGGCTCTGTGCTGACAGCTCAGAGCCTGGAGCCTGCTTCGGATTCTGTGTCTCCCTCTGTCTCTGCCCCTGCCCCGCTCATGCTCTGTCTCTCTCCTTAAAAATAAAAACACTTAAATAATAAATAAATAAATAAATAAAGTGGGCAAGGAATCGATTAGATATTTTGCCAAAGAAGATATATGAATGGCCAATAGGCGTGTGAAAAGACGCTCACCATTAGCCATTAGGCTCACGTAGATTAAAACCACAATGAGATACCACCGCGCGCCCACTAGGATGGCTACAATAAAAGAGGCGTGACAAGTGATGAGGACGCAGAGAAAGAGGAGCCTTCATACCTCGCTGGTGGGATTGAGAAATGGTGCAGCTTGTGACACCAGTTTGGCAGATTCTTCACATAAATTTACCCTGTAACCCCGCAATCTTACTTGTAGGTACCTGCCTGGGAGGAAAGAAAACGCACGTCTATGCAAAGACTTCTGCATGGAAGTCCATAGTAGCAGTATTCTCAATACTCAACTGTTTATCTCAATAAACTCAACTGTTTATCAACTGGCGGATGGATAAACAAAATGTAGTGTATATGTACTGTAGAATACTATTTGGCAATAAAAAGGATGGATTCTATGGATGAACTTCAAAAACATGCTCAGTGAAAGAAGCCAAACACAAAAAAATCACATATGATACGATTCCATTTATAGAAAATGCCCAGAAAAAGCACATCTACAGAAACAGAAAGTAGATTAGTGGTTGCCTGTGGGAACATGGAGCGGCTAGAAATGAGCACAAGGATTCTGTTTGGGGCGGTGGAAATGTGTGTGGGATAGTTGCACAACTCGGTAAATGTACTAAAAATCATTGAAGGATGCGCTAAAAACAAAACAGACAAGCAAAAACAACAACAAGGTAGGAAAGAGACAAATGGAACTAAGGGCGATGTCAGCACCCATGGCGAGTTCCATATTTGACTGAGCTTCCTGACAGCCAAAGGAAAAAGGAAACATAATTGAGAATGCAGTTCATAGTATCTTTAGGATTCAGAACAAAACAAAACAAGTTGTTTAAGAGCAACCTTGCCTCTTCAGGACAATAGACCTGAGAAAATTTTTTCCTAGTGAGAAGACAGCATATGAGCTAGTGAACATCCCGTGCACCATACTACTGTCAATTTAATTTTGAGATTTCTTTGACAGTTTCATGTGATGTCGTCACTGTCATTGCTGGAATCAGGCTAGAGTTGTGTCGTTCAATATGGTAGCCACCGTTTGCGTGTGGCTATTTAAATTCAAATTAATTAAAAGTAAATACAATTAGGGGCGCCTGGGTGGCGCAGTCGGTTAAGCGTCCGACTTCAGCCAGGTCACGATCTCGCGGTCCGTGAGTTCGAGCCCCGCGTCAGGCTCTGGGCTGATGGCTCGGAGCCTGGAGTCTGTTTCCGATTCTGTGTCTCCCTCTCTCTCTGCCCCTCCCCTGTTCATGCTCTGTCTCTCTCTGTCCCAAAAATAAATAAACGTTGAAAAAAAAATTAAAAAAAAAAAAAAGTAAATACAATTAGAAATCAATTTCCTTAGGTACCCTAGCCACATTCCAAGTGCTCTGTAGCCACATGGGATTGTGGCTACCATATTGGATGGTGCACTTATAGAATATTTCCATCACTGCAGAAAGTTCTATTGGGTAGTACGAGGCCAGAGGGTCGTTAGTGAAAAGAAATAAAAGTTTGAAGGTTGGAATGTTGGGGAAAGAGTGATTTTGTTCCAACCTTGGCAAGGGCAGAACTTTTTTTTTATTTTAATAAAACTTTATTAAAGTTGTGAGCTTAACATTAACTTAAGTATTCAGGAAACCGTGTTTCTTACATAGAGAAGGTGAAAACATGAGGCAGAACAAGTATTTGATCTGCTTTCAATTTATTTTTATTCTTTATTTATTAAGTTTGTTTTCATGTTTATTTATTTGAGAGAGAGAGAGACAGAGAGAATATGAGAAGGGGTGGAGGAGGGACAGAGAGAGAGGGAGACGCAGAACTTGAAGCCGGCTCCAGGCTCCGCACTGTCAGCACAGAGCGGGACTCCAACCGACAAACTGAGATCATGACCTGAGCCAAAGTCGGACGCTTAACCGACTGAGCCACCCAGGTGCCCCTGATCTGCTTTCAATTTAATGGCAACAGGCGGCCACTTGATCTGGGGATGGTCCAGATCTCTTCCCCTGTATATTCCACCTCTTTCTCTCCCCTCAGCCTAATCAGTTAAGGGTCAGTTCTCTGATGTAATTGTACTCAGTTTATTCACACAATGAAACATCTTATTAGCGAGGGCCAGATAATGACTGTTTACCCCATTAGTATTTATGGACAACACACATGTTGAACAAGGGACAGGCCTTTTCAATCTACTCTGCTAACTTCACAACACTGAAAAAGCGGGAGGGGCGCGCAGAAAGATGGGTTGGGGGTAGGCGTGGAAATTTTATCATAAAATGTTATCAATAGGACAGAGTTTGGCACAGAAATTTCTCAGCTTTTTCTAACTCGTCCATGGAGCAGTGGGGTAGGCAGAGGCCCACGAGGGGCACACTCGAGGAGCAACATTTGGTTAGTTTAGCCGCTTAGCTAATGACTGGGCTTTTGTTTTGCAAAGCTCCCTTTGGCTGCCTTCTCTTTTGCTGAGTGGAGTATTCAGGCTGCCGGAGTTTGATATGCAGAGCCGGGGAGGGCCAGAGCCCGTCTGGCCGGCAGAGGCGGAAGCATCAGCGGATGGGGGAGGAGAGGAAGAGCGTGTGATCTGCCTTGGGGGTGAGATGCTTCAGGGGCATGAGTCTGAGGGGATTCTGCCCTACAGAGGGTCGCGCAATCCGTTCTCCCAGTTCTCCAAGAAACTTTTGGTCACGCCGGAGTCAGGTTCGTATCTGGGGGGATTTCATGGTGTGTGACTTCAAGCAGTGGTCAAGGAGATTCAATCCAGGGGGTTTTGTCTGAGGTTTTTTATTTTTAAATATTTATTTTGGGAAGAGCGCAAGCGGGGAAGGGGCAGAGAGAGAGGGGAACAGAGGATCCGAAGCGGGCTCTGTGCTGACAACCAGCGAGCCTGATGTGGGGCTCGAACTGACGAACTGCGAGATCGTGACCTGAGCCCAAGTCGGACACACTCAACCAACTGAGGCACCCAGGTGCCCGTGAGATTTTTTTTACCTCACGGGTGATGGGTCTAAGGCTACATCTTGGATTAAACCATTCTTCTCAAACTCCAGAGAACAACCTCAGACTGCCAAGCTTGCAGATTTCCAGCACAAAGAAATGAAGATTGATCAGGCCTGAGCTGTAATGAAACTTGGATTCCCATCTCAAAGTCAGGGGGAGATTGTGGAAACCGCTCTGAGATAGAAACAACAACTGTGGTAGTACTAGGTCTCTTTGGGGCCCGTATCTGCCTTCCTGAAGCATGGGACATACAAAGACCAGAGTGACAAAAGGGCCATGTGGCCACGTGACTCCTGACCCAAGAGTCAACAGCTCTTTCTGCATAATAGCACACAGCATCTTGGCCAGATGCCAAGAGGAGACTGATGAAAGTCTTTCTTTCTCGTAGATCCTCTAACCAACGGCTTAGCCCCGCCCCGACCCCTCCTCAGCTGGTGTGAAACCAAAGGGAACCAAACCCCTGACAGCTTGTACCAGAATCCACGGAGCCAGGCTCCTGCAGGAGGGAAGGAAAGGGATTCTGGGGCACACATAGGTGGAGCTGAAGAAGAGAACAGGAGAGTTTGAGAGAAGTTTTTCCTCCCAGCGGCGAGTGGGTGGGCATTTCCGATGCAGGCAGAGCCTGCGTGAAAAGCCCCTTGCTTAGTGAGGTGCTGTTAGGGGTCCAGCCATTCCTAAAAACAGTTCTCTGGACACTCTTGTACAGGTTGGAAGAAAAGCTCAAGTCAGAAGTCAGCCACGATTTTGTACATTTTTTTCTGCGATTTAGGTATGTGTGTTTCTGGTTAATTGGTTACTTATAATAAACAGTGCTTCTCCATCCCTTCCACATTTGGAGTGTGGTATGGGAGTGAAAAACACCCAGAATTATTGACCAAAGCAGGTCCGGAGTGGACCCAACCATGCCACTGAGGTGAGCAAGGTGGGTGCCCCATTGTGGCATCCGGGGGGCGGTGAGGAATATACTGAGGAGCAGTGGACATCTGGCAGGAGAAGGAAAAGAGAGGAGAGACCAGGTGGAGGCCACAGTGACGTCTGGCTCTGGAGCTGCTGGAGGGTGTAACTGCTGGGAACGGACGGTTCAACCACCCAGCCAGTGTGGAGGGGAGGCCAGGGAGCTGTGTGGACACATCCGATCAGAACAAACCTTGAGGAGCAGCTGCAGTTATCGCTAAGAGGCACGTGATGACCCTTGGCCATTCTCCAAGACTCCTCCTTCTTTGGCTGTACCAAAAAAAAAAAAAAAAAAAAGAGAATTAGTTGTCATGTGATGGGAATCACTAACTCTGTATATTTCAAGTTGTTAGCGCTTTCACTAACATCTATAATTGTCTGGGGGATGTAGTATACATTTTACTTCGTTTCGTAGGGAAGGAGAACCCAGTAACTCACATAGGTCTTTCCTATAGGAAAAGCTCTCAATCCATACAGTCAGGGATCTGGGTAGAGGGGATCAGGAGCTGGCAGTGCTGTGCACTCCGGCTGCACGCTCTGGAACTAGGAGAATGATGGTGGGATAGGGTTGGTGCCTCCTGAGGCCTCCTGTAAGGTGGACCCAGGTTCAGATCTCCATTTGCCCCAACCCCATACACTCCCACTCTAACCAGTGGGCCTTAGGGGCAACCTAGAGCTCTAGGAATCAGTGTTGGGTCAGTGCCAGTGCCCAAGAATCTCTAAAATATGTGGCATAGCCCTGAGCCCTGAAAGAGGTTAGGGTGTTCAGAACCCCAGGGATCAGCGAGTTTGTGCACCTGTATTCACTCTGCCGACGCATCTAGCCTTGGCCTCCCTCACTACTCCCTCCTGGCAGGTATATTAGTTAGGATTCTTTCCACTGCACGCGGCAAAGAAAAGAAGATTGGTGTGGCCTTGGGAAAGTTGAGTCAATGTGTCTATGCCTTGGGGCACCTGGCTGGCTCAGGCAGGAGAGCCTGCGACTCTTGCTTTCTGGGTTGTGAGTTCCAGCCCCACATTGGGGAGAGAGATTACTTAAAATTAAAAAAAATATATACTAGTAAAAAAGAACGATTCATTTACAGAAGGGAAAAGCCCATTGAGAAGTAATTGGCATGCATCACTGTACAAGTTTAATAAAAGTCTTTTTTTTTAATTTTTTTCAACATTTATTTATTTTTGAGACAGAGAGAGACAGAGCATGAACAGGGGAGGGGCAGAGAGAGAGGGAGACACAGAACCTGAAACAGGCTCCAGGCTCTGAGCTGTCAGCACAGAGCCCAACGCGGGGCTCGAACTCATGGACCATGAGATCATGACCTGAGCTGAAGTTGGACGCTTAAACCGACCAAGCCACCAGGCGCCCCCACTGTACAAGTTTAAAGTATACATCATGATGGCTTGGTTTACATATATTGTGAAATGATTACCATAATAGGGTCAGCTAACATTCATCTTCTCGTATACGTAAAATTTTTTCAAAAAGAGAGAAAAAAGAAAAGAGGAAGAAAATTCTCTCCTTGTGATAAGAACTCACAACTTTCCTATGTATCATGCAACAATGTTAGCCATTGTGTTGCATTCTTTTTAAGTTTATTTATTTTTATTTTGAGAGAGAGAGAGAGAGAGAGACAGAGAGCAGTGGAGGGGCAGAGGGAGAGGGAGAGAGAGAATCCCAAGCAGGCTCCATGCTGTCAGTGCAGAGCCTGATGCAGGGGCTCCAACTCAGGAACCGTGAAGTCATGACCTGAGCCATCAGCAAGAGTCAGAGGCCCAACCGATTGAGCTACTGAGGAGCCCCACTATTGTATGGTGCTTTAATGGGACTCTGCTGTAATCAGTACTTGCTTTTTTTGCATAACTTGTGTGAGGGGGAAAGAACTTACAACTACTTTTCCTAAATGCCTAGAAACTCTACCCTTCCTATCCTGCTGGTTGGTTTAAATAAAACAAGACCGCTGAAGTCATACTCAGCAGGTTAAATATTACAAGATTGATGGAAAGTTCAATATCCTATAATAAACTTACAATGAGTAAATACAACTTTCTACAATAAACAAGCATCATAGTCTCAAGGTTAAGGGTTATAAAACAATAAACCATTGTAGTTAGAGTAGAATATTATAGGAGAGGTTCTTGCATACAAACTACTCAATATCATCACGACAAGACACAAAATAAGAATAAATGTAATTTGAAATAAGATCTAAACTCCATATGGTTAATATTCTCCTTCTCTCTCTTTCTGTTCCTTGTACCTTTTAACCCGCTCCTAGTCTTTGCCACACGAGAAATTATATCCCGCCGATGCTTTGCATTCTCAAAAGCCCTCATGCCAGGAACCTCTCATTCTCTTAAGATTCCTTATTTCTTGTTATTGAGACCTCTGGTTTCAACTACAATTCTAAACAAAGATGAAATAAGAGATTGGGGGCTTATAACATTTTACTTGAAGGATAGATACTCTGAAATGGCTGGGGCCGGGGGCTCAAGTCATGGTCATCAGAGTTATCTCTTTCTTTGTCTCTGCTCATTTCTGAACAGAAATGTCTGTTCATCTCTCAGCTCTATTTATTTTTTTTTTTAATTTTTTTTTTTCAACGTTTATTTTTTTTTGGGGGGGGGGACAGAGAGAGACAGAGCATGAATGGGGGAGGGGCAGAGAGAGAGGGAGACACAGAATCGGAAACAGGCTCCAGGCTCCGAGCCATCAGCCTGACGCGGGGCTCGAACTCACGGACCGCGAGATCGTGACCTGGCTGAAGTCGGACGCTTAACCGACTGCGCCACCCAGGCGCCCCTCTCAGCTCTATTTAATCTCTGATTGGATTGGCTTGTTGGCCTCATTTCTCTTCTCTTTTTTTTTTTTTTTTTTTTTTTAATGTTTGTTATTTTTGAGACAGAGAGAGACAGAGTGCAAGTGGGGGAGGGGCAGAGAGACACAGAATCTGAAACAGGCTCCAGGTTCTGAGCTGTCAGCACAGAGCCCGATGCGGGGCTTGAACCCACGAACCGTGAGATCATGACCTGAGCTGAAATCGGACGCTTAACCGACTGAGCCACCCAGGTGCCCTCTTTTTTTTTTTTTTTTTAAGTTTATTTATTTTGAGAGAGAGAGAAAGTCACAAGCAGGCCCCACGATTTTAGTGCAGAGCCCAATGTGGGGCCCGAACTCATGAACTGTGACATCATGACCTGAGCCGAAGTTGGATGCTTAACCAACTGAGCCACCTAGGTGCCCCAGCCTCATAATCTTCTCGTGCAGAATTTTTCTTCCATGGGGACAGTGAGATAGCCCCAGGCAGCTCCAGCTTGTACTCTCTGGGAATGAGTGTGCACTTTCTTGAGAGGTCTAACAGAAAACTCCCAGGGGAAGAATCAGGTAGGCCCAGCTTTGTGTGTGCCTATCCCTGAACTAATCACTAAGGCTAGAGAAATGGAATGTCTGTAGGCCTCCTCGTCCTTGGGTTCTGGAGGTAGGGATCCAGTGGGGATCAGTGCCATGTACACCACATGGAATGAAGGAGGGAAGGGCCTCCAAAGGAAAAGATGCTACGCAGACAACTATGGTCTAAGACAAAAGGATAAAAGGCAGTGTTAGGTCATTAGGTCAATGGGGTTAATAAAATTATGCTATTTGCTCATCAAAGCCCATCTGGCAGCGAGGCCCAGACTATAGAGTTAACAGACTATAGAGTTTTTAATGCTGGAAGTGGATTATCGAGGATATATTTAGGGAATACGGATATGGAGCGACCTTCCAGGGTGGGCTGCTACCTGCCTCACTTACTCGTGTCGAATTGGATATCAGAAGGAATGCCAGATGGGGTGGAGGCTCCTAGCGTGTAATTCCAGGATTGTTGTCATATACTCTGAGGCACAGCTGCTATGCTACAAAGGTCGCATCCTCGGGTCGCTGAGACCATCTTTAATGAGGGAGTGTAGGCCAACTGGACAGGCAAAGGGGTCCGGAAAAGAGGCTTGGCGGACAGCCTGGGGCAACCCTCTGAAGCTGTACTTGCAACCTTGAATTACATGACCCAAATCTACCTCCCAGCTGCATATGGAGGTGGGGAAGGAGCAAAGAGCCTTACTGGGGAGTGAGCCGTTGTTGAGAGTAGGGGAAGAAGTGGGTCCTTTTGGCAGAAAGGATACAAAAGTCCTCCTATGGCCTGACCGCCCTGATTTTTGGCCATCGCGCTGGACTCTGTGCACCTCATAAATGGGCTGTGGAAGCAGTTGGTACCGTTCAGAGAGGCTGCCCTGTGGCACCGAGGTCCACGCCTGATGATTTCGGGCCTTGGGGAGGGAACAGATGCTGGGGCTAATTAGGGCATGGTTCCTCTGGCCCGAGATGGCCAGAGGAATAAAATGGGACACCTGCGCCCTGTGCATTACGTGGACAACACTCACCGCTCACCACCCAGCTTGTCAGGAGATGACTCAGAGTGGCACGCTCTTAGAAACCGTGTTTCGATTGTTGTCTTCTGAAACCCAACAGTCGAAATCAGGATGGCACCGCTACTCCTGTGCCTGGGTATCCCACCAGGGATCAAGAAGCTTCCTCTGCGGCAGGGGTGTGCTGGGAGAGGTTCTCAGCTTATGCGTTTCCTGTTTTTAAACATCCTCACCCAGAAGCTGTGAGATTTTGAGAAAGGTTTTACCAACAGAATTGTAATGGCAAGGCTAGGACCGCTCTCCCAAAGGGACCTCGAGCCGAGGGATCTCACAGAACTTTATTAAGCGCGCCTGGAATGCTCCATCCACATCCCACACGGCAGCGGTGCTGGTGAGCGGCCACGCTAATCCCTACGCTGCCCCGGGAACGGTGCCACCGGCTATGCCCTCTCTATCGCGATAGCTGTCCTGGAGCCACGGCCACTATCGATCTAACTCGGGGCTTGACAACAAGGGGACACGCAGGGACAGTCTCACTCTGTATGCCACCGAGCTGAAGGATAAATTCCAGGTGGCTGATGTTTCGCCGCCACGGCAGCTTGGTTTCACGCTGCACGGAAAACGAGATCAGAGCCTGCCGAGCAGACATCTGTTGTTTTGGCCTGCTCAGCAGCCATCTACCCTCCTGGTGACCACACTCTGACTGTCACTTGGGAACCACGCCTCAGCCACACTCAGCCTCTGTAGCTTGGGGGACAGGGGTGAGAGGAATGGACAACGCCATCAGGCAAGAATAGAGGTAGACTCCTGATGATATTGTTTAGGCCAGGGCTTGGCAAAGGTTTCCTATAAACGGTCAGTGGTAAATATTTTCACCTTTGCAGGCTATACCTGCAATGGGGAAGTCTCTTGCTAATTCACCATGTACAGAGAGCCAGGGTTGCAAACTGGAGATTGGGTTTCATAATGGATCTGGTGGCCCCAGTTAGGCAAGAGACAGCTTAGCGCTAAAGGAAACCCCTTATCTGAGAGGGGACTGCTCAGGATCCCTGACCATTTATGACATGCAGCCAGAGGCCAGAGCGCTTAAGATCGTGAGCCCCACCAAGCTTCCGCCCAAGAGAGACCTGGAGGGATGGGAAAACACATATGAGGACATTGACTGTCACCCCCATGATCAGCCGAAGAGGAAATGTCCCCAGTGAAGCCAAGGAGGAGCCAGCCCTCTCCTTGAGAGGACCAGGTGGGAGACCAATGGTGAGGAGGAGGATGGCAAGGTGGGCGTCTGGTGGTGCCCTTTGGAATGCGAGTCCAGTGAGGCCTTGATCCCAGGTCAGGGTGAACCGCTCATGACATGGGGGTGTGGCAAGCCCTCTCTACAACACTTAATCTGGAGACAGCAGAGGATAAGGAGGAAGAAAAGAGTATCATCGAGGGAAGGTGGTGGGTGGAACAGAGGGGCAAGTTTCAGCCCTCACGGGGCACAGAGGAATCCACCAGTCACTTGGCTGATGGACTGAGGTTGGTTTTGTCCAAGACAGACCCCACCTGTCTAGAGGCTGCCTGATCTGCGGGTCATGTGATATGCTCCAGGCTACCCTTTCTGTGGAAGGGATCTGTGTTCCCCCCATTATAAGGAAGCAGGAAACTCCAGCCTTGACAGACTTACAATTCTTTAAGGGGTTGAGTCTTTTCCTGGAGGGGAGAAGAGGTGGGAAGAGATACAGCTGAACTAGTTTGGGGTCCAGTCCTGCTTCGCCTGCTGGCTGAGCAGATGCCGGGGGAGCAGCAGGGCACTCGGCCCCAAGGATGGGAGATGGGCTAGAGTAGGGGCTAGAACATGCCAGAGGAGTATGGCAGCACAGCAGTCTCTGCTATTAAGAGTTTGCACTAGAAGGTCATCAGAGAGAGGCTGTAGCCGGCAAGGTCAGCACTCAGCCCATAGTCCCCTCGATCGTTTTTCTGCACACCAGCTCCCGGAGGGCTTTCACACCCAGCAGCCTGCTGGAGCGGCCAGCCGGAGACTGGGCTCAGGCAAGGGCCTGGGGACTGACCTGGGGGCAGGGGCAGCCTTTACCAGTGACAGTGGGGCTCCCCTGCTCCCCGTCAGGACAATCCTGGGGGTGGCTCACACCACCTCCAAAGCCCACTGTGGGATCAGATTACCCTCTGTGGGACTTGGCTCAATATTCCACTTCACTTGACCCCCTCTCAGCCTTCTCCCCTCCCCTCACCCGGCCCCACTCCTTTGGCCTGGGAACTCTTAGATCACCGGAACACGTACCTTCCTTTTAGGGGTTGCTTCTGAGGAACCAGCCCAAGTGTCTGTGGTCCTGTGAGCTGACAGCTGTGACAGGGCCTCACAAAGGTGCCATTCCAGTGCTGAGTTAGTGACCCCAGGTCACCGGGGGTGGGGAGGCGCTCTCACACCTGTGCCAGGTCTCTGGGAACGTTTGGGGGAAGCTGTTTCACAAGGTGCACAGGCTCAGCTTTGAGAATCTGGAATGGCTGAAGCCAGTCAGTGTGGGAAGCCAGGCCTTCCTGAACAATTTTAGGCCCTCCAGAATTCCAGCTTTTAGTGAGGAGCAAGAGAGGGAGGTTGGGGTCAGGGCTGGCATCAGAGGGGGACAGCCATCGGGAGCAGGTGGTGATGTGGGTCCAGTTCTCAACAGGTGAAGTCTGGGGAGGGGGGAGATAAGCCCCTCATCTGAGGGCCCCTCAGGCCTTAGACCTGGCTAGATACCACTCCCTACTTTGTCTTTGGAGTGATCCATTGGGATTACTGGGTCTCTCGGCACCTCTAAGGCCTCAGCAAATGTCCGGTGGTCTTAGGGACAACTCAGAACAGCCCAGGGCTTTGTGGCATAAAATCCTCCACTCTCTCCTGCCCCGTGAACATGTACGGAGCGTGTCAGTGAAGGGCATCTTTTAGCAGACTGCGTCCACTGGGAAAGAGCATGGCACGCATTGCCTTTCTCCTGAGGAAGGGGGGCTGAAGAAGACAGGGCATCCATTCTGGTTGCTCGTTTTGGAGTGAGGGAGTGAGAGACATAGAGCGGTAGGCTGGAAGAAGGGCTTTGCCTCCACCGCAGTCTCACAGTCCTCAGCTCCCAGGCGTCACCCAAAGGCTTTGGTAACCACTGAGGGTCGCTGGTGGGCCAGCTGGGGTCCGAGGAGAGGCCCTGGAGAGAAGATTAGGTAAAGAGCCAGGCTGGGGCTGGTGAGCGCATCCTCAAGCAAAGCTTCAGGGGTGAAGGCGAGGTTGGGGAGAAGAGGGAGAAGGGGACAGTGGGCTGGGCTTGAGCCCAACGAGACTAGGACACAAGCAAATAGCATACCTACAGCTCTTTACGAAAGACCACAAGCATCTGCTGAGCAGGAGACGGTGGGGAGGTGAACCAAGGCCTCCCAGGGAATGCTGGGTGAGTGGCCGGTAGCTTCTATCTGGCTGATGCCAGAGTTTTGCACACTGATTTTGAGAGAGAATGGGTAAGGAGGCTGGAGGCACCATGGAGAGAGAGCAAGGAAGAGAGGCTGCAGAGAGGGGGGGGGGATGTGGCGCAGGGGAAGGAGCACATGGGGAGCATTAGGACGCCTCTGTCATCCCACAAACCCTCAGGAAAACCCACACTATCCATCGCTGCCTTGGGAGTTGGAATTCTGTTTATCCAGGATGCAGAAACATAGAGGCACACAGGAACTGGCCTCTAGGCTGTCAGAGGAAGATCTATTCGGTCCACTCACATGCAGGCGACATGATAAGCCAGCAAAATCCAGAGAAGGTTCAAGTGGAGGCGTGAGAGAGGCCCCTGTGCTCAGAATCCCAATGAAGTCCTTCTGTTTCTGCTCCTCTGTTTTCCAGGACAAACACGACCCTCTGCAGCCCAGGAGAGGTGGTTAGCACAGGAGAACGGCTTTAGGACTCAGAGAAGGCTCCCAGCTCTCATCCAGCAGGATGGAGAGGGCAGGCTTTATTGCTTTGGAGACCAACTCCAACTGGCCAGGTCCTGGAACTAGACCTCCCCTGGTTGGGGGACGTTTCAGGGGGCACATATCTGGGGAAAAGGGGGATTGGGGAGCCCATGTGCTTGCCCCGAATTTGATCCCCGGCCCATGAAGTATGAAGCCTTCAGAGCCACAGGGACTTCAGGAAAAAAATGAGGGACTCGATGGGACCCCAGGAAGTGCAAGTGATCCAGACCCCTGGCGAGTAGAAGAGGGACCCTCTCTCCATGGTTGTGGGAGCTTGTCCCCCCCCCCCCAGGACTCTCCTCTCCAGGGCTGGCCATTTGGGGAGCAGGGAAGTCTTAGGTGTGACGCTTGTGGGGGAAAAGGTGGAGACATCTACACTTTAGCAGCTATTGGGTCCCCAGTCGTATTCTGGCCCAAGGCAGATTATGCCTTCACCATGGGTCTGTTATTAAGGAAAGTTAAGATGGTTCTGAACAGAAAAATATCCCCTCTTGTTGCTGTCATCTGCCAAGCTTCTAGACCTGTTGTTCTCAAGGCGATCACACCCAACACACATTTCTCACAAATTGTTTCCTAACATCCCCTTCACTATCCTGAAATAAATGCATAGGTAATATCACCTACAGCATCATAGTTTCAGCCTTCCAAACCGTTCAAACGTCAAAAGTGTCTAAGTAAGGCCCCAAGAGTAACATAAGGGAGAAACACAGGGAGAATGAAGTGTGATGATGATGCACTTGCGGCTCAGTGTGTAAACGCTCAGGCATGACCGCCCCGAGGCCGTAACGAAGGGGTCACTTCCCCTTATATGAATGTGGAAGTGCCGTGAGCACCGTGGCTACAAATGTAGTGTCTGGCGTGAAAATATCTCCAGGGACTTTGCTCTCAGTGGTTTTCCAAAATGGTGAGCAGGTACTGGAAAAGTTCTAAGCAAAACGAAGGCCGACCTTCCCTCGATCTACTCTGGGTTTGCTCCCTGTGTTGTCCATGAGGACAGTGAAGTCACTCAGGATACTGGCAGAACGTGGGGGTGTGGGGAGAGCTAAGCCATCCTTCGGTCTTCAAAAGATAAGGAAGAGTCTATAGGTGACCCCCCAGGAAGAGTTTAGAAAATGTATTGGAGTATTAGAGTTTTGGGGTTTTTAAAACAATTTTTAATGTTTATTTTTAAGAGAGAGAGACAGAGAGCATGAGCAGGGGAGGGACAGAGAGAGGGGGAGACACAGAACCCCAAGCAGGCTCCAGGCTCTGAGCTGTCAGCACAGAGCCCGACGTGGGGCTCGAACCCACGAGCTGTGAGATCATGACCTGTGTCGAAGTCGGACGCCCAACCGACGGAGCCGTCCAGACACCCCTGTTTATTTTTTTTTAATGTTTATTTATTTTTGAGAGAGAGAGACAGAGAGAGACAGAGAGCTAGCATGAGTAGGGGAGGGGCAGAGAGGAGACAGAGAATCCCAAGTAGGCTCCTCCCTGTCAGCGCAGAGCCCAACTCAGGGCTCCAGCTCACGAACAGCAAGATCGTGACCTGAGCGGAAAACGAGAGTCAGACTCTTAACTGACTGAGCCACCCAGGTGCCCCGTATTGGAGTATTTTTGGTTGTCTTCGCAGTGGGGGGGAGTCCTTGGCATTTTTTAGCGGTCAGGTGTAAGAGATGCTGCTGCTCTAGAAACTCAGGACAGTCTTGCACAGTGAAGAATCACCCTACACATTGTGCAACTTGGGACAAGCCCACAGGACTCTCCTGTAAGTGGGCGACCTGTTCGTAATAATCTGAACCCAGCCCCTAACTCTGTGTTGCATGACAACGGAGCGTGCAGTGCCTTCAAAACAGTGCGGCCTGGGCCCCGTGGCCTCTGTATCGATGCAGCAAATGCTGAGGGCACTGCACGTGCACGCCATGGGCTTCCGCCTGGGCCTGACTTTGGAACCCAGCCAGGGACCGGATATCTGGGTAGCCCCACTCTCCATGGAGAGCTAGCACCTCGCGTGTGAAATCAGACTGGGAGTTCTGCGGACCTGTACTGGTGAGTGCTCCCTCCCCCTGCCATCTCAGTTCCCCCAACCTCCCCCTGTTCCCTCCTTTCCAGCCCTGCTGGCCTCCTCCCTCCAGCCCCACCTTCACAGACTCTGCTCTCCCCGCCCTGCAACTCCTCTGTGTTCTTTAGATGTCAGCTTAACTGACATCTAACTACTAACTACTACTAACTACTAACCACTAACTCCTAACCAGGTCTGATGACAGAGGTGCAACGTGGCTTGGCTGGGTCTGTGTAGCACTTCTCCAGTGGGACAGCACGAGGTAACAGAGCTCCCCAGAGTTTCAAAGAGCCATCTGAAGCCAAAAGGTGGCTTCAAAAGGTGGCTTTGTGTATCGCAGGCTCAAGGTTCCCTGGACTCCTCCATTGCCTATGCTCAGCATGAGGACAGCACCTTCAGGAAACAGCTACTAAGGAAAGGACAGAAGGGGCAGGCTGAGGGGGAGAGACGTGTGCAAGAGCCCTGGCTGCAGAAAGGGAAGAGTACCAGAAAACCCATCCTGTGAGAAATGGGTAATTACTGCTTTTGGCCTTGGAGCACGTTTCTTTCTTCCTGTTGGTAACACCTGATACTCCTTTCGGGAGATCCCTCCTGAACTCTGAGATATCTTAGTGTGAAGGTCATGGTGCACTGCCTACCTGACTTTCCCCAGACCCTCAGGGAGACCCTCACGGGGTCCTGCCCATCTGACTTCCACTCGGGCTTGGCCAATCAGAATTCCCCCTTTCTCTCCGATGCTGTGAGTGGTCAGGAAAGGCATGTGACCTAAGCTGGGCCAATCACCAGTTGTCTGGGTCTTGCAAACATGCAGACGGTGAGAGAAACAAAAGGGGGGGAGTCGGTGGATTTGGAACTGGCAGCATCGATCTCCCCTGGCAACACAGGGGCAATCCATCTAGGGCTGGAGAGGATGAGATGGGCACACAGAGGGGAGCAGAGGGAGTCTCGCTGGCACGAAGGGCGCTCTGGATCCAGCTGTGCAGGGTGCTAGAGTGAGGTGATGAATCCACACCCCTCCCCTCTTCTCTTGCTATCACGAGTTTGAGATGGATTATAGTGGAAAGAGTCCCAACGTCTACCAAGAACATTATTCCAGTCACCAAACATGTACTGAGTGTCTGTCACATACCAGGCAGTGGGACCTGAGATGGCGGGTGGAGGGCACTCACCAGAGGCTGCATTGGCCGCACTTGGGTTTTGGATCTTTTGCTGAGAGCAGTGGAGAGCTAGTGTTCAGAGTGGTGAACAGAGGGGTCAGGGTGCACGGCCTCCAGGGTCATAAACAAGGGTAGAGAACGAAAAAGGAATAGGGGCTCGAGTGAAAGGGGAGAGACTAGTTTGAAGGTTGCTGCATCCGCCCTGGAGCGGGATGATGGAGGGGAGGTCACAGCCAAGAGATATTTACAATCATTACAATCAAATGAACGGAAGTAATACTCCCATGCCCAGTGGAAGATGCCTTCCTATGCGGAAAAATGATGAGGTAAATAAATCAACGGGTTCCAGGGGAAAATTAATAAAGAACCATATAAGGGCATATCCTGGCAATGAAGGAATTATTTTTTTCTAAGACGGAAGAAAAATATTATACGGATCCATACATTAAGTCAGGTGACAAAGGGAAAATTTAGGCTTCGCCTCAGCGTTTCTAAACTCGAGAAGACGGGAGCAGTGGTTATAGGTTTGAGAAAAAAAGATGGTGACACAAGAAATCTGTGCCCAACGAACTGTCATTCACGTGCACAAACAACGGAAGTATATTCCAGATTTACAGAGAAGGACGTAGAAAAGAATGTACCACTCATGTGTTCTCTCCAAGTAAACAACTTGAGGACGCACTTCAGCTGCTCAAGAGATGAATTAAAATCAAGAACTTGAAAGTGGGAACATTATAATACTATAAAAGATTTAGTTGTAAGCATTAAAACCAACTAAATATATCATAAAGAATTGAACAGCAACAAAAAAGATAAATAAGGTTGAAATGCAAGTTGGATTTATAAACCCCATTACATTTTCAAAGACTGAGAAGCATGTGGGGAGAGGGCAAGGCAGGTGGAGGGAGCCGAAATCATCATCTGAGGCAGAGGAAGGGAGTTAGGAGAAATCGACTCTTCTCAACTTTTCTTTTTTTTTTTTTTAATTTTTTTTTTTAATTTTTTTTTTCAACGTTTATTTATTTTTGGGACAGAGAGAGACAGAGCATGAACGGGGGAGGGGCAGAGAGAGAGGGAGACACAGAATCGGAAACAGGCTCCAGGCTCTGAGCCATCAGCCCAGAGCCCGACGCGGGGCTCGAACTCACAGACTGCGAGATCGTGACCTGGCTGAAGTCGGACGCTTAACCGACTGCGCCACCCAGGCGCCCCTTCTCAACTTTTCTAATCAGGGAAATAAAGGTTTAAGAATATATCTGGTGATATAAAAGTCAATCACTAGTAAAATTAAAAACAGGATCACAACCTTTTAAACCATCGGAGGTGACAAAAGAAAACAGAATATTCTTTTTTTTGTTTATTTATGAGAGAGAGAAAGAGTGTGTGTGTGTCCGCGCAGGAGGGACAGAGAGAGAGAAAAAGAGAGAGTGAGACAGAGAATCCCAAGCAGGCTTTCCTCTGCTAGCACAGAGGGGGCTCAAACTCACAAGCCATGAGATCACGACCCGAGCCGAAACCAAGAGCCAGACACTCAACCGACTGAGCCACTCAGGCACCCCAAAACCAGAACATCCTAAGGCTTTTTTAAAAGTAATCTCTATGCCCAACGTGGGGCTCGAACTCATCACCCTGAGACCAAGAGTCTCCTGCTCTACTGACAGCCAGCTAGGTGCCCCCAGGACATTCTATAAAGCAAAAAAGCAGAAAGTGAAGGATTCCTAAGTAATAGGGGTAGAATGTGAAAAGAGATTTAAAAAAATAATCTGATGCTAAGATTTCAAATGACTTCAACAAAACAGGGGACATAAGGGATAAGGAGTGGAGTTCGGGTGTATTGTTTCAGTATTTAACAAAATATTAAGGATAACCACTAGAAGGGAAGCAACAGAATGCAGACCGTCCAGATCACAAAAGAATCAAAATTGTGCTATCAAGCCTCAAAAGGCAGGGAGAGGGACAAGGAAATCAGAAGGCGCGATCAGTAGAAAATATAGAATAAAGCAGTAGGCACGAGGCCAAATACAACAGTAATTACAGTAAACTTATTTGCAAACGATGCAATGGTCTCCCTAGGAAAGGAATGATAACTGTAAAACTATTAAAATCAAGAAAAATGTTCAGAAAGGATGCCAACACACCAAAATCAATAGTGTTTCTATTTGTCTGTAGCAATCAATTAACAACAATCACTTCGAAATGCCTAGGAATAAACTTAAAAATAACGTGTGCAAGAGAAGCAAATGACAAAGCACCCGGCAGAAAAATAAGCAAAGGTAACAAGCCGTCAGCTCACAGAAAAAGGAAAACGGTCAAAAACCATAAAAACATGTTGAAGCTCACTAGTAATCAGAGATATGGAAGTGGAAACAATATTCATATCAAAAGTGAAAAATGATTCTTAATATTTCGTGATGATGATGGAGGGGAGAAACGTTCTCACGGGAGTAAAAATCGGTAAAGCCGTTTTTGGTAGGGCAATTTGGGAATGTTTTACATTTAAATGCATGTGTCTTTCTGACCCAGCAATTGTGCTTTCAAGAATCTATTCTACAGAAATATCTGCACTCGTGCCAAGATACTCTTGCAGAATTATTTATAATAATCAAAAAGGAGGGAAACAAATACCCCAAAGTAGAGGAACAATCAATTAAATTACAACATATCCATATGTAAGAGAGTGCCAAGCAGCCGTCCCTCTTCTCTGCTTAGGTGGATTTAGCGTTTCACCTTGAAACAAGTCTCCTCCATTCGGGGAAGGAGAACCTTAGTGGTATCCATTATTTATGGGAGTGCGTGTTAGATCGGAGCCCCTTGCCCTGAGGGAATGGAGAGATGAAGCCTTCTGTGGCTTCGAAAAAGCAGGATTCTTACGTACGCCCTTGGTATGGAGGCTTGGACTGTGAGGAGAGGGTAAAACTGATCTGCATCGGAAACCCCAGGCCTGTGAGGAGGAAGGGATGACGGTGATAACCCCCCTTCTCTGATGTTTGACATTAGGGGAGACCTGACCTGGTCGGGTGGAGCACTGAAGTGTTGATGCACATCTGCCGGTAGGAAGAAGACGACGGTTTCCGAGGGAGGGACTACCATGAAGGCAGGTGGACTGTGGACTTAAAATGAGCATCCAGGAGATCACAGGGAAAGCTGCCCTTTAGGTCAGGGTACCTCCGCATGGCATTGTTTTGGGGAAACCAGAGCTGGGTTTGCAGCTCTCCTGAGAAAGACCCAGGCCAACTAGTCCAACAGAGTAGAAAAGCATTCATTGGACTGTGGGGCCGGGTTCAATGGGAACGCCGTGTGGTACCAACGGACGAAAACACACTAGTGGTTTGAGGGGTCAAAATGCCTCCTTCCATGGAATGTCATGCAGAGATTGACAGCTACAGCGGCCTCCAAGGCCAGGGTCACCTGGCCCTCTGTAGCAGTCTGACTTAATATTCTATTACTGCTGCTTCTCTCACTCTGCTCTCTCACACAGCAGCCTCTTTATTGTTCCCCAAACATGCTAGCATGTTCCTGCTGAGACTTTGCTCCTGCACCATCTCTGTCTGGAAAGTTCTTTTCTCCTACGGCCTCCCTTCTTACGAGTCTGCTCAGACATCACAGTGTGAGTGAGGCCTTCCTTGTTTATCCTTTGAAAAATTGCCAACTCCTGACCCACCCAGAGGGCCGAGACTCTCTATTGCCTCTCTCACCTGATTTCTCTCCGCAGCACTTAACACGTTGTTGTATGTATTGCTTGTTTCTGATCCATCGCCTCCCACCCTGGGGAAGCCAGTTTTGTGCATGTTTGGTTCACAGATTTGGTTGCCAGGACCTAGAATGGTGCCTGACACACAGCAAATGCTGTATGAATATGTGACGAAAGAATAAATAGGTACCTATAGAAAGACTCTGAAACACGCAGCAAGTGAACAAAATGCGGATTGTCAAATAACATGGATAGTGTCATACCATTCGTGTGTGTGTGTGTGTGTGTGTGTGTGTGTGTGTGTTTATAAAGGAGAAATATCAAACTATTATTGGAGAAGGGGATGAGATGTGAATAACTAGAAACAAGTAAAGTGATGGGGGCACCTAGGCGGCTTACTCGGTTAAGCACCCGACTCTGGCTCAGGTTATGATCTCACGGTTCGTGGGTTCGAACCCCGCTTTGGGTGAGCCCCACTTCTCTCTCTCCCTCTCTCTCTGCCCCTTGCTCCCTTATGCCCCCCCCAAAAATGATGTATTTTTTAATTCCTTAAAAATTGATTTTTCCTTTGATGCTTCTGTACCATTTGACAATTTTTTAACATGAGTATTTATTAGTTGTATAGTAAAATAGATAATAAATACTTTTTTAAAGAATTTATTTTATTTTATTTATTTTTTAAATGTTTATTTTGAGAGAGTGTGTGTGAGTGCAAGTTGGGGAGGGGCAGAGACAGAGGGAGAGAGAATTCCAAGCAGACTCTGTGCTGTCAGCACAGAGCCCGACGCAGGGCTCGATCTCACAAAACGTGAGATCGTGACCTGAGCCAAGACCAAGAGTGGGACACCCAACCAACTGAGTCACCCAGGCACCACAAAGATTTTATTTTATTTTTAAAAGTAATCTCTATAGCCGGGACACCTGGGTGGCTCAGTCAGTCTGGCGTCTAACTCTTTCTTGGTCTCTGCTCAGGACGTGATCTCGTGGTTCGTCTTCACCGGGCTCTGTGCTGACAGGGTGGAGTCTGCTTGGGATTCTCTGCCTCCCTCTCTCTCTGCCCCTCCCTCGCTTGTGTGCACGCACGCTCTCTCAAAGTAATAACTAAATAAATTAAAAAAAACAAAATAATCTCTACACCCAACATGGGGCTCAAATTCACAACCGTGAGATCCAGAGTTGCATGTTCTACCACCTGAGCCAGCCAGGCACCCGGATAATAAATACTTTTTATAACTAATAGAAAGAGGTTAATAGTGCAGGAACAGAGTCCTAACTTTGGGTATTGGCAGTGTGGTCTACCACAGATTAGTCCTCTTGCAGATAAAAATGATAAACTCTCATCAAAATATTTTTAAAGATGACTGGAAGGCACTGGAGAATGACAAAAAGCAGGCAGAAGCTTGAGGGGATTCAATTCTTGGAACAAGGCAACGTGTGGGTGAGATCCACATTTATATGGTTTCTCCTCAGAGAGTACTTCCCAGTTGTTGCAAAACATAGGGATAGAGAGAACACAGAAAGCTGTAGCCTGAGTAGTCACAGGGCAGAGCTGGGGGCTGTCAGAGCAGCAGGACGTTGAGGAGGGAAAACCAGAAAGGAGGGAGTTACAGAAGGGGCAGCACTAAAGCTATATATAAGTTTTTCTAAAATCCTTGGCTGATCCCTAAACTACATGAGTGGAGAGACTCCAAAGAGATTAAGGGAGAAAAACAGCTGGAAGCCTAAAAGAGCTGAACAGAGACTTCAATAGCTGCCTACTTCAGGAGAAGCAGTTCTTAAAAACAAGACAATAGGTCCCCAAATGGAGTCACTTATGCAAAGTCCCACATCGCCAAAATGAGACTTAATTACAGTTGGAGCTTCTTCCGGAAACAGAATCTTAAACCAGCCAATCAGGCTGGGACTGGGGAGGTAACCTGTCTGATAGACCCCTGCCATCCCTCAAAGGAAAGTGACGTTGCCACAACCAACCTGCTACTGGCTATTATCATGTCCTTGTCCCACTCCCTTCTGCTGATAAAGGTAAAAAGCCAATGGAATCCAAAGAAGATATACGAATGGCCAATAAGCACAGAAAAAGATCTCAACATCATCCACCATCAGGGAAGTGCAAATCAAAAGCACAAAGAGATGCACTCACTAGGATGGAACTTTATACTTTGCCAGTGGAATGTAAAACAGGTCACTTTGGAAAACAATATAGCAGTTCATCAAATGTTGAAATACGGAGTTACCATATGACCCCAACACTTAAACTCCTAGGTGACACTCAAGAAAAATGAAAGGACATGACTCACACCCACATGTTCATGGCAGTATTATTCATTACAGCCCCAAAGTAGAAACAACTCAGCATCCATCGACTGATGAGTGAAATTCGTATGTCCACGAAATGGAATAAACGAAATGAAGTATTGATACAGGCTCTAACATGGATGAATCTTGAAAACGTTACGTTAAGTGACAGGAGCCGGACCCAAAAGGCCCCCATGATAAAACATTCTGTTTATATGACATGTCCAGGAGAGGCAAGTCTGTGGAGACAGAAAGTAGATTACTGGTTGACTAGGGCCTAGGAGGCGCTTGGCAGCAGAAAGAAGGGAAACTAGAGGGCATGAGGTGTTTTGGGTGGGATGATGACGATGTTTCAAAATTGATTGTGGTGATGGCTGCACAACTCTGTGAATACACCTAAACCATTGAATAGCATACTTGAAAATAGGCGCAGCAGTGTTCAATCTAAGACTAATTATTCCCCACTCCTGGGGCATTCTACAAAATGCTTGAATACTGTGCCTAATATCTGGTGAATTTAGTTTTCTAGCCTAGCCTTGTGTGAGCGCCAGGCACTCTTCCCTCTAATCCTTTTGGATGATTCTTTCTCTAGCCTCAGAGGTTGTCCTCACACGCGTGTGCCGACGGTGACTCTGTTGAATGCTGGAGCGGAGTCCTCTGTCAATCTTCAGGGTTTTCTCTTTGTGCAGCTCTCTACTCTCTTGTATTCTCTTCTATGAACTCTAGCTTCCTTGTCTCCAGACTCTCAGTTCCATCTTCTCAACTCAAGGCATCGCTCATGTTCTGCTCAAGTTCCCCCTATTTATGACATGACCTAGCAGCTCTCCCAAGGCGATAAGTTTGGACAATCATAGGATTTAAGTCATTTGTTTCCCATCTTGCAGGGATCACTATTTTTCTTTGCCTGATGTTGGCTGTCTTGAAAACTTCTGTCCCATGTATTTTGTTTGTTTTCATTTGTTTGTTTCCAGTGAGAGGATAAATCTGGTCCCTGCTATTCTGTCTTGACTGGAAGGGTAAGAAATCAGTTATTGCTGTATCAATATTAGAAAAGGAATATTATCAGAGATAAAGATATCATTCTTTTTTTTTAAAGTTTATTTGTTTCCTTTGAGAGACAGAGAGAGAGAGAGTACGAGTGGGGTAGAGGCAGAGAGAGAAGGAGAGAATCCTAAGCAGGCTCTGGGCCATCAATGCAGAGCCCAATGTGGGGGCTTGATCTCATAAACCATGAGATCATGACCTGAGCCCAAATCAAGAGTTGGACACTTAACTGACTGAGCCACCCAGGCACCCCAAGATATCACTTCTTAGTGATAAAAGGATCGGCCTTTCTTTTTTTTAAATTTTTTTTTTTTACTGTTTATTTTTTATTTTTGAGACAGAGACAGAGCATGAACAGGGGAGGGGCAGAGAGAGAGAGGAGACGCAGAATCCGAAGGGGGCTCCAGGCTCTGAGCTGTCAGAACAGAGCCCGACGTGGGGCTCGAACCCATGAACTGTGAGATCATGACCTGAGCTGAAGTCGGACGCTTAACCGACGGAGCCACCCAGGCGCCCCAGGATCGGCCTTTCAAGAAAGAGGGTGAAATCTCCAGTGATTGTGGATTTGACTAGTTCTCTTGATAGTTCTATCAATTTTGCTTTATGTATCTGAAGCTCTGTTGTTAGCTGCTGTTATGAACTGAATGTTTGTGTCCCCCTCCCCAAATTTATATGTTGAAGCCTTAATCCACAAAATGATGGTATTTGTAGGTAAGGCTTTTGGCAGATAATTAGGTTTAGATGAAGTCATGAGGGTGGGGCCCTCGTGATGAAATTATTGTCCATATAAGAAGAGGAAGAGACACAGCTCTTCCTTTCTCAGCCATGTGAAGATACAGCGACAAGTCTGGCTGTTTGCAAGCCAGGAAGATGGCTCTCACTACGGACTGAATCTGCTCACACTTTGATGCTGGACTTCACAGCCTCCAGAACTATGAGAAATAAATGTCTGTGGTTTAAGCCACCCAGTTGTAGTATTTTGTTACGGCAGCCTAAGCTGACTGATACAGGTACCTATACATATTTCACATTGTTGTCTCTTCTTGGTGATTGATCAAGGAAGCACTAAAAATAGTAAGGATACAGAAAATTTAAACAAAATTATCAACCAATTTGACCTAATCGACATTCACAGAACACTGATTTCAAAACTTCAGAATACATTTTCGGTTCAAGTGCACAAGGAACCGTCACCAAAGTAGCCTATTTTCTAGGCAATAGGACAAGTCTCAGCGAATTTCGAAGGACTTAAACCATACAGAGTTTGTTCTCTGATCACCATGGAATTAAGTTAAAAACAAACAAAAATAAACGTAAAAGCTAGAAAACACCCAAACATTTAGATATTAGAGGACACACTTTTAACCTGTAGGTCAGTAAAAGATTACAAAGGATATGAAAAAATATTTTGAAGTGAGTGATGATGAAATTATACCATCTCAAAATTTGGGGAATGCAGCTAAAGCAACACTTAGAAGGAAATTTATAGCTGTCAGTGCTAACTCTAGAAAACAAAACAATTATCTAATTTTTCACCTTAAAATGTTAGGAAGAGAAGAGCCAATTAAACTCAAATAATAAAAGAGAAAGGAAATAATAAAGAGGAAAGGAGAAAACAATGAAAGAGAAACAGATAATACAGAAAAAAATCAACACACCCCGAATGAGTAAAAAGGGTAATTGATCAATGCAATAACATGGTTTGAATCTTAAAAGTATGTTAAGTAAAGAAGCCAGATTAAGAGAATACATACTGCATGATTCCACTTATATGGGGTTCTAGATCATGGCCCATTGGTCAAATCTGGTCCAATGCCTGCTTCTGGATGACCTTGAGCTCAGAGCGGTTTTTGCATTTTTAGAGGATTGTAAAGGAAAAGGAGGAGAAGTAGTAGTGACACAATCATAAGTGGCCCACAAAGCCTGAAATAGTTGCCATTTGTCTCTTTACAGAAGAGTTTTCCAATGTATGCACCAGGCAAACTGAGCTATGACAACAGATGTGAGAATAGTAGCTACCTCTGGGGGTGAGGGTGTGGGTGAGGGTGGGGGTGACTGGAACAGGGCATGGGCAGCTTTCCTATGTAATGGAAACGGTTAATATCTTGATTGCAATGATACTTGAACGTACATAAATTTTACCTCAATAGAAGAACCAGGAGGAGGTCCCGCCACCCCACCCATGTATTTCAGTCATTGATTAAAATAAAAATGGATCTTTAAAACGTGTGTTTAACTCCCCCCTACCCTAATATCTTTTCTCCTAAGTGGGATTGATATTTGGAACAAAGAGCTTTCTTCTAGAGGTTCTCTTTGATATTTTCACTTGGGTGAGAGCCAATCAACTAAAAAACTGATTATAAGGCTTCAGAAATTATTTCCTTAAAATTGTGCTTCCCAAGTCACAGTTTAACATGATTGAAAATGTAAATGTGTGGGTTTGCCTGGCTGGCTCAGTTAGAAGAGCATGTGACTCTTAATCTTGGGGTCATGAGTTTGAACCCCATGTTTGGTGTAGAGATTACTAAAAATAAGTAAGTAAGTAAATAAATAAATAAATAAATAAGAAAATATAAATTTATGTTGTGAGAACTGCTGTTCTTTCTAAAGTCTGTCTATACGTGAATGGGGCTGAGCAGTGTGTGCTCTCTGCCTATTTTTCAACACACTGTAAATTATTTTGCAACATATTCCGTTTTCCATCCACTGGAATGAATTTGCCCGATCGAAAATTGACTTGGTCTTTAAACTGATATTAAATTCTGTTCCAGTATGATTTTTGGTTTTGAGAATCCAAAGTTATGAATTCTTCCTCCTTTGAAATTTATGATTTTTTTAAAATGCAAAATGATGCTGACCTGTGTTTGCTTCATCTGTATGTCAGAAGACCTGGCTCCCTCTTCCCTCTGATCAAGTGATAAAATTGGATTGTTAGAAAAAAACTTTGTAATATAGATTTTGAGATACGTGTGATTTATTCATAAAGCAATACACAGGAGCAAAAATCCCAGAGCCCCTAAAAGAGTCAATATTCTTACAATTTTTAATTTTGAGGATATTTCACTTAGAAGTAGGTTTCCATGAGTCTTTTAATGTCCTGCCCCAATGAGCAACAGGAAATAGGGATGAAATGTTTTAATTAATTAATTAATTAAAGTTTATTTATTTATTTTGAGAGAGAGAGAGAGAGCAAGCAGGGGAGAGGCAGAGAGAGAGTCTCAGTCAGGCTGTGCATTGTCAGTGGAGAGCCCGACGTGAAGCTTGATTCCACGAACCGTGAGATCATGACCTGAGCTGAAATCAAGAGTCAGACGCTTAACCTACTGAGCCACCCAGGCACCCAGGATGAAATGCTTTAAAAGTTTAAAGGCTACCACTTTTGCGACTGGCAAAGAGTTTGGACGGGAACCCTCTACGTGATGGCGGGATTCCTTGCATGTGAACTAGAGACATGCTTGAACTGGAAAAACATGACTAACAGAAAAAGACAATGAGGATACCCTGTCTCCAAACCTGGGGCCATCCTCACTTGGAAGTGATGCCCCATAACTTCGTGTTAAAAAACCCCTCAAGCCTAAAGCTTAGCTGAAGTGATTTTAAGTTTGTGGTGCCTCCAGTCAGTTGGCAGAAGCAAATACGGAAGAGTTCTCCATAGTGGGACACATTTTCACCGAGGCCTCACCTCCCACAGATATGTTTCCGAAGATATTAAAAAAATTTTTTTAACGTTTATTTATTTTTGAGAGAGAGACAGAGCATGAGTGGGGGAGGGGCAGAGAGAGAGGGAGATAGAATCCAAAGCAGGCTCCAGGCTCTGAGCTGTCAGCACAGAGCCCAACGTGGGGCTCAAACTCACGAACTGTGAGATCATGACCTGAGCCCAAGTCGGACGCTTAACCGACTGAGCCACCCAGGCACCCCTCCAATGATATTTTTAAGTGATCTTTACACCCAGCGTTAGGCTTGAGCTCGCAACCCTGAGATCAAGGGTCATATGCTCAACTGACTGAGCCAGCCAGGTGCCCCTGCATACATTTTTAAAAGCCCTCAAACATAGGAGGTAAGAAGACACTACGTGTGTATCAGCAGAAACAATGCACGGCAGAATCAGACCCATGCATCCGACAGCTGCTAGAATGATCATACAGAGAATAGAATATATGAACTTAATCTCTTTAAAGAAATGAAAAAGACATCAAAAGTTTGACAAGGGGGTAACAGACCATCAAGAAAGGATTAGGCAGAGTTGAAAAGAAACTAAACAGAACTTCTCGAAAGTAAAAGTAAAGTGGGAAGGAAGACTAAAGTCCAGAAATGGACCTGCCCCTATGTGGTCAATTTGTTTTTTTACAAAGTTGCAAAGGCAAATGTGGAGAAAGGATGCTATTTTCAAAAAAACAGCGCTGGGACAATCGAACATTCACACGCGAAAACTGAACTTTGGCGTACACCTTTCACTTTATGCCAAAATTAACTTGAAATGGATTGTAGGCTCAATGTAAAACCTACCACTATAAAACTTCTTGAAGAAAACATGAAAGAAAATGACTGTGTCTTGGGAGTAGGCAAAGGCTTTTTTATATATGACGCCAAAAGCATGATTCATTTTTTAAAAACATAAATAAAAACTTTAATTAAAAAAGTAAATTAGGCTTCATCAAAATGAAACATTTCTGCTCTGTGGAAGGCACTGTTGAAGAATGAAAAGTCAAGTCACAGACTGGGAGGAAATATTTGCAAAACACGTATGTGACAAAGGATATGTGTCTAGAATACGTAAAAAAAAAACAAACCTCTCAAAACTCAGTAATAACAAAATAGCTCAATTTAAAAGTAGGCAAATACTTTTAACAGACACTTCCCTCAAAAAGATATTTGGAGGGGTGCCTGGGTGGCTCAGTCGGTTAAGCGTCCGACTTCAGCCCAGGTCACGATCTCACAGTCCGTGAGTTCGAGCCCCGCGTCGGGCTCTGGGCTGATGGCTCAGAGCCTGGAGCCTGCTTCCGATTCTGTGTCTCCCTCTCTCTCTGCCCCTCCCCTGTTCATGCTCTGTCTCTCTCGGTCTCAAAAATAAATAAACGTTAAAAAGAAAAGATATTTGGATAGCAAATGAGCAAATGAAAAGATGCTCGACATCATTAGGTCTTAGGGAAGAGCAAAGAAAAACACCACCGGACACTGCCACGCATCTTCAGGATGGTTCACGAAGCCAGGAGATCAGAGCTGACAGCAGTCAGTGGTGATGGTGAGACAGAGAGGCTGGGACTCTCCCAGGGCGCCTACGAGCCTGCCGAAAAGGCAGAGCCACTCTGGGAAACAATTTGGTGGAGTGTCTCACAAAGTTAAACACACACTTAACATGTCTCTCAGCAATCACACACCTAGGTATTTTTCTGAGGAAAATGAAAACTTGTGTTTGCACTACAATCTATACACAAACATTTATAGCAGCCTTACTCATGATTATGGAAAACTGGAAACTCAAATACCCATCAACCGGAGAACAAATCAACTGCAATACATCCGTACAATGTAATACGATGTAACATAGCCGTAAAAACCAACTAGCAACGGGCATTAGCAAGAATGAGTCTCAGGCATTAATGTCAGGACAGAAAGCAAATCCCCAAAGAAAACATACAGTGTAATTTCACAACACAGGCTAAACTAAACAATGTGTAGTATTATATGTAATATTACATAGTAAAATATATATAATAAAACTATTGGAGCACCTGGGTGGCTCGGCCCGTTAAGTGTCTGACTCTTGGTTTCAGCTCAGGTCATGATCTCATGGTCTGTGGGATTGAGCCCTGAGTCAGGCTCTGCACTGACAGCACGGAACTTGCTTGGGACTCTCTATCACCTCTCTCTCTGCCCCTCCCCTCACTCGCTCAAACTCTCTCCCTCTCTCTCTTGAAATAAATAAACATTAAAAATAACACCGAGGCACGTGGGTGGTTCAGTTAAGCGTCCAACTTTGGCTCAGGTCATGATCTCACGGTTTGTGGGTTCGAGCCCCATGTTGGGCTCCGTGCTGACGGCTCGGAGCCTGGAGTCTGCTTCGGAGTCTGTGTCTCCCTCTCTCTCTGCCCCTGCCCCGCTCATGCTCTGTCTCTCTCTCAAAAACAAATAAATATTTAAAAATTAAAAATAATATACATAATAAAACTATAAAGAGAAGCAATGAAGTAATCAACACCTATTTGGGAGAGCAATTACCTCTGGGTTCAGGGAGGACACATTTGCCTTCGAAAAGGGGCACATAAAAAACCTCAAAGGTTCGGGGCACCTGAGTGGCTCAGTCGGTTAAGCATCCAACTTCAGCTCAGGTCATGATCTTGCTGCTTGTGGCTTGAAGCCCCAAGTTGGGCTCTCTGCTGACAGCTCAGAGCCTGGAGCCTGTTTCGGATTCTGTGTCCCCCCCGTCTCTGCCTCCCCCCCCCCCCAAAATAAATAAAACATTGAAAACAAACAAACAAAAAAAAGAACCGTAGGCTTTAGTGGATCTGAAGGTTCTACTGTGCCCAGTAGTAATTCTTCCACCAGAAAGCATGGCCATGGTGCTAATGAACTAGAAGCTGAAATGTACTCTGCTCATTTTAGGTTCCTCAGGTCACTACACAGCCAGGGAAGAGGTTCTCTAGCTGGCCTGGGGTAACTGTTCCTGGTCACCAGGGGGGGAGACTGAGTTGCTGCCCAGCAGGGGGCAAGGATGCAAGGCTCTGGTCGGTGGAAAACTGAGAACACAGCTGCTACGGGAAGGAAGGTACGAGTCATTGCACCAGGTAGGGAAGCTCATCCCGTTGAGGTGCTGGAGGAGGGCAAAGCGAACTTGGATGGAGCGTTGGAAGCAGACCGCCGGGATACGATTTAGGCCCTATGACGAGCTACAATCATGTGGACGGTAACAGCTATGCTTCTGTGACTTTACTGTCTGCCCTTGTTTGGTTTCTATGGCTACCTGAGGAGTTATCACGAATACCATTCATTAGCTCACATTCTGGAGGTCAGAAGTCACCACGTTCACCATGCCTGCCTGGGTTCTCAGCTCAAAAGGCCAATATCAGAGTTAGGTTGCATTCTCGTCTGGAGCTCAGGGTCCTCTCTCAGGCGCACATGGTTGTGGCAGAGTCCAGTTCCCTGTGGCCATAGAATTGAGGCCTCCATATAGCCAGATCTTCTCCAGGAAGAGCTCTCACCCTTTCAAGAACTCATCTGATTAGGTCAGGCTCAGCCGGGACAATCTCCCTTTCATAACTGGTTTGGGACCTTAATTACATCTGCAGAATCTCTTTATAGCAGTACCTAGATTAGGGTTTGGTTGAGTATCCAAGAGAAGGTGTGCATACATCAGGGAGCAGGAGTTGGAGAGGCCATTTCCAAATTCTGCTGACACACGCTCCTCACTTTCACCTGATTCCTTATCCAAAGAACATCAGTGGTAGTAAAGTTTTAGCTTTCAGGAGGGCTGATGCCGGGCTGAGATTGTCTCGTGGTAAAACAGTAGCCAATGGGATTTTGTGCATCCCGTTGACTGGGACACTGAATTTTTCACTCAGATGAAGGGTAAGCATGTATCCTGAGGGAGGAAGAGAGACGAACTGGGCCAGATACACTGTTTGTCCCTCCAGAGCTTATTTCCTCCTTGCTCACTGTCCAAGGAGGCGGGCCTATGTTGATTACATCAGCGGGTTCCCTTTGTTCTCTGGCGACGTGTGGTTTACCCAGCCCGGAGGGAAGCGGGAGATTTGAAGGGGAAAGGAGAGCAAGGTCAGGGTGTGCATTTCTCAGGCTTCCACTCTACAGGCTGCTTCAAGCTGTCAGTGTCCTTCAACTGAGGGCTTCTGCAACTTGGAAGGCGGCTATCTCTACATGACCTTTCCGCCAGATTGGAGTCACCACCCCCCCAAACCCTTCACCTTTTCGGGCCTAGGGATGGTGACAGAGCTGCTGGCACCAGCCCTACCTTGCTGAGCTATCTCAGGTATCTCCCCTACACCCTGCCCACACCTTCCTAAATAGTGCCTTTAAAGAAAACTTCTTGAATTATCCTAATTTGAATGTGCCATCTGTTGTCTGTTTGGACTCTGACTGATACAAAAACCCATCAAGAGATAGACACAGGAGTGTGGGACAGATGGAGATACAAATATTACTTTTATGACTACCACAACCGAGGCTGGACAATATGGCTTAGGTCTGCGAGGCAAGCAGGTTTGCTGATGGCCCGCCCTCGGGGGGACCGGCCCTGGGACACTGGTGGCCTGGGCAGACTGGGATGTGTGCTTTCTCACAGACAACAGGGAGGAAGAGACTGAGCTGAGCAATTTGGCTCCTCCTTTGGGCCCAAGTTACCAAGCACATGAGTCACTCCTTCCAGTGGGGAAGACAGAGAAGGTGGGATAGGAGGCCCGGAGCCTTCCCCATGGAGGGCAGGCCTCCTTCTACACAGGAACAGAAAGCTCCGTGAAAGGCAGGACTCCTAAATGTTGCTTTAAATAAAGTGAGAGATAAGCAAAAAACCTGAAGACATAATATCTGGACTTTCTATAAAGAACACCTACAAATCGATGCATTAGGACACTGGGAATCTGGTTGAGAAGTGGACAGAGGCTACCAGTAAGCAATTCACAGAAGAGGGAATAATAATGGCAAAGAAACATCTAGAAAGATCTTTGATCTCAGTAATAATCAAGCACTTGAGTTTTTAAATGTTTCTTCCCTTTCAGGTTGGCAAAAATCTTAAAAACTGATATTCTGGGGCACCTGGGTGGCTCAGTCGGTCGAGCATCCGACTTCAGCTCAGGTCATGATCTCGCGGATCGTGAGATCGAGCCCTGCGTAGGGCTCTGTGCTGACAGCTCAGAGCCTGGAGCCTGCTTCAGATTCTGTATCCCCCTCTCTCTCTGCCCCACCCCTGCTTGTGCTGTGTCTCTCTCTGTCTTTCAAAAAGCGAATAAACATAAAAAAATTAAAAAAAAAACCCTGATATTCTTGAGTGTTGATGAAGATGGAGGGGAACAGGTACTCTAACAGACTGTCAGAAGGAATGTGAATTGAGAAAGCCCTTCAAAGAGCAATTTAGTGGTGAATTAGAGCTTTAAATGTACATGTCCTCTGACACCACAAGTCCACTTACGGGATAGATGCAAGAAAAATATTCATATTTGTACACAAGCAAAAAAAAAAACCCATATACAAGCATGTTTATTGTTTGTAATAGTGACAATTTGGAGGCAATCTTGTCCATCAAGAGGGGAATGATAAAAATCTTCATATTTGGGGGCACCAGGCTGGCTCAGTTGGAAGAGCATGTGACTCTTGATCTCATGGTCATGAGCTCAAGCCCCACATGGGGTGTAGAGATTACTTAAATGAAAACAGAAAAACAAAAAACCTTCATATTTGGGTGGGGGTGCCTAGCTGGCTCTGTTGATAGAACATGTGACTCTTTTTTTTTTTTTTTAAAGTTTATGTATTTATTTTTGGGAGCGAGAGTGCATGCGTGTGAGTGGGGAGGGGCAGAGAGAGGGACAGACAGAACCCGAAGGAGGCTCCGTGCTGTCAGCACAGAGATCAATGAGGGGCTTAAACTCCTGAACCATGAGATCATGACCTGAGCTGAGATAAAGAGTCAGATGCTTAACCCACTGAGCTACCCATGTGCCCTGAGCATGTGACTCTTAATCTAGGGGTTGAGTTTGAGCCCCACGTTGCGTATGGAGATTACCTAATAATGAAATCTTAAAAAAAAAACACAACTTCATATTTTGGAATCAAATGCAGTTGAAAGAATGGCCAAAGAAAGGGGAAGAGAACAGTAAGGAAAACTGAGTTTATTCATATTTTCCTAAAAAATGACTTCCTACATATATTGGATTATATACTGGAAAAAAACAAGCTGCAAAAAATATACACATAGCACCATGAGTAGAATTCATGTGTGTAAAAATTAAAAATTAAACAAGGGAAGGACAGGATTTTGTAGTCAGAGTTACTGAGATTTTTCAAAAATCCAAATGTAAAAAACACTTTTTTGAATATTCACACCTGTACCCTTTGAGTCACATATAGACTGGTTGTATTTAACCAGGTTTAAAGTTTGCACGTGGATGGGTGTGTAATTAGTTAAGACCCCATTAGTTAAGGCTGTCAAGGCCTTGTGTGTTACTGATAGCATGCATATGTAAGAGAAGGGCACAAGAAAGCGTCTGGGTGTGATCCAACCACCAGGAATAGAATAGAAACTAGGGGCACCTGGGTGGCTCAGTTGGTTAAGTGTCCAACCTTGGATCAGGTCATGATCTCAGGGTTTGTGAGTTCGAGCCCTGCATCGGGCTCTGACTGGTGGCGTGGAGCCTGCTTGGGATTCTCTCTCTCTCTCTCTCTCTCTCTCTCTGACCCTTCCCGACTTGCACTCTCTCTCTCTTTCAAAATAAATAAATCAACCAAAAAAAAAAAAAAAAAAAAGAAACTAAAGGGCCAGTTATAGGAATCCCCTTTGAAAGATAAGGGTCTATAACACGAAACAGCAAATATTATAATACTCTTCCAAGAATATTATATGATCACTCATGCAAACAAGTTTCATAAAATGATTCAATGCTGTTTTGTATAATGATGTTATTCAATGTACTGTGTGTACAAGATGATTCTATTTAAATGTGCTGAAATTTTAGCGATAGAGTCCTAATGTAGATGTACCACGGATATTTCTCTATGATGTGCTTGGATACAATAGAAAACTATGAAAGAAAAAATTTACCAAAGATTTAGTTTCCTTCTTGACACAGTCACAAGCAATCATAAATCTGTGTGATATGGACTGTTGCTGGCATACTGAATAAAGCAGGAAAGTTAAGTTCCAAAGCCTTAGCAATACAGACTCAATGGCTCAAAAAAAAATAATAGAGTAACACTTGAATATCGATATTCTTAAATCTAGGCACGGTTGGATGTGAAAACATATAACATGATATGTGGAGCCCAATCTGACCATACTGTGTAAAAGTGATATAAAGACCAGTAGCTCGAAAAAGAAAGTTAAATAGAAATGAAGATGCTCTTGTATTAGAACAAGGTAGGAAAGAGCTTAATGAAGATTGGGTGAAATTGGGGCGCCTGGGTGGCTCTGTCGGTTAAGCCTCTGACTTGGGCTCAGGTCATGATCTCACAGTTTGTGAGTTCGAGCCCCACGTCAGGCTGACAGCTCAGAGCCTGGAGCCTGCTTCGGATTCTGTCTCCCTCGCTCTCTGCCCCTCCCCCGCTCGTGCTCTGTCTCTCTCAAAAAATAAATAAAAAACAACAAAAAATTAAAAAAAAAAAGATTGGGTGAAATAAAAAAACATCAGCATAAACTCATGACTTTGAAAGATTAAGACTCTGATACAGGCTATATGAAATAATATAAATTTAGAAAATGCTATAAATACATAGTCCCAGTACCCAGAGAAACAAGTATTTCCTGAAATGTGCACTATTCTGGATCTTGGGATGAAAGAAACAAGTTAGTTCTGGGATATCTTGTCTTTAGAAAGAGTTACGATGAAGTAGAAAGACCAGCCTGGTTGATTCCCTTACAGTTTCCAAGCACTGAACATAATGCCTCTTGGTTTTTCTTTGCTACTTTGCTCTGTACGTTCGCTTTATCCTTTCTGGCGGGCTGTCCCCAGGAGCTATGGTTCTATTAGGAAGGAGAAAAGACGGAATAGAAGTTGGGTCGGTGACCTACAATGTCTGTAACAGGTTATATGGTTGATCCAACTTGGGTCAGGTGCCCATTCATTGACCAGCTCATGTGACTTGGAGGAGAGAATCATATCAAAAAATGGCAGCACCCATTTATACCTTACGGGGAAGAAATGGTGAAAACTGTTCTGCCAAACCAAGGAACTCATCGCAGAAGAAGAAAGCCATCCTTTATTTGTTATCTATTGCTGCTAACAAATTACCTGAAAACTTAGTGTCTTGAAACAACGAACATCAAAGAGTTTCTATAGGTCAGGAATCCAGGTGTAGCTTAGCTGGTATCTCTGATTCAAACCTTATCTGTCACGAGGCTGCAATTAAGATATTATTGGACGTATAGTCTTTAGGCTTAATGGCAGCAGACTTTCTTCCAAGCTCACTCACATGGCTGTTGGCAGGTCTCAGATCCTTGCTGGCTGTTAGCCAGAGACATTAGTCCCTTGACTTACAGGCCTTTCCATCAGGCAGCTCACAATCTGGCAGCTGGTTTTCTGCAGAGCGAGTGAGTAGAAGAGCGAGAAAGGGCACCCAAGACAGAAGCCACAGCCTTTTTATAACCGAATCTCTGAGGTGACATTGTACCACTTTTGCTGTATTGTTAGAAGTAAGTTGCTAGGTCCAGCCCGCATTCAAGGGGAGAGGGTGGGAAGACTGGGAGGCAGACATCATTGGGGGGGGCATTTTACAGGCTGTCTACCATAGGTTCTAAGCAGGTAACACAATAAAAGACCACTGCACGGAGCAGTGACACATTGAATCCAAAAAAGTGGTGATTATAGTCTATTACAAACAAGCTGAGTCTATAGAAAAAGCCTTGAGGGGCACCCGGGTGGCTCAGTTGGCTAAACATCTGATTGGTGGTTTCGACTCAGGTCATGATCTCAGGGTTGGTGGGATCAAGCCTGCTTGGGGTTCTCTCTCTCTGCCCCTCTCCTGCTCACACACACTATCTCTCAAGATAAATAAATACATTAAAAAAAAGAAAAAGAAAAAGCCTTGAGGTTATGATGATACTACCAGAAGGATGTTAATATAAAATGTGCTAACAGGTGGCAGTAATGCTTACAGAAGTTTTTAAAAAAAATTTTAATGTTTATTTATTTTTGAGAGAGAGAGAGAGACAGAGCGTGAGCAGCGGAGGGGCGGAGAGAGGGGGAGACACAGAATCCGAAGCAGCTCCAGGCTCTGAGCTGTCAGCACAGAGCCTGACTCGGGGCTCGAACTCACGGACCGTGAGATCATGACCTGAGCCGAAGTCGGATGCCTAACCCACTGAGCCACCCAGGCACCCCATGTGTACAGAGATTCTTAAAAATTCATTTTTATTAAATCTGAAACATACAAAATGGTATTTATAAAATATAAGTGAGATATAAAGAATAGTGATAAAATGGAGGTGCGTAGATGCGTGATCATCTCAGCCAGTAAAAGAGAAAGGGGATGGCCATTACTTCTGAAGCCTCCAATGCGCCCCTCTTGCCTCCCCATCTGGGGTTCACCATCATCCTGTATTTTGTGATCATTATTCACTTGCCCTTCTTCACAGTTCTGCCACAGATGCTTGTATCCTTACACAAGATATTGTTTGGTTTTCCTTGCTTTTGACTTTATGTAAATGGGATCACACTCTCTGTATTTTGCTTTTCACTCAAGATTATGTTTCTGAGATGTATCTAGCTGATATGTTCACACTGATGTTTCGAATTTGACCCAAACTTCTCCAAGCTCTTCAGAGATCACTCGAATACAAGAGCAAACTCCATTTTATTATTTGAGCCACCAGCTTTCCCTTCACTTTTGCATACAACACTGAATGGCTATCCTGCAACTCACATGTATACGTATTAGTGGACAATTGGGTTAGTTTCGTATTTTTGCTACATAAATAGTGCTGCCATGATCATCACTGGTTTCCTGGTCCACCCTTGCAAACATGTCTTCAGGGGATATAGCTGGGAAAGGAACTGTGGGATCAAATGTATATAAAGGCTCAGCCTGAAGAGGTAATCCAGATTGTTTTCCAAAGTGATTGTAGTGATTCACAGGTCTACCAGCAGTGAATAAATGTTTCAGTTGTTCCAAATCCAATCCGATATTTGGTAATGTCTGGCTTAGTATTTTTTGCAAACCTGGGGGTACTTGGGTGGCTCGGTTGGTTAAGCATCCGACTTTGTCTCAGGTCATGGGGGTTCTCGAGTTAAAGCCCCAAGTCGGGTTCTCTGATGGCAGCTCAGAATCCACTTCAGACCCTCTGTCCCCCTCTCTCTCTGCCCCTCTCCCGCTTGCTCTCTCCCTCTCAAAATAAATAAACGTTAAAAAAAATTGTTTTTGCCAACCCGGAAGGTGTAAAATGAGTTTCATTAAGGTTTGGATTTGTATTTCACAGCAGGTGTGTATGTGCATGTGTATATAATTTTTTTTTACCACACTGGCAAGTGCAATCCGGTGATCAAACAAGACTCTGAACTCTACACTCAAATTTTCGCCATCATCCATGTAACTATTTACAAATTGTTGTTACCTTAACTCATTGTCATACTGAGTTCTTTGGATAAAAGTTAGATGCATAGAGTCAAGATCTGTAATAATAACCTAGTGTAATACCTGTGTTGCAAAGTGGTATATGGTAGAAAGCCAAATGGTGAATAAAGAAAATAATTTTCATGGGCACCATACTCCTTTTGCGTTTATTTTGATGTATCATAGGAAGGTGTTGAAGAGAATTAGAGGGGAAAAGGAGTCATACACCTCTAGTTTATACATCATTTCTGCTGCCCTAAACAGTACACATGCAAAGAAGGAGTGGACCATTGATGTTGCTCAAATTTTGTTCCTGGTTAGACCCCAGCAGGTGGGGCTTTTCACATACTCAGAGAAGTGTTACAAAGAAGTGTTAAAAAGGAATTGCTTTCCTTAGATGTTATTCTGTATGGTCAACATTGGACTGTAAACATGCTGGAGTTGGGACTGATTAAAATGTTAAACTTAGGTCACATCCTGATTGGACTATACCCGAGAAACACGTTTCAGGACAAGTCCAAGTTCCAAGTATAACAAATGGGCAAGAGATCAGGTGATCATAATAGCTGGTGGCAGTCCGTTCTTAGAGGCAGAGCTGAAGAAATAGAACTTGCTAGCCACATGATTTAACTCTGATGCTGGCCTGGACCCCAGGTGTCTGAGTGGGCCTGACTTGGGGTGGAGGCAAGCAATGACAGAACAGACAGTGGAGGTTGGGTGTGCCTAACGTTGTACTTGGAGCTTCCTTCTCTCAAAGCTAGCACAGAAAACAGACCAAGGTGACTTCCACTCACGTATTGTTGGAATATAACTTACTATATATATATATATATATACATAGTATATATAT
Source organism: Lynx canadensis (assembly GCF_007474595.2). NCBI lineage: Eukaryota > Metazoa > Chordata > Mammalia > Carnivora > Felidae > Lynx > Lynx canadensis. The sequence goes on along the minus strand of NC_044310.1, from coordinate 33,736,114 downwards.
ATAGTATATATATATAGTATGTATATAGTATATATATATAGTATATATATATATAGTATATATATATATATATATATATATATTTTTTTTTTTTTTTTTAAGGAGGGAGGGAAGCGCAGAGAGGGTGGGAAAGAGAATCCCAAGCAGGTTCCACACTGTCAGCGCAGAATCCAACATGGGGCTTGAACCCATGAACCGTGAGATCAGGACCTGAGCAGAAATCCAGTCAGGCGCTTAACCGACTGAGCCATCCAGGAGCCCCTAAACTAACAGTTTTTAAAAGCACTTTAGCAGAGTATTGAGACCTTAATCACCTATTTGCTGACCATGTGAACCTGCCCAATCATTTGGGTTACTGTGGATGAAATAAACGCATTCGAATTGTCTCAAGAAACATGAAGAGGCTACAAATACAAGAGCCCAGCTAAGAGTCAACATCCCAGCTTGGGAAGTGCACAGTCCCCCCGCAGCTGTGGGGTTGGCTAGCCTGGGGAACTCTACACAGAGGTTCTCAAGTTGCTACCTCTACCCATAGTGCTCTAGTGCTTGCTTACCCCCATCTCTGAGCTAGCTTTCCACCTGACTCCTGCTTATTTTGTTTCTACAGCCACAATCATCTTCTGGCAAGACCACCTCTTAGTTGACTTTCTCCTACAAACCTTGAAGAAGAGAATCTGATTGGCCAGATCATCTTCCCAAACCAGTAAAGTAAGGGGTCTTAGACCAGCGGAAGCCTTGGCTGCACTTGGATCAGATGTCCTCCTGTGGCCCAATCAGCTAGGGATAAGGGGGAACTGCCCGTCCATAGCCCCTCAGTGCAGAGACCACTGGTGGGGCCAGTTTTCCTATAGGACTTTGGGCCGGCAAATACTGTAATGGACATTTCAAAGGTACCTAAGAAAAAGATTCAGAGATGGAACCAAGAGATGCTTTAAAGTACTTTTACAGCATACGCACACACAAATATTGAAAAGCCCTAATGACCATCAATAAAGGATAAATTCTGGACTGCCTGGGTATGCGACAATGAGCAGCAAATGCAAGGACTTTTAAGGATATTGAAGTACACGGGGAAATGCTCACAAAATCATATTAAATTAAAAAGCAGACCATAAAACTGTATGTACAGTATGATCAGAAGTCTCTAAGAAAAAAACCTGCACTTAGTTTATTTTTTAATCTGTAAGGGAGAGTTAATGGGTAGCGGTGCGATGACTGGTGATTTAAATGCCCCCGATTTGGTCTTGTAGCCCTCAAACAGTGCGTAAAGAACAGATACAGTGTTTATAATGAGGGAAAATACTAAGTCTTTGCTAAAGCTCACGTTTCTCGAATTTAACTGGGCTCTCTCGCCCCTCTCCGCCGGCTCTCGGCCCAGGAGTCCCAGGCCTCGCCTGCCCCGCGCAGTTGGGGGGCTGTCCCGCCCACTCCCGGACCCAGCTCCTTCCGCTCGGCCCTCTAGCCTCTCCCCGCCTTTCCCCTTCTCCGGTCTCGAAAAACGTCACTTTTCTGGACCATCCGCGGACTTTCCCCCCTCGCTGCTTTTCTAACCTGAAAAGGCAGGCGCGGAGGGCTGGTGGCTCGGCTCGCGGCGCCAGCGCGCCCCCGCTCGGTCGGCCTCCCGACACGCGCCCGCCCCGCCCGCTTCCGCCTTCCGGCCCCGGACTCTGCCCCGCGAGCGTGTCCCCTGACCGCTATGGCTCCGCTCCGCTTCTCGGCCAACGTGTCGTGGCTGTTCCCCGAGCTCCCCGGCCTCCCCGCGCGGCTCCGGGCGGCGGGCAGCTCGGGCTTCGAGGCCGCCGAGGTCGCCTGGCCGTACTCGGAGTCGCCCGAGGCGCTGGCGCGCGCGGCGCGGGAAGCGGGCCTGCGGCTGGTGCTGATCAACACGCCCCCCGGTGCGCCGCGGGGCCGAACCGGGGCGGCGGTCGGGGGGGACGGGGAGCTCTGGGGACGCTAGCCGCAGCTGACGCCCGTTCTCTCCTCAGGGGACCGAGAGAAAGGGGAGATGGGGCTGGGGGCCGTTCCCGGGAGGCAAGCGGCCTTCCGAGAGGGGCTGGAGCAGGCGGTGCTGTACGCCAAGGCTCTGGGCTGTCCCAGGTATCCTACGCTCTTCTCCTCCACCCCCTCCCCTTCTTGCCCTGTCTCCTCCCAGACCCTGCCCCACGTTTGGGGTCTGGGAGAACAGGACGCCAGGTCAGAGAGCTCGGAGTCCGAGCGCACTGGCCTTTCCACTCCTTCAGTCCTGGTCCTTTGTCAGTTGCCTTTGGATTTTATCTGTCGTGTGCGATTCTCCTGTTTGCTACTCTTTCATCCTGGGATCCTGTGCTGGGGGCTGTCTGACCAGGGAGGTAGCCAGGTAAACATACAGAGATCCAGTTGAGGAAGGGTCAGTTCATGGCAGCTGTGGGAGCAGAGTAGGCACCTGTCTGGGATCAGAGGAAGCTTCTTACAGGTAGTGATGTTGAACAGGGTCTTGATGGAAGGAGCACTGGAGGCAAGGATGCAGCGGAGAGAGACCAGGGAAGGCTTCGTTTGCTCAGCAGAATTCCTAAGGTTGGAAATGTGACCTTTTGGAGTTGAGTGTGGCCGAGAAAGATCAGGTGGTAACAGGAGGAGGTAGAAGGCACACCATGGGGTTGATCAAATAAACACATCCCACCGAGTGCAAATGGGCTGAAGTGGAACTGGAAACTCGTCATTACTGGCGAGTGGTAGGGGCAGAAAGCAGATGGGAAGAATCTAAGGAGCAGATGCAGGAAGTGGAGACAAGCAGCATGGAATACTCATGGGAAAGGGTCAAAATAATTTCTAGAAAGGGAGGCTGACACATGTTCACAGCCTGAGGAGAGGACCACTGGAAAGGAGATGGACAGGGAGAGCCGAGTGAGAGGCCTCTGAAGCAGGAAGATGGGGTGTCTCTCAGAAGGTATCTGGGGAAGGGCACGGCCTCAGGCTGACCATGGAGTGTGAGGGTGCCGGAGGGCATCACTGCCAGGTGACAGATCACCAGCAGGGGAGATGGGGGGAAGGCAGCTGGAGGAGATGCCCACAGGGAGCCAAAGGAGGGCCCTGCTTCCAGGACGGACTCCCCAGCCCCCACCAGTGCTGTCTCCCCCCAGGATTCACCTGATGGCTGGCCGAGTACCCCAGGGTGCTGACCGAGCAGCAGTCAGGAGTGAAATGGAGACAGTTTTTCTGGAGAACCTGAGGCACGCGGCTGGGGTTTTGGCTCAGGTGAGAGACCAAGAACAAATGAACACACGATGCTTACACGAATGCCCATGTGTGCAGAGGGGGCACACGGTGGGCAGAACAGATGAGGCACAAGGCCGGGCACTAGCCCAGCTCACAGGGAACGGGGAGGGGCTTCACCAGTGACTGACTGATGGGACACGGGTCCACCATGATGCTAGGAGAGCCTCGTGGGACTGCTGGAGCCCATCAATACCCGCAGCACTGACCCTCAGTACTTCCTGGACACGCCCCAGCAGGGTAGGACTGCAGCCCTGTGCCCCCTCCAGTCCCGTGTGATCCGTGTGCTCTCCTTGTGTCTCACGGCCCCCTCCCCGCTCTCTCCCAGCGGCAGCCATCTTACAGAAGGTCGGAAGACCCAACCTCCAGTTACAGATGGTGAGTGGACGAAAGGGAGTGCTTCACAGAAGGCCCGTGTTCTCCACATCTGGGAAGTATGGGGTGAGGGAAAGGGCCCTGCAGGGCCTCTGACTGTAGTAATCTCTACGCAGGACATATTCCACTGGCAGATCATGGATGGCAACCTGACAGGAAACATCCGGGAGTTCCTACCCCTTGTTGGTGAGAGGGGTCTCTTGGCTCCTTGTTGTCTGCTGTGTTACTCCCTCTATCCTCCCACCCCTTCAGACCCTCGCATCTGTCCCTCTGGCCCCAGCTGGAGCGTGGGGCCCACATCTGCCCACATCTGTCTCCAGGGCACGTGCAGGTGGCACAGGTCCCGGGCCGGGGGGAACCTGACAGCCCTGGAGAGCTGAACTTCCCCTATCTATTCCAACTGCTGGAGGATGAAGGCTACAAGGGCTTTGTGGGCTGCGAGTACCAGCCTCAAGGTGAGGGGGTGCTGGGGCTCCAGGCCTAGGGCTGGGGAACGGAGCTCTGAGGGATAGGTAGCAGACATGGCTGTTTTTCTCCCCACGGGTCGAGATGCCACGGCCTCCCTCTCTCCTCAGGAGACACAGCAGAGGGCCTGAACTGGCTTCGTTCCTACTGGGGTAGGCGGGGCCGCCCACAGGCTGGCCAGTGAGGTCCTGCCCGGCACCCACCTGCCTCTGGGACAGTGCACCAAGCATCCCAAATCTCCTGAATTAAAAGACCACCTGCTGAACGTTTTCCTCTGTGTGTTATTGGGTGGGGGGAGGACACACGGTGTCTCAACTTCTGTCTCCCTGGGTTACTTCCCTCCTGTTGAGAAGGGACGTACAGCTCACACTCAAGTCCTCCAGTCCGTTGTGCCAGTGTCGCTGTGGAGATGGGGGTTTTCAAGCCCAGCTCTTCATTAACACACCAGAAACCACGGGTCCGAGAGCAATGGGGCTTGCCTGTGGTCACAGGGGCTTCAGAAGCAGAGCTGGGATGGGAACCAAGTTGTCATTATCTCAACAACAATGTTCGGCGATGATGTTCACGTGGGAAATGAAGACCAGAGGGCTCAAAATGCAGGGAGGCTGAAAGCAATCAAAGACTTGGGAGGCAGCATTCAGGCAGAGGAGCTCTCAGGGGTGAGTGCTTGGCACCTGGTGTGAATTCCTGGGGAGGGTCCAGGGGCCTGAGAGGAGATGGGCACCTCAGGGAACTGACCTGACCCTCTGGAGCCCTGGGCCGGTCACCCTGGCAGGTGCTCAGTGGGGCAGCTCCTACTGCTAGGCTGCGACTCAGGCCCCTGAGATCTAGTCACAAAGCCTTCGGTGTCCGTCAGTGTCTGGGCCCAGAAGGGTTGGTCAGTCCTGCTTCAAGTGGACAGTCTCACAGATCCATGGTTTGAGTAAGGATGACATTCACTGGTCTGGGCCTCACAGGAGGCGGGTCCAGAGGGTGAAGCAAGCTGTGTTGATGACGGACTCTAGGTGGTGGTAGGTGGAGACCAGCTGGGCAGGAGGGCTCTCACTGTCCTGGGGCTGCACCGGGAAGGGCTCTCGGAAAACCACTGTCAGAGACTGTGGGGAACATGGTGGGGGTGCCATGGTGAGTGGAGGGCAGAGTGGGTACCGGGGGCAGGGCTCCCCAGCCTCAGCAGGCTCCGGGCAGAGCCTCCCACTGGGCTGACGCAAAGCCCCTCCCCCCTGTGCTCACCGTCTTTCCCAAGTGGGAATCCAGAAACACCAGCACAAAACAGTCTGTGAACTTCTGATTCAGCACAACCTGCAATGAAAGACAAAGTGAGTGGGGAGTGAGGTCTGTCTCACCTGAGGCAGCATCCCTCTTCCCTGAGGGCATTCTGGAAGTGGGACCCATTTGAGGAAGGCCTGCGTCCATCACCAAACCTGCGCCCACCCGCATTCCACAGTCACCCAGGACCTTGTCTCTAAACTGAACCTCAGTCCTCGTCCTCACTGACTCCCAGTCAGCCTGACAGGAAGTCTGTTTCAGAGGTCATCTACCGAGAGGCCGCGCACAAAGCCGAAGTATATCAATGAAGGAGAGTTCTCTACACTTGACACGACCCCTCCTTGCCTCCTGTCCTGGGTCTCGTATCTCTTTGACCTCCGCTGGGACTTACGTCTGTCTGTCCCTATGCTCAGCTCTGCAATCCCTTCCATAGGATTCCTTCTACTCCCACGCTTCAGTTCATGTAGATGCTGCCCAGGTCTCCCTCCTGGGCTCCAGTTCCTGGCATCCATATACCTTCTAGAATATGGTCCTGGGAGCGCCTCACGACTTCAGACTCCACTTGTCACCCGTCCCCCAAGGCTGCTCCTGCTTCAGCGCTCCCACCACCCGCAGAAGCACCCCATCTGCTCACACCCCCTGCACAACTGCAGCTAGACCAACTCACGTCCATATCCAAAGATGCCCCTTCCCACCCTGAAACTACCCTTCTCCACAAGCAGGGTTGCAGGACCCCTCTCTACAGACCAACTCCTACTTTTGAAGCCCTCTTCTGCACGTCTCCTCCCCAGAACCACTGCTTTTGTCAGGCCCACCTCTTCAGTCTCTTAATACCCATGCTCTCGTGAACCCTTTTCTACCTGGCCCAGGCAGTGCTTTCAGTCTCTCACATGCCCCTGGGTATCGGGCTAGGAGGCACATTCTGAGTCTGGGGTGGGGCCTGAGAGTTTGCATTCTGGCAAGCTCCCAGGTGCCACTGCCGCTGCCGGCCTGAGGACCACACTTTGGGTAACGGGGCTTTAAAGCTCCAGAGGTCCTTTCTGGGATTCCTGCCCCTAAGACCAACCACTGATGAAGTTCCAGAGCTTGGCCCTCGGGATCTCTAGCCAAAGGTTTGTGTTTTTGTGAGCTTTTGAGGACAGAGCTCTAGGCTGTTCTCACGAATCCCATGTTGAGGGTCAAGTGCTCGAAGGGTTTTACATGGATCCGGGTAGTCCCATTTCATCTAGGCCTCTTTCCAGAGCAGACCTTGTTCAGGCAGGCTGGGGCTCCTTCAGGGGGACACCTGTCATCTCTCTGATGAAGACTTCTGCTGTGTCTCCCCTTTCAGGGGAGGATCAGGGAGACTTACCAGGTACTGAGTTCCCAAGTCTGGGCTCTGGAAATGGCGACAGCTCTGAGGAAAACGGCTTAGGAGAACCTTGATCAGGCTCTGGTACCAGGAGACCGTCATAGACAGGAAGCAGTCCTAGGGGAAGGTCCATGGGGCTGGATCTGCTGTCCCAGAGCCACCTGAGACCTCTGCACCCTCTACCCTGGCTGCTGGTAGGATTCCTAGTATCCAAACCAGCCCCTTCTAGAATCCACAGCTGCTTGCTTACCAGCTGGGGGTCAATGTCCCCAATGGATTTGGCATGGACTGCTTCTAGTAGCTCCTCCAGCTCAGCCAGGGCCAGGCGCCCCCCTAGCCGTAGCCGGTCAGGCCCTGGAGGCTCCAGCAAAAAGAGGCGCTTCCAGAGGGTGTCCCGGCGGCAGTGCCCTCCAGCCAGCCGGACCAGCTGAGCCAGCCGTGCCCGTGCCACGCCCACCTCCGTAGCCAATGGGGGGAACAGGGGAGCTGGTCCAGAGGCCAGGCCAAGCCCTGAGGCCTCCCCAGGGCTACCAGCTGAGCTCCCGGGAGTTTCCGGCTCAGGGGGCAGTCTAGGTGGCTTCCGGAACCGGCGCAAGTCGGCAGTGAGCCTGGGGAAGAGCTCTCGTTGGCTGGTGAGCACCACGAAGAACTGCAGCCTGGGGGGCGGGAGGGGTAGGAATGTGGTGATCACAACAGGAGATGCTCAGAGCAAGGGCACAGGGGAGCTGGACAACGAGCACAGTCAAGGTGGGGGATCTGCTGACCGCAGAACGTGCCGCTCAGCTTCTCCTTGCTCTTCAAAGGGTGCAGCACAGTGACACACAAGCAGAGACACATCAAAGTCATCCTGGTGACGAAGTCCCTCAGAGTCCAGGTAGGAGCCAGAGCTGTACAGTGAGGGTGGGTGAGATGCCAACACTGAGGCTCTAATGAAGCCAACCCCCTCCCTGCTGCTCGAGACTCTGTCTCCCTACTGCCAGGATGGCCTCGACCTCAGCTTCACCAGATCACATGCTGGTGCCCCCTTGCCACTCTACCTGTGCCACGCTGACACCAGGGCATATTCATTATGTTCTGGGCCTCCTGGCCGCGCCATCCGCAATGGCTTCATGTGGTAGGAGCTGGCATGGTCGGCCACGTAGTTATACAGCTGGTGGGCAGCAATGAGTGGTGTGGAAAGCTCCAGGGTCCCTGAGGGGCAAGTTACAGGAGATGCTGAGCCTGGGACAGACACACTGCATGGGTGGGGCAGGAGGTTAGAAGTCCCTAAGGCTCTGATCGACAAGTGGCCTGGCTCTGTTTTTCTGGGGAGCTCCTGTGGAACATCGAGATGGGACAAAAGTGGCTCGGGAGAGACAGAGGGCAGGGTACACATGACACAGGATCTAAACTTTGATGTGAAACAGCGTGAAGAACTTAAGATAAAGACACAAACCAGACACATGGGGACAGGGTCCAAGTGACCTGAGGCGATTAACAATACAAGACAGGAGGTGCAGAGACTAGGTCTGGCCCCAGGAAGTGGTCCCATCGGCCCTGGCTTGGAGACACCCTGTGGTCTATTTCTGGTTCACTGGCTTGCCCTTGGGCACAGACCTTGGTAAATGTGATTACGACCAAAGTGGGGCCCGTCAGGGTGGTGGGCCAGGAAGTGTCGCAGGAAGGTGGTGAGGTGGTAGCCATGTCGCAGCACTAGGTGGGCACCCAGGACGTGTTGGTGCACCAGGCGCAGGTGGAAGTCGTAGCTGAATGAGTGCACGTGCATCAGGTCCCGCACCTTGTCACATTCCTCAGTGAACAGCATGGACAGCTGGGGAGGTGGCGGCAGGGGACTGGGTCAGGATACGGCACACGGCCCAGCACATTCCCATTTCTCTCCCTCTTCCATGGGAAGAGGAAGTTCAAGATTCACCCTGTTGCTGTGGGCCTGGGGGAACCCCGTCTGCCGGAGTAACTTCTATGGGGAGCCCTCCTCATTACGTCCCCTGTTTCATACAGTATCGTGACTCTGTTGATGTGAAACCACGACCATTTTGACAGATGGGCCTTTTCACTCTATCCCAGATTCCAGTAAAGTCTGAGGCAGATTCACTGACGCAAAAAATACTTGTTCAGTGTCTTACTAGGTACTGTTCCGGGTGCTGGGGATACAGCGGGAAACAAGCAAACCCTACCTTCAAGAGCTCCCGTTCTAGTAAGTGGGTAGGTAAGATGATAACTGTTAGGCAGAATAAATGAGGCAGTACGCTAGAAGGTGGGGTTGTGGAAAATCTAGTAAAGCAGCTGCAGTTTTAAACAGGGTGATCCGGGTAGGCCAGGTGTGTAATTTACTATTAGAAAGTCTTTCCCGGCCCCTCCCATCTCTCCAGCTTTACCTTCCATCAAAGCACTGCTCTTCCCAGTACATCATACATTCTCTTCACACTTTTGTAACTGCTTGTTCTCTCTGCCTGGAATGCTGCTCTCCCTGCTCCCCAAATGTGGCTAACTCCTACTCAATCGTAAAGCTTCATCTGGGATATCCTGCCAAGGCTAGGCCAGGGTAGGCCTCCTCTAATTGATCTGCGAATGAATGAACCACGAACGGAGGAAGGAAGGAAGGCAGAGACACAGAGCTGGTGCTTCTCTTGGTGGAAATCACCATCACTGAGAGTGTTAGCAGCTGGATCTGCGGTGCTGGGATGGCAGAATCTACACGACCATTCCATCAGAAGCACTGGGCACAGGAGTTACTAGGAAAGGAAATAACTGGCTGTCAAAGAAGTGACAGCCTAGGGGCCAGGGGAGCTGTGTGATCTTGGCTGAGTCATGGTCTCTCAGCCTTAGTTTCCTCATGTACATGAATATAACGTAAAGGTCTTTGTAAAGCTAGAGAGCTTGTGATAAACTGAAATAACCAAGGACTATGATTATCATGAGCACCAGAGAGGCGGCCAAAGAAATGTCACAGGATGCTCACGGAGGAGGGGAAGAGGAAGAGAGGAAGGCTCGGGGACACTGGTGTCTGGGACATCACTGATTTCACTGTTAGGAAGGCACACGATGATGTGTTACCTTAGGGCTCACGTCCCACAGACCTAGATTCCAACTCCAGTACTGCCACCAACTGGCATGTGCCCAGGCAATTACTTAATATCCATGCACATCAGTTTCCTCAAGTGTGCAGCAGGAGGAAAACTCTCCGCTGAGCACATACTCCACACTTAATAAACAACAGCAACAAAACAATTTACAAATCTAAGTAGGGTCAGAGATTACACAAGTAGGGGCAAAGCGAGCCAAACTGGATGGAAATCAGGGGCAGAGAAGCCACAAGGACTTCAAGAAGCTCAAGAGAGTCATGGGGGTGGGTCTTCCCTGCCAGTACAGCACTACACGGACAGCGTACCTGCTCGTCCAGAGCTCCCTTCATAGCGCTCTGGCCCAGGTAGGTTCCTGCACGTAAAGTCCCCACGCTTTTCTAGGTCACCTTATCTTGTGATGAGTGGACTAGGGATCCACACTCAACTCAAAGGCAACCACCTATGGGCTGGACGTGAGCATTCCAGATATGAGGAGTCTGACTAGGCCCAGTCAGACCTTGATCTCAAACTAGATGAGAGGCACAGAGAAGGTACAGGCCCTCACATGACATGCCTGATGACCTGAAGGAGCTGAACTAACTCAAGTGCAGAGGGCTTTAGGTCCCTGACCTCACTCAATCCTCTGACTCATTCTGAGCACTCCTGAGTTGTGCGGCCCTCACCGGTATAGGGCTCTGCCCTGAGGCCGACAGGGATGTAAATAACAACTAAGGGCCAGGGGTATGCTGTGTGGCTGGGAACTCTGGTCCTCATTCTAAGTGTTAGTGATGACACTGACAAAGTCTGGCTGTCTCCAGCTCTAGATTAGGCCAGGACTGCCCTTGGCACTGGCCTACCCATGTGTCAGGTTACCCACTATGTTCAATTGTGCTAGCTGACCATCTCTGGTTATGGCTTAACCACAGGGCCAGGCTCCTGTCAGTGCCAGACCAGCCACGGTGCTGGACTGCCTTCTGCCTCCAGTGCTATGGTTGAATAACAGCTCCGGGCCATCGACACAGTGACACTGATAGGTGGATGACCCAGTCATGGCACCAGAATGACCACTGACTTGGCCAGCCCACAGCAACAGATCACCACTGGGCCAGACTATCTGTGTTCCTCTTACTGGCCACAGCACACTGGGGATGCGCTGAGTATGCCCGAGACCCCCTATTCCCTCTGTTCCTACCACATACCTGAGAGTTGACAGCTTGCCCCATGGGGATTCGGGAACATTCTAGGGCGAACTGTTTGACACAGAAGTAACAGCCCTGGAGAGAGGGTGAAGATGAGGTCAGGAGGGCAAGAGACAGATGGATCTGGCTCTCCCTACTCAGTGCTCCTCCTGCTCACCTGAAAAGCCAGCTCCATGAGGATGATGCCCCCGGGCAGTGCCCTCTGTAGGTGGTAGGTGGTGACTGGAGAGCCAGTGCTCTAAAGAAAGGAGAAAAACTGGGGTTCAGGGGCAGGGGTTGGAGATTCACCAGCCTCGAACAAGCAGGGGAGGATCAGGGATGCTAGCTTCGGTCTGGGGCCTCATGGGTTTCACCGTCAGTGAAGGTACACAATGATGCATTACCTTGGGGCTCCCGTCAGTCTTGGTTTTAGGGCAGGAGAAGGAGCCACGCCCCTCTGTTCCAAGGACAGCCATGGCCCGCAGCCGGCTGGTGCTGTAGGAAACAGAACAAGAGGATGAGGCAGGCCAGTGGGTAAGGCGGTATGGCCTGCACACCTAGAATCCATTTCATGGGCGAGCAGGGGTAGAAACAGGGCCAGAGAGGGGATGGAGCTGCCTGGGCTCCTGTGTCAGGTAAGTGGCCGAGACCAGAGTTCAGGTCTAGAGCGTGGGGCAGGATTCTCTCCACAGCAGCTGCTGTGGTCAGGGGAAGCCAGAGGAGTACTCCATGGGGAGGGGGACAGCAGGCCTCGCTCTACCAGTGAGAGAAGGAGGGTCAGGTGAGGGTGCGAGAGAGGCTGCTGGGACTGTGGGGAGACACCGTGATGAGAGATGGAGTGTGCGTACTGGGGGCAGTGGGAGCAGGGGGACGGAGAGGCTGATGCACATCTAAGATTTCAGGAGGAAAATTCAAGCACATGCTTGAGGCCGTAGTTAGGCACTTTTGCTGAGAGGGAAAAGGCTTTTTTTTTTTTTTTGACTAAGAAACGGCAGCTTCAGTGTCCCATAGGTTTGCTCAACTCAGAGGCAAGGGGAGCAGAGAAGCAGGGAAGGTACTGTGAAGAAGGGAAATAGCAGGGACCAGTGGGACACACTCATCACTTCAGGAGCTATAAACTGCCAGAGTTCTTGCTGGCAGTCTGGGGTGGGGAGTGTCAAAGCCTCTGGGGAAAAGCAGCGTCTCATTTAATCCTCAAGGAAATTGGGACAAGACTTAGGCAGCGATTGGAAATGGTTAAAGACTGATGAGAAAGGAAGGCCTGACAATAAATTTTGCTCTAGAAATGTATTTTTCAACCCAGTGTCTTTTGTTTTAAAAAGGAATCCAGGGGCACCTGGGTGGCTCAGTCGGTTAAGCGTCCGACTTCGGCTCAGGTCACGATCTCATGGTTTTTGAGTCTGAGCCCCGTGTCGGGCTCTACGCTGACAGCTCAGAGCCTGGAGCCTGCTTCGGATTCTGTGTCTCCCTCTCTCTCTGCTCCTCCCCCACTCACATTCTCTCTCTCTTCGCAAAAATGAATAAACATTAAAAAAAATTTAAAAAATTAAAAAATTAAAATAAAAAAAAAAAAGGAATCCAGAGTTTCAGGAAGAGCTTCACTGAATGGGAAGTATGGACACTGAAGTCTCTCAGAGACACTCCTTTAGGGGGACCTGTCTAGACAGCAAGCAGAGCTCCTGCTCAGTCCCTGTCACCCAGAAACGAGAGGGGTGAGGTCCCAGAGGCGCAGGCCTGTCCTCTCCTCCTAATGCCTGGAAGAGCAAGGGAGGCCTGGCAGCTGGAACGCTGGTTTCAGAAATGCTAAGGAGTTGGAATTGGCTTTCTGGGCCAAGTGGTGTCTTGAGGAAGGAAGTACAACTTACCGGCTTAAAAACAGAGAGGAGGGAGAGAACACCTTGATAAATTCACAAACGTGGAGACCCAAAAGTAACCGTGCCATGTGAAGAGATACGTTCCCATGGCCACTGGGAAGGGGCTGGGAACGCAGACTCTGGAGGCCCAGATGTTGAGACGAACATAAAGCAGGGGCCACGGAAACGGGGATTTGAGATTTGACACAGAACAGGGAAGGTGGCTGTGGATGTTTCATGTGCTCTGAGGAGAGGAAAGGTGATGACAGAAGAGCTGCCTACTTGCCAAGACTCAGGCCTGTCACAACTGCCCACGAGCAGGCCAGACACAGGGTTCCCTGTTGAGAGAGACCGCTAGCTTCCTGGGGCCACAAAGGGCTTCCTGGGCCACGAAGCATGTGAAATACCAGGAGAGGCCCATGCAGGATCTGGCCAGGAATCAGTAAGCCCCAGATTCAGAAGCCTGGGAGCTTCACATGTGTGGTTGTACACCGGCACGTAAGCAAAAAGACGTAAGCGGGCATGAACCCTGTGAGGATGTACACGGCTCCGCATACAAACGTGGCCGCGAGGTTTAGACGATGTGCGGGAGGCCCGCACGAAAGCGTCCAAGATCCTCATGCATGTGTTCAGCCCAGTGGGATGAACGTGCATGAGAACCCAGTTGTTCCAACGGGACCCGTGTGAAGAGACCAAGGGTGTGTGGGGCCTGGCCCATGGCAGAGGGGAGCGGGGGGGTGGGGTGGGGAAGGAAGAGACGGGCTCACCTGCGGGCGGGTGAGGGGGGCCGCAGCGGCACCAGCACAAAGCCCATGCTCTGCAGATACTGCACGTACTGCTGCAGGAAAGCCAAGCTCAGCTCCTTCAGCCAAGGCTCCTCACGGGCACCTGGCGGAGGCACATCTGAGGGCTCGCAGCCTGTGGGGGCCTCGCGGCTCCCGGAGCCTGACTCGGGGCGATGGCGCCGCTGTGGGAGTGGAGATTAAGGGAGGCTCTAGCCGCCGTCAAACACGCCACAGTGGGGGAGGAATGGAGGGCACTGCAGGTAAACGGAGGTCCCGTGGGAGAAGCCCAGGAGTCCCCAGCCTCACCTGGCCCTCGGGGGGCCCAGAGGTCTCTGGGGGCCCATGCAGCCAGGCAGCCGGGTCGAAGAGCAGGGCTGTCGCACAGTAATGCACCAGGCGGGACGACTGCTTCAGGGTCTCCAGCTCCGCAGCCTGGGGACATGGGGCGGTGAATACCAGAACGGTGGCCAGGAGAGGGTCACAGGATGCTCACGGAGGGCACGGGCTCGGGCCACTCACACTGATGGGCATGCTGGCAGGGGCAGAACGCTGCTGCCAGGTCACGAACAGGTTCTCCATCTTCATCTGGCGCTCCAGCTCTGGGGGTTGCAGGCATTGGTAACGGCCCGGGAGCTGTCAGCCCTCTCTCTCCCACATTCTGCCCGGCCCAGTGCCCTCACCTCTGCGCTCGGCCATCTTGATCTCCAGGAACTGTTGTCCATGGTAGGTGACGGGATCAGGGGGTCTGGGCACAGGACCGAGTGAGGAGCTGGGGCGGGCAGCTGTGATATCCCGCAAGGCCTCATCGAAGGGGAATGTGTCCAGGGGAAGGGGGCCCCCACCCCGAGAGGATGCACTCAGCCGGCCCTGTTCACGGCTCAGAGGGGGGCTTGCACTCCGGATGAGGGTCTCTGCTTCCATGGTTGGCAGCAGAAATGGGTTTGGCTCCTGAGAGAGACAGTGTCACAATGGGTTCATGGCCTTTGCCCTCAGATCCTCTCACCCACCCCATGGCCTCCTTTCTCAGACTCACCCTCCCCACTACCTCTGCCCTCAGTCTGTCCCCTCTCCCCTGCTCTCGGACTGGCACTTCCTTGAACTAATCCCTCAGGAACCAGAACTAGAGGAGGGGGCCCAAGCAACGGGCACCTTTTCATCCCGCACCGGGAAGTCCAACTGGCCGTAATGATGGAAGAGCCCAAGCTTCTGGCTGAGGAGGCAGAAGATGAGATGGGCACGTGAGTTCTGCCACTGCACGAGGCGAACCAGCGCTCGGCCCAATGCCGCTCCCAGGTCTGGAGCCCAGTTGTAGGTCAGCAGCTGCAGCTGGAAGTCAGGGGTCAGGGTCAGGGAGATCACCGAACCCTTTCTCAGACCCAGCCGCTGGCCCCACATCTACCTTCTTGTCCACGACCTCCAACAGCAGGAACCTCTGCCGGGGAGCACTTCGCCCGGAGCTCCCATCACCTCCTGGCTCGAAGCGCTGCATGGCCTTGGCGGCTAGAGGGGGGAGCGGCTCAATAGGGGTCTGGAGGCAGATCCCCTTGAGGCCACCCTGACCCCACAGCTATCTGAACTCACCCCCACTAGGCCATGCCCTCACCCTGCTGGGTTGGTCTTCTCCACTGCAAGAAGTTCCTGCCCAGAAGCAGCAGATGTCTCTCAGCTGCTGGGCGTGGGGTTGGGCCCAGTTGTCCAAGGGAGCAAGGACTGAAGATCTCAGGCTCTGAACCCCTGGAGGGAGGGACAGAAAGCAGACCACCCGTGGCCCTATTCTCTGGCCACCACCTCCCAGGCCTAGCCCCCACCTGCCCTAGCTCAGCCTCCATGAGACCCCAAACTCACAAATGCTGCTCAAAGACACGGACGCTGGTGTCTCCAGCCATGGAGGTAACAAGAGCAGTGAACTCAGAAAGGACAGATGGAAGGAGGAATCGGGACACCATGTGGGTGGAGCTTCTGGACACTGAGGCACAACCTGGAACCAGCGCAGAGAAGTCATGATGGGGCTGCAGGATGGGGACCAGGCCATGGGGTTGAGTACAGGGGAGGGGGGCCTAGGGTCTCACCGATCTGAACCATAAACTCCATCCAGCGCTGAGTCACACGAGCAAACACAGGCTGCAGGGTCCCCACCTCGCCCTCTTCTAGCTGTGTGGTCCGGCGTCTGAAGACACAGTAGGAGTGAGACCCTCACATCCATGTCACACGAGTGTGTTTATACAAACTCGATACTCACCTGTGACTTCACACCCTCCCATGACACAACAGGACACCACAACACACACACACCTTTGTCTCTGGGCTCCAGAATCTGGGCCCGGTGCCCGCTCAGTTCCACCTGGAGTCCGAACACTTTCAGTTTTGTGACGCCTCCGGCCCCGGGTGTCTTCTGGCCGATCCAGGACAATGTCATCCGTTGTTTTGGGGGAACCCAAGTCCCCACATTCTGTTTTACTCTGGGGGCAAGGCAGTGAATGAGGAAGAGCCGTCGGGAAGGGGGATGGCATGAAGGATGGGGGCATCGTGGAAAAGTAACAAGAGCCTGGAGGGCTTGGTGCAGGCCCTGGCGTTGCTGCAGGCTCACTAAGGAGCTTTGGGCAGACTACTCAGCTTTCCTGAGCTTCGGCACCCACGTTGGGAAAAGCCCTACTTATCCTGCAGGCTGCTGTGAGGGCCCCGTAAGAAAAAGGGAAGCGAAGGCACTTGATAAGCTGAGGCTCTCTACGTCAGAGAGAACCTGCCACATTCTGCAAACCCCTAACGACAGGATCGTTTATATGACAGGTGATCTTGGGCGAGGTCTGCAGGGGAAGGTAGGGGGGCTAGGAAGCAGGCAAGAAGGTAGATGCCAACTTCACCACTTCTTCCCATCCTCCCATTACCAGCATATCCCAGAAGCTACGCCGGCCAGCCTTGCTGGGGGGAGTCACAGGCTCCCCAGGGCCAGGGCCAGGGCCAGGGGGAAAGGTGCTAGCTCGGCTCGCAGGGCTCTTGGTTTCCAACGACCCGCTCCTGAGACTTCCTGCGGACATCAGACATTACAGAAGCCTGTCACTGACGGTCAATCCCTATTTCCGACAACCTAGCCCCAAGACAGGTATGAGAGGGACTTGTCCCTTACTCTACCTGTTAGTGAATGACAGTATGTGCAACTGATAGCCACACATTTGTGAGCAGATATCCCTCTCTAAGTGGGTGACCAACTGCATGTGTGCATTTTGCTGGCATGTCACCTTGCTGATGCAGGGAAGATAAAGCACAACCGTGAATCTGTATTTTGGAGGGAGCCTCTGTGATGCCTTCCTGGACCCCCATCTTTGCAATCTCACCAGCTACCACTGTCTTCCCGGGGCCTGGGGTGTTCTCTGGACCCCACGTACCTGGAGATGTGTCCTCTGTACACAGCGAGGCTGGCAGCAGCCGCAGCTCCATAATGCCATCAGCCAGGGCCTGGCGAGCTGCTCCTCGGAGCTTCTCCTCTAGCTGTACGATACTGATGTTCCCCTTCTCCCACACATCCAGTCGAAGCCGTGGGGCCCCATTCTGAGCTGAAGGAAAGAATGGAGGTGACCTGGGGGTGCCTCTTGTTCCCAGAGCATTAACTATACACCCCCTCCTCTGACCAAGCTGCCCCACCTGAAGAACTGTCTGGCACGATCGGGCAGCGGGTGACCTGGGTCAGCTGCTCAAATTCCTCCTCTTGCAGTGGGTCTAGGGGCCCCGGAGAGGAGGGGGGCCATGATGCCAGTGAGATGGGGTTCCCCCCTTCATCCACGAAGGCTAGAGTGATGCAGGCAACCCCTGGGTAGAAATCCACAGGAAGGCTCAGGTCTGAGACCTCCAGACATCCTGTTGCCCCCTCTGGATCGCCCTGAGCTGCAAGGCTGGAAAAGGCCCTGTCAGCCACAAGACAAGAAAGGCTTTCCCACAGTCAGCAGTGGCACAGGCCTGCCTCGTACCTTTGCCCCCGGTGCCCTGTCCGCCAGGCTTGTTATACAAGTAGATGTCTAAGTCGGGGAGGCCGCCCTGCAGTGGGAGCGGGTGCTGGGGAGACAAGCACAGAGCACTAAGACTAAGCGGATGGACAGAAGCCATCAGGGGGTGGTGTCCACAGTGGGGGATGGCAGACAGGCACACCCGGGAGCACAGGAAGACAATAAAGGTGCAGGGGGTGGGGGAGGCATGGGTGTATACAGGTCCACGGGCAAAGGTAAGCACGTGACACCTGTAGAAAACGGTTACAACGGCAAGGGGGTGAGTGGGGGCATCTGTGCACGGGAGGGACTGAAACCTCACCTGGAAGTGGTTCCGGCTGTTGCTGTCCGTGTACTTGGGAGAGTGCAGGAAGATGAGCAAGTTCTGCCGCAGGTACCAGGCCAGGGCAGGAAGCCAGGGCCTGCAGGAGGCAGGCAGGGCCAGATGCAGCACTTCTGAGGGGAGACTTCCGGGGGGCTGGATGAACTGCAGAGTGGGAAGGGGAGTCAGAGCTGCACGGAGAGGGTCCAGTGGAGACGGTCCCTATACCCGAGCCTTGGAGGGATGTTGGAGGCTGGGAGGGAGCTGACCTCCACGTCAGCCGGTGTCAGCTTGCAATTCCGAACCAGCATGACTGTGATGACATCCAGCGTGGCCTCGTCCAGGCGCCGACGCAGAACCCGTACCAGCTCATCTGTAATCTCGGGACCTTGACACAGCCATGGTAAGGTGGAGACACTGACCGAGGATCCAGCAACCCCCAGTACGGCCCTTAAACCCCAGCCTTGAACATTCCCCCACACACTGGAGGCAGCCAGAACTAGTTTCTAGAGCTGCCAAGTTCTAGTTTACTGTGTAACTGTGGACAAGTGAGTCTCACCTCTCAAAGCCTCAGTGTCCTCATCCATAAGATGGGAGAAATAATATCTACCTCATATGTAACAGTCTTAGCCCAAGACCTGGTACACGTGAAACCAGCTATAAATATCAGCTGGAACACCCAGTCACCTACTGGATACCCCATGCTCAACATATCCCAAACCGAACCCATCACCTTCACCCCAGACCTATCAAGAGAACACCATCTACACATAGTCACCCAGGCTAGATACCTGATATCACCTTTAACGGTTTCTCTTCCCCAAGCTGCATTTCATTCAGCTACAGGGCCTACTCTCTAAACATCACCGGAGTCTGTCTGTCCCGCCCAGCTCTGGCATGAGGGAAACCCAGAGCACAGCATGAGCTAGAGTGGGAAGGTACCAAAGGAAGTCTCGGAGAATTCCAGAACCTCATCTGGTTACACTCCTGCCCCCTCCTCACAGTGCGTACCTGCCTGTCCTACGCCATGCACGAGCAGCTGGATATGCCTGTCCACCTGGCCCACAGGTCGAGCAGCATCTGAACCACGGCTAGAAGCCATGTCCAGGGGAGAACGAGGACCCTGCAGGGAAACTTGGTCAGGGCCCGGCTCCAGGGGGTAGAGTATGAGGGGAGCACAGGGCACCAGGATATGGGGGTGATACATGCCGAGGCTTCCTCAGAGTAGATGGGCTCCTGGCTTCGGGACAGAGCTAGGGAGGGGGGCAGGGCATCACCTTCCCAAGGCCGCTCACTGCAGGACGTCTCCAGGAGTCTGGAAAAGAGAGGCAGAGTCTTTGGACATACCTCCTCTGCCTCCGTCCTTGATCCATGCTTTGCCCTGTCTTCCCAGGACCCACATACCTCAGGTAGTACACAGCCTTCGTTGCTCGTTCCTGATAGACAAACATATTCTTCCGGTTCACCACAGAGAAGGCATTGAGCACAGAGCGCAGGGCCTGGATGGCTGTGCGAGTAACAGGGGCTCAGGACGCTCCCCTCTCCACATTCCCTCCCACTCCACCTGCCCTCTCATGCCCATCACACACCCCGAGAGACCCCCATGCTGGGCCCCATTTTCAGGCGCGAATGGACTCGAATCACGGTTTTCCACACAACGTCACAGGAGAAATGGCCAGGGACAAACTGCATGGTGGCTGCTAGGTACCCTCGGGGTGTACAACTCTCGTCAGCAGCGTAATCTGGGGAGAAGGGAGACACTGGATCAGAAGCGGGACATGGCCCTCTGCCCTTGCTACTTCACACTAATGAACTGCCTACTTGTCCTCACTCCCCAGGACTCCTTGGCCCTGTCTATTAGCCCGCAGGGGCAAGACGGTCATTCTGGGCAACAAGGCAGGACCATGCTCTTGGGAAGCCAGGTGACAGCACAGAGGCTCTCGGGAGGTGTGGAGAAGGAGCTAAGAAGAGGCGTCAGGTAAGGCAGAGCACAGGAAAATCCCAAAGATAATGCCAAGACACTCTGACTGTGTTATACTAGAACATGTTATAATCCATCTGTGTGCTCACAGGGAGTGGCAACAAAAACCCCATTAGAACGGAGAGGATGTGAGTGCTGACACACGCTCACAGCAGAGTCAGGGAAAATGCTCTGGAGGACAGCTATCCCAGGGAACCCCTACGGCGGTAGGACACAATGCAAGAGCCCAAGCACACGGTCCAGTGCCTCGTCAGACCCCTGCCAGGTTCCCAGGTTGATGTGGAACCTCCCAGTAGGGCCAAGGTGGCGATTTGGTTTCTCAGAGAAGCTGCTGCCGGGTGTGAGCGGTGTACGGGCCACACAGGGGGCTGCAGAGTTTGAAATGGAATGCTGGTTGCTAAGACCTTCGGCAAAACCACACGGAGAGACTATAACGAGGAGCAGCCATCTCTGGGCTCCAACTGGTCTTACATCTCAGGCTGCTAGAAGTCATTTTGAAGCGAAAGTACTTGGCTGTCCTGGCTCATGCTCAATTTGTAGAAGATGCCATCAACTCCCTGGGAAGTCCGCTAATTAGGGGACTTCTGCTTTGATATGGAGCACATCTCAGGATGTGCAGAGAGATGCAATGTCCAGGACTGTTAGGGACATTTGCCCACAGACTTGTGGAGAATGTTAAAATTAAGAAGCGGTCTGATTTTACTTTTAAACCAGAAGGGAGAACTGCAAAGGAATTCCATGATGTGGCTTTCCCCTCTGAGCTGGGGTGAGAGGTCATCAGGAGTAAGAGAAGACTGCAGAAGTGTCAAGACTTCAATTAGCATCTCGAGAATTACCATGTTTCCCAACCATGACCAGAAATCTGAGGAATCCCAAAGGGATCTCGTACCTGCCTGTCTGGAGGGACAGCCAACTGGAAGACACATCCTCCTGCTGGGCCTTGGGCTCCTCCCCTCTGCCCTTCTCCCCCCTGTGACTTGGCCTATAAGTCCACACTCCCTCACTCCATTCTTCGGCCCTGTCTGTTACCCAAAGGGGAAAGACGGTCATTTTGGAAAAGAAGGTGGGGCCAGGCAGAGGCACGCCCTCAGGAAGACAGGTCACAGCCGGTGCCCCTTCCACAGTCCCTTTTCTCCTGTATTCTTCAACCTTTCCTTCTCTACTGGCTCTTTCCCTGTGGAACATAAATGTGTGAGTCTCTACCTCACTATCAAGTTCCTCCGTTGCCTCCCATCTTCCTCTAGTCTCCACCACTTGAATGAGTAGCTATTCTCTGCTCCGGCTGTATAATTATCTTCGCTTCTGTTTCTCTGGTCCCTAGTCCCACCTCCCTGCTGAAACTACTTTCACTGACAACACAGAGGAACTCTTCAAGAGTCCAACTCAGCAATCCTTTTCTGTCCTATCCTCCCTGCTCTCCTGGCACTGGTGACCAGGTCACGGTGCCTCCGCCCTTGTCTTTTCACCCAAGAATGGATACAGAGAGGGCAGCAGCCCGTGAGGGAGGCTCCTGGGTGGGGTCTCACCATCACTGGGCAGTGGTGCCCGCTGACGGGAGTGGAAGGGGGTCTCGCTGCGCCATAGATCTTCTTCACTCTCGGCCACCAGAAGAGAGTTACACACGTGACTGTCATGGAGGTCCTGCAGAAGCAGTCGCTGGGAGAAGGAGCAAGGTATGAGGGAACCGAAATATTTCTCATAAATTGGTGGTGGTGGTCAGGGATGATCAAAGGCCAGAGCTGATGCCTGTTATTACTGGGGGTCAGTGGTCAGCAGAGCATCAGTAATCACTGGGGTGGGGGTCGGGGTGGGGGGTCAGAGATGTGCCCCATAGTCACTGGGCTCTGAACCCCCGTTAGAACTCATCCCTCTTCTTTGCCAGAACGTGTTCCCCATCCTTCAGGTCTCAGCTTAAAAATCAACTCTTCCCCTGACACTTCAGAAGGTCAAGACTGTCATTTGCTCTCCTAATTCTTCACAATTGTAATGGATACAATTCATACAATTCAGTTGTTCAATGCCTCTCTGCCCCACTCGACACAAGCTCCAGAGAGTTTTCCCTGTGCTGTTCACTATTATATCCCTAACACTGGCACAGTGCAACTAGAAGGGACAGCTCATAGTCAGGGCCTGGGAGAGTAACCCGCGTTACTGGGACGAGTGAGGGAGCGTTCCCAGTTTGTAGAGTCCGTGGAGTAACAGTACCCCGGTAACCAGGTGTCAAAGAAAATGGCCAAGATGGATCAAGAGCCTGTGAAGGTCAAGTTCCTGGAAACTCCTTCCTCATCTGAACAGTGTCCCGTGCCTAGAGAGCCCTGCCCCCAGCCATCCCTTACCTGGTTGACCTCCCTGCAGATCTCCCCAACTCGCCTCACCAGGAGCTGCTGCAGGTGGCGACACTCGGTGCCTGGTCCCCCATCCTCCCGAATCAGGCTCCTAGAGGGGAGGGATGGATCAGACACACTTCTGGGGTGGGGGTGGGGAGCTTGAGAGCTGAGGCCAAGAGAAATCACGAAAAGGGAGTAGGACTGGACAAAGAGAAGCAAATGGTGGGAAAGAGGAGAAACAGAATTCTCGGTAGCAATTACGGCAGCATAGGCTCCACGCTTGCTTTGTCAGCCCTCATGTGGGCAGCACACCAACCCCAAGGCTTCCTTCACACGGTGCACCTCTTCTCCATTCTCCAATCTTGATCAGAATGGCGGTCTTCCCTTCTCAAACCCCCTCCACTCTGTGATGAGAGCCATATTTAACCAGAGGCCTACCTGTGAATTCTGGCTCTGCCCTTTACTGTGACCTTAGGCAAGTATTTAATTTCTCTGTGCTTGAGTTTTGTCATCCATGCCATAAGGAGAATAATACTTTCGAGGACTATTTCATAGATGAAAGGAGCTGATCCAGGTAGAACCCTTAGAACACTGTCTGCTGCATAATAAGCACTTGTGAAATATTACCTATTATTCCCATATCAACTTCTGAAGCTGCTGTGAACTGTAGATGCTCTTAATGCTTGACGAGGAGCCCAAATCCTACCAGCTTTTTACCTCTGTTAGGAAAGCAAAGAGTAACCTGCTTTGCTATATATAGGCTGTGGGAAGTGGTCAGGACCCCCCAGCCTTAGAATACAAACCCTCAGTCCCAAGTTTTACTTTTGAGTGATATTGGAGAGGAGTGTTGTGGGACCAGGGGAAAGCAGCTAACCTCAGAGTCAGGCGCAGGACCCTACTTACCGCGCATGTGCATACACTTCTACACGATCCTGTAGTATGCGGACGATGAGCCAGAAGTCAGGCAGGCAGGGCCCAGGGAGGCCTGAGAGTGAAGGCTGTGGAGGTGCCTGCCCAGGTGGGGTCCGCAACGTGAAGGGAGGCTTCTCCCCCAGAGTCTCATTGGGGCCCTCGCTGTCTGAGCCACTGCTGCCACCATCATAACCTGTTTCAAATGTACCGAAGTTCAGCCCCGTCCTTTGGCTCATCTGAGCCTCCGGGCATATCAGGCTTGATGGGCCCTTCCATGTTAGTCCTTTCTGATGCCCCCTGCCCAGTCCTTCTGCTGCACAGCCCTGAGTCTGCTTCCTGTCAGCTCAGAGCCCTCTGCCCATCGCCCCGGCTTACCTAGGTGGTCAGAGTCCACACTGCCCTGACTGGACATAAGGCTCAGCCCCCGGCTAGGCCCAGGCTGTCTCCCTGGGAAGAGAAGGAAAATCCTGGAACGTCTAGTGATCCTGTTTAGGACCACCCTCTGAAAATGGAAGCAGGGCCAGGGATCTGCAAGTCCCTGGTCCTAGCCCCCAGACTTTGTTGCCCAAGTCTTCTCTTACCTCCCTGTGGCAGGCTGAGGAGGGGCGTGCCATCAGAACCCTCTGGGGAGCCAGGGGCTTGGGGGCTGGCTGTCAGGGCCTAAGGTTAGGCAGAAAGTCAGGACTGAATACAGGCCCCACACACCCACCTCCACTCCCTCCATTCCCAGGTCATCCCAGGAAAGGCTCACCTCCGCTTCGACGCCTTCGGCCTTGTCCTCATGGCTGTGCCAAGCCCAGGCTGCTGAAGGGAGCTCCCCTTGGGACCCTCCTGGCTGTTGGCCAACTGCCACAAAGAAGAAGCCACTGTCAGGATCTTCAAGAAGAATGTGGCCAGGGAGGTGAAGGCGGCGGAACTCCTGGGGAGCAGGAGCCAAGGTCACAGTTTAGGCAGAGGCAGCCCTCCCTATTCACGCCCTCCCCCTCCAACCCCCCGCTTCCTCAGCAGACCCCCACAATCATCTGGTAAAGCAGACACCGGCATCCCCATTGCTGAGGTATACAGAGGTTCAGCGAATTGCCTAAGGTTCAACAGGCCTAGTGGCAAGGAGGGGAGTCGGGTCTCTTCCCACTCTTCCCAGGCATGGGGTGAGGGACAGTGTGGTGAGGAGGCTGTTCTGGAGGGAGGCCAGTCTACTTCCGTATCTGGAGTCCAGGGAAGAATGGGCCCCAGGATGACCAGGGGGTGTTCTGAGGGTAGCATACCTCCTTGAATTGTGTGAGGGAACGTTCTGGCCCAAACACAAAACTCAGTGGCAGGGTCTGGCGAAGGCAGGTGGAGCGTCCAGGAGAGCTATGGATGTGGGCAGCTGCACGGTGCAGGGTAGGGCTCTGGGGGATGCCCCCTCTTCGGAGGGCCGCTACCATCTCGTCCTCCAGCAACCAGTGGATCTACAGTCAGAGAGAGATCAGGGGAGTGGCCAAGGGCACCTCCCTCGCTGCCTGGCACATCACCTCACTCCCAGACTAGAAGGTACTCTGCCTCACAGATTGAGGGCAGCCCTACTCTGATCCCAGAATAAAGGGGCGCCTTAGCTTACTCATATGAGGGAGAGGGTATCGGTTACAGTGCTGAGGGGCTGTCAGTTAGGCTGGGGGAGGGAAGGCCCTCACCTCACTCATGGTGGTCTCAATAGCCAGTCTGTGGGGTGTGGCCAAATTGGACAGTCCAGGGTGCCTAAGTGGAAGAAAGGTTTAGATGTTGGTTTCCAGAAAACAAAACTGACAGGAAGTGAGGAACTCTGAGAGGGACAAAGGGAAGTACCTGTCTTCTTCTGGGGGTGGCATTGGGGGCCCCAGGCCATCATCCGACCTTAAAGATGATGGCTGCCCCGGGGATCGTGGGAAGGAAGCACTGCTTTCAGATGTGGACCTGAATAGAGTGGGAGCGAAGGTCAAAGATCAGCAGCTACGGCAGCTACTCTCCTCCTAGGGCTTCTTTAGCACTCCTTTCTTGGACTCTTTAAGGGGTCCTAGAGCCCTCAAGTACCTCTAGATTCCTTTAAAGGGCCCCTACCCAAACAAGGCCCCAGATCCCCCCACGAGACTTGCTGCCACACCGGTGGTGCTGAGGGTCCGAGGTCGGGGGAAGCTCCACTTCCAAAGGCAATGTCAGCACAAAGACGTCCAGCGTAATACTGAGGTCCCTCAGGGGCACGCGGCCTCCAATGGGGGGGCCCTCCAGACTGGAAAGGACCTGGCCTGGGAGAGGGGGAGAGTCAGGGGTTGCTGGAGCCTGGGGACAAGCACAGACTTCAAGTTCTCAGTGCTAATGAGTTACGTCCACCCACAGACAGACAGGCAGGCAGGCTGTACTGGGACCTGTGGCCTTCCCTTGGGCACCCCAAACTCACCCAGGCAGGTGGGCAGGCTGCACACAGGTACTGAGCTGTGCTGCCCACGCAGCCGCACGGAGCACGTGAGGTGCAGGAAGAGAGGTGGCAGGTCATGTACCAGGCCCTCAGGCCCGGTAGGCGAATCACCCCCCAGGATACTGAAGGAGTCTTCATCAGGGTTCACAGTGTCCGCATCTGACAGCGAGGCAGAGTCGAGCCCAGCTGGCCCCAGGTCTGGTTCACGGCTCTCACGATACTCCACCTCTAGCTCTGGGTCACTCTCAGTGACCACACAGCAGGCTGTGTCTCCTAGACGTGGACGCATGTCGTGTGGTTAATGGGAGAGGCTGGCAGTGGAGGGCCCTGAATCCTGGCTTTAAGCAGCCTTCTCATCTCTATCCATTGTCCACACACCTTCTTCTCCTAGGAGTTCAGCCTCCGAAAACTCCAGGTCACTGACTTTTCTGTCTACTGTGTCCCGGGGGCCTTCATCCTGAACAAAACAAAGAGAGCTTTATCCAACGCAGGACAAGAGCCACATCTGGACCCCAGGGAGCCAAGCGTCAAGAGGACCTGGGTGGGCCCAGTGGGGCCTCTGGGCTACAGGTCGGGGGTACGAGAGAGGAAGGGAGGAAGCCGCTCACCTCTCGCCTGCTGGATGGAGGGCAATAGAAGAAGTAGTGGGGATTGGAGGGCACTGTGCGGAAGTAGAGACCACTGATCTCCAGGAACTTCTCCTGTTTTGGGGTTAGAAAGAGGCTGTTATGTCAGCCAGCCCTCAGCAGAACACTATCCCCTACCTTAGAATAGACAGCTACATACCCCCACCCCAGGAGAGAACACTGCGCCCGGTGCAGGCAGGGCTCCACCCCTCTTCTGCCCTCACCAAGCGTCCCACCTGGATGAGGCTATGAAGGGCATCATGTGCCTCTCCTCGGAGCTGGCAGACGTCTGTCAGAGAGATCTCCAGGCTAGGGTCTGGAATCCCAGGGACACGGCTGCTCTGAAACTCAGGCTCGCTGAGGTCCTCAGTCTCTATGCTGAGTGGTCAGGGAGGGGGTGAAGGGTGTGTTAAGGAGGTGTTAAGAATCAGCGAGCCCTAGAGGAGGCTGCTTCCCTACTAGGCGCAGCCCACACCTGTCTCTAGCAAGCGTGCTCAGCACACTGGCACGGGCAGTGGAAGAGGCGAGGAGAACAAGCCGACCTATTTTGGCTCGAACCTCCATGTTTGTTAACGACCGGACACTGCTGTGACGCAGAGGAATGAGTACAGGTGACTCCCAGTTTTCTGACTTAGACCACTGGGTGGAGGGTGATCTCACTCACCACGGAAGGAGAACAGGTGGAGAAGCAAGGTCTGGTGGGAAGAAGATGCACTGATTTCGGGGCATGAAAGGTGGGGGATCTAGGGCTCCAGACAGGGAACTGGCTGGAGTGCAGACCTGGGTGTCATCAGCACACTCCTCCCTCTGTGTCTGCTGCTTCCCCGATGCTAATATGCGGCAGGCACGGCAGGATGGCAGGTGCCAGACACAGCCGTCTGCCTGCTTGCCTTTCTCCCTTCAGGGACCTGCTGGGCCCGAGGTGAGCTGGGGACTCAGCAGTGAGGGCAACACTCTGCGAAACTCACAGGTAGTTCCAGAGAGTATTACTATTGTATGAGCATCCTCAGAACAAGCTTCTACTTTCACTGATGGCGAGTGGCAACTCCCTACTCCTAACCCAGCTCAATACTCCACACCAGAACAGAAGAGACGGGGAGGAGACTCGGGTCTATGCCAAATGGGTGGGAGCAGGAAGCCAGTGACGAAGCAACTGCCTCCTTGGTGTGTGGGCACGATCGTGCATGGCCATTCCCCCAGATGGGAAGGTCTCTGTTTACAGGACCTTTGTGCACCCCGGACACATCACTAAGGGACAATCCTAACCTGGACTCAGAAGCCAGGACAGCTCGTTCCCGAGGCTCGGGGCCCTCCTCGATGCTGCTGCTGAAAGGCCCAGGGCTAAGAGGCCCAGGGCTTGGGGGTGCCTGAGGCAAAACCCGAATGTGGCCACACAGTGCAAGCAGGAAAGGGGTGATGTCTACTTCTTGTAGTAGCTCCTCGCAGGCATCTACCGCTATCAGCAAGTCCTGTGAGGTGACGCTCTGTGCTTGCTGCAAACTCCGGAACAGTCCTGAGGAAGAGGAAGGGGCCACGACCGGAATGGCCTCTCCAGTTCCCATCCCCGTAATCCTGCGAAGCCCCACTCCTTCCTGAGGCTCCCTCAGGCGGCCCCCTCCTCACCACGGACGTAGCATCGCTGTGCGTGCTCCTGTAGCAAGGCACAATGATTGGCTGCCTCCTTGTGCCTGGGCTCCATCCAGACTGAGGATGGGGAGGGCTGGTCGAGGAACTGAGTCCTAGGAATGGGAGCAAAGAGAGAGCTTGGCCAGCTCTCCTTAGTGACATCTCTAACTCGCCGTCTACCCACACTCCACTGGAGGGTCGGTACACCTCTACTGAATATATTCACGGCCCAGCAAGTTCACTTGATTTGCTGAAGGAAGCTGAGCAAGGGGCTGGCAGGACCTGGCTAAGAAACTGAGTTCTGACCACTGATGGTCAGCCTGTCTGTCCGTGCCCTGGACTATGGTCATGAGCCTTGGCTGGCAGCCACGGTTGGGGGAGGACCTTGAGGGTACTCACCGGAAGATGAGGTCTCGGGGTGCCTGAGGGGGCTGCAGGCCAACCATTTGCTCCTTCAGTGCTTCCAGGGCACAGCTATAGACGTAAACAGGACACCGGGTCCGGGGACCATCTGCACTCTCTGTCTGTGGAGCCTGACGCCCGGCGTAAGCCTGTAAGTCCCGACGGAAAGGTGGGCTTAGGTCTCCTGGAATCTGGGCAGTGTCTGTGGGAAGAGGGTCACATGGTCTCCAAGCCTTCTATTTGTTCCCAATCCTGCTCCTGCTTAACTGACTTCAGAGTCAGCCACCTTACCTCCAGCTGGAGTGACGCTGAGTGTGGGAACCTGGGCCTTTGTAGCCCTCACCCCAGTTCCTCCCAGGTCTTTCAGGCTGGGGGCCCCGCTCCCATCCCCAAACTTAGGCTTTGTCTCCTCTTGAGAGGGTCCCTCCAGGCCACAGGCAGCCAGATGTTGGACATCTGAAGACGAAAAGAGAGACATAAGTTAGAGCTGCCTGGTGGGCTGGTGAGGGAGAAGAGGGGTTTGTATCTGAGGCCAGTGATAAAGGCCATTGGGTGGTACCTGAGAAGGTAGCTGGGAGGAAAGTCAGAAACACATGCTGGGGAGTCACAAGCCTTGCATAGCAGCGCCACTGAGGGGAATGGGTAGAGATGAGAGGCTTGAGAGTCTCAGGAGGGCCTATAACCTTTAAGACAGAAAATCAGAACAATCTGTAAGGGACCGCCCAACCCCTGCTCCCTCCCTCCACCCTGGAGCGCAGCCTTAGGTATAGAGTGCAAGATGCAGGGCAAAGAGGAACTCAGTACCCTGTCACTGGCAGGAGGCATTCAGTATCCCCGGTGATAGAAAGCGGGGGTAGGGGGGGCACGAATATGTGGTAATAGAAGGAGGTCAGTGTGAAAAGGGGCTGAAGGAGACACATCAGTGCTGACCAGGGGAGGAAGCGCTGAGTCTCCAGCGGCCTGGGCGCTGCTGACTGCTTGATCCTTTAGGATCCCGTGGCCCCCCACGGGAGACTCCTCCGGACCTACGATGGGGGTAGAGGTGGGTGGAAGAGGGCAGGGCCGGCAGAGAGGCAGGGCTCTGAGGTGAAGAGAGGGGGAGACCAAAACCCAAAGACAGAAGCCCCCCTGAGGGGTGGGGAAATGGGGCTGGGCCAGAGCGTGCTGTTTGGGAAAGAGGCAGGAGCTCACCTGGACCGTGGCAGGTCCGCCGCAGCACCTCACTCAAGAAGGTGGCCTGGTCAGCAGTGGTCAGTGGGATCTCCCGGTCACTCAGCTCCTGCCCCAGGCAGCTGTGCAGCAGGCACAGCACCATGTCGTTGGTGGGACAGGGCCCCTCGGCGAGAGGGACACCCTCTGGTTCTGCCCGACATACACTCCGCTCAGCACCAAGAGCCTCCTGCCGGCCAGCCCCCTGGCTCAGCCCTGACCATGGCAGCCCTCCTGCGGCCTCCAAGCCTCCTCCTGCCCCAATGCTCCCACGCATGCTGACCCTCTACGTATGGGTAAGTACGAAGTTCACCCACCTCTGGAAAGCAGAAGGAAGAACATCTGGAGCTGCTGACACTGAGGCAACAGTCCCATTAGGTCAAAATGGAAAGGGATCTCGTGGACACAGGTATCTCCTCCCTGGTCCAATCCTAGGAGGCAGGGAAGGAGGACGATAGCCACAGTGAGACCCGGACTCCCCAGCTACGGTTGCCTTCTCCCCACACACTTTCCTGTTCCATCCCAGGAGCCCCTTCCCCACTGACCATTAGAGATCCTCGGCTCTGGGGGCAGGGGACTCCATTCCTTGCTCTGGCACAGCTGTATCAGGTATTCAAAGCTCAGCATGGAGCCTATGCAGGCAGCGTCCCGAGGGTGGAGCTAGGGGACAAACAGCAGAGGTCAGGGGTCAGCCTGTCCTAGCCCAGAGTACTCTGGTGTCCAGTTCTCAAGGAAGCCCACACAGTCACAGACATGCAGAACACAGAGATTCAGAGGGACCAGGAAGCCCACAGCTGTGGTACTCCAGAGGGACGGCAGCTAACCCGGTAAGGTGTGGGGGTGCTTCAGAGGTCACTCACAGCTCGAGGGATCTCAGAGTATGTCAGGTCCCGCAGGTGCTTCCAGCTCTCGGGGCCAGGCCCCACTCGCCCATACTGCGGCTCTACCCACACCTCGGTGACCAGGTTGAGCTCTGAGTCTCCTTCCAGGGCCTCCACCTCCACATCGTTGTCATCATCTGTCGAGAAGCTAAAGGAGGAGGAGCCCTGAGCCTGGCAGAGCGGAGAGTCCGATCCACAACCGAATGGCAGGGGGTCAGTTCACGGAAGACACACAGGTTGAACACAACTTGCGCGTGGCCTCTCTGGGCCCGTGTCTGCCTGAGGAAACGTCTAATAGGGCGCCTGGGTGGCTCAGTTAAGCATCAGACTCTTGATTTTGGCTCAGGTCATGATCTCACAGTTTGTGAGATCGAGCCTCACATAGGGCTCTGCACTGACAGTGTGGAGCCTGCTTGGGATTCTCTCTCTCTCTCTCTCTCTCTCTCTCTCTCTCTCTCTGCCCCTCCCGCCTCCCCCCAAAAAACTTAAAACAAACAAACAAACAACAACAACAAACAGCACCCTTACCCCGACTCTCTTGCAGCCCGGAAGACAGAACTTCAGGGGTAGTAGGGAGAAGGGAGAATGTGGAGAGAGGCAGCTCTCCAGGCAGACCCGGGTCTCACCTGTCTTTGGTGGAGGTAGAGTGTGGGGGGAAGAGGATGTACTGGACAACACATGTGTGCCTCTCCTCGCCTGCAGCCTGCCCCAGGGGCTCATTCTGGGGGCAGAATGGGAGATCTTGGGTAAACCTCAGCCAAGCCAGAGACTTGGCCCGGCCCAGCTCTGGTCCCCAGAACTCTAGCCCCTTGCCACATTGTCCTGGGACTGGCCTCAGGCTCTGGGTCCTCTGACCACAGGGTCCCCATGAGGCACCGTTTCCAGCAGCCTCAATGCAGCTCAGAGGCAAGTGTCCCTCCAGTGACAGACCTTGTTGGGGAGGTGTCACAAGGGACGGCACACACCTGAATTGGAAGCTCCAGGACCATGTTGATGATTCCTTCCCCACTGCAGGCAAAGTGGAACCCTTCTGACAGTCGGACTCTGAAGCCCCGTAAAGGTGGGGGCGGCGACAGGATGAGATGGGAGAGAGATGCTCAAAGTCCGTCCCCCCACCCCATGCCACTTCCATACCCACCTCCCAGCAGCCATCCAGGCAGACCCGTGTGCTGACAGCCCTGCTCAGACTACTGGTGCCTCAGGTGCAACAGCTCTAGCTGCACAGGCCAAAGTGAACAGACCTGGGGGAGGGGCAGGGGAGGGCAGTGGCAGGCGCTGCTCTGCGCTAAATCCTGTGCAGAACAGCAGTGGCTCAGAGGCTTAGAGATGGACGGGCTCTGACTCAGGCTTCCTGCCAGCGGCCACCCAGAGTCTATGCTTGCTCTCTCCCTGCCCTGAGCTGCCCGGCCAGGCTTGGGTAACATACTCAGTGAGGACAGAGAGGAGCT
The DNA here is from genome assembly GCF_007474595.2 of Lynx canadensis. Classification (NCBI taxonomy): domain Eukaryota; kingdom Metazoa; phylum Chordata; class Mammalia; order Carnivora; family Felidae; genus Lynx; species Lynx canadensis. The sequence goes on along the minus strand of NC_044310.1, from coordinate 33,704,385 downwards.
GCGCGATGGCGCTGAGTGGCAGTGCGGGGACCAGGCCCGATGGGATGCTCCAGAGCCAGCGCTGGTGGTAGAGGTAGCGGGACAGCGACGCTAGGCTAGAGGAGGCTGAGCGGCCTGACACCAACGGCAGTGGCCCTGGTGGCTCCAGCGTCAGTAAGAAGGGTGCCCGGTAGTCCAGGGGTAGCTTCTCATACCTGGACAATGGAGGCAATCGCTTGATCTCCGCTCATTCCCAGCTACGCCCCAGGCCTCCCACGTGCCCTGGCCTGGGCCCCAGCCTTTACACCAACCTGATGAGTAGCTTGTCCAGGGGTTTATGCAGGACCACAAGGCAGGGCCGGTCAGACAGGGCCTGCTGCGGGCCCAGCATGGGGGGGGACTTGGAGGGAGAGCTGCCCCCACCAACACCCCCCAGCCCTTTTCGTTTGACCTTGGGTGTTGGCTCCTTGCTTTGCACCCGGTGGGGGAAACGCAGCCGCAGGATCTCTTCCCGCAAGCCCGACACAATCTGGGAAGAAATGTGATCAGATCCTCCTAACCCTGTCTCCTATAGATCTGGGAGAAGGGGTCCCCAGATAAAGTGATTCAGCCCTCTACTCCAAGCATTCCTTGGCCTGGGGGCTCCTTTCTCCACTGGCCCTGGCCTTGTGCAGTTTGTGGGGAAGGAGCTAGTCTACTCTACAGGGCTCCTAGGTCTGGGAGTCAGGCAGTGCCCAGCTTACCTTGTGCCGGGCCTGGGCTGGTGTGCCGATGGGAAAACCCAGACGAAGAACCATGCATGGGGCCTTGGAAATGATGCGGACCATGTAGAAGGAGGAGGGGGGCTGGTCTGGGGCACTAAGGAAAAATGGGGGTGAGTGAACAGCCCTAGACTGGGAGTAAGTGGGTTGAGAAGGAGGGGGGAGGTCTGGGGTCAGAGGAAGAGACATGGGATGCAGTGGAGGGGGAGGAGTGAGGGGACATCATTTTGCCCACCTGGAGAGCAGCTTCACATAGGAATAGCCCTCGACCAGCACGAAGCTGCTCCAGTCCCGGAGCAGAGAGGTCAGCGAGGAGTGAGAGATCCTGCACTGCACGGTGCTGTAGCGCCCATTGCTGCCGGGAGTGTGCAAGTGCTTGGGAATTGGTCTGGAAGACGGGTGCACAGAGGTCACATCTCACAGCCCCAAGCTTGGGGACAAAAACCAGATAAATTGCTACTTCTCTCTTCTGGGTGCTATCTGAGGATGTGGGGGTGGACGAGCAGGAAGACCAGGAAAGGGTCATCGTTTTTCCTTGGCTAAGGTTGGTGAGGGCTCGTCTGCTGTTCCCCTTTCCCATCACCCCCTGTCCCCTCAGCCCGCGGAGGGTACCCACGTGTCGTGCTCCAGGATCAGTACTAGGCGATGCATGTGCAGCCATCGCTGCCACGAATTAGCATCCATGGACAGCACTGGCTTCCAGTAGGCAGCGAACTGGGCGTGGGATGAGTCAGATCCGCTGTGCTGCAGGGAGAGCACCTGGGGACAGGAAGGCCTGTCCTATAGAAGCACTTGTGGACAAAGAGGGCACAACCTCCAAACAGCGAACAGGACCACGGGGCCCAGGGGTCGGAGATGGCAGTGGTTTACGACCAAAGGAACTTAGAGCCCAGCCTGAGACAGAAGCGAAAAACAGAGGCCTCTAGTATGAAGGCCAGATTAGGATGAGCTCAGAAACAGACCGTGTAGCCCTTTAGAGCTAAATCCAGGCAAAGGATGGAGCCTGCCACGTTTCCGTCACTGACTTAAGAGGAATGCCGCTAAATGATGGGAGGAACTCGGGATGAGGCCACCACACGCCAGCATAAACCCCCCCCATGGTTCAAGGCTGACAACTGTGGGCTGAGTGCGAAATAAGCACAGGACAAAGGAAGCTATGGTCTTCAGGAGGCGCACAGTTGAGGGTGGTTGGCACTGGTGGAAAATGGAGTTGCCAGAGAAAGCCAGAGTATGTCACATGGAGATGGGGCGAAGGGGCTCACAGTCAGCTGGGATGCCACCACCTACACGACACCCGTGGTCTGTCGAGGACAGCCTCTCTCTACAGACCCTTCTCTGCCAGGAACTTGGAAGGAGGGAGAATTGCTCTCAAGGATAAAGCTTAGAATTCTGGTCCAGGTGCCTCAGACACGAGGGAAGGAAAGAGAAGGTGGTTCTGGGCTCCAGAAGCTGTGCCAGTCCAACACGGGCGGGCATGAAGCAGGGATCCCGAGCATCAGGGCCACTCACCGGGGTGGTGGAGCCAGGAGGGATATAGAAGAGCGGCACCCCACTCTTGGTGCTGTCAGGAAGCGTGAAATGTTCTGGGACCGAAGAGAAGGACTGAAGGTGGGCTAGCATCTGGTCCGTCTGGTTAATGCTGCAGAACAAGGGCTGGCCCTGAGTCACATCTGACTGTGGCGGGTACGGAGGAAGGCAGCTCGGGGGGGCACCTGGGACCCTCGACATGAGCCTGGTCCTCAGGGGCACTCTCTCCAGCTCCCAGTTTCACACCTCTGTCCCTCCCACACAACAAACGGCATCGCTCACTGAGTGGTGGTGACCTCACTCACCTCTGCAACGTGTTCCAGAACCGCCGGATAACATGGGTACGATATAGTGAGCGAATGGGTTGCCTTAGCGCACAGGACACATCATGCAGAATGTCATAGCCGCCTTCCATCGTCACTTCCACCCGTGTTCCTCGAGGGCCCTCCGGCTCCAGGGGCCAGGGCGCCACAGCCACGTACTCAATGCGCATGTTGTGTTTCCACAGCAGCACCAGCTTCACCTCCAGCTGAGACCCTCCTTCAGGGGAAGCAGGAGGCTACTCAGGGGAAGAAGGGACAGGACTCCAGCCTGGGACTGAGTTCTATCCGAAACCCCCACCTACCTCATGGAACTCTAGCCTGGCTAAAGGTTCCAAGCATGGTTCCAGAGATTTCAGGCCTAGGGCCTGCCAACTGCCACAAACAGAACTTTACAGGAGTGATCTGAAAACAGAGCCAAGTTCGGGACACCACACCAACCTCAGCTGACTTCTCTCTGGCAAAGGAGATGGAACTGGGAAGCTAAATGCTAAGAAGACTAATCCCTGAAGGCAGCTCAGAACCCATGTGTCTCAAATGACAAGCAGAATCTCATGTGTGATACCGAGGTGGCTTCTGCTTTGCCCAGCAGGTCTGACCCTTGTATGATGTGGCAGGACCTAGTGACCCTTACCTTTGGCCAGGGTGACTTCTCGAACACTGTAGCCCTCTCGAAGCCGTACAGACACGGTGCTGACCAGGTCGGCTGGCACCTCCTTCTCAGTGTGCTTCTTCCGGCGCAGAGCCAAGGCAGGGTTGCTGCTTGCGGAGACCAGGTGCTCGTTAAATAAGCGGTGCTGAGAGCCTAGAAGACCAGCAAGGATGTGCAAGAGGCAGGTGGTTCTCTGTGAGCCTACAGAGATCTAGGGGGAGGGGCTACGCTGAAATCCCGGGGAGAGAAGAGTGTCAGAACAGCCAGCCCCAGGCACGCGCTCAATCTCTCTAGGGACCAGAACTCTCAAACCATTCCCGAATCACCTCTGGGTCCGTGCTACACTCCCCTGCCAGCCCCCTCTTGCCCCAGTCTGATCCTCACCGCAGTAATACTCAGGGTTCAGGGCTTCCCCACTGCGCAGGAAGGAGTAGAGGAGAAATGCCCGGTGGTAGACAGTCAGACCCAGGCTGCCTGGTTCTGGCTCAGGACAAGTGGACAGGTAGGAACCAAACGTGGCCATTGCGATGAACTTCATCAATTCCACATTGGGCACGTGGCCAAAACTGCAGTCATAAGAGTAAACTCCTCCCACCTAGAGAAAATGAGGAATTAGAGGCACCAAAAGAGGCACCTGAGAAGGAAGTACAAAAAAGCAGAAGAGACTGGGCTGGGTGGCTGCGCCCATCTCCCAGATGACAGAGCGGGAAGAGGGTCAACATTCTCCCAGGAAAGACCACTGCTCTGCAACTTTCCTTCCCTGGGCTCCTGTCTGCAGCCCATTCCATCTGGCCATGCTCTTTTTCAGAACATCAAACACCAGACTGCACCACTCACTAAAGATTGTGAGAAATGGTTCATTGGCTTCCTGTCACCATCCGAGAGACGTCAGCGTCTCTAACAAAATGCTCCTCAAACCTTAGGGTACAAAACACCTGGGGAATCGCTTCTCGGCCTTTTGGCTAAGATCAAGTGCAAAACACCTGGGCATATTGTTAAAGTGCAGTAGGTCTGGGAAGGGCCTAAGATTTTCCATTCCTAACAAGCTCTGTGGTGATGCCAATGCTGCTGGTCCATGGGCCATATTTTGAACCCAAAGCCTGTAGATCAGAGATTGGCAAACTATACATAACCTGTGTGCCAAATCTAGCACATCAGCCATTTTTGTAAATAAAGTTTTATTGGAACACAGCCATTCCCATTCATCTTGTCTATGACTGCTTCGATACGGTAAGAGCAGAGCTGAGTAGCTGCCACAACCGTTTGGCCAGCAAAGCTTAAAATACTGACTAGCTGGCCCCTTCAGAAAATGATGGCAGACCTATTCTAGAAGGTTCATTCAAATCCCTGGCCTCTCAGAGTTCCTGAACCCTCGTCTCCAGAAACTAACTCTATTCCACTCACTTGCCTGCTGGCTACATGCTGGCTCTTAGCTTCACTTGGAACCACTTCATTTTTGCAATTTCAGTTGCCACATCCTACTGATTACACACAATTTTATCTCTTTGGATTCCTTCCATCCTCCTTCTCCTGCTGCTCTTTGACCTCATTAAGACTGCCAGCCCTCAAACCTCTACTCTTTCCAAGTCTATCCCTGGCCCTCTTGACTTTACTCCTCTTCCCCCTTAAAAGCCCAACTAGGATCACAACCTCTATACCTGGGTCCCAAATGGAGAAAAGTGCAATGGTGTATAGGCTGACACCACATCAGAACATATGACACCCAACCCAGCAAGTCCTTCAGGGCTGTCCTCAATCCTGCTCTCCCAACTCTGGCCTCCCTCACAGTACTCACCCTTCCCTTTTCCTTCAGGGAGAGACCAGTGACCCTTAGCAGAATTATCTACATCTTCACTTCTATCCACTCCAAAAGAGTCCCTTGATCTACTTCTTGAGCCAACACCGTCCTGTCAATGTAGAGACTTTACTCCATCAGGTTTCCTTTTCTTTCCCTTATTTTCAAACCCTGCTTCCTCACGGTTCCTCAGAAACATGCTGGTATCTAGCTTAAAACAACAAAACAACAGGGGCGCCTGGGTGGCTCGGTCAGTTAAGCGTCCGACTTTGGCTCAGGTCATGATCTCACGGTTCATGAGTTCAAGCTCCGCACCGGGCTCTCTGCTGTCTGCACGGAGCCCGCTTGGAATCCTCTGTCCTCCTCGCTCTCTGCCCCTTCCCCGCTCGTGCTCTTACTCATGTTCTCTCTCAAAGATAAATAAACATTTAAAAAAACAAAACCAAACAGAACAGAACCAAGCATCTGTCTCTTCCACCCTGCACTTCCCTCTGGCTACTGTTCTCGCTCTTGTTCCCCCACTTGATCTGAGCAGCCAAATTCCCTGTTAACACTCTTCCATCTACTGCAATCATTTCCCTGGCCACCTCTTCACTGAAATGACCTGAAAAAGATCCCCGTGACCTCTTAATCACCAAATCCAAAGGGTACTGTTCATTCCTCATTTTACACGATCTTTCTGCTGCCATCTCACACTGTTAACTACTTCTTTCCTCCCCAAACTCTGACTTCTTTGACATGAGAACCTCCTGGTTCTTGTCTGATTATTTCCCTTCATTCTTTGCTGGGTTCTCTTCTTACAAAAGACCTTTAAACACCGGTATTCCCCAAGGTTCTTCAGGGACCCTCTTCTCTTCTCAATCACCATCTGTAGGCTGACAAATTCTAACTCTCTCAACTAGTGCTGTCTCCTGAGTACCAGATCTGCATCTCCAACTGCTAACTGCTATGAATAGCAGCCATCTATTACATAATTATGCACTCTGCTGAGCACTTTAAATGCATTGTCGCACCCAGTGAAGTAGGCACCATTATAATCTCCACTTACAAATGAATCCGACCAAGAATCAAGTGATGTGCCCAATGTCACACAGCTAATAAGCAGAGGCGGGATTCAGGCCAAGTATGCCTAACCCCGAAGGTGATGCTTCCAACTGCTATCCCAAGGATCCATAAGCGCCTCAAATGCAACATGCACAAACCTGGGCTCATCATCTTGTCCTCACTCCACCCCAGCTGCTTCTCCTCGTTTGCTCTGCTGGCTACCCAGCCACCATTGGAGTCACAAACTTAGAGACATCTTTAACCTCTCTTTCTTGCTCACCCCTCACACCTTGCTAATCACAAGTCATGCTGACTCCACCTCTTCATTTTCTCAATTCTAGCCCCTTGTCTCTTACCCTTTATCCCCCTAATTTAAGCCCTGCTCCTCTCTCACACTGACCACCACAATTAATAACCTCCCGGCCTCCACTCCGGATTTCACGCAACAGCAAGAGTGACATTTATAAAACATAAACCCAACTAGTGGCTTTCCTTATACTTACCCACGTCACCCACAGAGTTATGCTGAAATGCCGTAATACAGCAGAACCAGCTCTTCGTGTTCTGGCCAGTGCCTACCCTCCAGCCTTGTTTCCCAGAGTGCTTTGCCTCCCACCCTACAGTCCATCAATCCAAACTGGCCGTGGTTCACTGAAAATTCCTATTCCTTCCTTTGCTCAAGCTAGTTTTTGGGTTTTCTGATCCTTGCAATGAAAATGGTAATCACTCATCTAATGGGGGAGATGAGGCTGGAAATGGCTGTCAAATTTCAAAACCTGCACTCTTTTTACTATAACATGCTGTTTCCCCACACCCTGAGGACAAAGATGAGAGTCCTCTCCCACCACTGCCATCTATCCTGTTCTTTTTTTTTTTTAATTTTTTTTTGTTAACGTTTATTTATTTTTGAGACAGAGAGAGACAGAGCATGAACGGGGGAGGGTCAGAGAGAGGGAGACACAGAATCCAAAACAGGCTCCAGGCTCCGAGCTGTCAGCACAGAACCCAACGCGGGGCTCGAACTCACGGACCATGAGATCGTGACCTGAGCCGAAGTTGGCAGCTCAACCGACTGAGCCACCCAGGTGCCCCCATCTATCCTGTTCTAGACAGGACACCTATTCCCCCCACCGACACACAAGCAACTACGTTATTGGCTTTATGTGGGAAATCATCCCCTGTAAGAAAGTAACCAGGCATATCCAACTTTGTGATATACCACACTTCCCTCTCATCCTTTCTAGAAAGTCCTCACCTGCACAAAGGAACAAGCCACGGTGCCACTGCGAAGCTGGTTCAGCAATGTCTCACAGACAGCAACATCAGGGACACTGGTCACCCCATCTGTGATCACGATGATACCTGGAGCAGGAAATATCAGACAGATCTGGGGACAATGACCAGATCAAAGCTACAGGGGGGCATCCAACTGATGGGGCCCTTCAGACCTCAGTGTCTACCGACTGATGTGTTTTATGATCCACACCCTTCCCTTTTCCCTTCCCTCCTGCTTCTGCCTCCTGAGTGCTGGACCCCAGTCTCCGAAGTGATGTCCTTGGAGCTCGACTCCCTCCCACTAGGGTCCTGGATGGTTGTCAGAGCTGGGGGTGCTTGAGAGAGATGCTCAAACACACACACAAGGAGACAGATCTTCTCTGGGGCCCACTGATCCCCTGGAACCTGTATCTATACTGCTAATGCCCCCTTCCCGTACCCTTCTATTTCCCCAGCCCCACCAAAGGTCCTTCTACTGACCTGCACTAGAGTTTGAGGGGAGCAACTGCAGTGCCAAGATGCCCTGACGAATCATACTGACCAACCCAAGGTCAGCTGTCACCATGGAGACTCCCACCTTCCGGCCAGGGGGCTCCCCCGAGTCTGGGGACTGGTCTTCGGCCTGGCCCGAGTTACAGATGAGACAGAATGGGTCAGAGAGAATTACCGTCCCTCCCATCCACAGCAAAGCCAGAATTTACAGCCCAGCACTGCCCAGGCCTGACAGGCCTAATCCTGTGAGGACCTCAACCCCTTGCCATGCAGCCAAGTCCTGACTGTGCTTGCTCTCCTAGCATGTGCTCAGATGCTGACAAGGAGTCGGACACCAGATGAAGCACCAGATTACACTGGAGCAGGCTTCTCCACCTTTTATGGCCCCTTTCCCATCACGATTATGAAATATTTTATACATCAATCGAATTAAGTCTTCAGACATAGAGCACTCAATTTGCTTGGCTACTTCTAGGATATCCAAAGGAATGAGCCAAGTGCATTCTAGTGAGTTCAAGCAGCTTTATCCCTGACTGAACAAAATCGTAGCGATCAAAGCCACACACAATCACCTTCTCAGATCCACTGGGGGAGGAGATCTAGGACTGAAAAAGACACCAGCACACAGTCTTCACGTTTTCTCCCGGCAAGAATGTGTGTCTTGGGAATGTATCTGAGCCCTCCTCCTCCAGCAGGGAACCTGTTGCGTGCACTCACCAGCACTTCTAACCTTGGCTCACTCTGGCTCTTAGCCCCTTTCCCTGACCTCTCTTCCCTCTGTACTGGGGCTTGTCCTTCCTCTCTCCCCTCTGTCCCTTAAGAGCTCCTCTTTCTAAGTGGTCTCCACCCACTTTCTCTCCCACATACCTGACTCTGAGGGTCATACTGCTGCTGCAGCATGGTGGCCACCTTGTCCTCAAAGAGACAGAGCTGTTCATATACCTGCTGCAGGAACACCTCCCGCTGGGAAGGGTCCAAAAGGCAGCCCTGTACCAGCACCTGAGAAGCACAAGGGAAAGACCAAGACATGAAGGTCAGGGGGACACTGGAAAGTACTCTTCTGGTCTGCCTATGTATCTCCACAGCTCTCTCTAGGCGCTCCTGACTTCTCACGCAAGCAGGGTGACTAAATCCACAGCCAGTTCTTCTCGTGTCAGATCATCTACTCCACCGGGGACACCAGGCCGTTAGTTATCTTCATCTGGGTTCACGACCTTCCTCTGCTTACGGTCCTGCACACTGGGTTTCCCCAAGCTCCCACATGGGGGTGCCATAAGATCTTCCATCTTGGGTCAGCAGACAGCCCCACCTCAGCCTGGCAAAGCCTTTCTCATTCCGACTCATACATTTTTATTCTTGTTGATCTCCAAGCACTGCACACAGAGGCAGCTCTGGACCTTTTTTCTTTTAGGTACAACATCATCTTCCCTGTGAATGCTCCTTCCTTCCTTTTCCCCTCAGCAGGTAACTCCTACCCCCTCTTCTTCATACAGAAAGGAAACCAGTCAGCAGGAACTCCCTGCTTGCCTTAACCCCAGGGGGGTACTACTCTCCAACCACCGAAAACACCCACAATATTTGCTCGAAGTTTGTATCTGTGTCCTTGTTCTTCTTTTGAAGCTCTGAAGAAACGATTCCTCATCCTCTTCTGTTTCCCAAAAGCTAATCTCTCCAACTAATCTTGGATCTCTTGCCTAATGCCTTCATTCTCTCTCCATGGGGTTCCTTTCCTCCTCCTTTCAACATAAATTAAGTGCCCCCATCCTAGAAATTTCATACAGGCCTGGTGGGCCCTGGGAACTCTCCTTTCAGACTCCTACAACCTTTTCACAGGCCCACTACTCCCCTACCCCTGCCCTCCTGCATGACAACTACTTCTTCACTCCCTATCCGGAACTGGGGAAATGGGTGGTCACAGCCGGGAGAGGGGGACTCTGTAAGTCCACAGGCCTAAGAGAAGAAAAATGGAATCAGAGGAATAGTAGGGACTGGGGTTATAAGGTGAGAAAGATGTTCACAGCTATATTGTTTAGGTGTGAAAAGTGGGTCAGCCCAAGAATCCTACACTAGGGTTTGGCCAAATATATAATGATAAATTGTGATGAAATATCAAACCAAGCAACAATTAAAAATCATATTTTCAAAGAATACTTAGTGACCAGGAAGAATGCGCATATTATAGATTTAAAAAGCAGCATGTAAAATTATGTGTCTGGAATCAGCCTGATAGTTTCTTCGCCTCTCTTTGGATGGTGGTGGTGAGGGAGGATAAACAAGTACTCAAAGGCAAGAAGGAAATTCCATAAAATGTTAATTGTAGTTACTTCTGGGTGGTGTATTATGGGTAAGCTTTGTTTTTCTTTATATTTTATGTATTTTTCAAGTTTCCTTCAATGGACATACATTATAAAGGTGATTTAACTTGTTCTGTTTTTTGTTTTTTTAAATGTCATTTGAGAGAGAGAGCACGCGCACGCACGCGCATGCGTGTGAGTGGGGGTAGTGGGGCAGAGGGAGAGAATCCCAAGCAGAGTGGGCTCCGTGCTGAGCTCAATCCCATGACCCTGGGATCATGACCTGAGCAAAATCAAGAGTTGGACACTCAACCAGCTGAGCCACCCAGGTGCCTCTTTTTTTGTTCTGTTTTAAGGAACAGTAGAATACATCTTGGGGAGCTTTAGAGATGGTGAGGAAGCTAGCCCAGAGCTGACAAGTGGCCCTGAGGGCTTATACTGAGTAAGCCTGCTCCTTCTCCATAGCTGTTGGCCTTGTTCAGGGCTCCCCTCCCCTCCTGTACTGCAATAATCTTCGGCCTGTTCTTCCCAATGCAGAATTTGCCCCCCAGTCCATCTTCCTTCCTGGCTACAAACAAGCCTGATCTTCCCAGTGTACAAATCTGATCTCATAACTGTCCACTTAAAAACCTTCCATTTTTAACAGTTTGAATAACAATGAACAGTTTTAATAGCTAACTTTTCCGTGTTTTCTATGGGGCAGGCACTGTTCTAAATGCTTGATATATATGAACTCAGTCACCACATAATATTGGTACTGTTAATCTTCCCATTTTGAAGAAAAGACAGATGTACAGAGAGGTTAAGTTATTTGCATAAGGGCACACAGCAAGCAAATACAGGGGGTGTGAATCTAGATCCAGAGCTTGTCATCATCACCACACTAAACTCTCCTATAGTTCTTAGCCATGACATTCAGGGTCTCTCATAATTCTGCCTCTACTTGTCTCTCATCTCCTCTTTACCACCACTCCCCACCTCCACATTCAAATACTACCGTGTCAAACAGAATAATGTGTAGTCCCCTAGAGTACCTGTGACCAAGAGCACAATCTCACAGCTCTGCAGCTTTGCTTTTGCTGGCCCCTCTGTCTGGAAAGCCCACTCCCCTTCTTTGAAGGGCTAACCTCAATCCTTCCTTCAACACTCAGTTCAAATGCCTCTCTGTCCAAAAGTCTTCCCTGGGCTTGGCTGGCTGCTCCCTCTTGGTGCTCCCACGGCATTCGAGTCATTACTTAACTAGTGTCTTTATCACTTTCGACCGAAATTACCTCCTTCAATATCTGTCTCCCCTACTAAAATCTCAAGTCCTCCCATCAGGACAGGGACAGTGCCTGATTCATCTGTGACTGCAGGACCTAGCCCAGGCCTCGCATAGATCAGGCTTCAGTAAGCGTTTGCCGAAATGAACCAAGTGTGGAGTGATTACCTAACACTCATGCTTTCCCAGTCTTGGCCATCAGTGCCTGAGAAGCCCGGCCTCTGTCTGGGGATGCAGGCCAGAAGCAACAGTCCTAACAGCTGTGCTAGGAGAGCACTTTAATCCACAGCAGTGGGCTGGGATCCAGACACGCACCGACTGCCTTGTAGATCTCGGGTCCTCGGGAGCTGTTCCTTGCATCCTTATCTCAAAGCGAGTTTGACAGCCAAGGTGACAACATGGCCATTAGGGGCAGTTTCAGGGTAAGCCCCTAACAGTGAGTTGAAGGTGGTTAAGAGCAGATGAGGGGAAACTGGGCCACTGCTTATCTAAGCCAAAAACAGATATTCCAGTAACAGACCTGGCCATTCTCCAAAAGGAGTGTCTTGTGATGGCCTGTTTGGGTGTTGGATAAGGCTCGTAATTATCTGTATGGTCAGCATAACACCCGGCACTTCACAGGGCCCTCAGGGAAGATGACCCTCCTCTGTCCTTGGAAGAAATTATGGTTCTGGGCATTTGTTATATTTCAAAATCATAAAATTATTCTAAAAGATCATCTCCTAGAGGTAGTGCCAGGAGTCAGGATATAAGCAAACCCTCTAATCAAATTAAAGGGGGGTGGTAGTGGCAGCATGAAACAGACATCCAGTGGCCAGAACCACAACCTTGCGGAAGGAGTGGGAGAGGCATTTGTCCAATCAAGGCCAACGGACCTAAAGCCCGTGAGAAGGCTCTTTTTTAAAAAAAAATTTTTTTTAACGTTTATTTATTTTTGAGACAGAGAGAGACAGAGCATGAACGGGGGAGGGGCAGAGAGAGAGGGAGACACAGAACCGGAAGCAGGCTCCAGGCTCTGAGCCATCAGCCCAGAGCCCGATGCGGGGCTCGAACTCACAGACCACGAGATCGTGACCTGAGCTGAAGTCGGCGCTTAACCGACTGGGCCACCCAGGCGCCCCGAGAAGGCTCTTTAAGAGCTGAGGAATGGATCCTTCTCAAGAGGAGACAGACTCAGAGACGACTGGTAAACAGGTTGGGACTTTGAAAATAGACAGTAGAGACAGAATAAGGACTTAGTCAATGGACTACCAGAAATGAGGTCTGAGGGTACAAACTTGGAGAAAGGATGGGATACCTGGTGGGCCTGCAGGCCAATGATTGAGGAGTAGGCCTGGATAGTTATGTAGATCTCAGGCTGGAAGTCGATGCAAGATCCGGGCACTCGGAAGGGTCGAAGCAGCCCGCCTAGGCAGCGGGAGAGCGCATGGAAAACTTCATCAAACAAGATCTCCCCTGTGGAATCATCCTGAGGGCAATGCAGAGAAAGATCTCTCGAATGTGAGCAAAAGCAGCCCTGAGCAGAGGGCAGAAACAAGCAGCTTCCGTGGGTCAGTGGAACTCCCATCTTAAAGTTGGTCACACCCCCAAATACAGTGCCACGTGTGGAATGGGACGTCTTTAAACACTGACCATTTAAAAGCCTGTTTCCTTTCCACGATGGTAGACTGGGATCACTTTTCACATCTCTGAGGCCTCTCCCTCTCCTCCTCACCCCCTACTCCATCCCTTATTCCTTCTTCCCACTGTCTCCCTCTAGTCCCTTACCACAATGCCAGTAGACGGGCTAAGGTCGAGCTCAATGACAAATCGGTACTGCCAAGCCAGGAAGGTAACCCGGGTAGAAGGTACAAGGAGGAATGGCCTTGGGACCACTGGTTCATCTGGCTGCCACCCAGGGGGCAGGACGCTGAGGACTTCCAACTCCTGCTCAGACTGGAGCTGATAATTAGGACAGAGAGAAAAGGAAAGGGTCAGGGAAGAGTCACCCCTTTATTTCCTGGACCTGAACTTCTTCTTCTTCTTCCTTTTTTAAAAAAATTTTTTAAAATGTTTATTTTTGAGAGAGAGAGAGAGAGAGAGAGAGAGAGCGTGCACCAGAAGGGCAGAGAGAGGGAGACACAGAATCCGAAGCAGGCTCCGGACTCTGAGCTGTCAGCACAGAGCCCGACATGGGACTCAAACTCATGAACTGTGAGATCATGACCTGAGCCGACTGAGCTACCCAGGCGCCCCGTCCAGGACCTGAACTCTTGTATCCAAAATGGCAAACCACTGGTTCTATCTCCTGCAATCCAACTATATACTCTTCCTATTTGGAAAATTAAAATTTCCTGGGTGGAATCATCTTCTGGGAAAAGTCACTTGCCCCTTCTAGAATGAGACCTCTTAGAGTTCGTCTCCCATCCTGTTTCTAGGACCCCCTTAAAAAAACAGATCCTTCTGAGCCAGCCCCTCCCATCCTGTAGGTTTCTGGGCCTCACCAGCATCTCCTGAGGTGTAGCCTGCACAGTTTGATGCAGGTGATTGAGGAACCAAGCCAGGCGGACATTTCGGGAGATTCGATAATCTTTTTTCATCAACAGGAACACCTGCCCAGCTTCTTCCACCTGGAGACAAAGAGACATTAGAAATAATCTAGAAAAATTCACTGAGTTCCTGGTATACATAGATCGCTGTGCAAGTGACTTGTCCAAGGAGTTCACAACACGTAAGGGAGAGGCAAGGCAGCAGAGGAGAAAAATTAGCTCCCCCCTCAGGGCAACGTGTTCCCAAGGACTCAGTTCTCTGGTCCCATTCCCCTTATGTGGACTTCTGTGTTGACCAAGTGCCCTTTTAACATTATTGAATGTGTAGGTGTTTTTCCTATAAGCTATAAGCTCGTTAAGGGTGGGGATTGTGTCTTGCTCTATGTGTGTCCCTATGCTTGGCAAATTGCTGACAACAAAGCAGATACTCAGTAATGCCGGACACTTCCTCCTAATAAGCCTTGACGACAGCGGCCCCTAAAGGACTCTTCACTGGGTGACTAGCAAGCCCGCTGAATGCCTCAAAATTAAACTCCTGTGGGTCACCACCCACATTTTCCCCACCCTCCACACTTCTCAGTGGTCAGTGCTCCAGCTCCTTCCCACCACTGCCTCAGAGGCAGCTGGCTCCGCGGTGTCCTGACAGGCATCAGTTCCCTTACCCATGTCCTTGTCCTTCCACTCATGAGCCGAATCTTGGCTTGGGATGAATTCGACGCTCTCCCTCATCCACACATATACCATGCCAGTGGCACTCTGACAGAGAGAAACCTGTCACTTTGCCAGGGGCACCAGTTCCAGCAGGACTTTACCTATCCCTTCACTTCTCCCTGGTGAGCAACCTCTCCCATCCCCTTCAGAACTTTTTCCCATCTCTCAGCCCCTGGGGGCCTGGCAGATAAACTCACCCACTGTTTCACAGAGAAAATAAGGGTCCACTGCCCTGAACTCCCCCAACATTTTTTCCTGACCAATCTTTACCTGAAATTCCTTTATTCCCTTACTCTAGCCTCCGATGAAAAGACGACTCTCCTTCTGGCTTAGACAAATTGCAAATTTCTCCCCCTGGGTCCCTGGCCGGTGAGGGGAAGGGCCAGGCGGCGAGGACTGAAGAGGGTAGTAGAAATAAACAGAAGCCAATAACTGTTAAGAAATGTGGTACTGAAAGGAAGTGAAGGTTTCTTCTCCCCGAATGGGGAAATTTGAATAAATAGAAAAAGCCCTGGAAAAGCAATAACGAAGGATGGTTGATGGCAGAGAGGAGTGTGGAAAGCAGACACAATGACTAAAGATGAAGAAAGCCATTCTTCTTCAGGACAGAAGGCCTGCTTCAAAAGACACAAAACAGGGGCACCTCGTGGCTCAGTTGGTTAAGCATCTGACTCTCGATTTCAGCTCAGGGTCACAGAGCCTGCTTAAGATCTTCTCTCTCCCTCTTCCTCTGCCCCTCTCCCCTGCTCATGCTTGCTCTTGCTCTCTCTCTCTCTCAAAAAAAAAAAAAACAAAAAACAAAAAAAGACACAGAAACAGGTACTGGGAAATGGCATAGGTGGAAGCAGGCAGGAAACTCCCATTTCTTGAGCACCTGTAATATATTCAACAGTCCCCTGGAGACGCTAAGTGCAAGAACTTCAGTTTCAGACGGCCTGGTGTGAATCCCAATTTGGCCTCTTTTTAGCCTGTGAGATTGGGGAAAAGGTACTTCATTAACCTCCTTAAGACTCAGTGCCCTCATTTGTAAAATGGATATAATCCTAATACCGATCTAACAGTGTTGTTAAGGGGGCTAAGCGAAATCAGGTATAGGAAGTGCTCAGCACAATGCCTGGCGCTCAGAAAGAATATTATAAAAGTGAACTATCACCAGGTTATTACCGGGCATAATAGAAGGCTCTTCACACTCGTACACTCAATCAGGCTTCACATAAAGCACTTAACAGAAACAAATGGAGGTCCAAAAAAGTGAAATGATTTAACACAATTAGTAGATGCAGGGTCAGAAGTCAGACCCAGGCCTCATGAGCTGCAAAGCCCAACTACTGAAGAGTGACAAGAGGATAAAACTGGGGGTTTAAGAACAGAAAAGATTTGAAGTGGTCCCGAGAAGGAACACGATGGGTCTCTACAAGCATAAAGGATGCTCCGCCATAATCAGAAAAACAAAAAGACAACTGAAATATCGATATAGGATTCAATATTATTTTGTGTTACGTCTCTATACTACCTAAAATCACACTATTCTCTATTATGCTGCTTCTGTACGCCAGGCTAAGGTAGGTGTTGGCCAAGGATTTTTCCCAAGAGTTGGAGCAAGCTACTGAACTTTTTTTTTCACAGAGCTATAATATTTTATCTGCATTAAAAAAAAAAATTCCCTCTGGCTACCACGTGATTCAGAAAGATCCCCTGACAACCAGGGGAGATGGCAGTGGCCTAGACCGGAGCTACTCATAGTAGCCATTCTGTGAACTGTTTGAGACTGGTCTCCGATGAGACAGCACTTGTGCCAGAATGTAAAGCCAGTACTGCCTTTCATTGACAAAGCCTGGTTTTACACACACACATGCGCACGCGCACACACACACACACACACACACACACTCAGCTAACGCAACCTTCAAGACAAGTGAGCTTAGCTGCCATTTTAAGGACCCTTTAGAATAAGACAACAATCTGATTAATTGGAAGCAGTGGGGAGGAAGGAACAAAACTGTATCAAGGACGACTAAGATAGCCCTGGAAACTGGTAAATTGCAGAATGATTTCCAAGTTAGTGAGAAAAATCAGATACAGGTATTTACCATCATTTCTAACCACCATTCCCCTCAAAAGGTCCCTTAAGATTGTACACCCTTATCACCAAGATGCTAGAAACAGCAAAGGGTCTACCGGCCAAGAAGGAATGTGCAGCAGTCACCTGCCCTCTGCTTGACCTTGGTCTCGGGATGGGATGCTCTCCTAAACCAGTCAAGCTCTCCCTCAGGACTGGCTGAGCTGGTGTGGGTGTGAGATTGATGCCCACTCTTGTCTAACTGATGGTGCTGGATCCCTGCCAAGGCTCTTATCTAGGAAAGGATGGGCTGGGGCTGGGAGTACTATCAGAATAGGAAGGATACCTGCATTCAGCAGTCCTTTGTTTATCATTCTATCTTCAGAGCCTACAGCAGTGCCTGGCACATCAGATGCTCCATACAATTTGCTGAATAAGTGAATTTGCCATATGTTCTAAGCAAAGCAAAGTTGATGTTTAAAACTAATAATCAGTACAACTCTTTTTCTCTACAACTCTTCTCAAGGTGACATAATCTTAACACTAATCTCAGTACTATATTCCTCTGGTTCTTCTTTGGTAGTTAGTAAAGACTTGTTTTCCCCCAAATGCCAGCCTGTTTCAGCTATGCAAGAAAACACCATAGGAAGGAATCTGGGCCCATACTGAGCTGGGTTAAACAGAGGAGAACACACATCCATGGGTCAGCACCATAAGAACAATTGGGAACACTTGGTCGCTCCACCTTCTAGGTCTAAAATGTTGGTGATTCTGGGTTTCACGAATGAATCTATGATCCCCTGCACTATGTTAGGCATGACAGGTTTCACTTCTGTCGCACAGTCACAAAGCAGTTTAGAATTCTTCATGGCACCCACCAGTTTATAATGAAGAATTTGTGTACTTTGTAAATTTTGTTTCCCCTGCAAGTCTAGAAGCTCTAAGGAGGTAGAAGCTTTTGTCTATATGTTGTCCTTTGCTCTATCCCTAGCAACCAGCACAATGCCAAGACGTACTAGGTGTTCAAATATCTGTTGACCGAATGTGTGAGGGAAATGGCTCTCACAAGCTATGTTTCTTCTGTTTTGAGCTATGTTCTGAATTTCTTACCACTGATTCCCAACTTTTCACTTTTAGCAACGTCTGCTCTGTGTTGTCCAAGAGATCCCATCCTTCCTCATCCACTTTATAGAAAAACGAGCCTATTTTATGTCTGGGTTTTTCTTTTGCTCCCACCAAAGTTGTTTTTTACCAGGTTTTCACTACTATTTTCTTTTCAAATATTATCTCTTTTTTACAGTTCTTGGAATCTGGGAAAGGGCTGTGGGTGTGAGTTCTAATCGATTTGTTTTGAAAGAAAGTGTGATTTGATAGCTGAGCCTCTGGTCTTGAACTTTATTTTCCTCCTCCATAAAACACTACCATGTATCCCAATGGCATGTGAAAGTATAATGCGTGCATTAGTGTAACAAGTGAAAACAAGCAATTCATTGATCAGTTGCTGCTTTGTGTCTGGAAAGAGTCCCGCATAGCCATTCACTTCAGCTCTTTTGCTCATCCCCATTTACCTGGCATAGCTGGACATTTCCTCACACTAAGCCAGAATCTGTCTTCTTTTTTTTTTTTTTTTTTAATTTTTTTTTTCAACGTTTATTTTATTTTTGGGACAGAGAGAGACAGAGCATGAACGGGGGAGGGGCAGAGAGAGAGGGAGACACAGAATCGGAAACAGGCTCCAGGCTCTGAGCCATCAGCCCAGAGCCTGACGCGGGGCTCGAACTCACGGACCGCGAGATCGTGACCTGGCTGAAGTCGGACGCTTAACCAACTGCGCCACCCAAGCGCCCCCAGAATCTGTCTTCTTGATATAATCTTGACCCATTCTTGAGATCTGTTCTCTTGAAAACATCTAACCCATTTCTGGTTTTACCCCTGGATAAAACCCAAAGGAAAGTCTGACCCTCTGCCAAAGGATAATCTATCAAACATCTGATGGCAGCCCTGAGTCTCTGTTTCTCTGTAATAAACATCTCCTGAGTTCTTCAGGTAAATCTTAAAGAGCATTGTTTCAAGTTTCCCCACTATATCTTAGATCATATGCCTGTGAACTCTGGCTGGTCTGTTTTTCAACTCAAAATGTGGGGGCTAGGATGGAACACAATACCCAGGTGAGGTCACAGATTCAGAGTCTCCTAAGTCCGACTGACTTTACCATACTGTTGGCCCAGGGAACCTCCATAACTTTTTCACTTGTGTTGCTGTTAAGACACATCCTCTGTTCTGTCCTCATGCAGCTGGCTTTTTGGGACACATCCAATTATTCAATTAGTCCTGTTATATTGGATAAATTCAGTCTATTATTCTATTGTGAAACATAGAGTGCTGTTTTGTCTTTTAGCAAATCTCTGTCCAGCTTAATTTCCCTGCTAATTTCATCAGGATGCCATCAAGTCCTCATTCCTGTCCAAAGAGGACAAAGACAAGGTGAGTGTGCATTCACTGATCGGTCAACAAATTTATGGAGGGCCAGCTACATGCTAGCACCAGGCTAGGTCCTAAGGATACCACGAAAAGCAAAAACTGGCATTCTCTGCTCTCGTAACAGTTACCCTGTAATGGAGAAAAAATTAATCAAATAATCATCCTACTAACTATATGATTACAAACTGAGTAAGTGTGCCAAAGGAAAAGAAAGTGGTTCTATGGCAGCATATAACAAAGTAACCTGACCCAAGCTAGGATCTTAGGAGAAAGTGACACTGAAGGTTGAGTGGGGTTTGCTAAGTGAAGAGGAAAAGGGGAGATAAAGCGGATGGAAGACACAGATGGGTGCTGTGCTATTAGTAAACGTTCTTTAGATTATTAGTAGACGGCTTGATTTCACTACAGTATAGCTTCCATTTCTCCACCTTGTCTTGGAAGTTATTTTGTCTTTTTTTTTTTTTAATTTTTTTTTCAACGTTTTTTATTTATTTTTGGGACAGAGAGAGACAGAGCATGAACGGGGGAGGGGCAGAGAGAGAGGGAGACACAGAATCGGAAACAGGCTCCAGGCTCCGAGCCATCAGCCCAGAGCCTGACGCGGGGCTCGAACTCACGGACCGCGAGATCGTGACCTGGCTGAAGTCGGACGCTTAACCGACTGCGCCACCCAGGCGCCCCTCTTGGAAGTTATTTTGAATGACAGGGGTGCTGGGTGGCTCAGTCGGTTGAGCGACTGACGCTTGGTTTTGACTCAGGTCCTGATCCCAGGACTGTGGGATCAAGCCCCTGTGTCGGGCTCCTGCTGAGTGTGGAGCCTGCTTGGAACTCACTCTCACTCTCTCTCTCTCTCTCTCTCTCTCTCTGCCCCTCCTCTGCTTGTGCTCACACATGCTCTCTCAAACTAAAACAAACAAATGAAAGTTATTTTGAATGATGGACTGTCCAAGGCCAAGTGAAGCTTACGTAGTTAGTTCATCAACCAGTTCTTACAGAATCCACTCTCTTGAAACCAGGAACATTGGCCCAACTTAATCTTTCTCACATTTCTCCCTCAAACATGACCCTTCGAAGTCAACAGCAACATGTTCAAACCATCACCTGGAAGTTTGCCTCACGTTCAAGATGTAATTGATCAGAACCAGAAAACATAAGAATTAATTTAAGCAGCTAAAATAGTATTTTTCAAAGTGTGATCCAAGGACCAGGTGCATGAGAATGGTGAGGTGCTTTTTAAGATACAGACTCCTGGGCCCCAGCCAAACCAACTGAATTCGAGTTGACAGGACTCAGGAATCTAAATTTAACAAGCTCCCCAAGTGATTCTTCCGCTTTGACAAACCCTGAATTAGCTGTATTCTCTCGGTATCCACACTCACATGGAGCTTCAATGCCCTAATATGTAATCTCCCTGAGTCTGAAATGCATTACTCTTGGGACTAATCTGGCAAAGAGAAAGCAGGGTTTCAGAGTCAGAGACCTGGATTGAAATCTGGTTCTACTACTTGCTATCTATGTGAGCTTGAACAAGTTACTTAATTTTTTCCAGGACTCAGCTTCTTCATTGATAACATGTGGGTAAGAATACCTACTTCATAAGGATGTTGCTGCAACTAAACATGAGAATGAGAACAATGGTAGAGGAAGCCTATCATTCTCTGGAACATTTATTGAGGCCTACATACCATTTACAAGATGAATAATACATTATTAGGCACTGTACTGCATACCATATATATCAGGACGACGGAAACATCGCCCATCTCAATTTGGTTTTTGTTTGTTCTTTGCACCTGTCCCTTTGTGGTTAAGGTATAAATAATTTTTGAAGCCTTTTCCAACCATGATGCTGTTTTCTAACAGAATCCCATGAGGAGCGCCTGGATGGCTCAGTCGGTTGCATCCGACTCTTGACACTGGCTCAGGTCATGATTCCAGGGTCGTGGGATTCTCTCTGCCTCTCTCTGCCTCTCTTCCCCGCTCACGTGCGCTCATGCTCTCTAATAAAAAAAAAAAAAATTAAAAATAAAGAATCCCATGAAGTAATGTAGACATTTTCTCCCTTGAACTGTCTGAAGGCTCCTTACCACTGGACTTATACCACGTAAGTCCTGAACCTCTAGCATGGACTCAGCCTGAATCTTCTTCTCATCTCTTACTCATCTCTTGCCAATTTAGAGGACCTAGAGGGATCAAACGTTGGTTCTGTTGCTGCTTATTAATACAAGGCCTTGGTGAAGTTACTGTGCCTTAGTTTCCTCATCTGTGCCATCAGGAAAATAATAGTGCCTATTTTGTGGAGATTTTACAAGGATTAGGTGATACTTAGTAAGCACTCTGGAAGTGTTAGCTGTTCTCATTGTCACATTGCACCCACACTAGCAGCTGCTGCTTCTGTTCTCTGAGGGCTCTACGCTCCTTCTCACGTCAGGATTTTCACTATTGCCTCTGCCTGTGATGCACTCTGCCTCTTCTCGTGGCCAACTTCTACTTGGTCTTCAGGCTGAAGTGTCATTTCTCTGAGAAGGCATCCCAAACCACCCCCGCCCCACACACTTCTTAACAAAGTCGGTTAAGAACCTCTTTTAAACACTCATTCATTCTGTAGTTTTCCTTTGCAGCCCTTATTATAATTCAATGTTTGTTTACTCTATTAAAATAGAGGACATGTCTGCCTCACACTGCTCGGTATCCACCCTGATACTTAGCACGATTCTGAATCCACAGCACTCATAAAAATATTTTAAATATTTGATGAATGAATGATTTCTTAAATCTGACTATGCCCAATTTTCTCTCTTCGGATTGTAACAACCTCTCAAAGTCAGTGACTTTTCTGCCCAGGGGCAAACTTCACTCCCTTTACTTTCTGAGATAAAATTTTCAGAAATGCAAATCAAGAACTTAACAGATGCTTCACTTTTGGCTGAATGAGACTCCCACAAGTATGTGTCTTGACTCCAAGCTCCTATAGATCTGTACTGATCAATATGGTAGCCACTACCAAATGGGGCTACTGAGAACCTGAAATGTTGTGAGTCCAAAAGTCCAAAATGAGATGTGCTAGAAGTGCAAAACACACACTGGATTTTTAAAGATTTGGTACAAAAAAGAATAGTAAGTAGCTCATAGTTTTTAATACTTATTACCTGTTGAAATAGTATCTTGGAAATATATATAAATAAAATACATTATTAAAATTGATTTCTTCTGTTTCTTTTTACCATTTTAAATGTGTCTACTAGAAAATTTGCATACATGGCTTGTATTAGATTTCTATTGGACAGTGCTGTTTTACACCACCTGCCTGAAAGGTATGTCGTATTTTGCTCCAACATCCCATTTCCTCTCATCTTTGCTGCTGTTGTTTTGTAAATGTTTATTTATTTTTGAGAGAGAGAGAGAGAGAGAGAGAGAGAGAGAGAGAGAGACCAGAGAGACAGAGAGAGCAGGGGAGGGGCAGAGAGAGAGGGAGGCACAGAATCTGAAGCAGGCTCCAGGCTCTGAGCCGTCAGCACAGAGCCGGAGGCAGGGCTTGAACTCGTGAACTGAAAGATCATGACCTGAGCTAAGTTGAATGCTTAACCGTTACCTACGGAGCCACCCAGGTGCCCCCATTTCCTCTCATCTTAATTCTTACGGAGTACTCCAAATTCTTTCATAGTCTTTCTCAGTATTGACATTTCAGATGCATGGCTTCTTTGTGAACATGTCTGATTCTTTAAAATAGGGTAGAGTTTCCTACTTAATCTTGGGTTTCATAACACCAAATTCCAACAAACTGGAGACTTACCATCCTGTGGCTATTTTATTATTTATACTATAATCGCTATGGTTAACAACACAAGGTCTGGGGCCAGGCCACCTGTTTTGGGAGTCCTGGCTCCCCTACTTACTAGCTGTGTAACTATGCTGCAAGGATCTCTGTGTTTCAATTTCCACAACTGAAAGATGGGAGATGATAAAAGTGTCTAGGACAAGAGGATTAATTGATATTGGCAAAGCATCTAGAATGGTGCCTGGCATGCAGGACTCATTCAATAAATGACTTCTATTTATGTCATTCTACACATCCTTGACCCTTCCCACCTACTCATATATTCTCTTACATCACTGGGCACCTGTTCTAGTGTTCCGTTTTTTCCAAAGCTGAGAGATTTTATGCTCAGATCTTCTAACTTCAACTCTGTTACTCCCCAGCTGAGAAGCACTTGGGTAAGGTACTTAACCTCCCTCACTTTTCAATTCCTTTATCTGTAAATGAGAGCGGATACTGCCACATTCTTCGCCTAAGTTTTAATAACGTAATGTATGTATGAGTTCCTCGCGTGGTCCTTGGCACCCAATCAATGCCTCCTGTGCATTTTCTGGTTTAATACGTCAAGTCCTCACAACACACCATAAGACAGGTATTTTATGGAGAAAGAAACAGGATCCTGGAAATCAAGACTTGCTCAAAGTTGCACAGACAGCTAAATGGCAGTGCCAATGCTGGACGAGGTTTCACTCCGAGTCAAATGTTTTTTCGCGAAACCAAAGCCGCTCCCCAAATGCACGAGCGCCAGAACTAAATTAATTCATGCTGTCTACGGCATTCCGATGTTTGGAGAAATGCATAAACCATCGATGTCTACTGCCGTGCTGCCCACGGAAACTGCAGCAGAAAATCAAACTACAGATTTTGTTAATAGCATTATTAAGATCAAAGAATACGAAAGCCCCAGAGTCAGCGACGTGTCTGAAATTTCAGTAACCAAAACAAAGCGACGGGTTTCTGCTCCAGCCCCCCGACAAAACTGCGGGTCGAGGGAAGGAGGTTCAATGGTCGGGCCTACGGGGCAGGGCCTCCCCCAGACGAGGAGGAGGCCACCGCCGTGCCAGGCCGCCGGATCCTCCTCCTCGGAGCTCGGGGCCCAGTGCCCAGCGTTGCACCCGCCCGCCCCTCACCTCCGGCTCCGGGCGCTCCGAGGCCATCACACAGCCCTCCCGCGCCGGCCCGGGCCAGAGAAGATGCTCCACTCGTGACCCCTGACCCGGCTACAAGCGTCCCGCAGGAACCGGAAGTGAGTGGGAGGACCGAGTTCTGAGTTTCCTGATTGGGGGACGAAGACCTCTCAGCGAGGCTCTCGGACTAGGAAACCGGAAGGGGAAGTCGTTGCCGCCTACACTGACGCCGCAATGCAGGTGAGAGCGGGGTTGGGACTGTTGACCGCTACCTGGTTTCGGGTAGCGGGGTCGATAGTGGGCTGGCCGAGGGGAGGGTGAGGAGTTAGGGCTGAGAGGAGGGGTTAGAGCCCACAGCTGACGAGTAAGGGACCCCGGGACGGGAGGCGCGACCGACTGGAGAGGTGGGGGTGGGGCCCGGACTGCCGAGTCGTGTGGAAAGAGGCCCCGCTGACTTGCTGGGGTGCGCGAAAGGGTCAGGCTGTAAACTGGCAAAGTTGAAATGCGATCCAAGGAAGATGGCTCAAGAAGGAGGCTTGTTGGCTCAGGCCCCGGCCTAGGTCGTTGGATGGACTCTGTTGGATGCAGACGTAACAGGGGATCTGGAATTGGAGAGCAGCCCAAGAGGTGAAGGAATTGTTGGGCGGAGGGCAGTGGCCAAAAGCTAAGCTAATTATAATCTGAGGCTGTGGGTGGAACCCAGGATCCAGGCCCCTGTCTTGCACGTTGGCGAGTTTGCAAGACAATTTTGCATCTTTCTTCCCAGCCTGAGCCGGTTAGTTATTAAGGATGGAGAAATGAAGTAAAACTGAAGACCCCAGATGGGAGGAAAACGCTTTGCGAATACCCTAGCATTTAAAATTGTTTCTCTGGTGCTCAGGAGCATATGCATTTTGTTTTGTTTTGTTTTGTTTTGTTTTGTTTTTCACTTGCCACTTACTTTCTTGCACCTGGTCCGCTGTCAGTAAATGTTGTTCAGTTGACTGAGCTTGTGAAAGAGATACAGAAATATTGGCATTGAGAAAAAAATGGGTGCCGATTAATTCAGCAAGAAGAAGCTTGAAAACATCAAATGCTGAGGGCAAATGAAGAGTGGGAGGTGGGGGGGGGCGGTGGTGGTACAAGCCTGGTATTCAGGGAAACCTTCATGTGTAGGTAGGTTTCCCAGGGATTGTGTCTTTGGCAAGACTGCCACGCTCACAAGGCAGGTTCTAGTACAGGAGAAGTTGGAGTACACGTGCTGCAGGGGTTCACAAAAGATTATAAAGCCCAGGCATTAGGTCTAGTGAAAATGTCTCAGTGAGAGAGTATAGAGTGTATCTAACACGGAGAAAAGCCAGACGTGAATTAGGAGACGATGAGAGAAAGGAGGAATTGAGGTCAGGCGAATGGATTGAAAGGTCTGAGGGTTGATGCTGTCTGTAACCCAAATACCAAAGATAGAAAACCTGGCTCTCCTGTGCCAGTGAGATCCTGTGTTTCTCGACTGGTGTTGCACACTGTCACCCTGGCTCTTCAGCCTTCCTCTGTATGTGTCATACACCTATCTGGGTAACCCACCTGTTCCTGTTGGTGCAGAGGGAGGAGAAGCAGCTTGAGGCATCATTAGATGCACTGCTGAGTCAAGTGGCTGATCTGAAGAACTCACTGGGGAGTTTCATTTACAAGTTGGAGAACGAGTATGACCGGCTGACCTGGTAAGGGTTGCCAGGGTAAGCCAAGGAGGGCTCCATGGGTGGGGGGCTAGGCCTCCTGGTGGACCGGGTATCTCCAGTGATATCACAGTTTATCACTTTGCAAACATCTTTTGGTTTGGTAAGAGCTGGGTTTCCCAACATTTAACAAGTGAAATTTGGCTTAGGGCCTCTGTGGCAAGGAAGTAGAGAAATGCCTAGTTTCCCAACCCAAGGTCTTTCTAGCTTTTGATTCTCACCCTTTGACATCTCTGGGAGGAGGTACTCCCTCAGTAATCCACCCACTATAGTAAGAATGCAGTGTTCATCCTGGGTCTCTTACCACAGTTGCTGCTGAGTCTTTTCAGGTCCAACCTACTATGGAAGTGTGGATCCTATTTTCAGGCCGGAAAGGAGAATTTTACCCAGTTTCTGAGTTTTTAGTGATAAGTATAGCCATGGTTCTTATTTTGCCACTGGATCTCACCCCATTCAAGTAACAAACTGCCTTATTTCTCCATCTCTGCTAGAAACTGAAAGTATGTCCCTCTTTCCTAACCCCACAATCCCCGGGAGCCAGTCTGGTACCTGCGCAGTCCAGCTGTAGTGCAATGAGTCTTTTTGGGGTGAGCCTGGGTGTTCCTAGTCTGAAGGACCCCTTCAAGGCTACTTGACTGAGACATTCTGACGCTTCCTTATCACCACCAGGCCCTCTGTTCTGGACAGCTTTGCCTTGCTCTCTGGACAGTTGAATACTTTGAACAAGGTCTTGAAGCACGAAAAGACACCACTGTTCCGTAACCAGGTTATCATCCCTCTGGTGTTGTCCCCAGACCGAGATGAGGATCTCATGGTAAGAGGAGGAGAAGGGTACAGTGTGGGAAATTAAATTCTTAGATGAGAACTTAGAGCATAATTGTTGCTGGGTTACTTTAGAAGTTCTGAATGAGGAGTAGTTTGTGGCAATAGAAAGCAAAGGCTGCATTTTGGAGGCCTTGCTTTTTGTCCCTCTAGAGTTGAGGAGCCACTCCCCAATAGTACCAAATAACCCTGAGGCTTATGTCCCCAAGGCAAAGATCTTTCTTCTCCAAGACCTATCTTGAGCAAGAGGTATGTTCTATTGTGATTTTGTCTATTTCAATCTTTTATTAAAATGTAGCAAAGGGAAACTTGCCCCTGGGTCTGGTAGAAACCTGTGTGAGGAGACAGAAATGAAGCATGGAGTAAGCGGACTAGTGTCCTGGGAAGCTAGGTATTGGAAGTGTCAGGTGAAGTCTTCCCTGAAAATGTACTATTTGCCTATGGAAGGAACTATATATCGGGCCAGATCAACTCTTCGTGAATTGCATAGGAGGATCAGTAAAATCTGTGTGTTACAGCGGCAGACTGAAGGACGAGTGCCTGTTTTCAGCCATGAGGTGGTCCCTGACCATCTGAGAACCAAGCCTGATCCTGAGGTTGAAGAGCAAGAGAAGCAACTAACAACAGATGCTGCCCGCATTGGTGCTGATGTGGCTCAGGTTGGACTGAGTCCCTGCCCTGCTGCCCCCTAGCGCCCCGAACCCCATTGTGAGAAGCTAGGATTTACCGTGTGCGCCTGGTAGGGATGCATGGTTTACCCATAAATTGCCCCTGGAGGAGCACAAGGAAGAAACTTCACCGTCATCATTTCTGGTCAATGGCCTGATCTCTGCACAAATGTATGTTTGTTACAGAAGCAGATCCAGAGCTTGAATAAAATGTGCTCAAACCTCCTGGAGAAAATCAGCAAAGAGGAGCGGGAATCAGAGAGTGGAGGTATGGAGGGACTGGTGGCAAAATGGAGAAGGAAAAGGAGGATAGATCACTGGGATAGGAATGGTGGTTTGGGTAGTGGCGAGGTGAGGACGTAAGAATGAAGTGCTTAGGAAAGGGTATGCTATGTTCTGTTAGCTTTTTGTAGTTAGGGCTTGCCCTAGAGCAGGTGGAGGGTGTGGGTAAATGAGAAGGGAGAGCTCCGAGATAGTTGTGGGGGTCTTTTGGCTCTTCCTCGGGGCTGCCATTGAGTGTGGACGCTGCTCAGGCCCTGGTGCCCATATTGGTCTTCCTGCTGCTACGTTCAGTCCAGGGTCAGAGGCGAACCTCAGGCTCCTCGCTTAACCTTTTTCTTCAGGTCTTCGGCCGAACAAGCAGACCTTTAACCCTGCAGACACCAATGCCTTAGTAGCAGCTGTGGCCTTTGGGAAGGGGCTGTCTAACTGGAGACCTTCAGGCAGCAGTGGTCCTGGCCAGCCAGGCCAGCCGGGAGCCGGCACAATCCTTGCAGGAGCCTCAGGATTACAGCAAGTGCAGATGGCAGGAGCTCCAAGCCAGCAGCAGCCAATGCTCAGTGGGGTGCAGATGGCCCAAGCAGGTCAAACAGGTAAGGTGGGCAGGGGATGACCTTGAGCAGGGAAGTAGGGATAAGCTGGATGGAATGGGCCCCCGCCATCTCAGAGCTGGAGATTTTCTCCTTTTCTTTTTGAACTGTGACCCAGAAAACACTTTTCAGGAGTAAAAATCTCATTTGCGACTCTGTAGCAGGCACCAGAGAAAAGAAGAACTTGGAGCAGCAGAGACTGCACCTCCCATCCCCATTATAGAGTTCTGTCTCAGATACCTTTCTGTCCCATTTACTCTGGGTATCATGTGTGCCGTCAGGGTCGTTTCTTAAAGAAAGCAATGGTCAGACTTCAGTGGAGACCATCTGGTAGGTGCACTGAGGATTGACAAATAGGCAACACGTACTCTTCTCTGTGTCTTGTCTTTCTGCTACCAGTTAATAGTTGCGAGAACAGGGTGGGGGAATTCAGACGTGAGTAGCTAGAAGAGGCATTTTCTTTCAAAGCTGTCTAAGAAAAGGAACAATTACAATTAGAGAGAACATACTCGTCCACCTGTGACATTAAATGGGGTCTAGCTGTTTTGTCTGGGAGTAGCTGAGCAGGAGACTGCTGGGGTGTGCTCTGACCCCTTCCCTATGAGCACCTCCCTCCCAGACACCTTCAGGGAGAGGGCTGGTCAAGAACCACACCTCTGATCGTTGCTACCTGGGGCTGCAGAGGTTCTGAGATGAGAGTGGTGGCAGAAGGGAACTTGAGAGACCACCTGTCTGATTTATCATGAAAATCTTACTGTGCTTCAGGTATCTTTCTTTGTGTTCCTTTTAGGAAAAATGCCAAGTGGAATAAAAACCAACATCAAGTCAGCTTCAATGCATCCCTACCAGCGGTGAGTGTGGCTGGCAATCCCCACTCCCAGGTGCTCTTTGCAGAGGTGGGCAGTGAAATCGCCTTTTGCCCAAAGCTGAACTAGATGTGTACAATAAAAAGAACGTGAGCTTTCAGCACCAGACAAATCCCAGCTTCACCACTGACTGACTGTGTGACCTTGGGCAAGTGACCTAATTTTTCTGAACCCGTTTTCTTGTTTATAAATGGTGATACCTACCTCATAGGGTTGTTGTGAGGATTAAAATGAGAAAATGAATGTAAAACACTTAGTACAGTGTGTGAAATAATGGGTATTCAATAAATGATAGGTTTTTTTTATTTTTATTTTTTTATGTTGAGAGAGAGAAAGACAAAAGAGCGAGCAGGGGAGGGGCAAAGAGAGAGAGAATCCCAAGCAGGCTCCGCACTGTTAGCATGGAGCCCAACGCGGGGCTCAAACCCACAAACTGTGAGATCATGACCTGAGCCAAAACCGAGAGTCGGATGCGTAACTGACGGAGCCACCGAGGCGCCCCAATAGCTTCTACAGCCACATCTCCCCACTGCCCTCCTCAATCCTCGATCCAGAACTTAGGGTGATGTGATAGTGCTTCGTGTCAGTGGTGAGGTGCTAGACACAAGGTCATGGACTGCTCTGTTCTGTTTGAAAGCCTGTGCTGATTTTGTGCTCCCGGAAACTGTCACAACCTTTATGTGTCCTTAGAGGCACACTGGCTCTGTAGGCTTCCCTGCTCAGCTTCCATCCTGGCCGTCTCTCCAACCTGCAGGCAACAAGTCTTCTGAACTGGGTCTGACGGTCCAGCTGCAGCTCTGGTGAAGCTTGGGCCTGCTCTCCTCCTCTCCTCTAAGAAGCCAGTTCAGCTGTTCCCTGGGAGCTAGTTACAAAGTCCCCTGTCCTTTACCCCACTCCGTACACATGAAAGATTTTCTTACTTTGGAGGGGGGGGGGGAATTACACTTCACACCATGGTTCATCAGGGGTTAGTTATCCTCATCATAGTACCTAATTCCTGGACTCCAGCCAGGATGGCTTTCCTCCAGTCCACTGAAACTGTGATCAAACCTGAGCCAGACTGCTGGTGGGTGGGAACAGCCACCAGTACCTTCGCCTGCTTTTATAACGCTGAAGAGCAGAGTGAGTCAGGTCTGTAGCCTAAGGGGGCTCCTTTGCAGGCAGGGGCAGGTGTTGAGTCAGCAGAACACCAAAGGGTTTCTCTGAATAAAATTATTAAAATTTTCTTTTTTAACGTTCTTCATATTTGAGAGACAGAATGTGAGCAGGGGAGGGGCAGAGAGAGAGGGAGACACAGAATCCAAAGCAGGCTCCAGGCTCTGAGCTGTCAGCACAGAACCCAATGCAGGGCTCGAACCCACGAACTGAGATCATGACCTGAGCTGAAGTCGGCCACTTAACCAACTAAGCAACCCAGGTGCCCCTGAATAAAGTTATTTAAGTTGATGGCCATTGTGTCAGTGTTAGCCAATCGCGATTTTTAAGAGAGCTATAGCGAGGTCAGAGACTATATGTCCGAGACTTTCAAAGTTGATGCAAGGCAATTCTAATTTGTTCTCTCTCAAACGTTTCCTTAGCTCAGATTATCTTTGATCTAAAAGTCCCAAGAGGTTTGAGGAGAGCCTGTTCATACCTTCCAGCTGCCTTTTTTCTGTTCTCTTCTGTCGCACACCAGTACTCTGGCATTTGTTTGGTGCCGGGCAGAGTTCTGCCAGGCTGTGGCAGCAAAGTACTGGAAAAGTGGTCCCTGATGTCACATCCATTCCTGTACCATCAAGACAAGAAATGGTACCCATAAAGCGCACTAATCGTAGCACACAATAGCTCGGGGAGTCCTGTTACCAGCTCTAAGGCAATGCCGGACCTTTCCTCCATTTCAACAGTACTGCCTTATTGCTCTGTCAGCCCGCTCGGGTGTTCCTGATCTTACCTTTTCCCTTCCTGCTGGAAGTCTCAGAGCTAACTATCATGTTGAGTGGAGTTCAAGTTGTACTTCTCCACAAGCCCTGGATCATCTTTTGGTGACTGCTGTCCTTAATTCCACCAGAAGATTCCCTCCTGTTGAGAGGTACCAACCCAAAGTTTCTTTGTTGTCCCAGGTAATCCCACCTTCATTTTCAACATTTGAAATGGGTTCTTTGTCCTCCCAGAGTGGAAATATCCTCCTGCCCCAACGGGAACACATGCAGGACCTCACCTACATCTGGTGACCTGAAGCACACATTCTTTACTCCGAAGGCACTCACATCTCTATATTCTGTACTCTGGAAGCACATGTTCTCATTTGCAACTCCCTCCCACTCCCAGATCCTCTGGAGTACACACACCTACGTAGCATCGCCAGCTTCAGGATTCGGACAGCCCAGTAAGCGCCTCAGTGGATGGTATCTCCCTCCGCTCACACACTCATTCCCTCAGGAGGGGATATATATGGAATTCCCTTTGAAGAAGAGGACAGGACCTGCTTACTTGTTCAGATGTAGGATTCGTAAAAGATGGCTCTCTTGCTCCACTTTGATGGTGTTCCTGTTTCTGGCTGCTCTGTTTTGCCTGGGGACTGTTTTCTCCTACTCTTGGGGCCCCTGGAGAACGAGATTAGGTCATTGTACCCCAGGTTTATGCCTAGGATGGAGAAAGAAGCTACTGTGAAACCATGAGATCTTACTGCAGCACAGAGTTCACCCTGCTTAAGGCAGAAGCTTACTTAATCCACGCTGACATGACAACCATTGTCTAGGACTGCTTCCTCTCCAGGTTTGCCCTGTGGCTGGCATTCTGTCATTGTGGATCCTCCTGTTTACTCATTGCTCCAGTCACCCTATTCTCTTTCTCTTACGATGTCTATTGCTGCCCTACCTAGCCAACTTTACCTGACCTTGTACCTTCTTGTGAAACAGCTCCTTCCAGCTCTGTAAGAGATTCTGGCTTTAGGACTGAACTGGAAGGGCTGTATTGCATACCTCCTGTGCCGCTGTCAGGCACGAAGCTGAACTCTGCAGGAATGCCCTAGTGCAAGGCTGGGCCCTTTTCCCACTCCATTCTCACCTCCCCCAGGCAGCTGGGAACAACCTCTCCCTTTGTCTGAGCTTCTTGTACAGAATAATCCCCCTTAGGGACAATGTATTCTCTGTGCCCTGTGGACACAGGAGCCGTGTGAGCTGATCCCAGCACCGGGCAGGACGGAGGCTGAATCCTTCCAAACGCCCACCCTGGGTCAAATCCTGATTACTATCCAGAGAAATGATTAAGGGATGTACATTTTCTTCCATCTGTTCCAAATTTGGGAGGATAGCCTATTGAAGTTTAACAATGGGCCAGAGACTGCGGTCCCTTTTCGGATCACTCCTGAGAGTTCATCATGCCAACCCATGGAGGCTTGATGTCGCTCTGGCTTGATGGCCTCAAACACGGGGAACACTCGGAAAGAATTTGCTGCTCTTCACGTGGGGCTTTCTAGTTGAAACAGAAGGTACCCTCTCCAGCCCATCTGATGGGGGCCATGGCGCCCATCCCTTCAATGTGTGTATGTGTCCCACAGGACATTCTTTTTCTCTGCCTCTCTTTTCCCCTTTAACTTCTCTCTCTCTTGTTCTTGAACTCCTGTGAGTCACTGAGGCAGAGCTAGATCTCTATAATGGTCTCTACATGAGATCACAAGCTCTCAAGTGCCACCTACCATTTGGACATGGCAGCTTCCCCAAGTGCATTATGGACAAGGTACCTGACTTCCCTGCATCTCCGTTTTCTCACCTGGCTGATCCCAGATATCCTTCCTAGCTTTAAAGTCTCTGGCCATGATTCCCAAGCCTACCTGTCCTGTCCCCATGCATTTTGATTGTTTTCCACATTGCCTATGTT
The DNA here is from genome assembly GCF_007474595.2 of Lynx canadensis. NCBI lineage: Eukaryota > Metazoa > Chordata > Mammalia > Carnivora > Felidae > Lynx > Lynx canadensis. The sequence goes on along the minus strand of NC_044310.1, from coordinate 33,671,467 downwards.
ATATAAGATAAACTGAAATTTTCCTAGCTCAGCCCCTGAATCCTTCAACCCCCTACAAACTATTCCTGAAGCTCCCTCTCCATCACCTGCAAGTTAACATTACCAACCTCCCTCTAGACCACTTCCCTCAATTGTTTTCTAGCTTGCACTGGTTCTCTAGTGAAAATTCATCAAAGAGGTGGTAAGTTACCCCAGAGACACATGGATGTATGTCAGAATTTACCTTCCCACTGTCCAGCATCCCTCTCTATCCCCTGGGCAAAATCTGTGTACCAGAGAGACTCTTCCAGTGAAAGCAGTGACTGACATTTTCCATGGGATGATAGCCTGTTCTACTGAATCAGAACCTGATCAGAGTCTGGGCTGCTCCCCTCCCTGCCTGCCCTCTGCCGCTCTACCACCTTCCCTTGTTCTCACCTGAATCTCCTGTCTGAGGTCTTCTCTTGCCCACGCCCCTGCACGTGCGCTACCTGTGGTTTTTTTTGTTTGTTTTTTACTACTTTCTTTGGGCTGCTCCCATTTTCATGGCCCCCATTAGTGTCCTGTGTCTTTTCCATGTTACTCCTTGACCTCACCTGTCTACTCACTGACTCACAGCCAGGCTCTTGATATACAGGGCTCCAATCACTGCCTCTTCCTCCACCCCTCCCATTCCTTCTACCACTCCTCTGGAACTCCTCTTCAGACATCACTGTTGACCTCATGGCTAAATCCAGAATTATTTTCAATGCTCATCTTACGTCATCTCCATGGTGTTTGACAGTGCTGACCATTACCTTTTCATCTTTCTCCCCACTTGGCGCCTACCTCACTAACCATTCCTTCTCTGCAGCTTTTGGCCTTCTGTCCTTCTGCCTGCTGTCTCTGTGACCACTACGTTTTCTGTATGTAACTCAAATTAAGTTTTATTTTCAGCTCAGAGCTCTCTGCCCCAGGATCCATAGGTACCTCAGATACCACACGTTTAAGTCCAGCCATCCTTCCCTCTGAACCTGGTTTTTTTTTTTTTTTTTTTTTCATTTCCTGGGTGTGACCTAAGCCAAGTCTGTGGAAGCCATCCTAAACCTTTCATTCTCTCTGTTGTCCCTGGTCCCCCCGTGACCCAGTCAGTTACCAAATTCTGTCCATTCTGGCTCCCCAATATCTGTTCATCCCGCCCTGCAACTTAGGCCTCTTTCCCCAAAAGAGTTTTTCAGACTCCCTGTCTCCCACTCCAACGCATATGCCTGGTTGCGTTGGCTCCCGGGTAAACTGTGGATCGGATCACATTGCTCCCTTTGATGAAAATTCTTTTTTTTTAAATTTTTTTAAATGTTTATTTATTTTTGAGAGAGACAGAGACAGAATGCGAGTGGGTTAGGGGCAGAGATAGAGGGAGACACAGAATCTGAAGCAGGCTCCAGGCTCTGAGCTGTCAGCACCAGAGCCTGACGTGGGGCTTGAACTCACGAGTTGTGAGATCATGACCTAAGCTGAAGTTGGACACTCAACCGACTGAGCCACCCAGGCGCCCCTGATGAAAATTCTTTTGATAGTTCCCTCCTTGTGTTTCTTAAGCTGGAGTCCACATAGCTGGCAAGTTGGTGGGGCAGTGTGGCCAAGGCACAAAGTACCAGGATCAAATCATCCTGGTACACTCCTTTTCCTAGGAGTAATTTAAACAGACAACACAAAACTATCATGTATGCATTATGAAGAAAAAATATACTTCAAGGAAGTCCTACTCTGAAGGGATTCAGAGTAAGCTACCAGATTTCCTAGGATTCTTTCTTTCTTTCTTTCTTTCTTTCTTTCTTTCTTTCTTTCTTTCTTTCTGTCATTACATTTACTTCATTGGAAAGGTTTGAAAAAACAGCTCACATTTCCTGGAAAGGCAAGTAAGATTCTATGTGATCTAGCCCCCTGACTGCTTCTCCTGACTTATTTTCCATATTGTCCTGCCATCCACCCTATTTCCAAGCCGTACAAACTGCTGGAGATTTCCTGAAAGTGACAAACTCTTTCTGGCCTCCATTCCTTTATTCCCACTGATCCCTCTGCAAGTAACACTTTGCCCCCATCATTCTGTCTGATGAATACCCAATCATCTTTCAAAACTCAGCCAGTGAGCCATTCCTCTGTGAAGCCTCCTGACAACCCACTGTGTGCACAACTCAGCACCACGCCAACTAAGTAAGGTCAGTTACCTTCTCTTTTATGCTCTTTATTGTCCCCCAAGTTCAAGCAGACTGAACTGTCAGCATTTGAATTCCAGTTCTTCTACCTGATAGCTAGCTGTGTGAGCTTTGGCATGAAATGTATGTGTCTGGCACACTATAGCATCTGACCCATCATAAACGCTATAAATGGTAGCCGCTGCTATTATCAGTGGTATGATGATTTGGTTGACTTTGGAGAGAGAGTATAATGTAGCATTTTGGTTAAAAGAGCAGGTTCAGGGGGGCCTCGGTGGCTCAGTTGGTTGTGTCTCACTCTTGATTTTGGCTCAGGTCATGATCTCGTTCATGGGATTGGGCCTGTGTCAGACTCGTGCACCAATGGCATGGAAGTGGCTCGGGATTCTCTCTCCCCCTCTGTCTGCCCCTCCCCTACTTGCACTCTCTTTCTCAAAATAGATAAATAAACATTAAAAAAAAAAAAAAAAGAACAGGTTTAGACTGCCTGGATTCTAATCCTAGCTGTGCCACTTACTAGCTGTTTGAATTTGGACAAGTTAATTTACCTCTCTCTGCCTCAACTTCCTTATTCCTGGGGATGATAATATTAGTGGCTATATTGTAGATTTGCTGTGAAGTTTAAATAGATGAATACGTACAAAGTGCTCAGAACGGTGCCTGACAATAGAAGCTCAATAAATATCCACTATCCTCAGGGTAGTGTCTAGAACTCTAATGTCCAGAATTGCTGCTTGAACCAGTGATTCATGAGTCCCTTTGGTGAGGACATAACTTCTCCCTCCTCTGCACCTTGTCTGTGCTCACACCATGCCTGCCACCAGGAGCTCCGCCTCCTGAGAGATCCTCTGTGCACATCTGATCTCCCACCATGTCTCAGCTCGTGCAGAGCAGTCCCTGGAACATTTTTACATTGGTTTACCTGGTGTGATAAGTCATTTTTGAATTTACTTTAGTGAATTTTCTTTCTCCCCCTTATTTGACACCTATACTCTCCCACTGTATACTTTGATTTTGATTTGAGACCAAATGACAAGCTCCCTCACCTGAAATGTTCTGTGTCCTCCCTTCTAAACTGAATCTCTTCCCTGTCCAAACCAGCTGAAGACTCAGTCCACAGTCTGCCTACATTCTGACCCTACCGGGGGCCCTACTTCTCTCCTAGATGTCTCTGTGCAGGTGTGATGAGTTCCCTCGTCATCTGTCCACGCTTAACTAGGTCTGTGCTCAGGTCTTCCTGGGCTGCTGTTGTCTTCCCCCCGCCATCCCCCCCCCCCCCCCCCGGGGAATCGCAGTCCTGAGCTCCTGCTTGCTTCTCTTCACACTCCCACCAGATCCACAGGCCTTGTTTTGTCACGGCAACTCCACTGTTCTTGCCGATACGCTGGAAGTGCTTCAGCTGGGCCTTGACCTGGGAGTCAGGTGCTGTCTCATACCTCCACAGCTTGCACATGCCCTACCCTCTCCTTGGACTGTCTGCCCTCTCTTTTTCCTGCTCCAGGCCCCCTTGTTCATGTAGTGAATAACTCATCCTTCCAGTGTCCCCTCCTCCTGTCGTCTACCACCTCCTGACCTGGACACATGTGTTGTGTGACCTTAGGCAAGTTACTTCACTTCCAAGAACCTCAGTTTCCACCTCTGTAAGATGGGATTATAGCACAGACCTCAAAAGCGTACCTGCAACTGAACATATTGAAAATTAAAGTTAAAACTTTAAGTAGCTCTTGCTTTTCTACAGGGTAAGGTCCAAACTTCTTAAAAGGGCATAAAAGGCCATTTGGGTATAGAGTCAGCATTCAAATGCAAACTCCTATTCTCTTCCCTTACTCTCTCCTGAGGAATTTCATTTTTATTGCATCATGGCCTGTTAGACTGCTTTGGTTACAGCACATTAAAATTAAACTAGCCTAACCAAAAACAAAGGAAGGGGGTCCCAATTGTGTTTGGGTTATGTGGATGGGAAGTTGAAAGGTGACTGGCTGTAGGTGGGCTCAAGGGTCCGAAGTCCAATGGATGTCCGATGTCCGAGGCTCTCTGTCTCTGTGTTTTTCCACTTGACAACAGTAGGGGCTCATCTCACCCAGGAACTCTGATTATTCTTGCTGGGATTCTGTGCCATGAGGAGTTTGGATTGGGGGAAGTGGGAAGAACCACGATTCCCAGGCCAATGGAGTGGGGCAGGGATTCCCTAAAGGAAATGAAAACAAGGGGGTGGGGGAAGTGTCTGAGCTCCCACAGTCCACTTTGTGTGATTTCAGAGAATCTTTGGATGTTTTTTTTCTTTTTTTTGCCTCGAGCCCCACCTGTTCTTCTAAACTTACAGAACTGTATTTAAGATTGTGCAGTGTGCAACCCTCCCTCACAATCCACGTGTCCCCAAAGGCATTCAATTCCTCCACCCTGCTCCACCTGAGTTATCCCACACAACCATCTTACTGTCAATTCTGGGTCTCTCTCTGCTCTGTCTTCTCTCCCTGCTCACTCACCTTACTTTATTTATTTATTTATTTTTTTATTTAAAAAAAAAATTTTTTTTAACGTTTATTTATTTTTGGGACAGAGAGAGACAGAGCATGAATGGGGGAGGGGCAGAGAGAGAGGGAGACACAGAATCGGAAGCAGGCTCCAGGCTCTGAGCCATCAGCCCAGAGCCTGACGCGGGGTTCGAACTCACGGACCGCGAGATCGTGACCTGAGCTGAAGTCGGACGCTTAACCGACTGAGCCACCCAGGCGCCCCGACCCTCAGCTCCTATTGTCTTTAACCCACGACTCCCTGTGTCTCCATGCTCTGTCCCCCTCCACTGCTCCACCTGCCCGCCCCCCCCCCCCCGCCACACACACGCGTGCACGCACAGGCACGCCTTTTCCCATTTGTTCCTCATTGTTGTTCCTGCTTCTTTGACCCCGCTTCCTTTGCATTTTTCTGTTGGAACATGTAAAGCCTCAGATAATCAAGGGAACTGAGTTGTTAGCATCCACACGGAGGGTGGTTTCAGATTGAACCCTTGCAGAAAGTACATCAGTGGTTTATCTTCTGGGGAATGAGGATGGAGAAGGGCCCCTGAGAGAGTAGTGAGTGAGGAGTGAGTCAGGTCGGGTGGGACCCTGGGGGAAGTCACCTTACTTCCAATTAGGAAGGCCGCATGAAGGAGGGGGAGTTGTTAGACAGCTCTACTGGGCATTCTTCCCCCCACACCCCTTCCTCACCACCTGGCCTTCATCCTTATCAAGACTGAGTTCCCGGACCCCTTCAGTTTCTCCAGTTCATCAGCCTGCCCCTCATGCTGGTAACCTTCCACCCAGCTTCTCTGCAGGCCCCAAACAGCCTCCTTCTCTCCCAGTCCCCTGAGAGTCCCCTGACGTGGCCATCTGTGAGGTGTTCCCTTTAGCCAAATGCTAATCCCTCCATGTGGATGCTGGATCTTTCTCCATATAGCACGTAAACGTGCTCAAGCCGCTTCCCATTAAAAACAGCCATTAGAAGGTGAGAGCCAGACGTTGATATTTTAAAAGCTCCCCAGGTGATAGACAGTGTGCAGCCAGGGCTGAATAACACAAATCCAAACTTCTTACCCTGGCATACAGGGCTTTTTATAAACCAATTCCTGCCCATACCTCTATGTCCTCTGAGCTTGAGCCACATCAGACTATTAGAGCTCCCCAAACCCACCACATCTCCTGCTTCTATGCCTTCACATACTTGCTTCCCTCTGCCGGCAATGCATTTCCTTGCTTTAGAACGTGTCCTTTAAGGCTCAGCTTTGGTGCCATTTCTGTGAAGCCTTCAACAACTCACCCCCACCCTGGGGTGAGGTGCCCCTCCTCGTGCTCTCGTAACTCTCTGGGTTTATCTCTGTGGGAACACTCACCACATGCCACTATAATTGGTTACTCAGACATCTGTCTTCTCCTCTAGACCGCGAATATTTTGCAGGAAACCCAGGGCCACGCAGATGCCATTTGGTAGGACTTGGGGCTAGATGATCTCTCTCAGATATTGGAAGATGCTTTCTCCTAGGACCGGGACAGGAACTGTGCGAAATGAGCCTTGGTGCGTGTTCATTCACTTAATCTGTCAACATTGACTGGGGGCTTGCTGTGGACATGTACCACGGGTGAATAAATGATAGTTGTAGTCTCTACAAGTGTCTCTACTATGTTTGACCTCTGGGACTGTTACATCATCCCTGATAATCTGCTTTGTTTGTTTCTAATTCGCCTCTAGACGGACGCCGAATCCAAAACCCCTCCAGTAGTGCTCTCAGAATGGTGTGTGCACACGGTACGCATGTAGGAAATACTGGTTACACAAATGCTCATGAATATGCATACGATATTGACATATTGGTTATTAATATTGGCGTATTCATTTTTAATGCTTTTGTTATTTTATTTTTGAGAGAGTGTGAGCAGGGGAGGTGCAGAGAGAGAGAGGGGGACAGAGGATCTGAAGCGGGCTCCATGCTGACAGCAGAGAGCCCAATGTGGGGCTCAAACTCACAAACCGTGAGATCATGACCTGAGCCAAAGTCTGACACTTAGCTGACTAAGCTACGCAGGCTCCCCTCCTCCTCCTCCTCCTCCTCCTTCCTCTTCTTCTTCTTTTCTCCTTCTAAGTTTATTTATTTATTTTGAGAGAGAGGGAGAGCACAAGCAGGTGAGGGATAAGGAGAAGGAGAGACAGAATCCCAAGCATGAGCCTGACACGGGGCTCAAACTTACGAACCGTGAGATAATAACCTGAGCCAGGATCAAGAGTTGGACGCTTAACCACCTGAGCCACTCAGGTGCCCCTATATTGGTGTATTCTTGATGTGCTAGTTGCTCCCCACCCTATCTATGAACCAGTGAGAACAGAAACAGTGCTAAGCGCTTAACGTGACCTCACTCCTTTAATCTTCGCCATAGCAAGGTAGGCACTGTGGCTCCCATTTCATAGAGGTTCGGCAACTCGCAGAAGGTTACGCATGTACTCCCTGGAAGGTTTAAACTTGGGCCTGTGGAGTCAGGTGTGACCCCAAAGCCACTAGAATATACCTGGAACATATTAGGCTTTCAACGAGAGGTGGAGTGATTTACTACCTTGGGAGAGCTGTTTATACCTTGTATTGAGCCAGGGGCCAGGCCTGGAGAAGTGCGCGTGTGTGACAGATGTTGACATCCTTGGGGAAGGTAAAGCACAGGATATGCACAGGACACAGGTAGAGTGGGAGACGGGGCCAGATCAGGGAGGCCTTAATGTAACAACACTAAGAAATTTGAGCCTTTTGAGTCCTTCTGCTATTTCCTTTCCAGGGCAGTTACTAATGGGCTGGATCATAGCTATTCTTTGGCTCTGACCTCTTACCTCTAAGACTAAACTTTCGCACAGATACGTTCCACCATTTATGCACTACTGTTTCTTCCAAACCATTGTTTCTTCTGAATTCCCTTTCTGTCCACATTTACACCATCCAATCTGACAAGTAGTTATTGGGTCACTATATGCAAAGGACTGCTCCAGGAGCTGCCAGAGATATAGGTTTCATTTTGCTAAAACTTAGCCCTTATCCCAGTTCAGTCTAGTAGGTTAGTGTGTGGAGCTAGGAGGGGAGAGTGCAGGAAGGCGGATGGACAGCTAAGTATATATAGAGAGTGCACCTGTCTTGGGACATCTCCAGTGTCTGCCTCTCCTATCCCATCAGTTTCCAAACCTTCTTACATCAGGCTGTCTTCTCTCACCTGGGCTGCCTCAATAGCCTCATCACCCTGGCTGCCAGAGTGAAATGACTCAGCTAGAGGCAAACCCAAACCCCATGCAGGGACAGCATCTGCCTGGTTCATTGATGTGTCCCCGGTATTTACCACAGTCTCACACACGGTAGGTGTGAGATAAATATCAATAAATATCTGATAATACAAGCCTCATTGCAGCCTCCTCAGAAAGCTTCGCTGTTTCTCCTCTACTTCCAGAATAGAACCAAAGTGCCCTGGTTGGCCTTCAGGCCCTACGGCATTTCAGCCACAGCTGGCTTCACTTCCTTTCGGCCCCCCCCCCCCCTTTTCACTACCCTCAAGGCCAGTTTAGCTAGTGATTCACTGTTCCCACCTCGGGGCATTTGTATTCTCCCATAGCCAAATCCTCCTAGCAGTCCCTAATGCTAGGGTTCATCCAAGTTTATGGGCTCCCAGGGAAGGCTTCCTTACACAGTTGCTCCCCCTGGCTGAGACCTCCCTGCCACCGCAGGTCAGCCCATAGAACACACACTGCCTCGGTCCAACCCTCCCATCACCCTCTGGAGTGAAAGCTCAGGGGGAGAGGTCTGCTTAGTCCTGGAACTTTCCTCAGGGTCCTAAGCTGGGTGGGCCTGCCACAAACAGAGGATGTGTTGGTCACGTGGGTGGGCAGTCACCAGAGGGCCCAGAATAAGACTGAGGGTCGGGAAGAAGCAAGGTGCACCTCTGGCGGGCCAGGGCCGGCCCAGGGCGACCTGATGGAGGCGAGCGGCAAGATGCCGAGGGAAGGGGTGGGGAGTCCGGGCTGGGCGTGCTTCCTGCCCCGGAATCTGGCGGCCCGCCCCTGCGCCCGCCCCTCGGGCCGAGCCCAGTCGGGGCCAATCAGCAGGCGCCCCCCGCCCGGCCCGCCCTGTCCCCCTCTGGTGACAGAAAGTCGGCCCAGCAGATGAGGAAGTGGCAGGCAGGCTGGCCCTGGGGACTTCTCTCTGGCCCTGCTCCTTCCAAGCCCTCCACTCCTGCCCGCCTGGCCCCCCACTGGTGAGTCTGGACCTTCCACGGGCGGGCTGCCCACGTGCCCGGGCACCCTGCCTAGCTGGCCCTGCCCTGCCCTGCCCTGCCCAGCCTGTGGGCGAGGCTGTTCCCGGACCGTGGGTGGGAGGTCCCAGCTCTCTGGGGCCGGCCCTGGCCGGCAGGCTCCCTCCGATCCCGACTCCCATTTGCTCAAACCTAGGCCTTCTTCCACCACCTCTGGGTCTCGTCCCTCTGTGCCTCTTACCCTCCCTCTCCTTGGCTCCCTGCTCCTCTCTTCTCCCTTCCCCTCCCCCTTCCTTTGCCTGTCTCCTTTTCCCTTCCATCCATCTTAAAGGAAGGAAGCACCCAACCGAGTTCCCCTACCGGAGACACACCCAGTGCTTCTCAAGCTTGGGGAGAGGTCCTCTCCGGAGCCTAGAGCCACTCCTGACCTTCAGGGCGCATGAGTGTTTGTGGGAGGTGAACTTGAGTGGTGGCTGAGAGAGAGCGGGAGAGATAACCAGCTGGCAAACTCACATGGGTCAGGGAGGAACTGTGTGTCTGAGTGCAGGCCTATGCCAGGTAGGCCCTACCACAGGAGAGGCAGCGGACCAACAAAATCTGGTTGTGAATGAATGAATGACGAAGGTCATCCATGAAAAGAGACCTGTATGTATGACCCAAGGCAGGTGTGTGTCTGCGTGCGGTGTGGGTGGTTTTATGTTCATTCACCTCAAAGTGGAGTGTCCGAGTTTATGTCTGTGACCACATTTATCTGTGACTCACATACGTGTGAGTAAACCCGTAAACCTGCGTGTGGGCCGTTTGCACATGGTGATGCAGGACCAACGAAGAGTGTTCTGGGTGTGTTGCCAGCGTGAATGGAGTGAGGAGCAGGTCTGAGTATATCAGGAACTGCATGTCGAAGTCCGTGGAGGCTTGTTTGGGTGGTGTGTCAAGAGGAGGGTGGTTGTCACCAGCAGGAGGTGTGAGGGCTCCGTGTGTACATATGTGCGCTGAGGGGGGGGCGGGCGGTGGTCAGTCTGTCGATGGTGGTGGTGGGGAGAGCCATGCTAGAGGCGCTCTGTGCATACAGGGGGACTTGGGGCCTGACGGTGGTGGGGGCAGCTGGGGGTCGTCACGGAGGCTGGGGGAGCATCTGTGAGATGTGTGCCCCGTGAGTGTGGGAGGGGCAGGGGTGCAGCCTCAGTGGATGTGTCAGAAGGTGTATTTTTCACTTGTATTTTTCACGTTGTTGTCTGGACAGAGGGAACCTGGCAGACTGGCGGGCAGGCAGCTCGCAGAGCATCTGCTGCCCTGGCCGTTTTAGGGTAAGGCTCGTCCCTCAGGGACCGCCCCGGCATCCCAGGCTCTCCTGGGGACCGGCCGGAGCTTTTGTGTCCCAGGGCGCCCTCCCCCGACATTCCTTCAGGCTCTGAGGGGGAGAGGGCCTAGCTCATTAGGACCCTCCCTAAAGGAGGGGAAGATTCCTGAGACCTCCCCCACTCACCCACCTCCTCACATGCCACTGGCTTCCCTGCCCCTCCCAGGGAGAGAAGGGTGATTGCACCCATTCTGAAGCAGGACAAACTGAGACTTTCTGGCTAGTTTAGGAGAAGATGCTGGGTGTGGGTTTTCAGCAGTTCTCTTGGGGCCAAGGTGAGCCCTGGGCTGGTCCCGTGAGGTTTCTGACTCAAAACTAAGCTAGAGCTTTAGGTCATCTGGCTGTCCAGGGTGGGTGGGTGGGTGGGTGGCGAGCCCCATGCTTTACTTGGCTTTCTCAATCCTGGTGGGTCCTGCTCCTCCGGGCCCTGACCTGTGGCCTGGCCCCACCCTCCACCTCATGCGCAGTGCAGCGGGGGCGGGCGGAGGGCGGGCCTCTGCCAGATCTAGTCAGACAGGTGGAGCCGGGGCTGGAGTCTCAAAGGCTCCTGAGTCTCAAAGGCTCCAGAGTGGAAGGGCTGGAAGGGGTGCCGGAGAGGAGGGGAGCCAGGAGTTGCGAGAGACGCTGGAGGTGAGAGCCCGGGAGGGCAGAGGAGAGGAGGAAGGGGCAGGAGGGAACCGGCGTCCCGAGAGACCAGCATCCCGAAGGTGGACCGGAGCGGTTGAAGGGGAGGATCCCTGGGGAGAAGACAGAACCAGAGCTGGAGAGGTGGGAGACTGGTGGGGAAGGGAGAAGCGGTCATTCCGGAGAGGAAAGGTAAGACTCTCCGGAAAGAGACCGGACTTGGAGAGTTCCCCTGCAGAGAAAGAGGGGAGGAGAGGTCTGGGGGTGAGAATCTCTGGAGGAGCAGAGAGTGAGGGGAGGCGAGTGAGGTGTGGAGCGGAGGGCGGGATCTGTCCTTCCCAGCAGGCAGGCGGGATGTGCGGGGAAGCGGTGCCCTGGCCAGACGGCTTCCTACCCCCAATCCCCAGCAATTCCTTCCTGTCAGTCTTCTGTCCTTTATGCAGGGAGGTTCCGGGAGTTGTCTCATCTGGTCTGCTTCCTGTCTGTGGGTCAAGGGTGGGATGGGGGCACGGTCAGCCCTGACACCCACCCTCCATACCTCCCCAGAATCCTTAGCCAGGATGGAGGCAGTTGTGAACTTGTACCAGGAGATGATGAAGTATGCAGGTAAGATGCCGTCTACCCTTCTTTTCTCCTGTCCTGGGATCCCTGGATCTAGGGCTGTCTCCTAATGGAGAGTCCCTGTGAACCCGTTGACCCTTTGTGACCTGGCCCCATGTCTGTACACCTGGTGGGCACCCTTTGGGACCCCGTGACCCTTTCTGACTCCTTGACCCTTATTCTACAGATCCTCGGGTCCAGGGCTACCCTCTGATGGGGTCCCCCCTGCTAATGACCTCCATCCTCCTGACCTACGTGTACTTCGTTCTCTCACTTGGGCCTCGCATCATGGCCAATCGGAAGCCCTTCCAGCTCCGGGGCTTCATGATTGTCTACAACTTCTCCCTGGTGGCGCTCTCCCTCTACATTGTCTATGAGGTGGGCCCCTGGCATGTCTAGGTTTTAATTCCTGCTGGCAGGATAAGGGGCAGGCCTTGTGGCCAGAGCATGGCATCTCCTTTCCAGAGAGGCTGAAATCCATTTCTTCAGCTAGATAGCAAGAGGGATTGGGCAGGGTGGAACTCTGGTGGTCTAATCCACACCCCTTCCTAGTTCTTGATGTCTGGCTGGCTGAGTACCTACACCTGGCGCTGCGATCCTGTGGACTATTCCAACAGCCCGGAGGCACTAAGGGTAAGTAGGGACAGGCGTAGTGTGGGGTGGGTAGGTTATAAGCAACCTGGGGATAGGAGTTTGGGTGTGACTTGGGCTCCTGGCCCAATTTAGGGAAGTTTTCGGAGTAGCATGGGTGTCCTAAGGCTGCCTGACTTCTTGCAGATGGTTCGAGTGGCCTGGCTCTTCCTCTTCTCCAAGTTCATCGAACTGATGGACACGGTGAGTGGTTATAGGAGAGGTGAGAACCTGTAGGGAGAAAGGAGAGGCCCTGGCTCAGAAACCCCTTTCCTTTCCGCACTCTTCTCAGGTGATCTTTATCCTCCGGAAAAAAGACGGACAGGTGACCTTTCTCCATGTCTTCCACCACTCAGTGCTTCCTTGGAGCTGGTGGTGGGGGGTAAAAATTGCCCCAGGTGAGTGGTGAAGTCCACCGGGGGAAGAGGGGCAGGCATTGAGGACCAGCAGCTCAATGCTTCTGACCTTGTTCATTGTCCCCTCACAGGAGGAATGGGCTCTTTCCACGCCATGATCAACTCCTCTGTGCATGTCGTCATGTACCTGTACTATGGGTTGTCTGCCCTTGGCCCTGTGGCTCAGCCTTACCTGTGGTGGAAAAAGCACATGACAGCCATCCAGCTGGTGAGGGGCCTGGCCCATAACTGTCCCAACCTTCTGGTCTGGATCCTACCTTTATCCAACCTGCCTTACCTTTGACCCCATCCCTCCACACTCCACATTCAGTCTTTCTCTGCCACCTCTCACTGTTCCCTCTGACCCTTGCCTTCCTCCATTCTAGATCCAGTTCGTCCTGGTCTCCCTGCACATCTCCCAATACTACTTCATGCCTAGCTGTAACTACCAGTATCCAGTCATTATCCACCTCATCTGGATGTACGGTACCATCTTCTTCGTGCTGTTCTCCAACTTCTGGTATCACTCCTACACCAAAGGCAAACGGCTCCCCCGTGTACTTCAGCAAAATGGAGCTCCAGGTACTGCCAAAGTCAAGGCCAACTGAGAAACATGGCCTACCTAGGCGCCCACCTAAGTGCCTCAGGACTGTGCCTTCGGCAGCATCTGACATTTTTCTTCCCACCTATACCCGTGACCAGGGCTTATGTGGTCAGGACTGAGCAGGGGACAGGTCCTCCCCTCCCCACAGCTGGTACACAGGGACCACAGCTTCCGTTCCTCACCCACTTCTCCTGGCCAGCTCCAAGGATGTGGCCTCATTGCCCTCTGCCACTCTGGAGCTGGGGGCTTGAAAGGGCTGGATACTTATTTCCCCCTCCCTGCCTTAAACTTGGGAGAGGAGCACTCAGGACTGGCCCTCAACCAGGGTCTTGTGGCCTTTTTCCTCACACTGAAGAGGTCAGCAATAATCTGTCACTGTGGACCCAGGATCCCTCCTCTACCCACGCTGAAGCAGAAGCTTCTTGGCCAAAGGTCAGGGTGGGTGGGGGGCCTGGGAATACAGCCTGTGGAGGCTGCTCCCTCGCTTATGTCTCCATTAAAAGTGACAGAGAAAACCACCGAGGCTGTGTGTGTACATGTGTGAATGAAAGAGGTGCTAGCCTTATTATCTGCAAACAGGAGGGATGGTTCTGGCTCTCTGATGACAGACAGCAGAGAGGAGGCTCTGGGAAGGCTGGGACAGAGGTCATGCAAGGAGAAGAGAGAGAGACATGACTTTATTAGAAAAATAAAAAACAAAAACAAAAAACTGAGGTGATGAGTTGGTCCTCAACGGATGCCTTGGTGAATGAGGCTGCTTTTGGCTGCACTGGCTTTCTCCCGCTCCCGCCGCCGTGCAGGGTCCAACTCAAAGCAGCGCCACAGCCTCAGGGTCTCATCTGCTGCTGCCGATGCCACCGTGGCCCCGTCTGGGCTCATGGTCAGACTTAGGACCCGGGCAGTGTGACCTGGGGCATGAGGATGAAAAAAGTGAGAGTAGAGCATAGGAATGTAGACATACCTACAGCCTCCAATATTGAAGGCCACCTACCTTTTTTTTTTTTTTTTTTAACACCTCTGAGGTATTTAATTCACATACCATAAAACTCATCCTTTTAAAGTAGGCAATTCATTGGCTTTTAGTATTTCCAAAGTTGTGCAACCATCACAACAGTAATTTCAGAACATTTTCATCACTCCTCACCACCTTCTCCCCATAGCCCCTAGCAACCATCAGTCTGTTTTTATTTCTTTGCATTTGCCTCTTCTGGACATTTCAACAGTCATATGATATGTGGCCTTTTGTGTCTGGCTTCTGTTATCTGGAACCTACCTTTAAGCTCAGCCACCTTGGCCATGGTTGGGTATTTCCAAATAACCAACTGGTTCTGGGCAAAGCCGTGGCCCGAGATGAGCTCCTTGTAGTGGGGAGACCAGAGGATGGAGCACACCTGTGGAGAGAGAATGGCATGTGGGCTCAACAGAGCCGATGCTACTCAAATCAGAACTAACTCCATTCGAGCATTAGGCACCCTGCCAGGTGCCACAGACTCAGACTTGAATAACCACAGTTCTTACAAAAGTTTTTTCAGAGTTAAAAAATTGTTATCCATTTTACAGATAAAGAATCAAGCAGAAGGAACTTCAGCAAGTTGCCTAAGATCACATGCGAGTCTAGAAGGTGACAGAGCCAGAATTTGAACTCTGGCTCCAGAGTCAAAGTCTAGAATGAAGGCTGCATGGGGGAGAGGAGGGTAGAAGAGGAGGAACCTGGAGTGGGTGGGAGACCCACCAGCAAGGGCTTCAAATTTCATTCCAATGGATGTGGATTAAGTTGCTGTAGGTGATAGGGAGCTACTGCAGGGTTTTAGCAGTCACAGACCACCCAGACCCAGTGCAGAGGACAGACTGCAGGAGATAAGAAAAGAATGCTGTGAGACCAGTGCAGGGGGCCTCCAGTGAGAAGAAAAGTGAGGCTTAGGGGAGAGACACATGTGAATGATATCCTGAGGCAAAAATGATGTGTCTTGGTGACTAAGTGAAGATAATGAAAGATTCTAGGAAGTTCTCCAGATTTCTGAGTAAGTTCTATCCCTCTTAAACAATTAAGAGGAGGAGGAACACATTTCAGGGAAATAAGAAGTGACAAATTTAATTTAGGGCATATTAGGACGGTGCCACCTATAGGACATGAGGTTGGAGTTAAGCCACAGACAGAAGTGTGGCCTGGAGATCGTGAATGAGAGCGGAGTCAGAATTTTGGAAACCATCGGGCATAGAGTTGAGGAAGCCACTGGAAGGAACACGGTTGCCCACGGAAGACCACACAGAGTGAGAACACCTTCTGGGAGGGAGGGGCTGGAACAGGTAAAAGACTACCTGGGATTGGGCATCCACAGCACTCAGACAGGCCCCAGAGCAGACGTTCCAGATGCGAATGTGCCGGTCACTGGTACCCCCTCCAGTTGCCAGGACGTTGGACTGCCAGGGACACCAGGCTACAGCCTAGGTAGGATAAAGGTGGGGTCAGCAGGTACTAGAGCTAGACACTGGTCACAGGGTAATCCCGTCTAACCCTGCTGTCCCATCTCCCCTTAACAGTCCCCAGGTTCTGGGTGAGGGTAAGCAGAGGACCCAACCTAGCCCCATTCTCACCTTGACAGCCCCTTGATGCTGGGTGAATGTCTGCAGGGGAACCCAGCCACCCTCTCCGGGAGCACTAGGCCACACATTGACCACGTTATCGTTGCCACCACTGGCCAAATGTCGTCCATCTGGGGCCCAGCGCAGCCCACACACCTCCTGGCTGTGGCCAGTCAGTGTAGCCACATGGTGTTCTGCTACCCGAACATCATGGTGGTGGATATGGCCAGAGCGTGAGCCACTGCAGGAGGGAAGAAGGGAATCAGGTTCTGTGGCAGGGCCAAACACTGCCAGCAGGACTGAGCTGCTTCCATTCAGAGGTGTACATCTGGGGAGAGCTGGCAAAAATCGCACATTGATTTTGCAACAGACTAGCTAAAACCACTAACCTGGACAGGATATAGCTGTTCCAGCATAGGGAGCCCACTCGAGCCGAATGACTGGTCATGTTTCGAAGCCGCTTCTGCTGCTGCACATCCCATAGCTAGAGAGAGAAGGCTGCTAGGATCAGAGATTGCAACTTGCCATTAACATCCTCCTGCTGGACAAGCCTCCTGTCTGGGCACAACAGAACTGCAGCACAGGGATAAGTCTCACCTGCACCTCGGCACTGCTGGTGCCCACAGCTAGGTAGTTGCCCTCTTTTATCCAGGCCACAGAAGATATATAGTCCCCAGGCTGCTCCATTTGCAGCAGCTGCAAGATGTCACCAGAGCTAGCACTCCACAAGTACACACTGTTGTCCAACGCCACAGCCAGTACATTCCCAGAGCTCCAGTCCACAAGGTTCAGGTCTGCCAGAGCAGGGAAAGGGAGGAGAATGAGCTTCCTTGTTTGTCTGGTCCCCAGGCCCTCTTCCTCTGTCCAATGGGCAAAGGGAAGGCTGCACTTACAGTAGTCATTCCGGATTTCAGGGGCGTCCAAGATACGGTCTGGTAGGGAAGGAATGTAACGGCAGGTCTTCCGGCTGGAGCCAGGCGTGGCCTTCTGGCTATAAAGCACTTTCAGTCTGTTCTGGTAACCTGTGGCAACCGAATACGTCTTGACAGTGGGAAAACTGACTCCAGTGGGAAAACTGACTCCTCCCCTGCTCCTGGCGAGGAAGGCCAGAGACGCACCTCCCCTCCCTTCAGTCTTAGGTGGGAAGAGCAGACAGGCATCTCCCCTCAACCCTGGGAATGGGCCAACACCTCCCTCCAAGAAGGAAGAACTTCAGGTCTTACCCTCTGGGGCATTTTGTGGTTTTCCACTGAGCCGAAGGATCTTGGCTTCCTCCACATCAAAGCCGTTCAGATTCAAAGCCCAGGCTTTCTGATGTTCCTGGCACAAAGGGTGGTGGTGAGGCAGGATGGCATGATCCAAAGCACGCAGAGTACACAAAGTACACTCTTGCCTTAAGCCCCTCTGGGCCACATACCTTCTTGGTGGGCGTCTGGCTATTTTCAGGCTGGTTCTCCTTGCTTAGGAGGAAACTGGCCACTTCCATCTGGGAAGCGCTGCGATGGGGGATATAGCGGTCACCACCAGGTTTGCTGGGAGTGGTCTGTGCCTTGGAGCTAGATTTGCCTGGGCCGGGGAGAGGGAAGCCAGAGTCTGAGCAGGCTCCTGAGAGAGGAGGCCTGAAGGCCGCTCTCAGCCGTTCCCTCTTCCTCCCCGTGTCCCGCCGCACCCCACTGACCGGGTGTTCGGCTTGGGGTCCTGCCTGCGCTGTGGGATCGGTTGGCGGCCCGCATGGGTGAGGGGGCCGGTCCCACAGCTTCCTTAGCTTTGCGCTGCCAGCGCGCAGGGGGTGCATTGGGGATGGGTGCATCCAGCTGCAGCAACGAGTGCAGGTCACTCTCGAACACGAACTGCGCCATGGGAGCGTCTGCAGGAGGAGGGGTCCTTGGAGTGGATGCCCGCGGAGCCCTGAGGAAGAGGCGACCGTGCTCTGCCTGGGACTGCCGGCCACACACTCAGAACCAAGCCGGCCCCAGCCCGTCCGGGTCTCGGAGCACGGGCTGCATACCCAACCCAGCTCGACCCACACGGCCCTTACCTCCAGCTCCGACTAGATTCCGATCCCAGACCGGTCTCTGCAGTGCCGGCCTCCGCTTCTTAAACTCTCCGCTCTGAGCACTCATTGGCTCCTTCAAAACCCAACCGTCGCAACCGTCGCCTTCACCCATTGGCCTTTCACGGGACAGGAGGCGGGTCTTCCGGTGCAAGTCACAGGTCTCACGAGAATCCAGTCGTGGAGCGTGATTTGAAGAGTGAGAGAGTTGAGGCCTGTCTCCAGAGAACTGGTGTCGGAAAGAGAGAGGGGCGGGGAGGGGCGCGCCTGGGGGCGGGGCCTGAGCTGCCACTGCATTCCGGAGTCGCTTCCATTCATTCTTCAGCTTGCCCTCTTCGGCCCTTCATAGTTAAAGCGTCCATGTGGACGTATTTATGATGCAGAAGTGCAGAAGTGACCTAAAGCACTTGAGCCCTTCAGAGAAGGGAAAGGAGGCAGGTGGGTAGGGGTGGGGAACGAGTTGGGAAGCTTAGGAGCAGAAAGAAGGTCAGACCTAGTTAGTTTGGTGCCTGTAGGAACACTGCCAGGAAGGACGTAACCTGTGTGGGGTTTTTGTTTGTTTGTTTGTTTGTTTGTTTTTGTTTTTTGAGAGGGGGCGGAGGGGCAGAGGGAGAGGGAGAGAGAGAATCCTAAACAGGGTTTCTCTGAGGGAACCGGATGTGGGGCTCTATCCGTAGACCCTGGAATCTTGACCTGAGCCAGACTCTCAACCGACTGAGCCACCCAGGCGCCCCACGTGTGTTAGTTTTAAAAAACTGTGTTGTTGTTGTTTTACAAACAGGGAAAATGAAGCTGAAAAAGGGATGAATTCCTTAAGGTTAAGAAAAAAGATCAGGATTCAGACTTGCCTGTCTGGAGATAGGATTGAACTGCCTTCTGAAAGACATTGTGGCTTTACCCCCATGGGGCTTTAGAGGTGTCAGGAATTTTGAAGATCCACTAGGCTAACTTGTGCGTGGTGCATCCTCCCCATTCTGGCAACATACCCCTATTTTACAGACGGAAAAACCAAGGCCCAGGGAAGGGATTTGCCTGTGACCACACAGTTTGTGGGAAGCCAGGTTTGACTCCCATTCAGTCAAATCCGCTAATAATGACTTGAATGAATTGTGTGAATGTGCTTAGAGGTGAAGCGGCAATAATAAAGATAATAATGGGTACCATTTATTGGCCATCTACTAACGACTGTGTTTAAACAGTTTACACACATTATTGAGCTTAATCCTTAATCCCATAGGGCAGATACTCTATCTCCTTTTGATAGAGAAAGAAACTGGGTCAGAAAAAGGTTAGAAATGTGCCCAAAGGCATATAGCCAAAAATAAATAGTGGAGCCAAACTATCTGGCTAGCCCCTGCACTCCTAACCAAATGCTATACTGTCCCAGAGAGAGGCTAGAAAAATCATGTTTTCAATCATTACCTTAGGTCAACTCTGATGATGATAGAGAAAAATCTAGGGCTCTTAGCCCAAACTTACTATCATTATTATCTTTGACTTTGAAGCATTCCTGTTTGTTGTTGTTGTTGTTTATTTTCAATTACCTAGACGACTTGGGGTTGGCAACTGGGAGCCCCTGAAACCCAGAGAAAAGGCTATCTAGAGTCAGGCTGGTCAGGGCCTCAAATGTTAAGCTAAGGAGTTTGAACTCTATCTGCTGGGCATTGTGGAATCAGTGAGTTTCTGTATCGGGAAGGGCCAAACAAAACATATCTGAATGCAGGACAGGGCCAGCAAGCTTCTGGAGTAAGGGAAACTGTAGAGAAAAAGGAAAGGGTAAATAAGGGGACAACCTTGGGGAATTCATACATTTTAAAATAAAAGAATGAAAGAAGCCAGTGGAGATTATACTGACATGGACCTTCAAGGGGGAGGAATTTCATATATGCAAAATGGTCAAGAAGAATGATGACAGAAAAGGCCGGATTTGGCCACTGACATATAAGTCATCAGTGACCTGGGAGAGAGCTGGATCAGAAGAATGCATGCTTGGGGAAGGGGCGGCAGAAAGAAGGGTGGGGGTGGGGACAGTGTAGAGGCAGCAAGCATGGGGTACTTATGTGAGAAATTTGGGATTGAGAAAGGGGCGGAGCATGGGAACTTGAGGGAACCAGTACCAACAGGCCTATGCATATTTGAAGGTGAAGGCAAAAGAGCCAAGGAAGGTGAAAGAAGTCAGGCAAGGGCCAGCCGAGAGAACAAGGTGCCTGGGTTACCTTACCCAGGAAGAAGTGGGATAGAAAACACAGGGAGCTTTCCAGTCTAGGAAAGAAAGAAAGAAGACTTTCTAGTCTACCAAAGGTCACTGCTCCTGTCAGGCAGCCCTCTCTTAGAGCTACTCTCTCACAATCTAGTAACCACACTCCCCTCCCCCCTCCCTCCTTGATGCCTAGGGGTAGTCCCACTCCCCACCATTGCTAGTGCTGGGGTACTGCACTAGTCTTAGGCTGGAGGGAAGGAGAACAAGGCTTTAAAGAAGGATAATTAGAGGCCAAGTTGCTGATTAGATGGGGGAACTCCCACCTGAAGGACTTGAATCTAGGAAACCAAAGGGTATGGAAGGAATAAAATTTGGTGACATCCAGGGGGTAGAAGAGCCCAGTTGGGATAATAAAAATAGCTCAATAAACACTGAGTATTTACTATGTGCTTTGCGTTGTGTTAACACTTTTAATCCTAATGTAGGGAAACACTAGAAGAGGAAGAGATCAGGTTCTGAAGAGTGAAGCTAAAGATTTAGAGGTATGGAGTGGGATGAATAGGAAAGTCAGTCTGGAGGTAACATACAGGTTGGGTTTAAGGAGAGATACTGGAGGCAGAGATATTCGTTGGAAGGCTGTAGCAATAACTCAGTAGAGATGGAGGAGATGGACCCTAGGAAGTAAAAGTGGTGAGGACATGATGGCTGAGTGGGTGTAAAGGTGAGAAGTTTAGTGGTTTGGCTCTCAATCTTAGTCTTGAGTCCCTAGGAATAGAGTTGGAGCCTTGACCATAGCTAGTGGAAGGAATTCTGGAAAACAAGTATACTGGATGTCATCCATTTGTCCCATTCAGACCCACTCTTTGTCCCTATCTACCATGCGCTGTACCCTGTGAGGCTGATTTATATGGCTTACCTCAGTGGATTACCTTGGGCTTTGGTTTCTGTTTGGGTTCCACAAATGGGAGGATACTATGGATTAAAATGTGTCTCCCCACCCCCCACCAATTCATATGTTGAATTCCTAAGCCCCAATACTCCAGAGTGGAACCTTATTTGGAAATAGGGATCATTGCAGATATAATTAGTTAAGATGAGGTTGTTTCAGTGGGCCCTAATCCAGTGAAACTAGTGTCCTTATAAAATGGGGAAGCTTAGACACAGATACACACAGGAGAATGCCATGTGAAGATAAAGACAGAGTTGGGGGTGATGCTTCTAGAAGCCAAGGAAAACAAGATTGCCAGGAAACCCACCAGAAGCTAGGGGAGAGACCCGGAACAGATTGTTCCTCACAGCTCTTGGAAGGAACCAACCCTAATGACACCCTGAACTTCCAGGCTCCAGAACTGTGACACAATACATTTCTGTTGTTTAAGCCACCAACTTTGTCGTACTTTGTTACAGCAGTGCTAGCAAACTAATACAGAGGAGAACAGAGGATGGGGGTAGAGTGAGCATGAGCTATTTATTCCTGGCTCCCTCCCTGCCATGTCCCTACAGGTTGGTTGTATCTTTCTACCAAAGGTCACTGCTCCTGTCAGGCAGCCCTCTCTTAGAGCTACTCTCTCACTATCTGGTAACCACACTCCCCCCTTACCCCTTGATGCCTAGGGGTGGTACCAGCTCCCAGTTATTGCTAGGGCTCAGGTGCTGCACTAGTCCTTGATGGTTTTCCTAAATCCTGCCTTATCTTTATAACTATGGCCTTTATTAAACTCATCAAGATGCCCAGTTCGAGTGTGCTCTTTCTGCCAAGACCCTGACTAATACAGTGGGTATGTTTGGAGCCAGCAAAAAATACCATTTATTTGTGAATTTGAATGAGTCAGGGGAATCTATAAACAGAATGGCCTAAGCACATTTACTGCTGAAAATGAATGGCCTAGAGAATGAGGGAGCTTGGCATGAGGTTAAGGGGGCATTGTCCAGAAAGATTTTCTTCATTTAGAAAACATTTATTGAAGGCCTACTCCCATGCGCCAAGCACTGCTCTAGGTGCTGGGGGGAAAAGACAAATAAATCACATTGCTTGCCTTCAAGGAGCTCACAATCTAGTAGTGGGAGACAAACATGTAAACAGTCACTTGCATAAAGCATCACAGGTACTGTAGTAGAAGTCAGGGCTGCAGATAAGAACTTTGGAATGATCAGCTTATAGGAAAGTCAATAGACTCTTGAAGAACTATAATAATTAAGGGGTGGAAAACATGCCTGGATAAGAGAATAATAGGAGGAATAATTACAATAGTTCAGATATATTAAACACTTACTATGTCCTAGGCATTGTGCTGTGTTTGGATTATCTCAATTCTCTTCACAAGTCTGTGAGGTTCTGTCATTATCCCTATTTTAATAAACAAGAAACCAAGGCTCAAAGACTTTAAGTTATGTGCCCAAGGTCACACAGCTAACAAGTGGGTAAGAGAGGAATTGAACCCAGTTCTGATTCCAGAGTTTATGCTTTCACTACTCCAATACTCAGAGCCAGGAGCGATGGCAATATTATGGAAGTCAAGGTAGGAGAGAATTTAAAGAGGAAATGAGTAGCTACCATGACAGATGCCACAGAGAGATCAAATAAATTGAGGACTGATAAGATCGTAGTTGATCTTGCAATTTCATGGTTTGAAGTGAACTCTGCCAGGGTAGTTTCCTTAGCAAAGTAGGGGAACTAACTAGTCTGAAGAGCAAATGGGAAGTGGGGATGTGGAGATGTCTTTTCAAGGAGTCCAGCATTAGAGAGGAGAGAGAAAACAGGTGAAAGTTAGAGCAGCTTGGTCAAATGAGCCTGGCGTGAGAAGCGAGGGTCCTGGCTTTATGTCAGCAGCAGTACCAAAGGTCGTCATCAGTGGTCAGTGTCGTGGAGCCCAACTATGAGGACAGACAGAGGGGGATGGACGTGAGGTCTGAGAAGTTTGTGTTGTGGGGTTGGAGTGGGTAGGGAGGTTGGGAAAAGAGGTCTGGTGGGTTTGGATCTGTCCAGGGTACTGGGAGAGAGGGGCCTGCCAGCAGCTTAGAGGTAAGTAGGAATGGTTGGCAATGTGAGTGGTACAATAAGACCCCATCTCAGCCATTGGTGGGCACACAGACAGAGGCATGGTCCCCAGGCAAGAAGGAGGCAGTCTTCGGTAGTCCATCTGGGCCTGGGAGGAACACAGGGCCACGGGAGTCTTCTCTGAGGACTTGGGTAGAATTTCAAGGGGGCTGGGTTCCACTTCCTCACAGGCATCTGAGACTGCAGTCTTGGGCTGGGAGAGATGGGCGGGGTGGGGGGGGGGAAGGAGTCCAGATTAGAGCAGGTCCTGTGGGAGGAAGACCTGGATTGTGCAGGAAGGAGGGTTAGGCTGGGGGTAGAGCTTAGGGATGGTATGCTGGTGGGCAGGGGTCTTGGAAAAGCATACGTGGGGAAAGGGTCCGGGTCCAGGCAGGGCTGGTGGTGGGGAGGGTGGAAGGGAATGCACTCACTGGACTCAGTGCTGCAGTATCCCTAAGGTACTGGGCTAGTACCCGGTGCAGGTCTGGAAGTGAGGGCCACAGGGCATGCTTCAGACTCCTTGGGGAGAAGGAAGAGAAGGAGACTGAGTTACAGGAGTGAATTAGGAGGGAGGAGGAGACCACTGAGGTGGGCGTGCAGCTGAGATCAGGGAGTAAGGCTTGGAGAGGTAAGAGTGTAGTCAAGGCAATAAAGGAAGGTAGAGTAGCATAGGTGAAATGGAGGGAAGGGCAGTCAGTGGTGGGGAGTTTCAAAAAAGGGGTTTGAGTATCCTCAAACACCCCTGCTTCAGCGCCTTTGTACTTGCCATTTTCTCTGCCTCTTGATTTGTTTCCTCATTTCATTTGGGTCTCTGCTCAAATGTCATCCTGTCAGAGAGGCCTTCTCTG
Organism: Lynx canadensis; assembly: GCF_007474595.2. Lineage (NCBI taxonomy): Eukaryota > Metazoa > Chordata > Mammalia > Carnivora > Felidae > Lynx > Lynx canadensis. The sequence continues at coordinate 33,647,607 of NC_044310.1, read as the reverse complement.
ACTGCCATGTCTAAAATACTATCACCTCCCTTCCCCATCCCTATGTCCTGCTCTGCTTTATTTTTCTTTATAGCACTTATTGTATATGTATTATATTATTACACATTTTGCCGGGGGGGGGTGTCTGTCTCACTCCACTAGAATATAAACTCCATGAGCACAAAGAGTTTGTCTATTTGCTCAGTCCTCCAGGGTATAGAACACTATCTGGCCCAGAGTAGGTGCTCAAAAAATTAGTTGAATGGGTGAATGAAGAGAACCAGGGGGGTTTATTACTAAGTCACTGGGGAAGGTGGTCTCTCTGGGAAGAGTACGGATTAAGGTATGTTGGGGGAACCTCCAATTCTTCCGGCTCATATTTCCACCTGGAAAGACTTTAGCTGAACATTTCAGGCTTCTTTTGCTACCTCATTCGTATCTCTCCAAGGGGAGGAGTGATTTATCTGGCAAACCGGGGACAAGGAACTGAGTATGCCTGGTTCAGCAGCATCACCTTCCTCCTCTCCCCCAATTTTTTTGTTGGATCTGATTACCTGCATAGAGACTACAATCTGGTCTGCTCATACATATGAATGGATTAAAAATGCAAAGAAAGACTTGTATGTTCAAGGAGAGATGGGAGCACAGAGGAGGGACATCTAACCTAGCCTAGGGTCACCAAAAGAGGCTGCTTGGAGGACTTGTCTTTTGAGCTAGGCCTTCAAGAACTGAGGGATGTTACCAATGGAAGGACTGAAGCGTAAGGATGCTATCCTAATGTTTTTGTTTGTTTTCTCTACCTTTAGTTGTTTATAACTTCCAATGGCATTTCTTCTCAGCCTTAGTCTTCCCATATAAACAAGTCATTAATAATATTTACTTAAGGATGTGCTATTTGGCAGGCTTTGTGCTGAGGATTTAAAGATGCCCAAGTAAGGTAGAGGGAAGACATATAAAGAAATTAATACCGTAAAATGCTACTGGTACTGTGATAGAAGTCTGTACTGGGCACAAAGAGAGTAGCCAAGAGGCGAGGGTTAGGAAAGTTTTCTAGGAGTTGGTGGAGAAAGTTTATTTAAAGATAAAAGGGTATTAGTCATCCAGGGAGGGTATTCCTGGCAGAGGGGACATCATATTCCCTGCACTGAGAAGTAAAACCACTTGATTTGTGGAGGAAATCACCAACAGTTTGGCAAGGCTGAAGCACAGTGTGGGGGTGAGGGGGTGCAAATTCTGGCAGGGGCCCGATTTTACAGAGCCTTGCTTGTCATTCCAGAGTCTGGACTCTATCCTGGGGAGCTAGTCATGAGACTTAAGGAGGGGAGTAGCCAATCCATGTGTGCATTTTAAAGAGACTATTTGGGTGGCTGTGTGAGGCTAGATTGGAGGGAGAAGAGGTTCTGTTTCAGTGAGCCCGGTAGTGTCTGTAGGGCTAGAAAAAGGGGGCCACTATTTGAGGGAGGTTTAGGAGGTGGAATGACCAGACCAGGCCAGACTAGATAAAGGGGAGGGAGGTGTCCAGTGTTCTGGTCTGAGCGATGGGTGGACAGACAGAAGCCTGGTTGCTGAGATGAGGAGCCAGGAGGTGGGGTTGTTTGAGGTGTCCAGGATAGCGGGCATGTTAGAGTGTAAGCAGGCGGTGCGACTCCCAGGGGAGACGTGCAGGAGGTGGCTGAAGCCACAGGTGTGGCCCTGCGGTCCTCGGGAGGGCGGGTGTCATTGAGAAACCCTGGGATGCTTGTTTAGAGGCTTCTGCCCCCACCCGGACCACGGTCCCGTCTCCCGCGTGACCGGGGCGGTACCTGTAGTGCGCAGGAAACTGCCACCTCAGCAGCAGCAGGCCCAGGAGGGTGCTGAGGCCCAGCACCACGAGCAGAGCGGTCACCAAGGAGATCCAGGCTAAGGGACGAAACCAGTCAGACCTCTGCCGCCCCAGGCTGGAGCCCCGCCCCCAGGCCGGCCAGACCCCGCCCCGGCCCCGCCCCTCACGGCCCGCCCCTCGCTGCGCCGGCACCCCTCCAGTCGCGCAGACGCAGAGCGCCTTGCCCCGGCCGGGCCCTCACCAGTCTCGGAGGCAGTGTCTACGCTCACTGGATCTGACCAGGCGCTCCAGGGGCCTTGGTAGGTGGGGCCGTGGAGCCTGGCGCGGAGCTGTAAGCGGTAGCGGGAGCGCGGGCGCAGCTCCAGGGTCTCTCCCCGGGCGCCGAGAGGCGGCTCCAGCACCTGCGCGGAGGGGGAACGAGCCGGTGGGCAGGCTCCGGACGGTGGCCTGCCGGCGTCGCGGCCGCGAGAGCCTGGCATCCTTTTGGCCAGAAGCGTACAGCTTTGAATCTTCGGGGATCTCCCTCCCTCCCCTCAACGAGCCTCCTTGACAGAAAACATGCATCCTGGCGGAGAGCCTCTCCCTGACAGCGGTCTCGCCCTCCCCAGGCACGCCAGGCCTTAGACGCGCCCCGACACACACGCTGGCACACAGACCTCGTTGCACGGAGAACTAACTACTCATCCTGACCCCAGAGCATACACACACTGACCAGGACACGCGGACATCCCGCCAGAGGTGCTCACCAGGGTCCAGGTCGGGCGATGGAAACCCCGGGCACATTCAGATACTCAGGGCCACACAGATTGTTCACAAGTAACACGCATCCAGGAGCGGATGCTAGGTGCTGGGGGCACAAGGACAGATTCCAAACAGAGAGAACAAGCGTCGTGTGGACAGGCAGGGAGACTAGCAATCATGTGGCGAACACTTAGGAACTGCTGGTGATATGCCAAGTGCTGGGCTGGGCACTGGGGAAAAGGATGAATGAAACATGGTTTCTCACAAGTCTGATGAGGAAGACATGCAAACCAGTAAATTATTACAAGTAATTAGTGCTATAATGATGATATAAGTAGGGGACTATGGGAACATGAAGAAGCATGTCAGGCTGCCTGAGTTGCTTGGTTGGGGGTTACAGAGTAGTTCTGTGTGCTAAGAGCATGGAGGGCCAGGCTGGGTGGTCAAAGATGAGGCGAAGGCAGTGGTACTAGGGATGTGAGGACTGTCGGTACAATAAACTCAACTTACTTGTTGATAAATGGAGGGAAGGGACAAGGGAAAAGGAAGAAGAGTCCAGTATGACTCCAGGCTTGGACAACTGGGTAAGGGGTAGTGCCATTGTCAGATAGGGAACAGAGAAGTAAGTTTGAGGATGAAATACTGTATGGTTCCATTTTGTTAAGTTCAACAACAGCGAAAACTTATCAAAATAGTAGTGGTGTCAAAATAGTAGTTGCCTTGGGGGGGTGTGTGACTGTAAGGGGCACAAGGAACTTCTGGGATGCTAGAAATAACCTTTATCTTGATCTGGGTAATAGTTACCTGGGTGTATACATGTACAAATTAATCGTATATTTAAGATCTGTGTACTTTACTGAATGTAACTTATACCTCAATAAAAAGGTAAAATAAGCTTGGGGAGGAAGATGAGTTTAGTTTTGGATATACTGGGTCTGAAATGCCCCTGGGGGCTTTTATGTAGAGCTGTCTGGTAAGAAGTTGTATATACGTGTGGTTAATGAGAATGAAAGTAGGAAAGAGTGAGATGGCTCAGCCAGAGAAATAGTATGAGAATCCGGAGAAACTGATCCCAAAGGCAAAGGGAAGGCAAAATTTTAAATGGCAGTAGTCAACAGTGTCAAATGTCAAAGAGAGATTAAGATACCAGTTGAATCAGATAAACATAGATCTACAAACCCAGACATAGATACATGGACACCTTCACTCTTGATAACAGATCCAATAAAACTCAGGAACACCGTGTGTAGTGACGTCTGTGGGCATTTTCCCCTCGATCGTACCTTCCAGTCTTGATGGCCTTCTCCTGTGTATCGGAGCTGATAGCAGGTCTCTCGGGCTCCCCACGATGATGGGTGTTGCCATTCCAATTCCAGCTGCCCGCTGGAGACCTCCCTCCAGTGCAAGTTTGGAGTGGGGATGAGCACTACAGAGATGCCAGCAGGGACTGGCCTAAGCCCTTCTGTGCATGAGATATCATGCCACCAGGGCCATGGGTCAGAAGTACCAGAACTGGTGATGCTGGGCAAGGGGTCAGGAGTGGTTGGGGCAGGAACTATGTGGGAGGAGAAGGGAAGAAAGTTCTTACCAGCCTGGCGGATCCAGAAAGGGGAGCCCAAGTAACTGTGAACAGCACCCTGGGCTGTGGTCACCTCCACAAGGATGTGAATAACACTGTCATTTCGTGACTTGAAGTGGCAGCGAGAGAACTGGGAGGGCTGTAATCCTGGATTTTTCTCCTCTTCACACTTCTCCCAGATGGGGTCCCTAAGAATCATCCCCATAGAGTTATTGAATCAGGCCTGCATCAGAGACTAATCCTGATAATTCCCATCCCACAGGGGATATGGCCTGTAGGGACCATAATGTGACTCCTCCCTCAGCTTCCAGACCTTTCTCTCTGTCTTCCTGCCATGGTGTTATGTTTTCTGAATTTTACTTTGGTGTCCAGCCTCTAACTCTTAGGGAAAGAGCTAGATGATACATGAAAATAGCATGAGCTATAGAGTTCATGTCTTGGCTTATTGGTATACAACTCTGGTAGATTGTTTGATTGATCTCTGCTTCCATTTCTTCATCGATAAAATGGATTAATAACACCTACTTCACTGGATTGTTTCAAAGAGACTTCATCTGTCTGGTGGAAACATACTTATGTTTTTAATCTGTTGTACAGCAGCTCTGTTAGTCACCTCTATATATTAGTTTACTATAACATTATTACAACATCCTCCCCAACTGGCTTTACTGCCTCCATTGTCCACTCCTTTCAGTTTGTTCTCCACATAGCTACCAGAATTTCCTTCCCAAGTGTTGATCTGCTAATGTCCTGCATATATCACAAATCTGTCCACTTACTGAAATCTTTAACACTGCCACGTGAGATGAACTACCTCTGTCTCCTGCCTGGATTAAGGCAAAGTTCTAACTGGTGACTCTGCTTCTGTCTGTACTTCTTTATAATTTCACAGAGAAATCTATCTTTTTAAAATGAAAATCACATCATGTCACTCTTCTGCTTAAAATCCTTCAATGGCTCTCTGTCCCACCTTGAATCCAAACTCCATACCGGGGACCACAGGGCCCTATATGATTTAACTCTTTCCTACCTGGCCATTCTCCTATAACTCTCACACCCGTTTACCACCCTTCATCCACATGGGCCTTCTTTCTGTGCTATGGATATGCCACATGTACTGCCTTTGCACTTCACCTTGCCCTGGGTTGCTCTGACTCTAGGTCTTCATGTGACTCATTCTTTTTTGCCACTTAAGTGTGGTCTCTAGGTTCTCTAGACCATAAAGTCTAGATTAGCACCCACCCCCCACCACACTTAGTCTCTACCATATAACCTTGTTTCTTGATTTCTTTACTTCTTTGTCACTCCTTCCTTTCCCCCTGACTAAAATGTAAACCCCAACATTGTGGAAACTTCTGTTTCATTTGTTACTCTATTCCAATGCCTGCCACATAGTCACCCTCAATAACTGTTTATTGCACAAGTGAATCGTGTCTCCTTCCTGATTATAATGCCTAAATGGCTAGCTGTTACTAAAATTATTTATTAATATATTTATATGTTTACTTCTTTATTCAACAAATAATTGATACCATGTGCCAGGCACTGTGCTGGGCACTATGAATACATAGAGGAATAATCAAGGAGCTCTCATTCCAGTGGAAGAGGCAGAAAAACAGACAGTTGGTATTTTTCTGTGGTGTGCACTGGCTGGTTGGGGGGGCATATCAAGGAGGATAATCTAACCCAGACAGGGAGGGTCAGAGAATACTTCCTGGACAAGGCAGTGCTTAGACTGCATCTTGGACCATAAATAGGATAGGCAGAGGGGACAAAGAGACGTACCAGGCACATGCTTGTGCACAGATAAGAGATACAGTGCTTTGGGGGAAATTAGAAGTGTGCAGAATGCTCTTAGCTTAGAGGGCCTGGTGGCGAGTGGTAAATGGGAGAGGGCAGACTAAGGTCATAGATGGCCTTATGACCTTTGTAAGGAGCTTGAGCTTAATCTTACAGTGATTATGGAGACATTTAAGACTTTTAAACTGAAAAATTGTCATAATTAGCATTGTACTTTGGGAAGATCACTGTAACTGCAGGTCATAGGAAAGAATTCGTGAGGGCAGACTAGAAGCAGGGAAATCTATTAGGACACTTTTATGGTTTCCATGTATGAGGTGATGAGGACCTGAACTGGGGTTGTGACAATGGGGGTGGAGTAAAATATATGGATTGAGGGGATACTGAAGAGGTAGAAATGATAAGACCATTTCTGATTGCATCTGGAGGGTGGGGAAATGGCAGAAGTCCAGAGTGATTCCCATGTTTCAGGCCTGAAAAACCAAGTTGATGGTAGGGTGGAGGACAAAGAAGGAGGAGCAGCTTTTGGTAGAAGAAATGATGATTTCAGTTTTGCTCCTCTTTAATCCATTCATGGCACTTCTAGACTATGGAAATCTGTGCAGTTATTTAAAAGAATGAGTTACATCTTTTTGTAATGGGCTCCAAGACATATTAAATTTTTTTTTAATGTTTATTCATCTTTGAGAGAGAGACACACACACAGCATGAGCGAGGGAGGGGCAGAAAGAGAGAGAGAGAGAGAGAGAGAGAGAGAGAGAGAGAGAGAGAATCCCAAGCAGGCTCTGCGCTGTCAGCACAGAGCCCAATGTGGGGCTCGAACTCATGAATTGTGAGATCGTGACCTGAGCTGAAGTTGGATGTTTAACCAACTGAGCCACCCAGGCGCCCCTCCAAGACATATTTTTAAGTAAAGAAAGTAAGTTAGCAAACCACAAATATAATGGGATCCAACTTATATTGAAAATTAAATGTTGTGTATAGACATGTTTAAGTACATAGAAAAACTGGAAGAATTCATTAAAGCTGTTAATGGTGGTTATTTTCAGTATTCATTAATTTAACATTTGTTTATTGAGTACCCTCTATGTTCCAGGCACTGTGGTAGGTGAGAATACATTGGTGAGTAAAAGCAGACATTGACTTTGCCCTTAGGGATCATGTATAGTCAAGATCAGCCTTTCTCAGTTGGAGTTCTGAGAAAGAGTGATATTATCGGTCAAATAACTCCATAAAGTATAAATGTAAAATTGTAACTATGATAAGTACTTAAGAAGGAGAGGTGTATGGTACAATAAGTATGTATAATTGGACCCAATGGGGAGGATCAGGGGAGGGTTCCCTGAGGAGGTGACATTTGAGTTGAAAATTGAAGGGTAAGTAGAAGTTAAGACAGGAGGGCTGGGTAGATAGCAAGTGCAAAGACCCAGAGGCAGGAGAGACTAGGGCAGATAGCAGGGGACCAAAGAGTCAGAGAGGAAAAGACAGCATAATGTAAGGTGAAGCTGAAGGCATAGGTAGGGGCTAAGTCTTTCGGTACTTTATAAGGCCACAATAGGGTTCTTCCTTCCTTCCTTCCTGCCTTCCTGCCTGCCTGCCTGCCTTCCTTCCTTCCTTCCTTCCTTCCTTCCTTCCTTCCTTCCTTCCTTCCCGAAGATTAGTGGGAAGCTATTGAAGACTTCAAAGCCAAGAGTGTTATATTCATGTTTGCACTTTAAAAGATCACTCCAGGGGCATCTGAGTGGCTCAGTTAGTTGAATGTCTGATCAACTCTTGATTTTAGCTCAGGAGCCTGTTTAAGATTCTCTCTCTCCCTCTGCCCCCCTCCTCTGCTCACTTGTTCCAGCTCTCTCTCTCTCTCTAAAAAAAAAAAAAAAAATCACTGCAGTTCCTATGTGGAGAATGATTTGGAGGATTCAAGAGGTGCCCAGTTAATAAGTCTTCCTGGTAGCCCAAGTGAGCTAGGGGAATGGCAGTGATGAAAAGCAGGCAGGTTCTAGAGATATTTAATAGGTAAAATCAATAAGACATGGTTTTAGATTGGATATGGGAGGAGTGACAGATCAGTGAGGTGCCTGGTGGTAATTCTTTTTTTTTTTTTTTTTTAAATTTTTTTTTCAACGTTTATTTTTATTTTTGGGACAGAGAGAGACAGAGCATGAACAGGGGATGGGCAGAGAGAGAGGGAGACACAGAATCAGAAACAGGCTCCAGGCTCTGAGCCATCAGCCCAGAGCCTGACGCGGGGCTCGAACTCACGCACCGCGAGATCGTGACCTGGCTGAAGTTGGACGCTTAACCAACTGCGCCACCCAGGCGCCCCTGCCTGGTGGTAATTCTTGAAGGCGAGGTTTTGATTGGATTTGATAGATAATGGAGGGCTGCAGTACCTATTTGAGTAGGGGAGACCAACTCAAAGGAGTTTGTTAAACTCCTATTTGAGTAGGAGTTTAACAAAGGTCACTCTGTCAGCAGCATGAGGGGTAAATTGCAGGTGAATGAGAAAATAGGCAGTTGCAGTGGTCCAGGTGACATGATTAAATCTGAACGAAACCAAGGCATTCCAGTGGGGATGGAGGGAGATTAAGAAGGTAAAGTATCTATCCGAGGATTAGGGCGTGGAGGCCAGTTGGCTTTGGGATAAAGGAGGGGAGTGAAGAGAACCACGAACAATCTCTCTCTGTGTGATTGTCTCTCTCTCACTACCTCAAGCTCAATCAGCAGTTCAGCTCTCACCTGTTTCCGGGACAGCACCGCGCCCTGCTGTGGTAGAAGAAGCCTTGGGAGCTAGTGTGGTTCTGTTGCTGCCACTGACAGGTAACATTCTTCAGGTTCAAGGTAAAGCACTGCAGTCCAATCTCCACTAAGTTAACAGAAGGAAGTCCCATCAGGGCCACCACATTCCCGCTCTACAGAGCATCCAGATCATCTTCACACATAACTTGGAATATTTACTTTCATTCATTGTTCTCTCCCTGAGTACAGTACACTCTGTCCAGTGGCAAGTTTGAGGTCATCAGGAAGGACCATGGCTCTCAGAGCTTCCATTTCCAGTCCAGGCCTCTCTAGAGATCTTTTCCATCTCCTCCCCATCTTCCCATTCTTTTGTCGACTCACCTGCATCTCCAGGCAGGTCCACAGTTGCGGGGAGGGACCAGGATCCCCAGGAGCCATGGAGGGAGACCCCGTCAGGTTGGCTGCGCAGCTGGAGCTTGTAGGATTTGCCAGGCTGGAGCCCTGAGATGAGGCAGCTTCCACTCATCACTGTCAGAGATGAAGCCTTGGGAGAAGAATCCCAGCCTCAGAATCTAGGTCTGCCTCTCAACCAAGACAGCCTCCATCTCTTACATTTGAAGCCCCACACTGTACCTGTGGAGAGATGCCCAGTTCCCCACTGGATAGATATGCACACAGACTAGGGGCCAGGTAGGTGGGTTTCAAGTGGTGTTCAGAACTTTTAGGGAAAGCCCCGTGACCTCAAAGGCCTGAAACACTCAATTTTGTTGGTATGAATGACCCAAAGTGGGAGATTCCTAAATAGACATGGTTCCCACGCCCATGCTAACTCCCCAAAGACCGACCCAATCTGGAATCCCTGAAGTACAGCCTGTCCTTTCTTGGGGCAAAATTAGGGGTAGGAGATAGGAGGTAGGGCAGAAGAAGGCCAGGATACTTCTCTAGTTGGGGAGGTCTGCTCTGGTCGATCCTGTTGGGGCATCATGGGCTGAGCACACGGAGGCTGGTGCAGAGCTGGGGCTGGGTTTAGTCTCTGCAGAGCTGGACAGCAGGTTTCTGTGGGCAGCAGCTGCATGACTGTGAGAGCACTGGAATTCCTGGGATCCTTGGGGCCATAGCGGAGTTCGTGCCTCAGGAAAGCACTGATTTCGGGAGCTGGGGTCTCCCAGCTGATCTGAAGTTCCCCTGGTTGGCTCCCGCCCACAGCCTTAATGATATTTGGGGGAGCTGGCAGGCCTGAGGGCAAGACAGGGTACATCAGAACTCTCTGAGTGCCACAGTCTATGGTTCAACCCATGGACTGTAGAGGGAGGAGCTGGAAGCTGGATTGCAGGCAGCCCCTGGGTTCTAGAGGATCACAGACCATTGCTCTCCTGGAAGCCAGGGCAAGGAAACTCCTTATCCTTTCTCCTTTCATCACTAGAACAGTGGCCTCTTTTCAGGTTTGTTAGACTCAGTGCTCCTCAAGAGCAGGGATCTCTTCGTTTCTGTATCCTTGTCACCTAGCACAGTGCCTGGCACATAGTAGGTAGTCTGTAACTGTTGAATGAGTAGATGAATAGGTTAATGATGGGGGGTGGGGCACAGGTTGTCTCTGGTGTGAAATGAAGTCTAGTTTTGGATGCCAAGTCTGGAAAGAATGATAAGGGGATCTTGAGGTGCCTCTAGCATCTGGTAATGAAGGGCATCCATGTTGCCCAAAGAGAGCACAGACCAGTCTGATCCTAGGAGCTGGATGAGGGCATCAAATAGAGGGGCCAGGGTGACAGGAGGATGGCCCTTACCCACACTATCCACAAAGAGCACCCGCTGGGTCACAGTCTGGTTCAGAAACATGTTCTTCACCCAGAGGTGCAGTGGAAAGAAGAGGCGAACTTCATCCTGGGCTGGAAACTGGCACACATATCGAGTTCCAAAGGGCAGCACATTCTCAAAACTAAGAGGGCAGACACGGGGCTTCTCCCTGTGGGAGTAGGAGAAGTCTGTTCTACCTACATTGCCACCATGACAGGCTCTGAGGACCCAAGTCTGGGCCCAAGCCCAACTTCTATTTCCATTACTGTCATTTTTGTTCTCAGTGCCTGGGATAAGTGGGATTGGGGGTTATGCAGGGGCTGAACTGGTGATATCCAAAGCACATCTGTTCTTTAAGTAGCTACTGAGGTCATGTCCCCTTATAGGGCCAAAGGCAGGGAAGGTACAGGGGCTGGGTTCAGCTGAGGTAAGTACAGGACAGATACAGAGGAGTGTGGCATAGCCCAGCACATACCCTGGATAAGCATACAGCAGCTGGTATGTTCCATTGGGTGCTGCTTCTTCCTCATCCCAGAAGCAAGTGAGGTCCTCAAAGGTTTGAGAGAAACATTTCAGGGGCTCTGAATCCGAGGCCAGCAAGGAGGTATCTGAGGAACAGCTGGTGAGTTGGGCCCTGGGTCCTCCCAGGCATGTTTATGGGCAAGGGTAGGGGACTAGTGGGAGCCTCCTACCTTGCACCCCTCCCAGGGCTCCCTCTTCCTGGGTACAAGTGGTCTCCACCCTCCACACACCTCACCTTGGCTGCTGACTTGTGCCAGGTTTTGGGGGGCCAGGAGGAGGCAGGAGGTGACCACCAGGAGGGCCCAGGAGGGCATCTTCTCCGGCACTGTGTGCCTGCCTTAGCCCATCCTCCTCTCAGGAAGCCGGGCCCCAATCCCCTCCCGGGCCAGCCCCTCAGGTTCCTGTCAGATACAGCCCCACGTCCTGTCCCTGTCCCTGCCCCTGTGGGGCCCATCCAGACCACACTGGGGCCAAGGGCCAGGGGAGGGAGAGTGGGAGTGGGCAGGAGGGTAGGAGGAATTTGAAAGAGAAGATACAGGCCTTTTGGGAGGGAGATGGGGGTTACATTTTTGACTGTGTACCAGGAGGAGACTAAGCCTCTGTGTGTTTCTATGTCAACTGTTATAGAAGGGCGTATTATCAACAAGAATAGCAACATTTACTGAGCACTTACTATGCTGTTACGTGCTAAGGACTTTATATCTATCGACTCAGCTCATCCTCACAATAGTCTTATTTCCATTATAGAGATGAGGAAACTGAGATGCAGGGAAGTTAAAAGATTTGCCCAAGATCACAGACCTACTGAGAGGTAGAGCTCAGGAGGTCAAGCTTCAGAATCCAAGTGCTTAACGACCACACCACGCTACTGGAAGGTGTAAATCCACCGGGAAATGACTGCCTCACAACCATAACAAAATGGTGGCTATTTCCACTTTAATGGGTTCTGTAACTTTGTGCACACATTCTCCCTGAAACTGGATGTGCACCCTCCATTGTGTGTAGTCTCCACTGCTGCCTCTAGTCCTTTGCTACTCAAAGTATGGTCTGTAGACCAGCAGCAACAGCATTACCTGGGGGCTTGTTAGATATGTGGGATCTTAGGCCGCACCCTGGACCTACTAAAACAGAGTCTGCACTTTACCGAAATCCCCAGATGATTCAAATACATATTTAAGTTTGAGAAGCACTGGTATCAGTGGCTCAGCTTGTGATTATCTTCTTCACATCAGTAGCAAGAGAGTAGGTATGATGCCTTGTCCAAAGCCCAGGCAGGGACTGCTCTAACTATGGGTGGCTTTTATGCCACCTCTCAGGAGCTTCGACTCTTGCAGGGGTAGAGGGGAGTGCAGGTCACATTAACTCCCATATTTAGCCCCTCTGGGGCTACCATTGCTGGCTCTGCAGGCTAAGTGGCCTCAATATCACCTTTCTCTCCTCCTCCTGAATTAATGTTACTTATAGAGAGATGGGAGGGGCAGGATGGGGGGTTGGAGGGAGTAAATGGAAATCCTTTAGCCCTCCTGTGAGGGCTTAGTTTCTCTGGCACTGTTTCTCTGCAAGAAGTCCCTGAGGCCAGGTTTGTTCTGGTTCCTGTCCAGCTCTCAGGTTACAAGGACCAGCTTCCTCTGTCCAATGGGGATGACTTCGGATGCCTCCCCAGCCCCCAGTCAAGGGCCACCCAACCTCTAGGTCAAGTGAGAGGGGAAACACATCTTTCATGTTCACAGGGTCCCAATGCTTTGATGCTATGTATATGCCGATGACTTCAAAAGTAGTATTTCCAGCTGTGACTTCCTCTGGGCCCCAGGTTGGATTGCCAACTACCTACCTGGCATCTCTACTTGTGTGTCTAATGGGCATCTTATACTTAAGTTGGCCAAAATAAAACTCTTGATTCTGGTTCCCACCCCTAAGCCTGTGATTTTGTTTCTTTTTCCTCTAGTCTTACCCACCTCTATAAATGGCACCACCGTCTACTCAATTGACCAAACCCAAAAACCCCAATACTCCTTGATTCCTATCTTTCTCTTACCCTACATTCAGTTCACTAGTAAGTCCTATTCAATATTCTTTCAAAACGTACCGTGAATCTGAACACTAGTTACCACTTCCCACCATGCTAGTCCAAGCCTGGACTACTGCGGTAACTTCCTACCGCCTTCCCTCTTACCTGGGGGCCGTCCGTCCTCCAGTCCTCCACATGACAGAGAGAGATGTTTAAAATGCAATTCAAACTTCTTCATTCCCCTGCTTAAACCCTCTGATGATTTCCAACTGTGCTTAGGATAACATCCAAACACCTTCTAGCAGCATACAAGGTCCTGCTTGACGTGGGCAAGCTTACTTAAATCTTATCTCCTACCACTGTCTTCACTCTCAACCAGCCACAATAACCTCATTGTGTCTCTCCTCTCAATTCTTATCACACTCAACCTTTCTGCAACATTTGATATTCTCCTCCTTCCTTGCCTTCTACAATGTACCACATTCTCCTGGTTTCCTCCTACCCCTGGAACATTCTCTCCCAGTTTCTTCCTTTCTTTACTCTTTCTCTTAAATGTTGTTGTTTCCCAGGTGTCCTTGCTTTGCCCTTTATTTCCCTGAGTGATCTCATGGCTTCGATTCCATCTACAGACCAATTACTCCCAAGACTGTACCACTCTCTTGAACTTTGAATTCTCAGTTACTTATTGGATGCCTCTGTTTGTTGTACCATAGGCACTTCACGTAAACTCACCAAGTCCCAAATGCAAATATCTCTAACTCCCATACACCCTTTTGGATTTTCCCTTCCTATGTTCTGCATCTCACCCTAGGCTCCTGGCATCTAAGCCTGGAACCTGAAAGTTGTCCTCAAATCTTCATTCTTCCTTCACTCCAGCATCCAAGCCTTACTGTGTCTGTGACCTCTCCAGTGAGGCAGTGGTTAAGGATGTAGAACCCGCAAGACAAGGGACTTTATCTGAGGATCGAGATGGGGGCTTTGTGCTCCTGCATGAAAGGAGGTCCAGCTACCTGTCCCTGTCGCATGTCCATTTTTCTCTGTTTCCACACAGCTGAACTTTCACAGAGTAGGGAGTAAACTTCAGACTCAGTATTAGGCATCACCGGTGCCTTCCCCAGTCCTTTGCTTCTTTAGAATATCGAGCAGGAACTAGAAGAGTCCTGGGTGAAAGGAGACTGCTTAGGTTTGCCTGTTCTTTGGCCAAAGGGTTCCAGTAGGCTCCTCAAGGTCCGGCCCTGGTCAGCAGGCCTAGGCTTTTCTGTTGGGATATAAAGCCAAAACCCCAGCTTACAAAAGCCTGGATTTGATCTCTGTGTAGCCATTGCTCAGAGAATTTAAGGGGTTGCTGGATGAGGCTGGGCTCACGCGGCAGGGTGCTGTTAAACCACTCTCTGGGGGCAGGAAGGAGCCCTGTTTGGTAGCATTTACAGCTTTTTTGGTGCAAATATTCCACCTTGGCCAATTTCAAGCTGCTAACATGATGTCGCTGAATAGTGAACTGGGAACAGAAATAGCTCTCATGATCCCATACCTGTATCCCCCTTTTCCAAGATTTCCAGCACCAGTGAGACAGTCTGGGATAGGTAGCTCTAGGCCCCTGGATTCTCCATTTCTCCATCACTTTCCCAGCATCACCAAGCTTCTCTCCAAAATGATTGTTCTACTTGTTCAATTGTTCTAGCAGTGGGTCAGAGCACTGTCCACTGTCAGAGCATTTTCTCCACACTTTTGTCGATGTTGTTTTAAATTTGCTATTCTGATAGTTGATGAATGGTCCAATCTCCTTATTCAGTGCCTTTTCTGAACCTCAAATTTGCTTTTATTCTTTCCCTGCTTAAAATCCTTTCATGGCTCCACAGGGTCCTTTGGATCAAGACTCTTCTCTCGATGCTGGAACATAAAAGGCCCTTGTACCTTTTATCTTCCCCTTCCTGGAATCTCTTCCCCACAATGCTCTCTTCACTATTTTCCAAACCCAATCACTTTCCACCACAGGGCTTTGGTCCCTTGCTCCCCCAGACACAAGGACCCTCCAATCTCTCAGCCTGTTGGAACTTTCTTTGTGATTCAAGAACTGACCGTAAGTCATGACTCCTTGGGAGTCTTTTCTTATCCCCCAACTATATGTAACAGAGGAGAAAGGCTAATTAAAAAAGAGAGAGGCAAATTCATATTCCTTCCAGAGGCCTTGCATCTCTTTTGTGATTATGAACAACTGAGTGAGCCTTTGGGCATGGCCTTGATAAGAGGGAGTGAGAGAGCTAAATTTGCTGAATATGAAATTGGTGGGAATTTTGGAGCATATTGTGGTAACTCCAGAGAAAAAGGAAGAGTGCTAGGAAGTGAAGGACGGCAACCTGAGGAGAAGAGAGCCTCACCAGTGAGATTTGCAGTCGAAGGACTGTCGGAGGAAAGTTCCAGAACAGTGATGACTAATACTCAGTCTGAAGTTTATTCCCTACTCTGCGAATGCTCAGAATCCCTAGAATACCCTCAAAACATTCAACAAAAGTGTCCTCTACACACAACCTTAATTCATGGTGTTTTAGGAACAAAGGGAGAAAATGACACCTGTGGAGTGGAGAGATAGGACGGCAGCCGCAGAATTCAGGTTGAGAGGTGATCCTGAGGATGTGAACCATGGGAGGGGTCCTAGTAAAAACAGGAGGGTGTGGACTTCCTGAGGATGTGGAATGGTGACTGAGCTGTTCTAACTGGATATAAATGGAAAAGGTGGTCCCAAAGGGCTGCCTTGAGGACATTTGGGTGGCCTATGAACAATCTTTCCTTCCTCTGGCTCTCTCCAGAGTTTTGTGCCTCTGTCGGGCTTCTTTTATATGTGAACATCTGTGCTGGGCCTCCATCTGAGCTAGATGAGCTGAGAACCCTGCCAAAGGGGAACTGTCCTCCTAACTCACTCCTCCCGGGGAAAAGCTGGCTGGGAGTGAACCTGCCTCTTCCTCCCTCACCCCCTATCTTAGCATTAATCAACACCTAGTATTAATCAACACTAGCTATTTGTCAGCACCATGCTATTGCACGGTCTCATTTCTTCACACCATGACTCTATCAGGCCCTTGTCCTTACTCTCCAGAAGCTAAAATGCAAGCCGAGATGGGTTAAATGAGTTGTCCAAAGTCACTCTTAAGGGGCAGAGCTGAGATATGAATTCAGATCTGTTTGATTCCAAAGCCTGTTCTTTTAGAGACTACAGAGGCACTTCTCATTAGGACCACTGTTTCTTCTGTCTCATTCATTTATTTAATAGTATGTGCCCGGCACAGGGCCTGGTGTGAGTCTCTCCCGCAGCAGGAGGCTGAGTTCAAAACAGGCATCAAGAGAGGCTTACTTCAGGTAAATGGAAAAGGACCAGTATTTGTCCAGCAGTGACCCCAAGTGAGAGGGCTGCAGGGGACCTGGTCAGGTCAGCCCTCTGTCCTCCATCCTCCACGAGACATCCTGGCTCCTGACCTGCCGGGCTCTCTTTGACCCCTGAGTCCACGTTTCTTGCTGTGGGAACAGGCAGACCAGCCCCTGCAGCCAGCCCCCTAGATGGCTGGCTCTGCCCTGGGAGAGGGCCTGGGTGAGATAAGAGGACCCACAGCCGGTGGGAGGAGCCTGAGCTGGCTGGAGGGCGAGGCAGGAAATCACCCCTTCCTTGGGGGGCCAAGAGGGAATGACTCAGGGCTGACTGGCGGGAGTTCCGTTTTTGTGGCCTGGATGGGCTGCAGTGGGGCCTCTTGGATAACGTGCTCAGGGAGGCCTTCCCCAGCCGTCTGCCTGCTGAGGCTTGGAGAGGTGTGCCTTTTCTCTTCCCTTTCCCACTATTTCTCTGGAAACAAGTTTGTGCTGCTGGGCTGGTCTCTTGCTCCACCCCCTGCCCAACCCAGGCCGTCCCCTGCAGGAATACAACCACTGAGGGAAACAGTGAGGACTGAAGCCAGAACAGGTGTGGGCAGCCGAGGCTGAGAATCTGGGTGCTCTGTCCCGCAGATTGCCGCCTTGTCTGTAGCGGGGCTCTGGCTGCTAGGAGGCCACAGTGGAAATGTGGACCCGGGACCCGGGGCATGCCGCATACGATCAATGCATCTGTGTTGAATTTCGAAGTTGTATTCTACCCCAGTCTGGCCCCTTTCCACTGTGCTAGAGAAGCAGCATAGCATTACGTCTTAAGAGAGAGACCCTGAAATCAGAATAGCTAGGTTTGAATCTAGCTCTGCTATTTCCTAGCTGTCAGACTTTGGTTAAGTTACTTACTGTCTCCAAGCTTGTTTTCTCTCCTGTAAAATGGGGATGATAATAGTGGTGCCTACCTAAGAGGGTTGTTCAAGATTGAAGGAATTCATATGTACAAAGTGCCCGGAACAGCCCCTGGCAGGTAAGTACCATGTAAGCATTAGCTGCTGTTTTTTTTTAGTGACTGGTAACTCCATCAACCCAGTCATCTATACAGAAGCTTGGCAGTAATCCTAGATTCTTCCCTTCCCCTCCCTGCCATAGTCAACCCCCTCCCCTGATTCTTCCTCCTGTGCATTCCTTCTCCGCCCCCCGCAACCCCCCCGGCTCACCACCTCTTGTCTGCACTACTGGAACTCACTGATCACTGATCTCCCTGCCTTCACGCTTTCTTTCTTTAACACTTTTATGGAGATATAATTCACATGCCATAAATCTACCCACTTAAATTGTGAATTTAGTATTCACATATATGTGCAGCCTTAGTCAATTTTAGATCTGATCTTTTTTATCTCCTCAGGAAGAACTATGAAATTTTGAGCTCTTGCCCTCCTACTTAGCCCTAAGCAGGCACTCATCTACTTTCTACCTCTATAGATTTGCCTATTCTGGACATTTCCTATGAGTGAAATACAAGAAAATGCAACATGTGGTCTTTTGTGCCTAGCTTCTTTACTTAAGATAGTATTCCCAAGGCTCACGCATGTTGTAGCATGTGTCAGTACATCATTCCCTTTTAATGGCTGTATAATACTCCACCATGTGGATAGACCACATTTTGTTTATCTGTCATTAACCATTTGAGTTCTTTCCACGTTTTGGCATTACGAATATGTTTCTATAAACATTTGTGTACAAGTTTTTGTGCGGATATATGTATTTTTTTAAGTTTATTTATTTTGAAAGAGGGAGAGAGAGAGAGAGAGAGAGAGAGAGAGAGAGAGAGAGAGAAAAACTGTGAGAGGCAGAGGGGCAGAGAGAAAGGGAGTGAGATAATCCCAGGCTGTCCGCACAGAGCCTGACGCGGGGCTCAAACTCAGGAACCTCAAGATCATGACCTGAGCCCAAATCAAGAGATGGATGCTTAACTCACTGAGCCAGCCAAGAACCCCTGGAAACTTATGTTTAATTGAGGAACTGCCGGACTGTTTTCCAAACAGGATACACAATTTTACATTCCTGCCAGTGGTGTATAAGGGCTCTGATTTCTCCTTGCCAACACTTGTTATCTTTTTGATTGTAGCCATCCTGGTGGGTGTGAATTTGTATCTCCTTATGGTTTTGATTTTCATTTCCCTGATGACTGATCATGTCAAACATCTTTTCATGTGCTTATTGGCTATCTGTAGATCTTGTTTGGAGAAAGATCTATTCAAATTCTTTGCTCATCTGGGGTGCCTGGCTTAGTTAGTTGAGTGACCGACTCTTGATTTTGGCTCTGGTTGCAATTCCAGGGTGGTGGGATCAAACCTCATGTTGAGCCCCGTGTTGAGCTCCATGTGGAGCTTGCTTAGGATTCTCTCTCCCTTTGCCCCTCCCCAACATCCATGTGCACGTGCGTGTGTGCAACCACACACACACTCTCTCTCTCTCTCTCCAAAAAATAAAGAAAGAAAAAAATTAGGGGCGCCTAGGTGGCTCAGTCAGTAAGCATCCGACTTTGGCTCAGGTCATGATCTTGCGGTCAGTGAGTTTGAGTCCTGCATCGGGCTCTGTGCTGACAGCTCAGAGCCTGGAGCCTGCTTCAGATTCTGTGTCTCCCTGTCTCTCTGCTCCTCCCCCACTCACGCTCTGTCTCTCAAAGATGAATAAATGTTAAAATTTTTTTTTTCTAAATCCTTTGCTCGTTTAAAAATTGGGTTGTCTCTTTATTATTGAGTTGTAAGTCTTCTTCATATATTCTAGATACAAGTCCCTTATCAGATACATGATTTGCAAACATTTTCCCCATTCTTTAGGTTGTCTTTTCACCTTCTTGATGGTGACCTTGGATGCACAAGTTTTCTATTCTGATGAAATCTAATTTATCTACTTTTTATTTTGTTACTTGTACTTTTGTTGACCTAAGAGTCCATTACCAAATCTGAGGTCATGAAGATTTACTCCTATGTTTTCTTTTAAGGGTTTTATAGTTTAGCTTTTGCATTTAGGTCTTTGATCCGTTTTGAGTTAATTCTGTATATAGTGTTTGGGTAGAGGTCCAACTTCATTCTTTTGCATGTGGCTATTCATTTGTTTCAGCAACATTGTTGAAGACTATTCTTTCCCCATTGAATGGTCTTTGGTGCCTTTGTTAAAAATCAGTTGACCTTAGACACATGGGTTTATTTCTGGACTGTCTATTCTATTCTATTCTATTCATTTATCTGATATTTGCTGCTTTGTAGTTAGTTTTGAAATTGGGAAGTGTGAGTCCTGCAACTTTGTTATTCTTTTTCCAGATTATTTTGGGTTTTCTGGATCTCCTGCAATTCCATATGGGTGTTAGAATCGGCTTTGTCAATTTCTACTAAGAAGCTAGCCGAGATTCCGATGAGGATTTCATTGAGTCTGTACATCAATTTGGGAAGTATGATCACCTTAATAATATTAAGTTTTCCAAATCATGAACATGAGTTGCTTGTCCATTTATTTAAACTTCTTTTAATTTCTTTTAGTGATGTTTTGTAGTTTTCAGAGTATGAGTTTTGCACTCTTTGTTATATACATTCCTAAGTATTTACCTTTTTAAAAAATTTTTCTTTTTTCTTTTTTTTTAAATTTACATCCAAATTAGTTAGCATATAGTGCAACAATGATTTCAGGAGTAGATTCCTTAGTGCCCCTTCCCCATTTAGCCCATCCCCCCTTCCACAACCCCTCCCGTAACCCTCAGTTTGTTCTCCATATTTATGAGTCTCTTCTGTTTTGTCCCCCTCCCTGTTTTTATTTTTGTTTCCCTTCCCTTATGTTCATCTGTTTTGTCTCTTAAAGTCCTCATAAGTATTTTACCTTTTTAAATGCTATTATAAATGGAGTTGTTTTCTTCATTTTTGGATTTTCCATTGCAAATGTGTAGAAGAAAACTGTTTTGTGTGTTGATCTTATGCACTGCAAGCTTGCTGAACTCACTTATTAGTTCCCATAGTTTTTAGTGGATCCCTTAGATTTCTGATATACACAATCATGTCATCTGCAAATAGAGATAGTTTTACTTCTTCCTTTCCAGTCTGGGTGCTGTTTATTTCTTTTTCTTGCCTAGGTGCTTTGGCTTGAATCTCCAGTACAACATTGAATAGAAGTCGGGAGAACAGATATCCTTGTCATGTTGCTGATCTTAGGGGGAAAGCGTTCAGGCTTCCACTACTAAATATGATGTTAGCTGTGGGTTTTTGAAATGCTCTATGTCAGGTTGGCGAAGTTTCCTTTGATTCCTAGCTTGTGTTTTAATCATGAAAGGGTACTGGGTTTTGTCAAATGGTTTTTCTGTTTTGAGATGATCTATGTAGCTTGAAATTTTTTATTCTATTGATATGATATATTACATTAAATGTTTTTAAGTTTATTTATTTTGAGAGAGAGAGAGAGTGGGAGAGGGGCAGAGAGCTTAAGGGAGGCAGAGAGAGACAGAGGCAGAAAATCCCAAGAAGGCTCTGCACTGTCAGCACAGAGCCCAATGTAGGGCTCAAACCCATGAACTGTAAGATCATGACCTGAGCTGAAGTCAAGAGTTGGACGCCTGACTGAGCCACCCAGGCGCCCCACATTAATTGGTTTTTGAATGTTAAACCAACCTTGCATTCCTGAGATAGATCCCATTTGGTATATAATCCTTTTTATATGTTTCTGGATTCTGTTTGTTAATACAGATGGCCCTTGAACAATGTGGGGATTAGGGGGCACCAGCCTCCCACACAGTCAAAAATCTGCATATAACCTTCCACTTTAACTACTGATAGCCTATTGTTGACCAGAAGTTTTACTGATAACAGTTGATTAACACATATTTTGTAGGTTATATGTATCATATACAGTATTTTTACACTAAAGTAAGCTAGAGAAAAAAAAGGTTAAGAAAACCATAAGGAGGGGCGCCTGGGTGGCGCAGTCGGTTAAGCGTCCGACTTCAGCCAGGTCACGATCTCGCGGTCCGTGAGTTCGAGCCCCGCGTCAGGCTCTGGGCTGATGGCTCGGAGCCTGGAGCCTGCTTCACATTCTGTGTCTCCCTCTCTCTCTGCCCCTCCCCCGTTCATGCTCTGTCTCTCTCTGTCCCAAAAATAAATAAACGTTGAAAAAAAAAAAAAAAAAAAAAAGAAAACCATAAGGAAAATAAAATACATTTCTAGTACTATAAATTATTGAAAAAAGTCTGCATATAAGTGGACCCCATGCAGTTCAAACCCATGTTGTTCAAGAGTTAACTGTATTTTCTTGAGAAATAAGAAATATTCTTCATATCCACATTCATAAGCTATACCAATCTGATGTTTTCTTGTGATGTCTATGCTCTAACTATCAGGGTAATGATACCGGCTTCACAGAATGAATTGAAAACTCTTCTTTCCTAGTTTTTGGACAAGTTTGTGAAGAATTAATATTTATTCTTATTTTTTTTTAAATGTCTATTTATTTTTCAGAGAGAGAGAGAGACAGAGTGTGAGCCAAGAAGGGGCAGAGAGAGAGGGAGACACAGAATCCGAAGCAGGCTCCAGGCTCTGAGCTGTCAGCACAGAGCCCAACGCGGGGCTTGAACCCATGAACTGTGAGGTCATGACCTGAGCCGAAGTCTGGCACTTAAGCGACTGAGCCACCCAGGCGGCCCAGTATTTATTCTTCTTTAAATGTTTGGTAGAATTCCCCAGTGAAGCCACCTGAGTGTGAGTTTTTCTTTGATGGTAGTTTTAAAATTAGCAATTTAATCTCCTCACTTGTTATAAGCCTATTCAGATTGCCTTATTTTTTCTTGGGTCAATTTTGGTAGTTCTTTTCTTTCTAGGAATTTGTCCGTTTCATCTAAGGTATTTACGTTTATGGGCATACCTTCACCTTCACTCTTTGCTCCTCTGTAATCCATTCTCCACACAGTGGCCTGGGTGGTCTTTTAAAAGATGCAGATCTGATCAGGGCACACCCGGCTATTCAGCTCTTCTGTGGCTGCTCTCTGCCCTGAGGATAAAGACCCCCCTCCTTGACGCTGCCTGGAAGGCCCAGCATGGGTCCCTTCACAGAGCTATGTTCTCCCTTTGCTCCAGTGACACAGAACTCTTTGCAGCTCTTGAACATATCACATGTCACAGGTGCTGTTTCCTCCGCCAGGATCTTACCGCCTGGCAAACTCCTTTTTCTTCGTGGCCTAAATTAAGAAGTCACTTTCTCTGGAAAAGTTTTCTGACTCTACCTCCCTTCTATGTGTTTCCCAGGCCCCCTCCCTCTCTGACAACTGCTCTATTTACACTGCTCTATTTCATTGTTTATATACCTGTCACCCCACAGGGTCACCTTTGTTTATATATTGGTCTCCATCAAGGACTTTTTTTTTTTTTTTAAGTAGGCTCCATGCCCAGCATGAGGTTTGAACTCACGACCCCAAGATCAAGAGTTGCATGTTCTACTGACTGAGTCAGCCAGGCACCTTCAAGGACAGCTTTTGAATCCCTACATCCTGGACCTCAAGATATCCCTGAAGTAGATCTGAATTTCATTGTAGCAAATTCTACCTCCCCTGTCCTGCATAGCCTCCCAATTACTCCAGTTCATTTCTTCTTAACTTCAGTGCTAAGCTCCAACCATTCAGGTCTTCTTGGAATACAGATTCTGATCATCACAACCACCCCTTCCAAACTCCCTGCATTTGTACATAACATCGGCTGACACTGAGTACTTACTATGTACCAGCCTCAATGCAGCCCGTGCCCGTGTGATCTCAGAGCTAACAACAGTAAGGCAGCTATTACTAACCCCATTTTTCAGAGAAGAAAAATGAAGCTCAGAGAGGTTAAGTGACTCCACCAAGGTCACGCAGACAGTAGGTGATATAGCAGGAAGGTGGACATGGGTCTGTGGGATTCCAGAATCGTGCTCTTAAGCAATGCCACATTGTGCTATGCCTTCTTTGATTTCATCTGATTCACTGGAAAAAAAAAAAAGTGAGCAGCAGGACAAGTCTTGTTTCTTTTTTGTTTTTGAGAGAGAAGGAGAGAGAGAGAGAGCGAATAGGGGTGGGCAGAGAGAGGGAGACACAGACTCCAAAGCAGGCTCCAGGCTCTGTCAGCACAGAGCCCGACACAGGGCTCGAACTCACAAACTGTGAGATCATGACCTGAACTGAAGTTGGACGCTTAACCGACCGAGCCACCCAGGTGCCCCCAAGACAAGTCTTGTTTCTTAAGGACCAGTGGGAGAGAAATCTGAGGACAGCAGTGGCAAATCCAAAGGAGAAGCAAACCTGAGGGCCACCCAGCCTGAGGGAGCGATGCGGGCCTAGCTCGGAGGACAAGGGCGCCTCCCGGCACACTATGAGACCCTGAGGAAGGCAAAGGAATCCTACTGTGGCTGGCTGAAGTTCGAAGTGACCTCTGCCTTCCTCCTTTGGGGCCCACAGGCCGGCCAGTAAGGTGGCTACCAAGCCTTCCTACCAGGGTAGGCCACCTGGAGACGTAAGGAGAAGTCGGAACCTGTGTGGCGCCGAGGCGTCAGTCTGAGTCACCCCTGGCGTGCAGTTTGGACCCAGCATAGACTCCTAGACTGGCAGCTACGGCGAGATGTAGGGAGCCCTGCTGGTGATGGGGAAACGGCTTCTCATAGCACAGACACGTGGGTGGTGGGGTCTGTGTAAAATGGGTCTTCCACAGCACCCCCATCATGGAGAGGTGACCCCAACAGAGGGTTTGGGCCTGCGACTGTGCAACTCGGGACAGCGTTTCTTAGTCCAGTTGCCCTCTGGTTCGACTTTTCCTTGGGATTGGCCAGCAGTCGAAGACGTGGGCTGGAGTTTCTCAGAGCATTTATTTGTTTTGGGATTACAAAGCTGGGGGCTGGGGGTGGGGGGTGGGGACGTAGCCTAAAGGGGAATGTTAGTGGTGTGGGTGCCGGCTTGGGTGGAGGAGCTGCGGGGGGGGGGGTGGTTGAGCGTGGGGAGTGGCAGAAGAGGGTTGAGCAGCTCAACTAGAAGGAAGGGTGTGAAGGGTCGCTGTAAGAGTAGCTGCACGTGGCCTGGGAGCAGCTGCGAGGGATGAGGACCCAAGGCCCTTACGCCCACCCCACCCCAGGGTCCCTTCTTTTCTTAAGTTAAAAAAAAAAAATTGCTTGAGGGAGTTCAGGTCAGAGGCTGCGAGGATCCGAAGTCACAGGGTGGACAGCGGAGCTTGCTCTGGCCAGCAGAGCCCGGTTCTGGCTCGACAGCAGCTCAGGCCTCCTCAGCTGTGGCGTCGATGCCCGCATAAGTGAAGTTCTCAAACAGCGACATGTTCACATAGGCCTGGGGGGCAGAGCAAGCTTTAGTGGGGGCCAGGGATGCGGGCGACTCTGGCCTGGAGCTCCCTGACTTCCAGGTGCTGGGGCACTTGAAGAGACACTGAACTAGATTCAAGATGGCCCTATGGCTGAGGGCAGCCCTCACCAGCCAGAATAGACCACAGCTCTGCATTCAGGTGAGAGGCCCTTGACACAATTGTTCCACAGGAATTTTTTTTTCTTTTTTCTTCTTTTAAAAAACTTTTTCGCTGAAGTGTAGTGGACGTACGATATTGTATTAGGTTCAGGTGTACAACATAGTGATTTGACAGTTACCATCTGTCATCGCACAAAGTTATTACAGTATTATTGGCTCTGTTCCCTATGCTGTACTTTCAGCCCTGTGACTTATTTATCGTATAAGTGGAAGTTTGTACCTCTTAATCTTCACCGATTTTGCCCCCCTTCCCCCTTTGAGCAATCACTAGTTTGTTCTCTGTATTTATGAATTTCTGTTTTATTTATTTTTTAGATTCCACACATAAGTCCTATGGTATTTGTCTCTCTCTTATTTGACTTAGCATAGTACTCTCTAGATGCATCCACATTGTTGTGAATGGCAAGATTTCATTCTTTTTATTATTTTTTTTAAGTTTATTTATTTTTGAGGGGGGGGGGAAGAGTTGTAGGGGCGCCGGGGTGGCTCAGTTGGTTAAGTGTCTGACTTCAGCTCAGGTCATGACCTTGTGGTCTGTGAGTTTGAGCCCCATGCCCGGCTCTGTGCTGACAGCACAGACAACCTCAGAGCCTGATTTGGATTCTGTCTCCCTCCTTCTCTGCCCCTCCCCTGCTCGTGCTCTCTCAAAAACAAATATTAAAAAAAATCTATTGGAAAGTGTGAGTTGGGGAGGGGCAGAGAGAGAAAGAGGGAGACAGAGAATTCCCATGACAGAGAATCCATGCTGTCATTGCAGAGCCTGATGCGGGGCTTGAGCTCATGAACCATGAGACTCTGAAATCGAGAGTCAGATGCTTAACCGACTGAGCTACCCAGGCACCCCTTGATTTCATTCTCTTTATAGCTGGGTAATAGTCCATTGTATACATAATTGACTCTTGACCAACATGGATTTTAACTGTATGGGTCCACTTACACCAGATTTTTTTCAATAAATGTGGTACAGGACTGTCAGTGTATTTTCTCTTCTTCATGATCTTTTTCTTTTCTCTAGCTTACTTTAGTATAAGAATACAATGTATAATACATATACAAAATACATGTTAGTTGACTGTTTACCTCATCAGTAAGGCTTCCAGTCAAAAGTTCAGCTATTAGTAATTAAGTTTTGGGAAAGTCAAAAGTTATATGCAGATTTTTGACTACATAAGGGATCGGTACCCCTTAGTCATACATTGTTCAAGGGTCCACTGCATATATCTCATCTTTCGTATGCTACATCTTAGTTTTTTTTTAATGCACTCAACAAGTGAATTTTTTGTTCATTCATTTATTTATTCATCAGGGCATTTTTGGTGATTTAGCCATTTATATGGTTATTTGGTCATTCCTTACTTTCTGCTTGCTTTTTAAAAATATTTTATTTTTGAGTAATCTGTATACCCAACATGGGGCTCGAACTCACAATTTTGAGATCAAGAATGCTCCACCAACTGAGCCAGCCAGGTGCTCCTGATCATTCCTTTATTCTTGAGACAGTTTGTGAATTCCTATAGCTATTTAGTCATTAGTTTAAACGAAGAACTCTTTTTGCATTTACTCTGATAGGTTTCTTCATTTATATTTATCTGATAATTTATTTATCCACATGGTTACTAGAGTCAGTTATTTATGTATTTATTCATATGTTTATTACATCATCCATCCACTAATTCTTTCCATTCATTCACTTACTGTATCATTCATTCCTCCATCCGCCCATTTGGTTGGTTGGCCATTCATGCGTTGTCACTCTGGCTCTGTGCCAGGTGAGGAGAGGTGGCCCAGAGGAGAATGGGCTGATAGCCCCAGCAGAGGAAGATGGGTAAACAGTTGGGAGCTAGGGGAGGGATTTGTTGCTGGGGCCTCAGAAGAGTTAGGAGAGCCTCGTGTCCAACCCATGGGGCACTGGAAAGGGGGGGTGGCATCCAGAGGTCCCGCCTAGCTGTCCTGCAGCAAGTGGTGGGGACAAGGACATAGAGGCTGCTGCTCTCTGGCTCGTATGAGAGGGCACCCCTGGAGGCTGATGAGCCCTAGTCCCCGTCACCCCAGCCTCCTCACCTTCCTGGCTTCCAGCATCCGACCCAGCTGCAGTGCAATCTGGGCAAAGGGGGGTCGCTCGTATGGACGGTCCCGCCAGCACTGACGCATCAGCTCGTACCTGCAGATGGGGGCATTGCTGAGATGAGGGGTCAGGGCTAGCTGGGGTGATGGGGTCACGGGGCTCCAGGCTGAGGAGACTCACACTTCATCGTCACAGTTACGAGGCTGCTCCATGCGGTAGCCCTGAGGCAGCTTCTCATACAGCTCAGCACAGGTCATGCCACAGTATGGCGTGCCCCCTGCAGGAGAGGACAAAACTCTCTCAGCCCAGGGACCGAGGTGGGGGTAAGGAGAGGGCACTCTGGGGGGTGGGGGTCAGGGACTCACCAAGGCTCACGATCTCCCAGAGAAGGACCCCAAAGGACCAACTGAAATGAGAAGGATGTACTTAGTGATCTTCTAGACCCCGGGGCCCAGCAGTTCAGCGTCCACCTACCCCAAGGGTGCCGCCCCTCCCGCCCCCTGCGTGTGTCTACTCTGCAAGTGTCTGCCTTGGCCAGCTGCCGTCTCTGTCCACTCAAACTCCTTCATAGCCACTCCCAGGCTCAACATCATCATAGCTAACATTTGTATCACACACTTACTATGGGCCAGGCACTCATCATTTAACATATATGTTAATTCATTTAACCCTCACACCAACCTTATGATATAGGTACTATCATTCTCCCCATTCTATAGATGGAGACACTGAGGTACTGAGAGATTAGCTAGCTTTCCCAAGGTCACACAGCTAGTAAATGGTAGAACTGGAATCAAACCCTGACAACTTGATTCCAAAGCCCTTGCTTTTAACTGCCTCTTATGCTGTTGCAACCTCCATGCAGGTGAGACCAGGGTGGGAGTTCTAGTCAGGGGGAGGGGACCTAGGGGGTTTGGGGGCAGAAGCAGGAAGCAGTTGAGTGGTGGTCAGAGGGGCAGTTGGTGTGATGGACAGTGAGCAAGGCAGGCCAGGCCAAAGGGCTGGTGGCAAATGGGCAGAGCCAGAGCTGGAGGGATGGGCAGCCAGGTTCCCTGGAAAGAGGAGCAGAGGTGGGCCACGATGGTCATATGGGGGTGAGGAGCACAAAGAGGGGGTCTTGGGGGTTATGGTCTGGTTAGGTCCTCAGGTGGGGATGATACCACCCTTCAGAGACGAAGGTGAGAACATTTCTGGGGTGGTCTTTCCATCCACCTAGGCATTATCCACCCACATTCCCAAACCTCTCCAAGGTATCTCCCAGTCTCTTAGATGAGCACAGCCCTAAACTTCCCTACCCCAATCCTACCACTGAAACACCTTCCAAGACCACACCTCCTTCTAACTAGCACCGCCCCCCCACTCCTCTCCGCCTTCCCACTAAGATGCTGAGCATCGCCAAGGTATATCCAAGGCACACTTGTGTCACACCTGTGTCACGCGTGGAATATACGTTGGGAATGTCCCAATCGTGCCTTGTACTATCTGAGACGTGTCTGAGGCGTGTCTACGTTATGTCTGTGTGCATCCCTGCGGGACCATAAGCCCTGCTCCTTCTGAGCCCCATACTCACACATCACTCTTGGTGGTGTAGACGCTGTAGTTCAGAGACTCAATGGCCATCCAGCGCACGGGGAGACGCCCCTGGGAGAGAGTGGGTTTGAGGGGTTCGGCGAGGAGGAGGGACCGGTGTGTGGGGCTCTGGGGGGCAGGCATGGAACCTGAGGCGGGGGGACTAAGACTTACCATCGTCTTCTTCACATAAACTTCCTCCCCCCGAGAAAGGCCAAAGTCGGCAATCTTGGAGGCCAGGTTCTCCCCAACCAGCACATTTCGGGCAGCCAGGTCCCTGTGGATGAACTGCAGGCACGGTCTGAAGTCAGGGAAGACTGGGGATGAGAAAGGCCAGGACTCCTCGACCAGTGAGGAGTCTGGCCCCACAGCTGGCCCTCCATCCCTGTAAGAGCCCCTCACCCTTCTTCCCAGTCAACCAGGCCTTATCCTGGACCAGCGACTCCTGCCTTAGAAAAGTCACACTGCTGGTTGTCCCTTCCTCCCTATGAGCTGCCCATGGCCAAGCTCAGGCTGCATCCCTCTTCCTGGGACAAGGGCGGGCTTGTCCTTGGTGACCACACCGCATCTCCTTCTCTTCACTTGCTCCCTTCCCGCCCCGCCCCGTTTTCCTCTCCCCTCATTGAGGAAAGTGGGGAAGGCCCTCCTCTTGCCCAGAGTGACCTTTCCCTTGAGTCCCAAGTCTTCCCCACAAGGTCCTCCAACCTCCTCAGAGACTTCTCTCCATCAAACCCTCCCTCTCACTGGCCCCTATTCCTCTGCTTCAAAGACCCTCAAAACTCCACTAACTTTAAAATGTCCTTCCTCAGCATCATGCTCGCCTCCTGCTACTGTCCCCTCCTTCCTTCCATTCAAGCGGGATGTCCTCACCCTGGGGCTCGGGCCTCCACTCCCTGCTCCACCTCTACCCTGTCCTGGTGGGTCTCACCCACTCCCTCACCATGAGATTCATCCACCATCTGTGGGATGACAGCTTCCAGATTGTTGTTTCTGGCCTAGCTCTTTCTCCCGAGTTCTAGGCCGGCATCTGTAACCGCCGACTCAACATCTCCACCAAGATGTTCCTCCGATGCTTCAAACGCAACACCTCCTCCAGGCCTGCTTCTCGCCTTGTGCTCTCGCGTACTTAGCCAGGCCAGCAGCTCAGGGTCACATCCTTCTCTGTGCTCCTCGACCCCACATCCAATGACAGCCTGCTGACTCTACCTCCTGCAGTTGACCCAGTGCCCCCTCTGGCACGCCTTCCCTCCCCACACTCACCTGCTTCTCGCTCAGGTACTGCATGCCGTTGGCAGCATCACTGGCAAAGCGCAGCAGCTGCCGGGAGCTGAGAGTGGAGGCAGTTCCGTGTTCCCGGGCAAAGGCTGGGTCCGTCTCCAGGACCCGGCTCTTCCGCAAAAAGTCTAGCAGGTTCCCGTAGGGGGCGTATTCAATAGCGATGTACAAGTAACCTGAGAGGGAAGGAGACAGGTACAGGGTGAAGGTTTCTATGCAGGCAACCTGTGGGCAGCAGGCACCCAACGGTGGCAGACAGGGAGCCTGAAGCTCCGGCAAGCTAGTGACGTGGACAGTGGTGATGGCTGTCGACAGGGTTTTGGAAGAAGGGGCAGGTGATGAGCTGGGGGCTCACCTCGGTTTTCACAAGCCCCCAAGAGGTTGATGATATTGGGGTGATGTCCCAGTTTGCACAGAACTTCCAATTCTCCCGCAAAGTCACGATGGTCATTTTCAGAGGCATACTCTGTGGAAAGAAGCCAATATCACTTTTGCCAGAAATAATTCTGGAGAAGAGACATGGGTAGAGAGGGCTGGGGTCAGTTGCGGGAGGGGGCCAGGTAGGGCCTGGGATCTGTGGGACAAAGGAGGGGGGCAGGCCTGGGGTCAGGGGTCACTCCCAGGGAACCTTTCAGCATCTTGATGGCCGCATTCATCTTGAGCCCATCCTTCTTGATCATGGCCCGGATGACCTGGCCAAAGTTCCCCTCCCCAATGAGGTCCTCAAAGGTGATGTCTTCCCACTCCAGCACTGGATAACTCAGGGGCTCGGGCTGTGGTTTTGGCCGCCGGGTTAGCGTCAGGGTGCCTGAGCTGAACTGGAGGATGGTTTCTTCACCCTTCATAGGATGGGACAAATGGGCAGACAGTCCATGCAGCAGACACGGGGCCGGCAAAAGGCACAGACAGGCATCAAAGAATAGCTAGACAAATGGAAAGAGACCCACGCAGAGGGCACTCTGGTGGTCAGCCAGGAACAGACATGCAGAAGACACATACTGAGACAGTATCATAGAAGACGAAGCCATCAGTGGGGCTGCTGGGTGGACAGATGTCCAAGAAGAGAGATGCAGAGGCCACAGCCTGGGGAGCAGGTAGGTATGTGGGGCTCTGGAAAAACAGGTGTGGGGGGCTTAGGGTTGCTGGAAACCATGAAGCCATGAGTCAATGGAAAGAGGATATTTCTAAAAAATTTTTTAAGTTTATTTATTTACTTTGAGAGAGAGAACTGGGGAGGGGCAGAAAGAGATGGAGAGAGAGAATCCCAAGCAGGCTCCACACTGACAGTGTGGAGCCCGACGCCAGGCCTGATGTGGGGCTCAAACTCATGAACCATGAGATCGTGACCTGAGCTGAAATCCAGAGTCGGGTGCTTAACTGACTGAGCCACCCAGGTGCCCCTACATTTCTAACGTTTAGAACAGGAAAGAATTGGAGTGAGCTGTGATGGGAAGTGGTGAGCTTCCCATTGTGCTGATGTCACAGCCAGGCTTTTCTGCCATCAAGGATACTCTGGAGAGGATTCTAGCCTTGGGCAGTGGGCTAGGATACATTTATTGAGCACCTATTACAGGCTAAGCCCCAAGCTGCTGGCAGTCAGTGGAGGGGTTTTCTCCACAGTGGCAGAAGCAGACCCACTTGGCATCCGTTTATAGCTCTAAAACCACCCAGGAGCTGAAGATAGAAAGACTGTCACAAAGAGGAACATCCACTTCCCCCAACTGTGTAGGAGCTGGGCCACCTGGGCAGGGCGGATGGCAGGAAAACGAAACAGCTGAACGGGACCAAGGGCACTGCTGCTATGAGGACTGGAAGGGGGTTAACACAGACCTGGTGGCAGGGCTCCCTAAGTGAGCTGAAGCTCCGATCCATGGGCGAGGGCAAAGGACACGGGGCACGTGGATTCACCTGAAGCCATCAACCACCGAGGGCGCACATGTGGCCCAGCAGCGGCACCATATGTAGGCGTGTGCATGCACACGTACCCATCCCACGGAGGAGCACAAGCACGGGGACACACGCATACACAGGTGGGGGTGCCCACAAGTGGATGCACACAGGTACTCCTGTGTGGCGCTCACACACACCTTCATGCAGGCACATGTGGCAGGACAGATCTCGAAACTAGGATTATATATATACGTATGTTAAAACTCTGCTTTCCCACCTCCTTCCCTCCACATCTGTATTCGTTACCCTTCCCCCACCTTAGCAGCGGCTGGCTTTCTGTGTGCACTGACCTCAGAGGGAGCAGCCTGGAACAAAGAAGCCAATTGAATCTCTGAAGGGAGTTTTTAAAGGCATGGCAGAGACAATAGCCTTGGACACTAGACTTTCTATCACAAGGATCAGCCCTTGAGACAGAAGAGGGTTTTTTTGTTGGTGGTGGTTTTTGTTTTTGTTTTTTTTTGAAATGCCAGGGCTTGGCTGTAACTATCAAGAGCCCAGGCACGGAGGACCAAGGGCAGAGTTTGGATCATCAGGGACAGCAGTGGGGGACGGGCAGGTGGGAGAGAGGGATGGGAGGTGGTGACAAGAGGGGGTGATGCTGGGTCCCTAAAGAGAAGCCAGCACTGCCCCGCACCCCCACCCCAAGTATGGGCCCGCAGGCTGGAGGGGCACAGAACGAGAACAGACAGGTTTATGGCGAGGCCAGGAAGAGAGGAGGCATCACTGCCTTTCCCCGGCAGCAACAGGTGAGCCTTGAGCTGGCACAACTCCGGAGCAGTAGGAACGACTGTGACAGGTGTCGTGACAAAGGGTATGAGGGCCACAGAACATGCTCGCAGGGCACAGGGAGCACCTCAGGGCTCTGAAGTCTCCTGGAGCTGGCCCTGACACTCGCAGACATGGAGGCTGGGACCAGGAACTCACAGTACGAGCGGCCTGTTGGCAGGAGGCCACAGAAGGGCTAAGGGCATCAGCCACAAATGTGTGCAGATGGAGGCTGGCTCCCATGTCCAGGAGGGTCTGCTAGGATGGATGCCAGCATGAGGCCCAGGTGTGCCCCTGCCCCCCTTCCCACCCCGTGTCAGCACCACGCCACCCAGGCTTCTCCAGTGAGAAGCGGGAGGACCCTGAATTAACCGTAGTGAAACATGGACAGAACAGAGTTATTTTGAACCGGCGATATTCACCAGTAACATAAATTGACTTATGAACGCAGTTCAGTTCTAGAAAAATAAAGACAATTATGTTTTGTGCCCTAGAGCACTGCTGAGTGCAGTCCCATGGCTGCAACACAAACACACACACGCGTGCATACACACACACACTCGGGTGTACAGGTACTGTGTGTGCGCAAACGTAGATGGGGGTGTGCACACGTGGGTGGGTACAGGGGACTGACCGATCCTGACTGGTAGGTGAAGGTGCGTCTGCGGTGCGGGCAGCTTTTGCGGATGCACACCAGGGTCAGGAGGGCAGCCAGGATGGTAAGGCAGGTGGCAGACACAGAACCCATTACGGCCAGTACCAGCTGCTGATCTAGGCCCTCTGCAGCCGCTTGGACCTCTTGGACCGGGCCCTCACTCTGCAGCCCTGGACACAATAAGAGGGGCAGATCATGGGAAGCCTGGGTCAGGGAGGGAGAGGTCAGAGATCCCAGTACCAGGAGGGACGAGGGGTGTCAGGCCGAGGGCCAATGGTCCACTGGAGTGACAGGATTTTCCTAGCGCTAGGACAATGGGTCCTAAGAAGGGAAGGGTCAGGGTCCCCAGTACTAGGACTCTCGTCACTTGTCGGGAAGGGCCTTAGGTGTCCTAGCTCCCAAGCCACGAGCTCCTACCGTTACCCAGGGTAGACTCCTCCACGACGCTGCTCCAGTCTCCGGGACCCTGGATACTGGCCCGCACACGGAAGAGGTAGCGTGTGCTGGCGTTGAGGCCACGGACAACGGTGCTTGTCTCCTCGGGCCTGTCCACGTCCATCCACAGGGGGTCGCCTGAGCCCCCAGCCACCTGCACCTCCACGATGTACTTGGATATAGGCCCAGCCGAAGCCTCTGGCCGCTGCCATGTCAGCTGGATCTCAGAGTCTGAGAGGGCCTGGGCATGGAGGTGTCGGGGGGCTGGGGGCCCTGGGGAGGCGGGGGCGGGGAAGGCGGGGCTCAGGCAGGAGCAGGGTATGTAGTTCTGGGGTCAGATCCATTCTAGCTGTGTCCCCTGCTCGGTGGACCCCAGAATGGGAGCCACCCTGCCATCTTCTCCCTATGGCTCCCTCCCTTCATCCCCAAGCTTCTGCTTCCCCTCATTCTCCTTCTGTGCCAGGCCCTCCTGGTGTCCTGGATCCTCCCAGGGTGCTGGGCCTTCCCCATGTGCCTTGTGCTCCACCGATCCCCATGTCCTCCTGGTACACCGTATCCTCCCCATGACCTTGTTCTCCCCGTAAACCATGACCTCCCCATCCTTCCCCATCCCATATGCTCCTGCTGACCTACGTCCCCACCAGCCTCCAATATCTGCCCACCCCACGTCCTCCCTGTGCTCACGTCTGTCTGATATCCTGCTTCTCCCTTATGCCCACGTTTTCCACACGTCTTGTGTTCTAGGTCTATCCGCTCTCCTGTAACCTCCTGTGTCCTTACGGGTCTGGCGTTTCCTGTGTCCCATGTCCTCCCCTCATCCCGAGCCCATAACCCCCTTCCTGAGCATACCAGTGGGGGGCAGAAGCACGCGTGCAGGGGGCGAGGCAGGGCCCAGGAGGGTGCAGTGGTAGAGCCGCACATCCAGCTGGTAGTGGGTGCCAGGCGTGAGTCCAGTCAGGAGGGCGGTGCGGGCCTGGGGGGACGAGACGTTCTCCCGCCGCTCCTGTCCCCGTGCCCCATCCCACAGGCGCAGCAGGAAACCATCGCCCACCAGTGGCCCAGGCACCGAGGGTAAGGACCAGCTCACTCGCAACCGGTCAGGGCCCTCCACGTGCCAGCCCTCCAGCCATGGCTGCAGCAAGGGCTCTGGGACCGGAGGTCAGGGGTCAGAACCGTCCAGCGGGTCCTTGGGGCTGGACAGGATAGTGCTCCCCAGGGGACAGGGTGGGACAAACTCCAGCGGGAAAGGCAGGGGCCCCTGGGGGTGGACAAGACATGACAACTGCTGAGTGCATAGGAACAGTAACTCCTGGGGGGGACAGGAAGGGATGACTCTTGGCCTCTCACCAGGACAGTCTGTGGTCATGAGGGTGGGAGGCCCCCAGGCCCCCTCCCCGCCTTCCCCTGGCCGGCTCAGCTGTACACGGACACTGTATCCTGTCTTCGGCCTCAGGTTCATTAAAGTCACATTCTCACTGGGGTCCACTGGGGACAGGACACATCATTCAGCCCCCTACCTTTTCCAGAAGCTGCCGTCTTCCCCCCTTTTCGTTCTGTCCTTTCTCATTGTTACCCAACACCCCTGTCCTGCCCCAGCCCCCCTCCCGCCCCCAGCTGTCTCCCTGCTCACCCACAATGGCGGACCAGGCCATGGTGCTGTCCTGGGGCCGGTAGTGCAGGCGGACGGAGGCGATGGGTCCGTCCCCGGAGAAGGAGACCAGTGGGGAGACCACGAGCTGGCGGCTCTGCTTGGCCAGGAGCCGCGGAGCAGTCAGGGGCACTGGGGGCACTGCCAGGAGACCCAAGGTAAGGCAGGGCCCAGACAGCCTGCCCAGTCCTCAGAAAAATAAGAGGACTCTACTCTGGCCAAAGAGATCTCTGGGTCTTGGTTTGGATCAGGGCCCCCTCTAGGCTGGGGAGAGACCAAGTTCAACAGATGACCGGAATGGCCAGCATTCAAGCAGGATAGCATTCTGCCCCCTAAGCAGCTCGGGGCACACAGATCTGGCAATGAGGGTGTGAGAGTATCCCCAAAGACATTAAAAGAGGTCTGATATGGCTAGATGGGT
This sequence comes from Lynx canadensis, assembly GCF_007474595.2. NCBI lineage: Eukaryota > Metazoa > Chordata > Mammalia > Carnivora > Felidae > Lynx > Lynx canadensis. The sequence continues at coordinate 33,611,959 of NC_044310.1, read as the reverse complement.
TTGGGGGAGGGTATGCTGTCCACGCAGTGTAGGGGAGACAGAGGGGGCTGAAACCCAAGGCAGGGAGATAACATGGGATCAGCCTACCCTCTGCCCCTCCCCCTATCATTTGTCACTCTCTTAATTGGGGGGAAAAAAAAGGTAGCCAGTGGTGAAGCACCTGCTCTATCCCAGCTGCTTCCTAGGTACAATCTCTACTTCTCACAGCTACTTTTCAGATGGGGCTCTCATCCTGGGTTATGAGCGAAGAAACTGAAGTTCGGAGACATCTACCTTGCCTAAGGGCATGCAGCCAGCAGGAAGTACAACCAGTGTTTGAACTTGGTCTGTCGGTCAGGCCACCTAGAATCAGCCAATTCTACTGCAAATAGCTTTTGTGTTCCTGCCTGGCTTCCTCATTCCATGGCCATGACACCCTTGTCCTGGCCTTAGCTTTTCTTACCAGATCAGTAGATCAATGCCATGACTGATTCCCTCGCCACTTTCTAACATTTTCCAGACTGATTTTTCTAAGCAGGATGGAAGGATGGGGGAATGGGTAGATGGAAGCGAGGGAGGGCAGGAGGCAGGGCAGAGGATGCGCGGTTGAGAGCTCAGTGGGTGGGGAGGAACGGTGGTGTCTGACAGAAATGAGCACATCATGAGGAGGTGGGATGAAGGTCGGGTTTGGATCTGTGGAGCCCCCTGTGCCTAGGGCTGTCCAGGAGGTGGATGGAGATGAAGTGGGCCCTTGAATCATACACCAGGGAACTTCCACGCTGACTTCAGAGCCAGAACCCCACTTCTGGAGGTCCCACCAAATGGGTCTGGAGCTCAGGAGAGTGGTCTAGCCTGCAGATCAAGCCCGGGCATTGCCAGAGAACAGCTGAAACTTGGGAGAGGACCCTATAAGAATCATGACAATAAATGCCAACATTTATCCAGCACAGGCCCTGTGTTAGGCACTGTGCTAAGGGCTTAAACGCATCATCTAACTTAAATGCATTAAAGGTATCATCTAACTTGCTTCACAGCAATCCTAGCTAGTGTAACACTGATGTCCTCACTGTAGAGAGAAATAAGCGGTGAGGGACTAAGCAGCTGGCTTAAGGCGACGGAGCCAGGGATTTGTGGGGAGGATTTGAACCCGTGTTGCCTAGGTCAGATGCCTGGGGAGAAGACACAGGCTGAAGGTGGAGCCTGGCCACACTGATGTTTCCTGCTGGTGGGGCAGCCACAAAGTTGTGGGAGGGGTGGCGGTGAGCCAGTGGGAAGGAAGAGGAAGATGAGGGAGGTCTGGGCTTCTGTCACGGGGGTGGGCGGTCAGGAGCAGAGGGCAAGAGGAGCCAGGGGACACCTGGGTGGCTCAGTCAGTTAAGCGTCTGTCTGACTCTCGATTTCGGCTCAGGTCGTGATCTCACGATTCGTGAGACTGAGCCCCTTTGAGCCCCGCATCGGGCTCTGCACTGACAGCACAGGGCCTACTGGGGATTCTCTCTCTCCCTCTCTTTCTGCCTCTCCCCACCTCTCTCAAAATAAATAAATTAAAAAAAAGAAAAGAGAAGCCAGGGCTTATGATGCTGGAGAAGGTGAAGAGACACCCGAGCTGGGCTGGATGGCTCCACTCTGGGCCATCCTGGGCACTCCCTCCCTACTCACTGGGGAAACCCTATGCAGCTCCCCTGGGCAGCAGGTTACCCTCTGAGCTTAGGCGTCCCATGTGCTCCCCTGTCCTGGCACTGAGAGCCCTGAGGTATGACTCAGAGCAGGAAGCAGCATCCCAGAGGCAGAGCTAAAGGGATGCTGCGTGCAGGGGCTGTGAAGAGGTGGAGAGGGCCAGCATGGCCAGGCAGGAGGGTATCCCGTTTCTAGGGCATGGGATGTCCTTTGCAGATAGCACTGAGCTGTGTTCCTGCTCTGACACTGCCCAGCCCAGACCTCTTCTTTGCTTGGTCCTGGGCTGTGACCTTAGATGTCCTCTCCCTTCCTTCTACAATGCCCAGTCTTAGCGGCATCACCTAGTGCCCACTCTGCCCACTGCCCATCCTCCATGGCCCCGGGACATCACTGACCTTTGACGTTAACCCTGAAACGTCGGCTGTCTTGGCCACCAGACGTAGACACACGGCACTCCCAGAGCCCACTGTCCCCGAGGGCCAAGCGAGGCACCTCGAACTCAGCTGTGGTCCTATTTGGCTCCACAATGGCCTTGGTGGACTGAGAGAGACAGGGAAAGGGGGCAGACCATAGAGAATGTGCACCCATGTGACAGATGTGGGGACGGATGAGGGGACAGAAGACCAGTGGTAGTTTCTCAGCAATTAGCCTGACCCCATCTGACCTGTGGTCGGGCCAGCGGGTAGCGCCTAGAGAAAGCCCTGAGGGGTCAGGGGTCTGAGGGAGCAACCGTGAGGCTGGCGGGATGGGGGGCCTGGGGTCAAGGGCGGGGGACTGACCAGGAGGACTGTGCCGTCCGGCTTTCGGAGCTCCATGCTGCCCCGCACCGGGAAGGGGTTCCCTGCGGCCGCACAGTTGATCCGGGGCGTCGTCTCCAAGTTGAACTCCAGCTCCGAGGCCACATCCAGGATCTGGGGGATCCGGTCTAGGGAGAGGAAGGACACATGCTGGAGCCCCCGCGAGGCAGACGCCGACCACCAGGGTGCCCCTGGTCGTGTGACCTGCATCTTGGCAGAGGCATCACCATCGCCTCGGTCGGTCAAGGCTGTCTGCCAGCAGAGTCCTACAGGGCCCTGGCACCCCACCTCTGGTCAGCCGCAGGGTCTACCTCCTGCACCCCCGACCTGATATCCTCTCTCAGCCAAAGCAGGCCCCTCGCCGGCCTCACAGCCCGAACACCGGTTCAGGCCTCATTCGCTTCTGGGCTCTGTTACAGACCCTCTGGGGTCTCCTGCCTCCACTCCCCACCCAGCTGCCTGGGTCCTCTCTCAAAGCAAGCTGACTGCCTTCTGCCTCTTCAGCAATTCCCTCCTGCCCGTCATGGTAGCCTGCCGTTCCAAGTCCCCGAGGCTTGACTCCTCTGACCACTCCCCCAACCCCCCCCACCCCCCCACCCCCCGTACTCCACCGTCCTGGTACCCGACCCTGAGTCTTCAGCCCCCAGGCCTTTGCCCGTGCTCCTTCCCCAGCCATGTGGCTCTCATCCTTATACCCCATCTCAGATCTCGCCTCTTCCCCGAAGCCCCCTCCGAAACTCAGCCTGGCCAGGGGCCTCCTCTTGGCCCTCCCCCCAAGTCTCGGCTGCGGCCCATCCCCGTGTGGGTGATGTGGGCTGGGCACTGAGAACTTTTCCTGGACCGTGAGCTTCCTGAGGGCGGGACCTTGAGCCAGGGAGAGATGTCTGGTGAAGGTTGACTAGTTTTGACGGATCATACCGGATTTCTCACAGTGCATTCCATGCCATCCGGAGGGGCACACGCAGCCGCTGAAGCGGTCACAGGTCCCGCCATTCTGACACTGGCACTGGAGGCGGCAATCTGCCCCAAAGTGGCCAGGGGTACAGGCTGGGAACAGAGGGGTTGTGGTTAGAGGGACATAGGCCAGGGGCAATGAGGGCACAGCTGGGGCCTGGGTGATGCCAGGCTGGGTGGAGAGGGCACGGGTGTGTCAACGAGAGCCAAAGGGGAGGGTCCAGGTCTAGTATGTGGCTGGCTCTCCGGGTCAGGGACTGTGGCTGGCAGGTCAGCCCATACCTTCCTGGCACTGGTGTCCTCTCCAGCCAGATCCACAAGAACAGCCATAAGGGTCTGGGAGGCAGAAGGTGAGACCCCGGCAGCCCGATGTGCCTGGACACTGCTCCTGGCAGCTCTGCCCAAAACGGCCCTCTCTGCAGGCTAGAAACCAGACGTGTGGGCACGGGGTCCACTGTCGGGCCTCAAAGTCCAGGTCCTGCCGGGCATTCTCACCACCCATGCTCTTGGTTCAAGAATCTTCCCCCGGCCAGGCACCGTCTCCCGCCGAGGTCCTAGCTCCCCATCCTCCTTACCTTGCTCACAGCGGGTACCCGTGAATCCAGGGGGGCACACACACTCGCCATCCAGGTCATGGCAGACACCTCCATGCAGGCAGCCTGGGCATTCCTTGGTACAGTCTGGTCCCCAGCGCCCTGCCCCACAGCCTGAAGGAATGTGCTCTCAGCCAGTTGCTGTCACCCACCTACCGGTGCTGCCGAGGACTGAGGCAGCCCTGGCGGCCCACAGGAAGTGCCCACGGGGCTCCCAGCCTCCCATGCCACCCACCACCTCTGCCCTCTGCTCCTAACCCCGCACGATGAGCCGGAAGAAGGCGCTGCCTAGGGGGCTGGCTTCCAGGTAGGTGGCACTGTAGATGCCGCTCGACGGTGGCTGCACATTTGGGAGCTGCAGCAGGAACCGCCCATCTTGGGCCTCATGCCAGTCCAGGGTATAGAAGTAGGATCCTGGAGGCATAAATGGGTCAGGGGCCTCAGCGCCGGTGACAGCCAGTGCCCAGGACACATCAGTGTGAGCCTCGTACAAGTGGCCAGAACTGGGCCGAGGCACCAGCCAGGATCTGTCCCCAAGCCAGAAAGTTGGCATACATCCTCTGCTCTATGCTCTACCAACCGCCAGTAAGTCACCAGGTCCTGCTCAGTCTGGCTCCCCCTCATCTCCTAAAGCAGTCCAGTTCTTTCCACACTCAAGGCCACCACCACCACCACGGCCTTCCAGGCAGTCTCTCTGCCTCCATCCCCGCCCCCCGCTTTCCTAGTCATCCTTCACTCAGCAGCCAGTGGGATTTTCCCCAACAGAAGCCTCTGCAGCACCCCCTGCTCAGACTCCTCCCTGGTTATTGGCTCCTTAGCACATGGTGTTCACCAGTCTGGCCACCGCTTGGCCCTTTGGCCTCATACCTCTCCACACCCTGCCTGATTCCTAACATTCCTGAGTTCTGGAACTGCTGGTTTCTCTCCTAGAAACACTATGGTATCTTGGCACTTCCTGCCTTTGCTCTTAGCCAGTCCTCCTCCTGGAATGTCCTTCCCTCCTCCTTTGTGTGGCTAATTCTCATGTCTCCTTCTAGGCACAGTTCAAAGGTTATCTACTTAGAGACTTCTCCCAGAAGCCTCTTCCTCCAGGACCTGCAGACCCAAATACTAGAATCCCTCTCCCTGTCCCACCACCTTTTTGCTCTTTGCCCAGGACTGGACTGTAGGGAGCCCAGGTCTACTTGACTCTCTCAGACCTCTCATTAGTTTAGGGGGCCTGGTGCTCAGGAGGCAAACCCCTTGGCCCAAGGGAAGGGTCCTCTTCCCTCAGGAGCCCAGGGAGGCAAAAGGCAGCCAAAGGGCTGTGGGTCTGAGGGCTGTCTTTGGGGCCACACAGAATATCGGCTTCCTCCCATGGGGTGGCCAGAGGGCCTGATAGGACCAGGGTGGGGGCAATCCTGGGCCGAGTTACCAGTTCCCTTCTTCCCCTTGGGGATTGCTGCTCTCTGCCAGGTGAGCAAATGTGACAGCATCTGCTAACTCCCCGGGGGGGGGGGGGGGAGAGTCAAAGGTGAGGATTTAACACAATGCTGATTTGGGTGTAACAGGGAAGAAGGCAGCCAACCCCAAGGCTGCTAGTCCTCCGGGTGCAAGAGGAGGAGAACAGCCCAGAGCTAAAGAGATGGGCACAGGCGCTTATCAAGGACCTGATCCAGGGCAGAGGTTGGTGGGGGAGAGGGTAACAGGTGTTTCATGCTGAAAGCTGTGTAAGTGGCTAACGCTGGGAAGGCGGAGGGCATGGAGGTGTTCAGGCAGGTAGGTTTACCTGCCCAACCCGTTCAGACACCCCTCTCACCGTTGCTCTTCCAAATCACATCTGTCTGCTTCTCCTTGTGCACAAGTGCGGCAAGCACGGCCGTGTCGCCTTTGTTCACCGTGTGTGTGACCTTGTCCGGGAGCAGGTGCGCTGCGGGGTGGAGGGTGAGGTCAGAGGTCAACGGCGCCCCCCCCCCCCATCCCGTCCCCGTCCCCGCCCCACGGGGCTCGACTCACCTCCCGGGCTGTTGTGCACGTAGAGGACGCGCGTGCGCCCCGCGCCGCCCACGCACGAGAAGACGCCCACCAGGTCGGAGGGCTGCGAGAAGCCGCGCAGCGTGATGCGGTGCGAGCCGTTGCGCACCAGGTGCGGGGGCTGCGCGGGCCGCGGCGTGCGCACGATGCGGTCGTCCTTCTCCAGCAGCAGAGGGGGGCCCCAGGCGTCGGCACCCCGGCCCGGCCCGGCCTCCCCGGACACGCAGGTCAGGAAGAAGCGCCGGGGCTCGACGAGGCGCAGGTCGGCCAGCAGCGTCAGGTCCACCGCGGCGCCTGCGGCGGGGACGCCAAGTCCTCCGTCCGACGGGGTCCCCGGCCCGCCCCGCGCTCCGCCGAGCGTTTCCCTCCCCTCCCTTCCTCTTTCCCGCCGGCGCACTGGCCCCTTCCCCCGCCCCCAGGTCTCTTCGTCCTAAAATCGAAACAAAGCCTCTTCTCTGGCCTCCTCGTGCCCCCACCTTCTCCTGCCAGATGGCTACCCTTTGCGGCCCAGCTTCGGAAAGAATGATCTATGCTCTCTGTCTCCGTTTCCTCACTTTTTAATTCCCTGGCAGCCCCCTTGAGTCCGGACCTGCCTCAAGCTGTTCCGCGGAGGGCAGCCGCTCTCCCTGCCCCCCACCAGAGGGTGAGGGCCAGGAGAGCCATGGAGAACAGAATCGCCTTGGAGAAAGCCCTCCCTTCCTCTGCAGACATCTAGACAGGCTTGTGGGGCTGGGCTTTAAGGTGGGGTCTAAGAGAGAGGTGGACTTCTGCAGCCGGGTGGTTGCGGGGCAGAAAGGAAGGGAGCCCCTCCTTTTCGACCCCTGCCTGGTAACTGCCAAGTAATTAGCTAGTTTAAATGCCACTTAGCTTATCAATTAATATTCTTCCAAAGCCTACCACGAATAAATGGAGTTAGCATTTACTGACCGCCCACCATATGCCGGAGCACCTGTTTCCCATTGGATCTTCACATCCCCTGGTGAAATTGAAGCCTTTCCATTTACAGATGAGGGTAATAGTAATTATTCTACAGGCTTCCTGGAGCAAGCTCATCTCCTCCCCTGGCTGTAACTATCACCTCTGAGTCAACAACCCTGGGACAGCCTGTCCGCTTGGGCCTGCGTTTGTGTCAGCTCTCCCCCAATACTGCTTCTCCCTCGTGCTCCCTGACTCAACAGACGGCACCAATCACCTGAGACACGAACTTTGTGGAGTCCTCTCATGTCCTTACTTTCACGATAATGCTTATTGGAGGCCAATTATATGCCAGGCATTTCATGTTCTTTCATTTTATCACAACTATTGTGGGTCATGGGTGTTATTACTCCACTTTTATAGCCAGTGAACGAAGCCTCAGAGACGCCACTTGCCCAAGGGCATACAATTAATAACTGGCAGAGCCAGGCTGCCTGACTGTAAACTCCACACCTCTAAGCGGGATGCTGGCTGCCGCAATCAGTCGCAAGATTCTGCAGATTCCATTTCCTTAAAGCCTCTTGACTTCACCCACGTCTCTCAGCCCACCCTTGTTTAGCCCTCACCCTTACTGACCCGGATCATCCCAATAGCTATACTCCTCCTTCCCCAACTCATCCTCTAAAGTGATCCATCTAAGACCTTGTGACTGCCTGGTCTGCAACCCTCCCACGGCTCCCCATTGCTCTCAGGATACGGGGCATGCCCTTGAGCCCCTTTTTTGCTCACACTCGGCCCCTCCTGCTGAGTTCCCTCCACGAAACTTCTCTCGCATGCGCTTCCATATCTCTGAGACTTGCAGCTACTGTTCTGTCTGCCTGGAGTGAAGGCCACTGCTCTTAGTGAAGGCTTTGTGGACTCCCTTGTCGTCTATTGCCCTCAAGCAGAGTAGCTGACTCTTTCTCAGTGCTCCTGTGGAGCTACTTGTGTCTGTCTCTATCCTTCACCCCATGTCCCACATCCCCGACTACCACTCAAAGACAGTCTTTGCATTCTAATGCTCTTTGGCCATAAGTGAAGGAATCAGCTACTACTTATTCAGGAGTCCTTACCTAACAACTGGGCATTGGACGCTGTGCATAAATTACCTCATTTAAACCCCATGACAGCCATAGGAGGTCAGCATCATATAATCTGTTGTATAGACCTGGAAGCTGTCTGCCTTTCAACCAATGGCCCATAGCACAGCTCCTGGAATATTGTTGGTGCTAGATAAATGTTTGTCAAATGAATAATTGAATGACTCCAACACACTGAAGCAACATATGAGCACCCACTGAAAACTGCAGGGCCCCCATCGGCCCTGCTGCTCTTTACTGATCCTAAAATCTAACTCAGTCAATAGCTGCTCTACTCCCAATTCTAGGCTACAATGGTTTCTAGTGCCTGGGTTTTAGAGGCCTTGATCCCACTTTCTAGCTGATTGGGGAGCGGATGAAGGTGATGACAGTGACGATAAGGTTTCCTAGGGGAAAATCAGGGCTTTGGGGGCTGGGGGGCATGGGGTGGCTTGGGGGAGACTTACCAACATGAGAAGCCAGAAAGAGGTTGGGGAGCAGCAAAAGGGGCCCCAGCCAGACCATACTCTGGAGGCTGACCAGGTCGGCCAGGACAAGCGGGGCCTCCGGTCAGCTATTCTGGGTCTGGCTGGTCAGCCTGTACTGATTAGTTTGTGTTGGTGCTGGGGAGGAAGAGGAAATGAGGTGGCTTGGGTGGGAGGGATGGCAGGGAAGGGGTGGGGAGGACTTATCCTGCTTCTGCACACCTCCCCCCCCCCCCAGTCCGGCCCCCACAAGGCTGGGGATGGGTGTGGCCTGGAAGGCCCTGGAATGGGGTCACTTGAGGTGGGGGAGAGTTGTAAGGACAGACCTAGGGACTGTTGGACCGATTTCCCATCTCCTCTTCTCCCTCTGGTCCTCAGTCTTGTAAGCAGGCAGGAGGCAGGAGGCAGGAAAGGGAGGAAGCCAGTGGCTTCCGCCTATTGAGGAGGGATGGGGGGAGGATATTGTTCTAGGGTCTCCCCTCCCCCCCAGCACATACACACAATACAGCCCAGGCAATTCCTCACGTATGTCCCCAGGACACAGTTACATGGGTGTCCCGGAGAGCCGTTCACAGGTGTAAAAGTGGACAAAGGAACACAAGAACTCCCACTCAGGGCAAGAAAGGCGCTTCGACTCTATCTTGTGTATGTAGAGTGGACGAGTTTTTCCTTCCAGGTTCTTTGGCTGTTCTAATAATTGATGTGAGACAGATTAACAGGACAAAAAAGTTTAATAACATGGATAGCTCTTGTATACACAGGAGTGAAGGGGTTCAGAACAAGTCTTCCTGCAATGTGCCTCCTTGGCATGATTATTTTGAGCTAAAAATATTTAAGACCCAGCAGATTCAGATAGCTCCCTTTCAACTGCCTGAATTTATATTGGAAAGGGTGCCTGTACCAGGAAGAAAGCTGCTAGCAGAGATTCATTTTTTCTTTATTTTTAATGTTTATATTTGAGAGAGAGAGAGAGAGAGAAGGTGAGCAGGGGGAGAGAGAGGAGACACAGAATCCGAAGCAGGCTCCAGGCTCCGAGCTGTCAGCACAGGGCCCGACACGGGGCTCGAACTCACGGACCGCGAGATCATGACCTGGGCTGCAGCCAAACGCTTAACCGACTGAGCCACCCAGGCGCCCCGGCAGAGATTCCTTTTTGCCTAAGAAACTTAACTGCATAACAGGCCACCCTTTCTTTAAAATTTGAGTTATAATTAATATAACATTAATATAATTAATGTACAGTGTTATGTTGGTTTCAGTGTTATGTTGGTACAACATAATGATTCAACAATTTTATCCATTATTCAGTGCTCCTCACGATCTGTGTAGATTGTCACCAGACAACATTATTATATATTGTTGACTATATTCCCCATGCTGTACTTTTACTCCCTGTGACTTTTTGTTTATAACTGGACGTTTGTACCTCTTAATTCCCTTTATCTATTTTATCCATCCCCTATGGCAACAGCCACTTTGTTCTATGCATTTGAGTCTGTTTCTTGTTTGTTTGTTTTGTTTTTTAGACTCCACATATAAGGGAAATCTTATGGTGTTTGTTTTTGTGTGACTTAATTCACTTAGCATAATACCCTCTGGGTCCATTCATGTTGTTGCAAATGGCGAGATCTTTTCTTGTTTTAAGTTTATTTATTTTGAGAGAAAGGGAGGGAGAGAGAGATTGGGAGAGAGTGCACGAGGAGGAGGGGGAGAGAAGAAGGGAGAGAGAGAATCCCAAACAGGCTCCACACTGTCAGCGCAGAGCCTGACATCGGGCTGGATCCCACGAACCGTTGATCATGACCTAAAGATCTCATTTTTTTTTTTTTTTTTTTATGGCTGGGTGACATATCATTGTGTATTTACACCACATCCTCCTTATCCATTCATCTGTTGATGGACACTTAGGTTGCTTCCATATCTTGGCTGTTGTAAACAATGCTGCAGAAAAAAATAGGGGTGTATATATTTTTTCAAATTAGTGTTTTCACTTTTTTGGGGGGGGAGGTAAATACCCAGCAGGACAAATACTGGATCATATGGTAGTATGGAGGAAGCTCCATGCTGTTTCCTACAATGGCCGCACCAATTTACATTCCTACCAACTATGTTCCGAGGGTTCCTTTTTCTCCACATGCTCACCAACACTTGTTCTTTCTTGTCTTTTTGATTTTAGCCTTTCGGACACAATGATATCTCATTGTGGTTTTGATTTGCATTTCCCTAATGACTTGTGATATTGAACATCTTTTCATATGTCTGTTGGCCATCTGTGTATCTTCTTTGGAAGAATATCTATTCAGGGCTTCTCATTTTTTAAATAAGATTCTTTGTGAGGTGTTTTTGGTGGTGTAGAATTTCTTTTTATAGTTTAGGTATCAACCACTTATTGGGTCCATTATTTGCAAATCTCTTCTCCTATTCAGTAGGTTGCCTTTTCATTTTGTCGATGGTTTCCTTCACTGTGCACATAATGGGGAAATCTTTGTTTTTCATTCGTCTCTTCTGCCTTCCTGCAAATGCCCACCTCCTCTTTGTATCCCAACCTTGCCTTAGCTCAGGATGTTATATAAACTTCAGCTACCTGGCTGTTCTTTGGGTCTCATATTTTACAGGGCTCCCATACATATTGTAAGTAAATTTGTTTTTCTCCTATTAGTCTGGTTTATGTCAATTTAATTATTCGACGAGCTAAAGGACCTAAAAGGGAAAAACATTTTCCACCTCCGCAGGAGAGACCCAGGAAAAATGAGTAACTCCTAGAAATGGCCAAAGCCAAATACCATCTTCAGGGTCGCCTGGGTGGCTCAGTCGGGTTAAGCGTCCGACTTCGGCTCAGGTCATGATCGCGCGGTCCGTGAGTTCGAGCCCCGCATCAGACTCTGTGCTGACAGCTCCCCCGCTCATGCTGTGTCTCTCTCTGTCTCTCAAAAATGAATGAACGTTTAAAAAATAAAAACCCTTCAGCTAAAGACAGAAGAGGATGCTGGGGGTGGCAAGTCAGTTATGGGAGACTACGAGAAAAGCACCGTAAACATGGGTAAGGTGGTTGTACAGATGTAAGTTTTTGCCCTCTGTTGATAAGAGATTCTAGAGATTGAGTCATTCCCTTATTCCTGGTACAATAAGAGGGAGACACTCTTATAAGTGGAGATTTTCCTTATCAATGTTAATCTCCTACTAAAAGAAACTTTTACTTAGTTTTTAGAACTTCACCTGTGTCTTCTGTTTCTTAAAAATGACCAGCTTTGGGGCACCTGGGTGGCTCAGTTGGTTAAGCGTCCGACTTCAACTCAGGTCACGACCTCGCGGTCCGTGAGTTTGAGCCCCGCGTCGGGCTCTGGGCTGACAGCTCAGAGCCTGGAGCCTGCTTCCGATTCTGCGTCTCCCTCTCTCTCTGCTCCTCTCCCGTTCATGCTCTGTCTCTCTCTGTCTCAAAAATAAATAAACGTTAAAAAAAAAACAAAACCCAAAAAAACCCGACCAGCTTCAATAATCGATATGCCAACGAGATAGATTTCAGGGTGGTATATTTTGCTTCCCTTCATATAGTTTTCTCATTTTACAGATGGGAAAAGTGAGGCCCGCATGGTTTGGGGGCACTCTGAGGTTGTGGCAAGGCTGGGACTTGAACTTCTGAGAGAGAACTTCAGGAGAGACTCTGCTGCTGTAGCATGAAAGGATCAGGGAAGATCCCCCTACCTCATAGGCCCGTAGACCCCGCTTTCCTAGGTGCGAGGCTGGGAAGGAGGAACTTTGGATGAGTCTCAGGGCGGGAGTGAGGTGGTTGATGTCTCTGACAAGTCTTCAGTTCATCTTGGTGCCAAGGTCTTTGAATCTGGCATGAGAAAGTTGCCAGGGAATGCCGGAGGAGCACTTTGGCAGGTTGTAGGCACGGTTCACTTTCGTGGAACATCTCCCTCGGTTCTGGGAAAACCTGGTGGGTCTGATAGCATGTTGCAAATGTGTGGAGAATGTTCTGGCAGCATCTCTGTTCTTCTGGAAAGTGACACAGATACTAGCACAAGTGTCTGCTCCGAATGGAGAAGTTTGAGCCTGTGACATGTGCCAAGGCTCTGGGCCCATCTGCCCCCCACCCCCCCCCCGACCCCCTGTGGGCTTTTCAGCTGGGAAACACACTCAGCAGTAAAGATCTGTAGATTAATACAGCACAAGTGGTGTGGACTTCATTTACAAAGATTTGTGTTATACAACAATGTCCTGGAAGTGGAAAAGTGTATTTTTACAGGTCTTGAAATCACGTTGCGGAGAATTTAGTGCACGTGTTGCCCCAGGGAGCATTGCTGCAAGTAATTTAAACAGCACCGATTTATAGACAGCGAGTCACACATGAAATATCCCTGCACAGACACGTTTTGAGTGCGTTGTTGTACGTGGATCTGCTGTTGCAATAGGCATACTTAAAACCATAATGCACATCTTCAAGCCTCAGCTGCTGGGAAGTCCTAGACTAGAAACAATGTTAACGCACATATGCAGCTCTACACATTGAAAGGTCAAGCCTTGAACCCAAACAAACTAAACTGATAACGAGAGAGCTAAACTAAAGATAATTTTTTTTTAAAGCACAGGAATAGCAGCATGACCAGCCCCACACAAGGCTGATAATTCACTGTTGACAAAGCTGCCTTCCTTCGAAAGGTGGGGATTCCAGCTGTTGGCATGGGGGCACATCCAGGAGTGTTGTCATGTTGCCAGGGGGTTCAGGGCAGCCGGGCTTCCTAGTGGAAAGCTGAAGTGGAGATTTTAGTGCCGTTTACATTGAGACTTTTAAACTCTATGTGCCAATTTTAGTTTCCAAACGCCAAGTGTTTGGGCCCTACAATTGCAGCATTACCGGTAAGAGACCATAGTTGGGCCAGAAAGGAAAGGGAAATGAAATGAACTATCATTTGCCCCTAATAACTGAAAAATGGACTTGTGTTTTTGGAGCTCTCAAGACCCAGTGGGGCAGCCTCATGCTCCACGGTAGGCTGTGGAGCTAAATAGGTCTGCAAGTGGGGCACCTGGGTGGCTCAGTCGGTTGAGCGTCCGGCCTCAGCTCAGGTCATGATCTCGCGGTTCGTGGGTTCAAGCCCCTCATTGGGCTCTGTGCTGACAGCTCAGAGCCTGGAGCCTACTTCGGATTCTGTGTCTCCCTCTCACTCTGCCCCTCTCCCACTTGTGCTCTGTCTTTCTCTGCCTCTCAAAAATAAAGAAATGTGATAAAAAAATTAAAAAAAATAGGTCTGCATGTGCTCAGTGGGGTCAGTTATTTCCAGCGATCGTGAAAATCACTGTGTATTTTTCATAGCGGATCTAGATTTGGGGCTGCTGCTTTTGGAGAAGTAGTCTCCCTTGGTCCTTTCGGGCTGCCATAACAAAATACCTCAGATTGGGTGACTTTATAAACAACATTTCTTACTGTTTGGGAGCCTAGAAGTTGGAGATCAGGTGCCAGCACTATCAAGGTGAGGGCTGTCTTCCAGGTCACATTCCCTCACAGGGCAGGAGGGGACAAGGAGGTCTTGCAGAACTTTTTTTTTTTTTTTTAACGTTTAGAGAGAGAGACAGAGACAGTGTGAGCGGGAGTAGGGGCAGAGAGAGAAGGAGACACAGAATCCAAAGCAGGCTCCAAACTCTGAGCTGTCAGCACAGAGCCCGATGTAGGGCTCGAACTCACGAACCGAGAGATCATGACCTGAACTGACGGGATGCTTAACTGAGCCGCCCAGGCGTCCCTCCCAGACCTTTTTAATAAAGGTATTAATCCCATTCATGAGGGCTCTGCTGCCATGGCCCAATCACCTCCAAAGCCCCACCTCCTCACACCCATTGGGCATGAGGATTTCAGCATGAATTTTTTTGGGGGCGGGGGGGGGGGGAACGGAAACATTCAGATCATAGACAGCACAGTCCTTCTCCAGGAGCAGGTTAATGAAACCAAGATGGGGACAGGGCAATAGCTTCACAGGAACCCATGCCTGCATCCACTTGCCTTCCAAGCCCCCTCCCGTGTGCCAGACCCTGTGCCACATGCTGAGGAGGCAGCCAACCACAAGGACAAACCTCATGCTTTGAAATGTGTAGCCTCAAAGGCAGCAGAGATCCTTTCATGGCAGAAACCCGAAGACTTGAAGCTTCAGGCCGTTTGAAGAACGGGAACCAACCCACTCTTTGGGGCAAGGCCCATGTTTTACTGGGGTTCCTATTAGAGGCTCAGTGTTTGATTCAGTGACACATGTAGTGATGTCTGATCCATACTGAGGTTCCTTTGGAATGATGTTTCTCTTGTGGGGAGGCTAGGTTCCAGAGTAACCGCTGCAGAACCGTAGGATCCGATTTGGCCCTGAGAATGCCCACCCCTGATTGTGCTACTTTCTTTCCTGCAGGCGCTAATAATTGCTCAGTCTGAGAAAAACGATAAGAGAAGCTGTCTTTTCCATTTTGACCAGAGGGACATAATTAACCTCCCCCTCCCCCCACCGACCACCTCTCCACACACACACACACACACACACGCCCAGCTACCGCCTGGCTACAGCATGTGTGTACTTCTTCAGTGACAGCTATACTCTTTCATGGCCTCCTGCACCTCTGATACACGAGCTTCAACTTCCTTGTAATAAATGTGCGTTTGTCATGTTGTATTATAACAGGGAAAGGCGTGGGGAGGGGCTGGGTCTTCCTTGGAGGGAATTTCCAGTTTCCATCACCCCACAAAGGGTGGTCCTCTCACAGGAACCCGGCACCAAATCAGCAGCCTGAATCGGAAATGGAGTCACCCCTGGTGGAGACCGGGGGACGCACTGAATGGTGTGAACGTTCATGGAGGTTCTCTCTGGGATCCACGTGGGGTTGAGAAAGAAGTGAAACCAGAAGGGAAGAGGTGAATGCCTGGACTCTGAGGTGTTTCTCTCAGAGAAGAATTTGTTCTCCACGAGTGAGTTATAGGAGCAGCAAGAAATACCTGCTTCAAGGTTGAAGATAGGCGAGGTGGAGTAGACTATGCAGCTTTTCAAATCACGGGACCATGGGGCGCCTGGGTGGCGCAGTCGGTTGAGCGTCCGACTTCAGCCAGGTCACGATCTCGCGGTCCGGGAGTTCGAGCCCCGCGTCGGGCTCTGGGCTGATGGCTCAGAGCCTGGAGCCTGTTTCCGATTCTGTGTCTCCCTCTCTCTCTGCCCCTCCCCCGTTCATGCTCTGTCTCTCTCTATCTTAAAAATAAATAAACGTTGGAAAAAAAAAATTAAAAAAAAAAATCACGGGACCAATGTGTCCTCCTACTGCGCATGCCTCATAGGCAGCCCGCGCTGCTTGCCATGTGGATTCTTTAACACCCGATGTGGTCTCCCCGTGCCCACAGGTAGAGCGCTCTGATGTCTCGCAGCAACATCAGATTGATAGAAATATTCCCGGATGCTTACTCTTGCTTTTTGCCCTTGTCTCCTGTGACACACTAGTCTAGTGGGGTAACAGACGAAGAGGGTTAGGGGGATAGGTGGCTGGGGTCAGAGCCAAGGTCTGAATTTGTTTTGATTATAGCATTTCTGGGGTATGACAGAGTCTATAGTGTGACTGTGTGAGTGGCAAGGAAGTGAGGGCCACAAGATAGAAGGAAGTCCAACAGGGGTATGGAAGGGTCACCTGTAAAGATATGCTCCTTTTTTTCCCTCACTGTTCAGAACATACTGTATCTTTACATAAAACAGACATATAAAGACTCTGCACTGGGCGTTTCCAACACAGGCCTTCCTGATTTGTGTACCACCTCTGTCTTGACTGTAAGACATCAAGAGTCTTAAACTATTTCAAGATGGAATTCTGTCCTTCCTACACAGCGGTTCAAAGTTCTCTTGGGGTATGATGGGAAGGACAGACCTCCTCCAAAATGATGGGGGTTGAGTTGGCCATGTTGGTCTCCTTGGCCAAGTATGACCAATGAGCGTCCTACTTGACCCCATGGTGCTCAGAGGACTCCAGACCATGGGAGACCTGCTGTATTTGCTTATTTGGGGCTGGGGACTGCTTTTCTCCAAGTTGGTCCATCTCCCGTCTTCCATTCTCTTCTGTGAATGGAGGTCGGGGGGGGGGCGGGGCAGGGAAGGGGAGGAAGTGGGGAAAAATAGGGAGCAGTAGACCACGTTGGGTAGTGGGCAGGAGACTGGGTGGGAGCTTAGTCTTAGGGACGAGGGCTGGCTGGCTGGTCAAGGCCCCGCTTAGATTGTACTTCAGATGGTGGTGGTCTTGGGGAAAATATCCTTTTCCCTCATCTTAGGTTTAAATCAAGAGACTACTTGACCTTTCACCTTGACCCTGTGAAGAAGTCGGGGATGGGGCTGGTGGCACCTGGCTGGGCTTCCTCAGCCTCAGAACTATGGGAAATGCTGGCACTGCCTATAACCGCAGCCCAAAGGCTCTTGTGACTCTTGTTCTCCCGAGCTGGAGGAGGCAGTGCTTTGTTTGTTTGTTTGAATAAATTGTACTTCTTAAAACCATGTTAGATTTACAGAAAAATGGAGAGGATAGTACAGAGTTCCCATGTATGCCACACTTAGTTTCTCCCCTACTATTAACATCTTACATTAGTATGATATATTTACCATAAGTAATGAGCAATATCGATACATTGTTATTAATTGAAGTCCATAGTTTATTTAGATTTAGTTTAGGCCTTTTTTCTGTTCCAGCATTCCATCCACGATACCACATTACATTTAGTTACCCTGTCTCCTTAGGCTCTTCTTGGTGTGACTGTTTTTCAGGCTTCCTGTTTTTGATGACCTTGATAATTTTGATCAGTACTGGTCAAGCATTTTGCAGGATGTCCCTCTATGGGAATCTGTCTGATGTTTTTCTCCCAAGTTGGCTGGGGTTACAGATTTATCACTGTTGATATTGACTCCGAGCACCTAGCTGAGGTGCTATTTGTCAGGTTGTCCCGTTGAATCGTCACTTCTTTTCCCGCCTTTCTGCACTGTCCTCTCCGAAGTCACTATATACAGCCCACGCTTAAGGAGGGGGGACTTCTGCTCCTTCTTCTTGAGACTTTACATAAAGTATTCAGAATTCTTCTGAAAGGGAGATATGTCTCTCTTCCCCTCCACTTCTTTGTCTAGGCAATTATTTATTTATTTATTTATTTATTTATTTAATAGTCTGTCCTTTATTTCCCCCAAGTTGTTCCATGACTCACTGAAAAAGCAACGGACATTCTGCTCAGAATCCTTTCCTGACCTATCCACCCATTCCCCCCCCTCCCCCCCAGAACGCCATCCTGGCCTTCTCTACCACTGTCCCGGTGTGGTCTCAGCCCCTCCACTTGACGGGATCTCCCGCACGCTTCATACGCCATCAGATGGACAATACTCCCTTTCCTGTGACCGGAGTTTCTCTCCATTTGTCTGTTTCTTCTGAATGAAGAAAAGCAATAAAGGTGGTTTGATGTCTGATCTTATTTATTTGTTCCTCTCACAACAATCTCATTTTTGACTGGACTCAGACTTTGAGGTAGAAGCTGTCAGAGAAGACAGCCTCCGTCTCTTGGCAATCTGTCCCTGGCGCTTTTCTTTGGCCTCCTTCATTCTGGCCAAAAGCTTAGCATCTTCTGAGCCTCTTCCTTGTTTTTCTTCGTGTGCTGCTTCTTCAAAGCAATGCGCCGACAAAGTTTGTGTTGGAGGACACATGGCGTAACAAGACGCTTTGGGTGCTTTGGTTCAAGGTTTCTTACCTTCTTTGTTTAGGGGCTTTCTCACAACATACTGGCGGACATCATCTTCCTTCGAGAGATTGAAAAGCTTGCGGATTCTGCTAGCTCTCTTGGACCCCAGGCGATGAGGCACGGTGGTATCAGTGAGTCCAGGAATATCCTTCTCCCCCTTTTTCACGATGACCAAGTTGAGAACACTGAGATTGGCATCCACGATGCAATCCCAAGCAGATTTGCGCTTTCTTTCTCCAGTACTCCGTGGTCGGTAGCAGGAATGCCCCTTACTCAGCAGTAGGCGGACACGGCCATGGGTCAAGACACCCTGCTTCATGGGGAAGCCTTGTTTGTCATTGCCACCACTGATTCGGACCACGTAACTCTTCCATTCTTCCCCTACAGCATCAGCAGCAACTTCTGTGGCCATTCGTACCACAAAAGTTACGAAGTTTGTGTTCATGGTCCACTTCAATGAGTTTCTGGCAGCCAGTGGCTGGGAAAGAGATGTTCAGCTTCATTGTGGTCTATGTTTATTTATTTTTGAGAGAGAGCGAGCACAAGCAGGGGAGGGGCAGAGAGAGAGGGAGACAGAAAATCCGAAGCAGGCTCCAGGCTCTGAGCTGTCAGCACAGAGCCCGACGTGGGGCTCGAACTCACAAAACCTGAGATCATGACCTGAGCCCGAGTCAGACGCTTAACCGACTGAGCCACCCGGGTGCCCCTGGTATCAGCCATTTCTGAGGAGCTGTGCTTTCTTTTACTTGAGAATGGCTTTAGAAACCAAAAGCTGGGCACCAGGTATGCTCATTGCTCCTGGGATATTGCTGCTAGACCCTCTCAGCCAACAGAGCAAGGAAATCTGTGTGTTTATACCAACTTGTGCATATACACATATCTATAAGTATTTCTATATTTAACGATTTGTATTTATATTAAGCTAAGTGTGAGTTCATAGGATGTCTCCAACTCAAATCCATTACTACATGGGTCGGGGCAGTGCTTTTTGTCTCAGAACCACCCCCTCCCCTGCCAAACCCAACATTCATCCCTATTGCTTGATTTGCTAAAAGCCTATTTTTCAGAAACGAATCACATCCGATAGTGAGAGATTGTCCATAACGAGAACCAAATGCACTTTATGAGAAAGATAAAAGGTTAACCCACGATTATCAGCGAATTCACCTCAAGTGTCAGATTTGTAAAAAGCCTACTTGAAAGACTTCTGGTAAGAACAGTCAGGAAAACTCTGAAACAGAAGACCAATGAAGGGTGTTCCAGCCCAATCACAACACGTGGCAGGTTGTATTTTCCCACACTGGCAGCAGCGGTATCTCCTACCCCACGTGTTTTTCTTACAATGTGACCTTGACATTTGCCCTCCTGGGAGGTGGGGTCATGTTTCCTCTTCTTGGCTTTGGAGGGGATGGAGTCATTGGCAGTAAGACAAACGCAGAGGATGCGATGCTGCCTGGGTCAGAAAGACTAGACAGCTTCTAGTTCCTGGGAGCACTTGCACTGTCACTCTGAGCTGCCATGTAAACCTTCCCGCTTCTCTGAAGCCACCATGCTGTGAGGAAGCCCAAACCAGCTCCTGTAGAGAGTCCACGTACAGAAACCTTGAAGTCACCTGATGAGAAAGAGATGGCTGGCCAGCCCCTAGCTGCTCCAGCTTCTCTCCTCCAACACTTTCCTACTTGTAGTTACTGTCTGGTAACCTAACTGTCTCATAAACCATCCAGCTGTGACTTTCCTCAATTCCTGACTTACAGAGACTGGGAGATGTAATACAACAATTTTATTTGGAATGACCAAGTTTTGGGGTGGTTTACTTCACAGCAATATTTGCCAGGATGGAAAACATATTACATACAAAAGTAAATTAAAATTAGTAATTAAAATAACGTGGAACTGGGACACAAACAGACCAATGGAAGAGAAAATCCAGAAATCGACCCAAACACATACAGGAACTTAGCATAGATTAAAAAGTGGTATTTCAAATCGGTGGGAAAAGTTGGCCTTTCTAATAATGGGTGTTGCAACAAATGGTAGCTGTATGTAAAAAAATGAAGTTGGACCTATAAATCATATATCAAGACAAACTCCAAATAGTCTAAGATTTAAATGTTAAAAATCAAGCCCACAAAAGAATTAGAAGAAAATGTGGGTGGATTCCCTTCTGACTTTGGATTGGGCAACCTTTCTAACTAAGCCTCAAAATCCACAGACCTTAAAAGAAAAGATTAATCAAATTTACTGTATATAAGAAAAACCTGAAAGGCAAAATAAAAAAAAAAGGGGGGACAAATGTCAAAAATATTTGTAATTCACACTGCAGATTAGAAATCAAAAACACATAAAATCCAATAGCTAAATGGGCAAGGACTATAAAAAAAGATAATATGTTAACTCACAATTTCATGATTATGAAAAGTTTATAGAAAATTAAATACAAATGGCCCTTTAAAATATAAAAATGTGCTCAGCCTTACTTGTAAAAAGAATAATTCAAAGTAAAACTCTTCTAAGTACCATTTTCATCCATCAGTTTGGCAAAAACAATCTTGACAAGGCTGTGGGGAAGTAGGTATGCTCACATACAATACACGTTGGAATAGCTCCCACGGAGGGCAATTTGGAAATATCTGTCAAAATCCCAAACACGTTGACTCTCCGACTCCCATTCTTGGGATCTAATCCTTACAGCGCTATATGTAACGGCAGAAGATCGGCAAACACCCAAGTGTCAGTCAGCATGGGACTGGGCCGATAGATTTTGAGGAAGCCATATGATGGAATATTCTGTGGCTATAAAAATGGTTGAAGAAACTTTAAGTCTATATGAGGCTCTCCACGACACACTAGTGAAAAAAATAAGACACCGAACAGTGTGTGCAATATGTTGGCTTTCGCGTACGAGAGGAGAAAATAAGTGTGCATATTCATAGTGCTTGTATTTGCATAAAGAAACTGGAAGGACATCCCAGAAATTCATAAAAGTAAGTACTCGGGGTGAGCAGAATGAGGTAGTTGGGAGCAGGGGGCTGGGAGCAAGCATCAACACTGCCCACCTTTTCCATTTTTCTGATCTCCGACCCACATTGCCTATTTGAGAACAAAGTAAAATTCACGTGACATAAAGGAATCCAGCTCTTCATATTTATTTCCTCAATTTGAAAAAAAGGCGAAAAGCATTCTACTATACATGAGACAACTGAGGAGCATGAATGTCTGGTTGTGGTATTAAGTACCACATTAGAGGCAGTGCTCAGCTGTAAACCAACCAAAGCATTCTTTTCTTGACTTTTATTTTAGGAAAGTTAAGGGCCCATTTCCTGTGGTCATCCCAAGGAGTTGGGCCCACCATTGTCCAAGTGACCCTCATGTTCAAGAGGGACAGAAAAGCCCAACTCTCCAAGGTCCACCACCTCCCTTAACAGGTCATTGAGACAACACGCTGATTTATGCCCCTTCCATGGTCTTCCATGGTGTTCCACGTGGCTTCTTAACCTGCACTAAGGGTTTTAGATTGCATGTATTTGCAGAAACATCTGACAGGCTCCTTTGAAAACGCCTATGAATTCGACTTCATTTTCTATGTAGACATGTTCCACAGTCTTCTTGCAGAAAAGGTGGTGGGATGGAGACCCATCTGGGTGAGATTGTTATGCAAATTACACACAAAACACTATTCGTGAAATTTAGGGCTGGGTGGGTCGACAGAGGGTAAAGAAGACGAATCCTTCCAAGTTGCCCCTCAAAACTGACATCAAGGCCACTGGAGTCAGTGTCCGATCGGCCTTCTCGTAAGTCGCAGAGACTCCTCCCAAGGAAATCTGCCAGACAAGGGTACATCACCTGGTGTCCATGCAATTACTTCTGAAAATACACAGCGTGAGGGTTCCATCTTTGCTTCTTGGATGTAAGTCAGGCTGTTATCTACAAACTGTGTGAAGTCAGTATGTGAAGTTGAATGCCGCTTTGTTTTCTGCACTGATGTTAAAGGAAATGGGTAGTTTCCACCCTGCCCTCCCCTTCGCATTCCTACGTTCTCCTGAAGCATGCCCTTGTGTATTGGCTCCTAGAATATTTTGAAAAGTATTTAAGATATTTCTTTGTTATGTGCAACCCCAAATGCTGCTGTTTTTATATATTCCATAAGTGCTTTATCTCTCTCTCCTCTTTGTCACAATTGCTTTTTGAAGAACCAAGTAAAATGTTGCCTAAGCAACTTACGAAGTTTTCTTTTGGTTGAAAGAAGCAACATGTTCACCCAATTCCTAAGTCCGTCTTTGCCTGAAATCGACTTAACCAATAAATCAGTCTCCATGTTGATAAGCAAAGAAAAAAAAAAGTCATTCTTTTAAGATTTTTTTTTTTTTTTTTTTGGTCAATCGGTGGAAACAATAGTAACTTCACTTAACTTCAGCAGCAACTGAAGCCGTGTTGTCAATTCAAAAACAGGTTTTGCTGTTCTTCCAGGAAATAACTGTATTTGGGAGGAAGTTTGTCAGCAAATGCTTCTGGAATGTCAGGCTGAGGCTGTGTTTCTGGAGTTAGCAAGTGAATGTGTGTGTGTTTTCACTCTGGGCTGAAAAGATGTGCCAGGTGTTTGTGACAAGCTGTGATGAGGACTGTCCATTGTATTCTTTCTCCTTGTTGGAGAAAGAAAGCTTCTGAGAACAAGCCCTTATTTAAAGGAAGCCCCAGTTAATCCAACAAGGCTTTGAATGAAGTCCCTTTCATGCAAACTGCTTCACGAAGGCCATTGGCCCCCACCCCTACCCCGAGAAACCCTATGAGGCCAGAAGCCGGAATCAACACCCCACAGAGGGTTCAGACAGTTCAGAAAGCTCAGGACTTACGTTTACTGACCTTGGTCAGAATGAAAATGGCCCAGTGACACAAGCAGCAGCCTTCTGTGGAACACCGACAGACCTCCATCACCATGACTAACAGTTATTAAACATTTACAGGTGCTGGTGAAGGTGCTGACGCCTTCTCAGGGGCTCTCTGCCTTTGCGGTAGGTTTCCTGATTGTTATCCCCATTTTTCCCGCGAGGAAATGGATGCTCCTTCACATTAGCCAGAGAGCTTAACTCTGTACCAGGCCTGCTGGACTGTCCTACTAGAGAGCAGGCAGGTTGAAGTCCCCGGCAGCATTCGCCGGGAGGCTGCTCCCGAGGGCCCGTGTCGCCCCCAAACTCCTAAAAACGATGTAAGAAAAGCCAACCCTTGTGTACCCTGAAAGGATTAGGGGTTTTACTCTGGAAAAATGAATTCAGGGCTGTGCTGGGTTATGATCAAGAGGGGGCCCGACGGAGATGGGCGGGCACGACTTCTCAGGGTGTCTGGCCTTGAGGGTACACAGGACCTGGTTTCACCCTCCTCACCCTGAAACCCTAGCACCAAGAGCACACAACACAAAAGACTGTTGTCCTTCTGCCTCAAACAATAGCACGCCTCCTTAGATTACAAAGCACGTTTTATGAGAGAAAGCTGCCACCAGGGGCCACAGCCACGCATCCCACAGAATCCACAGCCTGGGCGAGTGATGGGGCTGCTTCCCGCTTGTTCGATCTCATTTCGAATATTGTTTGAGGATAAGAGGTAATGACGCCACAAGGCCATTAGCTCGCATGATTCATTGGTGGTGACACAGGGGTGTCAAGGAAACGTCTGAAGGCAGGGCCCCGACTCCCACCCTTTTCTTGACACACTTTCCCCCTGAAGGCCCATCGGTGCTTTGCCAGCTCCATCCTGAGGAAGGAACGCTGGTACAACAACATGGGGCAACATGGGGCGACACGCCTCCTTTCAGCCTTAAGTGGCACCTGCCACCAGAGGATTTCCACACGGGACTGCCTCAGGACTCCTGGGTGTCTCAGGAGGGCTCCAGCTTTCCTCCCTCCCCCTTTCTTACCAGAGCCCCATGAGAAAGCGGGACTGTGGGAGAGATGATTGCTCCCCCCTACTGCCTGGGGAGGCGGGGCTGGGAGGGGACAGCAAGATGGGGCCGCTCTGTACAGCTGGTCTGCCACCTCTCGCCACATGTCATCCCTGACGGGGGTGTCCCCTGCTGAGTTCTGTCCTCCTGGACCCGGTTATTCCAGGGATAACTGATCACGGGGGGTGGGGGCGGGGGCTGCAGACTGCTACCTCCTTACACTGGGCACGTATGATCTCTAATTATATTTCAAATGAGGCAAGATGGGGCTGGCGACTTGGGAAGAAGAAGATGTTGGATTGATGTGGCAACCATCCGAGGTAATTATACTGGAGTTCCAGGGTGGTGTGGTTGGGGCTATAAGAAGCTTGGTAAAGCTCTCCCTCAGGGTTTCGTGGAATACCGTGACG
Source organism: Lynx canadensis (assembly GCF_007474595.2). Taxonomy (NCBI): domain Eukaryota; kingdom Metazoa; phylum Chordata; class Mammalia; order Carnivora; family Felidae; genus Lynx; species Lynx canadensis. The sequence continues at coordinate 33,587,365 of NC_044310.1, read as the reverse complement.
CTGGACAGGCTTGTCCGCCTTGAGGAAGTGAGGCAACTTTGGAAGGTCCCATCCATCTCCAGTGTTTCCCTGGTCTCAGCTCAGGATCTGGAAAGTTCTGCTGGGATATAGCCTTTGAGCTTACTTGAGTGAAGTGTGACTTCTTGATGATGGCCAGGTCAGAGGATTTGTTCCACCGAGCTTCGCTTTAAGCCCATTCCCCACTTGAGACTTGGGACTACTTCAGGGATGCTCTGAACGCTGGGCCATGTCCAGGAGGTCAGCCTCAGGAAAGGTGGAGGTTGAATGGAGGGTGGTCCTAAGGAGGTGCTGACTCCACCTCCAGGGGCTTGCAAGAAGAAGGGGTCCTCTGCCTATTTAAAGGGGCCATCTGTTCACAATAGAACAGGTTCCTGCATACAGAGGGCGAAGGGTTAACACCAATTCTTAACCTGGAAAGGCCCGGTGAGCCCCCCAGGAATTCCAGCTATTCATCCATCTGACAAGTTTTTGTTTTCTTTTCTTTTTTTTAAGTCGGCTTCTCAAGGCTGGGCTCAAACCCTGAGATCAAGATGTGAGCTGAGGGGCGCCTGGGTGGCGCAGTCGGTTAAGCGTCCGACTTCAGCCAGGTCACGATCTCGCGGTCAGTGAGTTCGAGCCCCGCGTGGAGCCTGCTTCCGATTCTGTGTCTCCCTCTCTCTCTGACCCTCCCCCGTTCATGCTCTGTCTCTGTCCCAAAAATAAATAAACGTTGAAAAAAAAAAAAAACCAAAAACCAAAAAAAAAAAAAAAGACGTGAGCTGAGATCAAGAGTCAGACGCTTAGCACACGGAGCCATCCCGGTGCCCTCTGCCAAGCTTTTATGGAACACCTACTACATGCAGACCTGTAAGCACATTTGTGACTGCGAGCACTTTCCTGCTCTCATCAGCTTCTTGAAGAGGGACCGCAACTACCCCAAGGCGAAGACCCCTGGGTCTGCCCTAGGGAGGGGCTGGGTCAGATGCACAAGGGAGTGGGTTCAGGTGGGGAGCAGGACACCTTATTCTTTGCTTGCTCAGCATCTGTTCCCTGTTCTATTAGCAGCACCCTCAGTTCCCTTTGGGAGATACAATCAAATCTTTGAAATGATGGTTGTCTGTCACTACAAATGACCCCTTGATGGTAAGTTGTACTCACAGGAACAGAGGGATCTAGTTGGGGTATAACTGGAAAGGTGCTGGACTTGGAGCCCGAAGACCTGGGTTCGAATCCTGTCTCTTCCATTTACTAATAGAGCTATTAGCATGTTATTATAGACCTCTGCCTAGCAGGTTGAGTTAACGTGCTTCAGGGAACAGTGAAACCACCAGTGGTCTGTGCCCCCCCCCACCCCGAGGATCACTCCACGGTTCACATCCTAGGGTGTATCTGTATTAAGACCGGCATCCGCTGGGCAGCCCTCACTTCCATGTGCCACATGCTGGCCGCATCCTATTTTTTCAACCCACTCTCTCTGGCACAGCAGCAATTGCTCCTAAAATCCATCTGTCCTCCCACTTTTCCAGGGCTCCTCACACCTCCCGTGCCTGGTCCTCACTTCCCTCTTTACCCTGCCCGGATTGCACGGGCCGTCATGGCAACCACTCCCTTGCCCACGGCTCGGCTCTCTTGCCCCTCTCTGACTTTATCAGTTTTGCCAGGCAAATCCCCAATCCTGGCCAGACCAATTCTCTGTCCTGAGCCCCAGGATGACGAATTAACACCTTCTCAAACCCTGGAACCAGCACCGCCACCCGCGCTCTTCACTCTGAGCTGATGACATTGCTTCCTGTTTCTCTGGAAAAACAGAAGCCATCAGAAGGAAACTCCCTAAGGCTCCCATCATTTCACCAGTACACTTCACTTCGTCACAGAGACTCTCCCTGCTCCTGTCCAACCCCAACCCTCCACCTGTACACTTGACCCCACACCCTTTGATGCCTTAAGGACTCTCACTACCATTGTCCCTTCTCTCTGTGTCATCAATTTCCTCTCTCTCCTGGATTACTCCTATCAGCATACACATATGGTCTAAAAGCCCCTAGCCTTAAAAAAAAAATCCTCCCTGGATCCCACACCTTTCTCCAGAGTCTGCCCCACTTCTCTGCTCCTTTTACAGCAAGATTCCTTGAAGGAGTTGTCTTGTCTTCGTCTGCTCCCACACTCATGCATCGCTCATACATCACACATCATGCCCAGCTGGGCATTTGTCCCCACCATGCTGTGAAATTGCTCTTGTCAAGGTGGCCAGTGACTGCCACATGACCAATTTCAAAGTCAGTTCTCAGTCCATAGATTAACTGGCCTATCATCAGCATCTGCCGTAGCCAACCAAGCTCCTGCCCTTGAAATGCTTTCTTCTCCAGTTTCCCAGGACCCCACCCCCCACCCCCCATGTCTGCCTCCTACCATGCTGGCCACTCCTATCCTCCTTCCTTGCTTCTGCTCCCCTCTTTGACCTCTGTTCCCTGCATGCTCCAAGGCTCAGCCCTTGGCCCTCTTCTCTTTCCACACTTCCCTTTGGGGATCTCATCTAGACGACTGACTTTAAAAATCATCCACATTTTGCTGGTTCTGAAATATGTATGTCCAGACCTTACCTTCCTGCTGAGTTCAGGATAGTTTGTGGTACCGCCTACCTAGGACACGACCTGGATGTGTCATGGGTGTCTCACAACAAACACGTCCACCACTGAGGTCCTGACTGCCCTCCCAAACCTGCTCCTTCCAGAGTCTCCTCATTTCAGTCGATGACAACTCCATCCTCCTACTAGTTGCTCAGGTCAAAACTTTGGAGTGATTCCTCATTCCTTTTTTTTTTTAACCCCTCAAACCTCACATCCAGTCAGAAAAATCATGTCAACTTCAGAATATGTCTAGAGTCTGAGCACCTCTCATTTCTTTTATTTAAAAAATTATTTTAATGTTTGTGTGTGTGTGTGTGTGTGTGTGAGAGAGAGAGAGAGAGAGCGAGAGAGAATGAATGGGGGAGAGGCAGAGAGAGAAGAGGGAGACACAGAACCTGAAGCAGGCTCCAGGCTCTGAGCTGTCAATACAGAGCAGGAGGCAGGGCTCAAACCCATGAACCGCGAGACCATCACCTGAGCTGAAGTCAGACGCTTGACCGACTGAGCCACCCAGGAGACCCTCCCCGTTTCTACCGACTACTCTGATGCCACATTGCCTCTCTCCTGCTTGATAGAAATAACCTCCCAGCTGGTCTCCCTGCTGCTACCCTGCCCTCCTCTAGTCCCTCCTTCACATAGAGTGAAAGCAGTCCCTCTCACCCAGGGAGGGAAGGATGGGGCCCCACGTGAGCTGGCCCCACACGCCCCTCATGCAGCTCCTTCTGTCCCTCCCCACTGACTGCACTCCCTCCAGCTGGCCTCTGTTCTGTTGCTTGAATAAGCCAGCCAGGCTCCCACCTCTTGGGCTTTGTTCTGGCTCTTCCCTCTTTCTGGAACGCTCTTCCCCCAGATATTGGCATGGTTGCCATCTCACTCTTAGATCTCAGCTCGAACATTCCCTCTTCAGTGAGTCTCCTCCTGACTGTCTACTGTGCAGTAGCAGTCACCTCTACAGCTCCCTATCACATGAAGCTATTTGACTTTTTTTGTTTTAATGTTTATTTATTTTTGAGACAGAGAGAGAGACAGAGTGCGAGCAGGGGAGGGGCCGAGAGAGAGGGAGACACAGAATCTGAAACAGGCTCCAGGCTCTGAGCTGTCGGCACAGAGCCTGACACTGGGCTTGAACCCACGAACTGTGAGATCATGACCTGAGCCGAAGTCGGACGCTTAACTGACTGAGCCACTCAGATGCCCCTAAGCTATTTTACTTTTCATAGCACTCACCACTATCTGAATTAATTTATTTCTTTACATGGGTATTGTCTGTCTTCCCAACCAGAATGAAAGCTGAATGGTGGTGGGAACTTCGTCCTCAGTTGTAGCACTGAGCCTACCACATGGTTGCCAGGGATGCCATGGAAGGTTGTAAAGGTTGTTCACTGCATCAGAGCTCCTGGCTGGGGAGCGGGCGCTGACATCTGGCCTGTTCTCTGCTCTCCATGCACTGGGGGCATCCAGCAAGTTGCCTTCTGCTATTTTGCAGTATGTGCTGTATGGGCTGGTTGTGGCTCTGTGATGGGTGTTCAATAAATATTCATTGAATACATGACTGATGGATGTGCAGACGCTGTCTCCTTCTGTAGGGCTTCACGCAAATTACCTTCTCAGAGCCTTATTTTCATCATCTGTTAAAGGGATAATTAACATCTATCTCATAGTACAGCTATGAGGTTTAAATGAAATAGTTTATTAAAAATCTGGCACAAGTGGGATTTGTGGGAATACCCAGAACAGGCAAATCCACAGAGACAGAAAACAGATTAGTGGCTGCTGCAGGCTGGTGGGATGGGAAAATGAGGAGTGACTACTTAATGGGGTGCCGTTCTGGTGTGATGAGAGTGTTTTACAACTAGATAGCTGTGCTTCCGCAACATTCTGAATGTACTAAATGCCACTGAAGTGTGCCCTGAAAATGACTAAAATGGTGAATGCTTTTCATGGGAATTGGGTTATGTTACACGAATACCTCAATTTAAAAAAGAACCAAGGGCGGGGCGCCTGGGTGGCTCAGTCAGTCGAGTGACCGACTTCGGCTCAGGTCATGATCTCACAGTTTGTGAGTTTGAGGCCCGAGTTGGGACTCTGTGCTGACAGCTCAGAGCCTGGAGCCTGTTTCAGATTCTGTGTCTCCCTCTCTCTCTGCTCCTCCCCTGCTGGTGCTCTGTCGATCTCTCTCTCTCAAAAATAAATAAACATTAAAATAAATAAATAAATAAAAAAGAACCAGCACTGGGACTGGTCGGTCCCAGGTGGGGACTGGTAGGTGTTCAATGATTATCTTTTGGATCCTAGGATTTCCTGGATTCAAAGTCAAAGCAAGAGCCCAAACCTTCCTTGGCCCCTCACTGCCCCATCCGGGGTAATAATCACTTTCCTCTCATTCATTCATTTCAGAAGCATTTATTACTGCCCTTTTAGACTTTGGGGATGTGGAGAGGAACAGGACGGACACAGACCGACCCCGTGTTTACTGGTTCCTAGGGAGGTTGGGGGCACGGTGGGTCCTAGGAATAGAGAACAGTTCGGACTGGAGCTGGGTAGGGAACAGACAAGGCAGGAGAGTTCGGAAGGGGCCAAGGGCAGTAGGACTTCAACTCCGTGCTAAGATATTCAAGGTCCTGCATGAACTGACCTTCACCTTCCAGGCTCCGTTCTACCATGCTGCACTTGCAAACCCCTGACTGTAGCCCTTGCTCTGGCTGTGCCCTGTGGGTCCCTGTGAATTCTTGTGCCTGCATGGTTTAACTCGTCCTCGTAACACTTTCTCCTTTAAATATTTACTGAGAACTGCCCTGTGCCAGGTGCAGGGAACCCAGAGATGTCAAAACCTGGCTCCGCTTTCACTCTACAAAAAGAAGAGGCAGCACAGGGGGTGCTCAGGACAAGAAGGTGGGGCTTGCAGGGGGGAGGCGGTGCTAGTCTGGGAGGACTGGGAGCTCACCGAAGGTGACTCTTGAGCTGGGTTTATTTATTTATTTATTTTTATTTTTAATTTTTATAAGTGTTTATTTTTGAGAGAGAGAGACAGAACACGAGCTGGGGAGGGGCAGAGAGAGAAGGAGGCACAGAATCTGAAGCAGGCTCCCAGCTGTCAGCGCAGAGCCCCGACGTGGGGCGGGGGCGCTCGAACCCACAGAGCAATGAGATCATGACCTGAGCTGAAGTCCAACACTTAACCGACTGAGCCACCCAGGCGCCCCATTGAGCTCGGTCTTAAATGACAAGGAGGCACTAGGCCTGGGGAGGAGGAGTAAAAAGGGAGAGGTTGAGGCTCTCTGAACTCCCAGTATCCTCTGAGATCCAGATGAAGGCTGGACGGATGGCTCCATCCCGGTAAACACTCTCGCACACAAGAACTCCCCAAGGGCACAGATACACTCCCCATTTACCTCCAAGGGCACAGATACACTCCCCATTTACCTCCACACCCCTCTATCCGCCCCCCCCCCCATCCTCCCCTCAACTCCTGCACAGGCTCACACACATTTTTGCAGGCAACTTTGAGCGTCCTTGGTCCCCGCGGCTTTGCCAGGGAAGAATTCCCACCTCCTCCCCTCCACTTCCGGCCCACAGTCTTCCCAGGCCTGCAAATCTTCCTCTTCCAACTCTGGACTTTGTACCCGTCACGGGAAATTCACTAGCTTATCAGGGCCGTCAGCCTGGGCAGTTGCCTGCTGAGGTGTCTGCTCGCCCGCCCGTTCTAGGGCCCGCAGGACCCCTCTCTGGATCCCAGCTGCACCAACACCCCTCCCCTCCCCCCACTTTCTGCACCCGGCGCTGGGGGTGCAGGTGGGGCGTGGGCCAGAAGGTTCACTGCAAAAGCTTGGGGTGAAGTGCAATTAGTCGTCCTGATTGGAGGCGTTGCCTGCAGCCCAGCCCTCCGCCCTCCCTGCGGATTCAGCCCCGCCTGCCGGCTGCGTCCCCAGGTGAGTCAGGTGGTGGCTTTGGCCCACCCACCTGTTCTGGTTCTGCCCGCCCCAGCCGGAAGCTTCATCCAAGGACTGTGCACAGTTCCTACAGGTGGGGAGCAGAAGGGGAAGACCTTGGGGGGCCTGGGAGGGGGATCCCACAGATTCCTGAGGGCTCCTGGGAGCAGAAAAGGAACCACAAAATCAGAGTGGGGTGTGTGTATCTGTGAGATCAGAGGGTGTGTGTTTGTCGGTGGAAGAGATGTGGGGGTAGGGTGACAGCCCGTGTCCTTGGGAAGAATTCACAGGGACAGAGCAGGCAGGAGAAGGAGTAGGGTTAAATCTTACAGACCTCAAAGTGAATACAATTCACTTCCAGTTAACAAAATCTTATTTTGCGGGGATCCAGTGCCTAGCGTGGGGCCCAGAGTAGGCATCCAATGAGTGAATGAGTGCTTTAGCTCTCCTTTCTTTACAAAAAAAAAAAAAAAAAAAGTTTATTTATTTATTTTGAGGGTGGGGGAGGAGGAGAGAGAGGGGGAGAGAGAGGGAGAAAGAGAATCCCAAGCAGCCTCTGCACTGTCAGCGCGGAGCTTGTTGAGAGATTATGACCTGAACTGAAATCAAGACGGAGTTACCCAGGCGGCCTTAGCTCTCCTAATACCCCGCTTCACTCTCCAGCTCGCCCATACTCACCTCTCACCCAGACTGAGCTGCTGAGCACCAAGCTGTCTGCCAGAGCCCGGGCACATTTTAATCGGCTCGGTCCTTGCCCCCGGGCAGCTGCCCATCCAGTAACTGGCCAATCCTGATGGGTGGTTGACTGGGTAGGCCAGTGAAGGGGTCATCCGAGGGGTCAAGGGACAATCTCATAGGCAAGTGTGGTTTGGTTTGGCCTTGGGGGATGGGGAACTCAAAATACCGAGGAGGGGTGTCTGGGAAACAAGAGAGTGGGTGAGGTGGGAGGTGTGTGTGGGTGGAGCATGGTGGGGGGGGTGGGGACTGTGGAGAAGACAACATCGGCTGCAGGGCCGTTTGCTAGATTGTGCAGCCTTGAAGAACATGCCGAAGAATCTGTGTATAGCCCCGAGGGCCTGGGGAGCTCTGGAAGGATTTTTAAGCGGGAGAGTGATGGGATCAGATTTGGGCTTTAGGTCCACCACTCTGGGAAGTGGACTAGAGGTGGGGAAAGACGGGATGGCGGGGGGGCATTGTAAGAGTCAAGGTACAAGATGAAGGTGGCTTGGACTGGGGCAGTGGCTGGGTGCAGAGGAGGGACAGAGCCATTCCGGAGATACTTAGTTCCAGGAAGAACTGATGGGGCTTGGTGACAGGTTGGAGGTGAGGAGGGAGGGTATCATTAAGATATCAGCATTAAAGAATATATGGCAGGTACTCCCCTAAACCAGATGCTTCTCTCCTAGGTGCTTTCCTAGCCTGGATCCTCCTCCCCAGGTACTCCTCTGATTGAGGTGGTCCACCCGCAATAATCTCCAGTCCTAGCTGTTCCTCTGACAGGTACTTCCCCAAGTACTCCTCAGACTCGGGTGTTGCTCCTCCAGACATTCCTCTGACTCAGCTGCTCCTCCTACAGGTATTCCCATGCCTAGATGGTCTTCTTCCAGATACTCCCTTAATTCAGGTTCTCCTCCCTAGCCCTAGTGGTTCTTACCTAGGTAATTTCCTGATCCAGATGATCTGCATTTGGCTACTCGCTGAAACTGCTTCCCTCTGGGCAGAGGTGGATGGACAAGGGATGTGTCTGAAGAGCTGAGGGTCAAGGTGGGGTGGCAGGGGCTCCTGCCTGAGGAGGAGAGGGGCCCCCTGCCTGGGTAGGGACAGGCACCGTCCTCCACGTGTGGTCTCTACTTTTGTTCATTAGCTCTCAGCCATTGCTGTTGTCTGGCCCCTGGGAGCCAGAACTGCCTCTGTCCCATCTTCCCAACCTCGGCCTGTCAGGCAGTGTAGCAGATTGGGCTCTGGGCCCCGGTGTCAGAGACCTGGGTTCAAGTCCCGGGACTTTTGTCCGAGTTGGTTCACCCCTCTGGGCCTCCGAGTCCTCATCTACAGAGAGAGGATAATGTTTATACCCACCTTACAGTGTTCTGTGAGGACATCCCGCCCGGTGCCTGAATCATACGTAGTGCTTAGCGAGTTCCAGCATGGACTTATTTGTTTCAGCTGCTTTCTGAGCTGGACCCTACAGTCTTCCCTTACAAACAGCCAATTTCCAGGTGCTCAGCTCCTCTTTCGTGCACAATCGGTTATGGTTAATTGTCCAGTGCCCAGAGTTGGTGCAGCGCCCTAACATGGCTGTGAGTCTGCCCTGGAATGTGTACCTGTGGCCCCCCACGACACCTGCACGTGGTGTACATGTTCTAGGACTCTGTGCTCCAGGGCTGCCTGGCATCTGGGGCATCTCCTCGGAGCTACGGCTCTTCTGGCAGAAGCTGAGGCTCACCGGTGTCTCCAGGCCCCTTCATGAGTGAGGCAAACCAAAGTGAGTGAATGGTAAGGGGGTTGGGAGAAGGACCCTGTCCCCACACCTTTCGGGCTCCCCAGGGAACCCATCTGGGGCCCCATGCATAATGCTGTCCCTTTCTCTGCAGCCACTGTGGGGCCCTCAGAGCTCTCCACGGCATCAGCCATCTCCCCTGGGCTGGGCACTGGGGCCCGGGCATGGCCTGTGCTGGTGGGCGTCGTGCTGGGGGCTGTGGTCCTCTCTCTCCTCATCGCGCTTGCTGCCAAGTGCCACCTCTGCCGCAAATACCGTGCCAGCTACCAGCACCGCCCGCTGCCCGGGACCGGGAAGGGTGTCTGTCCGGAGGTGGGCGAAGAAGATGACGATGGCTTCATCGAGGACAATTACATTCAGCCTGGGGCCGGCGGGCTGGGGACAGAGGGCGGCAGGGACCACTTTTCCTTCTGAGCCCCCATCTTTGGTCACCCCCCACCCATACCTGACAGCTGAAGGATAGTGGATACCACAGGGAGACCGTGAGCCTCAGGGACGGAGGTGTCTAGGGCGCAAGGGCTCACCAGGGGTAGAGCAGTCCTCCCTTCCCTGACACTGCTGCTGCTCGAGTGACAAACTTTCTCTTGCTCAATCACCCTCGATGACTCCCTGCTGTTCTCAGGACAGCTACCAAGGGCCGGGCTAGGGAAATAAGGCCTCTGTCACCCTCTTGGTTCCCTTTCTTGCCTTTCCCAACACCACTCCCTACTAAAGTAATTATTTGTTTTTCCTTCTCTCCTACATGGTGTTTCTCCATGCACTTTTTGGTCACACTCTCTCCCCGGCCTATACTGCCCTTCTGTTCTTGCCAATCCTCCGTGACTGTGATGAAAGTCCCTGGTCCATCGACTCCCTGTAGCCCGTCTACCTGCCAGCATTTCAAATGAGCCCGATGAGAACATTTTAGCAGGTGCCAAGCAGTGTGCCAACTTTCTTGTTGAAAATTTTCCCTATCAATAAAGTGAGTCATCTAAACGGTTACAGTATATTACACTTTCCACGGGTATTAATAAATATATTTTCATTTTAAACAAAAGTAAAAAGGAGTCCCTGCTTCTCAGTTTTCCTGAGTTGGAACCTGTGCATAAAAGCATTCCTTCTCATAGCTGGATAGAACTGCTCGGATGTCCCCTCCTCCGGGGGACGCCTTTTGTGAGCCCCTCCGTCTCATAACACCCCGTGAGTTTCTCTACTATTCTCTTGTCATGGTTTATATTATTTTATATTTTATTTTATTTTATTTTATTTTATTTTATTTTATTTTATCTTTTTTATTTATTATTCTTTTTGCCACGGTTTATTTTAATCTGTATTGCAATTTGCACCTACCCCTTACCGTGCCCGTCCCCACAGTTAGACTGTGACCTCTCTGAAGACACAGGCTGTGCCTCATTCTGTGTTCTCATTCTTGCACATGGCAAGAATGCTAAATAAGTATTGGTCGTTTGTTTAATTACTGCAGGCTGAGGAATGAGTAGATGAAAGGTGAGGGAGTGAGGCGACCGTGGAAGACTTGGTCAAGAATGGATGAAGAGGAGGAGGGCCGGGTCATCCTTGCTGTTGGGGAGATTGGGACGAGGGAGGCAGCTTTGTGTTTTTTTGTTTTGTTTGTGTGTGATTCAACAGTTCCATGCATTAGTCAGTGTTCATGTACTGATCGTTGTATCCTAATCCCCGTCCCCTATTTCACACACTCCCCACCCACCTCCCTTCTGGCAACCATCTGTTTCTTCTCCGTAGTTCAAAGTCTGTTTCTGGGTTTCCTTTTTTCCCCCTTTGTTCATTTTTCTCTTAAATTCCACATATGAGTGAAAGCACATGCTATCTGTCTTTCTGTGACTGACTTATGTCACTTGGCATTATACTCTCTACCTCCATCCATGTCACTGCAGATGGCAATATTTCATTATTTTTGATGGCTGAGTAATATTCCCTTGTGTGTATATACCATCTTCTTATCCATTCATCTATTGATGGACACTTGGGTTGCTTCCATGATTTGGCTACTGTAAATAATGCTGCAATAAACATAGCGATGCACACCTTCTTTCAGATTCTTTGGGTAAATAGGAGTGGAATTACTGGACCATAGGGTAATTCTATTTTTAACTTTTTGAGGAATCTCCATAGTGGCTGCACCATATCACGTTCCTACCAACAGTGCACAAGGGTTCCTTTTTCTCCATATCCTTGCCAACACTTGTTTCTTGCGTTTTTTATTTTGTTATTTTATTTTATATTTTTTAATGTTTATTCCTTCTTTGAGAGAGAGAATGAGAGAGAGCACGAGTGGGGGAGAGGCAGAGAGAGAGGGAGACACAGAATCTGAAGCAGGCTCCAGGGTCTGAGCTGTCAGCACAGAGCCCCACACGGGGCTCGAACTCACGGACCACGAGATCACGACCTGAGCCAAAGTCGGACACTTAACTGATTGAGTCACCCAGGGGCCCTGATTTTATCTTTTAATTTTTAAAATTTATTTTGAGAGAGAGAGAGGCAGAGGATCTGAAGCAGGCTCTGCACTGACAACAGCGAGCCCAATGTGGGGTCAAACTCACGAACTGTGAGATCATGAGCTGAAGTCGGACACTTAACCAACTGAGCCATCCAGATGTCCCTGTGTTTTTTATTTTAGCCATTCTGACAGGTGTGAGGTGGCATCTCATTGTGGTTTTGATTTGCATTTCCCTGATGATGAGTGGTGTTGAGCATCTTTTCATGTGTCTATTGGCCCTCTGTCGGTCTTCTACGGACGAATGTCTGTTCATGTCTTGTGCAAAACTAAAAGACACCTGAGTGGGAGGAGAGATTTGCAAATGACATATCTGATACAGGGTTGGCATCCAAAATATATAAAGAACTACAACTCAACACCAAAAAACCAAATAATCCAAGCAAGGGAGGCAGTTTTAAGAAGGGACAAAGTTAAGCTTCTTTTCAGTTGCAAGCAATGGGAGGAGAATTGAAGGGACAGCTGACTCAGGAGGGCAGGAAACAGGTGGCTCTAGCAGCCTGAGGACAGGAATGGTACCTTTTGTGCTCTGTCACTTGTGGGCGTTAATGACACTCCATGCATGGGACTCCTGAGTTCTCGATGGCAAGTTTCAAATACTCCGGTGACAGAGTCTCATCAGCCCAGTTTGGGTCAAATATCCACCACTGGTCCAACCCATTGTGACCAGTAGCAGGCTTCTATAGTGCAAATGTGATTTGGGGAGGCTGCCTGTTGGTTTCAGGTCATTCCCAGACAAGGGGAAGTCATCAGGAACCAGGCGGCCACCCCACACATGCTCACTAAATGCAATGTTAGCCTCTGAGGAAAGAGCCAGCAGAGAAGGAGGGTGAGGGCAGGACTGATACAGGGAGGAGCTTGAGAAAAAGGCAGGAGGTCAAGGGGGGCTGCAGTGGAGGGTCAAGGGATGCCCTCGGCAGTGGTGAAGTTGAAGGGTGGACCAGATCAGCTAGGGCCATCATGCCAAGATAGCTTGCACATCAACATGAGAGCATCTGAGGCTCATCTGTGGATGTTTTTGGCCAGGGAGTGAGGTAATCATGATAGAAAAGTCATTCTGGATGCTGTGCCAATGGGTTGGAGGGGAGACACCCAGAGAGAGGTGATAAGACCTGCCTAAGCTGAGGCAGGGAACAGAGAGATTCCAGAGACACGGGGGAGGCAGGGTTGGTGGGCTTGCTGGCTGCTGGCCGTGGGAAGTAGAAAGGAGGCAACGAGGTTGCCCTGGTTTCTGGGTGGGGGGCTGGGCACCCTGAGGAGGGGCAGGCTTTGCGGGAACAAGGATTCAATGCCTGACGTGCAATTTCCAGGGGGAGAAGTCTGGGGACAGCTGGGTGCACCCGGGAGGACTCTGGTCTGCAGAGTGTGTGTTTGGGACTAGTTGGCAGTGGGGTCACCAAGAGCCAGGAGTGAAGAAGATCAGGAGCCTGGGTGGAGTTGAGGAGGTTCTGAGGACTAAGCAGGGAAACACTGACATCTAAGGGCTTGTCAGCAGTGGAGGACGTGGCAGAGCCTAGAGCCCATGTTCCCAACCCCAGCAGTTGTTCCTGAGTCCAGAGACAGTCTGACTCTTGCAGGTCTGGCAAGTTCCTGTGTCTGGGACAGCAGCATAGGCTGCCCCAGCCCAAGACCTTGAGGAGGACGTTGAGGAGCAGAACTAAGGGGTGGAGGGCATGTGTTGAACAAGGGAGGAGCTGCTGGAAACTCAGCTGCTGGAAACTTTACACTCCCTCAGTGCCCACCTGGGGAGCGGGCGGGGTGCGGGGCGGACACTGTCCTGCCTGCAGTTCTGGGCCTGGAAGCAGCTCAGCTGTCCCCGTTGTCATGTATTCTTTGGGACCCGAGTCAGAGCCTCTGAGGGATCCAGGCAAGGGAAGGGCTTGCTTTCCCCGAGCCCAGCACCCAGCCAGGGTCAGCAGGGAGGGCTTCTTCTAGGAACCCACTGTGGGCATCATGCCTGGCTGAGCAGGCCCCTGAGTAGGACCTTGGACCCTGTCCTAAGAGGCCTTCCTAGATTCCTCTGAGGAGTGATTTCCACTGCGCTCTGAGTGCTTGAGCCCAAGCACAAAGAGGGAGCATGATTTGGGCCCACAGGTTCAAAGCTGAGGGATCCTAGACTTTGTGGGATACCTGGGACTCAGCCAGACCTCTCTCTGGTCCTCCCTCCTCTGGCTTCAGGCCCTGGCCCCAGCCTGCCTCTGTTCCTAGCCCTGTACCCTGTCCTGCACCCTCAGCAGCTGCCAGCACCTTCTCTGTCCTGAGAGCCTGACCCAGACAGACCTGACTGTGAAGGACAATTCAGCTTCCCAGCTGTCTTGTCCCACTGCCCCCAAAGCAAGGCCACATCCCTCTTCCTTGTATGGAGGCCAACGATGGGTTCACACAAGCCACAGGCATGAAGTTTAAGAAGCTCGGCAGAGCAGCAAAGTGAGCTGAGAGCAGACTACTTGGATTCAAGTCCCAGCTCTCACTAACTTGCTGTGTGACCTTGGGCAAATTGCTTACTGTCTCAGGGCTCCAATTTCTCCTCAGTAAAATGGGGATGATAATAGTGCTTACATCATACGGTTGTTAGAAGGATTAAATGTTAGTATGTAAAGTAGAACACAGCAAGTATTAGCTACAAACCTATGGGTACCCTCAGGGCAAGCTCCCTACAGCAGGGGGCAGTCTTAATCCTGAAGGAGGAGCTTGCCAAGCCTCCTCCCTCCTCATTCACTCTGGGCTGGGGATTTGAATGTGTCTGTTTCCCAGGACTCAGGTCAGAAGATCTGGTGGGGGCAGCAAAGGCCTTGAATTAGAATCTTGGCTACTGTAGAATATAGTCGCAGCAAGAACAAAATCAGCCATAACAGCACCGATGCTCTAGCCCTTCCTTACACGGCTCTGCTGGGCAGGCACCCCCATTTTATAGACAGAGAGGTTGAAGCTCAAACAAGTTAACTGCAACTCGGCTGCTTCACTTCACAACAACGCCGTGATCTCACCCCAAAGTAACGATGAAGCAGATCCAGAGAGGGGACCTTTGGTGGTTGGAATTGCTCCCACCCTGCCTGGGCCGACACCCTCTCCCCTGAGTGAATGGGAGCTGAGAATTTTTAGGGCACAAGCTCCCGGTTTGGGAGGGCAGGCCGTGAGGGTGGAAGTGGTACGTTCCATCCTTGGCTGGGCTGTCCCGGTTGCTGGGGCTGACTTCCATGGCCATGTCCAGGGAGCCTCTCAGGTCCCGAGGAACAGTGAAGAAGGCAGCCCCTGCCAGCATGCAGAAAACTGAGTATGAGGGGGCATGTGTTGGTCCCCTGAGGCCCAGAGGAAGCTTCTCCAGAAACCTGAGTGTCCCCAGAAGGCCTGAGGTCTTATGGGAGATGTGACTGGATATGATGTAAAGACCACCCAGATTGGAACAGATCAGAAGTTTCTGGAACATGTTCTCCAATATCCAGGGGTCCAGGTGACACAGCTGAGAATCTGGAATGTGTTGAGCCCAGGAGGAACATGTGGCAAATGCCTCTCTCTACCTCCCCTGCTGCCCAGTGCGGCCCTCTATCTAGGCCCGGATCACTCCACTTCCTCTCTCATTCTCCATAGCAGCTCTTTAAAATGGCCTCTGCATCACAGAGAAAATAGCTGTTGGTCAGGGCCTCCCTCAACTTCCTGCTACAGACCCCACAAACTTACCTGTGTCCACGTTCTTCCTTCTCTCCTGTCAAAGTGGCACCGTAAGCCCAATGCCACCATCTTGTGCCCTGGAGGCACCCTCCCTGCCTCTCTGTTCAGGGACTTTAAGAACAGCCTCTTCTCTGCCTTGTGTCTTAAACCTGTCTTTCTATCAACATTCTGTCAACCCTTCACACCTCTCCCATCTTAAAAAGCTCCTGAGTCACGAAGACGTGTTGGTCCCACCCTCTGAACGTCCATCGAATCTGTTGTGTTTCACTCTGTCCCAACAGCCATCCCTTTGGCCCCCGTCATTGTGCATCTGCCGATGGCATTCATCAACCAACCGATTCCCCTGCCTCTGTTTTTACCTCTTCCAGTTAATTCTCTGTGCTGCAGGGGGAATGACTGTCCTAAAACCCAATTTGACCTCTGCTTCAAATCCTTCCCTGGCTTCCTCTTGACCTTAAATGGTGCCACCTGTACAGAGCCTCTGAAAGAGTGGCCCAGGGCTCCTCCCTGGCTGCACCTCCTGCCTCCTGCCAGTGAATGCTCCAGTTCTAGCCACACAAACCCTTTGTGTTTCCTTGCAGGAGCCAAGTTCTCTCCTCTCTGGACCCTTCTTCTGCTCTTTCTTCTTTCTGGCACTCTTTCTTCTCAACCTCTCTAGCTTGGCCAGCTGCTTCTCATCCCTCACGGGCCAGCAGCAATGGCACTTCTGGGCCTGATTGGACATTTCTTCTGATTCTTTTTCTCCTAAGGCCCCTTCCTGGCTCTACGCTGCAGCCAGCTGGCCCCAAATCCTATTCTGGCCAAAGTACTTCCCTAATTAAAAGCTTTCCATGTTTCTCATTGTCCTGAGGACAAAGTCCAAATTCCTCAGCTGGGCTGACGAGGCCATTCCACAGATAGGAGTGAAGGAGGAGCGATTTGAGGGGAGCAAGGTAAAGGCCTCCCACCACATGACCCTCGTTTTCTCCTGACAGGGGAGGTCACACCATCTGCAGGGGGTGATGCTGAGGTGTGAGGGGAGTGGAGAGAACTTGGGGGGTCCGCTGTGAAAGCAGGAGCTGACCAGGGAAATGCAGCGTAACTGATGAGCAGAATTGCAGACCAGTCGAGATGGGTGATGAGGAATTCGTGGTGACACCAGGCGGCCTGGCCTAATACCTGGTCACTGGGAGGCAGTAGGTGTGGCAAAAGCAGCTGGGTGAACTTCAAAGGAGCGGGGCGCTAAGGGGTTGGGGACTCTGTGAAGGAGTGGGTGAAATGTTGGGCGATGGGATTTTAACCAGAAGGGAGATGAAGACAGGAGGGGACAGCTTTAGAGAGAGAGAGAGCAGAGGGGCCAGTAGATGGCTAGTTGCAATGTAGACCAAGAGAGGATTCAGTGAGATGCTTTGAGCAAACAAGCTTGAGGTTGGAGGTTGTGGGAAGTCTACTTTAGAGATCCCGGAAGTAGTAGCATTTCTGCCCTGCCTGTGCCTGGACCTCGCTCTCACCCAGACCCATGTTATAGCTGGGTGTGTGGGTGCTGACTTCCACTGCCCTTTGGAACAGCCCTCTGGGGCCACGGGCCATATTCTTCATCTGGCATCTTTCCCAGGAAAGCTCAACAAAGGCCCTGCCTGCAGTAGCTGCTGATCTAGACATTTGTGTGATGTAACCCGTCCCTTCCCCCTTCTCTAGGCGTCTGTGTTTCTGTTTTCCTTTAGGTGTTTTGTTTTTTGTTCTTTAAGGTTTTTTTTAAAGCACTCTATTTTATTTTATTTTATTTTATTTTATTTTATTTTATTTTATTTTATTTTATTTTTATTTTTTTCTAAGTAATCTCTATGCCCAGCATGGGGCTCACACTCACAACCCCGAGATCAAGAGTTGCATGCTCCACCAACTGAGCCAGCCAGGTGCTCCTTCCTTTAGTTTTCTAAAGCAAATATGTTGAAAGAGTAACCCTGTCTTAGCTGAAAAGAAATCGCATTTCACCCCATATCATAGGATGGAGAGGCAGTGTGGGGTTCTCTGGTGGCCCTGTAGCTGGTGATAATGATAGATTCCTCTTGGGAACCCTGGAAGGGTGAGAATTTGTGGGGAGGCAGAAAGATTCAGGGCCAACAGTGGGGACAGTGGCCTAAGTTTCCTACCCATTCCTATTCTAGGTGGGTCTTTCCCTGATCCTTGCATACACATTGCCTTCCAACCAAGCTGAGTCCTTCATCCATGCAGCAAAGCACTTGCTATGTGTCAGGCCCACCTTGGGAACAAGGGGTGCGCAGATGGGCAAGACCCAAATCCCCCCAGGAGGAGCCAACCACCTGATTAAGGAGACAGGCACACAGAGAAAGAATTGCAGACTGGTGTCTACAATCGCAAGGACAGGCACAGAAAACAGACAACTCATCAGTTTAGGAGGAGAGAGTCGGAAGAGGTCTGGAGAACCGGGTCTTGAAGGGTATGGAGGAAAGGAGAAGAGAGCGCACAAAGGCTGGGAAAAGTGAGAATATGCGGAGGTCACAACAGTTCCGTGAGGCTGGCTCATGGGGTGCTTGGAGGTGTGAGGGAGGCCGAATCATGTCGGGGATCCTGCACAGTAGCCTGGGTGTGGTGGGGGCACGGGGAAGGACTTTTGTTTTAGGACAGTGCTGGGTTGCAACTTGGAGCTTCCCGGGTGTAATCTGAAGCTGGCCCCGGTACATGGAGGTCAGACAGAGGCCGAAGACAGAGACAGGCCACTCCAGAGTGGTGACTGGCAGGTGTAACAGGCAAGAAAACTCCCTTAGAGGCTTGTCTTGAGTGGCCACAAGTCGAGTAGACCGCTGCATCTGCCTCTCATATCTTAAAAGTTTATATAGAGGCCTTAACTGGGTTCCATCTCATGTACAGTCCAGATAGTCTCAATGCTGTATCATTGTCTCAAGGCTCTATCCTTGGGGCAGCTTCTCAGAGCCAGAAAGGCAAGTGGGACACACATTCCAAGCGCAGGGGAAGGGGTGAGGAGCCTCCCATCATCTGGGTCCGGCTCATGGGTGAACAGGTGGTCATGTCCTCCCACCCCACCCCTCTGCCCGCCAATACCTCCTTAACAGTCACTGTGGCTCAGGTGTATGTGTTGGGCTTGGGAGAGAGGTGAACTGAAGAAGAAAAGAGGGGCGCCTGGGTGGCTCAGTCAGTTAAACGTCTGACTTCAGCTCAGGTCATGATCTCATGGTTTGTGAGTTCAAGCCCTGCATCAGGCTCTCTGCTGGCAGCACAGATCTTTGGATCCTCTTGTCTCCCTCTCTCTCTGCTCATACTCTCTCTCAGGAATAAACCAACATTTAAAAAAAAAACAGCAAAAATAAGGACCCCAGGCGGGAGGCTGCACAAATGAAGCAGAGATGGAGAGGGCGCTGGGGGGTGAGTGTGGAGGGTTGAGCACCGCACACACATCTGTGGGGAAGTCCGCAGGTGATGTTCACTGGACACAGGATAAGGAGGGAGGCAGGGTGCCATCTGGGACCACAACCGAGCTTTCTAACCCAGGTGCTGGGTGAAGGGTGCCCCCCCCCCGCCCCCTCTGGGTGGGACAAGGAGCTGGTTCAGGATGAGGAGGGGGATCCGATGTTGAATACGTGGGGTCTGAGATGCCACGGGTCCTGGGGAGAGGTTCCACCGTCCTCCTGGATGTGCCCTCTTCTTCCCACTCACCTTGCTCCCTCCTTGGCTGGCAACACCCTTCCCTCATCCATCTGCTCGGCAGCATTTTCTCCAGGAGGCCCCCTAGGTCTTGACTCCTGAAAGCAATTTCCTCCTGTTGGAGAACCTGTATCTCCACACTTGGGGCCCCCTGGAGGCCTGTCTGGTTTCCCAGCCCATCTTGGTGCCCTGGCGGGGCTGCATGGCATCTGACCTCGAGAAGCAGGGAGTGATGAAACTAACCGTAGCTCCTGTCCTGGTGGAAGGTGCTGGGTGCCACATAGGCCGTTCTGCACCGTAGATGGGAGATCCTGGGGCTGACCCCAAGCTGGCAGTGACTCTTACCCCCCCAGGGGGGTTTAAAACAACCCTCCCATACCCGGGGTGGGGGCGGGAGGGCCCGGAGGAAGGCCAGCAGGTGCAGCTACTACATAGGCCAGGACGATCCGATTCCAGAGGTGGGGTAGGGAGTGGCAACCTCCAGAGAAACTAGCTGATAAAACCCCGGCACTTAAGACTTCATCTTGAACCAGCACAGGAGCAAATGTGAAGGACTCAGGCCACGCTCCTCCCCACCCCCCTTCCCTCACCCCCTCTCCCCTCCAGCTTCCTCATACCTGTGAGGAGAAATCACAGGCCTGATAGGAGACACGTCAGGGTACCTTTTGTCAGCTTGAGGTAGGCAGCGTGCACCGTAGAAGCGGTAGTTGTCGGGGAGGGGAAAGCCGAGGAGGAGGGGAGATGGTGAGGTACCGACAGCGACAGTGACAACGGCCCCCAGTTTTATTGCACACCTGCCACGTGCCCAGTCCTTCCATATACGATGTGGTCCTCACAATCGATTACCACGACCACGACTGTGACTCTCCGGAAACTGAGGCTCAGAGAGGTTAAGTCACTTGCCCAAGGCCCCCCAGCGGGTGGGGGATTCCAGTCCAGTCCTGTCACATTGTGGAGCCCGCGTTCTTTGCACTTTGTCACCGGGTACTTTCCTCAGTGAAGTCGCCGGTATGGTCTCTGGGGTAGGACAGTCGCTCCCGGAAATCTCTGATAGGTGTTCCAAGGCAGGGTTGGATTTGAGGGGGGCTGGGAACAGGGGCCAAGAATCTTCAGGGGCCCAGGTCAAGACGGGTAGACTCTGACAGTTCCACTGCCACCCACAAGCCCCCAGTTCCACCTTCCTGTGGCATGGATGTGTGGGTACACGCGACACGCAAGCCCACGGAGGGCCGGACGGTCCTGGGGACACCTACGCACTCACGTGCGCGTGCAAGCACACACTCACACCCACTCCCACCCTGGCACGGCGCCGTGGACGCTGAGGCAGGTCGCGGGCAGGGGAACTCGGGCTCGGTCAGATGAGGCTGGCGATGCTGGACGTGGTCTCATGACGCCGCCCGGCAGAAAACCGTCCCGAGATGCTGAAGATGCTGCCGTCGCCACCGTGGTGGGCGTGGGTGGAGGGGGCGGCCGCACGGAGAGGCGGACAGTGTCCACTGACGCCCACCTGATAGAGCAGCAAGCCCAGCAGCAAGAGCGCACCCGAGGCGGCCAGGCCGATGCCCACAGACAGCATGGCGGCCAGGGGCCGGGCCGGGGCCGGGGCGGCAGCCAGCCCGGCCAGAGTCAGGCCGGTGACCAGCACCACCAGGCCGCTGAGCAGCACGACCAGGGCGTCCACCCCGCCGCCGCTCCGCAGCAGGGCCACGTGGTGGGGCTGGCGGAGGCAGTTCATGTCCTGCACGGCGGAGCTCATCAGCTGCTTGACCAGGACCAGCAGGGCCAGCAGGCACAGCACGGTGCCCGTCGCCAGCCGCCACTCGCCCGAGCGGCTGCTGGTGGAGGACAGCAGCGCCACGCCACCCGCCCCGCAGCCCGCCACGAGCGCCACGGCCACGGCGAAGCAGAGCGCCGAGCGCCGGGGCTGCTGGGACCACCACAGCTCTACCTGCTCCGCCAGCGCGTCCGGGGGCGGCCCCCCGCCCGGCGGGGCTTGAGCCTCTCCTTCCGGCATAGAGGGGGCGGGGCAGAGGACAGAGGTCAGTATCAGGGGTCAGAGGGTGCGGGTCATGGCCTAGAGCCCCACCCACCAGCTCGGCAGCTAGAGGCCCAGAGTCCTGTTCCTCTCCCAGTCCAGGGTATGGCCACCATCACCTGCGGGGGGGCGGGAATCGCACTTGTCACCTCCCCAGCCTGCTCAGCCTTTATGGTCTCTTCTGGGAGCCTTGGGGATGATCCCAGGGAATCCACCCCAGTGTCCCCCGACGGCCTCCCCCCGCCGCCTCCCCCCCCCCCACTGCCACTTGGGAATGCTTCTCCAATGACCCCGGGGACTTCCCCCACGTAGCACACCTCCCACCCCTCCAGGGAAGCCCCTGGCCCGGCCCCTGACCTCTCCGGGCTCTCTCAGTTGCCTGTCCCATCCCGGCTGGCGAAGGAACTGGTGCCACAGTGGATGATGGGACCAAGAGCAGAGATAAAGCCTCATTCAGGATCCGACTCACATGGCCTCAGCTGTCACCACTGGCTCCTGGGGGGAGGGCTGTGGGGAGGGAGGGGGCTAATGACTTAACTCTTCTGGAACCAGCAGCCTGACCCTGAATCCTCTCTCTCTCTCTCTCTCTCTCCTCTCTCTCGGGGCTGCGGCTACTTCTCTTGTGGGTCAGGATCTAACCCCTAGATCTCTCCTTCCCCAACATCTCCTCTGATTTCCATCCACAGCCGCTGGTGCCCTAATTGCTTTCTCCCTCAAACCTGGATCTCCTTCCTGAGCTCCAGACCCCGAAGCCAATTGTCACCTGGATGTTCCATAGTCACCTCTGATGCAACGGGTCGCATCCCAGGCTCTTAGCCCAGACCTCCTCCCCCTCTCATGTTCCTTACTTCCTTGTGGAGTGTAATCCCAGGGAGGCCACCTGCAAACCTCTCTCCATCCAGTCCCTGTTTCCATCCCCATGGCTCCTGCCTCATCACCCTCTTCCACACCCGTCTTCCTGCCTCCCACTCTTCTCCGTTCTCCCCATCACCAATCCCCCACGACATCCTCCTCCACGATTTCTCTAAAGTGGCGCAAAGGGAGAAGGAGGGCTCTGTGCTGGAACCCCAGCTGCTGTTCTTACCACCCATGGGACTTGGGCAAGGGACCTGACGGTGGTCACTCTTTTAACATGTCCTCTAGAGACCAGTCAGCATGACTCAAACTGGGTGAAATAAAGCAGCTGTGGTCTCTGCCCTCAAGGAGCCCGAGTTTACAGCAGGTGTGTATATGTGATAAATGCTGGGTGTGGGTTAGTCAGAAGAGGGGCTCAGGGGAAGGTCAGAGAAGCCCCGGATGACTTCACCTCTTAGAGCCTCAGTCTCCTTATCTGAGAAGTGAGGACAGTAACATTTTCTTGAAGGATGGGGGCGAGTCAGTTGACACGGCCATTTCAAATTTCCAGTGGGAATTCTTGGGCCTGCACAGATGCCCAAAGCGTGCTTTTTGAATCAGAGAACACAATGTTCTCCTCTTTAATTTAGGAGAGGACTCCTGCTTCATATAGGATGCAGGTCCTGGATCGGTCCCGGAATATGATTAATGTGGCTGTGCATGGGTTACACCTCTGATGAGGTTACTGGTCCTTCGCAACCCCACTCCAGGGGCTGCCTAGCACTTGAGGTGGGAGGAGCAGGTGCAGATGCCCCCAAGGGAGGTGGGGGAGGGGCCGTGGGAGGGGACCTGGAGTCAGTCCCGGCATTCCTCAGGGCTGTGACTTCACGGGGTCGAAAAGTGCTGGCACAGGTGTGCTGGGACAGCGGGGCCAGGCCGGGGGTGGGGTGGAGGTTGTCAGGAAGCGCCAGTGGGAGAGAGTGGGGGCGGTGGGGGTCAGGGGACCATGGGGCACTCACAAGAAACCTGGAAGTGCTGGATCCGACCAGAGCGGGCTGGGCCAGGCAGGTGGGGCGCTCCAGCTTCGTTTCCGGGGAGGCGCTTCACCTGCCTAACCTGCGTCCAGGTGAGCCTCTCGGGTGTGTGTGTGGGGGGGGAGGGGGATCAACAGGTGTTTCCAAGGCAGGGCTTGAGCCGATTGGCTGACGTGGCAAAGCTCCTTCGGCTGGGCCGAGGCATTCCTGGGAAGGGAGGGGCTTCTGTCAACTGCTGTTAGGGCTCGAACACAATTCCCAGATCTGGGTAGCTGGAGGAATGTTGTCTATCTGCCCCAGAGCCTGGACCCTAACCCATCCCCTGGCTCCAAGCCCAGCTTAACTTTCATTCCAGCCTAAACCTAACCCCGACCCCAGCTGCAGTTTCAAACCCTAACTAGAATTCCTAGCTCCGGCTGCAACCCCTACCCCACATCTCAGCCCCAACCCCCAGCCCCATTTCCAAATCCGATTCCAGTCCCGACTCCAGATCCCGACCCCAAATCTGGCTTGAAACCTCGTTCCAGTTCCTCACCCCAACCCCAGCTCCAAATTCTGCAATTAGGTCCTAGACCACAACCTTGACTCTTGTCCCTCAATTCAGCCCCCAAGTCCCAGCCCCTAACTAAAATCCTGCCTCGGCCCCAAATTCCAACACCAGCTGATCCCCAAACCCAGTCCCAGTACACTCATCCCTGGATTGGAGTCCCTACAAGCCCCTTGATCAGTCTCCTTAAAGCCCCAAGTAGGTGACTGCAGTAGGCTTGCCTCCTGGATGTGGTTCCTGCTGGGGGAGGTGGGATGGGAGCCCCCCCTGAGGAGGAGGAGGGAGAGGAAGAAGGGGGGGAGGAGGAAGAGGAGGAGGTAGGGAGGAGAAGGAGGAGGGGGAGGAGGAGGAGGAGGGGGAGAAGGAGGAGAAGGAGGAGGAGGAGGAAGAGGAGGGGTAAAGGCTTTTCAGGAGTACACCAGAGCTCCCCTGCTTACAACTCTTGCAGAATAACACTTCAGGATGTATGCCACACTCCTTTGCAGGGCTCACACAGCCCCTGCCATCTACAACTAGACCAGTCATTTGCCACTGGCCCCCTGCCATCCAGCCAGATTGCATGTCACGTCATTCAGTTCTGCATGCTCTGTCCACTGTTTTGCCCTTCTGGTTGGTTTTTGAACTCAGAGTTCCCCTGCATGGGGTACGTCCTGCCACCCAGGCTCCGTGTGGCCAACTCAAATTCTTTAACTGTGATGTCACCTCCTCCAGGAAGCCCTCTCGGACTTTGAGGTCGCTTTAGGTTTCTCTGGTGCACCCATGGCCCCTGTGCTTCCCCCACAGCTGCTCTTGGTGCATGTGCTGTAATTGCCCCTATTTACTTACTGGTCACCCCCCCACATCCCCCCCCCCCCCACGGTGGCCTTAGTGTCCGTTTTGCTAACCATCATGACCTTAGAAGCCAGCATTTTGCCTGGCACGTGGGAGGTAACCAATAAATATTTGCTGGAGAAATGAATGTGTGAGGTGATAGATGCAGGGAGTGTGTAAGACAATGCTGGAAGGGCAAGTTTGGCGGGTTGCACAGGGACGTAGACGCCATGGCAAGGCTCTGGACTCACTTGCGGTGCCCCTGGAGGATTCCGAAATATACCAGAGACGTGGCCAGGGCTCTGTTTCTAATAGGGAATCCAGCACCACCCACCGCACATGCTTTGGGTGGGGAAAGGGTGCCTGCTCGGAGGTGGTTGTAGACTGTCCCCCGTCTCCTGGGTGGAGCCCCTTGTAACACCCCTTATTCTCTCTCCTTCTGATATGGATGGAATAGACAAGAAAAACAAAATCAAAGTCTTCTTCCCATTCTCAGCTCGCAAAATAATTCTTAAAAAAATTTTTTTTAATGTTTACTTGTTTTGAGAGAGAGAGACAGATTGTAAGTAGGGGAGGGACAGAGAGAGAGGGAGACACAGAATCCGAAGCAGGCTCCAGGCTCTGAGCTGTCAGCACCAAGCCTGACGGCGGGGCTCAAACTCATGAACCGCGAGATCATAATCTGAGCTGAAGTCGGATGCTTAACCGGCTGAGCCACCCAAGTGCCCCAACAAAATAATTATTCTTGACCCGTCTTAGCTTCGTTCTGTGGGGATGATGGGGGAGCCAGTCACAACCTTAGAGCAGCACTGTCGAATAGAAATAGAACATGAGCTACATGTGTAATTTAAAATCTAGTAGTCTCCCTCTCTCTCTGCCCCTCCCCCGTTCATGCTCTGTCTCTCTCTGTCCCAAAAATAAATAAACTTTGAAAAAAAAATTAAAAAAAAAAAAGTTGGGGCGCCTGGGTGGCGCAGTCGGTTAAGCGTCCGACTTCAGCCAGGTCACGATCTTGCGGTCCGGGAGTTCGAGCCCCGTGTCGGGCTCTGGGCTGATGGCTCAGAGCCTGGAGCCTGTTTCCGATTCTGTGTCTCCCTCTCTCTCTGCCCCTCCCCTGTTCATGCTCTGTCTCTCTCTGTCCCAAAAATAAATAAACGTTGAAAAAAAAAATTAAAAAAAAAAAAAGATAACAAGAATGTTTCAGGGTGTTGCAAGGTTCAAATGAGATGAAAGTGCTTCATAAAACAAATTAGTTGCTGGTTATTATAGGGATAATATTTTACTCATCTGCATATCTGTGATTTCCCAGCAGTACCTCATATTAAAAGACACTATAGGGGCGCCTGGGTGGCGCAGTTGGTTAAGCGTCCGACTTCAGCCAGGTCACGATCTCGCGGTCCGTGAGTTCGAGCCCCGCGTCGGGCTCTGGGCTGATGGCTCAGAGCCTGGAGCCTGTTTCCGATTCTGTGTCTCCCTCTCTCTCTGCCCCTCCCCCGTTCATGCTCTGTCTCTCTCTGTCCCAAAAATAAATAAACTTTGAAAAAAAAATTTTTTTTTAAATCTTCTAGTAGCCACTTTAAAAAGGTAGGGAAAAAAGGGTGAAAATAATATCTTACAATTTTTGTTCAACCCCCAAATAGTTGCATTTTAATATACGAGTGATTAAGGAGCTATTTCAGTCCGTTATTTTGTGCATCTCAGTTCAGACTAGCTACGCTGCAAATGCTCAATCACCACGTGTGGCTCGCAGCTCCCTTCCTGGACAGTGCAGATCTAGATGGTTCTTCCCCTCAAGGAAAAGTTGGGGCAGGCTGGATCTCAGGGACAGCCATGTGACTGTGTCACTTTGTGAAGCATTGTAAAGGTGTCCTTTGCCCTGGGAGGAGCTGGGAAGTGGGGTGGGGGGAGGGGGGCCGGGTAGGGCTCACCTCTGTGTACTCCTCTTGCTCATGTCTAGCAATTATTTATCCTTCTGGTCCCAAGGAGGGGTTAGCCCAGCCAGCCAGCCATGGTCTAGCTGTCCTGGAAGGAGCTGGGGCAGGGGGGACTCATGACATTTTCCCTCCCTTTCCCCTGGGAAGTTTGAAAAAAACTTGTTGGGTAGGGGTAACAAAGCCTAAAACTTCCTCAGTTTAAACATGGATTGTGTGTCTTTGTTTTCATTCTGGGTCTTATCAAGTAACTTGGAGTTCAAGCGGACAGGCAGGCTCCTTGCAGGGCTTTTGAACCGTGTCCCCAAAGCAGAGGCTGTAGGGGC
Organism: Lynx canadensis; assembly: GCF_007474595.2. Classification (NCBI taxonomy): domain Eukaryota; kingdom Metazoa; phylum Chordata; class Mammalia; order Carnivora; family Felidae; genus Lynx; species Lynx canadensis. The sequence goes on along the minus strand of NC_044310.1, from coordinate 33,560,951 downwards.
AGCTCAGATGGGCAACAGTGAAAGCCAAGAGTAGGAGGTGGCCATGGGCACAGAGTGCCAAATGTGGGTTCTAGCTGGTTCATTAGATGGTGGGAGTTCTGAGAGGCCTGCCTCTCAAAAGAGAGGCCCTGTGGCCCAGTCTCCCTGCCTCTGCCACATTCCCACCGAAGGCTACTGTCAATCTGGTCGCTGGAGTGACCCTGTTCTAAGGCAGAGCGGGTAATGTCATTACTGTGCTTGCAAGCCTCCAGTGGTCCTCTTCCGCAGAGAAACAGTCCTCCCCCATCCTAAGGCCCTCTCTGAGTTCCCTCCCTGGCTTGCTCATGCTCAGAGACTTTGCACAGGCTATTCCCTCTGCCTGGAATGCTTTTCTCCCCAAGACTCCTTCCTGCACCTTCCTTCAGGAATGTGCTCGAACAGCACCTTCTCAGGGAGAAGGCCTTCCAGGCAACTCTGTCTAAAATCACAGCCTTCCCCATACTTCCTATCCCTTTCCCTTATTTTATTTCCTTTGTTCTCTTATGTTTCTCTGTAGCACTTCTCACTGCCCCGTATGCTATATATTTTTCTTACCTGTCTGGAATGTTGGCTCTCTACTCCCCGAAAATGTAAGCTTCATGAGGGAAGGGATTTGAGTCTGACTCATGGTATCTTCCCTGCTCCTAGAATGGGCTTGGCATATAACAGGTGCTCAGGGAATGCATGTTGAATGAATGTTGGAACAGAACATTGGTTTTGGAGCTAGATTGACCTTGAAGTGTCAAGCCCCAGCTCCAGTTCCGTAACCTTAGAAAAATTCATTCTCTTTGGTTGTAAAACGGGGACAATAGTACTTAGTTGTGTGTGTGATTAAATAATATAATCAATTCTTCTTTTTTAATGTTTATTTATTTTTGAGAGAGAGAGTGCTAGCAGGGGAGGGGCAGAGAGAGGGAGACACAGAATCTGAAGCAGGCTCCAGGCTCTAAGCTGTCAGCACAGAGTCCGATGCAGGGCTCAAACCCATGAACTGTTGAGATCATGACCTGAGCCGAAGTCGGATGGTAACCGACTGAGCCACCCAGGCTCTCCCCCTGCTTTTGGCATTTAAAAAAAAAATTTTTTTTAACGTTTATTTATTTTTTTGAGACAGAGAGAGACAGAGCATGAACAGGGGAGGTCAGAGAGTGAGGGATTCACAGAATCCGAAACAGGCTCCAGGCTCTGAGCTGTTGGCACAGAGCCCGATGCAGGGCTTGAACTCACAGACTGTGAGATCACGACCTGAGCTGGAGTCGGACGGTCAGCCGACCGAGCCATCCAGGCGCCCCTGCTTTTGGCATTTTAAAATCAGACTAGAGATTCCATTTCAGCTTTGGGGCATGTACTAATGAGATGCTGAAGTACCTAGCCCCAGCTGAACTGGGGATGGAAAGTGGTCTGCAGAGAAGGGGGAAGGACAAGAGAAGGAGGGGTGGTCCAGCCAGGCCCTGGTGCAGGTTTCTTTTGAGGCCTGATTGTATCTCTGCCTTGAGATTCCCTAAGACCGTCCCCCCTTCTCGCCCCCAGCCCAGTGATTTCCCTAGTGGCTTAAACTGGCTGGAGTTGGGTTTTGCTACTTGTAACTAAAGAAGGGCATCCATAGTTCTTCTGTTCAGAACTGGACTCTCCCAGTCCCACTTTTAATACATTTATTACATCAGTACACACAGTAGGGGCTAGGTTAAGTCCTAGTGGACACCCAGCACCCCTGTCAAATCCCACATGAACAACAGGTACACATTCCTGTATCTGACTGGCCATCGTGGGGGATCGGGAATGTTAGTTCTTCCTGCTGCCTGGCACACAGCAGGGTCACCTCCTCGTACATCGGCTCCCATTCCAGTTCAGCTCAGGGGAGTCGGTATCTTAGGTGTGCTCAAGGCATAAGTGGATCTTGAACCTCCAATGGTCTAGAGGAGCTCGCCCCCACACAGCTCCGGGGGAAGGAACCCCACCCCTGGTCTGGACATCCTTCTCTCTGATCTTTCCAAATCCAGAGCAGTGATGGCAAGGGAGTCCTACCTGGACACACACATATTCCCAGGCCCACCGGGGCTCCTCAGGCACCTCCTGGGAGCAGCTGTCGGGTAAGGACTGGTCATGCCTTGTGTAAAAAGCAGTGGGGAAAGGTAGATGCTGATGCTAGGACCTCCTGTGAGGCAGGGTCCTCAGTGCCAGGAGAACAGGATGGCGAAGGGAGGCTTGCTTGGGAGCTCACCCTGTCTGGCCACAGCCGATGCAAATGGTCTAGAAGAAGGACAGGGGAGCCAATGGGTGTCTGGGGCTCAGAAAGAGGATAGTCATCCAAAAGCACCAGCTGTCCCACCATAAATGAATGACTCCCTAGGTTACCAATGGACCGCAAGCAGAAGAACAAGAGTGGAGTTCGTATGCCGATGCCTAGCCACCTGGGTGACAGTAGAGTCCTGTAGGAGGAGGTGACTGCCAGGCCCACTCTGTCAATGAGGGGGTCAACTGGCTCTAGGGACCCTAGAAGGGGGTGGTGAAAGGGGAGGTTCACCAGTGGGGTGAGAACCTCCCCTGGAGTCAGGATAGGCAAAGTGAAGGGAGGTCTCAGTGCAGCGGCCACCCCAGTCAGGGCCACCCAACAGCTTGAGGTGGGAACGCACAGGATAGACTATGGGAGGCAAACTGGTGTAGCTAAACCCTGACAGTGACTTTTCTCTTTGTAACAAGAGAGCCTGACTTCTCCTTTGATCTCCGAGGCATCCACTTCACAGAGGACTATCTCAAAAAAACACACTGGCAGCCACTGAGGTTTCTTTGTTTCTGAGATCTTGGTTGATTTTAATAACTGACCGTTTGAGCCACTTTCCCCGCCCCCCTCCCTACCCTTCAAATTCCCACTCTTATGTTTTAAATAGCCCACAAAACCCTAGGCCTCACACTTGACCCCAATAAAGCAGAATCCCAGGCCTGTGAGATGGCTCTCTCTCTCTTCCTCCCTCCCTCCTCTCCCTCCCTCCCTCCCCACGACCTTGCTGTGTGGCCCCAGGTGAGATGTATCATTTCCAGGCCCTGTAAGTAATAAAGCTTTATTTTTTTCAAAGTTTCCTGATGGTGGTTGCTGAAGGGTGTCTTGGGATCATAGTAAGAACCACAAGGGTGAGTCTAGCCACAACGTTGGTTATTGATAGGCTGAGACCGGCATAAAACAGCAAGATTGTACCTCTGGCTGCAAGTTTGCCAACAAGAGGCCATCTGCCTGCCCCCCGGGCAAGTGAGGAAACACCCTGTTGACCTGCTGGCCCAAGTGCCAGGCTTTGCTGGGATGGGGCTCTCCGTTTCCTTCTGCCTTCACCTCCTTCTCGGCCACTGGACTCAGGGGAGCCTAGTTTGGGAGGCATCAGCTCCCTCTACTTCTGGGTTAGACTTGTGGAGCGTCACACTCCTATGACCTCCACACCTGGTCCAGGTTCTGTCTGGTGCTTCTCCAGAGCAGGCTTAACGTGGTTGGGATGTGGAGGCCATGGACAGCCTGGGCTGTGAGTCCGGCCCTGCTGGGATGACGCTGTATCAACTATTTCACTCTTCCTGGCTTTGATTTCCTCATCTGTAACCTAACACATCTTTTTTTTTTTTTTTTTAATGTTTATTTATTTTTGAGAGAGAGACAGAGACAGAGACAGAGACAGAGACAGAGAGAGAGCGCGCGCAAGTAGGGGCAGGGCAGAGAGAGAGGGAGACACAGAATCAAAAGCAGGCTCCAGGCTCTGAGCTGTCAGCACAGAGCCTGACGCAGGGCTGAAACTCACAAACTGCGAGATCGTGACCTGAGCCAAAGTCGGAGGCTTAACCGACTGAGCCACCCAGGCGCCTCCCCTAAGGCCCATCTTGTAGGTGAAATGTGATGGCTTGATTCTAAGGCATTTTTAGGTTGAAAACTCTGTCATTTGAATGTTGCTGCATCCAGCCACAGTGAATTTCCTTCTGGCTGAAGAGCAACCAGTTTTCTCTGCAGGTGCCTTCTTCCCGAGTCTTCCTCCCTCTCCCTGTGCTGGGTGAACTCCCTCAGTCCTGAAGTCAGAAGAATTCACTTCTCAAGGGCACCTCGGTGGCTCAGTCAATCGAGTATCCGACTTCGGTTCAGGTCATGATCTCATGGTTTGTGAGTTCGAGCCCCGCGTCGGGCTCTCTGCTATCAGCACAGAGCCCTCTTCAGATCCTGTCTCCCTCTCTCTCTGCCCCTCCCTGACTAGCTCTCTCTCTCTCAAAATAAATAAACTTAAAAAAAAAAAAAAAGAAAAATTCACATCTCTGCATCTCTGCTGCCACCATCTGGGTCCCAGAAGCTGTCCTCTTACTTGTAGTTAGCCATGGTGTCTTCCCGACAGCCCCCTGCCTCCACTGTCGGGTCCCTTCATCAATGCTCCACCCAATCACCCAAGACAGCTTTAAACACAGACACAGCCATGGAACCGAGAGCCTAGGAAGAGAGGCAGCATCACACCATCAAATGGGTATGTTAGAGTGAGGGTTCTGAAGGAAAACAATACGGTACGTGTAATCTACATGGGGAAGGAGGGATCAGGGACTACCTTTGTGAGCAAGTGACATTTCAGCTACCATCTGAAGGATGAAGTTCACTGAGTGAGGTGTGGGTACAAGAACACTTCAGGCAGAGAAAACAGTATGTGGAATGACCCAGAGGCAAGGAAGAACTTGAACTTTTATAAGAACTGGAAGGAGGCCAGTGTGGCAAGAGCCTGGAAGTGGAGGGCAGTGGCTCTTGGTGGCTTTGTGCTGGCCTCTGGACAGAGTCATATCTGTAATGCACCTTTAAACCCTGCAGCACCTAGCCCCGCTGACCTCCCTGATCTCATTTCAAGTCAGTTTCTTCTGCAAAGGTAAAGCCAATATGCTAGTTCGGAATGAAATCTGTGTCCCAGAGGGGCCCACCTGCCGGGCATGATAATGTAATGGGCTGTCGTCTCTGTGGTTGAATCAATTAGAGGGTGCCTGAATCTTTCCCTACTCCCTGAGCCTGGTCTCCTAGAGCAGAGGACATGCTGCGTACACAGTGGTCTGGAGGGGAGGAGCTGGCCACTCTGACAGGGTGTGGGCTAGGGGTGGAGGTCAGGGAGTTGCTAAGGAGCGAGTCCCACGTCGACTGCTTGGTAGCCTCTGCTGTGAGCCTTCCTTCTGATCTCCCCAGGCTTCAGGAGAGCTTTGCCAGGCGTGACAGCTACGTCTCAGCTCTCGCTGTGAAAACTAACCCAAGAGCAGTGCCCAGAGCTGGGGTAAAGCAGATTGGGGAAGATGGGGAAATGTCTTGGAGATGCCAGGTGTAAGACAGCCAGCAGGGACCAGCAGAGACCAGGGGCTTAAATGTTTGCCATTTGGATATTAGAAGGGTGTCTGGCTTCTGAAGGTGGGAGAAGACAAGGACATCTGGGTTATGTTCTTTTGCTTGAGTGCATAAAATGTCACTTTTCCTGGTATGTGTGACTGGGGCGCCCAGTACCCCAGTACGGTGGCCTAGGGGAAGAGGTACCCTCCCCCCACCTCCATTCAAATGGAGGAGCAGGGCAGGGCCCTGCAGAACAAGAATGACCAGTGTAGAGTGCACAGAGTGCATGGGTGTAAGAGAACCCTCTGTAAATAGAGCTCTGCTTACAGTCCTCACCACAGGGTCAGCAGGGGATGGAAGGCCTGGGGGAACTCTAGTCACTTTGCCATGTTCATTACTTTACTGTCATCTTTGCACACATGTACAAATCCCCAGAAAATCTCACTATGCTTCATAAAGGAGAAGAAAACGTCGGTGGCTTTGTCTGGTCCTGACTGGGCTGCCAGGAGAGGAAGCCAGGTCAGAAGCGGCAGGCAGTGATACTTAGGGTAGGAGCAGGCAGCCCCATCCCGGGGGTCCAGAGAGGACAGAGGGGCAGCAGGAGGCCGGGCCCAAGTCCAGTGTGATCTCCGCAGTGACAGGCAGCCCTGTGCCTGGACGGGGACAAGCAGCGATGGCTTGGGATGAGTTGAGCCCCCCGCCCCCTCACTTCCTCAGGGTCCTCTCTCTCTCTACTCGCTCCCTGGCTCCTTGACTAAGCAGAGAGTTGGACCTGGTTGTGGGCAAACATCTTTATTCTGACCACGTCCCAAGTTCCCCAGGGCAGGAGAAAGAGGCTGGTGTGGCCAGTGCTGCAGGGACTGCAGGGCCAGCCCAGAGCCGGCCGGGGGACAGAGGCACAGGGCTACCTCTGATGCAACTGCAGATGGCTTACCAGAGGGGGTCACTTGGTCTGCACCTCAAAGTCCACTTCTGACTCAAGGAGGGAAGGAAGCCGGACGACAGAGAGCGGGTGGAAGCCCGGGATCTGCTCTTGCTCTTGGATCTGCTCTCGGAGGCGCTGGATTTCTAGGCGTTGCATTTCGATGATTCTCCCAGTTTCTTCTTGCTCATTCAGTCTCATGGTGGGAGCGATGCTGGGCATGGCCTCGCTGGGCACTGGAAGGGATAGAGCAGGACTAATGTGGGCCTGGGCTGCCACAAAGCTCTTTTGAAACCAGCGTATCCCTCTTTCTTCTCCTGTCTCCTTAAATAGTTATGAGCACTTATTAAGGGACAGACACTCAGTCCCAGATGCCAGGGGTAGAGATGGGCCATTTCACCGTGTAGCAGACACGGAGGAGTGAAGAGACACATTTCAGAGTGAGACACAAATGCTGGGCAACACCTCAGCCCAGTCTGGCTCCTGAGCCCCTCCAGTGGCCCCCGCTCATTCCCCTGTTCCCCACTCCCCAAGCAGGGTGGTGCTCTCTTGCTGACCTAGGTTGGCTTCCAAGCCCCCAGTCCTCCTCCTCACATAAAACTCCTGTGCCAGGAGCCAGACTCTTGGCACCTCTTGGGCTGGCCACCCACTCCTGCTCCTTGAGGACTCCCCACCCCCATCCTCCTGTCTCAGGTGCTGCCATCATCTTATGTGATGCTGACGTCCGCAAGGGTCCGTGGCTCGTCCCGTTCCCTGGCCCCCACAGGCTGAATCTCAGCATTTGTGTCCTCTGGCCTCCACACCACGTCAACACCCATTCTGTGCTTCCCCTCCCTCATCACGCCCAGGACCCCGCACTTTGACGTCTCTACTCTAGTAGCCCATCAACCATTACCACCCCTCTGACAGCCTTCTCCTTAAGATACCTGCTCTCTGACTGAATGTCGATGTCTTCTTCCTGGACAGCTCCATTTTTGACCTACCAAATGGGTTCCTTTTAGATCCACTCCCTTTTCTATCCAGTTAGACCCACTGTGGGTTTCTTCTGCCATTTTCTTGACAGCAGCCTCGATATTCGAGATGCCTTGTCCTTCTGCCCCATACGCCCTGCACAGCCCAAACCCGAGATGGCTCAACCATCCATTGTCTCCATTAACACCTGGCCTGTTGCGTGCTACTGAAAAAAGTAACATATGAGATTCAAATTCTCGGTTTCCAACCCCAGATGGACTTCCTGTCCATAGTCAGCAAACTCTCAGTGACCCCTCCCTCCCACCGCCCCAACCCACCTGCCACCCTGGGCTTTTGAACTTTGGCCTCTTAATTCCTTGTCTTCACTCTTTAAAGAAAATTATGGTCAAATGTAACTTAAAATTTATCATCTTACCATTCTAATTAATTAATTAATTAAAATTTTAGTTAACATAGAGTGCAATGCTAGTTTCAGGAGAATTCAGCGATTCATCACTTACATACGACATGCAGTGCTCATCACAAGTGCCCTTTTCAATACCCAACACCCACCTAGCCCATCCCCCATCCGCCTCCCTCCATCAACACTCACTTAGTTCTCTATCGTTAAGAGTACCATCTTACCATTCTCAAGTATAGAGTTTAGCCGTGTTAAGTACAATTTACATTGTTGTACAATCAATCTGCAGAACTCTTGCAAGAACACTTATGCCAGCATTCTGCTTTCCGTCTCTAAGACTTCGAATGCCCTGGGAACCTCAGATAAGCAGAATCACACGGTATTTGTCTTTTTTGGGTCTGGCTTATTTCACTTAGCATGATGTCCTCCAGGTCCAACTACGTTGCAGCATGTGTCCGATCCTTCCACTTTAAGGCTGAGTAATATTTGTTTGCATGTATACATCATATTTTGTTTATCCATTCATCCGGTGATGGGTGTTGGGTTGCTCCCGCCTTTTGGCTACTGTGAATAATGTTGCTATGGACATGGGTGTACAAGTATCTCTTTGAGACCCTACCCTCAGTTATTTTGGGTACATGCCTAGAAGTGGAATTTCTGGATCCTGTGATAATTCTACTTTCAATTTCTTGAGGAAGTGCCATACAGTATGGCTGCACCATTTTATGTCCCCACCAACAGTGCACTACGGTTCCAGTTCCTCCAGATGCTTGCCGACACTTTTCTCTTTGTTTTGAGAGCAGTCATCCTAATGTTGTGAGGTGGTATCTCATTGTGGTTTTGATCTCATTTCTCTGACGATTAGTGAAGTTGAGCATCTTTTCATGTGCTTGCTGACCGTTTGTGTATCTTCTTTGGAGAAATGTCTATTCAAGTCTTTTGCCCAGTTTTTAATCTGGTTGTTTTGTTGTTGTGACTGTTGAGTTGTGGGAAGTTGTTACAAATTCTGGTCATTAACTCCTTATCACATATATGATTTGCAAATATTCTCTCCCATCCTACAGTTTGATGCATGTGAGTTTTCAATTTTTATGTAGTCTATTTTTGTCCTTTGTTGTCTGTGCATTGGTGTCACATCCCAGAAATTATTGCCAAATCCATCCTCTCCTCCACTTTTTTTTTTTTTTGAGTTTATTTATTTTGAGAGAGACAGAGCATGAGTGGAGAGGAGCAGAGAGAGAGAGAGAGAGAGAGAGAGAAAGAGAGAGAAGGGAGAATCCCAAGCAGGTTCCGTGTTGTTGGCACAGAGCCTGACGTGTGGTTTGAATTCATGAAACCGTGAGATCATGACCTGAGCTGAAACTGAGAGTTGGACGCTTAACCAACTGAGCCACCCCGGCGCCCCTGTCCTCTCCACTCTTAACAGATGACATTGCCACCGACTTCACTGACGGTCTGTGTCTCCAGCTCCCTGACCACCATCAAGCTTCTCTCAGCAGAAGAGGGGTCTCTTTCCTATCCACTGCCAACCTCTTCCCTGCACACCAGGAGTTAACACTAGAAAAGGACACCTGTTGGGAGCCAAGGAAGAGGGCATTTCAAGAAGAAAGCTGTCAGCAATGGCCAGTGGCCAGCCTCGCCTTACTTCTATGTGGTCTGATGATGGGGCCGGCGTTCAGAGTGCTCCACGCATCCCACTCTTCCTAAGAGAAGTCTAGGCCCTTCTCTTTTTGCCTTTGCTCCTTGACTCTTCTTCTTTTGGCAATTCCCAGGCTCTTGATCTTTTACTATTTCTTCTTTTTCTAGCTCTTGACCTTCATCCTCTTGTTGCTACTGGTTGACCCTGATCACCATCCTGTCAGTCAAGCTGTGGACTAGCCCTGAGAGAGCAGCATCCCTGGGAAGGTATAGCACACCCAGGCCTTCAAGCCCATCTGTCTGTGTCACTTGCCTCTGCCTAGTTTCTGTTTCCCTCTCCACCTGCTCCCTCTAACCTGGTTACCAGCATAGTCTTTGGACTAAGCTCTATGCCCTTCCCATTGGCCTTTAGGCCCAGCTACTTACTCAGTTACCATCTTATTGCCCAGGGAGACCTGTGTTCATGAGGCCACGGTTCTGAAGACACACACCAGACAGAACCCGGAAATATGCCAGCACTTTGCATTTTCCTTACTCTGCCCTGCCACTCGCCACACCATCCTCTCTTTGCCCCAGTGCTTCTCCAGGTGTTCTAAGGATCTTGATGCAGATGGTAGCTTTGAGGTCCTCTAGGCTGGGCAGTCACTGGGTGAGGTCAATGGACCTCAGAGGTTGGACACTGGGATGTACTGCACATGTACAGGACAGCTCGGGGTTGGCATAGCTGCTGGCTGGTGGCTGGCTGTCAGACGCAGTTGTCTCCAGAAACATGCCCGATCTGGGTGACACTGTCCCATGAATGTTCCCAGGGGTGCAGCTCTGCCTCTTGAGACCAGTTCACATGGAAAATGGTTCAGTGGGCTCAATGTGGGGCTTTGGCCCCTGTCTCCTTCCTTGGTCTGTGAGCATCTTGAGGGCATGGGCTGGGCTTTTCCTGTCTCTTCTCTTCACTGCCCCAATTCTCTCCCATCCCTTTGATAATGACCTGCCTGCTCATCAGATTCGGTTCAGTCTTACAGGGTCCTCCTTGGATGGTCCTTCCACGTGCTGTGGTGTGTAAACCCTCCTGTCCTCCTCCATGGCTGTGCCTCATTAGCTCTCTCCTCATGGACCCCGCCCCCACCTCGCTCCTCATATCCCCCCAAATCCCCTTGGTCTGTGCTCTGCTCTGACCCTGCCATCTACCAGAGCTGGACAGTCTCCTCTCTGCATCCTGCCCACAAGCTTCCTTTGGGAGATCAAGTTCTGATTTTAAATGATGGAAAAATAAGAACGTGATTACTAATACATTTGCATTCATTTCTACTCATTTCTATGCATTTTATGTTTGTGTCACTTTTTCCTTTCCTTTTTTGTCTTTTCAAAATTTAGTTCCCCCCCCCCCCCCCTTTACTGGTTTGGAAGATATACACACTCTTTCTTTTTCAATAGTTATCCTAAAAAGTTTAACAAGCACATTCAACTTCAAAGGGTCCAAAGTAACTCAGTATCTTTACCTTCTTGCAAAACAATGCAAGACTTAGAATGCTTTAGCTCCGGGCCCCCTTGTTAAATGCTCAGTATTTTAGTTCTATCTTGGTATTTCAATTCATAATTTGGACATTGCTCATATTGTCTTACACAGTTGTTTAGATTGTACATATTTACCTTTTCTTGACCCATCGTTTCTTCTTGGATTCAGACTTCCCTCTGGAGTAATTTTTTTCCTGATATATATTCTTTAAAAGTTCCTTTAATGAGGTTTCGTTGGTGACAAATTCTCTCAGTTTTTGTTTGTTGGAAAAATTTTTTTCCTTCTGTTTCACTGGTTATATAACTCTAGGGGGCAGTTATTACCTATTAGCACTTTGAAGACACTATTTCACAACGTCTACACGGTTTACATTGTTGCTGCTGGGAAGTCACGCATCAATTGAATTGTTAGTCTTTATATGCAATCTGTTCTCTCACTGCTTTTAATATCTCTATCTTCGGTTTTCTATAGTTCAGATACAGATTTCTTTTTATTTATAGTGCTTCAGCTCCATTGGGCTTCCTGGACCTGATGATTGGCATCTCTCATCAATTCTGAAAAGCCTCCAGCTTTTATCATGTTGTTGCCTTTCCCCATTCTCCCTTTCTCACACTTCACTTAGACGTGAGTTGGGTTATCCCATCCCAACTATACCTTTTGTCCCTCTGGGCTGCAATTTGGGTCATTTTTTCATTCCTTTAGTTCACAAAGTCTCCTTTCAGATATATCTAACCTATTGTTCAGTCTGAACACTGAGTCTAATTACAACCTGCAGTTTTTATTTCTAGGAGTATTTTTGGTTCTTTTTTCAAATCTACCTAGCCAATTTTGGGAGACTCTTAGTTTGTCTTATTTTCAAATTTCTTTTATTTCTTTAAACATGTTAAATATCCTTAAATATCTTTGTTGATTTTATTCTGTTTGATACTTTTTCACTCATGGTGATTTATTTCTTCATGTATTTAGTGATTTTTGATTGTGAGTTCATGTTCCTTAGAATGTTATCTATGGGAATTCTTTGGCAACTAGGTTTAAAATGTATTCTTGCATAGAAAATTTGCATTTGCTTCTGCTTGGGGCCTGGGGACACTACCAGTTAAACTAAACTTTCAGCCAAGGTTGCTTTGAGCAACCTTGTAAATTATGTATAAATTCTGGACTTAAATCTGCTTGAGTTTGGGCTTTTGTTTAGGAGTTCTCAGGGTGAGATCTTTTCTCTTGTTTTTCCTTTCCTTCATCTAGAGCTAAGACTGACAGATACTAATCTCATATATCTCCCTCTGTGCGGTAGGTTTCCCCCTCTAGTTAGCCTATAGTTTCCCAATTCATTCTATATTGATTTGAATCCATTTCTTCCTTTTTCCCTCCCTCCCTTCCTTCCTTTCCCTCTCAACATCCTCACCAACACTTGTTGTTTGATAGTAAGCATCATAATGGACCTGAAGTAGCATCTCATTGTGGTTTCAATTTGCATATTTCTAATGATTTGTAATGTTGAGCATCGTTTCATATGCTTATTAGACATTTATGTATTTTCTTTGGATAAATATCTATTCAAGTCTTTTGCTTGTTAAAAAAAGTTTTTTGTGGTTATTATTCAGTTGTAGGAGTTCTTTATTTATTCTAGGTATCAGTCCTTTATCAGATATATGACTTGCAAGTATTTTTCTCCCATTGTGTGGATTGCTTTTTCACTCTTGCTGATAGTGTTCTTTGATGCATGAAAGTTTTAAATTTTGATGTAGTCCAATGTATTTATTTTTCCTTTTGTTGCCTGTGCTTTTGATGTCATATTTAAGAAGTCATTGCCAGATCCAATGTCATAAAGCTTTTCTCCTACATTTCTTCTATGAATTTTATAGTTTTAGCTCTTACATTTAGGTCTTTGGTCCACTTTGAGTTAATTTTTGTATATGATATAAAGTAAGGGTCCAACTTCCCTTTTTTTTTTTTTTTTTTTTTTTTTTGCATGTGGGTATCCTGTTTTCCCAGCACCATTTGCTGAAAAAATTGTCCTTTCCCCATGAGTGGTCTTGGCACGCCTGATGAAAATAATTTGACCATCTATGTGAGGGTTTATTTCTGGGCTCTCTACTCTATTCCATTGGTCTGTAAGTCTGTCTTTATGCCAGTACCACACTGTTGTGACTACTATAGTTTGCAGTAAGTTTTGAAATCAGGAGGTGTGAGACCTCCAATTTTGCTCTTCTTTTCCAAAATGGTTTTGGCTGTTTGGGATACCTTGAGATTCCATATGAATTTTAGAATGGATTTTCTATTTCTGCAAAGAAATATCATTGAGACAGCGATTGTACTATCAGTAGATTGCTTTGGGTAGTATTGACAGCTTAGCAATACTGAATCTTCCAAACAGGAGGTGTTTTTCCATTTACTGGTAACTTAATTTTTTCAGCAATGTTTTGCAGTTTTCAGTGAACAGATCTTTTGCCTGCTTGGTTAAGTTTATTCCTGAGTATTTTATGCTCTTTGATGTTAATATAAATGCAACTGTTTTCTTAATTTCCTTCTTGGATTGCTCACTGTTTGTGTATAAAAATGCAACCGATTTTTGTGTACTGATTTTGTATCCTGCAACTGGAATTTTTTATCTTTTGCACGAAACCTCCCTCTATCCTCTTTAGAAGTTTGAAGGATTTTTTCTTCTGTTCTTTGGTCTTTAAGAACTTAATGATGATGGACCTGATCCATCTATTTTTTAGCCACTGTATTGGATACCAGATAGATCTAACAGCTTCTTAAAGACTCCCTCCTCTTCAGTCATACCTTTACCCCCATTTCCTGAGATATCTGCTTCTGCTAATTCCTGAGCCTTTGTGGGGTTCTGTGATGTACATTACGTTTCTTTTAGGTTCCCCACTTCTGGCTTAGGAGTCTATGAAGTCAGTTACCACTCATCTATCTGTTTTCCAGCTTTCAAAATTTTGTATCTCTTTCCTTTTGTGTTTTCTTTGATCTTGTGGCTTACTTATGCCATGTTAGTAGGTTTCTAATGAGCCATCTTTATTTAGAAGTTCTAATTATGTGGTTTTAGTAATTGAAAAGCATGCAGGTTTCTCTATTAGACCTGCTAGTTCATTGTTATGTAAATGAAAACTTAATATAAATGCTGCCAAAGCTAAAAAAGTGGTTTGGGGATGGCAACGTGTCCTGTTCAGATAAAGAGTTCTTAAAAACTAACTGAATTGGTCAGTCTTAAACAACTTGAGCATGCATATCTTGAGCTGACTTGTCTTGGAGGCCCATGTTCAAAATTAGAAGTCAGACAGGTTCTTCATGATCAAAGCAGACAGTTGGTAATACTTGTCTTCAACTGTTACAAATGAAATCTTCCTTGAGTAAAACTGTATCACACAGATGATATGATGTTGGGTTTGTTTCAGAATAATCCAAGGTGATGTGAGAGGAAATAGCAGTAACTGGGAACTATGGATCCCGATGAAGCCAGAGTGGCAGGAGCTGATACTTGTTGAAGTCAGGGAATGGAGTCATGGGAATTCATTAGGCTTGTCTCTCATTTTTTTTGCATACGTCTGAAAATTTCCACAATAGTAATAAGACTTGGCTATATCAGACAGTATCCTGAGGAGGTCCCAGTTGATTGTTTGCTAGGATGCTTGGGCATATTTGAAATATTTTTTAAAGAGAAGCTTCACAGGGGCGCCTGGGTGGCTCAGTCAGTTGAGCGTCTGACTTCTGCTCAGGTCATGACCTCACGGTTCACGGGTTCAAGCCCCATGTCGGGCTCTGTGCTGACAGCTCGGAGCCTGGAGCCTGCTTTGCGTTCCGTGTCTCCCTCTCTCTCTGCCCCTCCTCTGCTCACGCTCTGTCTCTGTCTCTCTCTCAAAAATAAATGAACACGAAAAAAAATTTTTTTAATTAAAAAAAGAGAAGCTCTGCAGTTGTTCACAGGCACATTTATGCTTCACCTTTGACGGAAGATGGTCTCATCTCTAAGAAGTATCTTAGACTCTGTAACACATACTGTGCTGTCATGTCAGTTTTTTAGACCTGATATTGCCACTTCAGGTACTACTCAGAGAGTTTACTCTTGTCTCAACTATCTCCTTGGCTCTAACAAAAAGGGCAGATGAGACAACACAATTATATGTATAATTTTGTGATAGTTTAAGACTGCCAAGAAATTACAAAAATGGTACAGAGGGTTCTTGCATGTCCTTTAGTCACCTTCTCCCAACGATAACCTCTTAGGTGGCCACAGTACACGAGGTGACTGACATTGGAGAGACTCAGTCCACAGCCATGGGAGGTGTCCATTCACTGAGCTTAGGTTTCTAAGCTCTATTCCTGAGTGTGAGCCACCAGAAAACAATATACTTGAACTGCATTGACTTAATTTTCCATAGAAATGCCTTATACTCTTGGTTTTTATCAACTGTCCAGATAAGAAATGCATACCTGAAGAATGATTTAAAAAAAATTTTATGTTTGTTATTTTTGAGAGAGAGAGAGAGAGACAGACAGACAGAGCATGAGTGGGGGGAGGGTCAGAGAGAGAGGGAGACACAGAATCCGAAGCAGGCTCCAGGCTCTGAGCTGTCAGCACAGAATCTGATGCGGGGCTTGAACTCGTGAACTGTGAGATCGTGACCTGAGCCAACATCAGATGTCCCACTGACTGAGCCACCCAGGCGCCCTGTGAAGAATGATTTTTTATTGTCTGAAGACCTACAGTTAAAGGCTGTCCATTGTGTTATTCAACATCCGTTTTATAAGGATCCATGTGATAAGTTTCTTACAAAATGTAAGGTTTGTCTTCCCTAGGAAAAAAGCCAAAAACCTTCTTTTGCCATAAATGAGGACTACGTAAATGCTCATATTTCTTTGTTTCTCTTTTTGCCTCAGCTGTCAGAAATTCAGAGGAACTTTAGGATATGATTGCAGTAATTAACTCATTTAACATTTCTAATGTCATTCTTTCCTCTTTCCATTTAAGTAGTTTCTAATATTTCTTCTTGTCTTTATTTTAACTGTACAGGTCCACAATCCCTTATCTGCAATTCTCAAGCGCCAAAAGCTCTAAATATGTAGAACATTTTAAAATTTATGAAGTTCAGTGTGAATATTCATGTTTCACTACAGAAATACGAATGTGTTTGATTTCAGGGACCTGCCTCAGACTCCTCTAGGGATGTTATATAATATGCAGTAGATAGTAAGCTCTTTCTAAAATTGGAAAGATTCTGAATTCTAAAACCAGAACTAACCCCAAGGATTTTGGTTGTGCACATGTTTGAATGTGGCAAGGGCCTCAAAGATCTTTTGGACAGCAGGTGTGCGGCATAGAGAGGTTCCCAGTAGGCCATGGGGTAGATGTGACCTGATACAGGAGGACACTGGGGACAGGCAGCTGTGGAAGCCAAACGGAGATCTGCTTGTGGCTGCCATTGGTCCCTTGATCCCCAAGTTCATCTCCCTTGGCCACTGGTGACGTTACCTGTCTCTGGAACATCTTGTGGTCGGATTTTCTTGGTCAGTTTCAAAGCTGCTTCAAGGTCATAGACTTGGGAGCGGGTGAACTTCAGCTCCCTACGGAGCTCATTGATCTCCTTGATCAGGGAGACATTTTCCTGTAGAAAAGAAAGAAGAGAGAGTGAGTATGGATGGATGAGTGATGAATGGGCCCAGGGCCTGCATCTAGACCCTTTCCAGCATCAACGATGCTTTTCTAAGCACTTCATATGAATTTAAATGCATTGAAGTATCATAATAACCCTATGAAGAGATTCTATTATAATCACAATTTTATAGAAGAGGAAACTGAGGCATAGAGAGGTTATGTAATGTGCCCAAATTACATAGAGAGCAGGTGGCAGAGCCAGGATTCTGACTCGGACAGTCTGGCTCCAGAACTCTGAGCTCTTAAAATACTGTGCTATCCTTTATTCATCTTTCCCCATTCATTTGTTGAATCTACACTTTTTTTTTAAAGTTTTTTTTTTTGTTTTGTTTTGTTTTTGAGAGAGAGAGAGAGACAAACACAGTGTGAGTGAGGGAGGGGCAGAGAGAGGGAGACAGAGAATCCCAACAGGCTCTGCAGTGTCCGTGCGGAGCCTGATGCGGGGCTTGAACCCACGAAGCTGTGAGATCATGACCTGAGCCAAAACCAAGAGCCAGCCGCTTAACTGACTGGGCCACCCAGGCACCCCTGTTGAACCTAAATTTATATGGTATTTGCTATGGCCCTGGGATGAAGATAGAAATAAGAAATGGTTTTTGCCTTCAGCAGCATACTGTTTACTGAGGAGCACAGAAAAGCAAATGAATAACTAACATTTGCTATATCCATTGATAGTTCACTTCTCTTGTGTTTGACAAATATCCATCCATCCATCCATCCATCCATCCATCCATCCATCCAATATTTACTGAGTACTTACTATGCTGCACTGTGCTGATCTGAGGTATACAGAAAGTTAAGACCTGGCCTCTGCTCTTGAGGAGCTTAGGGCTTAGCGGGGGAGCTAGGCGTAATTGAGCGTGGCGGCCACCTTGATGCAATGGAGGGGTGGGGCACAGAGCTCTGCCCGAATGACCAGGGCAGAGTCCTAGGAATTGACCCCTGGGCTGAGGCTTGAAGGAGCTACCAAGGAGAGGGTAGAAGGGGTCGCACACAACTGGAGCAGCAAGAGAAAGGCACAGAAGTAGGACACGGCTGGTGTGGGGGGACCTGTGGTTGTTCTGTATCCCGGACACAAAGCGAGAGGCGGGTGCAGAGGAGTGAGGATGTGGAACCTGCTGGGGGCCTGTGGTGAGGGCTCTGCACCTGGGACCAAGCAGTCTCTTCTCTCTTTCCTTCTCACACCTCAAATCTGCCTTCTTTTTCACACTCAGCCTGAGGGCATCGGGGCGGCTCCATGGAGATGTCCTTGTCATCATGGGCCCAGAGAGGGACTGGCTACTTTGCTTTTAGAGTACTCTTTGCTCGGCTTGTCTTCAGCAGTGCCTCTCATGTGACAGTGCAAACGAATCACTTAAGGATCCTGTTAAATGTGGCTTCTGACTCGGTAGGCTTGGGGCTGATCCTGAGATTCTAAGTTTTGAGCCAGCTCCTAAGAGAGGCTGCGGCTGGCCTGAGGGCCAGGCAATCCATGGGTAGCAAGGCCACTGAGGGTTGGAATGCCAAAAAAGGCCAATGCAGGCCACATAAAACGGACCTGTGCCAGGAACAACCACCACTTCGGACACTGTCTCCATAGCGGTAAGCATGGAGTCAGCCCAGAAAACAGGGTGACCCCAAGCACTATTGTCTGTGAGCCATGACAACCACTTTTCTGTTATGGGGATATGCCTGTGGAGCCCAAGTGGGAGCAGGGCCTGAACTGGGGAGACCCTAACATATTCTTTCCCTCCAGAGCCCCTTTATCTGAGCATGTCAGATATACCTTCAGATTTTCAGTATACCACTTAATTTCAGTATTCCTCGTTAAAAAAAAAAAAATTCTCTCCCTCTTGGATGAGATGCCCAATTATTGCTGATCCCTCGTTTTCAGGCTGGGCTTTGTGCCTTTTTTTCTATAAAGTCAGCAGATTTCTCCATCTGATCTTTTACTATTTTAACCAACCCAGGCTTTAGTGATGAATCTCCCACACTTCCTTTCCAGATGCTCTCCAGCAAAACTCTCTGCCAGTTTCCTCCCCTGAAACCTCTCTGCGCTGACTTTCTGTCATGACGTGATCGATTAAATATGTATGTATTTGGTTCCAAGACCTTGGACCCTACCTTGCACATAAGAGGCGCTCAATAAATATTTGTGGAACGGATAGCAAATGAATAACTAATGCAGCAATATCAAGCCGAATAAGATGAGATTCTTACTAACAAGGAAATTACAAACCAGGGGGTAAAGGTTGCGTAGGGGAGAAGAGACAGACGGGAGACACAGGAGGGCCCGCAGGGAACTCAGGCAAGCTTCCTCTGGCTCGGGGCTCTGTCCACTCCCCTACTTCATGGGCATCACTTAGCTTTCCCTTCTCTTGCCTCATTCGGTAAAGTAACAGTAATCAGATTGAAGATTAGAGACGGAAGGTACCATTTGTCCAGTCCTCTCTGGCCAGGTCTTGAGGTACTTCTGCATCATATTCATCCATTTTATCACTAAGTCCTGTCAATTCTGTGTCTGAACTGGATCTCGTGTTCACCTTTCTTGCTGCCCATTTGTAACCCAGCTCTCAGCATCTCTCCCCTCTATTACCATAATGGCCCCAAATGGAGCCCTTGCCCTAGTGTCCCCCCCCCCCCCCCCGCCCGCCCCCATCCTTGACAGTCCTGCTTGGGACTTGGCTCCCAGTACTTTTTGGTGTGAATGCCTGTTTCTTTTTTTTTTTTTTTCAACGTTTTTTTGTTTTTTTTTTTATTTATTTTTGGGACAGAGAGAGACAGAGCATGAACGGGGGAGGGGCAGAGAGAGAGGGAGACGCAGAATCGGAAACAGGCTCCAGGCTCCGAGCCATCAGCCCAGAGCCTGACGCGGGGCTCGAACTCACGGACCGTGAGATCGTGACCTGGCTGAAGTCGGACGCTTAACCGACTGCGCCACCCGGGCGCCCCTTGAATGCCTGTTTCTAACCCACTGCCTCCATGATGCCTGCCACCCTAATGGGCCTTTAGGATAAGACCCAGTTCCCACTAGAGTGTGATCGAGACCCATGCGTTAATGCAGCCCGGTTCCCCATTCTGTTCACTCATTGTTTTCACTCGTTCATTCATTCACTGACTCTGAAAGCCTACTATGCACTGGTCACTGTGCCGGGCAAAGGAGGTCCAGCTTGGATGCAATGCTTAGAGAGGCCATGAGAGTCTGAAGAGGGGCGCACACCCAGTGGGAGAAGGACTTCCTGGGGAGGTGGGGGAGAGAGAGAAGACTGTTTCAGGCCTGGAACCAAGAGGGAGCAAGCAGGATTCGAGGCAGTAAATGCTGGATGCTGCTGCTGCTGGTAACAAGAGTAATCATAACTTCAAGAGGTGACCGGATCCCTGCACCACGGCAAACATTTTGCATGCAATAACTCATCTAATCCCCAGGACAACCTTACGAAGAAGGTGTTATTAGACTCATTTCCCTATGAGGAAACTGAGGCCGAGGCAGTGCTTTAGTGGTAGTAGAGCTGGGATTTGAATCTGGTCGTGTCTGCCTCTGAGTGCTTGCTCCTCTACAACTGTTGTCTCCCGGACTCTCCTTTCCACCTGTCACGGACGTCACCCCATTCCAACACCTCACGTCGGATGACGACCATGGGAGCCCCCAAAAAGTACAAGTTGGGCTCCCTAAAGTGCTTTCTGGGATGGTCTGTGTTCTGGAGAATCCAGAGGTCACACTGAGGTCCACTGTATATGCCTTGGGTAGCTGTGTGAGTTTAAAATGTGGACGCAGCAGGTTTGCTGAGTCTTCTGTTCCTGATCCCTCCTTGGTCAGGACCACCTACAAAAGCCCCTCCAACCCTCCAGCCCCCCACCCAGCTCCTCTGCTGCGGGAAAAATGTGACCTGGGGTCCATCACGTGCCAGGTCTTGGGGTCTGTAAGAGTGACTGGCTAGGGAATGCTAAGTCCATTTCTATAGACAACCTTCTAAACAAAGGAGCTACACAGAGAGCCCTGGCAGGAACTGACCCTGATGGAGCCTTCGGCCCAGAAAGAAGGAAGGGAATACCTATAGCACCCCCTACTGGCCTTACCTATGTTGGCAGGGCCTGCCTCTGTGGAAGAAGCACGCAACAGATGTGCTCCGTGGCCTCGGAAGCCCTGCGTCAGTGGTGTCCTTCCGGAACCCACAGTTGGTGAGGCGGACATCTGCCTAACCGCCCAGATGAGGCATCTCTCTGCTCCTCTTTCAGTCTTCCTCTCACATCCCACTTCTACTCTGAGTTGTTCTTTGATATCACAACTTACCCCTTCTGAGGTCTTCTCATCTCCGCTGAACAGACAGTCATCTCCAAATGGGGTGCCCTGCCTCCTGCCTTGTGCCAGCAGCCTGTCCACCCTGCCTACCCCGCTACCTGCTTCAACCTTGGGTGGCAACTGCTTCTAAGACAAACTTGCTGCTTCTTGGTGTGGCAAGGAAAGCCCTCTCCGGGGACCCTAAGCTACTCGCTCTCCAGTGGGCTTTTTCTTCTTGCCCCGGTGCTCTGCAATAAAGGAGGGTCTGGACGCCCGGGTCCCCAGACACCCCACAGGCCTCACTCTTCCCTGTCTGTTCTCAGGTGTCCTCTCTGCCTGGAAGCCTCTTCCCCCCACTTGCTCCCTGCTGTTTCTACTTCCTGCTCAAGGCACAGCTCAAATGCCTCTTCCCCTAATTGAAGCCTGCCTCTATGAGGGGCACACAGCACTGGATATGCCATACTAGCAGTGCTTATCTGTATCTGGTTTCAGTTTCCTACCACGAACTGCTGAGGGCAGGCGTGCTACCCCATTCATCTTGGAATCTTCCATGGCCGGCACAGAGTGTGGCACGTGAGAAGCCCTCAATATTGTGTCCTGAATGAATGTGTGTCCTAGTTGTTTGTATTCAAAGCAACTCTTATTTTCTTATCGGCAAGCATGCTGGAGAACGAGTGGAGAGGCCCTGCTCTCCTGTATGAACATATAAATGAGACAGTGACCTCATTTTCTGTGTTTTCTAATGAGTATCTGCCTTGGCCTTCCTTGACCTCTTTGGACTGAAGCCCCAGGGCCTTGGTACCTGCGGATACAGGTCCTTACCAACACAGAGCAAGGCATCAGGTCCCCAGGCCACCTGCCTGGTCCAAGCTGTGATGGCCTTCCAGGCTCTCCCACTGATTTCTGCCTTGGTTCTTCAGTAGGTCTTTAGGTTGGAGGACAGGAAGGGAGATAGCATTTTGGAGCACCTATTCCATACCAGGCCAGTGCCTAATGCTTTACATTAGTTCTCTCATTCAATCCTTGCAGTAACTCGCGGAGGCTGGTACTTTCTTCCCCATTTTATAGACAGGAAAGGAGGTTCCTGGAGAAGTGAAGGAATTCCCCCAAGGTCTCCCAGTAAGAGTGGTTGAGGCAGGATGAACCGGGTTTAGACAGTGTCCATTCTTGTTTCTCTTGCCCTGACACCTTGCCTGGTCCTGGCCTGGACCCTCACCTTCAACTTAAGATCAAAGAAGGAAACAATTTTTGTAAGTAAAAAGAGTAGCTTTGAAAGTCTGTCTCCCTCCCTTTCTTTCCTTCCTTCCTCCCTCCCTCCCTCCCTTCCTCCCTTCCTTCCTTCCTCTCCTTCTCCCTCTTTTCTCCTCTCCTTTGCTTTCCTTTCTTTTCTTTCCACCCTCCTTCCCTTCCTTTCTTCCAAACAAACTCTGACCCAGAGCCCACTATGATAAGCAAGGAGTCTCCTTGGTTAAGGGGTGGGGACCCAGAACCCTGCCTGCTGATCCTGTCTTGCTCCATGCAGTTACCTGGGGTATGTTTATGGATCCACAGGGCTCCACAGCACACGAGTTTACCATGCTGCTCCAGAAAACGCTCTTCTGGGGATTCCCCTGGCTGTTGGCTCCCTCCACCAGCCCTCAGGGAGCAGTAGGGCTGGGCAGGGGCCCTGCTGTGTCTCCTTGCCCCTTCTACCATCTCACCCTGCTTCACAGGAGCGGGCACGTGGCCTCTGGGGTACCTGGGAGCCAAAGACCTATGCCTGACCTGAGTGGCCTCGTGCCAATGCTTGCACCCTCTGCCTGGCTGGCCTGTGGTCTTCACTTTCCTTTTCCTTCTCCAGGGACTGACATTTGCTTTACCCAAATCCGCTTGGCGTGGAGAGAGGGACCCCACCCCTGGAGAACCCTTCAGGCCTGTGCTCTGCTGGCAGGGCGCAGACGAAGGCACAGCGACGCCACCGGCTGTCACCTGCTCCTGTAGTCGCCCTGGTCCCACTGCCCAGCATGCTG
Source organism: Lynx canadensis (assembly GCF_007474595.2). Lineage (NCBI taxonomy): Eukaryota > Metazoa > Chordata > Mammalia > Carnivora > Felidae > Lynx > Lynx canadensis. Next base: position 33,538,248 of record NC_044310.1, on the reverse strand, counting down.
CACTCCAGGGCTCCAGTGGGCTCTCCATGCCTGGGGGGCCTTGACACCGCCAGCCAGGGCTCAGTGCACCAGCTGCTGGTGCCAAAAGGGTGCCACCAAATGGATGCGCTCCTCTCTCTGGGCTTCTGACCGCTCTCGCGGCCAGGAGCAGGACAGTGGTCTGATGGTGTGGGGGGCTGGTTGTGGGATGGACGGCACAGACCCACCACGCCTGGGTCCCACCGGCCTGAATCACAGTGCACCTATGTGGGGACTGGCTGAGCTGGGAACTGGTTTGTTTCAATCTGCGGCCCATCCCCATCCCGGTATTTTAATTATGGCATTAAAGCAATATAAACATAAAAAGGTACGTGCCTTATAAATGTGATTCTGATGTTCTCTTTTGATATTAAATCGCATTAATTGCCTCAGACGATACTGATACTCAAACAGAAATCTGGCAGAAGAATCCTGATCGGCAGTGCTGATCAGTGGAGGCGGCAGTAATGGGGTCAGGCTCTCCGGAGAGCCTGACGCAGGATCCCCGGGGAGGTGGGTGTAGACACAGTGAGGCCAACACGAGAGGTGGGTGTGGTTGGCTTCGGACCCAAGAGATAAGGGAAGGGACCTGAGGCCCAGAAAAGGTAGAAGAGGTGTGGAGATGGGTGTGTCTCGAAATACAAGCAGCAGAATAAAAAGCAGCAAAGGAAAATCAGGTGAAATAAGAGTTGGAAACTACAGAAAAGAGGAGAGAGTGACTCTGGAGAGCTGGATGGAGGGCCGGAGCGGGGCAAGGGTCGGGGGGGACAGGACACAAGAACACTTTGGATAAAGAGGGGCGGAAAAAAGGAACGGGTGCCTGGTGAAGTGGCCGGGGGGAAGGGTGATAGAAATGAACGGGTATTGGCGGGGCAGGGGTGGGCATGGAAACACCTAGAAAAAACATGGAGAGGCTCTTGGCCATGGTCACAGCCAGGTCAGGCTCCGGGAGGTCAGAGGAGAGGGCTCAAAGAGAAAGGTGTAGAGAAAGCTACATCTGGGGGATGCGCAGGTACCTGCATGATGCGGACATAATCGGTGCGGCGCAGCTCGCTCTCCTTGACCACCTTTTTCCTGAGAGTGGCCAGGTTTCTCTCCAGGTGCTCCCGCTGACGGGCATACTCCTGCTGCAGGTCCGTGTTCAGCCCTGCGATCTCCACCTGATGGGCCAGCCAGGCTTCTTAAGGAGGGAGCGGGGACCCGGGAGAGAAGGGGGGTTGGGGAAAGGGAGGCAGAGCTCACCATGTCTGCCCGCTGCACGTACTTCTCAAAGAGAGCTCGGACCTTCTCCTTCAGAAGCCGGGGTTCCTGGATGTACGCTACGCAGTTGTGAAGGTCTGTCTTAAACCGTCTGACCAGCGCCTCCAGGTCCCGCTCCTGCAATCAGAAGGACTTAGTCTGGCACCACAGGGGCTCTGCAGGGAGCGGGCAAGGGCGCAGGCAGAGGCACATGGCAGCAGGAAGACAAAGGACACCTCATCTGGGACTCAACAGTTGACCGCCAGGGCCCGCAGTGGACACAGACACCTAGGCAGGTGTGTAGCCGAAAGACAGACGTACTAAAACTCGGGGGTGGCTGCCTGGACAGCCTCATGTTTAAAAGGCCGCACGGCAACTCCTGGATTGCCTCTGGGTCCCTTTCAGGACCACACCTTAAAAGATGAAAGGCAGTGTGAGTGGTCACCCGATTCCTTCCTGAGCCAAGACGGATCGTATTGCTTCTCTCTAGTGGTCCTTGGGCCAGAGCTCCCATGTCCCCCTTCTTAGCTCACCCAGGGTTTATTCTTCCAGACAGTCAGGAGGGCTGCTGTGAGCGAGTAGTGGAAACATGACCAGATTGGGCAGATCGGTTCAGCTGCAAACTTGGGCCAGAGGCTCGTTCTCCCACCCTCCTCTTGCTGACACCCATCCTCCTCTACCCCTGACCTGGAGGGTCTCTCCTCCCTCTTCGCTCCCACGGCCCTTTGTTCAGCTATCATAACCCTTCATCTTGCATTACAATTAATATGCACACACCGCAGATCCCCTAGCAACCTGTTCGGGTTGTAAAGGGCAGGACCTGTGTCACGTTGGTTGCTCTGTGGCTTCTACTGTTACCTAGCCCAGAGTCGGTGCTTCATGTGGGGAACGGAGAAAAATCCATCTGATTCCACAAACACGACGGGGTGCCCTGTGCCAGGGAGTGGCGGCACAGCCACGTCCCAGCCCGGGACCAGAAGACCTAGTTCCTTCCCAGGGCTGACTCTCAGTATACCACTTAGCTATGGGCACCGGGTGACTTTTCTTAACCTCCTCATCTCTCTGGCCTTATCTACCTTATTTATTACCTAAAGAGACTGGACTAGACAATTTCCGAGGCCCTCCTTGCCTCAGTGTGTTTTTTGTTTGTTTGTTTCTTTCTTTTGGTAGTCAAAACCTTTTGCCACTGACTACAATGACCTCTTGAGCATATTCCTTCCCCGGGCCAAACAAGCCAATGCTGCAAGCGTCCTTATGAAACCGGCCCCGCTCCCTTTGAGCACTTCACCCAAAGTCATCTTAGTCTCAGTCATGTAGATTTGCATGGGCCTGAAACCAGGCAGGGCTGTGAGCAAGTGAGGGGAGAGTTAAAATGGGAACGTATCTTAGCAATGGGCTGGCGCCGTCTCTCAGAAGCCAGCTGCCCCTTGCAGACCGGTGCCAGATCCTAAATCCAAGATCCGCCAGACTCTGAAAATCCTCACACCTTCTGTCTCTCTCTGCGCATCTCCTGATCAGTGGCTCTTAGTTTCTGCCACAGTTCTGTGATGTTCAGCTCCAGCTGCGTGTTCTGCTTATGGAAACGCTCCAATTCTGCTTCCATCTACGGAGAACAAGGGGATAAAGTCAGGAATAAGAAAGTAAGGGAATACAAACAATATTTGGGAACTGAAGCCTATCGGTGGGAAGGTGTCCCCAGCTACCAGGACATTTCTAGCTCCCACCTATGTCGTCTGGAATGAAACCATATTCCTAACTCCTGGCCACCCCGGTAGGCCCCCATCCCTTGGTGGGTGTATTAACCCAGATCATGTGTTTCTATAGCCAGCCTCAGAACTGCCCCCTCCGAGTTTCCGTTCCTTCGGCCATGCTGATGACCTTCTTTTCTTGACTCTCACGTACTGGGACCTGGAAACTGAGGCAGGGTTCTGCACAGAAGCACCTTCCTTGCCTACTTTATGAAACTGTGTGACTGAATCTCGACGCTTTGGGGCCGCAAGCCATCAGAGTCGATCCCAAAGCACAACGTTTTAAGGGACCAGCAGGTAGGCGTCCCCAGCCTAAGGAACCTCCGTCTCATCACTCTGTTGAAAAGGTTGTAAAAGTACAGCTGAGGAGACTATCTCATCTTCCAAAGAGAAGGAAGAAGCCACCAATGAGCTTCTGAAAGATTTTTATTCATTGTTGCATTTGTATTAACCAAAGACGCATGAATGACAACTGGAGCTTCTGATTAGGACGAGAGCAGGTGGAGGTGAATTCTCAGTTGATCCGATTTCTGCCAAAAGCCAAGGGGGGTGAGGTTTGCTTGACACACCGTATCTGGTGGACACTAGTATTCCTGTTAATAGAGAGGGGCGCTATTTTGGGGGGATGGGACAGGTCACTGGGTTCTTTAGTGGCTGGATGGAGTAGCTCCTCTAACCTATCCCAGGCCCTTCGGTCAGATTTCAAGGCTCCTGACCATCTTTGGGGGTATCGGAAAGCCCCGATGCACCACATTCACGTTCTGGACACAAAGGCGCAGCTTGCAGGAGAATGTTATCAAACTTATTGGAAGAATCTGGATAGACAGAATAGCCCTTTGGCTCAGCGCCTGGCATGAAGTCAGCACTCAGTATTCATCTGAACGAGTGAATGCGCGGCCAGTGTAGAAGGCGAAGGGGAGCCACGGTGAGGGAGGAGAGGGGTGCTTGAAATAGCCTGCCTTCTGGAAGAGGAATGAAAAGGTAAACGTGACACGCTGGTGCTACATCAAACCACCTTGTGCAGGACACAGGGAGTGTGGGGACGTGTGTGGCTAAAGAACGAACGTGTCCACTGGAGAGGGCTGGCGGCCACTACCGGCACGGGGATACAGAACTGATGAAGACGGAGCGTCCGTCTGCAAGAAGCCGTGAGGTCTAGAGGAATAAGAGGGAAGATCCAGGTAGAAAGTACCCTCTGCGTGCAGAGGACGCGGGGAGGCAGTGCCTGGAAAAGGGATGTTCAGTCAAGTTCCACAAGACAAATAGGTACTAGAGGACAAAGTGGAGAAGGGGAGTTCCAGGCGGAGAGAGCAGGCCACGCACAGAGAGGCCCAGGGCCATGGGCAGCCGGGTGCCTCTCTGCCGGCTACAGGTGGTCCAGGGGGCTGCATGTGAGGGAGGGAGAGAGGGGCTGGAGAGGTCGGCTGAGCTGGATCATGCAGGACCCAGGGGCAGAGGCTCACGTGGGGAGAAGTTGTGCCTTCATGCCGCCCAGAAGTTTGGCCATTATCCTGAAATCTCAGAGCCCTGGCAGGTTTTACCCAACGGGTGGCATGGTTTGCGCCTTAGAAGGCCTGATGCGGAGGTCCTACCGGAGACAGCACGACTGGAGCCGGGCACACCAGTCAGGGGTGAGAAGGGGCCCAGACCAAGGGAATGGTGGCAGAAAGAGAGCAAGGCGCTTCTCCAAGGTCATGTCTGAGTGCCTACAGCTGGCTGTGCCTCTTTTTCCATGGTCTCGAAGCCAGCAATGACAGATTAGGTTAGAAAGGAAGTAATACGGGCAAAGCCTCAAAAGCCACTGAGAACAAAAATAACGTATTTCACAGAAAAATTGTGAAACATGCTGAGTTTGAATAGCTGGCCGGGCAGCTAGGAAACTAGCCAGTATGTGGGAACAAGTATCCTTTTCCTGGTGGAAAAGCCCCATCTACTTTTCCATGTGTTCTCTCCTCACACTCAGTGACTCTCGGTGGGGGTGGGGGCAGGAAACAGGTATTTTACCCCCAGAGGATATTTGGCAACATCTGGAGACATTTTTGGTTGTTACAACTGGGGGGAGGGGAGGGTTGCTACAGGCATCTAGTGGGCAGAGACCAGGGATATTGCTAACTATCTTCTAGTGCATGGGACTCCCTGTGACAAAGAACTATCCGCCCCAAGATGTTAAAATGAGAAAACCTCGCACTAGATGAAAAAACAAGGGTGTGAAGTAAAATGATAAGGTTCTGAACACTCCCTAGGAAGCAGATAGTCCCATCGCACTGAAGAGAAGCTGGAAAAGTATATGTGCAGGGAGGTACCGAATCAAGGAAGTATTAGATTTTCATCCACGGAGGAGGGTTTACAGCTTCCTTCTTGGAGGAAAAAGAACTTCACACGAGATCCACAGCGGGTGGGCCAAATGGGCCTCTGACCTCCTGAAGGAAGCTCCAAGGTCAGAGGCCTCCAGGGGAGGAATCAGGTCCGGACTTCAGCCCTGGTGGTAACTGGCGTGGCGTAGGAGGGGCCCTGTTTGAATCACTCTCAAGGTGCAGGCGTATTCCCTGCTGAGGGTCAATGCCGTGGTCGGCCCAGTTACTGACGGGAAAGTGAATAATCCTTCAGGTGTGTTGGGGTGGATAGTAACTGACCCAACTGTAAATCCACTTGACAAATGAGGAGGGGGCCCATGGGATGGTGATTTCCAGGGGCTGGCAGTACACTGACTTTCCAGGCAAGTGGGGCCTCTGCTCTTTTCTGGGCTGCCATTTTTGGGCCCTGAGGTCACTCAAGAATGGCAGGAGGCCCAGATGAGGCAGCTCTGTGGTTGGCTGGGAACATCCTGCTTTTCTCCAGAGGCCAGGAGAAAGTCACTGGCACAATGACAAACCATCTCTGGACACTCTAGCCCTGGACTGATCCTACCACCTGGCTTCTTTCCTGGGCCTCCTAGAGAAAAGGCTTTGCTTTTTTACACCAGAGCTCCTGGGTATCCAATTCTACTTGGGCCATCGATGCTCTCTGACACACTTTACTTGTATCCTTGCTCAGCACAATGAGCGAACGTGGATGGGGAGTGGGAGGCCATTTTGGATAGGGTAGCCTGGGAAGGCTTCCCTGAAGAGGTGACAAAGGAGCCTCCACATGGAAGATACGGAGAAGCCGCCAGTCATAATCTGAGCACTTCTGGGCAGAGGGAGCAGCACTGTAAAGGTCCAAGATGGGAAAAGCTTGGCGTAGCCTCAGAACTGTCAGAAAGCCTTTGGGCTGGCGCTGGGGGAGGGAGCCTGGAGACAAGATTGGAGAGGGGTAGCAGCTGAATCATGCAGGGCCCTGGTAGGGGGTGTGGATTTTATTCTAGGTGAGATGGGACACCACTAGGGGTTCGCTGTGGCCTCTGTGTGGAGAGATCAGACTGGAGGCTAGACTCAAGTCCAGATGAGGGATGACAGAGGCTTGCACCCAGGTGAGGCAGCAGAGAGGAAAGAGGGCTAGATTTGAGAGGTCTCTGGAAAGACCATCAGATAGGCACTGGCGATCATTGGATACAGCCATTGTGGGGGGGGGGGCGGGAAGAATCAAGAAAACTCTACACTTGTACCTTAAGCACGTGGGTGGATTGTGGTAACTTACTGGGAAACAGGAAACAGAAGGGAGGGGAAGGCAGGAATTTGGTTTTTGATCAACCATGGACCTCACGGCTGCAATCGGCTTAAGGAGATGCACTGTGAATGGGGTGGAGGGACCAACGGGGGCCACTTGTACCTCGATGGAATCTCAGGAGCCCTTGTCCTGTTGATCTTGCTTTTAATCTCTCCTCTCTACCTTCCTCCTGTCTGCTTCCCAGAACACATACTTAAGGCTGCCACTCTCCTGCTCAAGAGACTTCGCATGACTTCCTATTCCTCCTCAGATGGAGTCCAAACACTGCAGCTTTGCATACGCCCCCACCAACATTTCCAGACTGAGAAAAAAAGGTTCATTTGGAGGAGGGTGCTTTCAGATGCGACGGGCTGGTGGCTGAGTACACACCGCCCCCTGGTGGCTGAAGGCCCAAGAGCCGCGGTTTCCCTCGGAGGGCCCGAGCACAACCTAAGGTCCGGCCGCATGCCAAATCTTAAAGCATTCACTCCTGCACAACTGAGTCCCCACTGGGCCTCTCCTGTGACATCCTCTACAGAGTGGAGGCCCGCATACCCTGGGACAAGGCAGGGATTGGGAGGAGGGGTTTTTCTTATCGCCCCCCCCCCGCCACCCCCTTGCTACCCCAGCCAGGAACCGTTGGGGAGGCGACAGTAGTCCAGGAGGCCAGAGTGGTTCAGATGGTTCTCACCTCCTGAATCTGTTCCTTCATCACCTTGATCTCATCCTCTCGTGGTTCTATTTGCTTCTTCAGCTCCTTTATTTTGTAGTCGAGTACAAACTTGAATTTCTCCAGTTCTTGGTTTTTCTTTTTCAGATCATAGATGCGCTTCTCCTGTGGGCGAGATGAGAGAGAAGTAAGAGATGGCAGGAGGCTCCGGTATATGGAAACCTTTTAGGGAAAGGACATAAATCCTGTGACCTGACAGAGGAGGCCACAGGCTGCTCTCCCGGCTGGGGGAACAGAGGCTGGCTCCCCCACTAGGGCCGTAGCACTGACTCCTTGGCTTCTGTGCCGGGACTCAGCATTCATTCACTCATTCAAATATAGCTTGTAGGCGACTGCATTTTCTAAAGCTGGCCTTAGCAGCATCTCCCATCCCACAGGCTCTCTGCAACGTGACCATATGCTTCTCCATCAGGAGGGAAGATCTAATTCCTTTCTCTTGCATCTGGCTGGACTTACGGTTTGCTTGTAACCCAAAGAATGCTGCTCAAGTGATGCTGTGTGGCTTCTGGTCTAGCTGAGAAAAGGCTAAGCAGCTTCTACCTGGTTTTCTTAGAACTTGTGCTCTGAGGGAGGCCATCTGCTATGGAGCAAGTTCCCCTACATTGAGAATCCCCGGCTGAGGAGCACAATGGCACTCTGGTTGACAGTCCCCGTGGAGCCCAGCCTCCCAGCCACCCTGGGAAGTATGAATGAAGAAGCCACCTTGGATGATGATCTTCTACGCCCAGCTATTTGTGTCATCCCTGACTGAAGCCCAGCAAGGCCCCTGCCATCAGGGACAAAGATAGGCCATCTTGTTTAGGCTGTCCAAATGCCAGCCCCACAGAACCTGAGAGAATAAAACAGCTGTTACTGTTCTTTTGTTTTGTTTTTCTTAAGTAGGCTCCACATCCAGCACGGAGCCCGACGTGGGGCTCGAACTCGCAACCCTGAGATCAAGACCTGAGCTGAGATCAAGAGCGGATGCTTAACCGACTGAGCCACCCAGGCGCCCCAAGAGTTGTTGTTTTGTACCACTAAGTGGCCAGGGTCTTGCCTGTTGGCTTAAAGGGGATTCAGAATGTATCCAGGAGCCTAGAGTTGGCAAGCTATGGCCTTTGGATCAAATTTGACCTGTTTTCATAAACTCATTCATGCATTGTGTATGGCTGATTTTACAACACAGTGGCAGAGCTGAGTAGTGCGACAGAAGCCATGCTGTGTGCAAAGACGAAATATTTACTACCTATGCCTTTACGGAAAAAACTTTGCTGTCCCTGCCACAGGCAATGGGGAGCTATGGCAGAGTTCTAAAGGGAAGAGTGACACAATTACAGAGTATGGTGGCAGGGAGCGGGGGTAGGAAGTGGGAAGGAAGTCCGTTAGACTGGTTAGGAGACTGTTGCAATCTTAGGTCAGGAGGCCTTAACCTCTTTCTTATCAACACCCCCCTTTGAGAATCGGAAGAGAACTTTGGACCCTCCCTACACAAACACCCAGGTACACACACAAACACTCACATGCAGAAATTTCATGCGTTTCCCCTTATCAGATCCCGAGGGGGCCCACTTCACAGGTGAGAAAACAAGGCTTAGAGAAATTGCCCAAGATCCTGTGGCAGATAAATGGCAAAGCCTGTGCTGGAACCCAATTAGCCAGGGCTAAAGCCCACCGTCTCAACCACTGGAGAATTCTGCCTACCCGAGGCAGGAATGGCGAGGAGAAAGGCAGGAGGGCACACATCCTGGATTTGCTTAGCAGGGGGCTACGAAATTTGGGTAAGCCTCACAAAATGTGATGTGCCTGTCTTCTAAGTGCTTTGTGAGAAAGGCATTCTGAAAAGCGATCCCAGCTTTCTGGGGAGCCTGGCAGTTGTAGGTCAACCGCAGGGAGTGTGCAACGTCTGTGGGGACCCGAGGTCACCCGAGGACACCTGGAGCCGTGGCGAGCAGGGGCCCTGCAGTCAGCCGACTTAGATTCTTATCCCAAGTCTGTCGCCTATCGACTGTATTACCTTGGGCAAGATACCAAACCACCTGGAGCTCAGTTTCCTGAGCTCTACAGGGGTCCCTCATGGCCCCTGGGGTGGCCGGGAGAACTGAGTGTGGTGTGTTTACAGCAATCGGCCCAGCACCCAGCACCCAATAGGCCCTTCACAGACCACTCATCCCCATCAGGTTAAATGAATGTGTTTCAAGCATTCAGGGACCCTCTCTCCGGAGCTTGGTTCTCCTCCCCTGGGTCCATCCATCTGGGTGGTGGTTGAAGGAGGGCAGAGGTGAGCCTTCACCTTATCTTGAATCGTCTCATCTCTTTCCTGGATTTCCCGCTTGAGGCCCAGGATGTCCTTCTCCAGGGACTTAATGACCCCTTGCAGCTTCACCTGCTCCCTCTTCAGGCTCTCAATGTCATTGGTTCGCTCTTCAACCTCCTTTTGCAGGCTGCTGAACTGCAGACACAAATGGCAGCAACAGAGATCACCAAAGTCTTTGTGCTTCCCTCCCTGCCTCCCAAATGCCGGTGAACTTAAAGAGGTCCCCAACACATCACCGACCTGTGACCTGAAAACATGTCTAGTACCCAACATTTCTGGGATTTTAGGAGTGAAGTTTTGGAGATTTGGGACAGTTTGGGGATTTCCCTGGCAGCACGAGTGATGTAGCATTCTGTCTGATGAGATCCAGTCCCATCCCCTTCCGTGAGGATGGGCTGTCGGGGTCCCTGAGTGGACCCAGAGTTTTCCAGGACCTTGCCAACCTTGAAATGTTGGGATCCATGCCCCATTAAGGTCACAGATACTGTAACTGATGAGCCACCTTGGCCATGTCTAAGAAGGGAAGAGGACATTGTCCCTGGTTCCCTGGATTAAGTAGGGTGATTTCTTTTTTTTTATTTTTTTTAAATTTTTTTTTTTCAACGTTTATTTATTTTTGGGACAGAGAGAGACAGAGCATGAACGGGGGAGGGGCAGAGAGAGAGGGAGACACAGAATCAGAAACAGGCTCCAGGCTCTGAGCCATCAGCCCAGAGCCCGACGCGGGGCTCGAACTCACGGACCGCAAGATCGTGACCTGGCTGAAGTCGGACGCTTAACCGACTGCGCCACCCAGGCGCCCCTAAGTAGGGTGATTTCTAATAGGAAGGAATGTGAGTTTGCTTTGAACTTGGCTTCTCTAACACTGAACATTTTGGGGAAACTGTGGCAATTCCACAAGGATCTGTGAATTGAATCCCACTTCACCCCAACCATCAGTGACAATAAACATGTGTCTTGCCTTATAAACCAAGCATCCCACACCCCAGTCCTTCTGCCCACAGCTCCCTGCACTGAGACCCTGATGACACCTCTGGCGGGGACTTGACCTTTATTTCTGTTTCTACCTGAGGTTTAACTCTGAAAACTGACTAAATCCTACTAGCCCATAAATGAAAGTCTGGGGTGTCCATCCGGTGTTGGGGCAAATGTCACTATTCCGGTGAAAAGGACAGAGAAGGGACAGTGCCACGGAGAGATGTTAAGGGTGCATCTGCCTGGCGGTGCAGAGACATTGGTAATATAGCCCTTGCCTGTGCCCAGGCCTGTCGGGGAACCACACGTGCGATACCTTCTTCCTCATGATGCCGGTTTCTCCTTTGAGTCGCAGGTTTGATTCCTTTTCATCCCGAAGCTTTTTCTCGTACTTGGTTTTGATATCTTGGATTTCTCGGTCTTCATCTTCTTCGATCTGTTTCTTGGTCTCTTCAAACTCTCGCAGCTGCTGCCTGACGTCTTCCTGTGCCTGGTTCAGGGAAGGGGGAGAAAAGGCACTCGACCCTTTTGTGCTGAGAGGGCGCGGGGTGAGATGAGCATGTGGGGCCTATCATGGGGAGTGGGAGACAGAGTGCTATTACAGAAATGGGAACCAAGGCCCTGGGTCCCCTGACCTTCCACTCTCCTGTCTGTCCTCTGCCTTCCCTTCTCTTCCTACCAGATGTGGCTGTAGGCTCCCCTTCAGTGACCGCCCTCCCAACACCCCCAGACCTGTTCCATCTCTGGTCTTCTTTATACTGACACCCACGCTTCCTCTATCTTTCCTCCACTGAACCTGTGACAGTTGTAATTTTATATTTGGGAAGTACTTGATTGCCTTTTCCATTAGATGTAAGCTCCTCGAGGAAGGAAACCTGGTCTATCGTGCCCACCGCTGAGTTCCCAGGGTACAACCGGCACGGGCACACAGTTGGTACTCAATACCTGAATAAAAGAGTGAAGCCTTAAAAAAATCTTTTTGAGAGAGAAAAAGCACGAGTGGGGGAGGAGGGAAGAGCAAGAGAGAGGGGGAGAAGGAGAATCTCAAGCAGGCTCCATGCTCAGCACAGAGCCTGACGTGGGGCTCGATCCCATGACCCTGGGATCATGACCTGAGCCAAAATCAAGAGTTGGTCACTCAACTGACTGAGCCACCCAGGCGCCCCAAAAGAGTGAACCTTTAACTCTGTCCTCCTGCTCCTTAATCCAATCACCTGCACGTCCCCCATCACATTGTGCTATATTGCAATTGCCTGTTGGACAGGCTCCTGGAAGCTCCTTGATGGCAGGGCCACATCTCTCTGCTCACCACCGGGAACACCCTGCACAGAAGCTGGCACGTCACTGGCGATGAATGAATGCAAGCCTGGAGCCTGGACGCTGGAAGAACCACCTCTGCCTGGTGGAGTCTGAGAAGTGACTCGGGTGTGACTCCTCTTTGCTTACTGCCCCCAAGTGGTGCAAGCTACAGATCCTTTTTCTCTCACACTGACCCTGGCATTCTCCCAAACTGCATGTACCATCCCTGGAGTGAGTGTTTCAGGGGTGAAGAGAGACAAGATGGTTTTCAAACTGGGTCCCCAAGAAAGGCTTCTCCCTTTCCCCACCACACGTCATCAGGCCCTTGCTGGACGGAAGCCTGGCAAGGTGTGCTCTGTGTCCCAGAGTCGCCCGCCAGCCGACTGCTCTTGCTCTGGTAGATGTCGCTAAAAAGGAGAGTAGGCCAGCCAGGTTGGCGAGAAGGCATGCCAGGTGGAAGCTCCCTAGGGAAGCTCTGAGTTGAAATCTTTGACTCAGAAGAAGAAATGGTTGTGATCACAGTGTGGGTCCTGGGAGGAAGGCCAGCCTCTCTCCCCTCAGGGCACATTGATTCCCTCCACCTCGGCCCCCAAGGCCAAGCTCAGATCAGTTTACTGGAGGTCAACAAACATTTCTGGAGCATCTAGGATGTGCCAGGGGGGCCCTGGTTTGAAAATCAGTGATGGGTGAGCCATAGTCCTTGCCCTTGAGAAGTTCCCCCGGAGAAAGAGATATTAACACAGGACGCTACCGTGTAGGCCGTAAGAGAAAGGGGTCTGAGGGCCTGAGCACACAGAGAAAGGCTTGCTCAGCCCTGTGGGAGGGGACAGGGGTTAGCGAAGAACTCCTCCAGGAGTTGGCTCCTGCCCTGAGTCTCTGTAAGGGTGGGGACGAGCTGCCAGGTGAAGAGAATCATCCAGAACAGAGGCTCAGAGGTTGTGTGGGAAACGTGGCCATCCCACGTCGTTGGGTGGGAAGAAGCCGGACGGGGCAGCAGGACACGGGGCTGGGGAGGTGGGCAGGGCCAAGGTGGGGTGGCTGTGCCAGGGAACATCCCCACTGGCTGTCGGAGCTCAGCCTGCTCTGTCTGAGGCCCATGCTGTCAGGAGACCTCCACCCTCCACCTCTCACCTTGCTTATCCGCCACTGCCTGCTCACTTCCCAGCTCACTGTGGACTTCTGGGTGCCACCCCAGTCCTCCTTGCCGTAACTGGGGGTGGTTACAGAGGGTCCTATAATGTCCAGGGTGCCTTGACCTTTACCTCGCCTCTACCTGAGCCACTCACTCTCAGGTCCATCCCCAGAATGGTGCCACCTCGGAAGCCTGAAAATCCAGGCCCTGCTCTCAGCACAGCTGACTTCTCTGTTGGCCCCCCAGGTATGCAGGCCCAGCTCTCAGGCTCACCACGTCCCCTGGCCCTGTCTTGATTCCTCCACTATCTTCCAGGCTCTCGGTTCTTTACCCCTCTCTGGCCTGGACCGGATGGCTGTTCAGCAGACCACCTGTATTTCTCGGCGGCACAACTCGGTCACACCCCAGCTGTGAATCAGGGCTGCTGTGCGTCCCCCTCGCTCACACACCTGCTTGCCGAGCCCTGCTGGGGAAAAGCGCACGGCCTGGTGGATTAATGCTGCTGGGACTCACGTTTACAACCTCGGCTGGGCTCTCAGCTGCATACCTGCCAGACGTCTTCTCGGTCATTCCCTTCCAAACTCATTCCACACCTTCAGGACTCTCCCGCCCCCTCACCTACAGTACGCCATCTGTTGCAATTTCATGCAGAAAAGGCGGCCATCTGGCTCTTCTCGGTTTTCTCTTCATCTTGGGAAACTAGCTATTTTGGCAACCCAAACTGCTTGAACATTCCATGACTTTGCCTGCCTGCCCTTCCCTCCTGCATTTCCCCATCTCCTGTTCTAACTCTTATTCTTCCTGGGTCTCATTAGCTCCTGCAAGCCTTCTCTGGCCTCTCAGGGAGGTCTGCATCCCCCAGCTACCCTGTGCAGCCCTCTCTTGAGTATCCATCTGTGTGGCCGCCTCTCTCACATGACTGAAAACCAGGCCCCGGTTTTTCTCTTGGTCACCCAGCACTCAAGCTGAGTTCTAAACCAAGAAGAGACCATCTGTGTTTGTCAAATCAGTGAAGGACGGATTTCATCTTGTAAGGCATAAGAAGTTGCTAAAGGGTTTCAGGCAACCACCTTCCCCATTGTTTAGGGCCCTCGTTCCTCTCCAGGTCCTACAGGCTTCTAAAAAGGTCTCTCTAGGGGCGCCTGGGTGGCGCAGGCAGTTGGGCGTCTGACTTCAGCTCAGGTCATGATCTCTTGGGTCTGTGAGGTCGAGCCCCACATCAGGCTCTGTGCTGACAGCTCAGAGCATGGAGCCTGCTTCGGATTCTGTGTCTCCCTCTCTTTCTGCCCGCCCGCCCCCCACCCCCTCATGCTCAGTCTGTCTCTCCCTCTCAAAGTAAATAAATATTAAAAAATAAAAATAAAAAGGTCTCTCCAGTCCTTAAGGCTTGAAGGTACAGTTAGGCTAGGACAACAGATACAAACTTAGAATTTCAGTCCCTAACACGGAGCACCTCCCAGCTCACTGGGCCCGCTGGTCTAGGGGAAACAAACGGTGTAGGGCCTAACACAAGGCTGGATGCTAAAAGCAGGGAGTGGGAGGGAAAGGAGTTGAAGTGAGCTTTCCCACAGCTCTTTGGGCTGTTCACAGGCCAGGCCTGCAGGATGCACAGCAAAAGGGAGGTACGGCTCAGCTTCCGGTGAGTACCTCTTCCAGAAGGGTGGTTTTTTCCTGAAGTTTGGCCTCATAAAACTCTGTCAGCTCCTCCAGGGCCTGGCTCTTGGTCTCATCATTATCCCGAAGCTGTTTCTCATACTCCTCCTGCATCCTCTGGGACTTGAGCTGCAATTCCTGGTACTTCTCATATTCTAGAAGCAACTTTTGGTTGTTGCAACACTCTGGAGAGAAGCAAGGAAGGTTATTTCACACTGGACAGGAGCACCCACCTCAGGGCCACCCAGGAGCCTTTGGTGCCCTCCCACCCACCTACCAGCACCAGCTGAGACTCAAATACCTGCCCAGCTCTTTCTCACCTGCCCTCACCCCATTAGCTGGTCAGGCAGCCAAACTCCCTCCCCTTGTTGGCTAGGCAGAAGGTTTCCAGGAAAGGGCTGAGGGGTGTTTTAGGGAACCAGGGCCAAGAAGAATGTCCTGAATATGCAAAACAGTTATTAGCACCTCTTCTTACAGAAGACGAGTGAAAACTGAGGCTAGGTGAGGTTTGGTGACTCCTTAGAATACCCAGAAAGTATGTGGTAAGTCTGGGACTCAAGGCAGTCTATCAGGCTCCAGACCTGCACTTTTCGGTAACTCCTACTGGCATGCAGTAATACGTGTGTAATGAACAAGGAAATGCACAGGAGTAAAATCCACAGTGAGGTCCAGGGGATAAATGCAGCCTGTTTACAGACAAAGCCAGATTACCTGGGACTTCTGTTCGGTCCCAACGGTGGTGGGGGAGGGGGGACACTCTCAGACTTTTGTCCCCACGCTACCACGTGGCCTCTACCTCGGGACTCACCCAGGTCCTGCAGTTCCTGGCTCTGTTTGTCTAGGAGGTCGTCAATGCGTTCGCGATGGAACACATCCTGCTTTTCTTTTTCTGTTTTTAAAACCTAAAACACAGAGTCAGCTGTTCTCATTTCCACGCATCTGCTGAAATCACCCCAGGGCAACAACACATTTTATAAGTGACATCCTCCTTCACTTACAAACGTTTCTCAAGCCTGTCATTTTGCACCAGGCACTGTTCTGTGAGCCACAAGCAAGCTATCGCTTTTTATTTACATTATATTCTGCTCTGTAAGTTCTAGGCTTTATTTATATCCTTCCTACTAAATGGGTCTTGTCAATGATGAGTTCAGTTTTGGACATGTAGCAGATGGATTTTGAGGTGGAAAAAGTAAGGATTCATTTGAATTCTCTGTTGTCTGAACAGTGCCGTCAACTAAATCCTTGGATGTGTTAATGTGTCAGCTTCTAAGAAGTGTTTTCTTTAATAGAGCAGGAAAGCTCCTTGCAGGCAGAGGGGCGCTCCCAGGAATAACTTCGAGTTGAGCTTGTGGAGGGCACCACGTCAGTATTTGTTGACAAAGGAATAAAATAATAAAACTAACA
Organism: Lynx canadensis; assembly: GCF_007474595.2. Classification (NCBI taxonomy): domain Eukaryota; kingdom Metazoa; phylum Chordata; class Mammalia; order Carnivora; family Felidae; genus Lynx; species Lynx canadensis. The sequence continues at coordinate 33,522,133 of NC_044310.1, read as the reverse complement.
GCCAGGGGCTTTTTTTTCCTTTTAGCTAAACTCTCTGACCCATGGCGATAACATAAAAGAACAAATACCCTCTAAGCCAGGGGTTTTAGATGAAGGGCAAGACAGATTTGTGAACAAAGGGGGTTATTCTGGGAAGTCCTGTAGATCAAATCTGACTACAGGAGGGACCATTTAGACTAATTTTATTTAAACTACTGACAATCCAGAAATCAATATTCTGGTAGCTCTTCTTTTTCTACACTTTGCTTTTCTTGTTACCTTTTTCATTTTGTTTTTAAGTAAGTTTCTCTTGATCACAGAGATAATATATTCTCATTGTAGGTGATTTGCAAAACACAGAAAAGTAGAAAGAACAAAATTTAAATTACCCAGAATCTCAACTTCCTGAAGTAATCACATTGCTGACTATTTTCTTATGAACTATTCTATGTGTATTTTACTTAATTAATACCATTCACTACGGTTTTGTATTCTTCTTTGTTCCACCTCGCACTTTGCTGTAAGCATTTCTGATGTTAGCAACTATGCTTAAAAACCACACGGTATCATATAGTTCATTGTTTGGGCTTGGCTTGGGTAAGGGAGGGCAGTTCCTTCTGGAGTAAATTGGCAATGTCTCATTATTTGTGGCTGTCAGCTCAGTCTCTCAGACAGACCTGGTTTTTCGTTTTCAAGGACTCCATTTCCTGCAGGAACTTATCTGTTAGCTCCTTAATCTTCTCAGAATAGTTCATATCCTTCAGTCGCAGCTGATACTCATTCTCCATTTTTAACTCTTCCACACGAGTCTTCAGCTCCAGCATGATCTGAGCCTTTGGGAGAAGGACATCAGAGTCAAGAACATTCACGGTGGGGGTGAAGGGGAATATTTAACCTGGGGCCTTGAGCTCTCTGAGATCTGCGGTTCTGCTCAGCCTCGGACTCATGTGTCTCAACTAGACCCTGTCATCTTTTCCCCACAAGACCCACGGGCTAAAAACGAGGAAACATATAACATATGGGCTTCCTCCTCTGCCCTCACAACATCCATTCAGTGAGCCCTACTGGGTGCTAGGCATGCCGCTAATAATTCTCTCATCTTCAAATACGTGTTAATGTCACCTGTTAAATGAGGTCTACTTGGGCCACACTAGTTAATCCTGCGACCCTTCCCTTCCCGTTCCCGGCACTCACCACCCTGCTCACTCTGCTCATTTTTTATTATTTTCTTAGATCTAGGCACTTTCTAATATAGTTTACTTATGAATTTATTGTCCTTTGTCTTCTTCCTCATTAGAATTTAAGCTCCAAGGGGCGCCTGGGTGGCTCAGTTGGTTAAGCATCCAACTTCAGCTCAGGTCCTGATCTCACGGTTCGTGGATTCGAGCCCCGCATTGGGCTCTGTGTTGACAGTTCAGAGCCTGGAGCCTGCTTCAGATTCTCTGTCTCCCTCTCTCTCTGCCCCTCTCCCCACTCCACTTGCTCTCCCCCACTCTCAAAAAATAAATAAACATTTAAAAAAAGAATTTAAGCTCTGGGAAGGCTGAAATCTTTGTTGGCTTTGTATACTGATACATGCCTAGTACCCAGAAGAGTGCCTAACACATAGTAGGTACTTGAGAAACAGTGTTAACTGTGATTCCTGCCCCCATCGACTCTATCGTCTACCGAGGAAGCCAAATAAACACATCATTACAAATTGTGATGAGCGCCCAGAGCCAGGCAGCTTCCCAGGACTGTCAATCTGTCCCTCTCAATGTCTGTTATGCCTCTTCTGGCCTCACTAACATTAATTTAGGTCCTAACTCGTCCTGTCTTGCTTGTTCCTACATCTAGTGATTTCTTTCAATCTGTTGCATTCGCTGATGTCAAAGTTTTCTAAAAATACTGTGATGCACACACCCTTCATTTCCTGAAAAAGTTAATGTTAATGACAGAGATGGTGAGCACACAGGTGTTTTCCTCTCACTCATCCATGATCACCCTCTCCCCCCCTCCCCCCCCCATGCATCCCTGTCTCATCTTTTCTGGTCTATATCCCCCATAGCCATGGACAATTAGAGAATAATGAACGTGTGATGCTCATTTCTGCATTCCTGCCCAGAGGACAAGTGTGGCCCTGGCACACAGGAAGTACTGAGATGAGGGATGAACACAGGTTGCATGTGCAAAGTCAGGGATAAGAGTGAGGACGCCTGGTCAAAGCGCTGTGTGTGATGAGGTGCAGGTGGGAGGCAGAGGGAGAGGAGGCCGAGATGGGGTCAGACCATCAAGGTCGTTGCCGGCCATGATAAGAAATTAGGATTTTCTCCTAGCGGTCCTCTAAAGGTCCTTGTCCAACCTGATTGAGCTCACTCTGGTCTCAGAAAGACCTCTCTGATGGCAGTGTGTAGCCCAGGCTAGATTCAAGCACTAAGACAGAGGGATTGGTGGGGAGGGGGTACCACATAGTACAGGTAGGGGATGGGCAGGATGGTGGAATGGAGAGATTTAAGAGACAGATTTGAGGGAACATGGTGCCTGGCGGGGTGTGGGGTGAAGGGGACGCGGCCACGGATGAAGATGGTCTCCTTGGTAGGATGCTCCCTACGAGTGGCACTTGGCCTCTCCTGATTCACTGCCTTCTCCTGGGTGCCTAGCACAGGGCCAGCAACATAGCATTAAGTGAATGTTTATCAGATGAATGGGTCACCCCGGGGTCTGCCTCGGACTAGTGGAATACATTTAGTGATGGTGACGCTGGTTTCTGACACGTTGTGTCTGGGCCACATGCTCATCATCCTTCCTCAATCCGTGCGCCTGGCCGCAGACGAGGCTCTCTTGAGGTCATTCCCTAACTTACATCTATCAGTGGGTCCTTAGGAACAATTTCCAAAGTCTGAAACATGGTGTAAAAGACCCTCCAGCTCCGCACACCCTCTCACCTCTGGCCCCACCTAGCATCTTCCCCGGAGCACCTGTCTCATCCTTCTGCACACTCACCCCTTGGTGTGGAAGAACCTTTCCCATCTGTTCAGGAAGGCTCCGTCCAAGGCTCACTTACTTCCTCTGGTACCACCTGGCTTGGGTCAGGGTCCCTTCCCCTGTGACCCCAGAGCATCGTTCCTTCATAACACCTGTAACACACTTAGTTTCCCTTTTTAATTTTACCTATACCTCCTTCCAGGCTATGAGCTCAAGGCCCCCACATGTCTTTCATTTCTGTCATCCTAGACCTTAGTATGGTGCCTGGCACATAACAGGGCACCTCTGTAAGTAGTGGTTGGATGAATGAATGAGTAGGTAAATCATGTTGTGAGAGATAGTTACATAGAATATCATAGAGTCTCAAGAAGAAAAAGAGAGCTGGGAATTCTGAGAAATGTGACTTTTAGAGGACAGGTGGAGAGAGAGCAAGGAGGGGGGAGCTGGGAAGGACAGGGAGGTTTACAGGGAGTAAGACTGCAGTCTCTCACATGCAGAGATAGAAGGGGCTCCAGGAGGTAAGCAGAACAAGGCCAAGCTGGGGGCTGGCTCAGGAGTCAGCCCAGACACCTCAGGTCTTTGGCACAGCCTGGTGTCTCCTAGTTGTCCTTTTCCCCTACCCTTGGGGAAGAATGGGGGAGAAAACAGAGAGGAGGAGGAACAGAAGATGTGCTTGCCTTCCTGCAGGAGGTCAGATCCTGACTCTCATAGGCTCTCCCTTATCCTTTCCTCCCACTTTTCCTTTCCTGCAGAAAGTTCCAGGGAGCTCTGGTAGGGATCTCTGGGAATACCTGGGTCTCATCATCCTGCTTTGGGGCCATTTTGCCTTGCTGCTCTGATGGTTTTCTCATCTCTACTTGACTGTGTTTCCTGATCACAGGGCCCATGCCTGTCTTTTTATACATGCATCCGCAGTACCTAGCAAACAGTAGGTAGTCAATAAATGCACTCTAGATCCTGGATGAACAGCAATGAATGCATAGCTCTGCCATTCTCTGTAAGCCTCGTGACTTTCCCATCCCTTTGGCATCTCCCTTAGGGAGCGTGGCACAGAACTCTCAAAACACGTCTTCCCAGAGTGTTTAATGCATTTGCAGCAGGGAGGGCCCTTTGGGGTAGTGATGAAGAGAGTGGGCTCTAGATTAAATCTCGGTCAGAACTCTGGTCCTACTACACTTCACTTCACTCCTCCAGAGTCACTTCTTAAAACATGGGGAGAGTAACAGTATCTTCCTCACAGAGATGATATAAGATTTAAATAAGAAAATACTTATAGAGTAATTAGTGCAGTGCCTGGTTTGTAGAAAACCTAAAAAAAATATGCTGGTTATTATTACCTTTACTGTTTTATTATGAAGAGAACTGGTTTTCAGGGACGTTTTCTAAATAACTTTTTTTTATATAAAGAAGGCTCTACTAGCAATTATTAAGTTTCCCAGATACAACAGGTATAGTCAGCTTGTCAGTTCAATTCTGTAAATACTGATCGACTGTCTTCACGTGTCTAGCATGGGCTAGAAACTGCTGGTCACCCAAGGGAACTGCATGTCATGGCTACTGTCCTCAAAGAGTAGGAAGATGAAAGGTAGTTTCACAGGCTACAAGTGGAGCAGAGTGTAAGTCAAGATGACCACGTGGCAGGATGATGGGCAGGGTGGGGGTGGGAAGACATGTAGCCGCAGTGAGGAGGGCAGCATGATGGTGGGGGCAGGGAATGTGCAAGGAGCCGGTGGCGGGGGGGGGGATCTATGCTGGGCAGTGGGGGGTAGCCAGGCTACACAGGCCCTCGAATGCCAGTTCCAGGAGTCTGGACACAGTCTGGTAAGGAATTTCCACGTCTCTCTTCGTTAGACCCAATTCTTACCTTCTCTTCCATGTCTGTTTTAGTAATGAGCACCTCTTCGGCAAAGCCCACCTCCCTCTCTCGCTTGATTCCTCGACCATCCTTATCAAAGACCTTCCAGGTAAACAGGCAGCCATCTTCAGCAACAGTCAGCAGGAATTGGTCATCAAAGGTGAGCAACATCTGAGGAGAGAAAGAGCATGGAGAGGAAGCTTTCAGAGGTCGTGGGTGACCAGAACTGAGCTGGCTGTGTGCAGGGCCTCCATTCAGGCAACCCTGGGCACATCCTCACGGGAAGGAAGACAGGATCCTGGGTAAGAATGAGATACATCTCACAAGCTTCTGTTCATAAATAAAAGAAGCAAGACTGGGTCATGTCCTCTGTGGATTTGGAATCTGAAGAGTTAATTATTATCTAGATTATAAAAAGAACTCTCAACACTCGGCAGTAAAAAACCCAAACCAACTAGAGGGTGGGCAAGAAATATGGAGACGTTTCGTCAAAGAGGTATCCAGATGGCAAAGAGGCACACAAGAAGATGTTCACCACTATTAGTCATTAGGGAAATGCATATTAAAACTACGGGGAGATATTACTACACACGTGTTAGAACAGCTAAAATGAGAAATAGTGACAATACCAAATGCTGGCAACGATGTGGAGAAACTGGATCTTGCACCCATTGCTGGCGGGAATGGAAAATAGCTTGGCAGTTTCTTAAAAAAAACTAAACATAAATGTATCACATGATCCAGCAATCATTCCCCTGGGCATTTACCCCAGAGAAAGGAAGGTTCACACAGAAGCCTGTACGTGATTGGTCATAGCAGCTTTATTTGTAATAGCCCAAAACTGGGAAAACAGTAAACTATCTTGCAATAGGCAGACGGCTAAACAGATGATGGTGCATTCCTGCCATGGAAGAAATGAAGTATTGATACATGAGAAAACTTAGATGGAGCTCGAGGGTATGCACTGGGCGAGAAAAGCCACTGTCAAAAGGTCACATACTGTACCATTCTATTTATATAAAATTCTTAGGGTGTGCGGGAAAAATAAATAAAATTCTTTTTTATTAAAGGTGTATTTATTTATTTTGAAAGAGTGTGTGTGTGTGTGTGTGTGTGTGTGTGTGTGTGTACAAGCGAGGGAGGGGCAGAGAGAGAGAGAGAGAGAGAGAGAGGAGAGAGAATCCCAAGCAGGCTCTGTGCTGTCAGCGCGGAGCCTGATGCGGGGCTCGTGAACCATGAGCTCATGACCTGAGCCCAAATCAAGAGTTGGACACTTAACTGACTGAGCCACCTAGGCGCCCTATATAAAATTCTTAAAATGACAAATTATGGAGGATGCATGGCATGTTCTCTCTCTGAATAAATAAACAAATAAATAAAATGACAAATTATGGAACTGGAGAACCAACAAGTGTTTGCATAGGACTAGGGAGGGAGGCGGGTGAGGGGTGGGTGGGTGTCACTATCAAAGGTAGCCCGAGGGGGCTCTTTGTGGCCATGAAGCAGTTCTGTGCCCTGACTGCAGTGCTGGTTACAGGAATCTATACATGTGATAGAATGGCAGCGAAACACACACACCTATTGTACCAACGTCAATTTTCTGGGGTGATATCATACTATAGTTACAGTAGATACAATTATTGGGGGAAACTGGGAAACTGGGAGAAGGGTACACTGGACCTATGCCATCTTTACATTCCTATGAATTTATAATCATCTCAAAATAAAAAGTGAAAGCAAAAGAATCAACTATGAAGATGCCTTCTCACCATGAGGAATGTGCATCAAAACCTTACAAATGGGGGTGTCCAGGTGGCTCAGTCAGTTGAGTGTCCAACTTTGGCTCAGGTCATGATCTCATGGTTTGTGAGTTCGAGCCCCGCATCAGGCTCTGTGCTCTCAGTTCAGAGCCTGGAGCCTGCTTTGGATTCTGTGTCTCCCTCTGTCTCTGCTCCTCCCCCACTCATGCTCTGTCTCTCTCTGCCTCTCAAAAAATGAGTAAACGTTAAAAAAATAAAAAAAAAAACAACCTTACAAATGGCAATGTTCTTTCACTTGGGGCTTTTACCCCTGTCTAGCAATTTAGCCTTTAAAATAATCAGAGATGGGGCGCCTGGGTGGCGCAGTCGGTTAAGCGTCCGACTTCAGCCAGGTCACGATCTCGCGGTCCGTGAGTTCGAGCCCCGCGTCGGGCTCTGGGCTGATGGCTCAGAGCCTGGAGCCTGTTTCCGATTCTGTGTCTCCCTCTCTCTCGGCCCCTCCCCCGTTCATGCTCTGTCTCTCTCTGTCCCAAAAAAAATAAATAAACGTTGAAAAAAAAAATTTTAAATAATCAGAGATGCCCACAGAAATCTGTAGAGCAGAATATTAGAGTTCATAAGGTCATTTAAATGCCCAGTTTTAGGGGCATTTGGGTGGCTCAGTTGGTTCAACATCCAACTCTTGATTTCAGCTCAGGTCATGATCTCACAGTTGTGGGATTGAGCCCCGTGTCGACCTTATACTGGACACGGAGCCTGCTTGAAATTCTCTCTCTCTTTCCCTCTGCCCCTCCCCTGCTCATGTTTTCTCTCTCTCTTTAAAATAAAAAAAATAAAAATAAATGCCGGGGTACCTGAGTGGCTCAGTCAGTTAAGCATCTGACTCTTGATTTCAGCTCAGGTCATGATCTCATGGTTTGTGAGACTGAGCTGAGTTGGGCTCTGCAATAACACCACAGAGCCTGCTTAAGATTCTCTCTCTCTGCCCCACCCCTGCTTGCACTCGCACACGTGCACGCTCTCTCTCAGAATAAATTTAAAAAACTTAAAAAAAAAAAACTCTCAGGGCACCTGGGTGGCTCAGTCAATTAAGCATCTGACTCTTGATCAGCTCAGGTTGTGATCTCATAGTTGTGGGATCAAGCCCTGCCTTGGGCTCTGTGCTGAGTGTGGAGTCTACTTGGGATTCTCTCTCTCTTTTTTTCTCTCTCAAAATAAATAAACAGTAAAAAAGCCTCTCATTAAAAAAATAAAAATAAATGTCTAGTTGTAGGGGAGCCTCGGTGGCTCAGTCGGTTAAGCATCCAACTTCGGCTCAGGTCATGATCTCACAGCTCATGTTTTCAAGCCCCACATTGGGCTCTCTGTTGTCAGCACAGAGCCTGCTTCAGATCCTCTGTCTCCTTCTCTCTCTGCTCCTCCCCAGCTCATTCTCCCTCTTTCAAAATAAATACATAAACTAAAAAAATAAAAAAATAAAAATAAAAATAAATAAAATAAATAAAATTTTTTAAAAAAGCCTAGTTGTAAGAGAAGAATTAAGTAAGTTATGGTCCATCATTTGTTGGGATATTTGTGTAGTTACTAAAATCATGTTTTTGAGGAACACCTAATTATATGAAAAAAATGCTTATAATAGCATTAAGTAAAAAAAAAAAGCAGCCTACAAAAGTACATACAGTATAATCTCTATTTATTTAAAATGCACACAAAAGTACACAGAAGAGTATGAGAAAAGGCATCAAAACATTAATGAGGATACTATAGGGATTTTTGTTTATAAAGTGAATACGTGTTGCTTTCATAATCAGAAAAATAAATACCTATCCACAAAACTTCACAGCTATAAAGAGAAGAGGGGGAGTTTTCAGTTTACTTTGAGTGCAAGACCCAGGCTCAATACGGGAATGTTCCAGCTGATAATGAAAAATCCTTTCTTCATAAGGATACTGTCTGCGGGCAAGGCAGTGTAGAGTTTGGGACATAGTTCAAAGCCTTGGGTGTTGGTGTTGTTGGAGGGACAATTTACAAATGTGTGTTCATGTTTTGTGACTTCAGGGGGACGGAGGGGTTCATCTCCTGGGCTTTGACTCTTTTTGGTCCAGGGCACTTCCGTGGGGGAGGACAGCCGGATGCGGCAGCCAGCACTCAGCAGATGGGAGATCTGGGTGGGTGGCATACAGCTTCTCTCAAATGGCCCATTATTATGCATGGTATTATGGTGAACAACCTTGTACATGAATCTTTAGGTGTACCTCTGATGATCTCCTAAGATATATTCGTGGGAGTAGTTGAAACAAAGAGTATTAGTAGCCAATAAGGGCTCACTGAATGGGTGGTTGGATGAATAAAGAGGGAGAGAGGAATAAGGGGAGAGGAGACACAGAGAGGGGTTGCAAGGATGAAGCAGGGGTGTGGAGGGCAGGATCAGATGGATCCACGGAGAGCTAGTTCTGGGAATGGGCCCCTAAAGAGAGGGCCCCTTCTCACCTTGGTGATAGGACCCGCATGGGCCTGGTACTCATTGAATTCTTTCTGCAGAGGCAGCGGGTACTTCATCGCACGGATGGTTCCCACCGAGGTGCCCACAAACATCATGCGCCCAGAATGCGAGATGACGATGGCTGTGTAGACGACATCAAAGGCTGATATCTCTCGAAGGATCTGGAACACAGACGGGTGTTCAGGGTGACGGGCTCAGCTGTGGCCCCATGTCATTCCCTCCTCTCCTGTAACAGCAACACTTGGGCAAGTTCTGTACTGAAAAATGTTTCTCTATTCCTTACAGCACCTGGCATGGTGCCTACGCATAAAAGGCACTGATTTCAGTGTATCCTGGCTGCCTGATTGGTGAACAAGTATTCTGGGAGTTAGGATTAACGTTAATAAAAGGAAGCCAAGGGGCGCCTGGGTGGCTCAGTCGGTTAAGCATTCGACTTCGGCTCAGGTCAGGATCTCACGGTTCGTGGGTTCGAGCCCCGTGTCAGGCTCTGTGCTGACAGCTCAGTCTGCTTCAGATTCTGTGTCTCCCTCTCTCTCTGTCTCTCCCCCACTCACACTCTGTCTCTGTCTCTCTCAAAACTAAATAAACATTAAAAAAAATTTTTTTTACAAGGAAGCCAAGCCCCATTTTAAGGCTTTTGCATGTTGTTAACTCATTTGATCCTCACAAAAACCCTTTGGGGGCAGTTACCGTTACCCCTATTTTAAGATGACGAAACAGAGCCACACAGACAGCACCCACCTAGGAAGTGGCAGTCAGGCCCGAGTGTCTCTGCTCGTGACTGCTAGGCTACCTCACATCTCACACTCAGAATGCGATACGGATCATATAGCCATTCAGCAAACAGTTATTAATGCCCATTACACAAACAAAACTATACTATCAGGAAACTCATTTTGTTTTTCGTGAATTCACTCACCGTGCCTTCCCTCCATCCAATCACCCACCCACCCTCCCACCAAACATTGAGGGAATGTTTCTGTGGGTCATGCAGTGTGCGCCGGCTAGTAGGGACAGCAAGAGGCGTGAATTGCGGGTCTGGCCTGAAGGGGCTTGTTCCGGTTCAGCACTGTAAAAGCCACCACACAATTAGGACTAAGCTACTTGGGGGCACAGTGGAGAGACCCCTCCTCTCAGCTGGGCTCCAATCATGGTGAAACCCGTCTCGGGTCAGTCTGCTGCCATGGTGTCTGTGCGCTTTCCGGCCCCAGCGCCAGGAGGGTGACGAGCACCAAAGAAGATCGGCTGTCACTGGCGCCTGGAGAAGGACCCAGCCACGTTTGTGTGAAGTGTCTCTGCTGAACTCTTCTCTCCTCCCTCAGCTATTTGGAGCCAAATGTGGTAATTCCTAAATTTCAGAGTTTGGAGGTCTCGAACAAATGTGGTGGCCGAGCCGAGGCGACAGCGGTAACTATACTTCCGTCTCTACCCCAGGGTAAGCATGCAGTTTGGAGATGTTGCTGACCTGCGGGCCTGGAGGGTGGAAGAGACCTGTAGCCAGCCAGCAAAACAGAAGGAGAAAGGGGCCCCACGGTTTAACCAGTCAGGTAGGGCGCCGGGCAGGAAATCCCAGAAGTATCAATAACGGAATGACCCAGAGGGTCGTCCCATGAAGAAGGGACCCTGTTCTGACGAGCCCTCTTCCCGTCACACTTCCTGCTGCGCCCGTGGAGGCTGTCTTCTGCAGACCAGCGGGCAGCCCGGAGGTGGGGCCGGGGCAGACTCACCGAAGAGTCTGCAATCTCCTTGAGGGTCTGGTCTGATCCAACTGCAAAGATAATTTTGGCATCGGGGGAGACAGTAACACAGTTGTAACTGCAGGACTTGAGAACGCATTCTGTCTCTCTCTTTCCTGAGGACAGATTCCATTCATAGACAGCACCGTCTGTGCCGCAAGAGATCAGTCTGCTGTCATCCGCGTTCCACACAACCGAGCGAACCTACAGGGGATGAAGGCGTACCCAGTTAAAAGCGTGCATATGTCCCTGTGCACACACGTGCACACACACACACACACACACACACACACACACACACATGCCTCATTAGGGAAAGGAGGATGAACTCCTCACGTGTTCCACTAGACCGAGGCAGAATGTCCTTTCCTGGTGCGTGCCCTTCAGCAAACCCAAAACTGGCTTTATTTGGAACAGAGCATGAACAAGTCTACCCTCTGGGCATTGTCTAAAATGATGGAGGTATCGGTGTAGTGCGATTAAGAAAGGGCTGGTAGGTCCACAATATGAGCAAATAGCAGAGCATGAGAATTTTAATAGAACGAGGGAAAGACACAGTCAAGGAGAGACCTTCTGCAATCATAGACAACTCTGGGGGTTGGGAAGGTTGTGCGCATGTGCTAAGCCACCCCACTCAAGAGCAATCGGAGCAGGATATGGGGAAAACTCGAAAGCGTCTTCTGAGCTGCACAGGGACCCATCAACACAGGGCAGAAACCTCACTAGCACAAGGGGTTTAAACATAACATCTGACCAAACCCTAACCGAATAATAATCTCCTCTGGTCCACGGGCATCTCCCAGGAAGCCAGGCTTAGAAATAAAATCACACTTATCCCTGGCAGCCTGGAAGACTGTGTGCATGGCTAGGGCTGCACTCTCTCAGGTACAGAGAGAACCTCCAAACTACTAGAACCTGGCTGAACAAGGAGCAAAAAAACGTGAACTCTGTGAACTGTGACAGCCGCCTCCCAGCCACACAGATCCAATGGTAAAGGGTGAAAGTGTAACCGGCTAAGGGGGCTAAGCCCAATCTGTGACTAATGAGTGGCTCAGGTCAACGCAGGGGCAACCAGAGAAAAGATAAAAAAAAGAACAAAAATCTGAGCAGGGACATCAAGGCTGCACACTGCAGGGGAAAGAAAGACTTCTCAGGATTCGTTCAGCCAGGTCACTAAACAAAGAAACAAACAACAACAACAACAACTTTCTAGATCTTCCCCTTATCATATTTATAACTTCCTTCTCCAATAGTGAGAGTCCTGGTTCCCATTATCTTCAATATATTTGCTTATCTTCTCATAAGGAACCAACCTTCTGACCCACTGGCCACCTCTTTTGGTATTTCCATGACTGAGACCCTGTGGGGCACGTCCTTAACCACCTCCTCAGCTCCACTTCCACCTCTTAAATTGGATTCTCTGTTACTATTATGTACAAATACCCTTGAAAAAATATAGTGATGCTATTTCCAACACTATTCCTAGATTCACTAATTTTAATAGTTTCTCTGAAAACTCTTTGAATTTCCTACATACTCAGTCATGTTGTCTGTGAGGATCTATTTATTCCTTTCCAATTTCTATGCTTTTTATTTTGCTCTGGTCTGAATGTTTCTGCCTCTTACTCTACCCTGCACCCCCCAGTTCGTATGTTGAAATCCTTACCCGAGAAGATGATGGTATAGGGAGGTGGGGCCCTTTGACAGGTGATTAGGTCATGAGGGTAGAGCCCTCATGAATGGGATTAGTAAGTGTCCTTATGAAAGACACCCCAGAGAGCTAGCTCACCCCTTCTACCATGTGAGGATATGAGAAATCTGCAGCCAGGAAGAGGGCCCTCATCTACCCATGTTGGCACCTGAGTCTTGGACTTCTTGCCCTCCAAACTGTGAGGAAACTTTTCTGTTCTTTATGAGCTACCCAGTCTGTGCTGTTTTGTTATGGCAGACTCATGGACTAAGACATATTTCCTTTTCTTGTCTTATTGCACTGGTTAGGACTCAGTACCAGGCTAACAGAAGGCATCATCTTTTGTTCTCTATCTCAGAAGGAATGCTTTCATAATTTTAGGATCAAGTATGCTGTTTGTCGTAGGTTTTCTTAAATATCTTGCATAAGATTTTTATAACAGAAGTTCTATTATTTTTTAGTTTGTTGTTTATTTTTTTATTATTTAAAATTTTTTAAATGTTTACTTACTTTTGAAGGAGAGACAGAGCGTGAGCAGGGTAGGGGCAGAGAGAGAGGGAGACACAGAATCTGAAATGGGCTCCAGGCTCTGAGCTGTCAGCACAGAGCCCGATGTGGGGCTCGAACTCACAAACCACAAGACCATGACCTGAGCTGAAGTTGGATGCCTAACCGACTGAGCCACCCAGGTGCCCCAAGTGTTGTTTTTTAAAATCGTGAATGGATATTAAATGCTATCAATTTTATTATATCTGCATTTATGGAGATAAACATATGATTTTTTCATCCTTACTATGCTAATGTGGTGTACCACATTAATTGATTTCAAATTGTAAAACAATCTTGTATTCCTGGAATAAATCCAACTTGGTCATGTTGTGTTCTCCTTTTTATATATTGATGGATTGGCTTGATAATATTTTATTTCTATGGTCACAAAAAAGACCAGCTTAGCATTTCTTCCTTGTGATGTCTTTGACAGGTTTTGGTATCATGATTATGCTGGCCTCACAGAACAATATTGGGAAGTATTTGCTCTTTTCTCTATACTTTGCAAGAGTTTCTTCAATATTATTAGTGTCATTTTTTTTTTTTTTTCCTTACAAGTTGATATAATTCTCCAGTGATATGCTCTGGGCCTAGAGTTTTCTTTATAGGAAGGTTTTTAAATGATAGACTCAATTTTTCTAGGAATTTGTTTCATCTATATTATTCAAATTTATTTTCATAAAGTTGTTCATAATATCCCCTCATGATCTTTTTTTATTATATAGGATCTGTACTGATATCCCCTTTTCATTCCTCATACTGGTTATTTACCTTTCCTCCTTTTTTTCTCCTCTCGTAATCAGTCATGTTAAAGTCTTGTCCATTTTGCATTTTCAAAATGCTAAGTTTTGGGGACACCTGACTGGCTCAGTTGGTAGAGCATGCAACTCTGGATCTCAAGGTTCTGAGTTTGAGCCCCACATTGGGAGTAGAGATTACTTAAAAAAACCTGGGGTGCCTGGGTGGCTCAATTGGTTAAATGTCCAACTCTTGATTTTGGCTCAGGTCATGATCTCATGGTTCATGAGAGCCTCGTATCGGGCTCTGTGCTGATGGTGCGGAGCCTGCTTAGATTATCTCTCTCCCCTCCCCCCGTCTCTCAAAACAAACAAACATTAAAAAAAAAAAAACCCAAAAACCCAAAACCATGTTTTGGCTTTGATGATCTTCTATTGTGTTTATTTTCTATTTCATTAACTTCTGCTCTTATCCTTACTATTTCCTTCCTTTTATCTTCTTTGAATTTAATTTGCTGTTCCTTTTCTAACTTCTTTAGATGATTATATCACTGATTTTTATCTTTTTATATTCCTAATATATGTATTTAAGGTTATAAATTTCCATGGGCATGGCTTTATTGTATCCTCCATCTGTATATGTATATTTTTAATACTGCAGATGTAAGTCTAACATACAACCCTGGTTAGAAACCAGTGTTATAAATACTTGCAAAGGGATGCAACAAAGGGCTGCTTTCCTGGACTGGTCAGGGAGGGCCTCCCAGGGAGATGCACATGGTTCTAGAAAGAGCATCAGAATCACCTGGCATGCTTTCATCTGCACCTCCACAGTCACTTGAAGACCAATCGCATTGTTGAAACCCGGAAAGCTCAGTGTTTTCACAGTTCCTGCACTTATGCACCTGTTATTTGCCACACTCAATGGTTAGTTTTTAGTCTTTACAGGACCTCTCTCTGACCTTTACTTATTTTTGTAAATGTTGATTTATTTTTGAGAGACAGAAAGAGAGAGAGAGCGAGCGAGTGAGCAGGGGAGGGGCAGAGAGGGAGAGAGAGAATCCCAGGCTGGCTCCATGCTGTCAGCCCAATGCAGGGCTCCATCCCACATACCATACCATGAGATCATGACCTGAGCTGAAATCAAGAGTTGGACATTCAACCAACTGAGCCACCCAGACGCCCCTCTCTCTGACCTTTAATGCCACCAACTACTTTATCTTGGAAGAGTTCCTTCACTTCTCTGATACAATTCCTTGATTCCAAGTTCTCCTGTGCCTTCATTTGCAGTCCTTCTCTTCTTTAACCAGTCCCTGAAATGTTGGTCACCTGTCTCTGCCCAAGATTCTTCTCAAATTCCAGGCCCTTGGTGATGTAATCTATGCCTCTGACTTGCACTACCACCTAATCCCGTGAATCTTCATTTTCAGCCTTGACTTCTTTCCTGACCCCCATGCCTGAGTACCATAGTTCTTGGACACATGGCACATAACATATACAAAATGGAACTTAATGTCGTGCTTCTCTCTGTCTCTACTACCAAAGCCATGGTTTATTTTCTGACTCATCTTTCACCCTCACTTCTTAGCTGGTCTCCATCCCTCCAAGTTCCCTCTCCTCTAATCCATCCTCAATACTGTTTGGAGAAGTACCTTTCTAACCCCATTACTTCCTTTCCTGAATCCTTTCAGTTGCCTCTCATCACCTACAGAGTAAAGTCCAATTCCTTGGCATGGTGCACACACTGGGATGTAGCCAACCTCTCTGGCTCCTTCCACCACTGCTGGAATGTGCCCAACGTTCCAGCCATGTGTACCTCAAACCACCACCCTATTTTATACTCCAGTTCCATCATCTCTAATAGGTCCTCTGCCTAGCATGCCTTTCAAGTGCTTTTTCTGTCCAAATTCTTTCACCGACTTCTTAAGTCTTTCCACCTTTGGCCCCTCCCTTGTCTTCATGCCCCATCTCCACTCTGTCTGAAAACTACTGGCTTTGCTTGCTAAGTATCTTTTGAATCCACCTCCTTCTCCCTATCTGTACCATCTCCTTTATGGTCCAAAATGGTGTAGACATCCACAATAGTCTCCTTACCATTTCCACCCTTTCAATACATTCTTCTTTCTGCAGCCAAAGTAATCTAAAATGCAAATCTGGTCATATCATTCCCTCCTCTGAAAATCTTCAATGATTTCAAGGCACAAGGAAGATATCTTTTTTATAGTTTTTTTATACTTAGGAGGTCTGCAAGGTTCCATGCACTTGGGCCTTTGCTAATCTCACCAATCTCAGCTGGGTCCCGTTTTGTCCTGACACCTACGGTTCCAGCTCCACAGACTTTTCAGCTCCTCTGAAGCTCTATCTGGTTAATTCCTTCCTACTCCTTTAGGACCCAGCCTTTATGAACACCCCACTCTAAATTATGCCAACTCTTTCATTATTTACTCTCATAACACCCCATGTTTTTCTTTCATTGCATTTATTGCAATTAGTAATTACCCTGTGCTTTTGTTTTATCGTCTCTTTCCCCAAGTAGACCGTGAACTCCAAGAGGAAACGCATTGCTTCTCTTTTGTTCACTCGGCAAGCATAATGCTT
The DNA here is from genome assembly GCF_007474595.2 of Lynx canadensis. Taxonomy (NCBI): domain Eukaryota; kingdom Metazoa; phylum Chordata; class Mammalia; order Carnivora; family Felidae; genus Lynx; species Lynx canadensis. Next base: position 33,505,762 of record NC_044310.1, on the reverse strand, counting down.
GGCTCTGTGCCTCCCGTGTCCTTGGACACTGCTCACTCACTGACCTTCCCGGTGTGTCCTTTCAGGTTCGAGATGTTCTCCAGGCTCGTAGTGGCAAAAATGTGAATCACATTTCCACTGACTGCAGCAAACAGGTGACCTCCATTGCTAAAGGAACACTACAAAGAAACAAAGCAAGAGAGCAAGAATGAGAGAAATGAGGCTTCTGGACGTTACAGTCAAGAGCTCTTTTTCCTAAAGAGTTCAGGCAGAAAGCAGGTGTGGAAGTGGAAATCGGGGGGCAAAGGTGCAGAGGGACTGAGGACCAGCCAGCATCTTGGCTATTCCTGTAGCTCATACTGGCCAAGATGCTGCCAGCTCATACTGGCCAAGATGTGTGCACGGACCATGACGCTGCTTGGATGGCAGAGTGCAGCATTCGTTGTTTGTAGAAGTGTCAGAGTGGGGAAGCAACTCCCGAAATCACTATCTGGTTTCTGCAGTCACCTCAGGGGGAAGTGTGATGGGCGGCCTACTGCCTCTCCCTGGTGACGCTTCTATTCCCAGGCCCCTCCCAATCTCCAACTTCACCTTCCCGACTGGCTGGCCCTCCGATTCTGAGATGACTTCCCTTTTTGACACTTTTTGTTACTCGGCAATCAGAGAGAGAATTAATCACACGTGGGCTCTCACAAGGCTTGGGGTTCAGTGAAATATCTTGATGAGCAAGACAGAAATGGGATAGAGCCGTATGCTCAAGAAGTTTGGGGAGAGGAGAACCCGATCTCTTGCCTTTTCTTCTTTTAAAGCCACTGATGTTCTCTAAGCAGACTTTGGTCCCACTTTGCCAGAGTGTGTTAGTTCTTGATACTTCAACCCCCAGTTTTCCAAGAAACTGAACCTTTATCTCCAGCATCTTACCTCTCTGCATCCTCTGACAGAATATTCTTTGAAAGAACGTATATCATCAATGAGTAGATTCATAAGGCGTAGTTTGTCAGCAAATCCTACGACAACAAAGTGCCCCGATGGATGAAGGCTGATTGTATAAGCCTCTTCCTGGTATTCCTTAAATAGCTCCAGAGTGCTGTGAACAAGATTATGGAATTCTAAGAAACTCCCTTGAGCCCTCCATTGTATCTGGCACATATTTCTATCATAGCATAGGAGATACTTTGTCGCTTGAAATTTTGGTTCCTCTTTTCCCCAGGTTTTGGTTATTTGAGGAGTGTCCGGCAATGAGTATGGGAAACAGGGGAAGTGATCAACGAGTTCTCTAGCGATGCTGAAGGCACAGCTCCATTTGGATCCCCCGAGTTGGAAGGACCGCATGGTTTCTTTTCGGCAACCCAGTGGCTATACACAAAGGATAGAGAAATTACAGTGGGGGGCCACTCTAGGCTGGGGATCCTCAGGAAATCCATGTCAGGGAGAAAAAGTCACTAGGGAGTTAAGGATGGTCGGGGGCAGTGATGAGGAGAGAGATGTAGTGGTCTGGAGAGTCCCATGTGACGAAAAGTACATCTGGAGGGAGAGAGGAAAACTGGAAGAACACAGGAGATTATTTAAGAAGGCGGAGTGTTATCTTTATGTCCCCATTGTCTAGCATGGTGTCTGGCGTGTGGTGAAGCACTTAATAAAACACAAAGCCATGTTCTAGCCCGAGCGCGAGCAAAAAGGGAAGAGAAACAGGTAAGTTGACAGACTTGATTAAAAAAACAAAACAAAACACCTTTTCCAACTGAGAGCTTCAAGTAATTACATTTTAAAACTCTCTAATTAAAATAATTTACATGAACAAATGTAACAACTGGGATCCTGCACGCTGCAGTCGTGAAGCCTTTCATCCTTACTTTGACTCATAATTCCAGATGCGAACGGATCGATCCAGAGAGCAGGTGGCAATGAAGGGTTTGCGGATGCACGTGGCTAGCCCGGTGATGGCTGCGGAGTGCAAGGGGTACATCAGATACTCGAAGTGAGCAGGCTCCCCCTGGAGAAATCACACAGAGTGAGATCTGGCAGAGTAAGCAAAGGGCTGGCTGTATACTTCAGCTCCATTACCACCTACGAATGTTAGTTAGCCTGGGTGCGCAGATAATGGCCGTGGGAAGACTGCTTTAATATTATGCATATTTTCCAATGCTGCTATTATTTTAAAAAGCAATTTAAAATGACAAAAAATGGCAATTAAAAAATTTTTTTAAGGATTTTTTTTTTTTTTGAGAGCGAGATGGCACAAATGAGGGAGGGTGGAGAGAGAGAGGGAGAGAGAGAGAGAATCCCATGAGGGATAGAGAGAGAGGAGATGGGGGAGAGAGAAGCGGGGTTCACCCGAAGCGGGGCTCGAGCTCACGAACCGTGAGATCATGACCTGAGCCAAAGTCAGATGCTTAAGTGACCCAGGCACCTCAGAACTTTGTTCTATAGCTATACCAGAATTTAATGTAGCCACTCCTCTACTATGGGAACATTTCAGTGGATTCCATCATTTGTTATTTAGGAATAACATTAGACTAAACATCCTTGCGGGTTAAGTCTTTGTACCTCTCTGATGACTTCCTTAGCTCCTTCAGTGGAAGTATCCAACACTAAGCTTTTGAATGCGGACGCATCCATTTCAAAAGACATCCATCTTAAAGAAACATAGTGCCAGCTATGTGACACAGTTACCAGCAAAACAACCAGATGAGGAATGAGGCTGCCCCCCCCCCTGCTGCCCATGTTAGTCCCTTTCTCATAATGCCCTGGATAACTTGGATAACTGGCTGCTTGAGTGATCCCACTTCTTCCTTCCTGTGCTCTTAGGTTTTAAATTAGCCCATAAAGAGCAAACCCACAAAATCCTAGACATCCCACCCCCCACACTCCAGTAAAGGCAAAGCCCATGCCCTTTCTCTCCCCATGACCTTGCTGTGCAGCCCTCATGTGTGCTCCGTACCCTCCAGAGCATGTGAGTAACAAATCTGTTCCCCTAAGTTCCCTGGTGTTTTGTGCTGAAGTGCCTCCTGCAATGATCCTAAGAAGGAAAAGGTCCAGTCCAGCCACAACTCTGGCCGTGGTGGGAGAAACGTCTGGGGGTTTGGTATGAGTAATATGGGCCTGGGCAAAGTGCCGCGGGCATTCCTAGCCAAAAGCATCACTATCAATAGGCTGGGACGGACGCAACAGGTACGTTTCTAGAAGGGGAATACTGGGGGAAATGGCATGAACGACTCTAAAGACCTTCAGAGGCCCTGCCAGACTTCTCTCCAGAGAAATGGCGTCATTCCGCCACCAGCAGCAGTGAGAGCTGGGGTGAATGATTTCACACGGAGATGCTTCCTGTGACACTGGTTGTACAGGCTTCACATTGTTCTGTTTTCGGAGGCCTTATACCTGGGACACCTGAATGAGGAGTGATGGCTGGGAAATTCAATTAGGTGCACGCATTTTAGGCCCATTCACAAGCAAACCAAAGGCTGAGATGGGGATTCCCTTAAATTCTGGCCCTTTCTCACTTACAAACTCAGCTGCATGCACTCAACCTTCCCTACTATCTCGGAAGAAAAGGTGCTGTGCTGTGCTGGGGTGGGGGGCAGGACAGAGTATTCCCCTTCTCCATCCCTTACCCTTTCTTTCTCCAATATCTTCAACCTCCCTGTCTCTACTGGCACATTCCCATCAGCTTTTGAATACACTCACACCTCTCTTACCTTAAACACAACAGTAATCCTCTTTCGTCCTTTCTCTGCACTTCTGCCTAAGAAGCTGTACGATGATGGAGAATCAGACAAGCAGGCTTACCGATTTCACTTGAAATTCATGACCACAAGCCTCCAACGGACCGATAACTCCATGTTTTTCAGTAAGTTCACTTTCTGAATCTCCAAGATACCGATTTCATGCCATTTATTCTCTTTCCAGGCCTTCAGACTCTCTTCCTCTTTCTCCCAGCCCCAAAACTTGTCTGATGACCTTGCCTCATATTTCCTTGATTTTGTATCTTTACTTTCTTCATTCTGTAGCTCAGGCGCAGAGTTACAGACTGTCATAATTCACGTACGGCCAATTTTTACTTTATATTTCATTCCCTTCCTCTTTTAATTTTCACTCTTGTTCCTCCCTTATCAAAGGCACCAATTAATGTGTCTCATTTGTGTCCTTGGAAATTTTTCTTTTTTTTTTCTTAACGTTTATTTATTTTTGAGAGACAGAGACAGAGCATGAGTGGGGGAAGGGCAGAGAGAAGAGACACAGAATCGGAAGCAGGCTCCAGGCTCTGAGCTGTCAGCACAGAGCCCGATGCGGGACTCAAACCCACCAAACGGGAGATCATGACCTGAGCTAAAGTCGGACGCTCAACTGACTGAGCCACCCAGGCGCCCCCATGTTCTTGGATATTTCTATACATGGCACCATCCTTCAGACTGCATTCTTCAGTTTTACTTTTTTCTCTCAACCATCTATGTTGTCATGTATATAATTATTGCTTCTACCAGAGATTTGGTATTCTGTGGTATGCATCCAGCTCTTTGCGGACGGACAGCTGGGTTGTCTTCGACTCTCCATTGCTACGAACACGAAGGCGAACGTCTTTGTATGTGCTCTCTAACGGACCGGCGTGATGTAATTCCTGGTATGCATCCAGGAGCAGACCACTGGGTAACAAGATATATGCATTCTCTATTCGACCAGGAAATATCAGACTGCTCTCTAGAATGTCTATACCAGTTTACATCCCCTCACCATCCCATAAGGATTGCCATTCTCTTTTGCTCTCAGAAATTTCGGGTGATATCTGACTTTCTAATTTTGGTTAATGTCATTAAAAAATTTTCATAAAGAAGCATCTCAGTCATGACGTGCAGGAAACAATTATACCACTGCTCAGGCCAGGCTCTCTGGGCTGCTGGCGCCCCCAGCCTTGGCTCTGGTGCACATTAAAGATCCCAAACCACAACTGACTCCACGCGACTTCACAATCAATAAAAAAGGAGCAATCTTTGAATTAGAGGCTGAACTCAACAATGAAAAGAAAGAAAAAGAGGAAGGAGGCTGGGCAGAAAGCGATTGCTGCCATGACCAGGGGGCAGGATGTCAGTTCTCTCTTTCCAGATGTAAGAAACTACGCACACTGACCATCTGAAATTAAAGAAGCTTGCGTATCTCTATTTGATGAACCTCACCAAGAGTCAGCCAGACATGGCCATCATGGCTGTCCATAGCTTTGTGAAGGACTGTGAGGATCCCAATCCTCTAATTCAGGCCTTGGCAGGCAGGGCCAGGGGTGCATCCGGGTGGACAAGATGACAGAATAGCTCTGCAAGTGCTTGAAGGATGAAGATCCCTACGTTAGGAAGACAGCGGCAGTCTGTGTGGCAAAATTCCATGATATCGATGCCCAAATGGTGGAAGATCAGGGATTTCTGGATACTCTGTGGGATCTCATTGCAGATTCACATCCAATGGTGGTGGCTAATGCTGTAGCAGCATTTTCTGAAATCAGCGAATCTCACCTAAATGGCAACTTACTCGATCTGAACCCACAGAACATTAATAAGCGGCTGATGGCCCCAAATGAGTGCACTGACTGGGCCAGATTTTCATCTTGAACTCCCTAATTACAACCCTAAAGATGGCCGGGAGGCTCAGAACATCTGGGAACGTGTAACTTCCCGGCAATCTCACGCCAACTCAGCGGTGGTGCTTTCAGCGGTAAAAGTCCTAGGGAAGTTTCTAGAGTTGTTACCCAACGACTCTGACTACTACAATGTAGTAAGTAGTAGAAGGTGGCCCCTCCACCTGTCTTTGCTGTCTGGGGAGCCAGTCATGCAGTACGTTGCCCTGAGGCCACTTCAGCTGCTACGTCCCACTCAACGGTGCTTTTTGTAGAAGATGGCAAAATGGAGCACCAGGTATTCCTTGCGAAGGAAAGGATGGTCCCAGTGAAAATGAACTTCAGTTTCAGATTAAGGAATGTCACTTAAATGCTGAGACTTTCCAGCAAATTGCAAAACAACAATGTCTGTACTAATGCCAAGAGGAATGTAGAAGGGCAAGACATTCTGTACCAATCCCTGAAACTCACAAATGGCCTCTGGATTTTGGCTGAGCTACATGTCCAGACAGGAAACCCAAATTACACACAGTCGCTGAAGGGTAGGGCTCCTGAAGTCTCTCAACACATGTAGCAGGCCTATGGCAGCATTTTGAAAAATGAATAGACTGGTCCTGTGCCCTCTGGCCACCCTGTGATTGGTGCAAGCCAAGAACTCTTAACTGGAAGAAATTGGACCGCCGTGTAGAACCTGAACCCAAACACTGAGGCCACCCACCAAGGTAGTGACTAGTTTAACCTGTGTTAACATTAAGACACAACCTGCTGGATAGTTTTAGCTTCCTGTGAACATCTGTAACCACTGCTTCAATCACTTCCCACCTCTTGCCAACTGCCACTACTATCTATCCTTACTTGGGGGCTTCTCCACAGTGTGCCGATGGCTGGCATTTTTAAGGGGTTTGGTATTTTGTAATTGAAAGCTCATTTCAAAAGCAGAAAAAGACAAAAATATTAAAGCAAGGAAAAGTGTCACTGGAAAAGAAAAAAAGGCATCTCAGACTTGTTTTAATTTGCATTTTGCTGTGCATAGGCAACAGACATTGCCTGTGAGAGTGGCCAGGTATTGGATTTAATGGATGACGACTTCACAGTGGCTATTACAGATCTGTTCAAAGAACTAAAGAAAACCATGATTAAAGAAGGAAAGAAACTTTTGATAACAATGTCACATCAAATAGAGAACATCATTGTTTAAAAAAAAAGCAAATTCTGTAGGTAAAAAGTACAATAGCAGAAATGAAAAATACACTAGAGGCACTCAAAAGCAGATCTGAACTAGCGGAAGAAAGAATCAGTGAAGTTAAAGGCAGATCAAGAAAGATTATGCAATATGGAAAACAGAAAAATGAAGAAAAATGAACAGAACCGCAGGTAAATGTGGGACTCCACTAAACACACCAACACATGTACAGTGGGAGTACCAGGAGGAGAGGAGACAGAAAGGAGCAGAAAAAAATATTTGAATAAATAATGGACAAAATTCCCCACATTTATTGGAAAGTATTGATGCACACATCCATGAAGCTGAAACACAAAGAGATCTACAGACACATGATAGTAAAAATATTGAAAACTGAAGACAAAGAAAAAACCTTGAAAGCAGCAAGCGTAAGATGATTGATCAGTTACAAGGAAGTCCAACAAGGTGACAGCAGATTTCTCAGCAAAAATAATAAAAGCCAACAGGGCGTGGGATAACATGTTCAAAATACTCAAAGAAAAAACTGTCGATCAAGAATTGTATATCCAGGGGCTCCTGGATGGTTCAGCTGGTTAAGCATCCAGCTCTTGGTTTTGGCTCAGGTCATGATCTCACAGTTTGTAAGTTTGAGTCCTGCGTCGGGCTCTGCAATGCAGAGCATGCTTGGGATTCTCTCTCTCTCTCCTTCTCTCTCTGCTCCTCCCCCACTCACACTGCTTCTGTCTCTCTCAAAATAAATACACTTTATTTTTTTTGAGAGAGGGCATAAGTGAGTGAGGGGCAGAGAGAGAGAGGGAGGGAGAGAGTGAGAGTGAGAGAGAATCCCATGAGGGGGGAGAGAGAGAGAAACAGAGACAGAGAGGCAGCGCTGTGCTCACCCGATGCAGGACTCAAACTCATGAACTGTGAGGTTATGACCTGAGCCAAAGTCAGATGCTTAACCAACTGAGCCACCCAATAAATAAACTTAAAAAAAAAAAATTCTATATCCAGCAAAGCTGTCTCTTAAAAATGAAACATAAAAATATTCCTAACAATGGGGCGCCTGGGTGGCTCAGTCGGTTGAGCATCCAATTTCGGCTCAGGTCGTGATCTCGCTGTCTATGAGTTCGAGCCCTGCGTCGGGCTCTATGCTGACAGCTCAGAGCCTGGAGCCTGTTTTGGATTCTGTGTCTCCCTCTCCCTGCCCCTCCCCCACTCATGCTCTGTCTCTCTGTCAAAAATAAATATTAAAATAATAATAATAATAATAATAATAATAATAAATTCCTAACAAGAATAAAGAGTTTGTTGCTCACAGACCTGCCTGCCATGTAATACTGAAGGAGATTCTTCAGGTTGAAGTAAGTGACCCCAGACAGTAATTTGAATCCACCAAAAAACACAAAGAATACCAGTAAATGTATTACATTATAAAAAATATAAATACATATCTCATCCCCACTTTTCTTTCACCTTATTGAGAAAGCAACTATATGCATCATTGGGCTCATGGAAGTGTATTTGCCAATAATAGCACAAAGATGGTGGGCGGGAGCAAATCCGTATCGGGCTAAGGAAGTGACTTCAGATGATAATTCAAATCCACAGGGACAAACAAAAAGAACCCGAAGCAATGAAAATGTTCTAAAACTGACCGTGGTAATGGTTGCAACAACTCTGTGAGTACGTTCAAGACCACTGAATTGTACACTGTAAATATGTGAATTGCACGGCATGTGAATAAATACCAATCAATACTCAATAAAACTGTTATTTAAAAAAAACCCACCATTACCAAGAAAGATATGTTAAAATCTCCTCCCATGATTATTGATGGTCTATTTTCCTCATTGTTCTGTCAAATTTTGCTTTATATATTTTGAATGCATGCTATCAGGTGCATAAAGTTTAAAACCGTAATATCCTCTTGATGAAGTGACCCTTTTAGAAGTACAAAGTGACCCTCTTTATCTTTATGGTGCTTTTTTGTTGCAGTATCTGCAGTGTATTTATGCTTAAGTTTTGTTACTTAAACACAAAAAAGAAACAATCAACTTCTTCATACACATGCATGTTTGTGCACATGAGCAGGTAGAGAGGCATGTGCAGCAGTATGAGGAATTCTCTGAAGTATAATGGCAGGGTTAAAGGATATGTACAATTTAGACTTGACAGCCAACTCCAAGGGGTCCTCGAAAGGGGCCGCAGCAGTTGCAACCCCACTGAGAGTAGCCGAGTGCTTCTACGGGGCACCTTAAGATTTGAGGTTCTTCTTTTTCCAAAAAAATTTTTTTTTAATTTTTATTTATTTTAGAGACAGAGAGAGAGAGAGAGACCAACCCAGAGTGTGAGCAGGGAAGGGGCAGAGAGAGAGGGAGACACAGAATCCGAAGCAGGCTCCAGGCTCTGAGCTGTCAGCACAGAGCCTGATGCGGGGCTCGACCTCACAAATTGCGAGATCACAGCCTGAGCCGAAGTCGGCCACTCAATCGACTGAGCCACCCAGGTGCCCCAAGATTCGAGTTTCTTCTGCTCTTAGGAAGGGGCTAAATGAGCCCCTGCTCAGAAAGTCTGGATTCAAACCTGCCCACGTGGTAGGCGGTCCCTGGGCCGGAAGGAAGCGCTGCTGGGAAAGACTCACCTTGCTAATCTCCGTCAGGGACATGGTGATGCTGTACAGTTGGTTCTTGCTGGTGCTGACGACCAGGGTTTCCTCTGAGGGGCTGAAGCACATGCAGAGGACATCCTGTTTGTCCGACTGACTCCGCTCATTGCTCTGTGGGTCCGTCGGAATCTGCCCAAGATGCAACACAACCGTCAGTCATGTTCCCACGTTGCCCGCGTGTCCTTGGGTTTTCGGAGTCCTCGCAGATACTTTCAGCTTACAGATACCCAGACGGGCATGCTGCCAAGGATCCCCCTCAGATGTGGACAAGGAAGGGCTGAGTCACCTCTGTTTCTGTGGGATTTGTATTCACCCTTAAGTGATTAGTGGCTAAGAGACAGCAGCAGCTGTAAAAAGGATCACTCTCTACATCGGAATTTGAGATCCCCTCCGAAAACAAGTGTTAGTTTAAATCCCGCTCCCGCCCACCTGTCAGAAGCCCAGTGCGGGTGCCACCTCGTCAAGCATGCCAGTGTGCACCCTGGGGCAGTGGAGGGGAAGGTGACAGCCCCTCTTCCACGTGGGGTGGGTGACAGGGCAGAGAAAAGACAAGGGGTCACACGGCGGCCCTGCCAGCAGCCTCTGAGAGGGCCTGGAGTTGCCAAGCAGACCTCACCTTAGATTTCCTTTCCCCACCACTGCTCTTCACCTACTAACCATCACACTTCTCGAAAGGCCCGCCCATACCACGTCCACTCGGTTCTTCATTCCTTCCACTGTGTCATGTACTGAAATGTCCTCATCAACCTTAGAAATGCCAGAGGCCCCTGCTCAGTCCTCATCTTCTGGGCTTTCCTAGATCCTGTAGCGGTGATGGCAGCACCTGCCTCTGGGGGGCCCAGGACACCGAGCTCTCATGTTTCCCTCCCGTGGCCTGGAGTTGTGTCTTCCCCCATATACCCCCGACTCCTTCCCGCCGTCATCTCCCCCTGCTCTGCCAGCACACTGAGGGCTCTGGGAGAGAGGAAAGTCCCGCCCCGCCCCGCCCGGGGTTGGGTGAGCCCTAATATCATCTCAGTGTGCTCACCAGGGAGCGTCCGTCTGCCGCCATATTCATCACACTGCGTAAGCGGAATGGGAGCCTACAGACCGAGGGCCTTGCCTGCGTCCCGCTGCTGTGTGCCAGCGCTCAGCAGCGTCTAGTGCACAGCAGAGCTCAGCGAAAGAGTAAGTGTGGCCTCGCTGCTCTCCTCCGGAGGTGGTGGGGTCCTTGGGGGAAGTGGCCGTGGCCGACGCCTCTAGCTCAGGCACCAGGCCTGGAGCCTGGCCCGTGGCAGGTATGAGACAGCCATTTGTTAGACGGGTGAATGAATGACCACCACATCTCAGTGTCCTCTGCTGGGCTCTCGTTCTGTCTCAGACTCTAAATTAGGAAATGTAAGGTTTGTCCTCAGTCCTCCTTTTTTTGTTCTATCTGTCAGTGATTTTGTCCAAAATGAGGGTTTCGGTGAAAGCAACCGTAGTGAAAATAATCACAATGATAAATTCTTTGAAACAGTAAAAATAAAGCATCAACTCTGTGCCAGACACAAGCTAAGCACTGTGTGTGTGTGTGTGTGTGTGTGTGTGTACATTGATCCCATTCCCAAAGTCTAAAACCACATTTCCAATGGATTTGCTTTATTCCAGTGTCTGGTCAAACATCAACTTCCTCAGCGAGGCCTCCCCGAGCCACTCTCTCTAGAACAGAACCCCCTCTCGCTCCCTGTCCTTCTCCTGGCTTTATCTTCTTCAGTGTTGAGCCCCATGTGACAATCTGTTCACATCTGTTTGTTCTAAGGACAGGCTCACAGTGTGTGTGCTTCCCCTCCTGCATCCCCAGCCCCTAGCACAGAGCCTGGCACATAGTAAACCCTCAATACATATTTATTAAATGAATAAACAAACGGAACAAAGAATTGTTAAAAATTAAAATTTTTAAAAAAAAAATTAAAATTAACAAAACATTTTTTTTTAAATTAAAAGTTCCCCTTGGTTCCCACTCACTTTGCTCTTACCCCCAACTTTCCTACCTGTGGCATCTTTCCCCAGACAGCCAGTCTCAAGGCCAAGGCGGCATCTCTACGAGCTCCTTACCTCTGGTCACCCACATCTACTCAGGGCAAGTTCTATAGGCTTAACCTCCGCAAAGGCTCTCTCCCTTCCCATTTTCCCTGCTATTCACTGCGGTGACTACATCTCACCACTTCTTGGCTTCAGTAGCAAAGCCTGATTCTTCATCGTGGAGATAATAACGGCTATCACTTATTGGGCATCAAGCATTTCACACGTGATTCACACAGGTGTTGCATCATCCTTCTGATAACCAGCAGGGCGAGGGGCTACTTTCTCAGAGAAGAAACAGAGGTTTTGCTGGATTCAGCAACTCATCTCAAGTTACTCAGCCAATAAGGGCAGAGTCAAGCCTGGCTCATTCAGAGTGTGTGTAGCTGCCTCACGTCCAGGGCCTCCGGATCCCCCGCCCCATCCCCACGGCAGGCAGATTGCTTTTCTTAAGTGTCATGCTTCTCTGCTCAGAAACAGGCTGCCTGTGGGATTACACACACGCTCCTCGGGCTGGCATTCGAGATCTTTCAACAGCCTCAGCTCCTGGCTTTCCCTTTCAAGTGATTTCAGCTCGTCTCCACTGGGGAGCAGAGTATCACCCAGACAAACCACCTGCTCCCCCCTCCGCAGTGCCTTTGTTCCACCTGTTCCTTCCACGTGCAACTCCTAACCTGTTCCCTCCTGTCAACTGTTACCCCTCCTCTAGGACCCCTCCTCAAAGATTGCCACCACACGCCGCCGAGAGCCTTCCCGGTTCTTCCCCAACCGCAGACGATCTCTCTCCACAGCACTTTGTATCACTTATCCCACAAACATTTACCGAATGCTTTCAAGGTGCCAGACAGTGTGTGCTTGACATTAAATATCAATATATATCCTAACACCATTTTTACAGGAACGCTAAGCTTCAAAGTGCAAATATAACTTGCCAAAGTTCTCTGCCAGAATTCAAATCCAGATCCTCCCAAGGTTAACCCCTGTTCTGTCTGCTCCATCCCCAAACTTCCCTCAGGACAAATGGCTCGAGTCCCCATTTCCACTCAGCGCTATAGGCCTCTCCTTCCACCAAACTCCCTGTCAGCGCTCTGCTGCTGGACGACACGTGCCAGGAGGACCCCAGTTCTCCCCTCCTTACCCGGATTTCCCTGCTCTCCCGGTAAATATCCTTCTCTTCCATCTTCTCAAACAGGAGAACTCTCCCCGGCCCAGCGGCACAGGCGAATCCCTTTGAATAGGCTGCAATGGCGAACACCTGGGGCATGGCCAGCTGGCTGTTGTTACTGGCCATCATGACCTGCTCATAGGAAGGGACCGGGGAACTGATTGTTGGAAATTCGATCAGGCTAGAAAAAGAAATCAGCATGTAAAGTTTACAGGCAATCCCAAGGAGAGGAGTTCAGCTAGGGATGAGAATGAAGGGCTGTCGTTGGGTGCGGGAGAAATCGCCCATTGCAATTCTGTTCCCCAGGCCCAAACACCACCCTTTGGCCTGCTATACAAAGTCCAGAGAAAGACTGGAAGGTTATACATTTATTTGGTAGTCTCACCACCCTTTGTGGTCGCCATTATTGTTGTTGCTAGCATTATTATCCCTCTTTTGTTTAGGAAAAAGTGGCTCAGAGAGTTTTCTAGGATCACACGACTAGTAAGTGGAAGGCCTGAGATTTGAATCTTGCCTCCCTCCCTTCCTCCCTTCCTTTCTTCCACATAACAAATATTTATTGGAATTATACTGTGTCAACAGTATACTTTACCATTGTGAAACAATGGTAAGTAAGACTGACACAGTTCCTGTCCCTTGAAGCTTAGAGTCTAGGGGCAAGTGCTAAGGACCATTAGGTGGCAGCTGGGTGGGATGGAAGCAGGACTTTCTGAGGACAGTTAAGGAGAGGTACACCCATCTGAGATGAGCAGAAGCTGAGAACTCCCAGCTGGTCTGAAGAACAAACAGGAGTATGTGGGTATGTGAGTGTGTCCAGAGGAGTGGGGTAGGTGGACCCACACATGACCAAACTCAGAAGTAAGAGTGCGCAAGATGTGTGTGGTAGACAGAGGCAGAAGCTGATGCTCCAGATGGAAAGAAGGGTCAGAGCAGCAGGGATGGGTGGGCCAGGTTCAGGAGTCTGGGTTTTATTCTATTTTGTTTCAAGTTTATTTATTTATTTTTGAGAGAGACAGAGACAGAGACAGAGCACATGAGCTGAGGACGGGCCCAGAGAGGAGGAGAGAGAGAATCCTAAGCACGAACTCACGAACCATGAGATCATGACCTGAGCCGAAACCAAGAGTTGGACACTTAACCAACTGAGCCACCCAGGTGCCCCTGGGTTTTATTCTTAGAGCACTGGACTCATTGCATGATTAGGAACACGGCAAACTGGAGGGCAGAGGGACTTACTAGGAAGCTCTTAAGAGAATCGTGAGAGAAAAAGGAGGTGTCATGGGTGTGGGGGATGGTGAGAAATGACAGACTGAAAGTTACCGAGGAAGAAGAATCTACAAAATGCCATGTGTTGAGGGCTCAGGCTCCAGAGCCAGGCAGACAGAGCTATGATCTTGGGTGAGTCACTTAACCTATTTGAGCCTCAGTGTCCTGTTCTATAAAATGGGCATGATAATATGTACTATATGGGGTAAGACTCAAGTAAGAATACACATAAAGTGCTTGAAGCAGAGTCTAGTGATACAACGGTATATTTCAATATGTGTGAGAGATGACCATTATTGCCTGAAGTAGAGGTAAAATTGACCTGAGCCCCCACTTTACCTCATATTCTTTTGTCATATTTACACCAATAACACTTCCCTGAGCTTCTTTGTTGGTCTGCTGGCTCCTTCCAAACTGCAAAGTCTTTGAGGACACATGTCCCCAGCATCTAGCAAGGTGCCCTGCACACGGCAAGAGCTCGGTGGCCATTTATGTAATTGAATCAATAAATTAGGCAGCCATTAGAAAATACATTTTAAAAGATCTGGAGTTTTGAAGACTAGTCGTGCTAAAAGGCTTATAAAATGCATGTAAACAAAAGAATTGTTGTAGGCTGTGGTCACAACTGTCCAATTTGTGCTTGAATATAGATGAACATGCGAAAGGCAGAGGGAAAATGAAAAGAGTTGACTTGAAGGTGGAGGGGTTCTGAGTGACTTTTAAAGAATCCTGTTTTTGGCACAACGCTATTGGTATGATGAACATATTTTCACAAGAGCACCAGCCCAGAGGGGCACCATTACCTCTCCGATTCCCGGATCACCTCCAGGTTCCTGGTCTCGCTGGTGGGCTCCTTGACCATTATACTGGTCTCCCAGCGTTGATCTCCAGATTCAAAGAGGAAGAGCCTGCCTGTATCCGTGCCGACAATGATCTTGTCTTCAGACACCCACGTGTGGGCTAGATAGTTTTGGGGTTCTCCCCTCTGAAAATTGGTTTGCTTCAGGGTGCCCTCGGCAAAGCGGAGAAGCTTAAACATCCCATTGCCAGTGACACAGACCTGAGTGTTATCCTGGGGATTGAAGCTCACCTGCAAAATGTAAAAGGATAAAAGAAAACTACTTATAAAACTAATCTTGGTGGAATTACTTCTCATTTTACTAATGAATACTTGTTTCAGGTAGCTCAGAGTATCCTTTAAACATCACTAGGGCATGATAAATTTTGATACCACATTTGATAAGAGCACAGATTCATTGTATTTGTGGGGCCCATGCATCTTAAACCAG
The DNA here is from genome assembly GCF_007474595.2 of Lynx canadensis. Classification (NCBI taxonomy): domain Eukaryota; kingdom Metazoa; phylum Chordata; class Mammalia; order Carnivora; family Felidae; genus Lynx; species Lynx canadensis. The sequence goes on along the minus strand of NC_044310.1, from coordinate 33,490,570 downwards.
GAAACCTACAAAAATCATTTTACAAAGGCCAAAAAGAGGATAAGCGGTTCTTGACAACAGCTAAACTCTGGGCCAACAAAGTGACATGAAGACTCAGCTGGAAACGCAGAAAAAGGAGGATCTGGTGGGTCCGGGGGAAAGGGAGTCTCCTACCAACTGGGAGGTACAGTAAGGGCAGTCAACTCACACCCCTACTAGATGGTGAGCAACTGACGGGCTATAACACCTGCATCTCTGTATTCCCGATGCGGGGTTCATAGCGGGCATCCAGCTGAATCTGTTAGGGAGGATGTGTGTACTCTGCTCTGAATAGGGATGCTGGACTCGGCCTCACGAAGGCCGAGACAAAATAATCTTCCGGCTCTCTCTGCCTCTGGTCTGATTCTGCAATCACCAAGCAACCTCTGATTACTAATTTCACCTCCCCACTTCTCTATTACTAGGGAGGAAATATACCAGATAAATAATGTGAGTGTTCTCGTAGTCACATGCTGGGTTATTCACTGGCCTCTGGTGAGAATAAGGGAGTCTGTTCCTGAGACGCTGGCTAGCTAATATCTCTGAACATGAGCAGAGCTGAGTTCCTGAACTTGTTAAGCTGAGTACCAGATCCCAGACCGGGGTGACCACACCAAGGTAAAACCTCCCTGGGACCCACTGCCTGAGCAGTCAACCAGCCTCCTCATGGGTCCTCTTCATTTTGCCCCCAAACAACAATGGAAAATTCTGTTCCCCACGTAACTGCGATTTTGTTGACACGTTCCTCAAGATCAACCACTTCATGTTACGTTCCTGAAATCTACCCACTGCCCAGCAATGCTGTTAGGAAGAAGACAGGACCAGCAAGACAAAGTGAGTTACCAATTCATCGGCTGGGCCTGTGAAAGCAGTTCTGGGCCAGGGTAAAGAAGAGGGGTACTGGAGTCTGAGACTCCTGACCCTGCCACTCACTACCCGTGTGATACTTGGGTGGGTGACTCAACCTCTTGGAGCCTCAGTTGTCTCATCTATAAAACAAGGATAATAACTATGCAGACCATATATGGTTGTTGAGAGATTAATTTAAAAATGCATATTACGAGGGGCGCCTGGGTGGCTCAGTCGGTTAAGCATCCAGCTCTTGGTTTGGGCTCACGTCATGATCCCGCAGTTTATGATTTCGAGCCCCGCAACAGGCTCTGCACTATCCGTTTGGAGATTCTCTCTCTCTCTCTCTCTCTGCCCCTTCCCCACTCATGCTGTCTCTCAAAACAAATAAACTTGAAAAAAAAAAAAAGAACTTTTCAAAAAAAAATGCATGTTAAGAAACTGGCAGTGTTGCTGGCACACAGAAAGCATTCAATAAAAGACGGCTCTTACTAGTTTTAAAACTTGCACGATACTTGTTATGTTGGGAGGTACCTGGTAGACAGCATTGTTCTGAGAGTCGGTTCTAATAATAGCCATTACTTTCTGTTTTTCCCACAGCCAATAGACAAGGTTTGACTCTGGAGGTGATGTCTGAGTCAACAGGTATTTGGAGTCTGGAGAAAAAGCCATGCTAATAAATCTCTGAACGGGAAAGTCAAAATTATTAAGGATTTTGCGCTTCCGGCAAGGGATGGATGACAGTTCGTAAATGGTGATGACGGGTTTTTCTTGCACGATCTCGGAGATGGCGAGGTATCGCCGATTGGGACTGATGGACAAGGCCAGCATGCCCTGACTCTTGTCTGAGCCTGCGAACAGAAGTAAAGGGGGATAATGAGGGCAGATCATGCTTTCACCGTGACTCGACATGTACCGGGCACAGTGGTGGCAAGGTTGACACATGGGAGAAAAGGCACAGAAACAGGTAACTGTCAATCCCTGCAGTCCCTTGGCCCTGCCATATCCGGGGTATTAGGAAAATGGCTAGGACGGGTACCTCGCAGAGGCTGAGGTAGGAGGAGAAGTCAAGGAACGATGCCAGAGGGAGGACAGGTGGGATAGAGTGCAGGGTGGGGCAGGGGGCAGGAAGAGCAGAGGTGTGCATGTGAAAAAGGGTACAGTGTGGCTGGGGCATCGCACATGAGCCCGGGGAAACCACACGTGGGTGTAGACGGGTGGAAGAGGGTGGGCCTCCATGCCCTGAGCAGCCAGCAGGCAGCGCCCCTCTATTTTCAAGGCTGAGACACCAACTGCTGGGGGCCCCAGGCTGTCTCACAGTTAGGTCATCTGTGTGAATCTGGCCAGTCTGCTGGACTGGCTTTACAGTAAAGCTTGTGTTCTCTTGAAAATCAGAGACGGATGCATTCTACCCCGACTTTTCCTGGAACGTGTCAGTGGTACCTGGAGATAGAGCAGTCATCTTGCAACCGTGAGGTAACAAGCACGAGAATAAAAGTTGTGGTCTAGAAAGCAAAGGCTGAGGCAAAGATGAAGGGGCAAGAACTTTATTTGGGAGAAGAAATCAGGCCCACATTATGATTTTCGTGGGTCCCTTCTTCCATTAACAGTAAAAATTAATAAAGTGGTTTAAAAAATAAGCTGGTAAAAATTGTATCTTACGACTGCATTAGTATAAAGAATATAATCCAGACTGGACTTAGTATTATTATACTCATTTTCTTGGGTCTCTAAAAGTATCATGGGCCCTGGGCTCTGTGCCTACTGTGCCTTGTGCAAAAGTCCGCCCTGATTCAAGCCCAGGGCAGGGACAGTGAGCAAGGCAGCGGAGAAGTGCTAGAAAGTGATGCCCTGGGCCCTGTGCTGTGTTTCCCAGCAAGCTGAAGGGAGTCTGTCCAGCAGCAGGACCTCTCTGGAAGGGCTTCAGAAGTGACCGTGCCTTGGAAAAGACCCTAGGTTTGGGGTCGCTGGAGACCTTGCATGAGAGTTTGGAGTTTATCACAGAGGCAAATGAAAAGCCACAAGAGTTTGGAGTTTATCACAGAGGCAAATGAAAAGCCACAGAGGAATTTTTGGAAGGGTCAGACGCATGTTGTAGAAAAATCCCTTTGGCAACTGTGTGGAAGACAGACCTTGAGGGAAGGAAACCAGTGGGCAGATAATTTCAAAAACAGGATGGCAGTGACAGGCGGTATGAAGGCTGGGATGGGGAGATGAGAGAGATGCCAAGTAGGACCCAGTGGCTGCCTGGGTGAGGCAGGGGAAGGAGAGAAACAAGCAATGATTGACGTCTGGTGACTGGGAGTAGGGGTGACAGCTGGGAAGGAACATAGGCCGAGGGAGTTAGGGGTCATGGCGAAGAGTATGTCCATTGTTTTTTATGGAAAACAGCCCATCCAAAGATTTTATTTTTACTCATGTTTATTTGGTTCTAGTTTTTTCTGATTTCATTTTTTTTTTTTTTTACACTAAAGTCTTTACTTCATCTCGGGGCATGAAGTAAGGACTTAGATTGATTCCTGTTTCCCAAATACCTAACTAGTTGTCCCAGCACAGATTCCTCCTAATGCTACCTTTATGATATATTCAATTCATTTACATATCTACATATATATAACTGGGTTTTGGGGATATTTATACCAGCACTACATTATTCTTGTAATTGTAGCTTTATCATGCATTTGACAATCTGGCGAGGTAGGGTCTTAAGGAAGAGAGGGAAAAAAAGGAAATGACAAATTCAGTTCTGGATATATTGTGTGTGAGGTGCATACTGTGGGACATTTAGGTAGAGAGATTTAGTGGACAACTGGATATGATTCTAAGGCTCGGAGGAGAGGTTGGGACTGAAAATGCAGACGTGAGGTAAGAGTCACCGTGGGAAGTTGAAACTGGGGGCATAGATGAGATTGCCTGGGGGAGGCAAAGGAAAACTTCTCCCTCTTTCCTTTTGTGCTTTCGTGCCTGGGCTGTAGCTGGCATAGCATCTATCCTGGTCATTTCCAAGTCCTGCTCCTTTGAAAACACACCTGTCTCCATGGCAATACTGAGAGCTTCTAGAGAGCACAGGCCGTGGTTTTCTTTATCCATTCATTCATGCAATCCACTCATTCAATCACCAGTGACTGGCACCAAATGGGTGCTTAATATATGTTGGCTGATTGCAGAGCTTGTAAAATGCCTTTGCACACCTAGTTGATGACGGCCACCTCCTTGAAACAAGTTCACCTCGTGCATGAGTCTCCTCCTATCTTTTGGTTCTTTTTTTTTTTTTATTATTTTTTTTAATTTTTATTTATTTTTGAAAGAGAGAGACAGAGTGTGAGCAGGGAAGGAGCAGAGAGAGAGGGAGACACAGAGTCCGAAGCAGGCTCCAGGCTCTGAGCTGTCAGCACAGAGCCTGACGCGGGACTTGAACTCACGAACCGTGAGATCATGACCTGAGCCGAAGTCGGACAATTAACCAACTGAGCCACCCAGGCACCCCATACTGTAGCAGGATTCTTGCACAGAGAGTCGCAACACCGAGGCTTCTCTTTCCATAAGGAAAAAACAAAAATCTTTCCATAAGGAAAATTACCCGGTAATTTTAGTCCTGGCCATGTGCCCTGGAGAACTCACACAAGTGGATGAGCGTACATACATGCAAGAAACTTTACAGCAGGATGCTTTGTAAAGCAAAAAACTGTTGTTTCCCAAATGTCCATCCACACTAGAATGGATAAATATATTTGGGGCATTCCATTCATATGATGGAACACCATATAGCAATAAAATGACTCAGTTAATATATATTAAGACGTATGAGTCTCAAAAGCATGATGTCAAACAAAAGAAGGTCTTGGCATATGTATAACCATGATTAAACTTATAAAACTTGGTAAATAGCAAAAACAAAGATCTATTTTCTATAAGGCCACACATATACATGGTAAAAGTATATAAAGAAATAAGGGAATAATTACAATATCCAGGATGGGGTGTGAGTATGCGTGGTGAGAACGAAATCAGGGAGAAACACTGGAGCTGGCAATGTTCTATTTCCTACCCTGTGTGGTGCGTTCATGGACCTTCACTTTATTATAGTTCTTTAGATATTAGATATTAGATATATGCAGTGCAGCAAAATATACACGATTTTGTAGGCATGTGTCAAGATCAAACATTTTGAATGCAATAAAGACTGGAAAAAGAGTGACTGAGTTGTGGAAATCAGGTATAACATTAACAGGACCAGTGTGAACAAACACAAATGTAACATTATACAAACGGTTATTTGTGATTGGCGATTAAACCTCCAGGGCCTTCATCATACACGGTCCCAAAACGTGATGTAATGAAGGTACCGAACTCTGGAAAGCTGTGCTAAACAACTCAAAAAGTGGCCCTGGAGATGACAAAGACAATGATATTGCAGAGGCATGAAAAGAGACTCTAAAATAAATTTTTTTCCATTAAATCAGTGGGGAAAAAAAGTACTTTTAAATTAACATCATTTTACATGTGATTTTAACGATGTATGTGTAGTTACTCTGTTAATGCAGGTGGACGTGTACTCCTTCTACCTTTATAAAACTATACGTATATTTAAGTTGGCCAAAATACTTAACTTTCTATAGTCTTGTCGGGATTATGGGGTTATATTTGGCACGGTCAAACGCATGCGTAGGGATGGAAAGGTTTTTTTTACCTGGAATGAATTTTTGCCACTTCTGATCCACATTGTACTTCACACAGTGATTTCCCGAAGGAAATATAATGATTTGTTCATCGAAGAAAAAGATATTGTTGGCCACGTGGGATCGAAGACCAAAAACATGCAGCGACTGAGCCACCACGGTCGACATGGTACCCGGCAAAGAGTTTGCTGAACAAGGAGCGCAGCGGTGAGCTTGGAGGCGCGCGTCGTCCCGCCCCGCCCTGCCCCGCCCCGCCCCGCCCCGAGCACGCCCCTGGCCCCGCCCCCGGAGCCTTCCTCCGTTTCCGCCCCCCCCCCCCCCGGCCCCCAGCGTCCCCCACACCCCCTTCCGCCGCGGCAGCTGTTTCTCCCCTTTCCTTCGCTCCCTCGAGGCTTCTTGCTTCTCCAGAGGACCCCCAACTACGCGCTCACACCTTTGGCGTCTTCTCTTTGGGTCACCAGACCACGCGTGTATCCAGGAGTACAACCCCTATGGGTCCCGAGCAACCCGGCTCTTTCGGACGCCGGAGCGGTTCCTATAGCAACGGCAAACCGGAAGTGTGGGTATGCGGCCGGAAGCGGAAGTCCCGGTGGGAAAGTTCCGCCGAGGCACCCGGCAGTCGGCGTTGGTGGGGCTCGGGTCCACGTGGGGACGCGGCGTGCGAGCAGGGGGCGGGGGGCAGGCAGCAGCAGCGAGAGGCGCCCCTTTCCGGCCGCGCGGGCCTCAGGCCACCCGGCTCCCTCGACTAGAGCGGACGTGCACGTTCGCTGCGACATGGACACCCCCCCGCTGTCAGGTTCGGACTCGGATTCTGATGATTCTCTGGTCACCGACAGGGAGGTAGGTGTCGGCCGGGCTCGCGGGGCTGGGCGCGGGAGAGGGTCCTCATTCCCCCGGTGCTGACTGCCGATTGTACCCTGCAGTTGCAGGATGCGTTTTCCAGAGGGCTCCTGAAGCCAGGCCTCAATGTGGTGCTAGAGGGGCCGAAGAAAGCTGTGAACGACGTGGTGAGCTCGGGCGCCTGGTCGGGGGGGTCCTAGGACACGGGATGCTCCCAAGGCACAGTTGTGCTTGGCGGACTGAGTTCTTGGCCCAGGGAAGACGCAGCCTGGGCATTGTCAGGAGGTCCGGATGTTGGGGTTTATTTAGTGCTTTGTCCGTTGGCCTGTGTCCTTCATACAGGCTCAGTGTCTGATGAATTTCCTAGAGTGGCCTGAAGCAGTGTTTGGCTGAATTCAAGCGGGATCTGGAATGGGTTGAAAGGCTTGATGTGACCCTGGATCCCGTGCCGGAAATCAGTGGACCTCAGTCAACCCCTGAGAACAAGGATCAGAAAGCCTTTGATCCGGAAGATGACTTCCAGCGGGAGATGAGTTTGTATGTTTGTTTTCAAGTGTGGGAGAAGGTGGGGGTGGCCCTGTTCGAGAAAGGGGGGAGGTGGGAGAAGCAGTGAGCCTGCAGTCCTCAGAAATTGTCATAAGCCTGAGAGTGAGTAGGAAGGCTTCTTTTTTTACTAAAAAGCTCTAGAAGATTGTTCCTGGTTGAGAAAAGAGCCCTTTGGTCCACCGGTTATAATCCAAAGTCTAATTTATTTTATTTTTAAATTTTATTTTGAGGTATTCAGTTTTAAAGTTTTTTGTGTGTTTTGAGTTAAACAGAAACTTGCCTCAGAAGGTTCTTACATGACCTTTTTTAAGGACTACATAAGAATTCATGATTGGTATTAGTTTTCTTTTTTTTTAATGTTTTTATTTATTTTTGAGACAGAGAGAGACAGAGCATGAGCAGGGGAGGGGCAGAGAGAGGGGGAGATGCAGAATCCCAAGCGGGCACCAGGCCCTGAGCACAGAGCCCGACGCAGGGCTCAAACTCACAGAGTGTGAGATCATGACCTGAGCTGAAGTCGGACGCTCAACTGACTGAGCCACCCAGGTGCCCCAGTTGGTATTAGTTTTTAAGTTAAGGGGTACTTTTAGTGTGGTCACTGTCTTAAACTAATTTATTTTTAGCAGAACTCCCCTTCCTCTTTAAAGAGTATACAGTTAAATCTCTCCTAGATACCAAGTTAATGAAGCTTTATTACATTTTCATTAGTGTGTGTGTGTTCTTGCTGGTGGAGGTCAGATGTTGAGCATTTTTCTGCCCCTGGATAACTCCAAGGTCATCCTCGATGGATAAGGCAAGCGAGAGGGAGTGGAAGGTCTCTCTCCCTTCGCTTATTTCACATTTTGTCCTACATCCTCAGCTACCGGCAAGCCCAGGCCGCTGTGCTTTCCATATTACCCCGGCTCCATCAGCTCAAAGTCCCTACCAAGAGGCCCACTGACTATTTTGCAGAGATGGCCAAGTCTGATCAGCAGATGCAGAAGGTAAGAAACAAAGGTTTTCTCTGGAAAGCCAAGGTTTTATACTTAAGTGTAGTCAGCTGGCTTATCTCCTGTAATTTAAAACAGACTAAGCCCACAGTGTTGCTGGGTGGTTCAGTGGGTTAAGTGTCCGACTCTTGATTTCGGCTCAGGTCATGATCTCACAGTTCTGAGTTTAAGCCCTGGGTTGACTGCTTGGGATTCTCTCTCTCCCTCCCTCTCTTGGAGATTCTCTTCCCCTCTCTCTCAAAATAAATAAATGAGCTTTAGAAGAAAATAAAAAGAACTAAGCCCAATAATAGGGAATTGGTTGTCAGAGGACAATTATCGTCTTGATTGCCTACTTCAGACTCATGCCAGTCACCACCAGTTAGATAAATAGAAGGATGATTTTTTCCTAGTTTAAGCATTTAAGGGGAGGAGAAGTACTGTAAGAACTGTGGTCCCGAGATCAAGATGGCCTTTTGCATTTCTTAGCTGGCGTGGTCATGGCATGGCATATAGAGAAAACACACTTCTTGTCCAGCCATTGCCAAGGGGCGGTGGTCTAACTTGTAAACAATTATTTTTCTCTGGGCATCAGTTTTCTGTAAGATGAGGGATTAACATATAGCTCAGATGTAGTATAATTTAGGGTTACATAGAACTTGATCCTCATTTAACTCTGGGAGGAAGAGAATTGTCAAAATTTAATCCCAAGATATATTCCGATAGTCCTATTGGGTCTCCAGCTGGATTTTAGGGAGCTCTTGTTTCAGTGGTACTTGGGGAAGCTAATCTAGAGACGAGCTCGGACACCCCTCTGTACACTCACACTGACACGTGCTTACCCCTTGACTGAAATCTGTGTGTCTGATGGAAAAGGCTAGGTACCTGGTACCTGCTTGAGTTTTTAATGTGCATGTGGTGTATCGGAGAAGGGGACTGAGGCTGCATGCTGGTTTGACCTTAGTCTGCAGACAGTTGGGTTGGGGAAAAGTTGGTTTCTCCTGGGAGAATGGCAAGCAGGCAGTTTTGCGTAGCGGAACAGACAGCACACTGGGACAGCACACTGGGAGTGGGGAGGTCACTTTTCAGGTCCACCATGGATACTTTTGGTATCTTGGACAAAGTGCTCAACCTCTGGGCCTCTTGTCCTCATGTATGAAACAGGACTTACAAGATTCCTTTGAGCTCCAGTTTGCAGAACCGGGAAGATGTGCTCCCTGCTCCAGCACACCCTACGTGGTGGTCAGCCCAGATTCACTTAACATGAGCTGACAATATTTTGTGTTTCAGATTCGGCAGAAGCTGCAGGCTAAACAGGCCGCCATGGAAAAGTCTGAAAAGGCTAAGCAACTGCGAGCGCTTAGGAAATACGGGAAGAAGGTAAGAAGGAAGATGTGGGCGCACGGGATGAGGCCGAGTGTTTGTCAGGCTGGGGTGACTGGGTCAGGTCTGCTTCCGTGCCCTGTGTGTGCTCTGTCTTGTGTTTATTATCTCACCGTGGGGAGTATGTGCTCGTATCCACGAGCACAATCTTCCCTTGACACCAGGGTCTCACCAGGGGTAGCATGGTAACTGTAGGCGATTCATTCATTCCACTGGGCCCCATTTGCTCATCTGTACAGTGAAGAGGGGAGTCCAGATCAGTGGAGTCCCAACCTGACCACAGCAAAATCACCTGGGGAGGTTTTTCAAAACAGATTTCTGGGCTTCAGAATGTCTGGGAATCCGGGTGTTTTTTCTTCCCTTCCCCGTCACGCCCCAGCTTCTCAGATGATTCTGAAATGCATCCTGCTTTGAGAATCACTGGCCTAGATGATGTGAAGTCCTTGAAAGAACCATATTATTGTGATCCAACTGAGAGGGAAAAATGGCACCCATGTGCTTGAACTATGAACGTCTGAGTTCTAACATGAAAAAAACCTCAGGTTAAAAAAGGGCAGGCATACCATGAAACTCTTTGGTTTTTCTTTGTTATTTCGTGGTTATTTAGGAAACATGATGACAGGAATTGAAGTCAGGGTTGTGGGAAGAAGGGAGTGTGAGGAGGGTCAGCAGAAGTGTTCGGACCTTGTCCGCGTTTTGGACATAAACGCTTGTGATCGGGGTGCCGAGCTGCTGTCCACATTGGGAGTCACTTCACTGCCAGATCCTCAGCAGAGTAAGAGTAGATGAGTGTCCTGTCCTGTGCGGAAGGGCAGCTGCGTATTTATTGGATTGATCTGGTGGTCGATGGCCGAGGCCAGCTCAAAGACATGGGCATTTGGTGTAACAATCTAATTTGTCAGAGCCAAAGAAAACGTCACTGGGGCCTGTTAGCTCACTGTTGCTAACTTGAAGAAACCTCATAGCAGCGATTCTCAACTGGGGATAATTTTGCTTACCAGGCAACATCCGACAACATCTGGAGACATTTTTAGTGTCACATCTCCATGGGGAGTGTGCTACTGGCATCTAGTGGGCGGAGGGCAGGGAGGCTGCTAAAGATCCCACAGTGCGCTGGGCAGGCTGTCCACCCCCCAACACGGAGTGATTCCTGTTCGAGCTATCAGTAGTATGGAGATTGAGAAACCCTGCCTTTGAGTATTGGCATCTTCTTTTGTCCTTACAGCCTTTTTTATGTTTTTTGGGAGATTGTTTCTGTTGGTACTTTCATGCCTCATAACGGAGTGGGTTTGACACTTAATCTGCTCACATATAACGAACGGAGAGAATTGGGTGTAGACCTAGACGTGATTTGCCGTGATTTTGTAGGCAGGATGGTGGAATGGGGTAAGAGTGCAGACTGCCTGGGTGTGAATTCAGCTGCGTACTTTCCCACTGTGTGACTCGGGCAAGCTGCTTAACTTCTCTGTGCTTCAGTTTCAGGGGTGATAGGGATTTCTACTTCACTGGGTGGTTGAGAAGATAAAGTAAGAATATGCTTAGAGCCTTAGCATAGTTCTGGCACACGTAAATGTGCGGTGGTGGTGTTAGCACATCGTTGTTACCGAAAGCATGTAGGCTCTTACAGCGATGGTCTGGAGTGGGCATAACGGCCCTGTGTTCATGTCCAGGTGCAAACAGAGGTTCTTCAGAAGAGGCAGCGAGAGAAAACACATATGATGAACGCCATTAAGAAATATCAGAAAGGTCAGTATATCTCTGTCCTAAGGATATAGGGAGCAGGGGTAGCTGCTAATTTGAACACATACTGCTCTGGAGCCTTGATTGATTTGCAGCCACAGGGCCTAAGGTTTGGGGACGGTGTGGGGAACAAGATGTATCTCTTAAAGTTAATTTAGCAAGTAACAATCTTCTTTCGAAGCTCAAGCTCTTCTTAAAATGAATGTGTCAGTGCTGATCAAAGTACCTCTTCCCTCCCAGGCTTTTCTGATAAACTGGATTTCCTTGAGGGGGATCAGAAAGCTGCTGTACGGAAAACAAAGGAAGGAGCCAAAGGCCAACAGATGAAGAAGGGGTATGAAGGGTTTTTGTTTGGTTTTGTGATGGGTGCTGGGCAAGTGAGTCACGGGCACGGCAGCGAGTTCCACAGGAGTGGCCTCGAGTTGAGAGAGCACAGTGCTGCCTGTGGCCGGGGCTTACCGGCCCATGTGATGGGTCCTTTTAGCCGTATCAGTCTTGGGAGATTAAAGTAGGGTGGTTTAGGGGGCACCTGGCTGGCACAGTCAGTAGAGCATTGGACTCTTGACCTGGGGGTCATGAGTTCAAGCCCCACATTGGGTGTAGAGCTTGCTTTAAAAAATTAATTAACTAAAAACCAAAAAAACTAAAGTAGGGTGATTTAAGGATTTGGTACATTTTAAGTGGATGCTCAGTAAAAGTTGCTCACGGCATAGACCGAAGGTTCAGGTCCAGAGCCTGCCACTTTGGGCAGCTTTGAGCAAGTTTTACTTGACCTTTCTGAATATTTGTTTCCTCATCTATGAAAATGAGAAAATTGTATGCACCTCATACCATTTTGCAGATTAAAAGGGTTAATGGCAAAGATTATTATTTTCTTCTTAGTTCACCTTTATGCATCCCTAGACCCCAGGCCTGGGGGAAATGATAATTTCTGTAGAATATATGAATGCTATGATCAAGGCATTTGAGGGAGTAGTGTGGAAGCACATTTTAGAAATAGCTGACCTGGTCTGGTGATGAGGGCGTGAGGATGGCTCCCTGGAGGAGGGTGCCACCTGAGCTTAGTCTGAAGGATGAGTAAGAACCAGGAAAATAGGAGAGACACTGGTTTTGGCAAGAAGGAAGAACACGAGAGAGTGAAAGCATAGAGGTGAGAACAGCAGTTTGTGTATGAGGGAAGAGCAAGCATTTGGTGCCACTGGGAGTGCGGTGTGGGGCAAGGAGGGGTGAAATGTAGCTGGAGGGGGCCCTGGGCCAAGTCACAGAGACAGTGTTTGCCTTGTTGAGAAACTTGGGTTTTATCCAGTAGGCACTGGGGAGACATTGAGGGCTTTACTCAAAATTATGAGTAGGTCATATTCATGTTTTTGAAAAATTAAGTGTATTCGTATAAAGGATGGACTTGAGGGGGGCAGGATAATTGATTAGGGGGCTATTACAAAAGTCCAGAGAGCAATGATAATGACCCAAAAGGGGTAACGGGGGCAGAGAAGAGAAAACCGATTGAAGAAATATTCAAGAAGTTAAACTAGCAGCACTCAGTAATTGTGTTGGGTGTAGAGAGTGAACGAAGGAATGAATAATCAAGGCTGGCTCCCAGGTTTCTAGCCTGGTGGCTGAAAAGATGTAGTTCCACCAGCCTCAAGTCACGCTTTTTTTTTTTTTTTTTTTTTTTTAAGTAGGCTCCACACCCAACGTGGGGCTGGAACGAATAACCCAGAGATGAAGGCTCGCATGCTTTACTGACTGAGCCAACCAGGTGCCCCACCAAGTCATTGCCTATATACAGGAGGTGAAACCAGTCTAGGAAGGGAGATGGCATGTGATTTTGGGATATGTTGAATTTGAGATTTCCTGCAGGAGGACAAGTTTTAAAATTTACTATTTTTTTTTTTTTAATTTTTTTTTTCAACGTTTATTTTTTGGGGGACAGAGAGAGACAGAGCATGAACGGGGGAGGGGCAGAGAGGGAGGGAGACACAGAATCGGAAACAGGCTCCAGGCTCTGAGCCATCAGCCCAGAGCCTGACGCGGGGCTCGAACTCACGGACTGCGAGATCGTGACCTGGCTGAAGTCGGACGCTTAACCGACTGCGCCACCCAGGCGCCCCTAAAATTTACTATATTTGAATGTTAATTGCATGTACTATCCTTGAAGGGAATAGAAACAACTGAGGATGATCTAGCAAAAATTAGTTAAAATAGAAAACTCTTCAGAGAGAAGAGGTGAGCCACAAAATGTATGTGAAACCCTTCCTAGTTCTTGCTTTGTTTTCTTGCTCTAATGGTTAACACCATAAGTAGATGAGCTTGCCTGCGGGATTTTTAGAGTAAGAATGTAGGGCCAATGATAAGATTCTGGGTAACAGTAGTATCTAAGAGATTTTGCTTAGACAGGAAACTAGGGGTAGTCGTAGGCCGTTAGACTCATCAGGATTTGCAGTGCTGTGGGTGACCTGTAAGCTGGCATTTTTCCAGGCCCAATGCTAAGCGACGCTATAAAAACCAGAAGTTTGGTTTTGGTGGAAAGAAGAAAGGCTCCAAGTGGAACACTCGTGAGAGCTACGATGATGTATCCAGCTTCCGGGCCAAGACAGCTCATGGCAAGGGCCTGAAGAGGCCTGGAAAGAAAGGATCAAATGTAAGTGAGCCAAGGGGTCACATGAGGGGCTGGATCACCTCCTCTCCCATCCCACACCTACCCGCTCCCTTCCTTTCCCTGGGGCAGAAGATCAAGCTGCTGTGTGACCACATGCGGTATTTTCTTGTTCCATAGAAGAGACCTGGAAAACGAACAAGAGAGAAAATGAAGAGCAGAACACGCTAAGCAGCATCTTTGTATATGAGGAACCAAGAGAAAGGGATGCAGACTTGGGATTTCACAATACAGTTGGATCATCTTTTGGTTTCTTTTTGTAAAAAATTCTTTCATAAACTAAAAAATTTTCAAAGAAACACATCCTCTTGGTTAAAAACTCAGGACTAAAGGATTGAGAAGTTACTTTTATGTATTAAGATTGCTGTTTATTGATGATAATTTAGACTCTGAGCCCAAATTGCCTTCCTTTTATGATAATTGGAGATTTAATGTATACCTTCCTCATCCTTCCAGGTAATTGTATCATGGGTTTAGATAAATCAAGAATCAGTGTTTATACATTATCATTGTTAAAATACCAATCACTGTCAAACTAGTTGTACTCTGATAAAATTTCCTTTGTGATACAGCTTTTGGGTTTTCCTTGAGTTGATTATCACCCTTATTTTCCTGTGTGCCTAATTTTCCTTGTATATCTTTATTTTTCCTTAGATCTATGTCATTTTAACCAGCTTATACTTTTCTGCTTCAATCTAGATCTGTCATGCAGCTGTCACCTTGTGTCTTCTATACCATCTACATCATAGCTACATCTTAGCTTATGCCTTCCTTTGGTGTGTACCATCTTCTGGTATCTTCTAAGAAAGGGGAACTTGAGAACTTCCTACATTTCTGCAGTTGCCTTTAGTTTGGCAGATGGGTATTGTCCCAACAATGTTGCAGGCATTGCTTCTTTGTTTTGCTGCCTCCTCTCCCCACTGAGAAGTCACTGCCCTTCCCTTTCCTTCTTTCTGGAAGCTTTTCTTCACCCAACGATCTGAAATTCCATGATAACATGCCTTGGTGTGGGCCTGTTTTTATTCTTTAATTAGGGTGTTTAGAAGGATGCAGGTTCTTCAGTTCTGGCAAATTTTATTTGATAAGTTCTCCCTATTTTCTTTGTTCTAATTCTGGAATTTTTGTTAGATTGTGAAACCCTTCCAGTGATCTTCTAAGTTTGTATTTTCGTTCTACTTTAGGGGAAAGATTCTTTTGATTCTTTGTCTAATCATTTATCGAGTATTTATTTTAGCTTTCATTTTCCATTTTATTCTAAGCATTCTTTGTTCTTTTATCTCATAATGTGAATTATAGTTTTGGTTTTTTTAAGGCTTTTCTTCTGTTCCCTTCATTCTGTTTCCTTGGGTTTTCCCCTGCCCCACTTGTGCATTATGATCCCACTTTTTCATGTTGAGCCGTGTGGGTCAAGAGCACAGACTTGGGCCAGACTCCTGGGTTTGACACCTGTTTCTGCTGCTTACTTGTTGTTTGACCCTGGGCACATTAATTTTTCTGTGCTTTGTCATCTTTTTATATACATGAGAATAATATCTACCCAAATGTCAGCATTAAGTGAGTTAATATATGTAAATGCTTAGACTGTTGCCTGCCATATGATAGGGAGTTTATACCTGCTTAGAATTATTTTGCTGGGGGGAGTTTCTTCACGTCAGCCTTGGTGGTACATACTTGAGAGGTGCTCAGATGCTGCCTGGAAGCTACGCATAGGTTGGACGTGGGTGGGCAGGCCACGTTGCATGTTGGGTTTTACTCCGTGTTGATAGGGAAGTTTACCTGTCCTCCATCTCTCCGTTCCAGTTTAGAAACTGTATTTTAAGGAGGCTAGAAAACTGAGAACTGTGTAGTCTTAAGCAGGAAAAAAATTCATTTTTACATTGTTTCCTTGTGGGATCATTGTCCAAAAAAGGACATTTCTGGTTTTATGATACTTTCCGGTACAAAAAGAATGAATTTAGTTTTTGTAAACTCATTTCGATTAACAAAATTGTGAGCAAACAGGTCCCGTTTTCAGAAGACCAAAATGTTTTACCCTGACCTATTTTTGACAATCTACAATATTAGCGGATGGAGTAATGTATCCATTAAAGACTTTGAATTATGTGTGGAACATAATTGAGAGTTTTAAGAAAGGAGAACACAGGTTAGCAGTAGTTTCCACTGCGAAGGCCAAAAGTAAGTCATTACTGCTAGTACTTGTACAGGATTTGAAACTATGTTGCTACCTTCCCCCCCCCCCCTTTTCTTATATAGCGAATGGAATCAATTTCAGAGGTGTACTTCATAGAAGTCATTTAAGTCACTTCCTCTGCTGTTTCAGCCCTCAAAGGATCACCAGGGTGCAGGCAGTAGCATCCCTCATATTGCATTAAATTGCAGTCCCATGCATGGAGGGATAGGTGGGGACCTGGCAGTTCTCAGTGCCAAGTGCAGGCTTTTCTTGCCGTGTGTGGATTTCGATTGTAAGGGCCGTTCTTGCTATGCCCGGATTTCAATGCTCAAGGTAGCTGTTCCTCAGCAACACTGTCCACATTTCAGTTACTAAAAGTGTTGTTAACTGTGAGTAATGGCAGGAAGTAGCAACTTTGCTGCCAGCTCTCCTGTCCACAAATCCCTACACGATACTTAGTGACCAACTGTCACTGAAAGTCTGGTGGTGGGTCGTGGCACATCTCAGTTCACGCACAGGTGGCCAAGGGTGCACTTGTGTTGCCTCTTAGCCTCCCAGGGATAAACCCACATGACATTTTAGGAAAGTAGACAAAGGAGGATCAAGCAACAAAGAGGAAAGTGCAACAAGTAAGCGACCGTGATAAGGTTGGAAGTGACGTTTGAATAGGATGCTAGGATGCGAGTGGAGCCGCAGGAGAAACAGGTGAGGAGACAATGGTGACACTTGCTTTCTGGAGACTGGATACGCAGCCAGAGAAGGAGCAAAAGCGAGCTTATAGACACGATGAGGAAAAAGATGGAGATGTCCCAGAGGAGGGGACACTGGTAGCAAACTTCACGTTAAAGGGACTCCTGGAGGTATTTTGTAACATTGAAAGGCCAAATGATAAAGTGTTGGAGGTGAATCCAAGCTTGGGGAGTCAGACAACTTGCCAAGGTGTAGAAAGGAAGCTTGCTCTGTGTCATACAAGAAAAAAAGGCAAGCACTGTTTTTTTTTCACAAATGAAACACTTGATTCTCAGTGATTTTAATGTTTTAAGTTACAGTCTACCAAATATTATACTATTTTTTTTCATTGTCTGCATTTAACAATGGAAGTTTTTAATACTTTGACGAACTTTAAAAAATGTATTCATCATCATGGATGTTGTATTTTGAGAGAAGCATAAAAGGTAGACAGTTGATAGGCAGAAACGTGAGTCTAATTTTCTGATCTAGTGTAAATTATAAGATAGATCAGGTCCCTGGTTCTTTCTCATCACAAAATTGTCAGCTCTGAAAGTGGTTGTTGTGCTCCAAGTCTGTTCCTTTAAATACAGCATGTTCAATTCCTTCTCAATGTCACCAAAAACAAAACAAAACAAAAAGAAAGCTGTTACTCTGTACCCAGGCAATCCTCACTTTGCACAGTAGTGCAGGACTGTTAAAATGAGCTGCTTGCAGCTATGGGGGTAGGGAGGGTGCTTGGAGCTTTCACCCCCTCTCTGGGCACACCCCCCCACCCCAGCACCTTGATGTGCTCACCAACTGGAAGCTCTCCCAATCCTACAGTTTGGGTTTGTTTTGTTCTTTTTTTTTTTTTTCTTTAATGGGGTTTTACTGCGTAGGCATGATTGATGAAATCACCATTGGTGATGGTTCACCTCTTGTCCCTCTTCCCTCCCCAGAGGTTGGGGGTAGGGCTAAAGTTCCAAGTTTCTAATCAAGGCTTGGTCTTTCTGATAAGCAGCCCCCATTCTGCAGCTATCTAGAAGCTGCCAAGAGTTCCTCATTTGAATAAAATGTGGGGTGCCTGGGTGGCTCAGTTGGTTAAGTGTCCAACTTCAGCTCAGGTCATGATCTCAGGGTTTGTGAGTTCGAGCCCCACATCAGGCTCTGTGCTGACAGCACAGAGCCTGCTTTGGTTCTTCTGTCCTCCTCTCTCTGCCCCTCCCCTGCTTGTGCTCTCTCTCGAAAATAAACATTAAAAATTTTTACAAAGAATAAAAGATGGCCCTATCACGTCTCTCAGGAAATACAAGGGATTTAGGAACTCTACGTCAGGAACAGGGGACAAAGACATCTATCTTTCTGTGACATCACAGGTCACCTCCTGGTTCCGTTCCAGCAAAACAATTATAATAGTTAAGAGATACTGGCACATTTCTAGATGCCCAAGTAGTCATTACTAATTAGTCATCATTGCATTGTATGAAAATGTCTCCCAGGGGAAGGCCACTTGGATTTGCAGTCTTGATCTGCAGTTTGATCTGTCAGGTTCCTAAAGCAGGAGTGATCTCAGCAATAGATGGCTTTGCCTTTCAGGCATAACTCAAGAAGGGCCTAATGGAAGAGATACATGGAGCAAGGTATCGGAGGGAAGATGTGGGGCTGCCGTGCCCTCTTGGGCACGCCCCCTCCCACACCCTCCGTGTGTTCACCACGGAGAGATTGAGAGAGAGAAAGTGGGTGAGAGCAGGGAAGAGAGAGGGAATCCTAAGCAGATTCCAATACGGGACTCAGTCCCACAACCTTGGGATCATGACCTGAGCCAAAAGACACTCAACTGACTGAGCCACTCAGGCGCCCCTCCCCCACCGGCACTTTTCCGATAGGACTTCAAGTGGTACTACGTGGGGGTCTTTAGAGCCATTTCATTTTTCCAGAGAGGAACCTTCCAGCTTCAAACCTGGGGTAAAAGCGCAATATATGTGTGGACTACGGGTTCAATCTTACTTTCACCGATTTTCATTGGTGGTGTCACACCTCACTCCTACCCTGTGTTTTACTTTGTGTCCCGGATCCTTGGGCTTTTCCCATTTCCCTAGGAGTAGACCTCCACTGTATGAGGTGTTATGTGTCTGGCTGGTGTGTGTGTTGGTGGGGGGAAGGATCTCCCTACCAATGTCCATTTTCAGTTCCCCGCCTCACACCCCTGTCTCTCTGAGTCAGAGGTGTCCCATCCAGCATGTCCCATTTGTGATTTCCTCACCTTCCTCCATCAGCTTCCCATCTTCTAAATATGTCTTCAATCTTCTTGGTAGCTGATGTTCCTCTCTCATTCTCTCTGTTGTGCATCCATACCTTTTTTGTCCTTTTATTATCCCTTATTGGGATCCGGGGAGGCAGAGGAAATACTGTATGCATCTTAAACTGGAATTCTGCCGCCAGTTTTAAGATTAAGGATATGAACCAGTGGACTTGGGCAGAAAGGAGAAATGTGAGACTCCAAATAGGAAAAGTCAGACTGAGGCTTCAAAATAATCTTTAGTTATCCAGGCAGCACACACATTGGGTATTAAAGACAGGGCTGCTGTCACCGCTGGGACACTACTTGTGGCGATCATCTTCTCCCAGGCTCCACATTTTAGCCTTGTACAGAGTGATGTCATTGTAGACCCTGAAGTGGTTCAGCCTGCGGTCACCACGTTCGGGGCTGATCTAAAGAGGAGAACACGGGTGTCAGAAGGAAGATTCTGGAGAGGGGGGATGACGTGGGTCCGTAGTTGGATGGACCCGGGCCCCAAAAGCACTGGAGGCTTCTCCTTGCTCAGCCTTGTTTGGGAAAAGGAGATGACAGCAATTGCATCAAAACAGTCGTAGGACTGAATGAGAGTACCTATATGCAACGTGGCTGCTCTTGCCTTTCCCAGGCTTGAGTTGGAGGCCACGCCTGTGGACTGCTGGAATGTATGCTCCACGAGGGTGGGCACTCACTGCTTATCCCCAGCACCTAGAACAGTATCCAGCATGCACTAGGGATTCAGTACACATCTGTTGAATGAAGGAGTGGATGTTGTTGAAGCAGTCACACAGGGAACTAAGAGCAAGCACTCTGACACATAAATCTTACAGAAGCTAGAAGATTAATTTATGCAATTAACTGAAAGGATACATTTTCATCAAATATTACTAGGAGAGCAGAAGCTGAGAGGTATTCGAGTATGGCTTCCCCAGTGTCCTACTGTTGGGATTGGGGTTCTCTGCTAGTGTAGGGTCAGGCCCTGCTAGGGGGTAGGGAGCCAGCCCTAAGGTAAGTTAGGCCTGATCAATTCTTCTGCCCCCAAATGTATCACTCTGGAACTCTGGCTTAATTGCCTTTTATGGTTGCAAAACACCTGGGTCTAACTTTTTTGGGAGGAATACTTTCTTATTATGCCAGCAGTGCCATCTGATGGCATTGTAATGATGAACAGGCTTGACCTATTTGCAGACCCTTTGCAACTCCACAGTGATGGCTGATCTGGCATGCACAGTTGGTTATCTGCGAGGCCTAGGAGGGTCCCCCTGGCCAGGACAGCCATACTTGTGCTTCCTGTCATGGCCGGGTGAGCCTGCCATGATATGTGCTGGTCAAAGATGCATTTCTGGGGGAAGGTCCGAGATGGCAGAGCAATATGGAAGTTTTTTTGTGTCTCTTGTCCCTGAAATGCAGCTAGATCAACACCAAACCATCTTGCACACCTAGAAAATTGATGTGAGGATTAACTCAACAAGCTGCATAACTTAAGCCACAAACTTGACAGGTATGTGGTGCAGAGAGGTTAACTGGGGGAGAGAGAAGCCTCAGAGGGCAAGGAGCTGTTTTTGCTTGGAGAGAGAGGATGGAGACATGGGGTAGAATAGAGGAAAGGCACTCCTCCTGAAAGCATCTGGAGAGAAAGAGAAAGAGTGGAAACACCCATAAGGTAATTAACAATAAAAGGAGAAAGGAGAGGATTTAAATTTCATTAAGACTCTATAAACAGGGGGAGCACAGAGTCTGAAACTCTGCAGCTCGATACCTGATAGACCTCTGGTGGGAAGGGCGAATCCCCAGGAACAGACAGCAAGATCCGAGGGGTCCTTGGGCCACATGGGGAGAGGCAGTTCCCCAGCTGGGAGGACATTTGGTAGAGGTTGTGCAGCCTCCCCACAGGCAAAGGTTCCAGCAGACCCCAGAGAACAGCCACATTTGCTGGTGCTGGAACAAGGACGTTGAGGTGGTGAAGCCTGGTGCCAGATGTGTGTTGTGATTTTCCATAAACCCTGAAATGCTGCTGCTACACAATTGCGTGAACTTTTCCTGGGGCGGCTGGCACCCAGCCGCCGTCTCTGGGCAAATGCAGCGGCACGTTCATGTGAGCATTCCAAGGGGTGGCCAGCACTTGGCCACTACTCTGTGAGACCCTCCCCCAGAGGGTCTGAATGGGTCAAAACCACAGGGCCCTCAGAAGTGAGGGGTTTGGAAACACAGCCCCGTGGAGATAAAACTCAGGATGGAGGTGCCGCCTGGCAGGCTGACGACTTGGTTAAGGACAGGGAAGTAGTGGGGAGTGGGTGGAGGCTGGAGACAAAGGAGGGGTGCTTGATTGCCAGTGGGCGAGCACAGAGTTCTGATACTAGAGACTGGGTAGCTGGGTGACACAATTTTCACCGCTCCTGCACATGCATATACACACGTGCCACAACAATCCACCCCAGTAAGCTAAGCAGCACCATCTAGTGGAGAAATGGAGTTGTTACACCAACCCCTGGCCAACTCACCAACTGTGCTCTAGAGGAACACAAGTCTCTCCACCTGCTTAGGTACAGACTATAAAGTACTTCATAGTTTGACTTTAGGGGAAACTGGATGTAATTTCCATCGTATTCCTTTCTGTTTGCCTGTCCATCTATTCCACTTTTTTCTTTTTCTTTTCTTATTCTTGAATACAGAAAGAGAAAAAATTATTTTTATTTTCTGTTTTTATAAAAAGATTTTTCTTTAAAATTTTCTACTATGTTTTCTAGGGTTTTTTTTTGTAATTTTTTATTATATTTTACTTTCATAATTTCACTTTATTCTGTTTTATTGTATTCATTTTTTAAAATTTTCAAGTGTTTTCTTTTTTTTTTTCTTTCCCTTTTTCTTTATTCTATCAAGGTCCTTTCAACAACCAGACCAAAACACACCTAGGATCTAGCATCCTTTATTTGATTTTTTTGTGTTGTTTTTAACTTTTAATTTTTATTTTATTAATTCTTTTTCTTCCTCCAAAATGAAGAAACAAAGGAATTCACCCCAGAAGAAAGAACAGAAAGAAATGACAACCAGGGACTTAATCAACAGAGACACAAGCAAGATGTCTGAACCAGAATTTAGAGTCACAATAGTAAGAATAGTAGCATGGGTTGGAAAGAGCATAGAATCCCTTTCTGCAAAGATAAAAGAAAATCCAGTCAGGACAAAATTAAAAATGCTACAACTGAGATGCAATCTCAAAGGGATGCCACAGCAGCAAGGACAGATGAGGCAGAGCAGCGAATCAGTGATATAGAGAACAAACTTATGGAGAAAAATAAAGCAGGAAAAAAAGAGGGAAACTGAGGCAAAAGAGCATTAGAGAACTCAAATGAGAATTAGAGAACTCAGTGACTCATTAAAAAGGAATAACATCCAAAAAAAAAAAAAAAAAAAAAAAGAATAACATCCAAATGATAGGGGTCCCAGAAGATGAAGAGAGAGAAAAAGGGGTAGAAGGTTTATGTGAGCAAATCATACTGGAAAACTTTCCTAACCAGGGGAAAGACACAGACATCAAAATCCAGGAAGCACAGAGAACTCCCATTAAATTCAACAAAAGCCGACCATCAACAAGGCATGTCATAGCCAAATTCACAAAACAAAGGAAAGAATTATGAAAGCAGCAAGGGAAAAAAAGTCCTTAACCTACAAGGAAAGACAGATCAGGTTCACAGGAGACCTAGCCACAGAAACTTGGCAGGCCAGAAAGGAATGGCAGGATATATTCAATGTGCTGAAGTGCAGCAAGAATATGCAGCCAAGAATTCTTTATCCAGCAAGGCTGTCATTCAAAATAGAAGGAGAGATAAAGTTTCCCAGACAAACAAAAACTAAAGGAGTTCATGACCACTAAACCAGCCCTGCAAGAAATTTTAAGGAGGACCCTCTTAGGGAAGAAAAGATGAAACAAAACAAAAAAGACCAAAAGCAACCAAGACTAGAAAGGACCAGAAAATACCACCAGACACTACAACTCTACAGGCAACACAATGGCAATAAATTCATATCTTTCAGTGCTCACTCTAAATGTCAATGGACTAAACGCTCCAATCAAAAGATATAGGGTTACAGAATGGATAAGAAAACAAGATCCATCTTTATGGTGTTTACAAGAGACCCACTTTGGACCTAGAGACACCTTCAGATTGAAAGTAAGGGAATGGAGAATCATCTATCATGCTAATGATCACCAAAAGAAAGCTGGAGTAGCCATACTTGTATCAGACAACCTAGATTTTAAAATAAAGACTGTACGGGGCGCCTGGGTGGCGCAGTCGGTTAAGCGTCCGACTTCAGCCAGGTCACGATCTCGCGGTCCGTGAGTTCGAGCCCCGCGTCGGGCTCTGGGCTGATGGCTCAGAGCCTGGAGCTTGTTTCCGATTCTGTGTCTCCCTCTCTCTCTGCCCCTCCCCCGTTCATGCTCTGTCTCTCTCTGTCCCAAAAATAAATAAACGTTGAAAAAATAAAATAAAATAAAATAAAATAAAATAAAGACTGTAACAAGAGATGAATAAGGGCATTATATCATAATTAAGGGGTCTATCCACCAAGAAGACCTAACAACTGTAAACATCTATGCTCCCATCATGGCACACTGAAATATAGAAATCAATTAATCACAAACATACAGAAATTCATTGATAATAATACCATAATAGTAGGGGTCTTCAACACCCCACTCACAGCAATGGACAGATCATCTAATCAAAAAATCAACAAGGAAACAATGGCTTTGAATGACACACTGGACCAGATGGAACTTAACAGATATATTCAGAACATTTCATCCTAAAGCAGCAGAATATACATTCTTCTCCAGTGCACATGGAACATTCTCCAGAATAGATCACCTACTGGGACACAAATCAGCCCTCAACAAGTACAAAAAGATAGAAATCATAACGTGCATATTTTCAGACCACAACACTATGAAACTCGAAATCAACTACAAGAAAAGATTTGGAAAGCTAACAGATACTTGGAGACTAAAGAACATCCTACTAAAGGATGAAAAGGCTAACCACATTGTTAAAGAGGAAATACAAAAGTACATGGAAGCCGGTGAAAATGGTAACACCACAGCCTGAAACCTCTGGGACACAGCAAAGGTTGTCATAAGAGGAAGGTATATAGCAACCCAGGCCTTCCTAAAGAAGGAAGAAAGGTCTCAGATACACAACCTAACCTTAAACCTTAAACAGCTGGAAAAACAACAGCAAATAAAACCAGAAACCAGCAGAAGATGGGAAATAATAAAGATTGGAGCAGAAATCAGTGCTATTCAAACAAAACAAAACAAAACAGTAGAACAGATCAATGAAACCAGAAGCTGGTTCTTTGGAAGAATTAACAAAATTGACAAATCTCTAGCCAGTTTGATCAAGAAAAAGGAAAGGACCCAAATAAATAATATCAAGAAAGAAAAAGGAGCAATCACAACCAACACTGCAGAAATATAAACAATAATAAGAGAATATCATGAGCAATTATATGCCAGTAAATCTGGAAGAAATGGAAAAATTCCTAGAAACATTTAAACTACCAAAACTGAAACAAGAAGAAATAGAAAATTTGAACAGACCCATACCAATAAAGAAATCGAATTAGTAATCAAAAGTCTCCCAAAAAACGAGTCCAGGGCTGGATGGCTTTCCAGAAATATTCGACCAAACATTCAAAGAAGAGTTAGCACCTATTCTTTTGAAGCTGTTCCAAAAAAATATAAATGGAAAACTTCCAAACTCTTTCTATGAAGCCAGCATTACCTTGACTCCAAAACCAGACAAAGACCCCACTAAAAAGGAGAACTGCACACCAATTTCCCTGATGAACATGGATGCAAAAATCCTCAACAAGATATTAGCCAACCGGATTCAACAATACATTAAAAAAATTATTCACCACAATCAAGTGGGATTTATACCTGGGATGCAGATCTGGTTCAATATCTGCAAAACAAACAATGTGATTCATCACATCAATAAAAGAAAGAACAAGAACCACACGATCCTCTGAATAGATGCAGAGAAAGCATTTGACAAAATACAGCATCGTTTCTTGATAAAAAAAACCCCAAGAAAGTAGGGATAGGAGGATCATAACTCAAGATCATTAAAGCCATATATGAAAGACCCACCCCATATCATCCTCAATGGGGAAAAACTGAGAGCTTTCCCCCTTAAGGTCAGGAACAAGACAAGGATGTCCACTCTTGCCACTGTTAGTCAACAAAGTATTGGAAGTCCTAGCCTTAGTAATCAGACAACATAAAGAAATAAAAGTTATCCAAAATCGGCAAGGAGGAAGTCAAACTTTTACTCTTCACAGATGATGATACTCTATATGGAAAACCCCAAAGATTCCACCAAAACATTGCTAGAACTTATCCATAAATTCAGCAAAGTGACAGGATATAAAAATCAATGCACAGAAATCAGTTGCATTCCTACACACCAACAATGAAGCAACAGAAAGAGAAATCAAGGAATTGATCCCATTCACAATTGCACCAAAACCCATAAAATACCTAGGAATAAATCTAACCAAAGAGGTGAAAAATCTATACACTGAAAACTATAGAGAGCTTATGAAAGAAATTGAAGGAAACACACAAAAAGGGAAAAATGTTCCATGTTCCTGGCTTGGAAGAACAAATACTGTTAAAATGTCAATACTACCCAAAGCAATCTACATATTCAATGCAATACCTATCAAAACAACACCATCATTCTTCACAAAGCTAGAACAAACAATCCTAAAATTTGTATGGAACCAGAAAAGACCCCGAATAGCCAAAGCACTCTTGAAAAAGAAAACCAAAGCAGGAGGCATCAAATCCCAGACTTCAAGCTATATTACAAAGCTGTAATCATCAAGACAGTATGGTACTGGCACAAAAACAGACACTCAGATCAATGGAACAGAATAGAGAACCCAGAAATGGACTCACAAACGTCTGGCCAACTAATCTTTGACAAAGCAGGAAAGAATATCCAATGGAATAAAGACAGTCTCTTCAGCAAGTGGTGCTGGGAAAACTGGACAGCGGCATGCAGAAAAATGAACCTGGACCACTTTCTTACACCATACACAAAAATAAACTCAAAATGGATGAAAGACCTAAATGTAAGATGGGAAGCCATCAAAATCCTTGAGGAGAAAGCAGGCAAAAACCTCTTTGACCCTGGCCACAGCAACTTCTTACTCAACACATCTCCAGAGGCAAGGGAAACAAAAGCAAAAATGAACTATTGGGACCTCATCAAAATAAAAAGCTTCTGTGCAGTGAAGGAAACAATCAGCAAAACTAAAAGGCAACCAATGGAATGGGAGAAGATATTTGCAGATGACATATCAGATAAAGGGTTGGTATCCAAAATCTATAAAGAACCTATCAAACTCAACACTCAAAAAACAAATAATCCAGTGAAGAAATGGGCAAAAGACACGAGTAGACACTTCTCCAAAGAAGACATCCAGATGTCTAACAGACACATGAAAAACTGCTCAACATCACTCATCATCAGGAAAATACAAATCAAAACCACAATGAGATACCACCTCACACCTGTCAGAATGGCTAACATTAACAATTCAGGCAACAACAGATGTTGGCGAGGATGCGGAGAGAGAGGATCTCTTTTGCACTGCTGGTGAGAATGCAAACTGGTGCAGCCACTCTGGAAAACGTTATGGAGGTTCCTCAAAAAGTTAAAAATAGAACTACGGCCCAGCAATTGCACTACTAGGTATTTATCCAAGGGATACAGGTGTGCTGTTCCGAAGGGGCACATGCACCCCCATGTTTATAGCAGTGCTATTGACAATAGCCAAAGTATGGAAAGAGCCCAAATGTCCATCCACAGATGAATGGGTAAAGATGTGGTATATATGTATACATATGTAATGGACTATTTCTCAGCAATCAAAAAGAATGAAATCTTGCCATTTGCAACAACGTGGATGGAACTAGAGGGTATTATGCTAAGCGAAATAAGTCAGTTAGAGAAAGACAAATATTATATGACTTCATTCATATGTGGAATTTAAGATACAAAACAGATGAACATAAGGGAAGGGAAGCAAAAATAACATAAAAACAAGGAAGGGGACAAAACATAAGAGACTCAAATATAGAGAACAAACTGAGGGTTGCCAGAGGGGCTGTGGGAGGGGAATGGGCTAAATGGGTCAGGGGCATTAAGGAATCTACTCCTGAAATCATTATTGCACTATATGCTAACTAACTTGGAGGTAAATTAAAAATAGATAAATACATTTTAGAAAAGGAAATAAAAAAAATAGATGCATTTCCACATGCATACTTTGTACCCACGGGAGCCAGGCCTTTTGTCTTTAAGAAAATGAAGACTAACAAGCTAAATTACTTGTGCTTCGTAATATTTTTAAAGTTGCTTAATTATCTACGTTGGATAGTTTACCTTCACAACTCTCTGTCCCTGTCCTTATACACTGTATGTTAGTCCCCCACCCCTCCTCCTCCTCTGTCCCTTTGAGCACTGCTCTCCTGGATTCAGTCCCCTTGTGAAGATGGGAGGCTCCTGCCGGACCCCCTTCTTATCTCCCAGTCTCCTCTCTCTAGGGCAATGCCCCACCTCTGAGGAGGAGCCGTTGCAGCTATTTGCTAAGTCCTTCATTCGTTCACTCATTCATTCATTATTACTCAGCTGTTTACTCCAATCTCCCCATTGTAGCGCCTCAGCAGAACCACACGTCCCAGACTAGAGCCGTATAAATAGGCGAGAAGACCAGGCCCGCGGCAGAAATTCAAGAACTACAGTGTGTAGGCAGTTCTTGGGAAGGTGCACACTAGAAAATTACTCAGTAGAGGAAGACATCTGGGATCAAGCCAAGAGGTCAGGAGAAGCACCCCATCGGTCCTTGGTTGGGCTACAAGCTCTCCTTTCTATTCCTCCTAACTTACATCATAGCAGCCCCCATTTATTGAACACTTACTATGTGCTGGGTACTGCCCTAAGCAGTTTATATACATTGTCTCAGTTAATTCCCACAACAAACCTTCAAGTGTCCATATTATTAACCCCATTTTAAGGTGGGTAAATGGAAGTTGAGAGGTTCAGTTTCCACAGCTAGAAAGTGGTGGAGCTGGGATTTGAACTCCAGCCGCTGGCACCAGAGCCACTATGTTACGTTGATGCACGGAATTGAGCTGAATGGTGCAGGAGCAGGAGACATGTGGTGCTACAGAAACGTACCAGGAAGGTGCCCAACTCTACCTGGTGGGGAGTGGGGGGGTGCACATCCCTTAATGAGACTTTATAATGAGGTGCCTCCTGAGTGGTCCTGAAGGCTGAGTAGAACTCCCCAAGGAGTACAGGCTAGGGATCAGGGGGCAGGCTGCAGGAGCAGTAAACTAAGGATACAGGGTGTGCAAGACCTTGGTGCCTTTGAGGTAATGAAGGAAGCTCCGTCAGAGCTGAGGAACAGTGTCTCCAGCTTCACATCAGGCGTGAAATATACAGATGGACTAAGAGCCAAATGTTAAAAAGACACAACAACTTGGGGGGAAATCTAAAAGGAAAGCTAGTCATTTTGCAACTCTGGATAGTGAAGGTGTTTTCCTAAGCAAGGCACAAACCCCAGAAACTGTGAGGGAAAAGGCTGGCACATTTGACTACTTAAAAACTAAAACTTTCTAAGTGACAAAAGACACGAGCAAGTTCAAAGACAAACGTGGCAGGAAGTTCTTCAAATTCTCTGTTCGAAACCCTGCTTTTCTTCTTCAGTAACAGAAGCCCCAGCTCATGTTGGGTGACAAATGTGCTGACGATTACATTTCCTGGGCTCCTCGCAGCTCCCAGTCCCCTTCCAATCAAATGAGGTGTGTGTTACTAGCATTCCCATTTTACAGATAAGGGAGTGGAACCCTGTGATGTTACGTGCCCAAGATCGCCCTAGTAAAAACTGGTACAGCAAACTCAGGCAGTCACCGGCAACTTTGGTCAACACTTACACGGCAGTTGCTATGTGTTAGGCACCGTTTAAGGCACCTTACAAATACAGCCTCCTCTAATCCTCATAGCAAACTTATGAGGTGTTGTCTGTAATATCTCCATTCTACAGTGAGGGAACAGAGTCAGGAAAGAGTTTAGTCACTTACCCAAGGTCACACAGCTAGGAAGTGGTAGCCAGAGTGGAAACCCAGCCAGTCTGGCTTCATATACTGCTCTTTTAGCCACCACCTCTGTTGCCTTTGGGCTCCCGAAGTAAAGGAGCCACACTTACCAAGGGCTCTGAGTCCCATCCGATTTCTTGGCTTTCAGTCTGTGTCTCTGGGTATTTCTTCCTTGGCCCCAGGGCAGCATGGTGAAGAAGATTTAGAAACCTGGCTGGGAGATGAGGCATGAGTTATGAAGGAGGCAGGCTTTGGGTCCGAGAGCTCCCATGCTCTTTACCCTGGCCACATCCTTCCTTGGAGATACGGCACATGGCCTCAGGGGCCTGCCGAGGCCTTGCAAAACTCATCTTTCAGCAAATATTTGTTGAGTACAAACTTTGTGCCAGGCACTGTTCTGGACCCCGGAGGTAGAGCAGTGTGACAGTTATGGTTCGCGCTCTCCGGGAGCTTGTGGTCTAGGTGGGGGGATAGGGGACCCAATACACAAGGGGACAAATAAACCGGATGGTTATAGTGATGCTAGCTGTGTAGAAGGGGGGAGGCGAAGGGGCACGCAGAGGCAAGGGGGGCTACTTTAGACAGGATGGTGAGGGGAGGTCTCTCTAGATGTCAAGCAGGAGCCGGCCCTGAGGGAGAGGCAGAGCAAAACCACACTACAGGCAGCAAGAACAAAGGCACTGGGGCACGAGCAAGCTGGGCCAATGTGGCCGTGGTGGAGAGAGGAGGCGGCTTGTAAGAAGGTCAGATCCTTCGCACAGTGATATATATGGCCACCACCCCCACATGTATTTGTAACTCCACAGCTTGAGCACTTTAAAAGTTTCATTTTTCCATTTCTACCCTACTAAGTCTCAATTTGAGAGAGGCAGTTTGACAGTGGGAAGAACCTGGGCTTCGTAGTCAGGCATTCCTGGCCCTTCCACTACTGGCCT
This sequence comes from Lynx canadensis, assembly GCF_007474595.2. Lineage (NCBI taxonomy): Eukaryota > Metazoa > Chordata > Mammalia > Carnivora > Felidae > Lynx > Lynx canadensis. The sequence goes on along the minus strand of NC_044310.1, from coordinate 33,460,602 downwards.
GACAGGTGGTTTAACTTCTCCAGGCCTCACTTTGCTCATCTGTAAGATGGAAGGCAAATATCTACCCCAGCAAGATGACTGAGGATGGATGAAGGAATGTTAATTAAGGGCTGGCATCAGGCTGAGCTTATCCTTAATATAAGCAGTTAGCGATCAACTCCTGTTTAGCTATCAGGCCCCTCACCACCTGCTCTTTTCCTTATTGCTGCAAGCCCCCAGCTCCTCTCCTTTCCTCTAGCTGGGCTACAGATAGCACGCTTAATTCCTCTGCTGCTGCTCTATTAGTCTCTTGTCTGTCTCACTATGATACGAGATCCTCCCTCCTCCTACCCACCCCCACCTTCCTACCCTGACCTCCTACATAAACCTTGCATCCTTCCTCCATCAAATTCTACTCTAAGAAGGTAGAGGGGAGGAGGAGAGCTTGCCAGGAAGGATTAGGCTTTCCATCAAATTCTCTTCCATCCTTCCTGAGTGTGGCCCCGCCCACTTGTATATTGCAGCCATGCCAAACTACCCGCAGGTCTTGGGCCGTGCTGGTGTCTCTCATTTCTGTGCCTTTCCATATAACTCAGAATGTCCTTTCAGTCTCCTTTACCTGACCTACTCCACCTCACCATGTTACTACCTCCTCCAAGAAGACTTCCTAGAACTCCACTGTTGGACTAGGGCACCTGTTTTCTATGTTGTTGCCATCTCAATTTTACTCTCAATTTCCTCATCTGTCTCCTTCACTATGGTATGAGGTCTCTACCCCGCAGATACTGTTCTAAGTACTTGCATTACTTTGTTATTCTCACAACAACCCTGAGAGATAGGTTCTGAGAAGTTAACAAATCTGCCCAAAATCACAGCTAATGAGGGGCAGAATCAGGATTTGAACTCTGTATGACTTCAGAACCTCTGCTTGTAACAGCAAAGATGTTTGGTGAGTGGATGAATGGATACAGTGTCAAAGCCATTAGGAGCATTTTTCTTGGCTTGGCAGTTAATGAACCTGCTGTATGGTTGAGTATGCCAATCTCCAATGAGCTTCATGAGCATAAGCCCAATTTTCAGATGATCAAAGTGTTGCCCTAAGGTACTGCTATCCCAAGAGGCCTCCCTAGCCAGCTGCATATCTGTGCTCTATCTCAATGGTGTTCATAAGCCCTGGGACTTACCATCTTCAGGTTCCTCCAGGTTATCATGCCAAGACATGGGCTTTCTGGTGATTGTGTGAACTAGAGAAAAACAGCATCACAAGCTCATGTTAAAACATTCACACCCTGCCGTCTCAACGACCCACCATAGGCCAGACACCTGCTGAACATTTTCTGAGTGTTTGCTGCATGTCAGGTATTGTGCTGGGCACCAGGGAATAAGGCCTGCAAGGACCTCACAATCCAGAGAGGCACTGTCCAGCATAGTGGCCGCCAGTCACATGTAGCTACTTGAATTTGAATATTTGAAATTAAATACCAATTAGAAATCCATTCCATGGGCACACTAGCCACATTTCAAGGGCTCAGTAGCCACAGGGGGCTAATGGCTACCATTTTGGGCAGCATAGATATAGAACGTTGTCATCATTACAGAAGGTTCTCTCAAACAGCAGTGGTCTACAGGGATGTAGACATACCAGGCAGCCAAACAAGGTTGGACACACACTGATATATCAGAAGACTATGTGAAAACAGAGGTGCAGAATCCACAGACATCCGTTCAACCCATAATCCGTTCAACTATGCACTGCAGACAGGGCTATAAACAGAGAAAGTTCCTGTGCTGATCTTCTATTTGTGGTGACAGACAGTAAACAAATAAATATTTGGGCCAAAATAAGTGAGATGTAGAACAGTAAAGTATTTTACACGGGTAGAGAGTTGATGGTGGGATGGGGGGTGAGGGTGTCTCATCTCTAAGGAGACATATTAGAGCAAAATTTCAAACAAAGAGAGGGAATGTGCTGTGTGAGGACATGTGGGAAGAATCTGAGAGTGAGCTTGGTGAGTTTGAGAAACATCAAGAAGGCCAGAGTACTGCAGTGCAGTGAGTTAGGTGGAGGGCAGTAGGAAATGAGCAGAGGCCAGAAGGAACCAGTAGTCTCCCAAGTGATTTTTTACCTCAGACTCCTACCAGTAAAACCTTCCGAGCATGCGCCTAATACATGTATATTTATATAGTCTCTATATACTATGAGCAGTATAATTTTTCTTTACGCCTAAAAGTAAACATAAATACAAGTTCTAGCACAAATACAAGTTCTAATATTTCCTGACTTTGTCCCAATGGATCATATGAATCATGTGCCCAAGGGACAAGAGCCAGGAGATCTAGAAAGCCTGAGTGTTGCCTGAAGGGATTATTTAAATTGTGGGAATGGAACAAGTTTAAACAGAATTGGACGGTTAATTTGCATTCCTGAAATTAGTGGTTGGGAGCTCCAGAAGAAAACTAGATTAGTTATGAGCAAAATGAAGACATTACATTTTCTGTACTCTCACCACACACACACACACACACACACACACACACACACACAGGGTAACTGAGGAGATGCAGTTTAGCTTGACTGTTGTAATCATCTCACTCTGTATACGTATATCAAAACATCATGTTGTACATCTTAAATATATGCAATTTTTGTTTAGAAAATCACATTACATTTTCTCTGCAGAGCTGAGCTGCAGTGGACTACTGTTAATTAGGCCCGGAAGTTGGGGGAGAAATTCTGGAAGAAGAAACAATGGTACCGAGGTGGGGAATGGTGTGATGTATTTAGAAAATCCATTCTATTTAGACATGGTGGGACAGAAGGGAGTGTGTGGCTGGTACAGAGTGGGCACTAACTATTTATTAAAGGAGTAGTGTGTGGCTGGGGAGGGGAGTCCCAATGGGGCTGGGTGGGCAGCAGAGCCAGAGTCACAGGGGTCTTCTGTACTGACTGGTTTAAACCTCAGTTCAGAAGCTGTGGGGCCACTGAGGATTTTACAGAGGGAATGGTGGGATGAAACTCACTTTTAGTGTAGCTCCAGGAGGATGGAGGGGTGGGGGGGTGGGGTCAGGAGGGCTTGGAGGAAGAAGGTAGTTCTCTCTCTCTCTCTCTCTCTCAGTGCAGACAGAAGTGAGGAGGCTTGGGGGTGGGGGGAAGAGGCTGGAGAGGTGGACTCAGGCCCTAATTAGAGCGAAGTAGAAATGCCTCCACATGTACCACAGTCTTTTGCTGAGGTAAGAACCCGGAAGGGTCAGGTGAGAGAGATGTGACCACTTCCACGGGTTTGGAGTGAGGGAGAGAGAGACTGAGGATGACTTCTAGGCTACTAACGTGGGTTGTGGTAACTTTTGCTCAAACAAAGATATTCTGGAGTAGCAGCAGGTGGGGGAGAGGTGTGGATGCCCCCAGTTTTCCAGCTGGTGCGTCTGAGGTACCCATGGGTTGTCCAGGGGAAGAGAGCTGGGCAGTGGTTGGGTTCATGGGTCTGGGGCTCCTTTTGAGATCCAGAGTCATTCAGAGGCAGCTGATGTTACCGGACCAGATGCAAGCACCCAAAGAATGTGCCAAGTGAGAAGAGTAGGGGCAGGGCTGTTTTATCGGGGGACGCTATGGGCCCTGAGTCCACCATCCCTGAACTTTCTGAAGGGCTAAGACATTACTAGAAGCCTGGAGAAAACAAACAAACAAACAAACAAACAAACAACTAGCTTATTAACAACCAACCAAAACACAGAGCAAGACAAAACATAAAATCCTACAGCCCCTCCAGTAACCCTCTGTTTGTTCTCCATATTTATGAGTCTCTTATGCTTTGTCTGCCTCCCTGTTTTTATCTTATTTTTGTTTCCCTTCCCTTATGTTCAGTTTTGTCTCTTAAAGTCTTCATATGAGTGAAGTCATGATATTTGTCTTTCTCTGACTAATTTCACTCAGCATAATATCCTCCAGTTCCATCCACGTAGTTGCAAATGGCAAGATTTCATTCTTTTTGATTGCCGAGTAATACTCCATTGTATATATATATACCACATCTTCTCTATCCATTCATCTGTGGATGGACATTTGGGCTCTTTCCATACCTTGGCTATTATCGATAGCGCTGCTATAAACATTGGGGTGTATGTGCCCTTTCGAATCAGCACTCATGTATCCTTTGGATAAATACCTAGTAGTGCAATTGCTGGGTGGTAGGGTAGTTCTATTTTTAACCTTTTGAGGAAACTCCACACTGTTTCCCAGAGTGGCTGCACCAGTTTGCAACACAAAAAATACTATTTAATCGCGGTGCGTGTGCATTTTAACATATTAATGTATTTGATGGGATGCGGAGTGAGATAACCCTCACCCCCAACAATCAAGAGTCCTGAAATCTAGGAAGGGGGGCGAGGTCAGAGAAGGCGTCTCCTACTGTGCTGCACCCCGCACTTCTGCCCCGCACCCTCAAGGCTCCTCCTTCCTGCCCCTCCCCTGTCCCCTTCCTCTGCCCCAAGCGCCTCTCACCCTTGCGGAGGGGATTCACGTGGTACTCTGTGTAGAGTTTCTGGGTTCTAAGCTCTTTGAGGTACAATTCGCGCAGGATCTGGTTCTGATGGACCTCATCGATGATCACCTCCTTTTGGCGACCGGCCATGACTGTGGCGGGGCTCCGATCAGATCCGTCCAACTACTTCTCACTGCCCTGGATGGCTTGCGGGTGCGGGAAGACTGCCATCTCCTGGCAACGGCGTCCCACGCTGTCTCCAGGCAACGGCGTCGCCTTCCGGCAACGGCGTCGCCTCCCTCGGACCCCCTCCCGCCCGCCCATCTCCCTTCCCCTAATCTTATACTTTGCCCCACTTCCTTCCGAAGAACCACTAAGCTCGACTCACCTTCCCCAGCTTCTCAAGACCCTGGGTACTAGGACCGCCCGGGCATACCGTCAGGAAAGGATGCCGTCCAGCGGCAGACCCCGGAGGTAATGGGCTTGATTGATCCTCACCTTGGACAGTCATTTCCTAAAAAAGATTTTGGGAGGAGTCAGAAACCTCTCTCCTTTTAAAGCAGATGCCTAGACTCACAAAACAGATAAAGGTCTATCTCACAAAACAGAGGAAGTTCAAGTCTGACAAGTTATTCTGGCCCTTATCACCCATGTGATACAGACAAGAATTCTTTCCTAATATAAATAATTTGGGGGACTTTATAGTTTATTTCGTTTAAAAATTTAGTTGTGATAAAATACACATAACATAAAATTTACCACCAGAAGCATTTTCAAGGATATAGTTTAGTGTTAGTTTAGCGGTTCACATTATGTGAAACCAATTTCCAGAATTATTTCACAGCCATTAAGCAACTCCCCATGTCCCCCTCCCCCTAGCCTCTGGCAACTACCATTTTACTTTCTTTTTCTATGAATATGACAACTCTAGATACCTCCTATAATACAGTTTGCCAGCCCATGCACTTTTCAGCTAAGTGCTTCATGCATTGATCTATCCATCCATCCATCCATCCATCCATTCATTCAGGACACAGTGTGGTCCAGGATGTGTTTAGGTCTGGGACCCAGTGTTGAACACATCAGTTATATGACACACCTGCAGTTTCCTGAGTCCAGCCAGCTACTTAACGGCTCCTTGTTTTAGCTCCTGCTGCTCCTTGCCCTTGTCCTGGAAGGTTCTTTCCCCCTTGTCTGTCTGGAGAACACGTGTTTATAATGAGCTCACATGTAATCTTTCAGAAACCTTTCTGGACTCTATAGCCCCTAGTCCAATTTTTTTCTGTGCCATGTTCTACTCCCAATCTGTAGTTCCTGGAATACTTTACTAAGCTTCTTTGTTTATAGGTAAGTTACTCGAGAATAAGAAATATATCTGGGCCATCTCTGTACTGCCAGTACCTGGCATAGTGTGGACAGACATAGGTGTTTGGTAAATGTTTGCTAACTGATTGGATGTCTGATCAGTTAGTACTGTGATCTTCTGCTTACATCATTACATAAACCCTTACATGATAAAGAAACGCAAACACACTTTATCACACCATGGCTGAGCCAAAGAAGCCTTTGTTACTCATCATCATGAGCCACACCTGGGTCCCTTTTTCTTTTTCTTTTAATGTTTTACTTATTTTTGGGAGAGAGAGAGAGGGAACCAATGGGGGAGGGGCAGAGAGAGAGGGAGACACAGAATCCGAAGCAGTCTCCGGGGTCTGAGCTGCTAGCACAGAGCCCAATGGGGGGCTCAAACTCATGAACCATGAGATCATGACCTGAGCTGAAGTTGGACACTTAACCAACTGGGCCACCCAGGTGCCCCTGGATCCCTTTTTCTAGCAAAGGCTCAAACAGCCTTCTAAAGATTTCACTACAAGGGTGCCTGGGTGGCTCAGTTGATTAAGCATCTGGCTTTTGGTTTCAGCTGTGGTCGCGATCTCACAATTTCATGGGTTTGAGCCCCACATTGGGCTCTGTGCTACAGCAGGGAGCCTGCTTGGGGGTCTCCATCTCCCTCTCTCTCTGCCCCTCCCCCACTCACACTATCTCTGTGTCTCTCCAAATAAAATAACTTTAAAAAAAAGTTTTCACTACCTTCCTAAGCCTAAGTAGAGATGAACCATCATTCTAGAAGTATTTGTCCCCTGCTAAACTGACCTTTCTTCAGCTTGGACCCAGTGGTCCAGCATCCATTCCTCCATACAAGGCTAGGGCTAGGGAGAGGCTCAGAAGGAGGAGAGGTGGGAGTCACTGTAACTTTATCTCCTCTCCACTCCAGTCTCACATTATTATTGTTTCCCAGGTGCCCTGATATGGATTCTGAGCACATCACAGCCCAGCCCACTACAGGCTAGCCCAGTGACTCTCTGGGGCTACCTTCTGCTTACCTTGGGCCATTCCAAGCCATCAGTGTGTTTCTAAACTCCCCAACTATGTATTGAAAAAGCTGAAGAGGTCTGGCCCTCTAGTTTCTCATCCAGTGTCTGAGGTTGCAGATTTCTCTTGAAATCTCTGTGTTACCATCTCAATTGGAAGCAGATGCAGAGACCTAGGTCACGGAAACCAACTAGAAAAATATAATAGAAAATGCCATTCACATTAGCAACAAATTGAATTATCTAGGAGTTAACCTAACAAAGAATGCATGAAACTTTTATGAAGAAAAAAAGTAAAAATAGGTATCCCTATCACAAAAAATGTCTTAATAAATAAAGAGCTATACGTTGTATGCTGGTGAGCTGCTATGCAGCAGTTAGAACCACAAATTAGATCACTGCAGCGGTAAGGCAGACCTTAAAACAGGGCTCATTGAAAAAACTATCAAAGGCTAAAGTTTAAGTGTGGAGGTTCCTCAAAAAATTAAAAATAGATCTACCCTATGACCCAGCAATAGCACTCCTAGGAATTTACCCAAGGGATACAAGAGTGCTGATGCATAGGGGCACTTGTACCCCAATGTTTATAGCAGAACTTTCAACAACAGCCAAATTATGGAAAGAGCCTAAATGTCCATCAACTGATGAATGGATAAAGAAATTGTGGTTTATATACACAATGGAATACTACGTGGCAATGAGAAAGAATGAAATATGGCCTTTTGTAGCAACGTGGATGGAAATGGAGAGTGTTATGCTAAGTGAAATAAGTCATACAGAGAAAGACAGATACCGTATGTTTTCACTCTTATGTGGATCCTGAGAAACTTCACAGAAGACCATGGGGGAGGGGAAGAAAAAAAAAGGTTAGAGAGGGAGGGAGCCAAAACATAAGAGACTCTTAAAAACTGAGAACAAACTGAGGGTTGATGGGGGGTGGGAGGGAGGAGAGGGCGGGTGATGGGTATTGAAGAGGGTACCTGTTGGAATGAGCACTGGGTGTTGTATGGAAACCAATTTGACAATAAATTTCATATTTAAAAAAAAAGGCTAAGGTTTAAAGTATAATCCTATTACTTAAAACTACAAACAGACCAACTCTATATAGTACAAGATGGAGTCTACATGGTACAGAGTGAATGTAGGAGATTGGAGAGGCAAAACAGAGGGTAAAATAAGAAAACAAGACTTTTCCTTCTGGGCTTGCTCTCCTGCTGCAAACAACTAGGCAAATGCAGACCCTGGGCACCGAATGGCGCTGGACTGTGATTCCTCAAGAGAAGGGGGACAAGTGAGATGAACCCTACAGTCGCTCCACATTTCTCTCTGGAGACACTTTCTGAAATGTGCAGGGAAGGGAATCCCAAGCTGAGCAGGTGATACTGGCTGGTTGGGGAGACACAGACTGAGGTTCAGGAGTGTGAGGCAGCTGACAATTTGTGGAGCAGGAAATTGGAGGGAGGAGTGGGGGAGAGAGGGAAGGAGAGCCAAAGATGTGCATGGAAACCCCTTGAGTCTTGCCTGATACTAAGAAGGGCGAAACTCAGTGAAGTGACTGGGGAGCTGTGAGCCCAACACCACCCAGAGCTCATATAGGATGGAGAGAAGAGTGAGTTCTGGCCACACAGGGTAGAGAGTCCTAGTTGAAGGTGTTGGGTAGAGGCCCCCGGAAGTTTACACTTTAGTAATAGGACTAAGCTAGCTTTAGAGAAAACGTTGGTCTAGCCTTTCCCCAACAAAGTTCACAAACAAGCTTTGAAAGTACCAAATGGATCCACAAATGGCCAAGTGGCCTGCCAGAAAGATTTCCAATACCTTTTAAAGAAAACAACAGCGGTGTCTGGGTGGCTCAGTCGGTTAAGCATCTGACTCTTGATTTTGGCTCGGGTCATGATCTCAAGGTTTGGGAGTTCAAGCTCTGCGTGGGGCTCCACACTGATAGCATGGAGCCTGCTTGGGATTCTCTCTCTCCCTCTTTCTTACCCTCCCTTGCTCATGCTCTCTCTCTCTCAAAATAAGTAAATAAAACTTAAAAAAAAAAAAAGACAACAAAATCCAGCACTCAACAATGTATCATCCCCAGGGGGCAGCACCAATAGAAAAGTATTAGAAAAGCAGACAGTTAAGAAGTAGGAAAATGTGACCCAGAGCCAGGAGAAAAAGCAACAAACAGAAATTTGAAAACTTAGATGAAATGGATAACTTCTGTGAAGGCATAGATTTCTAGAACTGACAAAGATAGAAAAAAAAGGAAAAGAGAAGAAATGGAAAATCTGCATTGCTTTATATCTATTTTTAAAAATTCAGTTTGTAATTGAAAAATTCCCCACATGGCCCAGATGGCTTCTCTGGTCAGCCTGTCAAACATATGCAGAAATACCATTCCTACACAAACTCTTTCAGAAAACAGAAGTGGAAGAAGCATTTCCCAACTCATTTTTTTTATGTGCTATTTTAATTTTTTTAACTGAAAAATGTTAAGTAAGCGCCACACCCCCCCAACGTGGGGCTCGAACTCACGACCCTGTGATCAACAACTGCATGCCAGCTTCCCATTTCCTAACTCATTGTGAGGTCAGCATTACATCAACACTGAAACCAGGCAAATTATTACAAAAAGCAAGACTAAAGGTAAATAACCCTCATGAGCATAGATGTAAAAATCCTTAACTAAGTATTAGAAAATTGTATCCAGCAATATATGAAAAGAATAATATACCATAGCCAAGTGGGGTTTGTCGAAGAGACGTAAGGTTGGTGTAGTATTTGGAAATATCAACTCACCATATTAACAAATAAAAGAGAAAGACCATATGATGCCCTCTCTACATTTGGCAGATGGGGAGGGAAGACAAAAGGAGAGAGCCTCTGGGTCCTTTGTGGGAGCCCTTTGCACCTCCTGCCTGACACCACGACATCAGAACTCAGTTATAAGTTAGGGATTCTCGATAAGCACTCATGTTTCAAAATCAAAACAAAACCTTTTTATTGTGACACATTGCACGTACACAGCAAAGTGCTTTCCTCCAAAAGGGGCAGCTCGTACTGATTCAGCACAAAGTACATCCGTGTAACCATCTCAGAAACTGACACTAGAACACTAACACCATCCCAGAGGCCTCTCTCACACCACCCCCCACCCCCTGAACACTGTCTTCCCTGTTCTCCTCAAAGGTAACCACTATCCTAATGTGGAACACCAAGGGTTACTTGCCCTGTTTTTCGCGTTATATAAATGGAATCATATGGTACACATACCTTTGTGTTTGACTTCTTTTGCTCAACATTATGTTTGTGAAATTCATCTATGCTGTTGTGTGTAGCTGTGATTTCATTGCTGTGTACTGTTCGGTTTTGTGACTATACCACAATTTACTCATTCTACTCCTGATGGACATTGGGCTGTTTCAATATGGACTCTTACAAATAATGCTGTGTGCACATTTTTCAATTTATTAAAAAAAATTTTTTTATTGTTTATTTATTTTTGAGACAGAGCATGAATGGGGGAGGGTCAGAGAGAGAAGGAGACACAGAATCCGAAGCAGGCTCTAGGCTCTGAGCTGTCAGCACAGAGCCCGACGTGGGGCTCAAAGTCACAGACCGCGAGATCATGACCTGAGCCGAAGTCGGAAGCTCAATCAACTGAGCCACCCGGGCGCCCCTTATGTGCACATTTGTTATAGATGTCTCTTGGTGCACATGTGCCAACATTTTGTTGGCCATATACTTGGGAGTCCATCCCATTATGGTTTTAATTTGCATCTTTCTACTGACTAAGGAGATTGGCCAACTTTTTTGGTATGCTTATTGGTCATTTGGACATCCTCTTTATGAAGTTCCTGTTACAAATCTTATTCTATTTTTCTTTTGGATTGTTTGTCTTCTCTTTATCAGTTAGTTGGAGGTCATCATGTATTAATGATATAAACCTTTTGGGAGTTGTATGTTCTACAAATTCTTTTCCCACCATACCGTTTGCCTTTTTAGTCTCTTAATAATGTTGTTTTGATAACTTGAAAGACACTTTGTAGTATCTTCTTAAAATTTAAATATGGTCAAATATATCAGTTTTTCCCTTTATGATTAGTGCTTTCTAAGTGCCATTGGAGACATTTTTTTCTACCTGATGTTGTGAAGATATTTTCTTATATAACCTTCAAATCAGGACTGTCCAATAAAACTCTGAGGCAAGCCACACAAGTAATTTAAAATTTTCTAGTATCTAATTAAAAGAGCAAAAAGAGGGGCACCTGGGTAGCTCAGTGGGTTAAGCGTCCGACTTTGGCTCAGGTCATGATCTCGTGGTTTGTGGGTTCGAGCCCTGCATCAGGCTCTGTGCTGACAGCTTGGAACCTGGAGCCTGGAGCCTGCTTTGGATTCTGTGTCTCCCTCTCTCTCTGTCCCTTCCCTGCTCACACTGTCTCTCAAGAATAAAGAAACATTAAGAAAATTTTTAAAAAATAAAAGATCAAAGGGGCACCTGAGTCGCTCAGTCGGTTGAGCATCCGACTTCGACTCAGGTCATGATGTCATAGCTCGTGAGTTTAAGCCCTGAGTCAGTCTCTGTGCTGACAGCGCGGAGCCTGGAGCCTGCTTCGGATTCTGTGTCTCCCTTTCTCTCTGCCCCAACCCGCTCACATTCTGTCTCTGTCTGTCTCAAAAATAAATAAACATTAAAAAAATTTTTTTAATAAAAGAGCAAAAAGAATTCAATTAATTTGAAAGATGTTTTATTTAGCCCAGTATATCCAAATTCTCATTTCAACATTTTAATTTAGAAACTATTGAGATATTTTATTGTTCTTTCATACTAAGTGTTTAAAATCCAGTGCACCTTTCATACTCAATAGCACATCTCACATGCTCAATGGCCATGTATGACAGAGTAATTCTACATGACTTATTTTTACTCTTTAATATTTAGATGCATCTTTTACCTGAAATTGATTTTTGTCGTAGTATGTGATAGGAATCTAGCTTAGTTTTTTCCGTTTGACTATCCAATAGACCAAGAACCAATTTATTGAAAAGATAGTGCTAGCCCCCTTGTTCTGCTATGATACTTTTATCTTAAGTCGAGTGTCCACATATGTGTAAACCCGTTTCTGGATTCTTTTCTATGCCACTTGTCTATTGGTTTATGCTTGTACTACTGCTATACTATCTTAATTACTCTTTTTGTGATAAGTCCTGATATCTGGTAGGAAAATTGTTCCTACCAGTTCTTAAGAGAGTCTTGGCTATTCTTGGCCCTTTTGCCATCCAAATTATAATCCATCCAAATTATAATCAGCTTGTCAAGTTCCCTAAAAATGTTTGTTAGGATTTTGGTTGTGAATGCACTGAATCTATGATTAGTTTGAGAAGAGCACTTTTAAGAAAATGTAGCATCTGTTCATCTGATGCTCTCATCTGGGTAGGATCTGGACGTGTCCTTGCCTTCTAGGCTCTGCTACCTGCCATATTCTGGGGTATAGAGGTTCAGCCTTCAGAGTTTGGATGAGAACACAATGGAGTCCCACCCCCTGACACACCCATCATCTTCTTGCAGCAGGCATTTCTCAAAGGCACAAAGTCACTGGCAAGTTTCTACAGTCCGGGGATGTGGAGAAATAGAGTCTTGGAGGAACCAGACCAAAAACCTTAATCCCCCATATATCTGTAATAGGGGCCTTGTGTTCTGTGTGTGAGTTCTTAGGGGGTCACCCATTCTTGCATTCACTTTAATCTAGGGCAGATCAATAGGATTTACCTCCTAGAGATCAGATTAGATGTTTTCCACTCACTCTTCTCTACTTTCCGTCTCTGGTCTTGCTATTTGCTCCATGGTCACATACCAAGTTCTATGGAGAAGTAAGTTACAAATGTAAAAGCTCACTCAGACTGGCTTATCAGATAAGAGAGGAAAGTAACAGATTCTCTAGAAAAAGGATCCTATTAAACGTGTCTCTGGCATCTGAAGAGGATTGACAAGGATGAAGGCAAAATACAGACAGTAGTAAGATGTTCAGATTGTGGCTGAAAAACACCATCATGGAAAAGGGGTCCTGTAAATAACCGAGCTTACCCTCCAAAATGGATGTTGGCTGGCCATTCTCTCAAATTCCCGATGTTCACCAGGTCAGGCTCCTGGGGATCCACAGTCCTGGCACCTATGGACTGTACCAGAACTGTCCCACTTGCTGGGAAACCATTCCTCCAGGATGAGATTTGTGAATCATGGAGGTCTGGTTGGGGCTGGTTGGAGTGCTGGGGAGAACCCGACTCCAAGGATCTAGAAAGAAGGGCTAGGAGGGGGAGTAGGAGCCAAGACAAAACAGTAACAGGAAAGAGGTGAACAGAGCGGCGAGGGGGTGGTCTGGAAGGAACAGAGGAAGAGCTGGGCAGGGAAACTGGTAAGGTAGGGTAGCAAGGAGGGATGACTCTAGTCAGAGGTGGGAAAGAGGTAGGGCTGTAAACTGAGGGAAGTGGATGGCACTGGGGAACAGTCTGACAGCCAGAAGTTTTCGGAGGCAGGGGAGGAAGATGTGTTGGGAAACGAGAGTATGAGGGGACAGAGCAGGAAGTTGTAGGCTGGGGCTGAGATGAAGAAATCGGGGGCAGCTTTCTTGTCATTTTTCCAAATGGCGTTTCTCTAGCTACTCGTCTTGGCAAAATGAGCAACTGGGCACAAGCTCAGACCTACCCCAGCATTTATCTCACAAACCAGCCATCACATCATCCCATGGCTCAATGCCCATTATGACATGTGTGTCCCCCTCCCTTTGGGTAAGTCAGCATGCCCATCAGCCAGGGAAATGGCCCCAGTTGCTAGGTTGGAGAATTGATCACGGGAAATAGCAGCGAGAAGAAATGGGGCTGTAGTATTAGTCTGTGTTCCTTGGGATAACATGTAGCTTTGCCCCTCACTATGCCAAAATGGATCAAAGGGCTATGACACAGCGAGGGACTGGGGACCAAGAGAACGGATCTGAATCAGGAGTGGGCAAAGTGAGGAGAAGTCACAGTGCCTCCAGCTATTTAACTTACTACATTTTCCAAAGCCCTTTCACATCATTTATATCTCTCCGTGAATAACAGGTGATCAGAGATAGTATGTCCATTTTACCAATAAAGATACTGTAGACCAGGCAGGGAGCTATATGGACAGGCAGTGGGTGACAAAGCAGGTGTGACTGAAACTTGAACCAAAACTTGAGACATAGGGGGGCATGCAGGCGGGGGCACAAAATAGCACAGAGCACTGTCAGTCAGCATGACCATCTCCCATGTTTCTGGACAGGATCTTGTAGGGTTGTTTCAGAACAGAACTTTACAGTGCAGCTTTCCTCTTGGTCCCTGGGGTCCCTTGGTTTGTTGCCTGACCCCTGCCTGGAGCCAGGAACATAGGACTGAAGCCAATAACTCTTGAGTGCCTAATAATTAGATTTGGACTTTCTTGCTTACTACCTGAGACGTCCAGCTGCATGTCAGATGATTTAGGAGGCTACTATACCCTTCCCCTTCTCTTCCTCTTGTCTGATGTAGCAATTCTGTCTGCTTATCATTCTTGGTTTCTTTGATCATCACCCAAATCATAAGCTCCCTTGGTCCTCTATTCTCTTCTGTATTCTTTAAAAATTTTTTTAATGTTTATTTATTTTTGAGAGAGAGAGAGAGAGAGTGAGAGAGAGAGAGAGAGAGAGAGAGAGAGAGCTGGGGAGGGGCAGAGAGGGAAACAATCCAAAGCAGGCTCCAGGCTCTGAGTTGTCAGCACAGAGCACAATGTGGGGCTCAAACTCACAAACCATGAGATCATGACCTGAGCTAAAGTCAGAGACTTAATGGACTGAACTACCCAGGTGCCCCAATTCTCTTCTGTACTCCTAACACCATAATATGCTCAGTTTTCTCCTTTGGTCTAACATCCATGCTCTTGCATACTTCACAAAACTATCAGCTGTATTCTTCGGAAGTCCAGCAACATGACTGGAAAACCTTCTGTTTCCTCAGACTGTTTATTTCCTGTCCCTTGAATCCCCTGGCTTTAACTGTAACCTGGATTTTCCTACAGGACACTGCTTCCCTTGCATATGTCTCCTTCTCTCAAACTCTGCAATTCTTCAGGGAGAATGTGGTGTATTTTCCTTGTTCCTTCTGTCTCCTTTCAAGCCATTATTCTTCTCTTCCTATTAGAAAAATCACTCACTCCTTAGAAGTTTTTGCTACTTACCATTTCCTTGGCATTGTTACCTTCAGACTCGTGGATAATTTTTTTTCTATGAAAATTTTGCACTTGTCTCAAAGTCTTAGTCTTGAGTACATCATCTTGAGTGACTTCAGTGCCCATATAGATGACCCCATTCAGTGGTCTGACCTCCTTTCTTTCATTCCTTTATCAATAAAGGAATTTTATTGATACATTCTACTTTAGCCATAGCCATACCTGGTCTTTTCTATTGCCAAAGAATTATCCCACCTCCATTTTCTTTCTTTTTTTAAAAAAATATTTATTTATTTTGGGGAGTGCATAAGAAGGGGGAGGGCAGAGAGAGGTGGACAGAGGATCTGAAGTGGGCTTTCTGTTGACAGGCTGACAGCAGCATGCCAGATGTGGGGCTCAAACTCATGAACTGAGAGATAATGACCTGAGCCAAAGTTGAAGTTGGACACTCAACCAACGGAGCCACCCAAGAGCCCCAGACATTCCATTTTCTGACCACTACTTCCTCAACTTACAGTGTAATCACTCAATTTCTCCCCTTCACTGGGGCCTACAGCCACTGGCTCTTTCTTTTCATTAATTCTGATTCCTATGTTATCTTTATTTTTGTCCTTACCCACTTCAGAATCTATGATTCATAATTTCAATGTTTTTCTCTCTTTTTCTTAAAAAAATTTTTAATGTTTATCTATTTATCTATTTATTTTTTCATGTTGTATTTTATTTTATTTTATTTTTTAAATTTACATCCAAGTTAGTTACCATATAGTGCAACCATGATTTCAGGAGTAGATTCTTTAAGGCCCCTTACCCATTTAGCCCATCCCCCCTCCCACAAACCCTCCAGTAACCCTCTGTTTGTTCTCCATATTTAAGAGTCTCTTAACTTAAGAGACTCTTAAAGAGTCCATATTTAAGAGGCTCTTAAAGAGCCCCTCCTTGTTTTTATATTATTTTTGCTTCCCTTCCCTTATGTTTTCTGTTCTGTGTCTTAAAGTCGTCTATGAGTGAAGTCATATGATTTGTGTCTTTCTCTGACTAATTTTGCTTAGCATAATACTCTCTAGTTCCATCCACATAGTTGCAAATGACAAAACTTCATTCTTTTTGATTGCCAAGTAATACTCCATTGTATATATACCACATCTTCTTTATCCATTCATCCACCAATGGACATTTGGGCTCTTTCCATACTTTGGCTATTGTTGATAGCGCTGCTATAAACATTGGGGCATGTGCCCCTTTGAAACAGCATACCTGTATCACTTGGATAAATACCAAGTAGTGCAATTGCTGGGTCGTAGGATAGTTCTATTTTTAGTTTTTTGAGGAACTTCCATACTGTTTTCCAGAATGGCTGCACCAGTTGCGTTCCCACCAGCAGTGCAAAAGAGATCCTCTCTCTCCACATTCTCACCAACATCCGTTGTTGCCTGAGTTGTTAATATTAGCCATTCTGACAGGTGTGAGGTGGTATCTCATTGTGGTTTTGATTTGTATTTCCCTGATGATGAGTGATGTTGAGCAGTTTTTCATGTGTCTGTTAAACATCTGGATGTCTTCTTTGGAGAAGTGTCTACTCGTGTCTTTTGCCCATTTCTTCACTGGATTATTTGTTTTTTGAGTGTTGAGTTTGATAGGTTCTTTATAGATTTTGGATACTAATCCTTTATCTGATATGTCATCTGCAAATATCTTCTCCCATTCCATTGGTTTCTTTTAATTTTGTCGATTGTTTCCTTCGCTGCACAGAAGATTTTATTTTGATGAGGTCCCAATAGTTCATTTTTGCTTTTGTTTCCCTTGCTTCTGGAGACATGTTGAATAAGAAGTTGCTGCAGTCAAGATCAAAGAGGTTTTTGCCTGCTTTCTCCTCGAGGATTTTGATGTCTTCCTGTCTTACATTTAGGTCTTTTATCCATTTTGAGTGTATTTTTGTGTATGGTGTAAGAAAGTGACCCAGGTTCATTCTTCTGCATGTCGCTGTCCAGTTTTCCCAGCACCACTTGCTGAAGAGACTGTCTTTATTCCATTGGATATTCTTTCCTGCTTTGTCAAAGATTAGTTGGCCAGACGTTTGTGAGTCCATTTCTGGGTTCTCTATTCTGTTCCATTGATCTGAGTGTCTGTTCTTGTGCCAGTACCATACTGTCTTGATGATTACAGCTTTGTAATACAGCTTGAAGTCTGGGATTGTGATGCCTCCTGCTTTGGTTTTCTTTTTCAAGAGTGCTTTGGCTATTCGGGGTCTTTTCTGGTTCCATACAAATTTTAGGATTGTTCTAGCTTTGTGAAGAATGATGGTGTTGTTTTGATAGGTATTACATTGAATATGTAGATTGCTTTGGGTAGTATCAACATTTTAACAATATTTGTTCTTCCTATCCAAGAGCATGGAATCTTTTTGCATTTTTTTGTGTCTTCTTCAATTTCTTTCATAAGCTCTCTATAGTTTTCAGTGTACAGATTTTTCACCTCTTTGGTTAAAATTATTCCAAGGTATTTTATGGTTTTGGTGCAATTGTGAATGGGATTGATTCCTTGATTTCTCTTTCTGTTGCTTCATTGTTGGTGTGTAGGAATGCAACCAATATCTGTGCACTGATTTTATATCCTGCAACTTTGCTGAATTCATGGATCAGTTCTAGCAGTTTTTTTGTGGAATCTTTTGGGTTTTTCATATAGAATATCATATCACCTGCGAAGAGTGAAAGTTTGACCTCCTCCTGGCTGATTTGGATGCCTTTTATTTCTTTGTGTTGTCTGATTACTGAGGCTAAGACTTCCAATACTATGTTGAATAATGGTGGCGAGAGTGGACATCCTTGTCTTGTTCCTGACCTTAAGGGGGAAAGCTCTCAGTTTTCCCCCATTGAGGATGGTATTAGTGTTGGGTCTTTCATATATGGCTTTTATGATCTTGAGTTATGATCCTCCTATCCCTACTTTCTTGGGAGTAGGAATCCAAGAAACGATGCTGTGTTTTGTCAAATGCTTTCTCTGCATCTATTGAGAGGGTCATGTGGTTCTTGTCCTTTCTTTTATTGAGGTGGTGAATCACATTGATTGTTTTGCAGATATTGAACAAGCGCTGCATCCCAGGTATAAATCCCACTTGGTCGTGGTGAATAATTTTTTTAATGTATTGTTGGATCCAGTTGGCTAATATCTTGTTGAGGATTTTTGCATCCATGTTCATCAGGGAAATTGGTCTATAGTTCTCCTTTTTAGCGGGGTCTTTGGTTTTGAAGTCAAGGTAATGCTGACTTCATAGAAAGAGTTTGGAAGTTTTCCTTCCATTTCTATTTTTTGGAACAGCTTCAGGAGAATAGGTGTTAACTTTTCCTTAAATGTTTGGTAGAATTCCCCTGGAAAACCATCTGGCCCTAGACGCTTGTTTTTTGGGAGATTTTTGATTACTAATTCAATTTCTTTACTGGCTATGGGTCTGTTAAAATTTTCTATTCCTTTCTGTTTCAGTTTTGGTAGTTTATGTTTCTAGGAATTTGTCCATTTCTTCTAGATTGTACATTTTATTGGTATATAATTTCTCATAATATTCTCTTATTATTGTTTGTATTTCTGCTGTGTTGGTTGTGATTTCTCCTCTTTCATTCTTGATTTTATTTATTTGGGTCCTTTCCTTTTTTTTTTTTTTTTTTTTTTTTTTTTTTTTTTGATCACACTGGCCAGTGGTTTATCAATTTTGTTAATTCTTTCAAAGAACCAGCTTCTGGTTTCATTGATCTGTTCTACTGGTTTTTTTTTTTTTATTTTGATAGCATTGATTTATGCTCTAATCTTTATTATTTCCTTTCTTCTGCTCGTTTAGGGTTTTATTTACTGTTCTTTTACCAGCTCTTTAAGGTGAAAGGGTAGGTGTGTATCTGAGACCTTTCTTCCTTCTTTAGGAAGGCCTAGATTCTTTACTCTTATGACCGCCTTTGCTGTGTCCCAGAGGTCTGGGGCTGTGGTATTATCATTTTCATTGGCTTCCATGTACTTTGTAATTTCCTCTTTAACTTATTTGTTAGCCCATTCATCCTTTAGTAGGATGTTCTTTAGTGTCCAAGTATTTGTTACCTTTCCAAATTTTTTCTTGTGGTTGGTTGATTTCGAGTTTCATAGAGTTGTGGTCTGAAAATATGCACAGTATGATCTCGATCTTTTTTTTAATTAATTAATTATTATTTTTTTAATGTTTATTTATTTTTGAGAGAGAGTGAGACAGAGCGTGAGCAGGGGAGGGGCAGAGAGAGGGAGACACAGAATCAGAAGCAGGCTCCAGGCTCCGAGCCATCAGCACAGAGCCTGATGCGGGGCTGGAACCACAAACCATGAGATCATGACCTGAGCCGAAGTCAGACATTCAACCGACTGAGCCACCCAGGCACCCCTGATCTCGATCTTTTTGTACTTGTTGAGGGCTAATTTGTGTTCCAGTAAGTGATCTATTCTGGAGGATGTTCCATGTGTACTGGAGAAGAATGTATATTCCACTGCTTTAGGATGAAATGTTCTGAATATATCTGTTAAGTCCATCTGGTCCAGTGTGTCATTCAAAGCCATTGTTTCCTTGTTGATTTTCTGATCAGATGACCTGTCCATTGCTGTAAGTGGGGTGAAAAAATTGAAGTCTCCTAGTATTATGGTATTATTATCAATGAGTTTCTGTATGTTTGTGATTAATTGATTTATATATTTGGGTGCTACC
This sequence comes from Lynx canadensis, assembly GCF_007474595.2. Taxonomy (NCBI): domain Eukaryota; kingdom Metazoa; phylum Chordata; class Mammalia; order Carnivora; family Felidae; genus Lynx; species Lynx canadensis. The sequence goes on along the minus strand of NC_044310.1, from coordinate 33,440,853 downwards.
ACATTTTCAGCATAAATGTTTACAGTTGTTAGGTCTTCTTGGTGGATAGACCCCTTAATTATGATATAATGCCCTTATTCATCTCTTGTTACAGTCTTTATTTTAAAATCTAGATTGGTATAAGTATGGCTACTCCAGCTTTCTTTTGTTGACCATTAACATGATAGATGGTTCTCCATCCTCTTACTTTCAATCTGAAGGTGTCTCTAGGTCCAAAGTGGGTCTCTTGTAAACAGCATAAAAATGGATCTTGTTTTCTTATCCTTTATGTTACTGTATGTCTTTTGATTGGAGGACTGAGTCCATTGACGTTTAGAGTGAGTACTGAAAGATATGAATTTATTGTCATTATGTTTCTTGTAGAGTTGGAATGTCTAGTGATGTTCTCTGGTCCTTTCTAGTCTTTGTTGCTTTTGGTTTTTATTTATTTATTTTTTGTCTTTTCTCTCCTCAGAGAGTCCTCCTTAAAATTCCTTGCAGGGGTGGTTTAGTGGTTATGAACTCACTCCCTTAATTTTTGTTTGTCTGGGAAACTTTTAATCTCGCCTTCAATTTTGAATGACAGCCTTGCTGGATAAAGACATCTTGTCTGCATATTGTTCCACTTCAACACATTGAATATATCCTGCCACTCTTTTCTGGCCTGCCAAGTTTCTGTGGATAGGTCTGCTGCACACCTGATCTCTCTTCCCTTGCAGGTTAAGGACTTTTTCCCTTGCTGCTTTCATGACTTTTTCCTTACCTGAGTATGTTGTGAATTTTCTAAGTTGTTGTTACTTTCTAAGTGTCAAAAGAAAACAACTATGAATCTAGAATTTCATACCCAGCCAAATTATCATTCATGACTGACATATAAGACATATAAGACATGTCCATCATATAAGACCAAGTGCTGAACAAGGAAAATTTACCACTAATAAGCTCTTATTCAAAGAAAAGCCAAAGGATAAGAAGAAAATTTGATCCCAGGAAGTAGGAAATGCAAGAAGTAACACCAGAGTAGAGGACTATGAGCTAGGATTGGTAAATAGGAAGCCTTTCCACCAGCAACAGCAAAACTTGTTGCAGGCTGAATGCACATTGCTGGCAGTTCCCTTGGCTGTAGAAGTGACAAGAAGTCAAACACACTGGAAACAGAAAGAAAAGCCCCTCCCTCCTGCAGTGAATCTCTGGTGCTCTCTACTGACACAGTTTAACATTACAACGTGTCAGCGGGTAAAGGAAAAAATGTTTCAGGGTCCAGCTCCATTAGCACAAAATGAGACAATGCGCTCGGTTGGTTTGGGGCAACAGGCAATGAATTGGTAACTGGCATGGCAATGAATGAACAAAGAAACTGGTAAACATAGGTAAATCTAAACAAGCACCATGTGACTAAAATAATAACAGAAACTACTAATTTTGGGGCTATAGGGTGAGTCTGGTAGGCTGGTCTACCAGTGCTCCTAACTGTACACACAGAGTGCCTGCTGCACTCTGGATCTTCCTCTCCCCTGTTGGTTTTGGGGTAGGGGTAGGTGGGTTGGTGATGAAGTTGCTCTAGGAAGGGCCAGGAAAGCTATCCTGGTAAGAGTTCACCATATGTGAAGCAAAAATGTAGAGATCTCCAAGGAGAAATAGACAAATTCACAATTATTTTTGGAAATCTCAAGACCCCTTTCTCAATAATCAATAAGACAAGTACATACAAAATCCACAGAGATATAGCAGACTTCAACAACACTATCAAACAACTTGACCTAATTGGCATTTATAAAACACTCCATCCAATGACAGCAGAATAAACATTTCTTTCAATTACAGGGGTTATTTGATCCATACCGTCAATATTCTGGGCTATTAAGTCTCAATAAACTAGAAAGTATTCAAGTCATGGAGAGTGTGTTCTCTAGTCACAGTGAAATTAAATTACGAGCCTGTAACAAAGATTTCTAAAAAATCTACAAATATCTGGAAACTAAATAGCAGGCTTCTAAATAACCCATGGACCAAAGAAGAAATGAACAAGGAAAATTAGAAAGTATTTTGAACTGGATGAATATGAAAACACAATATACCCAAATTTTTTCTTTTATGGAGAAAAGCTTCAGGGAACTATCAGTAGAAGCAATGAGAATGGATACTGGCCAGAAAAATCAGGTGACCAGCGTAGTCTATGACACCGATTTTAGCTATCACTCCTAAGGAATCAGTCCAAGAATGAAGTCTACATGTGTAAAGATATTCATTTCAGTATTGCTCATAAAAGGATTTGTCAAAATGTGTATGTCATTATGCATTCACTTAAGATGATATGTTGAATATAGCACAACTTGGGATAATGCATATGCTATAACATGAAGTGGATGGGGCGCCTGGGTGGCTCAGTCAGTTAAGTGGCCAACTCTTGGTTTTGGCTCAGGTCACGATCTGAGAATCTTGAGATTCTCTCTCTCCCTCTCTCACTACCCCTCCCCCACTTGCTATCTCTGTCTCTCTCTCAAAGGAAACAAATAAACTTAAAAAATTTTTTTAAACTTAAAAAAATAACATGAAGTCAATAAAAGCAGTCTACAAAAGGACCAGCATACAATAAATACAAATTTACACAAAAACTTGTAGTTGATAAGATAATGGAGAAAAAACACTAACAAGAAGATGGCTTTGGTTTTAGAGAAGTGGGATTATGGTTGATTTCCTTCTCATATTCTCCTGACTTTTCAGGAATGTAGTCATAACACAATGTTGACTGAGGCTTTTCCTGTTGTATCAAAAGTTTGGCTAAAAGCTCCACTTTCTGCAAGAGCCTCAATGAGTTGCCAGACACAACCCAGTCCTGTGTTCATCACTTCATCACCGTGTACTTGTAGACTGTTTGAAAAGAACTGAGACATGGAAAGGACGTTCATTACATTGGAGAGTTCATTGTTTAGTGTAGGCTTTGTGCCAGGAGAGAGTAATGTGCTCTTCCCCTTTCGGTGGGGGAGGGGAATGGGTTCTTCCTGGCCCCTCACCTGTCAAGTGGAAGAAGCTCTAGGAGAACAGTCAGAGAGGCCACACAGAGATTTGTGCTGAGCTGCAGCAATTCTAGGCCTCCCTGCCCTGGCCTGAGGATGCAATCAGACAGGCACTCCAGGATCGACTGGGAGATTGACATGTGTCCCTCAAGTTTGGGATGAGTGAGACTAGTGTCTCCTTCCCACCGGGGGAATACTTAAGGCAAGAGGCTGACCAGAGAGGCCCCTGAAGGCAGGGAGAGCAGACAGGGTAGCGGCGAGGCCTGCATTCCCATTTGGTGTTGCAAAGATATGTGTGGATGCTGCATGTACATCCTGCCGATTCAGATAATGCAATGAAACTTGACTTTGCTCCTTGGTTGTTGAATGGATCATTCTGGCTGTGGTGTGGAGAGCAAATTGTCAGGTGGATGTGTGCAGGTGTAGAACTCCTTCATGAATTTTCCCTGGAATATAGTGGGGGCACGTTGATCTTCAGGGTGTTTCTTTTTGAGATCCAGAAATGTTTCTTATATTGTACTCCTGGATATTGCCTCTGTTTTACTGTTTCTTCTGTAGAAACTCTTTAATACTTGCAGACAGATCTTTGTAACTCATCTTCGTTCCGTAATTATCCTAATTTTCTTTCTTCTTCCCTGTGTCCTGCGAATACTTTAATTTTTATGGAAGGCCCATTGTGCCCTTTACTGTCTCCACTTCAGGCTATTTTTGACTACTGTGGTAAATGTACTTTGTTGGCTTAAATGCATTCTTCCCTCAGTCTGTTATCTTCACATGATCTGCTTTGTCCTTTTGTACTTGACTGAAATCACAGAACAGCTATTTAAAAATATTTGCCTTTCCAAATACAGGCTTTTCCTCTGAAGCTCCGGGCCACCGCTCTCTTCTCATGAGCTGCAGATGCACGTTAGGGCGCTGGCCCTGGAAGGGCTGGCCTTGATGGACTGACAGAGTGGCAGAGTTAATGAGGGTGTTTGCACCGCAACAGGATGATGATGACCCTGATGTTGGTGGTGGGGAGATGATGAGTTGGGTGATAATGCTGAGGGCAATGATGCACTGGGGAAAGGGTGACATTTTGGGAGGGATGCCAAATGAATGTGGAGGTGAATACTAACAGGGCGATGTGGCTGTGGTAAGGTAACGTCTGATGAAAAAAACAGGTGATGGTGGTGGTGGAGGGGAAGGTGATTTGGGCAGGTGCTTGTTGGCTGGTGTACACGCTCAGGATAAAGTCAGGTTGAAGTTAAAGCAGGTTTCTTCAGATGCCTCTGAGGGACACTGGGTCACCTCTGATCTTGCTGCTGTGGCTGGCCCAGCTGTCTAATGAGCTGAAGTTTTTAATGGTGTTCCTTCCATGTTCTTAAACACCGAATTTAACAAGCTCCCCCAGGACTTCTCACGTCAGAGCAACTCCGCTGTGGCTTAGCCAGACCACAACCAGGAAGGAGGACTCCTGGGGCAGAGGGACCCAGGGGTGGCTCCCAGGAACTGGGGAACAAAGTTGGAGACTCACAGCAGGAGGGGGAAAGAGGAAGAGCAATCAAGACATTACTTTTGGCTTAATTGAGATGAGAAAAGTTTAACTCTGTATAACCAACAGTTCTTATATCCTCCTGGGAAACGTCAGGCTAATGCAGAGCTGGTGGGGAATTCTCAGTAGCTCAATGTCTGGAGCCTATGATTACGTTTGGGAAGTCATGCACACAGTCCCAAAGCAGGGCCCCAGACTCAGCGGGCATATGCTGCCTAAGAAGCTTCTCTCCACCTTGAACTAGCCTTGACATGTAAGTCAGTCACCGAAGATCACTGCTGTTAGCCTTACGGGGGACAGTGATAGCCCAATTACATCAGGAATCTCTCAAGTACTTTTACTGCTACTGTTTGTAATTTCTTTTTACTTTAATTATACAAGTGAACATCAATATATTCATTATAAACATTTAAACAATACAGATAAAGAAAAGTTCCCTTTGATTCTCTCTTCAATACTAGTCCCCTTAAATCTGCAAAAATCAAAATACATGGTAAAGATATATTGTTAACAATTTCATCATATGACTTTTGACAATTTGGGGAAATTGGGTAAATGAACTGAAAAATGCCCTAAAGGAAGAAAGAAGAAAAAAATATATGGCCACTTGAATAGTTGCAGAAAAAACATTTACTAAAAGCTTTCTTATTTTCTTTCTTATTTTTAAATAAACTTTTTTTTTGCGTTCTGTGAATTTTGAAGTGTTCTGTTTTTTGTGTTCATTCCTCTCAAGTATCTTCTGTTTTCCCCTGTGATTTCTCCTTTGACCTATTGGTTGCATTAGAGTGTATTATTTAATTTCCACATGTTGAAACTTAATTCCAATAGTAGAAAAAACCTTTGCACTTGCTCTGCCTTCCTTCCCTCCTCAGGGCCCTCACAGATCACGCAGGACTCCCAGGAACAATAATGGAGAGTGAGGGTAACAGGAGGTCAGTCATGGCTGCCTTCCTGAGGGGGTGGACCTGAAATTTAGGGCAGACTTAAAGACACAAGGGAAGAGGGTCTTCAGGTGTAGAGCATAGAAGGTGCAAATGAGGGAGAATAATAAATGTACAGGTGACTTACTTCCTATACACTTGGCACAGTCTTAAAAGCTTTCTATTTGTGAACTCCTTTTACCCTCCCTACAACTCTATGGAGCAGGTTCTAGTTTCCTGATAAAAGGCCTGGAGGCCTGGAAAGGTTTCTGAAACTTGCCCAAAGTCACAGCTGGTAACTGTGAAACTAGGGATCGAACATATGCAGTCTGGCGCTAACCCAGAGAAAATATGTGGCACAGGAGGGCATGGACCTCTGGGGAGTAGTCGGGGCTCCAGTCAGGGGGTCTTGAGTACTAGGTGATGGGAGTGCAGACTTGATACTCAGTCCCTGGGGGATTTAAGGCACAGAGAGTTTGTTGGAAGTCATTGGATTTGTCCTCCTGGGAACTGGGGCCCCCATGAGCACAGTTTCAAAGGAGAGCTCCTCAGGCTTCTGGCCCATCTCTCACACAGAGCCTGAGAGCAGGTAAAGAGCAGTGGGAGTGGGGACGGTGGCCCATGGCTTGGGTGTCTGCTCCTCTGAGGCATCCTTTCTCTGCTTGCTCTGGTTCTCTCGACTTTCTACAAATCTGCACATCTGCAGGTCGCTTCATGCCTATGCTCTTTGCTCTGTCCTATCCTTTGTCCACTTCTTCCCCAACTCTGACTTGCTCTCCATCCAACTACCTTTCTTTTCCCTCTGACTGAGTATGCACATCTCCCTTAAGACATTTGGCCTTCACAACCAACGGAATGGGAAAAGATATTTGCAAATGACATATCGGACAAAGGGCTAGTATCTAAAATCTATAAAGAGCTCACCAAACTCCACACCCGAAAAACAAATAACCCAGTGAAGAAATGGGCAGAAAACATGAATAGACACTTCTCTAAAGAAGACATCCAGATGGCCAACAGGCACATGAAAAGATGTTCAGCGTCGCTCCTTATCAGGGAAATACAAATCAAAACCACACTCAGGTATCACCTCACGCCAGTCAGAGTGGCCAAAATGAACAAATCAGGAGACTATAGATGCTGGAGAGGATGTGGAGAAACGGGAACCCTCTTGCACTGTTGGTGGGAATGCAAATTGGTGCAGCCGCTCTGGAAAGCAGTGTGGAGGTTCCTCAGAAAATTAAAAATAGACCTACCCTATGACCCAGCAATAGCACTGCTAGGAATTTATCCAAGGGATACAGGAGTACTGATGCATAGGGGCACTTGTACCCCAATGTTCATAGCAGCACTCTCAACAATAGCCAAATTATGGAAAGAGCCTAAATGTCCATCAACTGATGAATGGATAAAGAAATTGTGGTATATATACACAATGGAGTACTATGTGGCAATGAGAAAAAATGAAATATGGCCCTTTGTAGCAACGTGGATGGAACTGGAGAGTGTAATGCTAAGTGAAATAAGCCATACAGAGAAAGACAGATACCATATGGTTTCACTCTTATGTGGATCCTGAGAAACTTAACAAGAACCCATGGGGGAGGGGAAGGAAAAAAAAAAAAAGAGGTTAGAGTGGGAGAGAGCCAAAGCATAAGAGACTGTTAAAAACTGAGAACAAACTGAGGGTTGATGGGGGGTGGGAGGGAGGGGAGGGTGGGTGATGGGTATTGAGGAGGGCACCTTTTGGGATGAGCACTGGGTGTTGTATGGAAACCAATTTGTCAATAAATTTCATAAAAAAAAAAAGACATTTGGCCTTCAGTTGCCAATGAAGACAAAGAGAAGGGGGCTGTTGCTGGGGAGGCTGAGGCAGCGGGGCTCTCCCATGTCCCTGTCCCAATCAGGGGGACCCTTGGAAGTGGGCAAGTCAAGGGATGCAGGTGAGAGGTGGGGAAGGTTGATAGGACAGCACTAGGATATGGGAGAGGAGGAGGGAGGCTGCAAGGAGATCTCAGGAGAGGCAAGGATTTGGAGGACCACTCTGACATTGGGACTTGCTCTAAGGATCTCTTATTGAGGAGCGGGGAGCAAGGCAGATGCCTCCCACCAAGATACCTATAGTTCAGTGATGTTCCCTGTCACTGTTGTCCAAAATTGTGGGACTGAGAGTGCTTCTGGAGTTCTGGAGCTATTCCCCATCTCTATTCCCTCTTCTTCTCTTCTACCCACCCAATGCTCCTTCCCCCATACATTCTGCACCAGTAGAATGAGCGGACAAGGCCACAGTGAAAATGCTCTTTTATTTAGATTGCTCCTAGAAAATGCTGTAGGACTGAATGAGTGGTGGGACTGGGGGATGAGAGTCACAGTGAGAGGCTGCTACAGTGCTCCAGGTATTAGGCATTGGGAAACAGGTGAAGATAGATAGTAAAGAGGACAGAGAAGATGGGAAAGACCTTAACTCCTCCGGATGGAGTGGACCTCAGCAGTCCTCCTGCTCCACCTCTAAGTCCAGGTTGATCCCACTGTGTCCCTGACATATGGTCAGCTAGATTCAGCCTGAACCTCTCAACAGAAACAGGGAGCTCATTGCTTCTCAGAACAGTCTTTTCTGTCTATGAATATCTCTGGATGTTGGAACTTTTCTGTAGTCAATCTGAAGCTTGGTGTCCTAGTAAAATTTATACTAATTTTAAATTTGGGACTATGCAGGGCAATTCTTATTCATCTTCCTTAATGCAGCCCTTTAGATACTTCTGTAGACAGACCTCAGCATCCTCCCTAGCTTAAATTTCTGCAGAGAAAAATCACCAGTTGCTTAGATTTGTTTTTGTACCATCATAATATATCTTTCTACAAGCCACAACTCGTCCATGTATCTCCTTAAGACTTTGGTCACAGGTGTAAATTCTACATTCCAAATATGTTTGCCCCACTGGAGAGGGCAGGTATCAATCACCTCTATTTATCCTGCCAATATAGCTTCTAGGATGGAATCTAAGACAGGCATCCCTGCTTTAACAATTTAATAAATATTAATTGAGTTGCTACCATGTGCCCAGCACAATGATTGACACTAGAGATATACTAGTGAACAAAACAAAGTTTCTGCTTTTACAACCTACTTGGGGACAACAGACAATAATCAGATAAATAGGTAAGTTTTTTAAGAAGTGAGAAGTACAATAAAGAAAGTAAAGCTGACTAAGGAGACAGTGAAGGATGGCTGCATTTCAGACAGGATGGTGAAGAAGGGGCTCTCTGATGAGTGACAGTTGGGCAGGGAACTGAAGGAAGTAGAAGAACTCCCCCCTAAAGAGATCTGGTAGAAGAGAGCATAAGTACTGGATGTTGTGGCAAAAGTCTTTAGGTGAAAATCTAGTTGGCAGTTGTTGGACTCGAAAGGGTAACAGTGACAGTGTGGTTTTTGTGGAATGAGACAAGGGGACAGTAATGGGAGATGAGATCCAAGAGCTAGAGCATGTAGTAAAAATTAGGAGTTCAGTCTTGGATGTGAGAAGTTTGAGAAGTTAAACATCAACAGGCAGAGTTCAAGTAGGCAGTTGGACATAAGGAATATAGGGGGACCATCCAGGCAAGAGATATAAATATGGAGATGTATATAAGGCAGGAAATGGGCTGGCTTCAGACACTTTTGGTTCTCATCTCACTTGGTATCTATCCATATTTGACCACAAAGACCATCCTCTCCTTGTAGACCTTGTCTCTCCTTGGGTTTCTGTGTCACATGTCATCCATCTTTGGCCTCTCGACACCATCTTCTCTGGATTCTCTCCTTGAAGCCAACCCTTAGAGTGTGGCTTCTCAGAGTGCTGCTTTCAGCTGTCTTCTCCCTCTACACGCTCTCCCCAGGTGATCTCATCTCTTCCGATGGCTTCAGTTCCTATAGAAGTGCTGAGAATGCTCAGATTCCTGTCTCTAGAGCTTTCTTTTCAGCTCTCAACCATCAGCCAAACAGATACTGGGAGTCCCACAAACTCCCCGACTCCAAAACTAGACTCATTATGTGTCCTTCTTCCCTCCTTCCCAAACTTTCCACTCCCATGTACCCAACCTCAGTGAATGACACCATCACCCCCATCCATTTACTCAAACTTGGAATCCATCCTTGACCCATCTTTCTTTCTCACCACTCCTTAATCACTTACCTACATCCATAGACTCACCTCCTAAAGACTCTTGTTGAATACCTACCTTTCATATCAATATTTGCTCCCACTCTCATCCTTTCCTCCCTGAATTGCTGCAGTCTCCACACTGCAGCCAGTGTGATTGTTGCCAGACATAAGCCTGATGTCATGCCTATTTGGTGGATCCTTATGTTCCTTTCTATAAAATCCACCCTAATTAGACCATTTTGTAGGGCTTTATAGGTCCTCCATGGTCTGTCCTTGCCTACCTCTTTACTCCATCTCCCATCACTCTCTGGCTAGCTAATGCTTCATGACTTCACACAGATGACTTTCTCTCCCTGGTATATCCTTTCCTGCACTTTCCCTGTAGTTAGCGTCTACCCACTCTTCAACGACCAGCTTGACTCTTACCTCCTGCAGGATGTCTTCTATAATTCTTCAGATTGAGTTAGGCTTGCTGTAGCAAGTTGCAAGTAGCAAGGAGGAAGTATGTTATGTTTCTTTATCTTTTAGTTTGTCAATTCCTCATCCCAATTCCCAGTGGCTTTAGCCACTGCCAGGCTTGCAGTAAGAGAGAGATGAGGTGAGGGGCAAGACAGTCCTGAGTTGACTGGTACTATCTTGATAATCTAAAAATTGTATTCTTGTTCTTCTCTGGTTTTTAAAGATTATTCCTTTCTTTATGGAATTCTTTCATTGCCACTAGTTTTTATTTTATTTTATTTTATTTTTATTTTATTCTATTTTATTTTTTTTATTTAAAATTTTTTTTAATTTTTAGTTTAGAGAGAGGGAAGACTATTTTTAGTCTAGTAGGGACTAGACTAGACAGAGAAAGAGAGGGAGAGAGGATCTTGAGCGGGCTCCACGCTCAGCACAGAGCCCAACATGGGGCTCAATCCCATAACCCTGGGATTATGACCTGAACCAAAATCAAGAGTTGGGACACTCAACCAACTGAGCCACCCAAGTGCCCCAGCATTGCTATCAGTTTTTGAAAATCCAGTCTGATAATCTTTGTCTTTCAGTAGGCTTGCTTACTAATATACATTTAATGTAGTTACTATTGTAATTAGGTTTGAGTCTATCATTTTAATACTTGTTTCCTACTTGTTCCAAGTGTTCTTTTTTTCTTTATTCCACTTTTCCTGCCTTCTTTTGAATTAATCAAAAACTTTTAATTATTCCCTTTACATTCTGTACTGTATTTTGAGTTTTACTATTTTTTAAAATTATTCTTTTGTTATTCTACAACAGGGATTGGTAAACCTTATATTTTTAAAAGGGTTTTTAAAAAACAAATAAAAATATGCTACAGTGACTGTATATTCTGTGCAAATCCTAAACTATTTATTGTCTGACTCCTTACGTGAAAAAGTGTCTTGACACCTGATCTAGAGACTAAAATATGCATCTTTGGCTTATAGTCTCACTTAAAGTGCCATTTTCCAAACAATGCAAAATCTAACAACAGTTTAAGTCCATTTCCTCCTCCTGCTTGTTAGACCATTTTTGTCACATATTCAACTTCTATGTGTATATTTAAAGCTCCAACAAGGTGTCGCTATTTTTGTTGCTTTAAACAATTAATATTCTATGATATTTACACACACATTTATGATTTCTGGTGTTAATTTTCTCTTTCAATTGCATACTTCCATCAGGGACCATTTGCCTTTAGCCTAAAGAAGCTCTTTAATATTTCTTTTACTGTGAGTCTTTTGGTAATTGATTATCAGGTTTTTGGAGAGCAAACAGCTTTCATTCCTTATGGATATATTTGTTGAGTATAGTATCCTAGCATGGTAGTTTCTTTCCCTCCATCTCTTGTTCCTTCCTTCCTTCTCTCTCTCTCTCTCTCTCTCTCTCTCTCTCTCTCTTTCTCTCTGTCTCTCTCTCTCTCTCTCTCTCTCTTTTATTACCCACCTCTGGTCCATGGAAATACATGACTTTGACTTGTCATGAAGCTGAATTTATTTCCAAATGATAGTTGTCTTCTGGAGTAAGTCATATATCCAATAACTATGTCTCTAAAATTCCAGAGTACCTGTTAGGCTACTCAAGTAGTCCCACTGAAGCCCATTTTGATAAAAGCTTCCAAGGAGGGGTAGAAATCTCCATTTGGTATGACACACAACAGATGCTGTAATCTCAAATATCCAATTATTTTTTTGACTGCTTTGAAATCTTTTATAAGCTCCATGAACTATGGCGAGTTCAGGAAGTGCAGGACACAGTTTTGGACACTCCTTTTTGCAAGTTCTACATTTTGAAATGTGAAATTTATTATCTGTAGTCTCAGAATAAACTAGGATTAAGTAATACAATATTAACATGCTGTTTCATATAAAATGGAAATTCTTTTTTTAAAAATTTGGTTCCCAGCTTTGTGGGTGTCCTAATGAGAACCTACTTTGCTACTTATATTTGGCCCTCCTAATAAAAGAGTAGCATCAGGGTTTGAATCTGAAGACTTTATTTTATGAATGATTATGGCTCTATTCTTTCTCTATACCAGGAGAAGGATGCAAGACTTACGCTGGGGAAACCATAGCTCTCTTACTGAGTTTATTCTTTTAGGATTCTCTCGTAACACAGAGATAAATGTTATTCTATTCAGTGTCTTCCTCTTCCTCTACCTCATCACTCTTCTGGGCAATGGGCTTATTATCACCTTGATACGCATGGACTCCCGCCTCCACACACCCATGTACTTTTTCCTCAGTGTCCTATCCATTATGGATATGGGCTATGTCACCACCACAGTGCCCCAGATGCTGGTACACCTGGTTTGCAAGGAGAAGACCATCTCCTACATTGGATGTGTGGCACAGATGTACATCTTCCTGATGCTAGGAATCACTGAGTCTTGGCTTTTTGCAATCATGGCTTATGACAGGTATGTGGCCATTTGCCATCCCCTGAGGTATAAAGTCATTATGAGCCCTTTGCTATGTGGGTCAATGGTGGCCTTCTGTGGATTCTGGGGTATCAGCTGTGCCCTGATATACACTGTCTCTACTATGATTCTTCCCTATTGTGGTCCTAATGAGATAAATCACTTCTTCTGTGAAGTACCTGCAGTCTTGAAGTTGGCCTGTGCAGACACATCTCTCAATGATCAGGTGGACTTCATCTTGGGCTTCATTCTTCTGTTGGTCCCACTCTCCCTCATCATCATTGTCTATATCAATATTTTTGCTGCCATCTTGAGAATTCGCTCAGCCCAAGGGCAGCTCAAGGCCTTTTCCACCTGTGCCTCCCACATTACTGTTGTCACTATGTTCTCTATACCATGTATGGTTATGTACATGAGACCTGGTTCTGAATCTTCCCCAGAAGAAGATAAGAAGTTGGCTTTATTCTACAACATCATCTCTGCCTTCCTCAATCCTATCATCTATAGTCTTAGGAACAAAGATGTGAAGAGAGCTTTACTCAAAGTGACAGGCTGGGGTAAAGCAACAGAATGAAGTCACAGAGGCATGGATACCGGCAACAAACCTGGGACACAGCCTACATGACTTCTCCATCTAAATTCTTTCCAACATCCAATGGGCACACATGATGTATTAATGGGTTAGTCTCAGTAAGATCATATCTCAGAACACCCAGGAGGTTATGGCAATAGGTGTCCCTCAAGCATAAAGACACCTGACAGGGAACTCCATGAAGGCACGCCTATATTTGATTCATTTCTGTACCACCAGTTTACAAGACCTGGCATAGAATTGGCACTAATATTCATGTTTCCTATTACTGAGTGAACATGCACCTGAGTGCTTGATCTCTGGATTCATGAAATAAGTTCAAATTGATGGGCATAAGATGACTTCTGGTCAGTGACTGACTAATGGGCAGTTACTAGTTACTGACTAACGGTCAGTAACACCATTAAAGCTCAGTCAGGGATTTGACAAGGTCTGAACCACAGAACAATTTAAGAAAATCTATTGTAATCATATAAAATAGGGTTCAGGAAAGTAATATAGGTCACAGGTCATTTCTCATTCAATACTATTAGGAGAGTATTCATTTAGGGCACATAAACCCTCATGTATCTAAAGTAAGGAGCTCTGTCTTAGTGAAGTGATATTTTCAGGGGAGAGCAGAATCTCCTAGCAATTGGGAAAATCTCCTCCCACCCAGACACTTTCATAATGCATTTTTAACTTTATTGAAATACATTGACATATGGGGAACTGTAGATATTGAAAGTATACAATTTGATGAGTTTTGAAATGTGTATATATACTTATGAAAACACCACCATAATCAAGATCATTATCATCAACCCCCAAAGTTTCCTTGTGACTCTTTGCAGTTCCTCTGTGTTAGTTATCTATTGGTGTGTGACAAATTACCCCCAAATTTTGTGGTTTAAAACAATAAACATTTATTTTTTCTGTGGGTTAGGAATCTGAGCAAAGTTTAGCTGGATCCTCAGATTAGGGAGTCTCAGAAGGCTGTAATCAAGGAATCAGCTACAGAAATCCTACCACTTGACTGGGGAAGGATCTGCTTCCAAGCTCACTTGTCACCAGGGTTCAGTTTCTGGTGGGCTTTTAGACTGAGGGTCTTTCCTGACAGCTGTACAGAGCATCCATCAGTTTCTTCCATGTAGGCCTCTCCTCAGAGCAGCTCTTCACCTGGCAGTTGGCTTCATCAGAGAGATTGTGAGCAGGGTGGAGCCAGGGTCTTCTGTAACCTACTCTTGAAAGTGATTTCCCATCACTTGTGGGATATTCACGAGAAGCAAACTACTAGGTCCTGCCCAGACTCAAGGGGAGGGGATGACTCAAGAGTGTGAATACCTGAGTGCAGGGGTTATTGATTCATGCAAAACTATTTAGACTCTTACTGATCAAGGAGTGGTCTGGGGATTAGCATCACCAACATCATTCGGGAGGTGTTAAGAAATGCAGAATTTTGGTATTTCCACACCTAAGGAATCAACATTTGCATTTTAAAAGATTCTACAGGTGATTCCTACACACTTCTAAGTTTGAGAACAACAATTTAGCCAACACTGCAAGGACCATATCACACCACCTGTGTAGTATAAACTACAGCCTTTTTAAATTAAATTTTTAAAAAAGTTAAGCTCAATAGTGAATGAAGCTTTTGGAAAACTCAAGGGGAGAAACTGAAATTTCCTCGACACAGGTGTGGCTCCAGGTTTCTGGTAAGATTGACATAACATTCTCTTGGCTCTGTGGCTTCGTGAGCTCCTTTCCCATCTCTAGTGAGCCTCCTAACACTGTGCTTATCTTGAAGAAAACCTGAACTCAGCTCTTGGCTTCCTTATATGCAGGCTCTCACCTTATTTTTGTTGAGAATGAAAAGGAGGACAATACAGTCCTCTTGAATTGGAAGAAAGGAAAAGGGAATAGAGTACTAATATTTTATTATTATTTAATCTCAAAGAAAAATAACCTTTTTTTTAGTCCTGATTTTCCCTGCCAGCCATCAGTCCTTTCTTTGCTTTTGGAGAAAATTTCCAGGAAACAGTTGTCTACAGTTCTGTCTCTAACTCTTGTCTTACAATTTTCTCTGAAACACACCTGTCAGGTTTCACTCTTGTGACACTACTAATATTTCCTCCACCACCACTTATGTCAAGGTAACTGTTGACCCTCACATTGTTCACTGCACTGGTCACTTCTCAGTCCTTGTATACAACCTTCAGCGTCATTTGACATATTTGATCTCTCTTTCCTACTTGAAGCACTTACTTGACTTGCTTCCAAAACTCCACACCCCTTATTTAATGGCCAGTACTTCTTAGTCTCCTTTTTCTAGTTTCTCTTCTTCTTGACCTTTTAATTTTTAAAAAATTTTTAATGTTTATTTATTTTTGATAGAGACCGAGCACAAGTGGGGGAGGGGCAGAGAGAGAAGGAAACACAGAGTCCGAAGCAGGCCCCAGGCTCCGAGCTGTCAGCACAGAGCCCAACATGGGGCTCGAACTCACAAATGGCGAAATCATGACCTGAGCTGAAGTCAGACACTTAACTGACTGAGCCATTCAGGCGCCCCTCCATGTTCTTTTTTTTTGTTTTTTGTTTTTTGTTTTTTAAAGTGGAATCTTTTGTTTTAAAGCTTATCTATTTATTTTGAGAGAGAGAGGGAGAGAGAGAGAGGGAATGAATGATCAGGGGAGGGGCAGAGAGAGAGAGGGAGAGAGAATCCCAGGCAGACTCTGCACTGTCAGTGCAGAGCCTGATGCCAGGCTTGAACTCACAAACCATGAGATCATGACCTTATGCAAAGTCAGATGCTTAACTGACTGAGACACCCGGGTGTCCGCATTCCATATTATTATCCTTGACCAACACCTCATCTGGATAGGATGCTTCACTTGGGGAGGTGTCTCAAGCCTGCATTCCTGTAGGGCCTGACTGCTGGATGCCTTTTTTTTTTTTTTTTAATTTTTTTTTTCAACGTTTATTTATTTTTGGGACAGAGAGAGACAGAGCATGAACGGGGGAGGGGCAGAGAGAGAGGGAGACACAGAATCGGAAACAGGCTCCAGGCTCTGAGCCATCAGCCCAGAGCCTGACGCGGGGCTCGAACTCACGGACCGCGAGATCGTGACCTGGCTGAAGTCGGACGCTTAACCGACTGCGCCACCCAGGCGCCCCTGGATGCCTTTTTTTAAAGAGAGGTTTTAAAAACTTTATTTTTCTATTGAAATATATTTGACATATAATACTGTATACATTCAAGATATGCAACTTGTTGATTTGAGATATTTATATATGGTAATATGATTACCATTGTAATGATAGTTTGCACCATTATCACACCACATAATTATCATTTCTTTTTTGTGATTAGCATAACTAAGATCTAGACTCTTAGTAAGTTTAGTTATTATAATGCAACACTGTTGTCCATATTCACTATACTGTGCATTAGATCTCTACTCATTGCAAGTTTCTTGATTGGGTCACCACACTTGTCAGTGACAATTTCTACTGGCCAAGGGAGTACAAGATATATATTCCCTTGCCCTCCTTGCAAACCAATTTCCCCTGGTAACAGGAACCAGGCAATATAGTGCCCCTCTCCTCCATTTGGTTTACAAGAGTGGCCAGCAGGCAATCTCAGCGTCTAATAGAACCATAGATCTCATTCCTAATGAATGAATTCCTCCTTTGAGCACAAACTCAAAGTTGTAGGGACAGGAAGCAAAACTTCTCTTGAAAGCTATTTCTCTGTGTGTCTGACTTGATGGTTCTGTGGTTATGATAACACAGTTTATGATGGGCTATTTTATTTGCCTAGTCATGTGGTGGGTGACCCGCAGTAAGATTTTCAGCTTCTACCAGGGCATGAGATCTATGAAAACAACAACAACAACAACATTGTATTTTGAAATAATTTACGATTCACAAGAAGTTGCAAAAATAGTGAATTGAGCTCTTGTGTATCCTTTATCCAGATTCCCTGCATTATCATATCCAGTAAACTGACATCAGTATACCACTACTAATGAAACTACAGATGTTATTACAATTTCACCCTGTATTACATGTACCCATTTGGGGGGATATATGGTTTTAAGAAAAATTTTTACATTCATAGCTTCATGTAACCACAATAAGGATACAACATTGTTCCATTACCACAAAGAGGGCTGGCACTGATTGTCTATGATCTATTTTGTCACTTTAACTGAAAATGTTACACAAACAGGAGTGAGTGGGTAACTTAGTTGGTTAAACATCCGACTCTTGATTTTAGCTGACTCGGGTCATGATCTCATGGTTGAAGGATCAAGCCCTGCTCAGGGCTCTGCGCTAAGCATGGAGCCTACTTAAGGCTCTCTCTCTCTCTCTCTCTCTCGCTCTCGCTCTCGCTCTCTCTCTCGCTCTCTCTCTCGCTCTCGCTCTCGCTCTCTGTCTCTCTCTCTCTCTCACCCCCTCTGCCCCTCCTCCCTGACCTGTGCTCTCTCTCTAAAATAAGCAAACATTAAAAAATAAAATGTTACATAAATGGAATCATACAGCATGTAACTTTTTGAGACTAATAAAAAAAAAAAAAAAAGAAAAAACCCAGCCTGATGTCTTTGAGATCCATCTAGATTGTTGTACATATCAATGGTTTGTTCCTTTGTATTGCTGAATAGTATTCTCTTGTATGAAGGTACCACAGTGTATCCATTCACCTGTTGAAGTACATTCAGATTGTTTTTAGTTCTTGACTTTTATGAATAAATCTGCTATGAATATTTGTGTAAAGATAAAAAAACAAGTTATTTTTTTTCTAGAACAAATTCTCAGGAATGTGTTTGCTGGGGTTGTATGATATGTGTATGCTTATAGTAATATTCTAACCCAAACCACAATGAGATACCACTTTACCTACTTGGAAGGCTATAGCTTAAAATACTACATTAACAAGTATTGGTGAGGATGTGGAGAAATTGGAACTCTTACACATCGGTGGTAAGAACATAAAATGGTACTGCTGCTTTGGGAAATAATAGTTCCTCAAAATGTTAAACATAGAGTTATCATATGAGCCATCAATTTCAGTCCTAGATGTATAAGAGAAATGAAGACATATGTTTACACAAAAGCTTGTATATCAATATTCCTAGCATTATTATTCATAATAGCCAAGAAGTGGAATCAATTCAAATGTCCATCAACTAAATGGATAAAAAAATATGGTATATCCATACAACGAAATGCTACTTTGCAATAAAAAGGAATGAAGTAATAATACATGCTAAATGATGACCCTTGAAATCAGTGAAAAAAAGCCAGTCAGAAAAGTCTGCATTTTATAGGGTTTCATTTATAGAAAATGTCTAGAATAGGTAAATCTATGGGCAGAAAGTAAATTAGTAGTAGTTGGGTAGACCTGGGGATAAGAGTGGGGGAGAAGGAGTGATTGCTAATCGGTATGGAATTTCCTTTTGGGGTGATGAAATGTTCCAGAATTAGATTGTGGTGTTAGTTATATGGTTCTGTGAATATAATAAAAACCATTGAATTTGCACAGGGCCAGTGGGTGAGTTTTATGGTATATAAGTTATATCTCAATGCAGCTGTTTTACAAAAGCATACACCAAACTGTTCTACAGAGAGGCTATACAATTTTGCATTCCCACTAGCTATGATCCTGTTGCTCTGCATGCTTCCTAGCCTTGAGTGTTGTCAGTATTTTTCATGTAAGCCAGTATAACAGGCTAAATAGTGTAAGAGTATAGTGACACCTCCTCATGGCTGTCGTCTGTATTTGACTAACAGTTCATGATATTGAAAATCTTTTCATGTGCTTAATTGCATTTATTTGCCATCTGTATAACCTCTGTTGAAGTGTTTGTTCAAAATCTTGTCCATTTTCTAACAGGATTCTTTATTTTCTTACAGTCAAGCTTAGAGAGTATTATATATATTCTAGATACAAGTTCTTTGTCAGATATGGGACTTGAGAATATTTTCTTCCAGTATATGGCCTGTCTTTTCATCTTTTAACAGGATCTTTTGCAGAGCAAAAGTTTTCCATTTTGGTGAAGTCCAGTTTATCAGTTTTTGAATTTATGGATTACATTTTGGTATAAACATCTAAGAAATTGTTGCCTAAATCTAGGTCATAAAGATTTTCTCCAATTTTTTAAAATAAGTTTCATAGCTTTACATTTAACACTTAATCAAAACAGTAATGCCTCTGATCCTGCAAAATGACTTTGACCGTTAGATGAAGGAGCTGGTTGGGGCTGGACCCTGCAGGCCACAAAAGACTGGCCATGAAACACCACTTAGTACTAGTGGCACTTTGTCATGGACACAGCATCCTTTGTGTCTATCAGAAAAAGACCTTCGTGCTTCTCTGGTCACCATCCCATCAGCTGTAGCGGCCAGAAGGGCCAAATGAGCCCCAGTAGAGACACCAAGGAATCTGTCACTGCAACCCAAGTCTGATAGGTACCACTCTGGGAACAGGCTGGGACAGAACATTTCATCAGGACCCCTTGTAAGAGGAAAGTAATGCAGGAAGGAGTAATGTGCCTGGCACCCCTGCTCTGCAAATCTCTAGTAATCATGAATCTCAGAATGGGAAGCGATGTCAGAGGTTACCCGGGTTGGCCTCCTGGCCTCTGCAAGCCTCATCTCTGTGGTCTTTCTGACCAGGCTCAGAGTAAGCGACCACTTCTACTACCTCATTTGGCAGCCTGCTTCTGAACATGAGTACTTGACTCACATTCTGTTTGACCACATGTTCATACTGAGCTGTTAAAACATAGAGTATGAACATGGCTGGCTGCATAGAAATAAAGATTTTTTTTTCTTGCAATGCTCTGGCCACAGCATGGACTTTGAGAAAGTTCTGGCTGCCATACAATCAGGATCTGGACTGATCGCTAGTACTTGGTTGTGCAAAATATGAATGTGTTTGGAAAAAAAAAGTGGGTATGAACCAATGGGATTTTTCACTATAATGACATTACTCCCCTATTTGTTGATTGATTTGAGGTATCCCACTCATGATAATGTGCACTGTAGCAGAAAAGATCAAGATTAGGACTGAAAGAACCATCACATACAAAACTTTGTAGGAAGCAGTGAAGGCAGTGTTTAGATGGACATTTATAGCTCTATAGGTATTTATTACAAAACAAGAAAGACTGAAAATACTGAGCTAGTCATTCCCTTTCTGTTTACTAGAGTAAATATAAAGAGAGCAGGAGGGAGATAATAAAAACAAAAGCAGAAATCAATTTGTAGAAGGTTAATTAACAAAGCCAAAATCTGTTTCTTTGAAAATACAAAATAGATGCTCCTCTGGCAAGATTGATCAAAGAATAAAGGGATACATATTAAGAATTTGTACATATTAAGATACATATTAAGAATTTAAAAAGGGGGATACAGAGCTACACATACAACAAACTTAAAAAAAAAGTTTGATGCTGGTAAACTTGAACACCAAGATAAAATGGACAATTTTCAAGAAAAATTTAAATTGCCAACATTGATTGAAGCAGGAGGAGGAAATGGAAATAGTAAATCACCAGAAGCTCTTTGGAAGAGGGGTTAGTTTACATGCTACAGGGGACAGACATGGTCAGAACTCTGGTTAGAGAAGTTTGAGATTTTCTCAATGGAACTAGCTGGGATGGCTCAGTGGGAAAGCTTGTTCCAGAAATGGAAGAGATTTGCCCTATTTGGAAAAAAAAATAAAGTGTCTGTAACAATGTCAGACTGGACTCTATCAAGGCAAACTGTGTGTCTGTGTTCACTGGAATTTCCTGGGAGTCCATGATTTCATCCCTGCTGTGTGAATTTAAGAGAAGAGGCTCATAGAGTGGATTGGGCCATTGAAAGCCTCTACTTGCCAGATGTCTGGACATACTGTGATTGGGGGTGAAATTAAATTGGGGTGAGAGAGGAGCATGAGAACGAATGTGAAAACACAGATAAGGTAAGCTGCCTTAATCAGTTTATTAATTCATTAATTTGAAAAGGTGGGGAGTGTGGCTGTGTGTGTGTGGGTGTGCACAAGTGTGTACAAAAGTATGACTCAGTGGTACTCTCTCCTATTCTAAGCTTTAATGTGTGACTTCAAGGGTGAAAGGGTATTTACGACTATTAATGGTGTGATCATAACATGCTGTTCACCAGCTGTTTCTTGCTTTTATTCACTTAGCATCTTGTGAGCAGTCATATCATTAAATATTCTTATAAAATACATTTTCAATGACTATGGAGTACACCATTATACCATAATATATTTAAATCACTCACGATGACAGATGTTTTCTGTTGGTTCCAATTTTTTCCTATGTAAGTAACACAATGAAAATGGTTATGTTACTTTTCCTGCCCTTTTGATGTCTATTTCCTAAAATGTCCTGAAAATAGAAGTATTGGGTAGGAAATTATGGACATGTGTAAGGTTCTTGATACATAAAGGCAAATCACCTTGCAAAAAGATGGGTACACTGGCCATGTACGAGAGTCCATGTTTCAATGGAGCCACCTCTGACTCCATTGTTTAAAAACTCTTCGCCATTTCAAAGGTGAAAAAGTGGTATCTCATTGATACTTACATTTGCATTTCTTTGGTGCCTACTGTGATAGGATTTTCCCCACACATCT
Organism: Lynx canadensis; assembly: GCF_007474595.2. Classification (NCBI taxonomy): domain Eukaryota; kingdom Metazoa; phylum Chordata; class Mammalia; order Carnivora; family Felidae; genus Lynx; species Lynx canadensis. The sequence goes on along the minus strand of NC_044310.1, from coordinate 33,419,130 downwards.
ATTGATGATTTGAATGTCTTTTTTTTATGAACTGTTCAGATCTGTTGCCAGTTTCCTGGGGTGTTTGTATTTTTCTTACCAATTTGTAAGAGCTCTTTCTATGTTCATGTCATTATCAACATGTCTGTAAGTATGTTGCAATGATATGCCCTGTTTTGTTATCTGCCTTTTAATTTTGATTCATTATTTATGTGACACTCTGGCTCCTGTGTGGTGGCATAGGGCAATATTTTTGAGGACATAGAGACCTACACCTTTGGCATGGACCCTGGTAACCCATGGAGGACATAGGCATTCATGTTGAATTTTCCGGCCAGTCCAGCTGATTTTTTTTTGCAAGGAGTTTCATAGTCACTGTACATCAGCAAGGGGGTAGGAAAGAACAACCTGAAGGTGTTGCCTGTTAGCCTATGGAACATGTATTGCTTTGTTGGGTGCTGGAGTTCCTGTAGCAGCAAACAGAGGCAAAACCAGTAAATACAGTGATGCCCAGTAACATGACCCTGCAGATTAATGAAATTTGGGAAAAAACAATTTATGTTTGTAAAGATTCTATGAGGCATAGGAAGAGTTTCAGGGAAGGTCTCTCTAAGCAAGAGGGAGCAGAAGAGAAACTCCCCCTGGAGATTTTAACCTCTCCTGGACTGCCTAACTTTTGCATCTGGGGGGAACGTTATACCCACTCCCTCCCTAATTTTGCTCACCCTCAAGTGGACAGAGTCTCTCTTCCTTGAGATCACCCAAGACAGGCTGTAGTTTTCCAAAATGGACTTTATTAGAACAAGGGGCAAAGGAAAATCAAGAGGTGTAAAGATACAAAAGCATAAGAACGAATGGCTACAATACAAAGGTAGAAGATGAGTTCAAGGTGCACAATTTGTGGATGGGAGATAAGGGCTCACTTCCTCATTCTCACGTCTCTCACCATAAGATTCTTCACTTCTCAGTTTTTGAGTTTTTAATACTCCCACTCCCTGCCTTTTTCCCTTTACTCTCTAGGGCTCCAGTTACTTCCACAGCCCAGAAGAAGATCATTGGCTAGTTCAAGGTTGACAGTTCATCCCTAAGAAATAAATTTTAAACATTAAAACTAGTATCTGTTGAAAGCTGACTATTGCTAGTCTCGTACTAAATACTTTTCACATAGAATCTCACATCATCATTACAACCTCCCTGTGAGGAAGAGATAGATATAAACCTTAGAGAAGTTAAATGGCTTGCAAAAATTCATATGTCTTGCTAATGGCTAAAATCAAGTCTGTCATCCTGGCTCTTGACCACTGTGCTCTACCTTCACAATCACCTCTGTCCCAAACCAGGTCACCACAGATGCTGTGGTTGTCTGAGTACTCAGTTCCTTCTCCCTAGGCCAGGGTGAAGGGTTAGCTTTATGGAGTACAGCCCTCCCAGGTCTCATGGAAGAGTCTTTGAGGGGTTGTGGGTGTGAGTCATGCTTTGTTTGGCTCCCCAGGTCTTCAGCTTTAAGGCCTCACTGTGGGGCCCTGCTCCATCCCATCAATTTGAGGAAAGCCTTTTTCACGTCCTTGTTCCTCAGACTGTAGATGACAGGGTTGAGGAAGGCTGTGGCAATGTTATAAAAAAGGGCCATTTTCTTGCCATTGTTTGACAAAGAGTCAGAGCCAGGGCTCATGTACATAATGATGCATGGAATGGCGAACATGGTGACCACAGTGATGTGGGAGGCACAGGTGGAGAAGGCCTTGACTCGTCCCTGGGCTGAGCGGATCTTCATGATGGTGGCAAAGATGTTGGCATAGACGATGACAACCAGGGAAAGTGGGACCACAATGACATTGAAGCCCGTGATGAAGTCCACCAAATCATTGAGGGATGTGTCTGCACAGGCCAGCTTTAGGACAGCAGGGACCTCACAGAAGTAGTGGTCAATTTCATTAGGGCCACAGTAGGGCAGACTCATAGCAAAGAAGGTATAGCACAGGCCACCCACCACACCATAGGCTGCACAGATGCCCACCATGAGGAGACACATCCAATGGCTCATGATGATCTTATACCGGAGAGGATGGCAGATGGCCACGTACCTGTCCACAGACATGATAGAGAAAAGCCAGGACTCAGTGACCCCAAAGAGGAGGAAGATGTACATCTGGGCCACACATCTAGCAAAAGAGATGGTCCTCTTCTCACTGAGAATATGCACAAGCATCTGGGGCACAGTAGTGGTTGTGTAGCACACGTCCAGCGTGGAGAGGACACTGATGAAAAAGTACATGGGTGTGTGGAGGCGAGAATCCTGGTGAATAAGGGTGATGAGGAGGCTGTTGCTTATGAGGATTAGCAGGTAAAAGGTGAGGAAGAAGGTGAAGAGCAGAGGGTTGGTCCTAGGGTTGGGAGCAAAACCCAATAGAATGAATTCTGTCACGGAGGACTGGTTGAGTTCTTGCATTGTGATCTGCCTGTTTAAAGAGTTTTGAGGGTATGTAATTTATTGAGTGTCTATGCCAAGGGTGTGTAAGGAATTTTCACACTCATTGTTTCATTTATGTTTCTTAATGGGCAGTTTGGATTGGCAGATGGAAGCACTGTGAGATATGTCCCCATAGTAGCTTGGGTGGTATTGGGGTTGGGTTCAGGATTTAGTTGAGGAATATGGGGATGAAAATGGTGAACACCAAATCAGGGAAGCGCTATATGCTGTTTCCATTCTGGTCTATAGGTATCTGTTTTTCCTTCTGACACAGCCTTGCTTTTCTTTCTTTTTTTTTTTTTTAATGTTTATTTATTTTTGAGAGAGAGAAAGAGAGAGAGAGAGAGAGAGAGAGAGAGAGTGCAAGCAGGGGAGGGGCAGAGAGAGAGGGAGACACAGAATCTGAAGAAGGCTCCAGGCTCTGAGCAGTCAGCACAGAGCCCAACGTGGGACTTGAACTCGTGAACTCTGAGATCATGACTTGAGCCGAAGTCAGATGCTTAACCAACTGAACCACGCAGGTGCCCCAGAGCCTTGCTTTTCTATTCATCTTATTTTCTGTTTTCTCTTGGAACTACAGGGGTTGCTAACACTTGGTTTCAGATTAGGATCAAGGTAGGACTATTATACTCATTATTTGGGTTAAGGTTTATCTTTTTTAAAAATCACTATTAGGATTGGGACTAGGGTTAGAATTGGGGATTAAAACCAATACTATGCACAATAAAAATTAGAGTTAATATTTAAGATTTAGCCTTTTCTGGTGAATAAGACTTCACCAGTGTTCATTAATTATGTCATTCATTCAACAAATTTTTACCAAATGCTTACTGTAACATTGTCTTCCAAAATATAAGGTATATCTTATAGTTAAGGAAAGGTCATGGGTAAAGTGAGTATAGTTCCATAAACAATTTTTAGAGTTACTACAATAAAAAGAATAACACCAACACATCATGCAAAGAGGATATAATCTTAACAATGTGTATATTGTACAATTACTCTTCATTTATCATACCTCCTTAATTGGAAACTCTTCAAAGATGCCTTCCTTCACACTGTCCATATGGTGCCAATAAATTGGTTTTGCTTTGTTGGAGACGGTGAACATACTGAGATTTAAAAATTTTCCCTGTGGCTGGTCCATCTTTCAATATTCATTGTCTTTTTGGTCTTATGATTCAGAAAAACTTTTATTTTATTCTGAATATATTAAAAATTCTAGTGATTATAAGAAAATGTTCAGAAGTAAATCCACAAAACCCAGAGTTTTGTGAAAGAGGAATTTGTTGAGAGTGGTTACAATTTGTTGGGAAGGGTTTACTAAGCACATGCACTCTGCCCACGTGGCTACCCCAGCCCACCTCCTTATCCATTTCTGACTTGTACACCCTTTGTTCCTATGGCTTCGTAGATTGCTCTCAACTTTCTGTTTTGTGAACTCTCACAGAGACATTTAATACGGCATCTCCAAAAACTCCTTTGATATTATAAAGAATATTTGTTACAAAGAGCCAGCATCATGCTTACTGCTAAAACTATAGCATAGAGGTCACTTAATGGTCACCTGAAGGCCAAGTATAACCCACAGATATATTTTGTTTGGCTTGTATAGTTTTTAAAAGTTGAATTAGGGGCGCCTGGGTGGCGCAGTCGGTTAAGCGTCCGACTTCAGCCAGGTCACGATCTCGCGGTCCGTGAGTTCGAGCCCCGCGTCAGGCTCTGGGCTGATGGCTCGGAGCCTGGAGCCTGTTTCCGATTCTGTGTCTCCCTCTCTCTCTGCCCCTCCCCCATTCATGCTCTGTCTCTGTCTGTCCCAAAAATAAATAAACGTTGAAAAAAAAAAAAAATTTAAAAAAAAAAAAAAAAGTTGAATTAATTGTCAATATTTTTAAAAGTTGAGCTTACACATAAAAAAGTAGATTTTTAGCATCACCATCACAAGCTAGACTTGGCAATAATGGGCCCATGTTCCTCCAACCAGCAGGAGGTGAGCATGTGGTTTCCCTTTGGATGGAGTGTGAACCCACAAGTTCACCATATTCCTTGTCCTTCCTTATTATTTTTCATAGACTAGTTTTACTCAGTTACACTGCCTGCTTGCCACACCCCAGCCATGCATTTGAATTTATGATCCCTGTTCTGGTGGTGTGCAAAGTGTTTGCTACTATTACTGCTAGTGTGTAAGATTATTCAGAAAGGTGTAGCCAAAGAAATAGTTTAAGGCGAGGAAATAATATTATAAAGATCAGAAAAGTATAATGATTTGGAAATATCATACTTGTCTCTTGTAGAAATCCAAGACAACCAACTGATACAGTTCTAGAGCTAATTAAAGAGTTTGGTTGAGTTGGCTTAATATGAAAAAAATTGGGGACCCTGGAGCCTGTGCAACACCAGCAGCTGGGCCCTGATACCTCTCCTGCTGGGTCTCCCCAGGCACCGACCCTGCCCAGCAGCCAGCTGCCTAGTGGGTCTCCCCAGGCCCAGTTCCTCCCTACGTCCTGGCATAGCCCCAGGGAACTGAATTAAATTTTTTAAAAAAGGGAAAAAAAGATTTGAAGAACTATATGCATAGTAAGATCTCATGTGTACAGAGATGCGCATGCACACACATTTTTAAAAAATGTATTTTACATCACATATCAGATGTATAGAAAATGCCGGCTCGTTATACACAGACTTGTCAGATTTTTTTATCATTGAGGACTAAGATTTACCATAGTGGTGAGTGAGCAGCTAGTGATGAATGAAGTTCCTTTTCTTTTTCTTTTTCCATTTCTGTCCTATTTGCTATTTTTCTACAATGAGTATGTGTATTTTTTTAATCATTAAAAAACTAAGAAATACCCCAAAATGTAGAAATGTTTTATACCGGAAAAAAATTTAGAAACATATTGGAAAAAAAGATTTATAAAAGCAGCAAATAAACAAAAATATACAAATACCTAAGGATGAGCCTCACAAGAAATGTTCAGGACCTATGAGAGCAATATGAATGATGACAAAACAAACAGAAGATTCCTTAGAACTTTTCTGAAAGACATAAAGGAAGCTTCGATTAAGTTCAGGGATATACCATATTTCTGCACAGAAAAACTAAACTTGGCTAAAAACAAAACAAAACAAAACAAAACAAAACAAACCTCCCCCAAAACCACAAAAAACAAAACCAAACCTTTATCTCCAAATTTATTTTGTTATGCAAATCTAATTAAAACCAATAGAATGATTTTATAAGAACTTGATAATGTGATTCAGAAGCTCATGAAAGAATAAATAGGTGGGTGTCAGAAAGGCTGACATTAACAACTCAGGCAACCACAGATGTTGGCGAGGATGCAGAGAAAGAAGATCCCTTTTGCATTGCTAGTGGGAACGCAAACTGGTGCAGCCACTCTGGAAAACAGTATGGAGGGTCCTCAAAACACTAAAAATAGAACTACCCTATGACCCAGAAATTGCACTACTAGGTACCTATCCAAGGGACACAGGTATGCTGTTTCAAAGGAACACATGCACCCCAATGTTTCTAGCAGTGCTATCAACAATAGCCAAAGTATAGAAAGAGCCCAAATGTCCATCGATGGATGAATGGATAAAGAAGATGTGGTATATATATACAATGGAGTATTACTCGGCAATCAAAAAGAATGAAATCTTGCCATTTGTAACTACGTGGCTGGCACTAGAGGGTATTATGCTAAGTGAAATTAGCCAGTCAGAGGAAGACAAATATCATATGACTTCACTCATATGAAGAATTTAAGAGACAAAACAGATGAACATAAAGGAAGGGAAGAAAAATAATATAAAAACAGGAAGGGGGACAAAACATAAGAGACTCTTAAATATAGAGAACAGAGGGTTACTGGAGGGGTTTTGGGAGGGGGGATGGGCTAAATGGGTAAGGGGCATTAAGGAATCCACTCCTGAAATCACTGTTGCACTACATGCTAACTAACTTGGATGTAAACTAAAAAATTAATTAATTAAAAAATACAAAAAAATAATAAATAGGTGGGAATAGTCAAGGAAATACTGAAGGAAAAAAGGGACAATGAAGAGGGAGTCAAGTTGTCAGATTTAGCAAATAAAAATAAATCTGAAATTCAAATTTAACTGGTTATCCTGGATTTTATTTGTGACCCTCTTCCAAAGGAGTAAACATAATACCATATATTTATGTATGTATGTATGTGTGTGTGTGTGTGTGTGTGTGTGTGTGATATATATACCACAAAAATGTAGTGTGAGCTCAGAGACAGCTACACAGATGGATGGGACAGAACAGAGAGCCTGGAAATGGACCTCAGCCAGGGATGAAGAGGTGATTATAAATCAGAGGGCAGGAAGTTATTTAACAAATGTTGCTCAACCAGTTGATGATCTGGGTAGAGAAAGTTCTTTTATGCCGCCTACCAAGATAAATTCTAACTACGTGAAACAGTTAAATGCAAAAAGCAAAAACTATAAAGCATCCTAGGGGAAAATATATGGGTGAATGTTTATTTTATGATGAGACAAAGAGAGACCTTTATAGCATAACCTGAATGTTCGGAGTCGTTCAGCCTTGTGGTGATAACTCTTCCTTTTATAAGTACACAAGGCAACAAGCTCCTCATCCCACCTGCTGTGAGAAGGCAGATTCTTTCCCCTTCTTAGTTTTTTAGTAGTTTTGAGGGTTCCTTGTGTATCCCTGGTTACTTTGTTCTCAAAATTTCTCCTCTCACTGAACCCTTGGCCCCCTGCCTTCCTCGGGTTGGGATGGACCTCTTCCATGGCTCATCCCTATTCTCTTTCACCTTTATGCCCCAAACCTCCCCAACACAAGGTTGTCCTCAGACTTGTTCTGAAGGTGTTGTAAGACAAAGATGTGTTATAAGGAAGCACAATTTAAAATTGAATATTTAATTCCATAAAGTCCCTAGACCCTCCATGCAACAGTTTTTCTTCCTCTAGTCCCGAGACAACCATTATGTCATACGGGGGTCTGGGTTCCTTCTTGGAACCTTGTCTCATCTCCCCTTGTCTCCCTTCTAGGACTCCTTATTCCTGTCACCTGAGCAGCCAGCCATAAACCCCACTTCCCTATCTCCCTGCTTCGTGTATCAGAAGCATCTGGAAGGCTTGTTACACACTACTGTGCTTCACACCCAGAGTTTCCCCAAAATTCAGTAGGTCTGGAGTGGAGCCCCAAAATTTGCATTTGTAACAAGCTCCCAGGGAATGCTCACACTGCCTGCTGGTGCGGCCACACTTTGAGAACCACTGATCCACCTAACTGTGCAGAGAAAGTTGACTCTCTTTCTTTCAATTTCCCTGTGTCCATATTATGCCCAATCTACTCACATTCCCGCTGCCTAAATGCCAGTATTTTTTCCTTTCACATAAACACAAAAACAAAATGGTAAAGGAAAAGACAAATATTTTTGGTGATATAATTTTCTTTAAGTTAAAAAAACTAATGATATTTGTGATATATGTGGAAAACAAGTGTCATTAGAATATATCTTCTAAAACATAAAGAAAAACTCTAGCAACTGAGAATGAAATGTGAAAAATTAATTCACAAAAGAAGAGATCAAGTGGCCAATGAACCCACAGAAAAGTTTAACTGTTGTTAATGGTTAAAGATCACACCTTAAGACCTCAATGAAGTATGTTTTCAACCCATAAAATTGGCAAAAACTACTTTAAAATGATAATGCCTGGCACTGGCCAGTTTACAATAAAACAGGAATTCTCATAATGTATTGTTATGGGAAATAAATTACTATACCTTTCTTTCTGCAGGATGATGTGACAGTATGCAGTTTCACTTTTAAGAATTTCACATAGGGAAAAACATCAGGGATGTGGGGAGAGATTTCATCAAGGGTGTTCACTGCAATATTATTTCTAACAGCAAAAACTGGAAACATAAATGTCCTATAATAAGGGACTGGGCTAAATAAATTATGGTACATTGATATGATTGAATACTGTACAGCCTTTAAAATCATAGTTTGGAGACTACTTCATGTTGTAGGGAAATGCTCCAATAGATTGTTAAGTTAAGGAAACAGAATGTGAAACTATATGACCCAATCCTAATAGTGTAAAGATTTACAGGCATACACAAAAAATTGGAAAGGAATGTATAAAATGTTAACTGGTCATTTCTCGTGCTTAGATTTATAGCTGATATTATTTGTTAAAGTTCTTTGAACTTTATAAATTCTTCACAACAAACATGAATTCATTTTATAATAAGGAATAAAGTTTGGAGCACCTGGATGGCTCGGTCGGTTAAGCATCAGACTTTGGTTCAGGTCATGATCTCACTGTTTGTGAGTTTGAGCTCTCTGCTGTCAGCATGAAGCCTGCTTTGGATCCTCTGTCCCTGTCTCTCTCTGCACCTCCCCTGCTGACGCTGTCCCTCCTTCTCTCTCACAAAATAAATAAACATTAAAAAAATAAGGAATAAAATTCAAAATACTTTGAAGTTAGAATACCTAGGGGTTTGGCTTCTTCTTTCAGTTTAGATCAAAGGGTGGGTACAGAGAGGAAGATGGCAGATGGAGAGAGATGCAGGGACTAGAGAAGGGCCAGAGGGAATGGAAGAGAGAGCCCCTCCTGCTGTCCTAGCTCATCTCCTCCACTGGGCTGCACCTGGAATTAGCTTATGCAGTTTATTTGTTTATTTATTTATTTATTTATAATTTTTTTAAACATTTATTTATTCTATGAGAGACAGAGAGAGACATAGCATGAGCAGGAGAAGGGCAGAGAAAGAAGGAGTCACAGATTCCAAAGCAGGCTCCCAGCTCTGTGCTGACAGCTCAGAGCGGGGCTCCAACTCCCCAACTGCGAGATCATGACCTGAGCCAAAGTCGGACATTTAACCAACTGAGCCACCCAGGTGCCCCAGCTTATGCAGTTTAATGCACATACACATCTCGGTTAGGGTAAACGTGTTTTGGATAGGAGATGACTTGGGAGGTGAAAACCCAGCTTGACTCCCCATAAGTGGAGAAGTCAGATTGGGAGACAGAATGGTAACCCCATCCCAATGTGGGATGAGACCAGACCAGCTCGCAGAAGCGGGAAGTGTGATCACACAGGAAAAAGGAAGATGAGCTGAGATTCCAGATTCCTCAGGGCGCTAGACCTCTGGGACTGCAAAACTAGGAGAAGTGAGGCTAGATCTGAGGCCAAGGCAGAGCCCTGGATTTGGAGTTGGGCACACCTGGGCTCCAGGAGTAGCTTACTGTTCTCACTGTGTAACCCGTGCAAATTACTTCACCTCTCTGAACCTGAGCAGCTTCGTCTGTACAGCGGGAACTCTGCAAGATGGTTGGAGGTTGGGTGAAGATAGTCCTGGGTTTATGCCAGTGAACAAAAGAGGTGGCAAATAAATGCCAAAAACACCTGAGGGATTGGTGTTGGTGTCTCTGCCTGAGCCAGCACGGGAGGTGGGGACATAAAGCAGACACATCTCTGCTTCCTGAACCACCACGAGAGTCCAGAGAATGCTCCAGCTCACGAGAGGAGGAACCCAACTTGCCCTGGGGCAGGTGCTCTGAGCTCTGGCCACTCCCGATCCTGGCCCAGAGATACATACGGGTTCCCACCTAAGAGGCTCACCTCCAGCTGTAGGTCTTCAGCATGGCAGAAGACCAGAATAAGGCTGCCCAGTACCCCCAGCCTACACCCCACCCTGTTCCCCCGACCCTCCTGTCCACCCTCCAGCTAGGGCAAGAAGGCCATTGCTCATTATTAACCATAAAAGAGACCAGAATTCTTAGCGTGCACACAGGCCTTCACATTTGGGCCCAGCCAACTTCCCCGGTCATTGTCCCTCTGCGTCCTATAAGAGCCGAGCCCTCCTGCTCACTGGAGCACTAGTTGGCTGCATGGCTTTGGGAAGTCGCCCAGCCTCCTGGCTCTCATGATCTCATCTATAAAAGGAGGGTGGTGGATAATCTGTAATGGTTCCTCTAGGACAGACACTTGATGCTTTTCTACTTATGCCTGGATTTGGAGGCAACTGGGGCCAGAGGCTGGAGAGATAGAGCAGGGGGTGCCAGGGCCCCACAATTCCATGCCTCCTCGGTGTCTAGGCTAGACGACACTTAAATGTCCTCCATGGAAGATACTCGAAGCTGAGACAGCAGGGGAGGCATGTGTGACTGAGGGGACACCATCCTCTAGATGGGCCGTTCCCTGACAACAGAATTGAAAATGGATGTTGGACCACTGAGGTGTTGGGGAGCAGGTCATGGAGTCTTACAGTTCCCGAGCTATGCATTTTCAGGCTTTGTCAAAGACAGACTTCTGCAGGAGCTCAGAACCTACTCCATTCACACCCTCCTTACCCAGACACACGTGACTGCTGGTGGCTCCTCTTACTAGTTACAGACTTGAAACTCAATTTTATAACCACTAGTACAATCTTCTTGTTTTACCAAAGCCCAGAGAGGGGAAGTGACTGGCCCAGGGTCACACAGCAAGAGTGTCTCAAGTATGAGCACCCACATGGCTTGAGCCCTAGTCCAGGCTCTTGCACTGCCAAGTGTTGCTCTCAGAGATGAGCCATGGGCCAGGAATGGGACTTAGGGACAGGGGGAACCTGATGCCGCAAACTACATTTTCTCTCAGTTCCTGAGACATGGAGGTCCTTAAACAAGGGCCATAGTGATGAGAGGCTGCCCGGGTCTTACCTCCGACTTGTGCCTGCAGACTGAGGACAGAGGAAGCAGAGAAAATGTGGGTGGTGGGCCTCTGCCCCCAGGACTCCTTGGCCTTTGATGAATTTGTCTTTGTCCAGAGTGCAGCCTAGGGACTGATTTCTTCTCTCACTTTCCTTGGCTGGTTTGCTGTGTGTCTCAGGGTCAGTTGCTCGGCCTCCCTGAGCCTCAGGTTCTGACTCTCCCACAGCCAGGTTTGATGATGACCTGTACCAGTGAGAGGACAGGAATGGGTTGTCTGATTGCAAGGTCCCGGTAAGGGCTGAGCCTCTAATCCCCAGGTTGTCTGTGGCTTGGGGCTGGGGGTGCCAGCCTTGGCCCCTTGTTAGGATGTAATAGAAATTAGAGGAAAATTGTTTGCTTCTTCACTTGGACCCTTATATTTATCTCCTCCTCTCATATCTACTCTTCTGCAGCACAGCTAGGAGATGAAAGGCCCGAGAGTTTTAGGTTTTCACTGTTGCTACTTCCTGCCATGACTCAGAGCCAGTAATTATTTCTTATCCGTAAAAATGGAGGTTGATTACAGTAATATTTAATTCTGTCAGGTTCTGAAGATATATGGTTTCTCCTCCCTTTTCCTTTCTCCAGCCCTTTCCCCTGTCACACACACGTACACCCTCCCCCAGTGTCAATGTTGACCTGCAGGTGCTAAGCATGACCCAGAGAAATAGGAAACTTGACCCAGAAAGCAACAAACGCAGAAAAAATAATGGGAAAAGATAGAGAGGCTCTGGGAGGGAAAAAGAGACTCGCATACAAGTGATAAGGAGGCAGAGAGGCACAGAGAACCAGAATGTGAGGGGCACTGACAGGAGAGAGAAAAGACCAGCACTGAAGGAGGAAGAAAGTGGAAGAACGGTCATTCTTCTCTTTCTGAAGGAAGAGGAGAAAGGACTGAAGGAAAGAGCCGTGGAGCGGTGGAGACCCATGGGGAGAGGATCAGAGGGACAGAATGAGGAGAAGACACAGAAGGGAAAGAGGTGGGAGCCAAGGAGAGACAGGTGATGGTCTGCAGTGCTGGGAAGATGGGGTGAGAACTGCAGGAGGGCTGCCCAGGGCCACTGCACCTCAGAGAGCTGGTGGAGACCAAACGGGAGGAGAGGGACAGAGGTCGTAGGGCAGGGGTGTGGAGAGAGGAGAGATAAGGAGCTGGAGGTGGAGAGCAAGAAGGTGGGCGAGTGCAGACCAGACAGTGACAGAGGACTGGAGGCTGAGATGGCAGGAAGGTGAAGGAGCGATTGGGCCAAGGGTCAGGTTCAAGGGGGAGACCCAGGGAAAGCCAGGGGGGAGATCCATGTGAATCACGGAGATGGCAGAGGCAGAGAAGAGGAGGACCAGGGATGGGTAGAGAGAGGCCTTGCTGCAGACTCATGCTGTGGTCTGGGGAGTGATACACAGAGTCAACAGGGCAAGAGGGGCAGAGTGCTGAAGATCAGTCAGCACAGCCGAGCCAGAGCTGCAGGAGGAGGGGCAGAGAGACAGACACTTGGAGGCAGAGAAACAGAGCAGCAAGCAGAAACAGAGGCAGAAAGAGATGGGCAGAAAGGGATGGAAAGCAAGACAGAGAAAGAGAGGCAGAGACAGAAGATCGCAGGCCAGAGAAAGACAGGCAGACAGACAGTCGTGCGCACACTCACACAGACATGGGGAAAGAGACAGGCAGCTGGTGAGCAGGACTGCAGATCAGGCTGGGCTCCTCCCCGACCTCGCTGCAAGGCTGGGCGAGGCAGACAGCCAGTAGCCTCGCTTTTCCCCAGGATGGTTGGGGGCATGCTGTCCTAAGCTTATAATCCCGCGGGGAAGGGGGTTGTGGGCAGGACTCCCTCAGACTCAGGGGCCACTCCTGAGTGGCATGTGTCCATGGGACCCTAGTCAGGACAGTCTCTGCAGCCTCTAGCCCAGGCTCCCACTAAAGGGTGTCACCCCCCAGGGACCTCAGGCCGTGCCTTCTGGAGGCCCAGGTCTGGCTAGGAGAGATGAAGCCCAGCCAGGGGTGGCATTGCGGATGCTGGGGAGGGTGTGTGGAGGGCTCAGACAGTGCCCTGAGGGCAGGTCTTTTCTCAGCTATCCCTCCTTTCCCAGGGGGGGAAAAAAAATAAGGCACCCTGGGAGGTCTAAGGTGATGGAGGCCAAGAAATTGTCCTCTCCCCCTGCCAAGTGGCATCCCCAGGGCTGTTTCATCCATTTGGTACTGCAGACAAAGTGTCTAGGGTCTTTGGGCTTTCATAATCTACAGATGTGTCAGAGACCCTAAAGCAAAGAATATTTGCTGAAAAACAGAGATCTCACAAAATAAAAATTAGTAAATATTTAAATGACTTTTAATATAACATTTGTCAAGTTAGTGTGAGCTCATTCAACTTTTACATAGTTACATAGTAAGTGATACATTAATAATGTCTTTAAAAAATTTTTTTCTTAATGTTTATTTATTTTTGGGAGAGACAGAGACAAGATGTGAGTGGATTAGGGGCAGAGAGAGAGGGAGACACAGAATCCGAAGCAGGCTCCAGTCTCTGAGCTGTCAGCACAGAGCTCGATGCAGGGCTCAAACCCACGAGCTGTGAGATCATGACCTGAGCCAAAGTTGGACACTCAACTGACTGAGCCACCCAGGCGCCCCTACATTAATTATGTTTAATGTGGGACATGGGTACATTTCCTCATGTGTCTTATAAAGGACGGTGCCCATGGAGGTCTTAAACTGCTCAGTGGCTCTCAGGCCTCTGCCCTTTGAGAGTATGTTCTGGCATTTCAAATCATTTGTGAGAAGCTTTTTTTCTTCTTGGTGGAGAGAAGAGCAAGAGAGAAGGGGCTAGAACTGTAGCAATAAGTGCTAAAGACAGGTGACAGAAAGAACTTACATCCTGCAATTTTGAGGCAGCAGCAAAGACCTTGGAGCCTCCTCTTTTGATGTCTTTGGCCAAAGGGTGAGGAGGAGATCAATCCTGCCTGGAGGGCAAAAGAAACTTCAGACTCTATCCTTTCTGGGCATGAGAAGGCCAGTTGCTCACAGATGGCCCAGGGGGCTGGCATTGCATTTGGAACTTGGCCCAATATGCCCCCAGGAGCCAGACTGGGGTTTGGCTTCATTACATAGGTATGATTTAGTTGAGATCTCCACGAGGGAGAGGCCACTGAGAGCTGAGCCCAAGAGCCTGGCTCCTCAGGCTGGGACACTCAGCTCATATTCGGCTGCCTCTTGGGTGCTGTAGGGTGTGGAAAGCCAGGGCTGGGAGCCCTGGAGCCTCACTGTGCCCTGTACTCCCTGGATGAAGTCCCCTCTCTCTCCTGTAGCCACACCGAGGGCCGGGTGCTTCCTCCTCAGTGACAGGGTCTCTCTCCTATTCCCTGCTCTCCTGAGCCTGATTCCCACAGGGAGTCCACTGCAGCACTGACCAGGCCACAGAGGCCTCTTGCTCTTTTGAGGGAAGCTCAGGATTTGGTGGGGTCCACAACCAGCTAAATCTGACTTCAGCTCCCTTTGAGACCCTCAAGGCTGGAGGCCTTTGCCTGCCCCACAGGGAAGCTCCCGCCCCAGAGACCTCCTCACACCCCTGGAGGCTGTTTCTTTCCCAGCATTTCCCTGGCCCAGCCTGGAATGCCCTCTTCCTGACTGGCCACCCCAAGCACTCAGGGACTGTAGGCGTGTGATCCACCTCCTTCCTCAACTGGCAGGGTGATAACGCTGATACCAAATTCCAACGTGGGTTCTTCTCCATGTGGCCAAGCAGCTTTCCCATACTACCTGGTGCCTACAAGCCACCTTAATTCTCACACAATCTGCCTGGAGATAGAGTCAGATCCCACAGGTTAAGGGCTCAGTCCTACAAGACTTTTCCCACTCTCTTACTTCAGACACCAATCAGAAGCCCAAGCTGTCACCTGTGCATCGGACCCTTCCTTGGGTTCAATTTGCTAATGACTTATAGAACTCAGAGGGACATTTACTTACTGTATTGCCAGTTTGTTGTAAAAGGATGTAACTTAGGAGTAGCCAGATGGAAGAGATGCACAGAGCAAGGTATGTGGGAAGGGGCATGGGGCATCTATGCTTTCTCCAGGTGCACTGCCCTCCCAGCACATCCAGGTGTTCACCAACCCAGAAGCTCTCTGAACCCAACCTTTTGGGTTTTTATGGTGGCTTCATTACCTAGTTGTGATTGATTAAATCACTGGCCGTTGGTGCTTGAGCTCCAGCTCCTCTCTTCTCCCAGGAGGTTGAGGATGAGACTGAAAGTTCTCTAATCACATGGTTGGCTCCACTGGTTGTTCAAAAGTCACCTCATTGACACAACAAAGACACCTTTATGGCTCTCATCACTTAGGAAATTCCAAGGTTCTTAGGAGCTCTGTGCCAGGAACCATAAGACTGTATATATATTTCTTATTATAAATCACAATATCACACAGGCTCTGTAGGCAGTAAGTGTTCACATAGCTCCTAAAGTCATCTTTAGCTAACCTTCAGCTCTGATTTGGTTCCTCCCCTGCTCAAGAACCTTCAATGGTTCCAACCTGTGGGAAAAATTATGCAAGATTACCAACTGCCATTTCCTGTCTGATCTTCATTCAGGTGCCTCTCAGGTAGGCAGCTTTCTAAGGTAGCCCCTAGTGATGCCTACCTCCTGGTAGTCACACCTTTGTGTAATCCCCACCACTTGAGTGTGCTTGGAACCCAGCATTTTCCTTTTATTGGAAAATAGGGCAAAAGCAATGAGATAATTACTTCTGAGATTTGGTAATAAAAGACTGACTTCCATTTTGCTTGAACTCTCTCTCTCTGGCTCTTCTCAGCTTTTGCTCTGATAAAGTAAGTTGGCTTCTTGTGAGCTGCTCTATGGGGAAGTCCATGTGGCAAGGAACAGAGGTGGCTGCTGGCCAACGGACGACACGGAACTGAGATCATCAGTGCAATAGCCAGTGAGGAGCTGACTCTTGCCAACAGCCACGTGACTTTGTGATACTAGCTGCTGGTCCAAGATTCTGCAGAGCAAGAGTTAATCACATGGAGTGGAATTAACCAATGAGATTATTTGTTCAGATCATTGTTGCTATTGTTTTTAATGTTCGGGGTGTTTTGGATATATGAGAAAACTTTCCTCTTTCCCCTCAAGCTGTCTCTAATACTTGATTTAGTAGATTCACTTTTTTTGAACTGCAGTGAAACATTTTTAACTGATAACCTGATTTTTATTAACTTACCACAATTCAGACACTTAAATTAGTCTCTTTACTTATTAGCATACATTCAATAATTATGTCTTCTTTTTACACAGGATATACTTGGTCAAACTGATTGTTTAACAAAGATTATATTTAAGAAGTATTACCTCTTAAGCAAGCATGCTGAGCTATTATTAAGTAGCAAGGGTTGAGTTGACTTGTGAATTCAATCTCTATAAAGCTCTCCCAGAAAAACTATCCTGTTATCTGGCTTATAAGGTCCCAACCTTATAGATGTTAAGAAATGTCACCCACTGGCCAGCAGAAAACTTAAGCAAATTTCAGAGCCTTCATAAGAAAGGAATTCACCCCAAATTTATAGGTACTATGGGAAAATTTGAAGGAGTTAATTTCTTGGGATTGGTTTTCCAGCCTTAGCATAACAAATAATAGAGAATTTTAAAAGTCCAATGTGAGATTTCCATATGAAAACTTACAGGCAGAAATTAATTCTGTGACTTTAGAAGTGGCTCAATACTACATGTCCCTAGATTTGCAAAGCAAACTACAGATGGTCCATGTGGCTAACATTCTGCGTGTTACACCTATATAAACAACAAGGCCAGACATAATGAGACCGGTATTTTTTTAATCAAGATAATTTTTAAAGATTATTTAATATCACAAGGATGGGTGTTGTAAGAAAAGAAAATAATCTGAGACTTGCAAAAAGGCAAAAGGGATTTCTTGGTGTCCTCTTGGTACAGTGCCAGATGTTGTTTAGTAGACCCTCTGAAGATTATCTGACTTTATAAGGGTGTACTATTTTAATTGATTTTCTATGGCCTTGGATGTTTTATAACTCTACAGATGTAACTGTTAAATTCTAGAAAACTGGTAGAAAGAAAAATGATTTCTGTCTATAATAATGCAAATAATTCCTATTTGTAGAAATGCAAATGAAATTTTTCCAGTAGAGAATATACTTTGGCCCAGTCCTAACATCTTACTAGTTCCTTCATGAATTAATGAGCTCAGTGAAATCCTTGATACAAGTTCATTTAAGAAAAGCCATAAAGGAAAAGATTCATAAGTTTATTAAAAATTCTATTTATTAAAAGTCATTATTCTATTCATCAGAATAAAAAGAAAAGAATACTCTTTAGCAATGAAAACAAATCAACATGATAAATGTCAAAACCTATTATTGAGTGAATACATCAAGTTACAGGAAAATATATATTGTATAATTCAATTTAAAAAATCACTACGTATCCATAAAAAGGGATGAGATCTTGCCATTTGTGACAACATGGATGGACCACTTAGAGGGTATTATGCTAAGTAAAATAAGTCAGGCTGAGAAAGACAAATACCATATGATTTCATTCATACGTGGAATCTAAAACACTAAAGAATAAACATACAAAAAAAAAAAAAGCAGAATCTGACCTATAAATACAGAGAACAAACTGATGGTCGCCAGAGGGTAGGGAGGTGGGGGGGATGGGCAAAATGGACAAAGGGAAGTGGGAGATGCAGGCTTCCAGTTATGGAATGAATAAGTCATGGGAGTAAAAGGTATAGCATGAGAAACATAGTCAATGATATTGTAATAGTGTCCTATGGTGACAGAGGTAGCTACACTTGTGGCAAGCACAACATAATGTGTAGAGATGTTGAATCACTATGTTGTACACCTGAAACTATGTCGTGTGTCAACTATTCTAAAAAATAAAATAAAATAAAATGAGAATATGACCAAAAATAGAGTGTTAAAACCTTTTAAGAAATCATGAAAACACATAATAGTTTAATAATTGTATCATATTTCTTTAAAAATATTAATAAAAACAATTTAAAATCTTTTAAACCCTAAAATATAGACATTGAGATGTTTGTTAACAGTAATTATCTCCAGGTCTAAGGAGATAAGTAGACTTCACACCCAACGTAGAGCCCAACATGGGGCTTGAACTTACAACCCTGAGATCAAGACCTACACAGAGATCAAGAGTCAGACACCCACCCAGGCACCCCCCTCATTGTCTTCTTTTTGTTTGCATCTGTTTTATAAAAGTTTAAGAATAAATATTACTTTTGCAATAAAGAAAACAAGCAACAAACTGAGGAAAAGATATCTTCGATGCATGTAACAAAGAAGCAATACCCAAAATATATAATAAACTACAAATCAAGAAAAGGCAAACAATATCTCATATTCACTGAACATTTACAATTTGTTTTTCACTATGACAAGTGCTTGACAGTATTGTCTCATTTAATCCTTCCAACAAACTTCTGACGTCTATACTATTTTCTTCCTGTTAACAGATGAGGAAACTGAGATTCAGAGAAGTTAGGTACCTTGCCCATCACCACTGAGTTAGTAAAGGGTAGGGCTGGGATTAGAACACAGTAGTCTGAGTCCAGAACTTACTACCCAGTACTACCAAGAATCTTATGAAAAATGCTAAATTCATTAGCAATCAGGGAATTACAAATGAAACAAAAAAATGATTTTTACCACTTTCCATCCATGAGATAGGTAGCAAGTTTAGGATGTTTGAGATAGATAAGTAGTATCAAGTGTTGATGAGAACTGGAGGTGTGTATCCGTATAATTATTTGGAAGAATAGGAGTATCTGATAACTTGAAATTGCTTTGATCTACGATCTATAATGCCAAGTCCATCACTATATACAAATCCTAGGAAAACAGTACTTACAATGGAGAAATGTTCAAAGAAAAATTGGAAAATAAATGTTCAACAATATAGGATTAGGTAAATGAGAAGTGTTATATTTAAATGCTCACTGCAAAGAATGAATTAGGCTTGTGTATATTGAATGGGTAGATGTCAGAAACAGGATGTTGAATTATAGTGTTTTCAGAATAATATGGATATCATGCTACCATTATAAATTTTCAAATTCATGCAAGAACAATTCTATGTGTTGCTTATGGATGCAATTGTCTGTAAGCAAAAGTTTAAAGTTTAAAACTACATGGAGTAGACCTCAGTTTAATGATAGCGGTTGACTCAGAGGAGCTGAGAATATTCAAAGGGCACTTATTTTTTTTAGATTTATTTAATTATCGAATGACAGAGAGAGAGAGAGAGAGAGAGAGAGAGAGAGAGAGAGAGAATCCCAAGCAGGCTCCACACTCAGCCCTGAACCCAACACAGAGCTTGATGCCACAAACCATGAGATCATGACCTGAGCCAAAATCAAGAGTCAGATGCTTAGCTTACTGAGCCACCCAGGCACCCCAACAAGTGTTTATTTGGTATTTGGAAAAATGGGGTCTTTGTTATTTTATTTCTATTACTTCTCTCTGTGAGTCTCTGCCTCTTTCTCTCCCTTTCTCTCTATATAGAGGTAGATATATGCATACAGATATATAGAGATATATATACACACATGTTTTTATTTTATGAAATACATATAGTATTTATTTTCTCAAAATAAAAGTGAGATTTAAATAGTAAAATCAGGTAAGAGTTAGTATCAGAAGCTGAGTCCAGGTCAAATCAATTATTAGCCACATTGTTACACAGATGTGTGTAAAATAGTTCTAGCTTGGAATTTATAGCTCCTAGTGCAAAAAACAATGTTAATTATTACTTGTAAGTGCATGTCAGACAGTAATGCAAGACTGTGCTTCCGTATGATCTGTCTACTCTTTACATGATTTTTATCCCAAATCCTCTACACTGTAGAAAAGCACGTGTGCATGTTAAACATTTGACTGTGATCTGATTGAACTGACAGAAACTTCCAGAGGGTGAAGAGAGAATCCAGGAAAAGCAATAAAGCGATGGCCTTGAACCATGACATAGTCATTGTTGTCCATGACTCTGGGCAACTCTGAAACATCCTGGGTCACTGAGATGCCCTTCTGTTACCAAATACATTCAGAAAGGCCCCCTTTACATCTTTGTTCCGGAGGCTGTAGATGATGGGGTTGAGGAAGGCAGAGACAACATTGTAGAACAGAGCTAGCTTCTTGTCCCGCTTTGGGTCATACCAGGAGCCAGGCCTCATGTACATTATCATGGCTGGCCCATAGAACATAATGACCACAGTAATGTGGGAGGCACATGTGGAGAAAGACTTGAGCCTCCCGTGGGATGAGTGGATTCTTAAGATGGAGGCAAAGATGCAGACATAAGAGACCAGGATGAGGGAGAATGGGACCAAGAGCAGGGTGAAACCCAAGATGAAGTCCAAATGGTCATTGAAGGATGTGTCTGCACAGGCCAACTTTAGGACGGCAGGGACCTCACAAAAGAAGTGGTTTATCTTGTAGGGGCCACAATAAGGCAGACGCATGGTGAAGACAGTGTAGATCAGGGCCCCAGCTATGCTAATGGCCCAACAGCCTGTGACCATCTTGATACAAATGGAGCGGCCCATGAGCAAGGGATAGTGAAGGGGGAAGCAAATGGCCACATACCTGTCATAGGCCATAATGGCATAGAGCACACACTCAGCAATGCCCAGGACCAAGAAGATGAACATTTGGGCTACACAAGCTCCCCAGGAGATGGTTTTCTTTGGACACACCATATTAATCAACATCTGGGGCATGGTGGTAGTGACATAGCTCATGTCCACCAAGGAGAGGATGCTGAGAAAGAAGTACATGGGTGTGTGGAGGTGTGAGTCCATGTAGATCAGGGTGATGATGAGTCCATTGCCCAGAAGAATGATGAGGTAGAGGAGAAGGAAGAAGGAGAACAGGGCTATTCTGACCTGTGACTCACTGGAGAAACCAAGGAGGATGAACTCAGATACAAAGC
The DNA here is from genome assembly GCF_007474595.2 of Lynx canadensis. Classification (NCBI taxonomy): domain Eukaryota; kingdom Metazoa; phylum Chordata; class Mammalia; order Carnivora; family Felidae; genus Lynx; species Lynx canadensis. The sequence goes on along the minus strand of NC_044310.1, from coordinate 33,397,972 downwards.
TGTGGTTCTCCTTGCCGAGGCTCTGCATAGTGATCTGTCTATTAAGGAGACAAGGACTTCCCTGTTCTGTCCTTGGCCTTGGGGGAAGGAGGACAGAGTTGACAGAAGCTGAGTCATATACACATAGCACCTTTGCACAGTAGCTCACATGGATTTCATCAAACCTTTGTTGAGTTGGATACAAAGGGAAAGAAAGATGGGCAGCTCTGTCACTGGCAAGTAAGTCAGGAGATCTGGATTCATACCTGTAATATTATATAGGATGCCCGACTGCCCACCGGTCCTTCTCTGGAAACTATCCTCACCCATAGAAGGCAAGGCATTAGCTAGCCATGTTTGTAGCAGGGGACCTAGCCAACCCCTGGCCACTGCTGAATTCTATCAAGGGTGTACACCTGCCCCAGTCTGGAGGGCAATTCTCTGAGAATTCAAAATGCCAACACTAGAAATCTATGTCAGTGAGCTGTGGGTGCCTGAGGTACTAACAACGAGAGTCGGTGTGGTGGTAGCCAAAGTTACAGGGGAGTCGACACTATAGAGAAAAAAAAGTGGATATCTTGCAGAAATGATTAAGAGTAGACATGCTGGGCAGCAGAGAAGAGACCTCACAGAGAAGAGACCCCAGTCACTGAGAGCATGACTCTGGCTCCTGACTTGCTACCTCCAGTTCCCCCTTTGTTTCCTGTGCTTGGATACCTGTGGGATTTTCTGTTGAATCCTTACAATTACTACCCCATGACCACATTTTAAATTCAGCTCTTCTTGAATGTCCCAGGGTTGTCACTTACCCAGCTGTGTGACCTTGGGCAAGTACCTTCACTTCCATTGGCCTCAGTCATCCCACCTGTTAGAGATGAAACATCTGTGGTACAGAGTAATGGCAAGGAGCATATAAGATTCCGTATGTCAAGACATTTGGCAAAATATAAAACACTAGACAAGTAAAGGGGTTAGTATAAGTGGAGTGAGTCTGGAAATCAGAAGACCAAAAGGCTGGTCCTAACTCTGTCCTGGATTTGCTATGTTCATAGCCCCATTTATTTTTACTTTTATTTAGAGAGAGAGAAACGGGGGAGCAGAGAGAGAATGAGAGAGAATCTTAAGCAGGCTCCATACTCTGTGTGGAGCCTGAGGTAAGGCTCAATCCCACAACCCTGAGATCATGACCTGAGCCAAAATCAAGAGTCAGACCTCAACCAACTGAGTAACCCAGGTGCCTCAACAACCCCCTTTTTAAGTGAGGCTGTTGGACTTGCCCACTCCAAAGGAAACTTTCAGCTCTGCTATTCTTTGATACAGAAATACCAGCCTGGAGCCCTGTGATCACATCAGTGCCATGAACACCACGGGGAAGGTTGAGCTGGGAAGTCAGCTGAACAGGATTGTGATTGCAAGAGATTCCTTCTGGGAGTTGGAGACGTGAGGCCAGAGCAGAGTACACAGAACATAGATAGACTTCGTGTCCACAAATCTGAGTCTTGTAGCCTCTTTACCTGCTCCTAAGTCACTTAGACTCCAGAGTCCCATATTCTTCATCTGTAATACCTCCTCCATAGTGGAGGTTGTGTGAAATATACCTGGCCTATTGACAGTGCTCCACAAAAGGGAGGGACTTAGAAAATGGGCAACTGAGTGGAAGGAGCAGAGAGGAGCTATCCTGGCATTTTCAAGTATCTGAGGCTTCAGAGGACAGGGCTGAGAACACAATTGTGAGGACTGATTGCTACAGGGTGCTGGTGGGAATCTGGAAGGTGGGAATGTTGTTTGAGGCTGTTTGGGCAAAAGAAGATGGTATGATGGTATGTGCAGAGCTTTAGGGAATACCAGGAATTGGATGAAGAAGAAAGAGGGCTCCTATCAGGAGTGGTTGTGAAGGAGAGAGAAGGGAAGCTCAGAGTCTTAGACATTGAGGGGAAACTTCCAAGACATAAGAACTGGTCAGCAGTGCCAGGCCAACCCCAAAGCTGGATGATGAGGGCTGCAAAGGAGGAGGAGATCACATACTTCTTTCCATCTGTCCATACCCCAGAATGGGCTTTTTCAGGGGCTGCTTCCTGGTCCCCTTCCTAGTCCACTCACCAGCCACCAGTACTGTCTCATCTGTTATGTCCTTTCTCATGGTTCCTTAGCCTGGAATTTAAGGGCTCTCCCATCTGATTCTAACCAATCTTCAAGTCTGCGATTCACCAATACCTAAATGAGACTTCTGAGCCATGATATTAACAGCATGGTTACCAAAAGGATCATAGTCTGGGCAGCTGGGGGGCCCTCCTATCTGAGCTACAGATCTTCCAAGGTACTGGCTTTTTCAGTATCAGCCATACATGCCATGTGGATCTGTATCTTGCTTCCCTCAAGCTGTTTATCTGCTGGGAATGCCTTCTATAACCCTTTTTGCTTCTCCACATCCCCCCTACCTTCACAGCTCAGCCTGGGGTTTCTTCTTACTCAACTATCTAGCCATGTAGATCTTACATATTGTGTTCCCAGCCAGGCTGTGGGCAGAGGCTATATCTCTTCAAGATCTCTCCACAGTATCTAGCAGGGACTGCAGACTGCTTTGGGAGCCTGTTCCAGTGCTGGGTCTCTGGCTGCACAGCCTGCCAGGTTCTAACCACTATGCCTACTGCCTCTCTCAAAGGACCCATGAAGAAATTATTACATCAAGCCCTCAGGCTAGGAAAACACCATATTCATACCCATTCTCCTTTCTCCACCTGCCAACACTTATCTGTCCCTTCCTGGCCTCTGCTCTTTGGGTGCAGAAAAAGGAAGAGAATGCCTTGTCAGGGGCCCCAGCACACATGCTGGGCATGGGGCTGGTATGGTGCTCCTGAGAGGGACTTGTGCAAGGCTAGAAAGTGCACTGGAGATCCCACTCCTGTTCAGTGAGGGCAGGCGCTCCCTACACTTCTCACCCAGTGAGCTGGACAGAGAAGACTGGGCTCCTTTGTCATTCTTGGGGGTGCCCATGGAAGGAAACCCTCCAACCCTTCCCTTAGTCCCAAGTACAAATGACCAGCACCCTGTTCTTCTGCTTGAGTAGCCTCCTTCACTCCTGTGGCCCCAACAGCCTGCTTTCTCTTGGTCTCATACAGTATAGAAGCAGTTCACTCCTTCACCTTAGCACTGTGGCCCTTCAGAGGACACCTCGTCCTCCCTTAGGTGTGCTGAATGCAGAGCAGTCCTGGAGGGAGGTGCTTCCAGCTGGCAGACACAGAGGTCCTCTTTGCATTAGCATGGGTTGGAGAGTGGATTTCTGATCCCTAGTAAGCCCTGAGGATTCTCTGTCCATGCTGGTAAATGCAGCACAGAGCCCCTGGGCTGGATAAAAGCCTCAGCCAGGGAGTTTAATGCCACAAGACACTTTGGGTGTGGCCCCTGGAGCTAGTGAGCTGGGCATCCTTCTTAAGTTTCCACTGGGGACTGAAACTTCCCCCAACTGAGACTCAGAGGAGGGAGGAGTCCTATGGCTGAGCTGCCACATCTCTGTATGACACAGCGATAGTACTCATAAGATGTGTTTGTTTCCTTCCAAAGCATGTGTGTGTGTCTTTATGTCCTCAAGCATCTTATCCACGGCCGCATGCCTAAGGCTTGGGTGTGGATAACATAAATGCTGCTAATACCTCCTAGTGTCCTTGTCACTGCCATTTATTGAACTCTACTATAATCCAATGCCACAGATCTCCTTGTTGTGTAAATGCTACCAACCCTATTACTGTAGCAATAATTGCCTACTACTGAACACTCACTTTTATCAGATGGTACACTGGGCACTACACATAATCTAACTAGTCCTCACAACAAGGTCAGTAAGCCATTTGATAGTAGGAGTATAAGAGAATTAAGTGGCTTGCTCACACCTCCTAGTAGATAAATTACATAGTCTGAATTTTAACCTAGATCTGCCAAATTCCAAATCATCCTACTGCAGCATCTCTATGACCAAGGTGAAGTTCTGGTTTACAGGGTGTGTACAGTCAGGCTGTAGAGTGTCTATAAGGCTGGATGTAGGAGCCAGGTGGTCAAAGGCCAGGACAGATGTACAGTCTTTCTCAGATTCACTTGGAAGATACTCTCCAACTAAGTTCTCTCTTGGGTCCATCTAGAATTCCAGGAGAGAAAGGCAGAAGACTGGCTTAGCCTCATTAAGTGGTGCAGGACAAGGCTCACTTGAAAGGAACATGCCTCATGGATGGGAGGCACTGACCAACTATGACAGATGGTGTAGTCCAGCAAGGTATAATTCACATTCTGAGGGGTGCAGCAATGAAGGTGAAGTTCAGGGCAAAGCCAAATCCAGTTTGGGCACTGGGGGACTTGAGGCCAATGGGGAATACCTTTATCTTGCTAGAAGACAGTGATGAGGAATCCAGGTCAAGTGATACTTAGAGGTCAAGGATGTCTGTCTACAGGACACTGGATGAGAACTGAGGGGCAGAACTGGATGGGGCCTGGTAACTGGGATGGGTCCCAAAAAGAGCAAGTCCCCCTAAAGGACAGGTTCTCAAGGCCAAGACCAAAGAAGTCTTGTTAATATATTTAGAGCACAAAGTTGGACGAGCCAGCAGCTGAACAAAACTGGATGTTATCTCAGATCTATTGTTTGGGTTCCTAGAGATGCAGCACATTTATCCAAACAACATGGATTTTTAGGGCCAACAAGTCTCAGTTACAGTGCTTGGCTCCATTGGTGGGGAGATAGGTCAGGCAAAGATGGGATTGGGTAGGGTGATCTCATATACTCGTTTTCACGGAACAGTTCTGGTTTACTCCTGTTGTAGATCAATTAACTCCTTTCATTATTTTAAACACTCCCTTTTACTCTCAAAATGTGTCTGACTTTGGGCTTTATGTGGTCTCCTAGATTAGGGGCCTGACATGGGGCAGCCGTACCCAGGGCACAGGAAGCAGATGTTGCACGGTATAGTCATAGATTTTGATGTATTTTCTCTCATGACTATTTATCCCTACATCATTCCCTTCCCCAGGCTTAGGTTCTAAAATCCCAGAAGACACAGAGCCAATGTTTGTTGTGTAACACAGGGGGAAAGAAGGCCAAACAGATTGGTGGTTGAAGGCTGTCTCTACCACTCTCTAGCCACATGGCCTTGGGAAAATCACTTCCTCTATCCGAGCCTCATTTTCATCATATTTGGAACAGAAAGCAATACTCTGAGGGTTAAGGAGGTACATGTAAGTGTGAGCACAGGTTTGGGTACACAGAAGGGGCTCAGTCAGTGGCAGATCCCATCCTGACAGCAATAAGTGAGCAGTATGAAGAGTCAGGTTAGATCTTACCCAGCTGGGGGCCAGAACACCTGTAGCGGGGGCAGGAGCTCAGATGCCTACAAGCAGAATTGAGGCCCCTGCCCACATCACACTTCTCAAGCAAGAGGGAGGGAATGGTGCCTGTGTAGTGGTAATTTCCTTCCTCCCTAAAAGAGGATGAACCTTTGGAATCTGGGATTCTTGGGACCTGAAGCTCAATGTTCAAGAGGGGACTGCACATCCATAAATGACTAAGCAGGTAAGGGAGTTTGTCTAATGTGCCAGGCAGTGCTGTGCCAACCGCTTAATGGTTGTCTCATTCAATCCTGGTTGTGGTTCAAATCCCAGTCTTCTCTCTACTAGTAACTCAGGCAAGTCATTTAACCTTTTTAAGCTTCAGTTTCTTAAACTGTAAAATTTGGATAATAATATGAACTTCACATGTTTTTTTCTGAGGACTAAGTGAGATGAAGTGTTTAAGCACCTGACACCATGAACACAGCATGTGATCGAGGGATGGGAGAAGTCATTGTCATCATGATCATGATCATTACTGTTCCTCTGAAGCCAACAGCTGCAAAGTGGTCTACATGGGGCTGGAGTCCAGACCCATGCCCCTCTGGCACCTGTTCCTTCCAGTACACTTCCTGCCTCTCAACTTAGTCTCTTTTCACCTGATACCTGGCCATGATGTATTGTTGGCTTGCATTTGTTGAAATTTTGTGAAAAAATTTTGCATCTGTGTTCATGAAGGATATGGTTCTGTAGTTTTCTTGTAATATTTTTGTTTGGCTTTCATATCAGGATGATGCGGGCTTTATAGTAAGTTGGGCACTATTCCCTCCTCTTGTATTTTCTAGAAAAGTTAGTGCAGACTTGGAATTATTCTTTCCTTAAAGGATTGGTGGAATTCACAAGTGAATCCATCTAGTTCTGGAATTTTCTTTGTGAAAAGGTTTTAACTCCACACTCAATGTTTAAAATGGACATGTGGTTATCAGCTTACCTACTTCTTTTCCGATGAGCTTTGGTTCATTAATGTCTTTCAACAAATCTGTCCATTTTATGTAAGTTATTTAATTTATTGGAATAAAGTTGTTCGCAATGTCTACAGAATCTTTTCAATATCTATGGAGTCTGTACTGGTGTTACCTTTCTCATATATGACGTTGGAAATCTGTGTTTTATCTTCTTTTTCCTGATTAGTCTATCAGACCATTACCAATATTATTCATCTTCTCTAAAAACCAACAAACCAGCTTTTGGTTTTATTGATTTTCTTCATTGTTTTCTGTGTTCTGTTTCATGGGTTTCCTGATCTTTATTATTTCCCCTTTTTTGCTTACTTTGAGTTTAATTTGCTCTTCTTTACTTAGCTGCTTAAGGTAGAAGTCATCGATATGAGATTTCTTAGTTTTTATGGTCATGTTATCAAGTTTACTAATCTTTGTAATCCCATCCAGTGCTTTTCTCATGTAACATATTATCGTCTTCATCTGTAGAAGTTAGATTTATATCTTTCTCATTTCTCCTTAATATGCTCAGTCTTTCCTGTAGCTTTATAAACACATGGAATATAGATATAACTTAAAACAATTTTTAATGTGTATTGGATTTTGAGAAAGAGACAGAGTGCAAGTGGGGGAGGGACAGAGAGAGGAGGAGACACAGAATCCAAAGCGGGCTCCAGGCTCCAAGCTGTCAGCACAGAGCCGGACATCAGGCTTAAACCCATGAACCATGATATCATGACCTAAGCCAAAGTCGAATGCTTAACCCACTGAGCCACCCAGGTGCCCCTAGATATAACTTTTTAATGTCCGTGACTACTTATTCCATCATCGGTGTTACTTCTCAGTTGGTTTTAACTGCATGATTTTTCTCATGGTGGTTCATATCTTCTCAGTTCATTACATTCCTGGGAACTTTTTATTGGATGCCAGACATTTTGAATCTTACCTTACTGAGTGTCAGATATTTTTGAATTCCTGATGAATATTCTCAGGCTGCTTTTCTAGAATGTAGTTAAGTTACTTGTAGACAGTTTGATTCTCTTGAATTTTGGTTTTAAGTTTTGTTGGGCAAGACCAGAGCAGCACTTAGTCCAGCAAATGAGAACAGGAAATATCTCTGGCCCTGAGAGAGCTCCGAGAATGGTTCCATCTAGCCTTTCCATTTGTCTTCCCCCTTCCCCATCCTCTGATGCTTTCTTCACACATATACACTAATCAGTGCTCATCTGAGACTTGCACAGGACCCTATGTAGACCTCCAGAGCTCTCTTTTTCCTAGTACTCTGCTCTGTGAACTCTAGCCACCTTGGCCTCCGTCTCACTCAGTTTGGACAGCTATAACTGAGTAGCATAGACTGGGTGGATTAAACAACAAGCATTTATTTCTCACAGTTCTGGAGTCTCAAAGTCTCAGATCAGGGTGCTAGCATGGTCAGGTTCTTGGTGAGAGCCCTCTTGCTGGCTTATAAATAGGTCTTTTCTCCTTGTGTCCTGATATGGTGGACACAAACTATCTCCTGTCTCTTTCTCTTTTAATAGGGCATTCCTCTCATCATGAGAGCTCCACCTTCATCACCTAATTACTTCCCAAAGATCCCACCTCCAGATACCATCCTATTGGGGATTAGGATTTCAACATATGAACTTTGAGAGTACCCAAACATTCAGTCTATGGCAGCCACCCAGACTCTCAACTCTATCTCTTCTGTCCAGGGAAACCATGAGCCTCCTCTATGTCCTCGCTTCCTGTGGCAGCCTGGTAACTTTGTGAGCAGTAAGCTGGGACAACTGCAGGGCTGGACCCATTGCTTTTCCTCTGTCAAAATCACTGTTCTTTGTTGCCTGACGTCCGATGTCTTGGAAAACATTATTTCATGTATTTTGTCTAGGTTTTTAGTTATTACAGGTGGGACAGTAATTCTGGTCTCTGTTACTTCATCTTGATTGGGAAGGAAAAGTCTTAAACAGGCGTCTCTTTTTTTTAAATTTTTAAAAAAATGTTTATTTATTTTTGAGAGAGAGAGACAGAGTGTGAGCAAGGGAGGGACAGGGAGAGAGGGAGATACAGAATCCAAAGCAGGCTCCAAGCACCAAGCTGTCAGCCCAGAGCTTGACATGGGATTCAAATTTGCAGACCATTAGATCATGACCTGAGCCAAAGTCAGACACTTAACCAACTGAGCCACCCAGGTGCCCCTAAACTAGTGTCTTTCTACTTTGTAACTAACTCAACTCAACAAATTTCTTGCGCCAGGAAACCAATATATTATGGTGATATACAGTTTGGTATCATCTATAATAGAAAAAAAATGGGACTAAAACTACATATCCAACAATAGGTGAATAATTCCTTGACAATAATGGTTACAAAGAATATATGGGTAGATGGTAAAAGGGTTAGCAAATAATATTAAGTTTTTTAAAAGATAGATACTTAATCCATTAGGATTTGCATGCAAACCCCAGAAACCCCAACTTACAGTGGTTTAGACATAAAGGAATTTTTTTTCTTCACCGAACAAGAAGTCTTGAGGCAAGACATTACTCATATTAGTTCACAGCTGGATAGTGTTAGTGGGAGAACCCATGTGATTCTCTGAGCCTTTTCCTTACAGTCTCAAGATGACTTGCCCAGTTGCAGACATGGCATTTGTATTCATGGGGATAGGAAGGGAGTTTTAGGGGGAGGGGTTGTATCACTGTCATTCTATCCCTTTTGTTAGGAAAAGAAATTTTTTCACAAAAACTCCTCAGCTGAGTTTCCCTTGGGTTGCACTGGACAGGACCAAATTATGTGACTGCACCTCACTAAAAGGGATTCTGGGAAAGGAAGAAATAGCGCTGTCATTTGGGCTTGGACCATTCATGAGGTATTGACTGCCTCAAACAATCATTGGCAGCAAGAATGTGGTTCTGAGAGCGAAGAAGGGGGAAATGGAGAGTCAACCAAGTAGCATCTGTCACAATAAAATTGTATGTAAAGTGTGATATGAATGAGATAAGAAAAAAGAAGACACTATCATTTACACACAGAATAAATTAGAGAGAAACACCTAGAAGCCATTAGTGACATCGAAGGAACTGAATGGTAATTATTTTCTTCTTTCTACCTTTCTATGTCTATGAAATTTCTCTGATGAACATGGGTTACTTTTGTAATTCAGAAAACAGAGAAGACTCTGTCAGGGATTGTTCCAGATATAAAGGAATCCACAGTAGAATGGCCTCTTGACCAAGAACAGGAATCACTATTTCCCACTCAGATTCTACCACCTTGTAGCTCAGAATCTGACTGTGGAAGTCTCAGAATCTGGACTCCTGGAAAGCCTGGGGCCCAAACTGGGGGAATCAGAAAAGCTTAGGGCAGACTCTATCCCCAGAGGAGAGACTTGGGTGGTCCTGGCTTGTGATCCTCCCCCACCCCCAAGCAGTGTATGGTAGAGGCACTTTACGATATGGCAGACCTAGATTGGGATCCCGCTGCCTCCAACTTATCCAATGCCTTGGGTAAGTCATTTCTCTTCTCTGAACTTCAGTGCCCTTGTTGATACAGTGGAAAAACTTGCTTCTTGGAGAATTACATGAAACAATGCCTGTGAAATACTGGGCACACAGGAGGTATTTAATAAATGCTGGCCCCTTTCCCCTTTTCTTTCCCTAGCCCCAGGAGAATGTATGCCTAGCAGAAGCCCCTGCAGAGCCTGCGACCCTCAAAAGTGCTGCTCTGGGGTCTAGCGTTCATTAGCCAACCACCTCCCACTGCACATGAGACTTCCCTTCCCCCCGAGATGCCTCAGCGCTTCGTGCCTCTGGTCTGCCTTGTGCCTGATCACAATACTGGGACCAGCACTGGTTAGGAACACAGCCTGTGTGGTCAGACAAAACTGCGCTCGGTGTCCCAGCTCCACACAGGCTCCTTAATGCTCTGAGTCTCCATTTCTGTATTTGTAAAATGGTGATAATCATGCTGCAAAGGTATCAAATGTCTGGTCCATAATGACTACACAAACCCATACCCAAACAAAACCCAATAGCAGGTATTATTATGATTTAGGGAACACAGCTACATTCTACAGAGAGGAAGCAAGGGCTCTGGGAAGCCAAGTGGCTTGTCCAGGTCACAGTGACTAAGTCTGTCTGACTGCAAATCCCTGGGTCTTCTGTGCACCAGTTGCTTCCCCAGAGGTTGCTCATTGGAGCCCTTAGGTGCTGAGCAGAAGGGTGGGGCCTTCCCTGTGCTGTGAGTGTGAAGCGTCTGCTGGGGGTGCCTCCCCACATTAGAGATGCTGGGTATGACAGGGTTCCAGCTTGGGGAAAATGGGCTGATCAGAGCATGAGGGCTTATCAAGAGCAAGGAAGGCAATGCAGACAGCCCCACGTACCCTCACAAGGAAAAGTAGGGCAGGTAAGGGCTAGCACATTGTAACACAAACGGGGGATTCTGGAGGAGAGAGGAGGCTGTGGTGAGAGGCAGGAGGGTGGAGGGGCAAAGAGGTATTTAAGAGAACACAACACTGATATCAGAAGTACTTGCTTTTAGTTCAGTACAAGGATTTCCTGAAGGGCAGTCAAGGCTACGTAAGCTTCCTTGAAAGGTAGTGAGCCTCCTGTCCTTGGGAGATTATGAACAGGAGATGGAGCATCCTTTGCCAGGGAGGCTGCAGAGAAAATGTGTGCCCTGGCAGGGATTAAATTCTCCAAGATCGCCTCCAGTCCCAAGGTCTGGTGAATGTCTGAAGTTGTCCAGAGCAGATCGGTGGGGTGTTGTTGAGGGCTCAGGGAGGGACTGGCAATCCAGAGCATATGATAGCAAGACCCAGACCCTGCTTGCTCTGGACTCCTGCCCAACCCCACCTTCAGGCACCTGTTGAGCTGGGACTGGGATTGCCCTCCCTGGCTGGGAGGGCAAGACCAGGCTTGGGAGTGCCATGGGCTGGGGCAGGGTCTTACTCTGAAGGCGGCATCTGCCAGCAGTGCTTGGGGAGGCTGTATGTTTCTGGCTTCCATGCTCAGTGTGCTCTGGCAAGAGGGGGTGAGTGAAAGTGGAAGCCTCCTGGCACAGCTGCCAGGGACCCCTGAGGGCCAACACCTGCTCCCTGAGGCCAGCCTCCAGGTTCCTCTCTGACCTGAAGATTCTGTCTTCACTTTCCATCCCTTTCCAGTCTAGTGATACTCTTTCCTGCCACTGTGGTCCTCTGTCTCCTTGTCTGTCCATCTGTGTACACTGATTCTTCCTGATTTGCTTCTACGTCTCTGTTATGCCCAGTCTGGGTCTCTGGTCTATGCCCTCATCCATTCTTGCTGCCCTTAGATAAGGAGCTGCCACTTCAGACCCCTACTCACACCTGCTCTGTCTTCAGTCTCTCAGGATTCTCTGGATCCCACCAGACTCCCATGGCTCATCCCACCCATCCCCTGGTGCAGCAGACTCCAGGCCCTCAGAGAAGGCCCTGATTACCCTCATGCCCCACAGCAATGCTCTCTCCTCTTTCCATACAGCATGGAGGCTTCTGGAGGCTACTTGATGCAGTAGAAGGAGGACATGTGGGGAAGGGCCAGCTCTGGCATCACCTGCCTGTCTGCTGACCTCTCATCAGGGTGCTCATTCTCCTCCTAAAGCTCGTTGGGAGGACAGAGACCATGGGAAGGAGAGCAGAGGGGATGCATGGACTCAGGCAGGGTCACTATATGGCTGTGTCACTGTGAGCGGAGCAGGCAGCAACATCTTTAGGAGCATGGCTGGCATTGTTGCCTCCCTGCATCTGCTTGCCCTCAAGGGCTGTCTGCCCCAGCTTCACTCACCCTGCTTTCTGGCCATGGTTTCTGCTCTTCCTGTCCCCTTTCCTTTCAGCTTCCACCATGGAGGAGGCAGGAAATGAGAAAGCAAGTGAGAAAATAATTGGTGAGGAGAAAACAGGAGAATCTGTTTCCAGGTGGGTCAGTCCAACTACATTCTTGCCAGAAATGCTCACAGAGGCAGTTATGAGCCCAAGTTATGAACCCAGGCTCTGGAGTCGGCCGAAGCTGTGACTCTGGGCAAGTTGTGTCTCCACTCTCCTCACCTGTAAAATGGGCACAGCAATAGCACCCACTCGCAGGGTGGCTTTTCCTGTTTCCTACAGCAGGTGTCTGTTCTGATCAGAGGGTGCCAATATTTATTATTAAATCTTTCAGCTATCACCCCAGCTACAATGCATGTAAAACATGTATTACAGCGTGTGGCACACAGTGAGTTGCTCAAACAATAACAACACTAATATTTTATTATATTAAATTATTATTCATTATTACACAGTTTTGTACATATATACATATATGACATAATATATATTATTAGCTATTACATTAGTTATTAAATTATATTATTTAAATTAATATTATGGTTTTTATTATTTATTAAGATAAGAGTTGAGAGAAACAATAGAGGTTCATAACACTTGGTGCAAGCTTTCCCAATCTTTTTCCCTCAACCTACTTGTGCCCTGACTTTTCCCAAGGAGATTCGTGAACTCCGGACACAGGTAATTTTCTTCAGATCTCTGATAAACTGGAAAGAAAAGTGTAGGGAGAGAGGCAATGCCTGTAATCTCTTCTTCTCTTTTTTATTTTTCTGCTTCCCAAGGTCTCTCGGTCTGTAGATCATTCAGCAAGCAATTATTAGGTCTTACTATGCTGGGCTCAATATTAAGTAATGAGATTACAGCGGAAAACCGGAACATTGTGCACTGAGGCTGAGCTGCTCCTGGGGCTGTGTCTGACCTGCAGAATTTCCCAGTTTGCTTCGGCTCACATTGAACTAGCATAGAGTCCAAGGTGACCTGCTGGGTTCCAGGAGTTACTCTGTGACAAGCTCCTACTATGACCTGCGATTTATCTCCTTCCTAGGTCTGCTCTCTGCACATGGCATCTTGGGCCACGGGGATGCTTTCTGTGTCAACCCCTGCAGTGGCCAAAGAGCCCTTCAAAGTGTCAGCCCAGCAACTGCCTTGGAGCCTGGTGATCAAAACAAAGTCTGACTTTGAGGAGTGAAGCCAGGGTATTTGTCTAACTATCTTAGACTTTTCCCAGTAGACAAAGGAGCCACTGAAGGATGGAAGAAGTGGCCGAGTCAGAGTTTTGTTTTAGGAAGAATGCTCTGAGGGCTAGTGTAGGGTATGGGCTGGGCAAGTACCCAGCTGGAGGACAGAGATGAAATCAGGTGAGAGACAGGTGCCAGCGTCTGAACCAGACAGTGGCAATGGGGTAGGAGAGGGTTGGGTAGATGTGAGAGGCATCTTGGAGGTGACAACAATAGAACCTGGAATCAGAAAGGATGTAGGGGATGGCAAGGGAGCTGAGGAGATTTCCCGAGGTTTCTGGCTGGCATGACTTCATTCACCTTAAAAATGCCATCACTGTGTGTGTGTGTGTGTGTGTGTGTGTGTGTGTACGCACTCATGCATGCACACATCTATACCCATACATCAAAACATTAAATTAAGTCCAGCACAAGATTCTCTGCCTTTTGTTTTGCCTTTCCCCCTAAGAATCAAAAACAGAAAACATTTGAGTAAATTGAGGACTCAGATTAGTTTGCTTCTGATTAGCTATGGTTTTGCTACACATAGGAAACCTGATCACTGCTGCAGAATGAGTAATACTCCATTTTCCCCATATATTCCCTCTCTGAGCCTCAGTTTCTCATCTGTGAAGTGGAGATAATGACGTCTATCCTATACATCTCACAGAGTCATCGTGAGGCTCAAAGAGGGAGTGAATGTCAAGATATATTGTAAGCTACAGCTCAAAATCCAAATTCTATATTTTTGACCCAAATAGTGGAACAGAGGCCAGGATCAGGCTCATCACGATAGATAATAATGTCTGCCTTTGTTCTTCCTCACAGGGGGCTTCTGGTTATAATCACTGAGAGTCAGGCAATTTTTCTTCCCAGGAAAAAAATGTTTTGCCCTCAAGACAGTCAGGGGAAGAATGATGGGGAACCAGGGGTTCAGGGAGCCTGCATTTCTGACCCAAGATCCTGGTTATGGGACAGTATCCTTGGGCACACTTTGCTGGTTTATAGACAGCTCATTCCAGTTGCCCTCAGCCTCCCTGCATGGATCAACCAGATTAAACACTCTTTAACATAAGACTATTAAAGAGTCAGTCCATTCATCAACTGTGTGTAAAAAATTAGAAGTAGAAATGGCAGCACATTTTCCCACTATTGGTCCCAAGGTAGAATATTCCCATCTTGGGTCCTTAGGAAACTTCCTCTCAGGAAGAATTTGGCTTACAAGATAGGTATTTTTTTCCTGTTTTATAGGTGAGGCAACTGAGGCTTAGGAAACAAACTAGCAGCCCAATGTCACATAGCAAGTAAAGTCAGAGCTAAGATTCAAGCAGAGCCCACTATCTCTACCTTATTCCTTTTTCCCCTGGGGAAAGAATGTGACTTACAAAGACTCTTTCATGAAAGGTAGAAATTTAATAAAAATAGGCATTTTCCAGCTATCTGACAGCTGTTGAATAATGTCTGTGAAGACTCTGGAAAAGTGCTTAGCATATAGGAGGTCCAAAGTGTGTGCAGTCCTTCGGTCAAAGTCAAGAAACCATCTGATGTATTGAATGTATACCAGGCTCTTGTACAGACTGATTCATGGTGCTCCAAAGGAGAATAAGAAGATTAGAGAACAAGTAGGGTTGGTTGGATAAATTGGTGCCAGGAAAGGGAAACACTGACACCATGAAGATTACTCCTGTTCCTAAGAACTAATGATGCACATGACATCACTTTGGTGAGGCTGTCCTTTCCCTGTTCTCCGTGAAGAAGCTGAGGCTCAGGGAAGTTAAGTTGAGAAAGAGCTGAGAGTGAGTAAGAAGCTAAAAGAAAGAATGAGATACTGGCTGTTGTGGGGAGAAGTGACAGAAGGTAGGCATCTGGGACAGTGAAAATTGACTGTAGGCTTCAATGATGGTGGGGTACTTCTCAGGAAATTTGCTTGCATAGCTCCAACCTGAATCTCAGTCCTGTGTGTGGAGAACCATCCAGGAATGCAGTTAACATTCACCATGCACCCACCCCATGGTAGGCCTTTTGTGTGGTGCTTTTCATGACAAAATATCACTCCTTGGTATCATATATCATGGATATCATATTCTTGCAGCAAACTTGTAGCAAGGAGACAACTACTGTCTAACTTTGTACTTGAGGAAGTAGTCTCAAGGGGGCAAGGGTGTGGGGTAAAGGACTTGCTCAATGCCATTCACTCAGTCAACTATAGAGCCAGGACTTAGAACTCAGTGAGCCTTCTAACATACCATGGCCTGGGAAGGGGCCAGTGGGTAGTCAGAGAGATGGCCCAGCTCAGGCCAGACTGAAGGTAAAATTAAAGTGGAAAATAAATTAATGTCTTCAATAGGACATCTTTTTCTTCATAGATCTCTTGAGAGTAGTGGCAGTGGCCCAAGAGCAGGTAAAATAGACAGTCATTGTGTCTAATCATAACTGGACACTGACCACTACTACAACAACCCCATCAGTAACTCTCACCTTGGTGCATAGCTTAGCTAGTTCTCTTTCTGAATTGGTTCCTTTCTTTTTCATTTAGAAGTAGAACATGATGCAGGAGACTAACCAGTCCTTTGTGGCTGAATTCATCCTTCTGGGCTTCTCCTTCAACCCCAGCACCACTCCTCTGCTCTTCTCAGCCTTCCTGATGACCTACCTGCTGATTATTCTGGGAAATGGCTTAATCACCATCCTCATCTGCCTGGATTCACACCTCCACACACCCATGTACTTCTTTATTGGCATCCTTTCCATATTAGATGTGGGCTATACCACTACAACTGTGCCTCAGATGTTGGCACATCTAGCCAGCCAGAAGAAGACCATCTCTTTTGCCAGCTGTGTGGCCCAAATGTACATTTTCTTGGTGCTAGGCATCATGGAGTCGTGGCTGTTTGCCATCATGTCTATAGACAGGTATGTGGCCATCTGCCACCCACTCAGGTACAAGGTCATCATGAGCCCATGGTTATGTGGAGTAATGGTCATTTTCTGTGGACTCTGGGGTGTCATTTCTGCTCTTGTCTACACTGTTTTTGCCATGCGTCTGCCATACTGTGGCTCCAACAAGATCAACCACTTCTTCTGTGAAGTTCCTGCAGTCTTAAAGCTGGCTTGCGCAGACACCTCAGTCAATGACCGGGTAGACTTCATTCTTGGCTTTACTGTCATCCTGGTCCCACTCTCCCTCATTCTTGTCATTTATGTCAACATCTTCATTGCCATCTTGAGGATCCGTTCAGCCCAGGGGAGACTGAAGGCCTTCTCCACTTGTGCCTCCCACATCACTGTGGTCACTATGTTCTGTGTTCCAGCCATGGTTATGTACATGAAGCCTGGCTCTGAGGCTTCCCTGGAAGAGGACAAGAAGTTGGCCCTGTTCTACAATGTTATCTCTGCTTTCCTCAACCCCATCATCTACAGCCTCCGGAACAAGGACATACAGAGGGCTTTCCTCAAGGTGACAGGCTGGGGCAGGGCCTTCCAGGGAAGGACAGCTGGGGAACAGAGAAGCAAGACTCATGATGCACAGTCAATGCCCTAAACATTCATTTGCATGACCCAGCAACACCAAGACACACACAGCCCTGGCCCCAAATCTCAACTCTCTACAGCCGGTGGCAGACAGCCCATGATTTAACTGACAGACTAGTCACTGTGACATATCTTCCAGATACATCAGTCTTTCAGCTTCCTTTTGTTTTAAAGTCTCAACAGGTAACAAAAGAAGGGGGCATCCTAAGCCATTAAAGTCTATTATCAAGACAAAAGGAATAAGCTTTGGGGTATGCCCTATGGCTGAATCTTGAGAAAGTTTCATTACCCTACAGAAACTGCATACAAGGTGTTAGGTTAGCTGGAGGGAAGGGCAAAGGCACTGACATTGGAGGTTTCCTGGCCCTGGAAGGAAGAATAAAGTAAATGTCATTGCAGTGACTTGGGGGTGTGGTGTACTTGTTTTGGACATGCAGATTGGAAACAAGCTGGGATTCCTGGAGGCTAACTGCATTTGGTCCCAATGACCTCCCCCTGAGACTTATTTCAGGTCTCTCTGTTCCTCTTTCCCTCCTTACAAGTCAACTAGACTTCTGTCTTTGCCATTTCAGGGCTCCACATATGCTCTTTTTTCTCTCCTCACCCTTAACTCCACCCTACCTCCATCCTATCCCGTTATGCTATTATCTCCTGTTCATCCATCAGATCTTGGCTTAAACTGCGGCTCCTCAAAGAAGTCTTTTATTGAGCTCCCAGAGTGAGCGTTCCAAAGCACCCAGTACCTCTCTTTCATAACAAAGGCATGCGGTTCAACATATGAATTCTCTGCCGGATAGCAACTTCCATGAGGCAGGACCATGAGTATTCAGTTGATCCCTAGGATCTAGTCCCATGCTACCCACATACTGGCCTTCAACAGGTATTTTATGAATGAAGGAATAGACACTTCACAGGAAAAGCCAGAGAGGGAAGACAAAACCAGTAAGTGGTAGAGTTATTGAATTAGGACTAGCAAAATGTAGGAAATAGTGGCAGGTACAAAAAGGAGAGGATATGAAAAGGAGTAATGTTGTTCAGCTACAATCATATGGAAAAAAGTTTGCTTTCATTATTAATAAACATGGATTGAATAAGTGGGATATCATTTTCCACCTATCAAACTAGCAAAATAAGAAAAATGGTGATACTCAATTCTGGGAAGGACATGCACACTCATTGCTGAAAAGATTATCCTTGGTTCTACCCTTCTAGAGCAGTGCCTTCTACATAGTAGGTACTCAATAAATCTGTTATATGGAGAGTATAATACTAATAATCATGCGTCTATGCATTAAACATTTATGTACCAATACACTTGTGAAAATTTATATATAAATTAATTCATTTAATAAAAATATATATCATGAACCTTTACAATATTTATATGCTTGAGTCCAGAAATTTCACTTCTAGGACTTTGTCCTTAGAACAAAATCAGAAATGTAGACCAAGTTGGATATAAAAATATGTTCATCAGAGAGCTATTGGACACAACTATAAATATGACATATCAACTCTACTACATGCTATTCAACCAATACCATATATCATGTTTTGAAGCAATATTTAGTTACATTGAAAAGTGTGATATAATGTTAGGTAGAAAAAAGTCAAGTTATAAAGTTATGTATATAAGGTTAATCCAACTTTTATAAAATACTCCTACATTTGTTTATAAAACGCTGAATGGATATATGTTAACATGTTAACACAAGATATCCCCAGGTAGTAAGATAGTAAGTGATTTTTATTTTATTTCTTGCTTTCTCTACTTTATAAAGTTTCTACAATCAGTATATATTATCTTTATAGGGGAAAGAAATTAAGATGACTTGAGAAATACTTAAGAGAAAAGAAAGTTAGCTATGACGCTGGCACCATTCATTCATTCATTCATTCATTCATCAAGTGTTCATTGATGCTTACCATCTGGCAAGCCCAGTGCTGGGCCCTGTGGGTGCAGACATGATAATCTAAGTCCCAGTCTAGTGGTGAGAGACAAGTATACGACAAGGATGCCATAAGGTACTAAATGTGATGTTCCAAGCTCTGAGGAAGTGATGAGGCCATATTTCTGCTGGGTGCTGGAAGCATGAGTAGAAGCTTGATAAATGGAGAAGAGAGCAGAGAGCAGGGGCAGGGGATCCCAGACAGAGGACACAAGGTATTGAAAGCCTAGAGACATGGGATTATGAAGAATGGGCAAGATGGCTGGGACCCAGACCCAGGCAGGGGAGAGAAGATATGACAGATAGGGCCTGGCATGCTATGGTAAAGAGCTTCAAGTTTCCCTTCTAGACAAGTATTTACCAAGGACTGTTACCTGGAACTTTGGTCCTGTGAAACATTCTGTGAGGAAAAGATTTCTTGTCCAAATAACCTCAGAGACACTGATCTCCTCTTCATGCTTCTCAGTGCACAATATAGGATGTTAGACTCTGAGAAGACCAATGGATAGATAGACGAACAACTAAAAACAAGGAAAACACCTATGCTAATTCTACTTAACACAATATTTACCAAACTTGTTGGATCCCAGAGCTTTTTCCTCTTGGAACATTTATTAGTCAAAGAAACTAGAATTTTCTAAAAGTGTACTTTAAGAAGTGCTATTGGGGGCACCTGGGTGGCTCAGTCGGTTGAGCATCCAACTTTGGTTCAGGTCATGATCTCGCAGTTTGTGGGTTCGAGCCCTGTGTCGGGCTCTGTGCTGATAGCTCAGAGCCTGAAGCCTGCTTCAGATTCTGTCTCCCTCTCTCTCTGCCCATCCCCCACTCACACTCTGTCTCTATCTCCTTCAAAAATAAATAAACATTAAAGAAAATTTTTAAATAAAAAGAAGAAGTGCTATTGTATGCATGGATGTATTTGAGGGTGGAAATACAGAAAAATATAAAGCCACTAAAGTATACTTCCAATGTCACCCCTCAGACTTAACTTTCTTCATATCTTTGTGTATTGCTTTATGTCTCCATGCACCATTTGTCACACTTGAGATCACATTTAAATATTATTCTATAGCTTTTCATCATGGCCTATGTGTCTCACACATGTATTTTCCGTAATTTTATTTCATCATGCTTCAGTTTCTGTATTTTCTTTTGACTTGCTTTCCAGTTTTCTAGTTTTTCTATTCATCCGGGTCTAGTGTGCTGTGAAACCTAGAAATGTATTTTTTTTTTTTTTAAAATTTTTTTTTCAACGTTTATTTATTTTTGGGACAGAGAGAGACAGAGCATGAACGGGGGAGGGGCAGAGAGAGAGGGAGACACAGAATCAGAAGCAGGCTCCAGGCTCTGAGCCATCAGCCCAGAGCCCGACGCGGGGCTCGAACTCACGGACCGCGAGATCGTGACCTGGCTGAAGTCGGATGCTTAACCGACTGCGCCACCCAGGCGCCCCTAGAAATGTATTTTTAATAACAATTACATTTTTAACTCTAAAATCTTAATTTTAGGGGGTGCCTGGGTGTCTCAGTCGGTTAAGTGTCCAACCCTTGATTTCAGAGGTCAAGCCCCATGTGGATCCTGCTTAGCATTTTCTGTCTCCTTCTTTCTCTGCCCCTCCTCTGCTCACACTCTCTCCCACTATCTCTCTCAAAAATAAATAAATAAACATTTAATGGGAATTCAAGCTGGTGCAGCCACTCTGGAAAACAGTATGGAGGTTCCTCAAAAAACTAAAAATAGAACTACCTTACCACCCAGAAATTGCACTACTAGGCATTTATCCAAGGGATACAAGTGTGCTGTTTCGAAGGGACCATGAACCCCCATGTTTATTAGCAGCACTATCAACAATAGCCAGAGTATGGAAAGAGCCCAAATGTCCATCAATGGATGAATGGATAAAGAAGATGTGATATATATATATATATATATATATATATATATATATATATATATACACACACACACACACACACACACACACACACACAATGGAGTATTACTCGGCAATCAAAAAGAATGAAATCTTGCCATTTGCAACTATGTGGCTGGAACTTGAAGGTATTATGCTAAGTGAAATTAGTCAGAGAAAGACAAAAATCATATGACTTCACTCATATGAGGACTTTAAGAGACAAAACAGATGAACATAAGGGAAGAGAAACAAAAATAATATAAAAACAGGGAGGGAGACAAAACAGAAGAGACTCATAAATATGGAGAACAAACTGAGGGTTACTGGAGGGGGTGTGGGAGGGGGGATGGGCTAAATGGGTAAGGGGCACTAAGGAATCTACTCCTGAAATCATTGTTGCACTATACGCTAACTAATTTGGATGTAAATTTTAAAAAATAAAAAACAAAATTAAAAAAATTAGGAAAAAATAATAAACATTTAAAATATCTAATATTTAAATTTTTATTTTTATTCTTTTTTAGTTTCCAAGTCTCTGCCAAAATTTCCCACCTTATTATTTAATCAGTTATTTTAAAGTTCATGGCTGATATACTCCACTATCTAGATGTCCTATAGGTCCATTTCTTATTGCCTCCGTTTTTCTCTCAATTTTGAGTGAGTTCTTATCTTTTTGTGTGCTTGGTAATTTTTTATTGAATTGCAGACACTAAGTATAAAAAAGACTTGTAGAGATCATTTGAGGCTCTGGATGAGGCTGTATCCCTTCAGAGTACATGTACTTGTGCTGTGACAGGCAGTCTGAGCAGTGGAAAATCTCCATTGGTTATTCAGGGGTTGAGCTGACTCAAAGCTGAGCTTCAGTGTTTGTATTTATTGGTATATTTCTGGTGGACTTTACTCACACTCCCCTGGGAGTCCCAACTAAAAGTGTCTGATGTTTGCCAGGGCCAGCCTCCTTAGACCCCCTTAAGTCCAATTTTTTCATTGCCTGAGCTCAGCTTCTCTGTTTGTCCTCCTTTTCTCACAGATTATCATGAGTGTTCCCTTATGACATGAAGATGTTAGCATTAGAGGGGATGACTAACCATCCTCCTATTTTTACTGTATTTTTCTAAGCAGGGATATAATGATCATCTCTGTACATACATCCTTAGCTGAATTTTTAATTTTTATTTTTTCAGTGAGTATCTTAGTTTGGACTGGAATAGGTTTCCACTTGTGTTTTCTCCTAGGAGTTTTATGGTTTCAGGTCTTATGTTCAAATCTTTGATCCATTTTGAGCCTTTTCATTTTTTAATGTTTTTAAAAGTTTTTATTTAAATTCCAGTTAGTTGGGGTGCTTGCATGGCTTAGTTGGTTGAGTGTCTGACTCTTGATTTTAGCTTAGGTCAGGATCCCAGGGTTGTGGGATTGAGCCCCAAGTTGGGCTCCCTGCTAGCATGGATTCTGCTTAAGGTTCTGTCTCTCTTTCTCTCTTCCTCTGCCTCTCTCCCCCTCTCATGCTTTCTCTAAAAAATAAAATAGATAAATAAAAAATAAATTCCAGTTTTTAACATACAATGTAATATTAGTTTCAGGTGCACAATAGTGATTCAACACTTCCATACAACACCTGGTGCTCATCACAAGTGCACTCCTTAATCCCCATCATTTACTTCCCCTGTCCTCTGCCCACCTCCCCTCTGATAACCATTAGTTTGTTCTTTACAATTAACTGTCTGTTTCTTAGTTTGTCTCACTTTTTTCCCCCTTAGTAGTATTTTTGATAAGTGGAAGTGTTTAATTTTGGTGAAATACAGTTTACTAATTTTTACTTTGTGGGAAAGTTTTTTTGTTTTAATTTTTTTTTTAAATTTTTTTTCAACGTTTTTTATTTATTTTTGGGACAGAGAGAGACAGAGCATGAACGGGGGAGGGGCAGAGAGAGAGGGAGACACAGAATCGGAAACAGGCTCCAGGCTCCGAGCCATCAGCCCAGAGCCGGACGCGGGGCTCGAACTCACGGACCGTGAGATCGTGACCTGGCTGAAGTCGGACGCTTAACCGACTGCGCCACCTAGGCGCCCCTTTAATTTTTTTTTTAAGAGAGAGTGTATGTGTGAGCAGAGGAAAGAGGTAGAGGGAGGGAGGGAGGGAGGGAGGGAGAGAGAGAGAGAGAGAGGGAGAGAGAGAGAGAGAGAGAGAGAGAGAGAGAGAGAGAGAGAATCTTAAGAAGGCTCTATGCTCAGAGTGGAGCCTGATGCAGGGTTTGATTCCATGGCCTCAGGATCATGACCTAAGCCAAAACCAAGAGTCAGACGCTTACCTGACTGAGTCACCCAGGTGACCTTATTATAAATTTAATTTCTGTAATGTACATGGAACAATTTCAACTTTCTATTTCTTTGTAAGCTGTATTTTTAGTAAGCTGTATTTTTCAAGGAATTTGTCCATTTTATCTAGTTGTTGAATTCATTGACATAAAGTTGGCCAGAACATACCCTTATTATTCTTTTTATATCTGTGAGACCTGTGTGATAGTTCCTCTCTTCTAATAGTGATAATTTGTGTTTTTTTCTTCCTCAATGACCTGGAGATCTATCAATTTTATTGAACATTTCAAAGAATTACCTTTTGGTTTCATTGATTTTCTTTATAGTTTGTCCATTTCTATCTCACTGATTTTTTTTTTCAGTTTATTTAGGTGGAAATTGAGATTTTTTAAAAAGGACCATTCATTTTTCCTAACATAAGGACTTAAAGCTATAGATTTTCTAAGAATTGGTTTAGTTGTAGCCACAGATTTTAATATGTTGGTTTTTTTGTTATCAGTCAGTTCAGAATAGTTTCTTATTTCCCTTGTGATTTCTTCCTTGATACATGAATTATTTAGAAATGTATTATTTGGAGGCACCTGGGTGGCTCAGTCGCTTGAGCGACCAACTTTGGCTCAGGTCATGATCTCATGGTTTGTGAGTTAGAGCCCCAAGTTAGGCTCTGTGCAGACAGCTCAGAGACTGGAGCCTGCTTCGGATTCTGTGTCTCCCTCTCTCTCTGCCCCTCCCCCACTCATGCTCTGTCTCTCTCTGTCTCAGAAATAAACATTAAAAAAAAAAAGAAATGTATTGTTTAACTTCCAATATTTGGGACTTTTCTAGATATCTTCTTTTATTGATTCTTAATTTAATTCTATTGTGTTCAAATAACATACTCTGTAAGATCTCAAAATTTTGAAGTTTTATAGCCCAATATATGGTCTATATTGGGGAACATTCTGTGTGCCCTTTAAACGAATGCTGTTTTGGGCTATAGTGATTAACAAATGTCAATTAGATTAAAAGAGTTGACAGTGTTGTTCAGATCTATGTCCTTGTGATTTTTGGTCAAATTGTTCTGTCAAGTACTATGACATGAGTGTTACAATTGCCACTACAGTTGTGAAATTGCTCCATTTTCACTTTATTCCTGTCAGTTTTTGCTTCATGTATTAGCTAAATGCACATTTACGATTATGCATTTTAAGATGCATGTGTGTTTGGCTGTGTGAAGTTTTATCTCACTAATATATAAAATAATCTTTTTTTTTTAGTATTTGCTTATTTTTGAGAGAGAGACAGAGTGTGAGCAAGGGAGGTGCAGAGAGAGAGGGAGACACAGAATCCAAAGCAGGCTCCAGGCTCTGAGCTGTCAGCACAGAGCCTGATGTGGGGCTCGAACTCTCAAACCATGAGATCATGACCTGAGCCGAAGTCAGACATTTAACTGACTGGGCCACCCAGGCACCCTGTAATATGTAAAATAATCTTAATAAGACTCAGGCTCAAAAAAGTAACACATAAAAGACAGCCTATGAAAAAGATGACTTGGAAAAAGACTGAAATAGAAATGAAATTGTCTACAGCTTGCTTCAGTTTGTTTTTTTGAGATTTTCCCTAGCCCATTATGAGAACTAATGTCAAGGTCTAAGAATGATTACATTGATGTGAGTTTGGGTGTAGGCAGAGTTAAAACCTTTAACTGATGTGAAGCATTCTTTTCTGGTATAGTACAGTATGCTTCAGCTTAAAAGACTTGACTCTAGGGGCACCTGGGTAGCTTAGTTGGTTGAGCGTGCAACTTTGCCTCAGGTCATGATCTCCCAGTTTGTGAGTTCGATCCCCACATCGGGGCTCGCACAGAGCCTGCTTCGAATCCTCTGTCCTCCTCTCTCTACCCCTCCCCAGCTTGTGCTCTCACCAAAATAAATAAATATTAAAAGAAAAAAAAAAGGCTTGGCTTTGGATGATCTTCTCTGTAGTATTCAGCTCTATTTGATGCTTCTTGCTTAAGATTTTATCTTCTCCTTTCCTCCTAAGCAAATGTTATGGAACTGAATGAATAGATCCTTATAGGCCAATGTAACCCTGGGCAGGCAAGCTGAGGTCCCCTATGGAGAAGACAGAAGGTATAAATAGCTCTGAAAATGAACTGTCTGGAAGGACAAAACTGCTCACCCTTATGTCTGGGTATAAATAAAAATTGTTCACTACAGAGCAACTGAAGTTCTTGCGGTGAGGGCAGAGGTTTCCGGATACATGTTCAATGTCAGAAAAAGAAGGAATATGTGTGCTGGGGAGGATGAGAGGTAAGATGCAGGGAAATTCTAAAACCCTATATCATTAAGTGAAGTTAATTCCATTTGAATATTTGGATTCAGGTTAGTAAATCTTAGCCTTCTATAGTGTTAAAGTTAATGAACATATATCTGTGTCCTTCAGCTTGACTGACATCTTAATTTAGTATCTCAGAGGCAGCTCAAATTTAACATGTCCAAAAAGAAACTCATCACTGTTTACTTCAAACCTGTTCCTCTCATGGGTTTTCCATTTGAATAAATGGCATCATCATCCACCCAACAGCCCAAAACAACTGATGTCCCACATCCAATTAGTCTCTACTAAATCCCTTTGATTATCTCCAATTTTTCCCCTTCTTTTCATCCCTTCTATTCCTGGACAGTAAAGCCTAATAATCTCTCAATTGAACTCTTTTAATAGACTCCAATTGGTCTTCCTCCTTCCAGTTTTATTAGCCAAACTGGCTACTAATCTTTCAAAAACTCTAATCTGGCAATCCAATGGTATGCTGGTAAATATTTAACAATCAGCTCTCTGGGGAAAATAAAAAGCTCTGATTTGTTGTGTTTGCCAATTTCTTTGGTGTGAATGCTTCTACCGTGACCAATTTCAAGCTACCAATGTGATATCGCTGAACACAGGGTTGGGAAGAAGTAAGCACAATTGGCTCTCATGAGCCAAGTCAGCTACAGAATGCCACTAAACCATGTCACTCTCTCTCTCTCTCTTTTTTAATGTTTATTTATTTTTAAGAGAGAGAGAGTGTGGGAGAGGGGAAGAAAGAGGGGGAGACTGAGGATTGGAAGGGCTCTGCACTGACAGTGGAGAACCTGATGTGGGACTCAAACTCACAAACCATGAGATCATGACCTGAGCTGAAGTCAGACACTGAACGGACTGAGCCACCCAGGCGCCACTCTTCAATAATAAATTTCAATAGATCTTTGATGCCCTCAGGATATACTATAAACTCTTCAGGCTGGTCTACAAGACTCTCCATGATCTGGCCCTGGTAATTTCTCCAGACTCATCTCCCCCATCTCCCCATTCCTACCCAACACCCACCTTGCTCAAATCCTCACTTTGTGTTTTAATCAATGGGCACAAAGATGGGAAGAGATTTTTCCAGACTCCAGAAAGGAGAGCTAAAAATGGCTGGGACAGGCATAGAAATGGGAAAAGGCCAAAGGCAGGTGTGCAACCAGCTCAGCCTTCAGTGGGACACAACAATCACTGGACAGATGAGACAACATTACCTACTGAGATCAAGATACCTGACTCCTAGACCTAGTTCTGTCTGACTTTCCACAGTTATTTCTATCACTAGGCCTCAGTTTCCCCACATCTAAAATGAGGGTTTGGGGTGGGGGTGAATACCTAAGAGCTTTCTAGTTTAGACATTCTTTTTCTATGGAAGCCTTAAATAAAGTTCAAATAAGACCAGCAGAGCAGCTAGAACTTGGGTCCTGATGTTGGCTTCCTGGCTGCACTCACATACAGGCCCTAATCATGGAGGCCTGAGTTAAAGTACCAATTTCCACACTCCTCTTGTAGTTCTAGTTCTTCCAAATATTTGGTGTCCTTTGGGGCACATATAGCCCTTCTCTGCATCCTGATTGCTCACTCTTTGCTGAACCTTCCTGTGAGTAATGGGATCCCTCAGGATTGGAAGGCTCCTGAGGTGATACTGGCATCTATTTGGCTATACCCTTAAGGACTCCTTGGTCCCTGATACCTGTGGGCCTCATTAAAACACCAACCAGGTATCTCCCAGGTTGCTGCTGAGATGCAAGAGCTTCTGGAAAGTGGCTAACATAAGACCCTCTTATAGACCAGTATATGATGATACTGGAGCTGCCCAAGGCAGTTGTGGGACATGTGTGTGGAACAGTGAGTACTAAACTTGGGATCAGAGTGGGAGGATAGTCAAAGGGCACGAAGGACAAGCCCAGAAGCCTGAGGAGGCTACTCCCACCAGATCCCTGCCAGCCTTAGCTCTGGCACAGTGTCATCTGTAGGTAGTGCAGAAGCAGCAGAGCCCAGTGACACAAGGTCCTTGGTGAAAGACACATCTGGGTTGTGTCCTCTAATACCATGCAATATCAGGAGAGTTACTTTCTCTGAGTCTCAATTTCCTTTTTCCTATGAATTTAGATTTTTTGAAAAACACTTGTCATGAGAGTGAAATACTATACCAGTAATATCTATGCTTGTTGGAGCACTAACTACTCTGCAAGCACTTCACATGTACTATTTCACATGTTGAGCAACTTCACATGTACTATTTCAATTAATCAATCAGAGCAATCCTTTGAGATGAATGTATTATGATCACTAGTTTCCAGAAGAGGATGGAGACACATAACGTTTAGATAACTTTCCCAAGGTCATTATGCAAGTTAGCAATGGAGTCAGGGCTAGAACCCAGGTCTGATTCTAGTGTCATGCTCTTAACAATTATCCTATCTTGGATGTAAAGGAACTGGTCTGTGGTAAGTGCTCAGTGAAACTGGGTTCCATCCCTGCCTCATCCCACACTTTAATGCCATTTCAAGTGGCACAGACTAAGACTAGAAAAGACGCATATTTAAGGAAGATAATACCAAGGACTATTCATGCGTTACTGATTTCATTTCTCCTATTTTTTCATTTAACTTTATTTGTTTCAGCTAACAAATTGCCAAGAAGAGGATTTTCGTTGTGCCAGGTTACCAGTGGGTAACCTGGGTAGAAGTCATCAGAGAAGAAGACCTTGACATTGGTTTTGAAAGAGGAAGTGATGGAGAAACCACTGGAATTCATCCTTGCAACAAAACTCACTCTTAAACCATCAGTATAACTTCACAAAGTCATTAATCCAATGTTTATTAATCGTTACCCATACCCTGTGCTAAGAACTGGAGATAGAAAGGTAAGACATGGCTCTCCAATTAAGGAACTCCACAAACCAGTGTTCATACCAGCCTGTGTATGAGGAATAATAGAAGCACATTAAAGGTGTTATCATAGCCCAGAAGTATGGTAAGAATCACAAGAGAAGTGTGGTGGGAATCACAGAACAATTCTGTGATTAGGATTTTACCAAGAGGAGGAAACAGAGAAGGACATTTCAACTGAGGAGTCATTTGATAATAGAAGTAATATGAACGACAGATGTTTACTGCTATATTGTTACATATACCTAAAATAATACTGAATCTCCACAAAAACCTTCAAGGTATATGTTATTCTTCCAATTTTGCAAATGATGAAATGAAGGTTTAGTGAAATTAATGACTCTCTCAGTTGTGCTGTTGGTAAGTGGCAGAGTTGGATTCAAATCTAATTTTCTTTGACCCCAGGGCCTCTCCTACCTCCTTGATACACACCGCCTCATGGAAAACAGCTTTGTGAAAAGTCCTGGAATATTTGGAGGATGGTGGACAAGTTGGTTTGTCTTCAGCTGGAGCCAGCAAACCTTGCCTATAAAGGGCCAGATAGTAAATACTTTAGGCTTTGCGGGACACATACAGTCTTTATCACAGCTTCTCAACTCTTGTCATAGGCAAAAGCAGCCACAGACATCAATGAATAATTTTTTCAACCATGTTAAAATGTAAAAACCATTCCTAGCTGGAGAGCCATATGAAAGCATGAGGACTGAGCAGAAGGATAGGAAGTAACGGTAGGATGCCAGGTAGATAGGGATCTGATTCCAAAGGGCACTGGGCACCCTGCTAAGGACTTTGGGCATTAGTTCATGAAAAACTGGAATCCTTGAAGGACTTTCAAGGAAGGGAATATCATGGCCATCTCTGCTTTTTTTAACAGTCTCTCTGGCAGTGTGTAGGACGGGATGGATGGAAGAAAAACTAGAACAGGAAAGATCAGGGAAGAAGCTCTTGTTCTTCATCAGTGGAAACAGTCTTTTGGGATGTTTCCTGTCCATACTTTGTCTTGGATCTTGTATAGTCCTCTTGTGATTTAAATACAGCTGCTACTTAACAACTTGTTAAGTAGTCCATATTTCCCTGATTTGATTCTTAGAACATTCTTTCAAAGGAGACAAGGACCTTAAGAAACTTAACAGAAGACCATGGGGGAGGGGAAGGGGAAAAAAAATTACAGAGAGGGAGGGAGGCAAACCATTAGAGACTCTTGGATACTGAGAACTGAGGTTTGATGCAGGGTGGGGGAGAGGGGAAAGTGGGTGATGGGCATTGAGGAGGGCACTTGTTGGGAAGAGCACTGGGTGTTGTATGGAAACCAATTTGTTGATAAATTATATTTTAAAAAAAGAATGAACTATTTTAAACAGGAAAACATAAAGATTTAAGCCAGGCTTTATAACAATATTCTCCCTTTAGCTTCTAGCCTGCCCTTTTTCTCAGGGTCCCCCTTCTCCTTCCTGAATAAAGCCATTGTGGGCCCTGCTTAGGAGGTGGGAGAGTAACCCCTCCTGGGTACCAAGGACAACCCCCAAGGGAGGACCATTTTTGCAAAAAAATAAAACAATGAACTTCAAATTATCCTTTAAATTTTTACACTACTATTGACTAATACTGCATTCCCACTTTCTTTCAGGTTTCCTTGGTTCTCATCATTACCATATTACTTTGTTTTGACTCCCGATTGTGTTATGAGGTTGGGTGCATAGTGAGAAGTCACCCCCTAAAATCATAGATTCTCTGAATCTTGGTGTCACTGAGCTTTAGAACCTTAGGGTGTCTGTGGTGAAAGGGACTTTTTTTTTTTTTTTTTCAACGTTTATTTATTTTTTGGGACAGAGAGAGACAGAGCATGAACGGGGGAGGGGCAGAGAGAGAGAGGGAGACACAGAATCGGAAGCAGGCTCCAGGCTCTGAGCCATCAGCCCAGAGCCTGACGCGGGGCTCGAACTCACGGAGCGTGAGATCGTGACCTGGCTGAAGTCGGACGCTTAACCGACTGCGCCACCCAGGCGCCCCTGAAAGGGACTTTTAAAGTTGTACATCTGACTTCACTTCCAAAGCAGCAATAGTACCCCTGAATGATGTGGGCTTATAATTATCCTTGAACACTTCTGAAAATGGAGCACTTGCCATTTCACCACCATCACCACCACCACCACCACCACCCACCAGCAGAATGTGTCATTACTGGGAAGATCAATCACCAGAAGCTTTGTTTTTGTTTTTGTTTTTCTAAACTAAGTTTAAACTTGCCCCCCTGCAACTTTCACCAATCACTTCTAATTTTTTGATCTTGGGAACACATAACACACATTTCCACCTTTCTCTGTATGACATCTTTGGTGAGGTCTCTACAGTTCCTCATAAGTCTCCAAGCTAAGCTTTCCCAGTATCTTCCACTCTTCCCTAAGTAGCATGTTTTCATGGGTCCTTTACTAATAAGTTCTTTTCTCTGTATAGACAAGCTAGGTTGCCATTTTTCCCTTCTAAATTGTAGGTCCAAATATTAAAAACTGCTCTGGGCAGCCCTTGGTCTCTATGTAGTTAATAGCAGGTATTGACTTTGTGGCCTTGTGGGGTGACTATAAATGATGTCTGTAAATGGTCTAGGCCAGTTCCTGTTTAGAAATATGTTGAGAGCTATGTATGTCCAAGGGAAAGCCCAAAATGAGCTCGGCACAATGGCTAGCTTTATAGGCAGCAAAGTTCAGCACTAAATATAGTTCCACCATGAGTAGCATCAGTGGCTTGCCCCCTCAGAGGCTCAGCTTGGATTCAGTCCATCCATTTATCCAACATTTATAATGCCTACTCCGTGCCAGGCATGGTTCTAGAATCTGATGGTGCACAATAATAATCAGGAAGATAAAAATTCCTGCATTCTTGTGAGGGAAACTGACAGCTGAAAAAATTGTATCATACATTAGAAGATGCTAAGTACTATGAAGAAAGAAAACAGGAGATGGGTATAGAGTGTGGGGGATATTTCAGTGTTAAGCAGGATGGTCAGAAAAGACTCAAGTTTTTCCTGAAAAGATGGACATTTGAGCAAATACTTGAAGGAGATGATGGAGTAAAGATTTCTGGGGAAAGAGAATTTCTAGCAGTGAGAACAGTAAGTGCAAAAGCTCTGAGGTAGGAGCATGCCTTGAATGAGGAGCAGCAAAAGGCTGGATGGCTGGACAGACAGAGTGAGAGATGGGAGGTAGGAGATGGAGCCCAGGATGTGATGGGGGGCACTTAGCTCCTCTTCTGGGTGTTACCAGAAGCCACTGGAGGGTTTGAGAAGAGGATTCACATGATGTTTAAATGATCTGAACTATATATTTTTTAATGTTTATTTATTTTTGAGAGAGAGAGAGAGGCAGAGCACAAGCTAGGTGGCGGGGGCAGGGGGCTGTGCAGAGAGAGAGATGGAGACACAGAATCTGAAGCAGGCTCCAGGCTCTGAACTGTCAGCACAGAGCCCGGCATGGGGCTGGAACCCATGAACTGCAAGATCATGACCTGAGCCGAAGTTGGACACTCAACCAACTGAGCCACCCAGGCATCCCAATCTGACCTACACTTAAATAGGATCACTCTAGTTACTGTGCTAAGAATAGACTGTAGGGGAAGAGAATGGGAATCCTGGAACTGGTTAGGGGATATCACAATATTCCTGGCAAGAGCAAATGATGATCTGGACCAGAGTAGTAATGGTGTAGAGGATGAGAAATGATCTTTTTTGGGATACATATTTCAAAGAGAATAGCAATACTGCTGATGAGTTACATGGGAGAAAGAGAAAAGTTAGAAAGTCTTTGAGTTGCTTTGTAAAAGCTCTTAGCCACATCAAAGGATGGAATTGCCATTAATTGAGCTGAATGTGAGAGGAGGAGGTTTATAGGGAAGTGGAAGTTTGACTTTAGAAAATTTTAACATGCCCCTTAGATATCCAAATGAAGATAGGTGGCAAGTAGGCAACTGGACAGACGAATTAAGAGAAGACATCTAGGATGGAGATATATTTCAGATTTACCAGCATACTCTAGTATTTAAAATCTAGGTCATATCTGCAAATCAGAGTGAGGATTTATTATTCAAATCCCACTAGCCACCATTCTATTGCATTGTCTTCCAAGATGAGTATCAATATTATTTTTCTCATCCATCTGAGCCTGAGTCCTGCTCATGGCTTTATATGACATTATATTAACCCAAATGGACAGCTCTCTGCCTTTTCACTACCACTACAAAAATGTCTCAGATATTGAAATCTTGATCCAAGGTTTTAGGGTTCTCTATGAAAAAACCTGACCATCTGCAATGCTGTACGATATGCACTTTCTGCCCCCTACAAGTGTGATTACACAGTTTGGTTTTCGCTCACAATGCCATCTAAAGTGGGCCTATTTTTGTGCTTGGTGACCTGCTAAACCCTGCATGAAATCTGATGGTGTGAGAGACACATTTCAGCTTAATGTTGTGGGACTTGTGGTTTGAGTCCTACTCTGTGTCTGACCTTGGATAGCTGGTTGTATGAAATGAGAATAGTGATAATGACCTTGGTGGGTTGGGGTGATAATCTAATTACATTTATCAAAATGCTTTTATAGATTGCCATTCTATAAATAACCATTTCCTTCTTTGGGGTCTGGAAAAGGTGTACAGCCAGCTGTCCATGTTCTGTTGCAGTCATATAGGGACTAGCAGAAGGATTAAGAGAAATGGACTGGTCAGTAACATGTTCTGTCATCCAGGCCTGTCCAGGAAGGATCAAGGACTGAGTCCAGGTCAAACCGAAGACCAATCCCACCCACCACCCAACTCTCTCCTGGGAGCAACATGGCCTAGGAGGAGTCTTTACTAGTTTTTAAGAAAAGCTTCCTGATGCATAGGCACATAATTCCCAGGTAAATATGCTTCATTTTCTTGAGAAATGCCAAGAGCATAAAAGTTTTCTCTAGATTTCAGTTCTTGAGTCTCTGGCAATCTTTACTTTTCAATTTTTTCTTTATAATTTTAAACACAATTATAGTGATTAAGTGATTACAGTGATTACACCACAGGAAGGTGGGGATAAAAAAGAGGATATACACTTCCTGCAAGGTGGGGATATAAAAGGGGATAAAAGTTCTTGGGGAAAGATTCCTCTTCCCCAGAAAGTTTATTTGAGAGTCTCTTTTTTTCCTGAAAACTTATGATGTGTGGGTTTTCAAAGTGACAGCAGCAGAGAGGAAGAAAGCTAAGAGAAGAAGCTAGGGCTTTTGTTTGTTTCACATTTATACCGTCCTTTGTAACACCTCTTAGTCTTGATATTTGAAAGAATGACTTTAAGAACTATAGAGACCTCTAGAACTTTTTGGTTTACTGTAAAACATTTTTTTTTTTATTTTTCTAGCCTCTTTATTTTGGTTTATGGTGTGGGGGGGTGGTGTAGGTGCACGTGTGCACGCGTCCTTCCAAATAGGACTTCGGCTGGTACAATTCCTTCCATAACACCCATGAAATTTTACCAAGGCTAGTTAGTTAGACAAACCAATTCATATTTATAGAATCTCTACTAAGTACCACACTGGCCCAACTTGAATAGAATGTTCCCTGGTTGTGGAAGTGCATATCTTAGTTTGATTGTTTAGCTCTGAGATGACTTTGGTCCTTGCATCTGTGGCTCTCACATGGTGTTCTCTCATTGAGACTGCAAGGGATTAAGGAGTATGTTCTCTTCTTTCCTCAGAAGGAAGGCAATACATAGCCAAGGCTGGAGAAATTAAAGTTCTGTAACTGAGTTTATCCTCCTGGGCTTCTCCAGAAATCCCTGGACCAACTGGATCCTTTTCTTCCTCTTCTTCTTTCTTCACTTATTTACAGTCCTGGGCAATGGGCTCATTGTTACCTTGATCAGAGTAGATGCACACCTCTACACCCCCATGTACTTCTTCCTCAGCATCCTGTCTGTACTGGATCTCAGCTATGCCATCACCACTGCGCCCCAGATGTTGATCCATCTAGTAAGCAGAATAAGACCACATCCTATATTGGGTGTGTGGTCCAGATGTATGTTTTCCTGATCTTGGGAATCACTGAGACCTGAATTTTTGCAGCCATGGCCTATAACAGATATGTTGCCATATGCTATCCACTCCAAGACTAGCCAAACCCTGTGTATAGTTCTGGTAGTCAGCTCTGCCCTTTGTGGTCTCACCTGTGTCCTCATTTACACAGTCTTTGCAATGAATCTGCCCTACTGTGACCCCAATGAGATCAACCACTTCTTTTGTGAAATTCCTGCTGTCTTGAAGTTGGCTTGTGCAGATACATCCCTCAATGACCAAGTGGACTTTATCTTGCGTTTCATCTTGCTCCTGATCCCATTATCCCTCATCCTGGCCTCATATGTTTGCATTTTCATGGCTATCCTAAAGATTCATTCCACTCAGGGATGAATCAAAGAGTTCACCACCTGTGCTTCACACATCACTGTGGTCATTATGTTCTGTATTCAATGCATGGTCACGTATATAAGGTCTGGTTCTGAAGCCTCCCCAGAGGATGACAAAAGTTGGCCCTGTTCTACAATGTCGTTTCTGCCTTTCTCAACCTCATCATTTACAGCCTCTGGAACAAAGATGTGAAGAGGGCTTTCTTCAAGTTAATTAGAATGAGTAAGGATGCTCAACAGCCATAGACTAGGACAGCCTGCAGTGCCTCTGATCTCTGTCTATCCCATCCATACTTCCACTGAAGTCATTAGACTGGATGAGGAACCCAGAATGAAGGAAATGTCTAGAAAAAAAAAACACTTTTGCATTAATTTGGCCACTGGACACATTAGGGAAGGACTCAGAGAGAATTGTGTTCAGGCTTAAATATATCATTGATCTTCTTTGGCTTTGGAAGAATCACCTTAATTCTCTGGGATTTAATTTCCATATCTGTAAAACGTGTTTCATGATATTTATTGTGCTTAAGTAATAATAACTGACTCTAACGTCACTATGTGTTTTATATGCACTTATTATTTTAATTCTTATAACAACTCCAGAGGTAGGTATTATCATCCTCTTCATACAGATAAAGAAACTGAAGCACAAGAAGATTAAGTAAATTGTCAAGTGCTACCCAGCTAAAAAGTAACACAATTGAAATTTGAACCCAGGTAATACGGTTCCAGAGCCCAGGCTCTTATATATTATATTACACTGTTTCTTGAGTTGTTAATAGAGACTTTTAGGATCAGCTGAGATAACAGATGAGACGGTATTGAGGAAAATTTAAAACACTTAGGATTGTTATTCTAAGTCACAACTACAGAGTCAGACCCATGAAGTCTAGAGTTCTCTTGGATACTTATGTTTTTCTCACTAGCATTTGGTAGTCTAAGCAAATAGCATTGTGCTATGAACTATTAACTTCTCAATAAAAGTTTGTTGAGTGAGTTTTCCAAGCCCCACCTCTATCCTCAGTCTGCCATCTCCCCAATTTTTCTTTCAGCTCCTCTTTACTTTCATGGGTCTCTCTTTCACTTCATTATACCTACCCCCCAAATGTGGCTTCCAGCAACCTAGAGTTTTATTCACAAGGAGCATGCCTTGGTATCTACAGCTAACTTACCCTTAAATTTCATTTGCCACCAGAGAGATCAAGGGAACAATGGGAAGAACCCTGAGCTTTAGTCCTGCCTTAATTTGTTGAGAACTTGGAAAAAATGCCTAATCTACCTGGAACTCAGTCCCCCAATCTGTAAAATGGAGATAGTGGCCATATCTGACCCTGGCTATACCATAATATTATTTTTAAGTTCAAATGGGAACAGACCTTAAAACTTAAATAATTATATAAATTATCATTAGAGAGTCATTACCTTTAAAGCTAGATACCTCAGAAAATGTTCATTATTAATGGTAGCTTATATTTCTCAACTATAAATGTTAAGACCAGGCTTATTGTGAGGTCAGGATGTATGGGTTAGATAGTCATGATGGTAATTGACTGCATTTACAGAGTCATGCCTTCAACACACACACACACACACACACACACACACACACACACCCCAAAGTTAGTGAAACACAATCACAACATCAGCTGCCATATTAACCAGGAACTAAAATATTTCTAATGCTATCAAAGCAAATCAAATTTCTACCACTCTGAATTCAGACAAACACTGAACTGCTTTCCAAAAGGCAATAAAAGATACAAATCTCTTCAAATCAGCTGCTCTCTACATATCTTTCTACTAGGATTCCATTAATAAAATATTCCAATTGCTCTTAGCTGCTTAGAAACAAGTTTTATTTGTAAACCAAGGATCATCTGAATGTTAAGAAAGCCCAAAAGATTACTAAATGCTAAGAGTGTGTTTTGCTCATTAACAAGTTTTTCCAGAAGACAAGTTTAGGGGAATTGCCAGCCTAGAGTGCTCTTAGCATTCCCCAAGCATGAAAGAAATGGGAGCTTTAAGACTGATGTGGAACTGTGAGGAGGGAAGGGTCTGTAGTTCCAGGGTTTCCCCCATGAAGGCCACAGCCTCTAAGGAGAGAAGCCCTGGGGAGGAAGGAGCCTTGACTGCCTGAAGAAAAAAAACGTTTAACAAGACATGATGATTGTGTTTCTGGGGGGCCTGTTATGAAAATTGCTCTGGGGTCATTAAAGGTGGCAAGTAAGGATCATTTGCTGGAGCTAATGGGACTTCCTTCTTCAGGCTCTCAGAGCAATAGAAACCCATAGCAGTCCCACATCATCCCCCCATATCCTGCCATGATCCCTCTCCTCCAGCTAGTCCTGACTCCTCAGGTCTTTGCATGGGCTGATCCACCCAGAGAGCTCTCTCCTCCATGTCTCTTCTTCAGGAAGCATCCTAACTACTTTCTGTCTAGATGAAAGCTTTTTCTTTCCCTTTGCCCTACAATAGAACACTCAGCTGGGAGAGATCTTAAAGGGTCTAACCCTTATGTTGGCCTTGAGTCTCTCTGACATCAAGAACTACTAACATGTCATTCAAATATATTTACATAAGACTCAAGTCATGTGGCTTGGGATGTCCTTTCTCTCATTCATAATTGGAAAAAAAAAAAAAGCAAGATGAAATCTCAGCAAATTGGGAGCAAAAAGATATTTACTCTCTGTGACAAGAAATACTTAACTAAAACCCTGCAGTTAACATCATACATAATGGTGAAAGACTAAGTGCTTTCCCCCCAAAACCAGTGCCAAAATAAGGATGCTTGCTTTCATAACTCCTATTCAAAATAGTCCTGGAAGTCCTAGCCAGTGCAATAAGGTGAGAAAAGAGAAGATAAGAAAGGAAGAAGTAAAACTGCCTCCATTTACAAATAATCTAGTTGCCTATGTAAAAAAAAAAAAAAAAAAGGGCAAAGGGGCACCTGGGTGGCTCAGTCGATTAAGAGTCCCACTCTTGATTTTTGGCTCAGGTTATGATCTCACGGTTTGTGGGATAGAGCCCTGTGTTGAGTTCTGCACTGACAGCAAGAATCCTGCTTGGGATTCTCCCCATCCCTGTTTCTCTGCCCCTCCCCCACTCACACTGTGTGCTCTCTCTCTCTCTCAAAATAAATAAATAAACATTTTTTAAAAGGTGAGGATTCTACATTAAAACTCTTAGAACTAATTAACGGTGGCTGCAACATTACAGAATGCAAGATTAACACAAAGGAAGCAATTATATTTCCATATAGTAACAATGAACAATTGGAAACTAAAATTATATAATGTTATTTACAATAGCTCCTTAAAAATTAAATACTTTTAGGTATAAATTAACAAAACATGTACAGTATCTGTGCTGAACTGTAAAACACTGATGAAAAGAATCAAAGAAGTAAATAAATGGAGAGACATTTCATGGTCCTGGATTGAAAAATGTAACATAGCAAAGATGCCAATTCTCCCTCAAATTATTCTGCAGTTTAATACAATTCCTATAAAAATTCCAACAGGATTTTTTGTTGATATGAACAGTAAATCTGAAAATTTATATAAAAAGGCAAATGAACTAGATTAAAGCAATTTTGGGGAAAAAAGGAATAAAGGTAGAAGAACCTGTATTCAATTCTAAGACTTGTATAGATCTAGTAATCAGCAGTATTGGTATTGGTACAGATAGACACAAATACCAGTGAAATACATCAGAGAGTTGAGAAAAGGTCACAAAAGTATTTAAAAGTATTTATTCATATTTAATGAAACTGGAAATAGTAATTGAATAGAGAAAGGATAGGATAGTGGTTTTTTTTTTTAATGTTTATTTATTTAATTTGAGAGCGAGAGAGCAAGGGAGCAGGGGAGGGGCAGAGATAGAGGGAGACAGACAGAATCCCAAGCAGGCTCCGCACTGTCAGCACGGAGCCCAATGTGGGGCTTGAACTTATGAACTGTGAGATCATGACCTAAGCTGAAACCAAGAGTCAAATGCATAACCACTGAGCCACCCAAGCACCCCTTGGTAGGATAGTGTTTTTAACCCGTGGTGTTGGAACTATTGGAAGTATAGAGAAAAAGATAAATCTCAATTTAAACCTCTTCCTTATTCAAAAATTAACTTAAAATTGATCACAGAGCTAAATGCAAACTGAGAAACCATAAAACTCTCAGAAAAAAATAAGAGAAAATCTTTATGACCTAGTGTTAGGTAAATATTTCTTAGACATTACACTAAAACATGACCCATATAATGGAACTCTGGGCATGACCAAATTGATGGTTCAGTGGGTATGGTAACACGGTTTATTATGGGCTGTTTTGTTTGCCAAGTCACATGGTGACTCATAGCTGTTCAGTATCCACCAGGCAGGGCACAGGAGCTATTTTTAAAATAATTTATTTGAAATAATTTAAGATGCACAAGGAGCTGCAAGAATAGTACATAAAATTCTGGTGTGCCCTTTAAAATTCCAGCTTCCCTCAATCATAACATCTTACATAATCATAGTACATTGTCAAAAGTAGGAAACGAACATTGGTTACAATACTAAACTAGAGACATTATTCAGATTCCACAAATTTTTTATATACCTTCAGTTTTTTGGGTAGTTTTGTTACAAACTGAATTGTGTCTCCCCTTTCTTCCACCAAATTCATATGTTGAAGCCCTAATCTGCAATATAACTACATTTGGAGATAGAGCCTTTAAAGAGATCGTTAAAGTTGAATGATGTCATATGGGTGGGTCTTCATCCAATCTGACAGGCACCCTAGTAAAAAGAGGAAATTGAGACACACAAGAGACACCAGGGATGCTCGCACAGAGAGAAGACCATGTGGGAACACAGCAAGAAGGCAGTTGTCTACAAGCCAAGGAGAGAGGCCTCAGGAGAGACCAAACAACTTGACCTTGGACTTTCAGCTTCCAAATCCATGAGAAAATAAATGTCCTTTGTTTAACTCTTCCAATCTGCAGAGTTTTGCTATGGCAGCCCTAGCAAATCAGTACGAGTTCTATATTTTATCACAGACTATTCCATTTCCACAAAGCCACACATATTACCCCTTTGTAGCCATCCCTCCCCACAATTCTCACCCCATTACCTATCTATTTGTTCTCTATCACTTTAATTCATCATTTCAAGAATTGTACAGAAATGATGGGGCGCCTGGGTGGCGCAGTCGGTTAAGCGTCCGACTTCAGCCAGGTCGCGATCTCGCGGTCCGTGAGTTCGAGCCCCGCGTCGGGCTCTGGGCTGATGGCTCGGAGCCTGGAGCCTGTTTCCGATTCTGTGTCTCCCTCTCTCTCTGCCCCTCCCCCGTTCATGCTCTGTCTCTCTCTGTCCCAAAAATAAATAAACGTTGAAAAAAAAATTAAAAAAAAAAAGAATTGTACAGAAATGAAATCACACAGTATGTGTATAGATGCCCTCAAGTGTGGCTATACATTATTTCATGGGCGGTTGCTAATGGGATGGAAGATTGGCCAGGAAGAAAAAGATTAGAGGATTCATGATGAGGGGTCTAGAAGAGGTTATGTGGATATGCCTCTCACAGACCCAGAATATGAGGATAATCATGTGCTAACACAGTGAGCATCCACTGCGGGGTGTCTCTCGATAATCAGGTGGACTAGATGATCCACCTGTAGATCAGTCAGCCTCTTTCCCTAACCATACAAGTGCTTGCTCTACAAAGCAGCCACTGTAGCATGACAGAGGATATGTGTGGACTCAGCCACATGAACGCGGCCTCATCAAGGCTGAGTCAGCCATTGCCACTGCTGTGTGCCAGGCCCCAGCAGCAGAGACAGAGGCTGAGCCTCTGATGTGGTACCATTCCCCGGGGTAGCTGCCAGCTACCTGGTGACACATAAATTACATTAGACCCTTTCCATCACAAAGAGGCTACAATATGTCATCCCAAGGATAGTCTCATATTCAGGTTTTCTGCCGGCAGCATGTCTGACAACCCACGATCAGTGGTCTTACAGAGTGTCTTATCCATTGCCATAGTATTCCATGCAGTATCATCTCTGATCAGGAAACACACTTTCCCTCAGAGAAAAGTATGACAGGGGCACCTGGGTGGCTCAGTCACTTAAGCGTCCGACTCTTGATTTCAGTTCAGGTCATGATCTCGCAGTTTGTGGGTTCAAGCCCCGCATCAGGCTCCGTGGGGGCTCTGTGCTGACAGCGTGGGATTCTCTCCCTCCTTTTCTCTCAGTCTCCCTGCCCCCCACCCCATCCTCTCCCTCTCTCTCTCTCTCTCTCTCAAAATTAAACATTAAAAAAAAAGGTATAACAGTGGCCTTACACTGACAGAACTCAATGGCCACCCACTGTGCCCAAACACCCAGAAATATCTGGGCCTAATAGGATGAAGGAATTACCTACTGAAGTCTCAGTTATCTTGCCACATGGGAGAAAACATCCTGTAAGGTTGTAATGCCATCATAAAGAGTGCAGTTTATGACTTAAACCAGCAATCATTATGTGGTATTATCTTCCTCTGAGGGGACACACAGGTCCAGGTGTGATGCGAGTGGTCCTTCTCTCTAATATATGAATTAACACTCCAGAGAAATCTCTGCTTTCTATCTCTGCAACTTTGGGTTTGGTGTGTTTGGAGGTTCTAGTGCTCAAACGGGAATTCCTTTCACTAGGGAAGAAAATCTTGGTTCTGTTTGATTAGAAGCTGAGATGGCCTCTTGGCTGCTGCTGCTAAACCAACAGGCATAGTGACATGATGGCAGTGAAACCTGACTGCGGTGCATTTAGGAGAGAATGTAGGACAGGAAATGCACACCACCCTCCCTAGGAGACTTCCTCCAGAGCGGAGAAAAGAAATGAATGGGTGGTAACTGTCAGGGAAGTGGGCCACAAGAAGGTGATTTTTCTTTAAGACAATATAAAAAAAAATTAGTGCTTTCTTCCCCTCCCTCTGCTCTGTCTCATATAACGCAATGCCTTCTTTTTCTTTCTCTTCAACAAAACTAAAGGGGGAGCTTGCAGATAGAAGGATGAAAGCCAGTGGAGGGTTCCCCTGGATGAACACAGGCAGTGTTAAGTAGGGGACACACTTTACTGAGTTGCATTGCACATGCTAATAGAAGGGGTGATGAAAACTTCAAGGGGACTTTTGAAACACCATATTAACACCTACATGTTCCGCTAACCTCCCTCCAGTGCTCATGGCAGGTGTTACTGAACGATCATGGCAGTCCCTCTCCATGAGCCTGAGGTTACTCAGTTTCTGCCTCGATCCAGTGTTCTAGGCAGTTGCCACCAACCAGAGTTTGAAAATAAGATGACTCCATTACCATCTCTGAGTAGCCCAAGTGTTTGACTCCAGCGATGGTGATTTCAAATCAAAGAAGGTAAGTTCAGACTTCTCACTTCATGTCATCCAAGGGGCTGTCTCTCCCATCTATGATGGGGATGGATTCTGACCACAGTTAGGAGGTACCTGCTGTGTGTCCTGTCCCAGGCAAGAAGCAGAGCTGGTGGCTGAGAAGGACACGTTGTGGTCCCTCACCACTCTAAGTCTCATTATGAAAATATACGTTTGTGGGACAAGCAGATCAACCATCTGATATATACTGGGGAGCTATGTCAAGCATAAATGATATGCACCTTTTACTACATCTGTTTCATAATCATATTTAATTCCCACAGCTACCCTATACTGTTATTGCCTCATTTTACTGGTAAGGAAACTGAGGTACAGCAAGGCTGCTATCTTGTCTAATACTACACTATTACTAAGTGGAAGAACCAGGATTTGATCTCAGGCCTTCCGACTGTTCAGGGCTTTGCTCCCATGTGGAATATTTATCAGTTGTTTCATCCTGAGCCAGGTTCTGTGAAATATCTCACAATTGTTGGTATATTATCTTCGGTGCAGGGAGCCACAGTCTTTGGGGACCACAGGATGTCAGAACACAAAACAGGCCAGGATCCAGCAGGGCATGATGGAGAGAGCGGATCAGGGTCCTGGGGACTGAGGGCAGAGCAGAGCTCTTCTCTGTCATTCCCGTTTCCCTCAAACACCTGTGGATTCTTTATGGCTCATGGAAGCCTTCCCTGGTCTGCATGCTTGGCCTTCACCTCTTGCACTTCTCAATCAATGCACTTACAGTAATTGACACCCACACATCTGTCCCCTTGGACTCTGAGGCAGAGTAAGAAGAAGCCCATGGGGAGCGAGGGGTGCTGAGCTGGGAGGATCAGGGGACCTGGGCGTGTAGGCTTTGAGTGCCAGTCTGGGGAGGTGAAGTGTGGTCAGGGCTTGGGATGGCTGTGATGGGGCCTGGAGAATCCCACGGCACAGAAGCTCATTAAGAAGCTACCTGATTTGCCTTCCCTGAGGATCAGGAGCAGATTATGAAAGAGGGAACCAACAAACCCCTGGCTCATTCCACACTGAGCCCAGTGACAGGTAAGGAGTAAAGGGGCAGAGGCAGGGGCCTGAGCCATGCAGTCCCACCCCTGGGCATCCTTGCTTGATGCTTTTCACTTGTCCCCGCCTGTCTCACTGGATGCCTGCCTGCCTCCTTTCCATCCACATATGTCCTCCTGGGCATCTGCTCGATTTCCTGACCTCCGTCCTCCTGTGTTCATTGACTTCTCTCTGTACAGTGATCAGTCTCTTTGTCTTTCTCTCTCCCTCTCCCTCCTTATTTGTCTTTTGGGTGTGCTCCTCAGTTGAGGGGGGGAGAGATGGAAGGAAGTGAAGGCTGCTGCTACAGAACTGAAGCAGTTGGCTCTCCATAGAGGATTTAGGATGAGGCCCTGGTAGGAGAGATAAAAGTGGGGGTGATGAGTTATAGAAGGTGGGAGCTGGAGGGAGATGTTAGAACTGAGAAGATCTGAAATGCTCTTATTTGGGAAGGAGAGGGAGGTGATTGCTTCCAAACAGGATACTGATATCCTGTCATTAAACCCCCTGGGGTGGCTGGAGAGGAGGCTCACAGTGGGCTTGGAGCCCCCATTAATCTATTCCTGGCCTTTCTTTCTCTTTCCTTCTATACTCCTCTTTTCTCCAATTCTGTACCATATTCTGGTCACTGAGTATGTAGCAAGGACTGGGGATGGGAGGCCTATTGAGAGCCTACTGCAATAGTCCAGGCATCAGATATCAGGTCCAGGTGGAGCTGCCAGAGGGATGTCAAGGTCTTCAACTCTTCCAAATAGAGTAGACCAGAGACACTCCTTCTCTACCAGCAGGTTGGTCACAATGAATTTTGACATTTTGTTTGATCCTCTCACAGGATGAGCAAGTTCAC
Source organism: Lynx canadensis (assembly GCF_007474595.2). NCBI lineage: Eukaryota > Metazoa > Chordata > Mammalia > Carnivora > Felidae > Lynx > Lynx canadensis. The sequence goes on along the minus strand of NC_044310.1, from coordinate 33,353,991 downwards.
TACCTTTCAGGACAGTTGATTCTATCTGTGGACTGCCCTCTCTAATGTCAGCTGGTTGTATTACATTGGATCTTGTCTCCCTAGTGTGACTCCCAACTATACTTCTTAAGACCACCCCGGACAAGTCTTATCTGTCTTCCACATGAAAACCTTTCAGAGAGTTGGCCCTCAGCTTCCAGAATGCCCTTCACCTTTTATTACACATGGTAAACATACCCAATTGCTCCAACACTTCCTCATATGATATGGTTTCCAGACCCTTCTTTATAACCTATTTCAACATATCCACACTCCCTTTAAAATGTGGACCCACCATTGAAAAAGATGCCCTACATGAAGTCTGGCTACCCCAGACACATTCCATGACACCTTGTGTCATCTGTTAGCATCCTTTCTCAATTATGTCACCTCAATGATGACTTTTTAGAAAGTTTACTTACACTGATCCACTTTCGGCCCTCAGTTATTGCCCAGTGAACTGCTACTCCACCTAAACTGTTGTGGTTGGCTTTTTGAATCCAAGGAAGGGACAGAGGATTTTAGCTCTATGCCATAACATTTCTTTTCTTGACATTAGCTTCTTGTTCTACCATTTGAGACTTGAAATTCTACTTTCAACCACTGGATCAGATTGTCTTCCTCACCATCTACATGAGAGGCTGTGAAGGAAGAACCCATGAGACCGCCTGGTCCATGGGAAGGTGATCTTGAAATTTCTGGTGGTCACAAGTAAAAGATCTATATACAACTCATTCTTACCTCCTTTCCTTCCATTGTACTTTTCCTGAAGCTGCCTATCATGACTTGGGCACTTAGTCCCGTTGCTGTTGCCTCCTCAGAGACCTTGCAATATCACCTCTTTCTCTCTCTCCTTTGGCTTCCCCCCTCCCCTGTGTATATATCTTTAAAAAACAGCAACACAAATAAAACACTCTTTCCACCTTTTGTCCATCCCAATCTTAGATATCTCTTCATTACTCCACTTTACAGACCAGTTCACTCTTCAAAACCCACTGGTGTCTGATTTTTACTTTCATCACTTCATCAAAATTTCCCACTTTCAAGCCAAGAATAATTTCCACATTATTATATTTTTAAAGTTTTATTCCTCCTGCTCTCTCTGTAGTGTCTGGCACCATAGGCCCTTTTGGAGATGTTAGCTTCCTTGGTTGGTGGAACCAAGTTCCCTGCCTCCCTGATGCTCTTGCTCAAGCCCCAGCTCTTCTACTGCTGATCTCTCTTGTGTTCATGCCCCAGGCTGCAGATTTTGATTCTTTGCTCTTTCTCTAGACTGTCCTGGTTAGTTCTCATCCATTATGTGCCTTGATTACCTCCCCAATTTTTGTCTTCCACTTAGATATCCTTCCTGAGTTTGAAGGCTATCTGACTTATTCTTTGATAGTCAGATCCTCAAGGATGCCTCATGTTCCAAGCTCTATGTCTGTAACAGAGTTAATCATTACCTTCCAGTCATTTCCTGCCTCACGCCATCTCTCCCTCCTCCACCTCCACCCAGGTTTTGTCTTGTAATGGTTCCCAAACCTGAAACCTCAAGCTCATCTTTGTCCCCTCCCTCTTTCTCATCTTATGTACCCCTCAGTTACCAAGTTCTGTTGATTCAATTTCCCACACCTCTCTCTAATATCTCTTCTCTTCTTTATTGCCTATAATGTTATGCTGCTTCTGCCTTTTTCCCATACCCCTCAAATGGTCTTCCTCCAATGCCTTCTTCTAACTTCCACCCAAGTAGTGACATTTCTAAAACCTAAGCCTCAATGAATTACTTTTCTGCTTAAAACTTATCTCCAAATTGTCATGGCCTAAATGATCAACTCCATGCTCCTTATTAAAGTACACAATACCCTTTTCTTTTCCCTCTTGCCCTGTGAAGACCATCCTAGCCTCAGATTTTATGTCTTGTGCTCCATGGTTGTACAAAACTCTCCCTTAGTTATGGTCCTTTACACCTGCAACTCCATCTTCTTGCAAAACTCTTCCTTAGGATCTTTGCTTAGCTAATTTTTGCTCAGCTTTTAAGTTTCACATTATGTGTCCTCTTCTTGGAGAAGTCTAGCTCCCAAAGGCTACCTAGGTGCTTCTTTAAGGAAGCACAGCCTATCCAGGCTCCTGTGACACTCTGTACTTACTCCCATCAGCACTTATCATTTGACTGTCATTTATTGTTTACCTGTCTCCTTCCTGTGCATGCGTTTTGAGGGCAGAGATTTTTATTACTGTATCCCTGGTGCTTAGCACAGAGCTTTGACTGCTAGCCATATTTCCATCATAGTGCTAAGCACATTGGGATGTGGTTTGTGCCTCTACTCTTCTATCTCTCTAACCAGACTGTAAGCTCCTTGAGAATTAGGAATAGAACTTATTTGTCCTTGTCTCTTCAGCTCTTAGAATAGAGCCTGATAGGTAGTAGGTGCTCAATCAGTGTTTGTTGACCATTTGATGAATGATACCATGAGGAAGGGGATATGATGGGAACTAACATTACTGAGCTCCTGCTATGTGCTAATCACAGAGCTAAGCACTTCACACCTATTATGTATTACTTCTCATGACATCTCTTCTGGTAAATTTTATGTAGATTTTACAGAAAAGGAAATGGGGCTCAAGGAGATTAAATTACTTGAGCAGAAGCACAGTTGAAGCATCAAGAACTTGAAGTCTAGTCTTCTGATTCCAAATCCCATGCTCCACTAGAACACACCACCTCCTATGGCATCACAAACAAGGAATCAGCCCTAATTTTTAAGATATAAACTAAATTCATGCAGCCTTTAAGTGGGTCTCCCCTCCTGTCATAAATCTCAGCTGCAAAAAGGAAAGGACTCCAAGGGATATATTACCATTGGGAGGGTATTCCTACCAGGTTGGAGGGATTAAGAGATGCCAAAGCTGCCTTTAAGCAAAAAAAAGATAGCTATTATTCTACCTCTATTATAGTTTTAGGGTGAAGCAGGAAGACCCTTCCCTTCATTTGTGGGTAAGGCCAGGATGAAGCAGAGTGGTGAAAAACTTTGTCTAAAATAAAATTGGATGTGAGGAAGCTTCCAGAGGCCCAAAAGATTCAAGAAACACAGACCTGAGTAAAATTTTTCTAAACATTTTAATGTGTCTGGAGTCATATATCTTTCTCACGTTTCTGACTCACCTCCTCTATACTGTAATGATCAGAAGGTTAAAGCAACAAAGGAAAGGGTTCTGAGTGTTTGTTTTTCAAGGAGAGGGATGGGAGAGCTTCAGATCATTACCCCACTCTATAGCCAGGACTAGGGGAGAAGAGCCCCCAAGCAATGCATTATGTGATTGTAGCTCCTGAAAGACAAGAAAACAGGTGGCCTTGCTGGGGCTGATAGAATAAAATGAGACCCTGGTGGTCTTGAAAAAAGATTTGGGCCTGAGAAACAGAAAATTCCATGAAGGTTTCCCTCCCCTCCCTAAATCTGGCCTCACTCTGACTAGACCTCAGTCTTTGAACTTCTATTAGTCCCAAATAGTATCCAAATAAACACCAGCTGCTAGCAACTGAATGGTCATTGTACCTGAATGTGCATCCTACGCTGGGCCACTAGTCAGTTCATTTCTCTTTCTGCAGCTGAAGGAGAATGCAGAACTTTCCCTGGGACAACCACAGCTCTGTGTCTGAATTCATCCTTCTGGGCTTCTCCAGGGATTCCCAAATTAATACAATCCTCTTCAACATCTTCCTCTTTCTCTACCTCTCTACACTTGTGGGCAATGGACTCATTGTCACCTTGATTCACTTGGACTCCCGCCTCCACACACCCATGTACTTCTTCCTCAGTGTCCTCTCCGTTCTGGACATGAGCTATGTCACCACTACTGTGCCCCAGATGTTGGTGCATCTGATCTGCGAGAAGAAAACTATCTCCTATGTTGGGTGTGTGACCCAGATGTACATCTTTCTGGTGTTGGGCATCACTGAGGGCTGGCTGTTCTCTGTTATGGCCTATGATAGATATGTGGCCATCTGTTATCCACTCAGATACAAGGTTATCATGACCCCATGGCTGTGTGGGGCAATGGCCATCTTTTGTGGACTGTGGGGTATCAGCTGTTCCCTAGTCTACACTGTCTTCACAATGCGCCTGCCCTACTGTGGCCCCAATGAGATCAATCACTTCTTCTGTGAGGTCCCTGCTGTTCTGAAGCTGGCCTGTGCAGACACATCCCTAAACGACCAAGTAGATTTTATCCTGGGCTTCATCCTTCTCCTGGTACCCCTCTCCTTCATTCTGGCCTCTTATGTCCGCATCTTTGCCACAATCTTGAAGATCCGCTCAGCTCAGGGTCGACTCAAGGCCTTCTCCACCTGTGCCTCCCACATCACTGTGGTCACCATGTTTGTGGACCTGCCATGTTTATGTACATGAACCCCGGGGCCAATGCCTCCCCAGAGCGGGACAAGAAACTGGCTCTGTTCTACAATATTATCTCTGCCTTTCTCAATCCCATCATCTATAGCCTTAGAAACAAAGATGTGAAGAGGGCTTTCCTCAAGTTAACAGGTTCAAGCAAGGCCTCTGAGTGAGGTCATTGGAGCACAGAAGGCTACAACCAGACCTGAAACCACATGTTCCACCCTATTCCCTTCCATCACCCTATGGATAGGCATGAATCACTGACTGAGAGTTATGGGAGATAATATGTAAGGCTGGTGCCTGGGTGGGAGCTGTTGATGGTTCCAGCAGGTGAGCTATCCTCAAACATCAAGAGACCCAACTGTAGATAGGGTGCCAAGTCAGGACCTGTGTCTGATTTATGTGTTTCCCAGGGCTCAGCAAAGGGTCTGGCACAAAGTATCATTAACATTTGATGATTGAATGAATGAGTTCATGAAGATTGAGCCTATTAAATCAACTCAGGATGGCCAGGACACAAAGACTAACAGGACCCATATGAGTGACTTTATTTTATCTCAATCAGGAGTACGAACAGATCTAAAGAAACATAGTCTCAAGAGAAAGGAAAAGTGACCTTAGAAACAGGATTCAGGAATTGGTCATTGTCTATCCAGCACTTTCATGGGAGTGTGGGTCCCAGGGTACAGAGCGAGCCCCTGCTGTGGTGAAGAGATATCTTGAGGGTCTCTTGATATACAGATGAAACATCACCCAAACCATACCATACTGGGGCAGAGCTCATACTTCGCAGCAAACCATCACCTTGTAGGATTGTTGTGAGAAGTTAATGTAGGTAAAGTTCTCAAAACAGTGCTTGATGCATTGCATGCTTTACATAAACACTGCCGTTCTTCTTGTCATGCTCTACTTCTTTTTCCTAATACCACCATTACCAAGCAAACTATTGAGATCATTTCAGCTTCAAAAGAGGGGCCATTCTGCTCTCTGGAAAGGGATAGCTAACATTGTAAATGAAGAAGTTGGCATTTGTGTATACCTCATTCTAGTGTGGATTTAGTGAATTTGAGTCTGTCACCAAGAAACCTATGAACTCTGAACTGGCAAAACTGTAGAAAAATTATGACACCTTTTCAAGGTACCAAATGAAGAGGCCCTGATTACAAACAGCCAGAACTCCTCAGATACTTTCACTGATATTCTCACATGATAGAGCTTTTTAAATAAACATTTGTTCAAATCTAAACTGAGTAATAATGTGTTACTAGAGTACTTGATTCAAGAAGATACTGACAGGTATAGCAGGATATAGTGATCAGAGTAGGGCTGACTTCTCTTACCAGTGCCAGACCCCTTCACCCATACCTGTGGCCCCCTAGAGTCCCCAGCACCTTGGAAGAGGCACAGAAAAGTTGCTCCACAGAATCTCAGAAATTGTACTGATCACACAGTGCCTATCATACAAAAAAAAAGGCAGACAATACTTCAGTGCCAAGAAAGGTAAGCAACACTCCAGTGAAGCTGGAATCAGAGGGGTAAGCTCTCATGCAGAGCCCCTAACAACCTTCACAAAATCTCCTCCAAATTTTGCCTTCACTCTTTCTACCACCAGGGAACAAAAGGGGAAAAGAGGCAGGAGTTCCTGGCATTCATTTTATCCTTGTCATGATTCTGAATTCCCACAGTCCATTGAACTATCCCAGCCTTTTCTGTTTCAAATTTGACTTTGAATTTGAAATTCTAAATCGCCTAATGGATACAAGTGATAGGCATTCAATGAAATGATGCCATGGAAAAATATTGTCAGATTCTCACTTTAAACACAAAGGAAATTTAAAACTATTAGGCCTCCTTGTGATTAATATCAGGCCTCTTTAACCTCAGAGTTATTGAACCTTCATTAACTAATAGTCCTCAATAAAACAGTGAAGGCTCCAATGAAAGTGGTACAGATTCAATCCAAACAGATGTCACTGAAGGTGCTTTGAACTCAGCAAAGAAAGTAATAGTAATTGTGGTATTAATGGAAGTTATGGTGATTGTAACTTGAATTTGGAAGGAAAATATTTGGCCTTGCATTTCACAGTTGCTTATAGGACATTTGCTGAACCTGTTTTGGAAAGTAGTAAGGAAGGGGGCTTGAGGAGAGATGCTGGGCATTGGGGGAGAGCAGGCAGATACCACATAGAAGGATTAACAGGACACATCAAGCCCCCAAATCACAGGAGCAAAGGATGAATTGTAGAGATATGAAGGGCATTGGTCAGGCTTTCCGCCTAGATAATAACTGGTACAATGGGAAGAGACGGCTTGATAATGAGGTTCGATTAGGCCAGAGAACAGTGTTGTAGGATTAAGGATTAGAGAGAACTGGGTAGAGTTCCGGAAGAAAGGGGGATACAGGAAATTTAGAGCTCAGGGTGGGAAATATTCCAGGTGATTAGGCAAAAGCCCATCTGAGAGTGTTGCCTCTAGAGAAAATTCTAGGAAACTTAGCAGGAAAGGGAGTAAAAACCACAAAAACCACCCCATTGAGACTCAAGTTAACAGAGAAATTATTGAACAACAGTAATTTCTAACCCCACCCCTAAGTACGTATATGCCTCCTATGAACTGTGCTGGTTTGTAGCCCACAAATTACAGCAGGACAAGGGCCATGACTTCTTCCTGCAGTGCCACGGATTTGGGAATGACAGTTGGCAATCAGCTGGCTCCCATCAATAAACTGTAGGGAAGCAGAGACAGTGGTAAAGCTGGCTTAAAACCTTGCTAGCTTCCTTGATTTCTCTGTTTTACCAACACACCCAAGCCATTAAGTGTTCTTGCTTCTTTCCTTGTCACATCTTTTGGCATCTCCCCATTCACTGCCACCATCCACTATTATCACCTTCACAAGCCATGCCCAGTCTCCCTCACTAAGTGCTCTTCAACCCAAACCCTCATTATGTCTCACAAGCCATTCTTCTGAAAATACTGTGTCCCCACCTTTCCTCCACCCCATCCCTCAGCCTTGATGCTTAAAAATACAGGTTGTTCATCATTGTTAAGATAAAATCTACTATCACCCTGAATTTTGAATGGTCGCAATCTGTCCTAGTAGAGAAACTTAATGAAACCTTATCACACTTTAGCCACAAGACTCATCTCTCCATTACCCTGGCCCCTGACTATCTAGTTGTAGAAGAGCCACTAGGTGGACTTCCCACCTTCTAGAAGGAACTCCAACAGCCAGGAAGACTTCTCCCCCATTATTGAGGCAGCCTGCTTCCCCACAAGGCCAGAAGAACCTCTCATCAGTTAGCAAGTCCTCTCCACCAACCACATAGCTCCTTACTCTCCTTCCCCAGATGGTGGAAGGAATACCTTAATAATCCATGGGGCCCTTCACTTTCTACCTGAATCCCTCTGCCTGGAACCTTGTCATACCAGGTACTGGAGCCTATTGGTGTAGCTGTACCCACCCACCCAAATGCCCTGTTTCACCTCTGAGTAAATGCTTCAGGACCATACTAGCACCCAACTCCACACGTAAGTACTAGAAACGAAACCTCTATCACCTCAGAAGCCAAGAACTCTCTAGTCATTTATTATTCCCAGACTCTGTTCATCTCCCCACTTGCCCAAGTCCCTACTTCTCCCTTTCCCCAGTTCTCCCTCTCTTTGCCATCTTAGTCCCCATATTCAGCAACCACCCCTCCAAGGATCCTCAAACTGGAATTCTCCCTAGGGATCCACACCCTCTGTACCTCTCTAAAAGGGAGTTCTTTGTTCTCACTCTTGGCCTGTGAGTTCTCAGACATGCTCATCCTGATGACCTTTTATCCCATCTCCTTTCTGGTCACCTCAAGCCACACTCACACTGGAGCTCATCATCCCTAAACCTGCACTGCTCCCCAGTAAGAATCCAAGCATTCCCACTGCCACTGAGCAAAAAAGTAAACACTATCTACAGGGCTCATTAGGACTGTCCTCTGCCTACTTCTCAATGTCATCTCTGCCTCTTCTCACTTTATTGTGACTACATGGGCCTTCTTCCAGCTCTGCAGAAAATATAAAGTCTTTCCTGACCTGGGACTTTTGTACCTGGCATCCCTTTGCCTGAAATGCCTTTTTCTTGGCTCTTTGCACGGGTGACTCTTCTCATCCTCAGGTATCAGCTAAACCTTAATTCCTTCCCAAGTAAGGCCCTGGGAAGCAGGCTTTCCTCCTCCATTTTTCTCTATCACAGAATGCTACTTGTTTCCTGAGATAACTACACACCTTCATTTCTCAGTAACTGAGTTTAGTTTCCATTTTGAGCTATCATCTCAGTGGTGGGAGAAATAATACTAATCTTCTTGGGGTTTCCATCCCTCTCTCCCTGACTCCAAGTTCTGGAGAGCTTACAAAGTGGTGAGGTATGCAGTGTGGATAGGAGTGGGGTGAGGTATAGTCCTGGTCTTCTGTGTCTGCACCCATTGAGATAACCTCACTCTTGTGAAGTCCTTTGGTCCTTCAGAGTTACTGTGGCATCTTCTTGGGTTGTTCCAGAAGCATTGTAATTACATGACTGTAAATCTCTCCATATACCTGTCTTGGTTTCCCCAAGGCCTGACACTGCTGGACTATAATGGATGCTCACGAAATACTGGAACTGAATCAACTCATCTCTGAGGCCTCTGAGCCACCAATGAAACCTGAAAGGAAGTTGGATGTTCATGCTAACTCTGAGGCCCTTTGCTAGGATTCTTAGCTTCATATGTCATTTAGATTCCTTGAAAGAATGAGAGTCACTGCTATGTATGTCTAGTTTACAAATGGCAGCAACTTCTATTCTTCTAAAATTTTAGAGACACAGAGGTCTTAGAAACCATTACATATGGGGCACCTGGGTGGTTCAGTCAGTTGAGCGTCCGACTTCAGCTCAGGCCATGATCTCGTGGTTCATGGGTTCAAGCCCTGTGTCAGGCTCTGTGCTAACAGCTCAGAGTCTGAAGCCTGCTTGGGATTCTGTGTCTCCCTCTCTCCCTGCCCCTCCCCTGCTTGTGCTCTGTTTTTCTGTCCTTCTAAAAGAAAGAAGGAAGGAAGGAAGGAAGGAAGGAAGGAAGGAAGGAAGGAAGGAAGGAAGGAAGAAAGAAAGAAAGAGCAAGAAAGAAACCACTACATTTAACATGCTTATTTTATAGATGAGTAAGGTAAGATCCAGAGAAAGAAAGTGAATTGCCCAAAGTCATAAAACATGTTATAAGATTAGGACTAGAACCCAAGTCACTTAATGTCAGGTACTTTGTCCTTCGACAACACAATGAAGAGTATACCACATCAGACCCATGAACCACATTGATTCCATGCACCAAGTCAAGCCTGTGGGCAGCCTTGGTTCCATATACCATTAGCTTAATTTTCAATGTCGGCTACAGATATTCGTTGGTTACATGTACCACTTTGATTGTCTACATCATCTTGGCCTTCTACCGTGTCCATGTACCATGTCACCTACAATTACCATGTTTCATGTTGATTACATGTATTCTATTCATTCCAGTGCCATTGTGTTAGATAATGTTTATCACCCCCGTTATTGCCACTCTCACTATAGAAGAATTATATATCCATACCCATTGCCATATGACATGTTACTTTTCTGTAGGAAGAAGATACTTCCTGTCCTTTTCCTATTGGGCTTGACCATATCATTTGCTTTGGGCCAATAGGATATCAGCAAAGAGATCTGTGTCACTTCTGAGCAGAAACTTTAAGAGTTTTTATGTGCCTTTCTCTCTGTCATAAGAATGGGATATTCCAGATAGAGCCTCCTTTTTCAGATTGAATCCAAGAATCCAATGGCAGAAGGCCACAGTCCACATACAACTGACATGGAAGATGAGCAATAAATGAACTTCTGCTGTTGTAAAGCCACTAAGATTATGCAGCTGTTTGTCATTGCACCACAATGTAGCAAGTTCATCAAGATTGTCATGTTGGGTTCACATACCACATTTGTTCCACTGACCAAGTGCTATATTGGTTCCAATGCACAATGTTGTTTGCATACCTTATAAATGTTGTGCCTTTCTTTAGCATTGGACATTCTACCTCAGGCCTCTCCTGTCTCCCAATTCACCAGGGCACCCTACCCCACCCCATCACTTGAGAAAAGCCCCCTTGATGTCTTTGTTCCTCAGACTGTAGACCACAGGGTTGAGAAAGGCAGGGAAGACATTATAAAAGAGTGAGATCTGCTTGTCTTGCTCAAGGGAATAGCTGGAGTTGGGCCTCATATAGATGTATGTGGCTGGGGCATAGAAGAGTGTGACCACGGTCACATGGGAAGCACAGGTGGAGAAAGCCTTGCAGCGGCCCTGTGTAGACTTGATCTTGATAATGGTCTGGCCAATACGGATGTAGGAGGCCAGAATGAGGGAGAGTGGGGCAACAACCATGAAGACACTGATGACCAGGTCTACCATCTCAATAAGGTGAGTATCCATGCAAGCCAGGCTTCGTACTGAGGGGCCTTCACAGAAGTAGTGGTTGACCACGTTGGGCCCACAGTATGGCAGCCTCATGGTGAGGAAAGTATGGATCAGAGAGAAGAAGAAACCACAGGCCCAGTCCCAGCTGCCAGTCGTATGCACAGGCCCCAGCTGAGGATGACAGTATAATGCAGTGGGTGGCAGATGGCCACATATCGGTCATAAGCCATGACTACGAAGAAAATACACTCAGTTAGGCCCAAGGCACCAAACACATACATCTGCAGCCAACAGCTGGCAAAGGAGATGGTCTGAGAGCGAGCGAGGAGATGCACCAACATCTGGGGCATGTAGTGGTGACACAGCCCATATCTAGCAGGGGAGAGGATGCAGAGGAAGAAGTACATGGGTGTGTGAAGCGTATGTCCAGGCAGATCAGGGCGACGATGAGTCCATTGCCCAGGACTGAGCTCAGGTAAAGGAGAAGGAAGGAAATGAAGAGGATCCTGTTGAACGTGGGATCACCAGAGAAGCCAAGCAGGATAAATTCAGAAACCCAGCTTTGGTTCTGTCCTGGAGGTGTCCACATGGTGGGGCCTATAAGAGAATCCCACTCATTTAAATGTCCACCCAAACTGTGGTAGTCTAGGCAAGAATGTCAGCTCTGGAGGCAGGGATTTTAATTCTGGCCCATTACTCAGCCACGGTCTTGAAACAGGTATTTAAACATCTTTGAGCTTCAATCTCCTCAACTGTATAATGTAGCTAATAATACTCAACTCTTGGTTCTTATGAGGAGTCGAGGCAATATACATGAAGCATCTGACAGAACGCCTTAACAAAATAAAAATGGTAAAGTGCTCATATGCATCTCCCCTGTCTTACTCCCCATACCTTCGGCAGAAAGACTGGTTATCCATGTCTAGCAGCAATCAATTACGCCATGTCGCCCCAGCTCCCAACCTTTAGAAGTGAGTTCTTTCCGCCTTAGAGACCATTTGTCTAGAAAGCTGCTACAAGCCTCTCCTCACTCTGCAAACTTCTTTTGCCAGCTGCAATGTGAGCTTTGTCAATAAGGGCGCCAGAGGGGCACTGTGATGTGCTAACCCTAGGAAAGTACTTTGGTTGGGGCTTCAGTCACTCAGCTTGAGAGCCAGTGGGCTGGTGCGTGGAAGGCCAGTAGTACGCACTTCAAATGACCTCAACGCACCAGCTACAGTCGTACATTCAGCCCACACTCTTTCCCACCCAGTTGTCATTCTGTTGCAAACTCTGGCCCTCTGCCCACCAGCAGCTGAGTGTATTCCTATGGTAGCCACACTATCTTTGAAAAAGTCTGAATTAAACTTTCTTTTTTTTTTTAACTTTTTTTTTTACACTTTATTATTTTGAGAGAGAGAGAGAGAGAGAGCGCGCAGAGAAAGGGCAGAGAGAGAGGGAGAGGGAGAATCCCAAGCAGCCTCCGCGCTTTGAGTGCATAGCTTGATGCGGGGCTAGCTCCCACTAGCCGTGAGCCGATACCAAGAGCCAGATGCTGCGGCGCCTGGGTGGCTCAGTCCGTTAAGCATCTGACTTCAGCTCAGGTCATGATCTCCAGGTTCAGGTTCGTGGGTTCCAGCCCCGCGTCAGGCTCTGTGCTGACAGCTTGAAGCCTGGAACCTGCTTCGGATTCTGTGTCTTCCTCTCTCTCTGCCCCCTCCCCCACTCACACTCTGTCTCTGTCTCTCAAAAAATAAATAATACTAAAAATTTAAAAAAAAAAAAAGAGCAGATGCTCAACCGACTGAGCCACCCAGGTGCCCTTTTTTTTTTTTTTTTTTTTTGACCCGGGTGGGGGTGCCAGGAGAAGGGGGAGGGAGAGAGAGATGTCCTAAATCCTTAGTCACTTCAATGTCTCAATGTGTACTCTCCTTGAGCCATGAGGTAGTACTGCTTTTTTTTTTTTTTCACTTAATACTTCTGGATGTCTTTCATCCTTTTAGTAGTTACTCACCTTTTACCTAGTTAGTAATTCTTTGTATACATTTTCCCTGTTCACATTACTGGGTGCTGTCTCCTGATGACATCCTGACTGGTATAGATGCTAAATCTATGGCAAGTGAGTCTGATAAGAAATAGAATGTTGCAGAGTTAAAAGCTATCTATCCATAAAGAATTTATTAACTACAGAAGTAAAAAGTAGTAGCTATCAGTGGAGAAACTGGACAATATCTTAACCGAATGATTAATTACAATTAACATCACCAATAAGGAACAGGTAGAGAGGCTCCTGGTGGCTCAGTCAGTTAAGTGTCTAACTTCGGCTCAGGTCATGATCTCCAGGTTCATGGGTTCAAGCCCTGTGTCGGGCTCTGGGCTGATAGCTCAGAGCCTGGAGCCTGCTCCAGATTTTGTGTCTCCCTCTGTCTGCCCCTCCCCTGCTCGCACTCTGTCTCTCTCTGTCTCTCAAAAACTGAATACACATTTAAAAAAAATTTTTTTTTAAAGGAACAGGTAGACACATGTGTCTCCATATTTGAAATCCTAACAATATAGCATCTATATATTATTTCAGCCCAAAATGCAAAACCTGAATCTAATCATAAGGAAACATCCAAGAAACTTAAATTGAGGGATATTATGTAAAATAACTAGCTTTTTAATCTTCAAAAATATCTACATCATGAAAGACAAAGAAAGGCTGAGAATCTATAATAGAAGGAAGGATCCTGAAAAAAAAAGCATAACAATTAATGCAAGAAGTAATCCTGGAAGGGAGGAATGTCATAAATAACATTATTGTGACAATTGATAAAATTGGATTAGATCAATGCGTCATGTTAAATTCTCTGAATTTGACAGCTACTGTATAAGAGAGTATTCTTTTATTCTCGGGAACTATTCACTGAAGTATTAAGGGCTAAAGGAACATGATATTTGCAAATTATTCTCAAATAGCTCTCGAGATTATAATAACAGCAATATGACACATTGTTAAAATTAATAAATCTGGATATGGGCCATACAGGATTTCTTTATAGTATCCTTTCAGTTTTTCTGTAAGTTTAAAGTTAGTTCAAAAAAATTTTCAAAATAAAAAATTGGGGGCACCTGGGTAGCTTGGTTGGTTGAGCATCTGACTCTTGTTTTCAGCTCAGGTCATGATCCCAGTGTCGTGAGAACAAACCCTGTGTCATACTCCATGCCAAGTGTGGAGTCTGCTTAAGATTCTCTCTCTCTCTCTCTCCATCTCTCTCTCTCTCTCTCTCTCTCTCTCTCAGAAATAATAAATACATAATACATGAATATTTTTAAAAGAAAAAAGTTAAAAAATTTTAAATGTGAAATAACTTTTCAGACAAACAAACATAAGATTCTTCAGGTAGAAAGACAGTGACAGAAACATGAAGATGCAAAAAAGAATGACAAGTCCTCAAGGAATGGGTAAGTATAATTAATAACGAATGTAAAACAATAATAAAGTCTGGTGGAATTTATTTTGTTAATATTTATTTATTTATTTATTTGAGAGAGAAAGAGAAAGAGGAGAGCACATGTGGGGGAGGGGAGAGAGAGAAGGGGAGAGAGAATCCCAAGCAGGCTCTGAGCTGTCGTGAGCATGGAGCTGGACTAGGGGCCCAATCCCACCACCCGGGCACCCCTGTCACGATCTTTGTCTTTAATTCCTTTTAAATTTCACAATGGGGCGCCCGGGTGGTTTAGTGTGTTGAGCATCCAACTCTTGATTTCTGCTCAGGTCATAATCCCAGGATCGTGGGATTGAGCCCCGGCTCCAGCTTTGTGCTGAGTGGAGCTTGCTGAAGATTTGCGCGCTCTCTCTCTCTCTCTCTCTCTCTCTCTCTGTCTCTCTGCCCCCTCCCCCACTCACACACACACTCTGTCTCTCAAGTTAATTAATTAATAAAATAAAATGATTGTCTTAAAAGAAGATCATGACAACAATAACATAAGAAATGGAGAGGGGCGCCTGGGTGGCGCAGTCGGTTAAGCGTCCGACATCAGCCAGGTCACGATCTCGCGGTCCGTGAGTTCGAGCCCCGCGTCAGGCTCTGGCTGATGGCTCGGAGCCTGGAGCCTGTTTCCGATTCTGTGTCTCCCTCTCTCTCTGCCCCCTCCCCCCGTTCATGCTCTGTCTCTCTCTGTCCCAAAAATAAATAAAAAACGTTGAAAAAAAAAAAATTAAAAAAAAAAAAAAAAAAGAAATGGAGTAAGTAAAGAAATGGGTAAAGAAAGTCAGAGTTCTAAATATTTAACATAATTGGAAAATTGGTAAGAACTAATCATTTGTGTTAGACTTTGATAAGTCAAGATTCATGTTGTGGTATCTATGGAAATCATTAAAAGAATAAATCATGCATTACTAACAACCTAAGTAGTAGAAAATGGACTAATAATTGTTTACTAATCCAAATAATGCTTTTTTGAGAGAGGGAAAAATCAAACAGAAAACAGGTGGGCCAAATACAAAATAAATGGAGGGGCACCTGGCTGCTCAGGTGGTGGAGAAAGTCTTGATCTTGGGGCTGTGGGTTCAAGTTCCATATTGGGTGTGAAGATTACTTAAAAATAGAATCTTTTTTTTTTTTAAAAGGTAAGAAGTGGAAAGAGGGTAAATATGAACTTAAATATTTCGGTAGTTACGTTAAATGCAAAAGGACTACATATTTTAATAAAAGTCATGTTTCAAACTGAGTTTAAAAAAAAAACCCTACGTGTTGCTTACAAGAAATGTACCTTAATCATTTTACAATATTTCAATGATCAAATCAATGAATTGTACACCTTAAACTTACACAATGTTATGTCAATTATATGTCAATAGGCTGGGATGGAGGAGAGAAACACATCTTAATATAAGGACACAGATGCACTAGGAAGAAAGAATGAAAAAAAATATATACCATGCAAATACTAACCAAAAGAAACGTGTAGCTTCGTGAAACATTATCAAAATTGACCATATGCTGCACCATAAATGTAAGCTCCAAAAATCCAAAGGATGGAAGTCATTTCGAGTATATTCTCTGATTACCATAAAATTGGCCAGAAATCAATTTCAAAATAAATATAATAGGAAGCACTGTCTTTCCCCTCCTGAAAATCCTTTAGGGTTCCCCATGCCCCATCACTTTAGACAGAATGCACAGTGCCCTTCCTGAACATCTGCCCCCTTGCAGACTTCTTTAGCCTCAGCACCCAACCCTCTCCCCATGCCATCGCCTTCCATACTAGCATAGGCTCCATACAGGTATGCCCAATTTCCTGTATGTGTCTACCTCCGTCACACTTTCATGCCTTCCTCCAAGGTCTTCAGCATGGAGGAGCACCCCAGCTGCATCCTGCTGCCCAGACACTCTCTGTAGCATATCCAACGTCTATTCCTGCATTAGGACTCAGCTCAGCTCAGAAAGCTTCCCTGACCCGCACCACCATCTCCCACTCCAAAACCTCGATTAGATGCTGCCTCTATTTCTCCCAGGCCCCTATGCTTACCAACGAGTTATCACCCTAGCAATTCTAGGGGGTTCTGATACGCAGTTTGAAGAAATCTTTCTCCCTCTCCTGTTAATTCCCACTAACTGAATTGGAATATCTGTAATAAGTGTGGATATGTGGGAGAATTTGTAAGGTCCCTTTCAATACAATAATATATAATATTTAATTAATAATTTCTGTGTGCTAGGAATTGTTACACTAACTTGTCCTCACAACAAATCACTGAGGTAAGTACAATGACCTCTATTTTACAGAGGAAAAAATAAAGGCACAGAGAGAGTAAATGATTCATCCAGATAACTTGGTTTGTGCAGTGGACCTGGGGTTTGAATGGAGGTGATGTGGCTTCAGAGCCAACTCTTAATTATTAACTTCACCACTTCCAGCAAACAGGCCCTAAGTGGGAAGGGTGAAGAACAAACTTTCCCATCTACACATCGATTTGATCTTGAGGTTTGGCATGAGCCACTATGGAATCGTGGCTGATGAGTACAGCCAGCCACCAGACAGGACCAGATCAAAATCTTCCGAGGGCAAAGGGCTAAAGTTGCAGCCCATGAACTCTTTCCTCATGATAAACCTCCCTCCATCTATGCCATCATGTGGGTATGAGGAGCCATAGGACTGAGTGGGAAGCAGAGGGAATCAATGGGAGGAGGATTTTGGAAAGTATTACCACTCTAGAATTTAGTAAATCTTTGTAGAGAGAAGAAACACTTGGTTTCCATGGGATGGGGGCATCATTTAGTTAAAGTCTTCTAAAAGTCTGTCAGCCCAGCAGACTCTGTCTTAATAGGCAATACCCAAGCCTGGGAGAGCATGGGGTGGGTCCTGGTAATCATGGAAAGCCCTGCCATTCTTGAAGGCTTCTCCCAAGACAACCATCATTGTCCTTTCACAGTTGTGTCTCTCAGCCAGACTTGAAGATCTTTGAGCTCAGGAAATTGTATTCTTCATTGCACTGTTTCTAGCCCCTAGAACATGGCCTGACACAGGAGAACAATGAACAAATATGTATTAAATGAGTAAGTGGAAAGAAAGAAGGGGGTGTAGGAAGAAGGAAGGAATGGAAGAGAAACGAGGTATGAAGTGGTGAGGAAACAACACCAGAAAATGAGGAAATGGTTCTGGGGGTATGTTGGGGGCAGGTACAGAGAGGACCTAGGGGCTAGGTGACCTGGCTACTTCTGACCTCCAGCCCCTACAGATGCCCACATCCTGCCCACAGCCCCAAGCCCAGCGACCATCTCACCCCTCTGGTATCCCCTGAGACAAGTCACAAAGAGGCTGTCCACTTGATCTTGAGGAAAAGAGACTGAACAGGAAGCCCCCTGGGCAGTTGAGTCCAGTGTACCAGGATTCCAGGCAACCCAGTCTCCAGAAAGGCGCTAGGTTTCTGAGAGGCTGGAAGCTGAACCCCCTGCCTTCTCTCCATTGTGCAGCTCACTGCACCGGGCCAGGGCTGAAGGCCTTGCCTGTCTCGTCTTGGAGCACAGACAAAAGGAGCCTTGGCCATCCCAGTCTCCATCAGTGGACCAAGCTGCTGAAGCTTTATAGGTCTGCCTCCTCACCAGGCTTTCCCTAGGAGAAGCGGAGAAGGACCATCCCTCTGCCTCCTGCCTCCACCCTGTCCCTGCTGAGGATGCCAAGATGGTATTCCCTGAATGTTGTTAACAAGAACCCTACAAGGAAGAGGCCTTTGGGAACAGAGCAGCAGCAAACAACACCCAGGTTGGGGAAAGGTAGTGATCTGCCTATTTCTTTTTCTAGCCTTCTGGAGGATATGAACAGCCCAGGGGAGAAGGGATTGCACCCAGTCACCTTGAAGAAATGCCAAGAACTGAAGGCCTCACTCTGATTCCCCTCTTATTTCCAAATCCCTGTTCCCCCAACTTGTCGATTAGACCATGTTTCAGTCATATCTCTGTTGCTTACTGAGCCGCTTTGGGCAAATCACAATCCTCCCCCACCCCCCACCAGTCCAACGCCTTGGACAAGTTACTCAGCCTCTCTGATGATAATTAAGAGTTGACCATGAAGCCCCTACCCTATATCAGGTCTTGCACAGAAGAAGCACTTAATAAAGGTCAATCCCATCCCTATGTCTACTTCCTAACCTCCCCCTTCCTCTAGTCACACCTGGCAGGGAGGTGACACATTCCCTCCTGCGTGGCATCTCTGGAGCTTGCTCTACTGTATGTCCCTGAACTGAGCCTTCCTTGGGGTTAGGAGCACCAGGGTGCTTCAAGTTTTCTTGGGAGGGGCAGGGTGGGGGGGAGCTATGATCCCAAGTCTCCCCCCAACCATCAGCTCTTCCTCAGACTCAGCTACACTCTCAGATACTGGCAAACACTATCTGGAAAGTAAGTGGAGCAGCTCCATAATACATATAAAGAAGTTGAAGTCCAGCAGAGTAAGGAACCTTGCCCAAAAGCTCACATCCTCTAAGTGCAGAACCAGAACTCACAGCAGGATCTATTATGTTCTAGTGCCTATCCTCTTAAACTTGCTATTATTCTGCCTCAGCCTTTTCCTCTGTAAAATCATAATATTTCTTACTATCCCCAACCTTCTGTGATGGCTGGGAGAATTAAATGAGATAATGTGTTGAAAACCTAGGCACAAGTCCTGGCCATGCCTCCATGACTATGAGTTCTCGAACCTGCCTCCTGTCGAGGCCTCCTATTCCCCAGCTATTCGGAATGGGGCAGTTGAGCTTGGAGACCCCCTCCTGTCAGTCCCGGGCTACAGAACCAACTTGAATTTTCAGAAGTGCCATAAGCTGGTTGTTAAACAAGATCATTATTAAGTCAATCTATGTAACAACAATTAAGTAAATTACACTAAAACAAAGGGCAACAGACCTTGAGGTTATAATGCTAACTGAAATAAATCAAAGACAAATACTGTATGCTCTTCCTCATTTGTGGAATCTAAAAACACTGAACTCAGGGGCGCCTGGGTGGCTCAGTTGGTTGAGCGTCCGACTTCAGCTCAGGTCATGATCTCATGATTAGTGAGCTCAAGCCCTGCGTCCGGCTCTGTGCTAATAGCTCAGAGCCAGGAGCCTGCTTCAGATTCTGTCTCCCTCTCTCTCTGCCCCTCCCCCGCTCGTGCTCTGTCTCTCTCTCTCTCTCTCTCCTCTCTCTCTCTCTCTCAAAGTAAATAAACATTAAAAAAAAAATTAAAACACTGACTCAGAACCAAGAATGGTTGCTAGGGCCTGAAGGTTGGGGGGAATGGAGAAATGCTGATCAAGGGTATAAATTTCCAGTTATAAGATGCGTAAGTTCCAGGGATCTAAAGCATAGCCTGTGACTATAGTTAGCCCTACTATATCATATGCTTGAAAGCTGCTATGAGGGTAGATCTGTAATGTTCTCACAGCAACCACAAAATGGTAATTAGGGGAGGATTTGTTAACTAACTTAATTGCAATATACCATTTCACAATATATACCTGTATCAAATCATCACATCTATATACCTTAAACTTACATAATGTTATATGTCAATTATATCTCAATAATTTTGGGGGGGGTGGATCAACTTACAAAATGAAAAAAAAAGGGATGGGGTTGTCTGGGTGGCTCAGCTGATTGAGCATCCGACTTCTGGTTTTGGCTCAGGGTCGTGATCTCACAGTTTGTGAGTTTGAGCCCTGTGTCAGGCTCAGAGGACTGCCCTGGGAGTCTTCCCCTGTACCCAACCACATCCCCCCACTTCCTCCATCCCAGCCCGATGGCTGAAAGATTCAGGGGAATCGAGAGTTTGGGCCCAGAACTCAGGACAATAAAAATGTACCTCGTCAATTCTCTTCCTCAGAACCATGACACAAAAGGTACGTGCCCCTTGCCCTGAGCCAAGGCCCTGACTCTCCTTGTCCTTGTCATGTACCCTCACTTCAGCTGTGAATAGGTATCCATGTGAGGGCCTATCTCCCCATTGGATGGATGGGGAAACTGAGGCCCAGGGAGGTGTAGTAACTTGCCCAAGGTCAGAAGCAATCTAGGATTATAGACAGGATGAAACTCAGGCCACCCTGATATTTCAAATGAAGAATTAAAGACTGCCAAGCATGGTCCTACCCTCCATGTCCCAGAAAATGAAATGTGGCCCAGAAACGCTGAGGGATTTGGCCAAGACCAAGCAGTTAGACAATGGGGCAGCCGCATGGAAACCCTCCTGGGCTGGGTCTGTGTCCATAGTATCACATGCTTCAGCACTCCAGTCCAAATTAAGGTCTATACCTGACCTCTAACTGAAATCCTGTCTACTGCCCTGAGAGCTGATTGTGGCCACCAGTGGGGGTGGGACCAACTGGGGGTTGACACGAGAGGGAAGGCTGTAGTCTGGATGCTTGATTCTGGACCCAGGGCCCACAGGCCTCAAGGAGCAGGGGGTGGGCTCTGGAGAAGGGCAAGGCAGGGCATGCAGTGCTAACCCATGGGCTGTCTAATTGGCTCCAGGTGGAGAAGACCTCTGGGAGGGGCCCTGTGGGAATTGGCTCTCATTGCTAAGACAGGTGCTCCAGAAAAGTTTTCTGGTTTGTGTCTAGGGAAGGAACTGAAGGGATAGCAGGAGGTGTGATGATTCTAATGATCAAGATTATCTTAATGGTGCTTTGGGACAGGCTCACAGCACTTTACAGTTTACTGAGCACTTTCACATGTATTTTTTTCACCAGGTCTCCTAGCAATCCTGTGAGGGAGGAGTTATGGTCCCCTTTTTACAGATGATGACAACAATGGTGATAGACACTTGCTGAGCACTTGTCATGGGCCAGGTCCTGAGGGAGTCTTTGATAGTGTTTTGGTCACTTCACTGCTGAGTCAGATTTGGCCTTCAAGGTCAGCATGTCCAGCTCCCACTCCTCTTTTACAGCCAGGAAAATTAAGCCCAGAAAGGAAATTCAGAGGCCTATATGACTAAGCGGAGGAGACTAGAACCCAGACGTCCTGCCTCTGGCCATGGGCCCATTCCATTGTTCTTTGGGTAGTTGAAGAATGAGCTGTCCATCTGATCAGCAATAATGAGTCACCACAGGGACCCAACCATGCATCCCTTCAGCATCTTGAATCCTGGGGTGTTTGTATCCCCCAAGGCTATAAATCTTGTGTGAGCCAATGAAAGGATACACAGACACACAGACAAGCAAAAGGGATAGCAATAACAGTAATAACAAACATAATAATGATGATGGTAATGATAGTATAACAGCAAAGCCTTGTTAGGTGGTTGTTTCCTGTGTGCCTGGTATTCTTCTAAATGCTTTCCTTATAATACACTCTTAATAGTCAAAACATCCCTGTGAAATAGATAGTGTTATCGTCATGATTTTGCAGATGAGGAAACTGAGTCACAGAGATTTAGTAATATGAGAAATGTCCTACAGCCACGAACTGAAAGTCTAGGTGTTAACAAGTGGTAGGATGTTAATAGTTTAACAACCAACTCTTTAGCGAGAAGGGAGGAAAAAGATACTTCAAGCCTGATTTGCAGCCAGACTGGCCTTGGTGAGTCAAAGTCCAAGTTGCTAAGCCCAGGCATATCCTCCATCCCTGCCACCATGGCCATTTTGTTCATGAGCCCATTGGGCAATGCTAGTGGTGGTTGGGGAAAGAGGCTGACAGGTATCCACATTCCATCCACTGTACTATTGAAATCCACTTCTGCTGAAGGCACCCTTTGGTGAGCATTCACACAGGACACAAATATCATCATATTCTGTGTTACTTGAAAGAGGACTATCTTTAAAACTTCCCCAACTGTCTTCCAAGTCCCTGGCCACCTAGCCAACCCACTGGTTACAGTCCATTAATTAATAAGATTCTTACCTCTGGCTGTTTTCCCTTCCAGATGAAACGAACAATGAAGTGCCTTGTTGATGTTCTGCCCCTAGGAGTATTTCTTTCCACCACAGGCCTTCAGGGATGCCCAGAAAAGAGCTAGAGTAGTACAGCTGTCCACTTTCAGGTGGTGTCTGTGTACATGCAGACCCATCTGTAAACTGGGCTTGGCTGTTCTCTTCCTTATCAATTAATCACAGGGAACCTCCGTGAGACCATAGGCATTTGGGCCACTTCCTAGTGCAAACTGCTTGCACCTTCAGGGGCTGCTAGAGTCCAACTGCATACATTTCACTTCTGTTTGGTGATGTATTGTTACTGTACATGACAACTTTTAACTGGTAAGTCAGACAACATCAAGTTTATAATGGGAATTTAGGCCACATGGTGATTTGGTGACTCATGATCAAGTGTTCAGTTTCTACTAGGGCCCAACAGCAAGTCAAAAGCTGCGTCTCAAAAGGAGAGTAGTTATCTTCAGAGGATAGCAAGGCTTTGCTCCAAAATCCTACGGGTCTGTGTTGTGATTCACCTTTCATGGCCTAAGGCTCCAAACAACATCTCTATCTGCTACTGACCCTTCGGGCACCATTAGATCTGCTGAACCATATGGTTCAAATGGCAGAGCAGCTTGCATGGCAGCCTGGACCTGCTGCAGAACCTCATCTTGTCCTGGGCTTCACTCAAAACTATAGGCTTTTTAATCCCCGTCACCTACTTAACCCATTCTCAGATTATCTTCTATGCCCTTACCACTGTTCCCCCAAGACAGTCATCGAGTCAGGCAGTTCAGACAAAACTTCAAGGACAGAATCTCTGTCACTCTGTTTCAAAGAGTGGAAAGAGGGAGACTTACCCAATTCATTTTATGAAGCGAATTTACTCTTGACAGCAAAACTAAATGCCGGCAACGCAAGAAGAGAAAATCATTGACTAACCCCACAAATGAACATAAGCACAAAAATCATAAATATAGAAGTCTGAAGTCCCTCTTCCTTCATTCTAAAAACAACAAAACTGTGAAAATGAATTCCTTTCATGACTTATTTAGAGGCAAAACCTGGGAAGAGACTGATCTGACCTAGCCTGAGTGATCATAGGGTGATTATAGGGTGCTGCCCCCACCCACCTGTGTTCTGTAAGTTATTATTTAGAGGAGCCTGAGAGACACGACAACTCAAAGTGTGTGATATCTTGAATGATCTTGGGAAAGAAAAGGGTCATTGGAGGGGGAAAGAACCCTAAGGAAATCTAAATAAAGTATGGACTTCAGTTAATAGTAATGTATTGGTGCTGGTTCGTAATTGCAACAACGTACCATAACTACTGAAAGATGCTGGCGACCAGGGGAACAGGGTGTGGGGTATGTGAGAACTCTATACTATCTTGCGAATCAGATTTGTTCAAACAAAACAAAAACATAAACAAACCAAAAAACCTCTTCTGACTCTTCATCCTGTCATCCTGCACGTACCTACTCATTTTCTGCTATCCTTTACTCTCCTGTCCAAATTTCCTCCAAAAAAAAAAAAAAAGCTGATATACTCACTGTCCCAAATTCCTCCTCTCCTTCTCTTTTGAATCCACTGTAATCAGGCTCCTGTTGTTAAACCAACGATCAGTTCTCAATCATCACTCTAGTGGAAAGCATTTATACAACCGATCACTCCTTCCTTGAACACTTTCTTCACATGGATTCCAGTACACCTCACTTCCTGTGTTTTCCCTCCTACCTCTATGGTTCCCCTGCTCAATATCCTTTATAGTTCCCCTCATCTCTCTACCTCTTAAAGGTGGTGTGCACCTAGGCTCAGTCATAGAACCTGTTCTCCTCTCTCTCTCTGCTGAACGCCTTTTGTGTCTTCAAACATGTGCTACCCTTCAGGAAAGAATGACTCCAAGGGCAGAGGCTGAGGCTGTAGCAGAAGCAGAGGGCAGGGCTGCAGGCCCAAAGCATGGAGTGGTGAGGTAGCAGGGCAGAGCATCCAGCCACAGAACGGTGTTCTCCAGCCTTGAAACCTAATGGAATTTGCCCTGCTGGATTTCAAACTTGCTTGGATCCTGTGACATCTCTATTTCTTCCACATTCTCCTTTTTTCAATGGCATGTTTACTCAAAGTCTGTTCACCTTTGCATTTTGAAACATATGACTTGTCAGGTTCTGATGACCACAGATGGAAAGGCATTTTGTCCTAGGATGAATCAACCCAGAGTCTTCCCCGTACCTGATTTAGAATGATTTAGATCATCAGGTTTGGGACTTTGAGCTGACAATATTTAGATGAGATCTTGGAGTAAGATGATACTGTAATGGATTGAGACTGAGGGATTTGGGGCTAAATATGTTTGGCACGTGAGACAGACACGAATTTAGAGGGGCCAAAAGGTGAACTGTGATGAGCTGAATAGTGGTCCCAAAAAAGATATGTTCAAGCTTTAACCTCTGGAACATGTGAATGTGACCTTATTTGGGAAAATGGTCTGTTCAGACACAATTAAATGAAGATCTTGAGACAAGATCATCCTGGTTTAAGGTGGGACCTAAATCCAATGATGTCCTTATAAGAGAAGGCAGAAAGAGATTGAGACACTCAGACACAGAAGAGGAAGACCACGTGAAGGCAGAGATTAGAGTTAGGCAGCCCCAAACATAAGAACACCTGGGGTCACCAAAAGCTGGGAGAGGCAAGAAAGGATCCGTCCCTGGACCTTTGCAAGGAGCATGGCCCCACAACAATGTGACTGAGGACTTGTAGTCTCTACAACTGTGAGAGAGTAAGTTTCTCTTGTGCTAATCTGTGATGGCAGCCCCAGGAAACGAACAGAATAACAGAAATGATTGAAAACAAATGCTCAAATACTTGTAAACAATGTTCATAGCAGCACTGTTCACAATAGCCAAATGGTGGAAACAACCTAAATGTACAACAATGAATGGATCAATAAAATATGGTTTATACATACAATATTGTTCAGCTATAAAAAGTAATGAAGTACTAATACGCTCTACATGTGGGTGAACTTCCAAAACATTATGTTAAGTGAAAGAAGACAAATACAAATAGTTACATACAGTATTATCCATTTATATGAAATATCCAGAATAGATAAAGCTTACACAAAGAAAGAAAATTGCTGGTGGTCAGAAAATGCAGGGAGGGAGGAATGAGGAGTGGCTACTTAATGGGTACAAGGTTTCCTTTGGGGTGAATGAAAATGTTTGGAACTTGATAAATGTGGCAGTTACACAATACTGTGATGTGCTATAAATACATAGCAAATGTGCCATTGAATTGTACACTTTAAAATAGTTAATTTTATGTTATATGAACATCTCAGTAAGAAAAAAGTTCTTTAAAAAAGTACAAAAATCAGGGCACCTGGGTGGCTCAGTCAGTTGAGCGTCTGACTTCAGCTCAGGTCATGATCTCACAGCTCGTGAGTTTAAGCCCCACATCGGGCTCTGTGCTGACAGCTCAGAGCCTGGAGCCTGCTTCAGATTCTGTGTCTTCCTCTCTCTCTCCCTCTAACCTACTCGCATTCTGTCTCTCTCAAAAATAAATAAACATTAAAAAAAATCTTTTTAAGTACAAAATCATACTCCAAGAACTTCAAAACATTGTTGAAATAATTAAAGACTATGTAAATAAGTGGGAAAACACCCTACATCTAAAGACCAGAAGATAATTTGTTAAAATGGTAATACTTCTTGAAGTGATCTACGGATTCAATGCAATCCCTACCAGAATCCCAGCTGACTTCTTTGTAGTAATTGACAAGCTGATTCTAAAATTCATATGGAAATTCAAGGGACTTGGAAAAGCAAAAAAATTTTTAAAAGAAAAACAAGGTAGGGGGCACCAGCGTGGCTCAGTTGGTTAAGTGTCCAACTCTTTGATTTCAGCTCTGGTCATTATCTCATTGTTCCTGGGTTTGAGCACCACATTGGGCTCTGTGCTGGCAGCGTGGATCCTGCTTGGGATTCTCTCTCTTTCTCCCTACCTCTCCCTCTCTCTGCCCCTTCCCTGCCCGCATGTGCATGCTCTTCTCTCTCTCAAAATAATAAATGAACTTAAAAAAAAAAAAAGGAAAACAAGGTAGGAAGACACACTTCCCAATTTCAAAACTTACTACAAAATGGTCATCAAGACAGTATGGCAGTACAGAAATAAAACCACATGTACATGGTCAACTGATTTTTCACAAGAGTGCCAAAATCATTCAAGGGGAGAAGAATAGTCTTCCCAACAAATAGTGCTGGGACAACTGGATAGTCTCATGCAAAAGAATAAAGTTGGAACCCTACCTCATACCATATATAAAAATTATCTCAAAATGGACCAATGATCAAAATAGAACAGTTTAAAATATAAAACCACTGGGGGTGCGCCTGGGTGTCTCAGTCGGTTAAGCGGCCGACTTCGGCTCAGGTCATGATCTCGCGGTCCGTGAGTCTGAGCCCCACATCAAGCTCTGTGCTGACAGCTCGGAGCCTGGAGCCTGTTTCAGATTCTGTGTCTCCCTCTCTCTCTGACCCTCCCCTGTTCATGCTCTGTCTCTCTGTCTCAAAAATAAATAAACGTTTAAAAATTTTTTAAAATAAAATAAAATAAAATATAAAACCACTGAGAAAAAACATAGGGGTAAATCTTCATAATCTTGGATTTGGCAATAGGATTTTAGATATGATACTCAAAGCACAGCAATTAAAGGAAAAAATAGGGGCGCCTGGGTGGCGCAGTCGGTTAAGCGTCCGACTTCAGCCAGGTCACGATCTCGCGGTCCGTGAGTTCGAGCCCCGCGTCAGGCTCTGGGCTGATGGCTCGGAGCCTGGAGCCTGTTTCCGATTCTGTGTCTCCCTCTCTCTCTGCCCCCCCCGTTCATGCTCTGTCTCCCTCTGTCCCAAAATAAAAAAAAAACGTTGAAAAAAAAAAAAGAAAAAATAAATGATGTGAACCTCATCAAAATTTAAAATTCCATGCTTAAAAAAACATCATCAAGAAAGTGAAAATCTCCAGAATGGGAGAAAATATTTACAAACATATGTGTATATATCTGGTAAGAGACTTGTATCTACAATATATAAAAAACTCTTACAAGTCAATAATAAAGAGACAAATAACCAAATGTAAAAATAGGCAAACGATCTGAATGCACATTTCTCCAAAGAGTATCTACAAATGTTCATTAAGCTCATGAAAAGATGTTTAACATCTCTAGTCAACAGGGAAATACAAACCAAAGCACAATGAGATACCACTTCACACCCACCAGGACAGCTGCAATCAAAAACAGATAGTGACAAGTGTTGTTGAAGATGGGGTGAAATTGGGGATCTCATTTGTTGCTAGTGGGAAAGTAGAATGGTGCAGGCTTTGTAAACCAGTCTGGCAATTTCTCAAAAGGTTAAACATAGAGTTAACATATAACCCAGCAATTCCTTTCCAAAATATATACTTAAGAGAAATGAAAATCTATGTCCACATAAAATCTTATAAAAGAATGTTTAGAGTAGCATTGTTTAGAGTAGCCCCAAAGTGGGAAAAACCCAAATGGCCATCAGCTGATACATGGATAAACGAATATGATATAAATAAAATATTCAGTCATAAATGGAAAATTGTTCAGCCATAAAAAGGATGGAGTACGGATACATGTGACAACATGGGTGAATCTTGAGTACATTATGCAAGCAAAAGGAGCCAGTCACAAAAGACTACATATCGTATGATACCTGTTCTGGATATAGTAATGTCTAGGGTGCCTAGGGCTGGGACAATGAGAAGAATGGGGAGGGATGGTTCATGGGTACTGTATTTCATTCTGGAATGATGAAAATGTTTTAAAATTGATTATGGTGATAGTAGACAACTCTGAAAAGACACTAAAAACCATTGAATTTCTCTTTTAAATGGAAGAATTGTATGGTAATGTGAATCATATCTCAACAAAGCTATTTCAAAAATAAGAGGCAGGAGAGAGAGAGAGAGAGAGCCCTTGATCTATGCTTAAAGCCTAGCCATTCACACTGTAACCCCCATGTGTTATTTTATTTGGTTCATCCAGCAACCCTGTAGTGGAGGAATTACTTCCATTTTAAAGATACTATGATTGTGTGTGATCTGGTGTCAAATCAAACCCTATCTCCAAAAGGAAAAAAGGAAGCCAGTTTAGAGACCTAGAGAGTGCAAGGTATTATGCCAGGCTCTTCACACACATCATCTCATTTAATCCTGAAGCACCCTATGAAGAAGGTATTATTGGCCCATTTTACAGGTAAAGAAATCCAGGTTCAGAGAAGTATCATAAGCCTTATGTCCCAAGCCACACAGCAATGATGTAATAAAGCAAGATTTGCACCCTGTTCTGTTGGATTCCATTGCTGGTGCCCTCTCCCTTATGCCACCCTGGTTCCCAGAATCTGAGGCCTGTGCCCCTGACACTGACTCCCTCTCTCCCTAGCCCCATGTTGCTTCCCCCGTTCCCAGGCCCATGCTTCCTGTCCACTTGTCTCGCCAGCCAGCTATCTCCACCTGCACTCTACACAGAGAACAAAGAACTAGTCTTGGTACCACAGCCAGCTGGCCTGATTCCCCAGGAGAAGGAATTCCAGTGCCAGAGGAGCGTCCAAGGAAGCCCCCAGAGGACTCAGAGGAAGAGGGGAAAAAACCCTCCCCACTGCAAATGGGCCAACCCAGAGACATCTGCCCAGCCTGCCAGGGGAGCCCCTGAGAGGGGCAGGAAGGGCACATCTTCCATGGGAGCTCCTGGCCAGAATCCCCACCTTGGACAAACTCACAGTGGAGCAGAAAGCTCATGGTGGGACAGCAGTGGAACTAAACATTCTCTAGTGGAGGCAGTTGGGAGCTTTGATTGGGCTGGGAGCCCATTCACTGGCCTTCCAAACCAGCCCAGACACTTAGCCCCAGTCCTCACCCATTCCTGGGAGGTTGGGGATGGCTCACCTGGCTCCCACAGCCCCTTCTCCCAACTAGTACCCAGGTGCTGGGGTCTGAGCTGGGAGAAGGGGATTTCCCTAGGAGGAGAGATGGGCCAGGAGGAAGGAAGGGCCAGGAGGCAGAAGATGAGGCCGGGGATGGGGCCAAGTTACCACGGTCTTTTCACCATGAGGGCCGGGCTTCTCTGCTTGGCTCAGCCCTAGGGGCAGGCCGGTGGGAAGAGGCCAGCAACTGCTGGGGTGGAGCTGGCTCCTCATAAAGAGAGAGAGAGAGCTGCCCCAGGCTCAGCATGAGCTGTAAGGCCAAGGCCAAGATGAGGGGTAAGTGGGGCCCCTCCTCTAAGTCTGAGACAGAGGCACCTGAGTGAGAAAGTGTTGGACTCTGAAACAAGGAAAGGAGATGGAGGGATGGGGTTGAGATGGGTCAGAGAAGGAGTCTGAGCATGGGGCCATGCAATAGGAAAAGACATGGGAACTGAGATGGGTCAGGGCTACGTGGGGGGCTATGCATAGGTCCAGGTGTTGAAAGTGAGTCAAGAGAATGGGTCCAGGTCCAGGTAATGAGTTTAGGGGTTGGGTCCATTCAGAGGGAAGGACATGAGGACTGAGACAGGAATGCTGGTAGCTCAGAGAGACGGGAGAGTTTGTCAGGAGTGAGAATGGATTCAGGGGGTTGAGGTAGGCTTGGACGGTGGGGAGAGGGGGTGAGGCTTGGGGTTCTCTACCATGGTGGCTGGTTACTCCCTCTTCTTTTTGGAGAAGTCACCCTGGCAGAAGTCACCCCTGCGTGTAGTCTCTACAGGGGTTGGCACCTGAAGATCCCTTGCCTTCTATGCATCTTGGGTATCCCGCATGTACAAAGACTGGACTAAGGGCATTCTCATCCACCCAAAAATCCTAGGGCTAGTGCAGGGGGGCACATTGCATCAGCACTCCTGGACGGTCCCCTTCAGAGCAGGTAACACCAAGGAAACCACACAGTCTCTCATTGGAGACTCCCTCCTGGGTGAATTTCTCTGTGCATCAGAGCAGTCAATTTGGGGGACGAAAACCACCACGTCACTCTGGACTTATTTGTGTTACATATTAACTATAGTTTCCAATCTTGGCTGCACATTAGAAAACGTGGAGGGATTTGAAAAACTACTGTCAGGCTGGAGAGGAGCAGTAGGACTGCCAAGGTCCACGGGGCACTGGTAATATCGCTGAGAAACTGGTCACAGTTCCACCCGAAGAGAACCATGCCTCACACACTCCCACTTTCACACATACCCATCCTCTCACAAAAGCACACATTCGCAAAGAACACAGACACCCTCCGGCTCTGCCACCCAGCCTCACGCTCAGACGCACTCACAGCATCACACACAGAATGCAGCACCCATTTCCCTCACAAACTCAAGCACATGCATATATGCCTTCCTCACTCTTCAGACCCAGAACCACACCCACCCACTTCGCTCTCCCATACAGATTCATCCACACATTTGCTCAGGTGCCCACACTGTCCCACAGAACACACCCCTCCTATGAAATCACAGACAACGCACAGTCATACAGGGCAATGATCACAAACTTACAATCACTGCAACTTCCATCACAGACAAGCTCACACACACACCCACCATCAGAAGCAGCACATTCACATTCATAGATGGCTCTGCACACACTCATGGGTTTCCAATCACATGCATACACGTGAACACATGCATTTGTATTTACAACCACACAGCTGACACCAGCACGGTTCGCACATACGTCCACACCCCACACAACACAATCGCCCCCGCACAGACACAATCACAAATATGCATGTTTACAACCACACATCTGACAGGTGCTGCCTGACCTCACCACCTGCACGCGTTCATATGGCTAAGCTCATCATCCTGGGTAGGGCAGGGTGCAGAGCCCGGGGCCCCAGACAGGCAGTCCCCAATTCCCCTCTCTACCACAGGAATCCTAATCCTGGGGCTGCTGTTGGCTACTCCCAGCTGCCTTGGCTACTTTGAGGACCTGATCAAGTGCTTCCAGGACCCCGAGTATGAGTCCATCCTTGTCACGGCGCAGAAGGGGCTCCACGCCTCCCCGCTGCCCAAGCGTGTGGTAATAGTGGGAGCTGGCATGTCAGGCCTGGCAGCTGCCAGGCCCTACAAGATTGCTGCCACCAGGTGAGCAGTTTTGAAGGGGCTTCAATCCTTTGCCTGGGGTCTGAGGAGGGGATCACTTTGCTTCCTTGGGTGGAAAAGGAAAAAGGGAGAAGCTACAGTCAGCTCTTAGATGGCTGCTTATAATGCACTGATCTCTTAGCCCTTAGTTATGGTTCCTCAAAACCCCAGGCTCCCTTGAGATTTGACCCTAGTTACACCTGCGTTCTCACAGAAGCAAAAGCGGAGAAGGGTTATGCTAACAAGAACAGGCCAAGAGGCATTTGGTCCCCCGCCACCACGGAGCACTTCTGCCCCACTTACATTACTCAGGACCCTCCCGGAAGAACTTCCTTCACCACCACCCCCAACCCACCGTGTGGTTATCCTGCACATGCAGGGACCTACTGCTAGGAATTCCAGACTAGAGCCTGTGGCAGGATGGGGATGGGTGTACAGGGTGGGAGAGGGGAAAGCATGACTCCGGCAACAACTTCTCTGGACTCCAGGTAACCATCCTGGAAGCCAGCCACCACATCGGGGGTCGAGTTGTCACATACAGGAATGAGGAGGAGGGCTGGTACTATGAATTGGGGCCCATGCGAATCCCAAAGTCCCACAGGTAAGTGCCAAGGAAGGGATGGGTGAAGGGAAGGCAAGAGGAATTAGGTAGGGGTTGGGTAGGGGGGCTGCTGCCATAGGGTCAGAGCCTCTCACATCAACTGTCTCATGTGGAGTCAAGACTAACATTGGTCTCCCACTTGACATGGAAGGCCGAGGCCCAGAGACCAGGGTCACACAGAAAATGGTAGGTCCCAAACTAATAATAATAGTTAGCATTAATTCATCAAATTGTGTACTTTGAATATGGGTAGCTTCGTATGTGTCAGTTATACCCCATTAAGCTACAAACTAATAATATTTAATAATCATATTAGCTGCCATTTCTTGAGCACCTCTATGTACCAGGCACCACGCTGGTTACAAATCAAGAAACGGGGCTCAGAGGTATTAAGTGACATACCCAAGATTATCCTAGGAGAAAGTGACAGAGCTCCTCCTCAAAATCAAGGAGGCAACAGGCCCAAAAACATATGCTCGACCCCTAAACTGTAACTGGCTCCTGGGGCAGAAACCCAGCCCTGGTTTCTGGGCTTCTAAAGACAAAAGAGATCCCTCACCTGGTGCCAACATACCTCCAAAAAATATGACTTCTTTTTTGCCTTATGTGTAAACTGAACCCAAGACTTCCCTCCAAACACCACCAAAACAAAAACAAAATGAACCAGCCTAAACTAGGAGTCTTTAGATTTGGCCTCAACTTACTTAGAAATGGAAGGTGAGATTTCAAACACTGTCTGAAACAAGAGGCCTTTGCCTCTCCTTAAGTCTTGTACTCTGGGATTTCTTAAAGAGCCTTTATTGGGTGATGGGTGAACTCCCTCCTCATGATCTTCCTTGTGGGGGAAGAAAAAACAGAAGAAAAAGAGTTAATACCACAGCAAGAGGAAGCAGGGTTAGAGTTGAAGGAAACAGTCAACCTCTCTGGGCACATGAAGAAAACTGGTTTTCCTGAAATGGCTTCTATAGTGAGGCCAGCAGGAATGAGGTCCTGGGATGGGTGCCATGTTATACCTGTATCTTGCTCCAGGCTAGTTCATACCTACATCAAGAAGCTTGGCCTGAAGATGAACAAGTTCATAGAATATGATGGTAACACCTGGTACCCTCATCAACGGACAACGTTATCGCACCAGGATGTCAAGGACAACCCAGAGCTCCTAGGCTACTCCACGAAACCAATGGAGAAGGGCAAGGGTGCTACTAATCTCTTCAACCAGTCCATCACCAAGGTGCCTCCTGCCTCACCCCTCCCAGGATTGGGAAAAAAAACAAGTTCTGGGCCAAGATCACCCGGAAAGTTGTGGATGGACCCAGCTAGCCTGGTTCCTATCTGGCACTCTTGTGATTGGTCCCTCCTCTAATATCCCCTAAGAATGTTGTCACCCCAACCCCAATGCCCAGACCCATCTACTCTCCTGTACTTGGTGATCCAACGGCCCACTGCTTGATGATGACAGTGGAAGGAAAGGGAATCACCAGATAACCCAATACTCAGTAATGAATCAATTCTCTTGGATTGCAGTGAATGTCTTCCCCTTAAATATTAGTCTCCAAAGGCCTTTAAATGAAGGGGAGATTTGGGAGGAAAGAGGAGCATTTAGGAGCTCTTGGAAACACACTTCCCCTAGTCTTTCTATCCCCCACCTCCTTGCCCCGACCCTCTTCAAAGGAACACCCATAGAACCCAGGAGTCCTGCCACTGTTCTATGACTTACATCTAAACTTCTTCCCCTCCCTCCCCTTCTGCAGCTCAAACAAAATCTGAAAAATTTCAACTGCAGCCACCTGGTGTCCTTTTATGATTCCTACTCCACCAAGGTATGTGAGTCGAAGGATAGGGGTAGAGGAGGTCTGTGCTCAGCCTAGCCCACCAGGGTTGTTCTCTGCTGACCAGGACTCTCTCTTCCCACTGCCAAAGACATTACCTCCCTGGAGTCCAGTCCACCCCCTGCCTGCCCTAGGCCCCTGCTGAAGCCCGTTCCTACATGCTGGGCCCTCCATCTGGCACTCCTACCTCCCACAGGCTTACTTGCTGAAAGAAGGGGCACTGAGCCAAGGAGCGGTAAAGATGATCGGGACTGTGATGAATGAGGATTCTGGATACTACAAGTCCCTCCTAGAGTCCCTGCGGACAGACTTCATCTTTTCCAAAAAGGACGAGTAAGGCCAATTGGGACCAGGGCTGGAATCTGCCCCTCCTCCAACCCCCAGAGCAGAGAAACAGAACTATGATTATTGAGTAGGTCACTATGTGCCAGACACAATTATCTGCACTTTCCAAAAATTGTCACTTTTATTCACCTAGAAGGTCGATACTATTATTCAGAGCCATTTTACTGGAGAGGATACTTAGGCTCAGAGGAGTTCGATGACTCATCCAAATTCACTTAAGTGGGGTGAGGGGCTGGAGCCAGAATCCAAAACCACGTTTCTGGGACTCCTTCTGGGACACAGGACTGCATGGTAACTGAATCCACAGGCTATGGTCTAGACGGGGTATGTCATCCTGGGACAGTCCCTCTTCAACAGGATTCGGTTTTCCAAAGTATAATTAAACAATCATCCCTCCCTCACAGGGAGGACATGGACATGGAAGGAAGCATCCAGCACAGGCTGCAGGAAGCCAGTTTCCTTGCTTTTCAGACCAGGAGGGCTGCCGGAAACCCAGCAAGGGGGCCTGGTGCCCACACACTCACCCCTGCCCTCCGCTCACCCCTGCAGCTTTTCTGAGATCACCGGTGGCTTCGACCAGCTCCCCAGGGCCCTCAGCACCAGCCTGAAGCCTGGCACCATCCACTTGGGCTCCAAGGTGGAGGCAGTGGTGAGGGACGGGCCTGAGGTCCAGGTTTCCTACCGGGCAGGTGAGCCCAGCTCCGCGAAGCACAACCTCACTGCGGACTTCGTCATTATCTCGGCCTCAGCCAAGGCCACGCGCCTCATCACCTTTAAGCCACCGCTCTCTCCGGACAAGGTGGAAGCGCTCCGCGTGGTGCATTACACCAGCGCCACCAAGGTGGTTCTGGCCTGTAAGGAGCCCTTCTGGGAGCGGGAGGGCATCCGGGGTGGGGTCTCTGTCACCGACCGGCCCTCGCGCTTCATCTACTACCCCAGCCACAGCCTCCCCAGTGGCAAGGGCGTCCTGCTGGCCTCCTACACCGTGGACGATGACTCCCTCTTCTTCATATCCATGACGCACGAGCAGGTGGAGGATGTGGTCCTGGAGGACCTGGCGGCCGTGCACCAGATACCCAAGGATGAATTGCGGCGCATGTGCCCCTCCTCTGTGCTCAAGCGCTGGTCTCTGGACCCCCTCACCATGGGCGCCTTCGCTGAGTTCACACCCTACCAGTTTACGGACTATTCGCTGCAGCTCTTCCAGCCTGAGGGCCGCATCCACTTTGCAGGCGAGCACACCTCCATGCCCCACGCCTGGATAGACACTGCTATCAAGTCCGGCCTGCGGGCAGCCAGGAATATCCAGGCTGCCGTGGACGAGGAGGCCACCGCGAGGCAGAAGACCTTCACTCATACCCAGAATCATTTCTCACCCTGAAAGAAATCCCTGAGGAAATCCGGCAGGAAAGGGGCTGGGAGGTGGGAGTTGGAAGCAGAGACCCAAGAGAGAGGTCACCATTAGTCCCCCGGCCCACAAGCAAGAATCCAAAAGCGCCAAAGAATCCAGTTGGCCAGTCCACAAAGAATCACCCCCTTCTCTCCCCTGCCAGGCCTTGAGGAGGGAAGCAACAGAATCAGAGTAGATGGAGGGTAAGGAGTAAATCAAGGATGGTGAGTGCTAGAATCTGCCCTTAGCTGTGAGGAAACTGTCTCCTGCTGCATAATAATAAAAAGCGAAAGAGAAAGGTTCCAACAATGCCTTAATTTCTGTCATATACAACTAGAAGCTTCTAAAGGAACAGACAAACCCTGAACCACAGCAATATTAAACCACAGATTAGTCACACACACTTCACAATGCACACAAACCCCATCATTGTGTGCCTCCGCAGGGCGAGGAGGGAGCTTACATCCTGGCCCAACATGGAGTCTACATGGATGGAAGAGATAAGGGCTCTTCTCAGTTCTTTCTGAGCCTGTAAGAGCAGGATCTTGGCTTCCTAGAGACACCTCCTGGCCCACAGACTTTTCCACTCCACCCTTACCTCCCCATCACCAACCAGACCCTCTCCCCACCTCTGCCTGTCAGCCTATACACCCCTCTGGGAGGACACCAAGCTTGTTCTCCATACTCACCCTGCTCTTCTCTAACACCTGCCCTGTCCTTCCAGACCCAAATAACTTATTCCCTCTCCCTGAATCCTCCCTTAACTGCCGTACCCAAAGCCTAGGGATCTTTCTCTCTCTTTTCAACCTCCACCCTTCCTCCCTAGAGTCCCAAATATTTCGACAATGGATCTTCTTATGCTATGATGTAATGACTTTGTGAGGGCATATTATCTGTCCAACTACACTGAGAGCCCCCAACAGCTGGGATTATATTGTGTATGCCTCAGTGGATTTCCCATAGACACTTAAATATACGTTATTTCCCTCACTCTCTGATTAAATATTTATTTCTCATCTACCATGTGCCAGGCACTATGCTGAGTGCCAGATACAAAGAATGAACAGCAGAGGTGCCTGGGTGGCTCAGTCGGTTAAGTGTCCAATTTTAGCCCAGATCATGATCTCATGGTTCATGATTTTGAGCCCGAAATCAGGCTCTGTGCTGACGGTGCAGAGCTTGCTTGGGATTCTCTCTTTCTCTCTCTCTCTCTGTCTCTCTGACCCTTCCCCATGCATACTCACTCTCTCTCTCTCAAAATAAATAAATCAACTTAAAAAAAAAAAAACAAAGAATGAGCAGCATTATTCAATTGAATCAAAACCCCTACCTGTGTTCCCATACCTCCAATGATTAGGTCAT
Source organism: Lynx canadensis (assembly GCF_007474595.2). NCBI lineage: Eukaryota > Metazoa > Chordata > Mammalia > Carnivora > Felidae > Lynx > Lynx canadensis. Next base: position 33,317,144 of record NC_044310.1, on the reverse strand, counting down.
TTTTTTATCCCAAATTCTTGGTTATTTGGGCCCGATCAGGCAAAGGGAAGAAGTAAATAACGTGGTAGCTCTTTCCCTGGAGAACATTCCTACCAGGGTGACCTTGGAGGACTCTGAAGACCATTGTGATGAAGTACTATAGGGAGTGTTGTGTCTAGAGATGGCATATTGCTTGGAAGGAAGGGAATAGAGAGAGGAAACACATTTTCTTACTGCATTCTAGTCTATTGTTAAAATCCCAGCTTGCTTTATTCTGGTTTTTCATTCACCCCTATATTAGTCAGGACTTTTTCAGTTCCAAGTGCTAGAAACCAAACACTAACTAGTTTAAGGGAAAGGAAATGTTTTAGCTTACATATCTTTAAAGTCTCAGGTGAAGTACACTTCACCCAGATCAGTTGGGCTTAGGAATTGATAATTTTTCATTAAGGTTCTCTCTCTTTCTACCTCTTGACCCTGTTTTCCTAACTTAGCTTCTGTATTGAGTTAAATAATGCCCCCCAAAATTCACATCCACCCCCCAACCTGTGAATATGACCTTATTTGGAAATAGGGTCTTAGCAGATGTAATCAAGTCAAGATGAGGCCATACGTGGGGTGCCTGGGTGGCTCAGTGGGTTAAGCATCTGACTTTGGGTTAGGTCATGACTTCATGGTTTGTGAGTTCAAGCCCCAGGTCAGGCTCTGTGCTGACAGCTCAGATCCTGGAGCCTGCTTCAGATTCTGTGTCTCCCTCTCTGCCCCTCCCCTGCTTGCACTATATCTCTCTCTGTCTCTCAAAAATAAACAAACATTAAAAAAAAAGATGAGGTCATACTGAATAAGGGTATACCCTAATCCAATAACTGGTGTACTCATAAGAAGAGGGAAATGTGAACAGAGACCATCACAGAAGGAAGACAGCCACGTGAGGATGGAGGCAGGTTGGAGTAATGCATCTAGAAGCAAGGATTCCTAAAGATTGCCAGACACTCCTAAAAGCCAGGAGACAAGCATAGACTCTTCCTCAGAATCCTCAGAAGGAACCAGCCCTGCTGTCACTTTGATTTTGAACTTCTGTGAGTACTGCGAGAAAATACATTTATGCTATTTTAAGCCATCTAATTGTGTACTAATTTGTTATGGCAGCCCAAAGAATCTAATACAGCTTCCTTCTTTCTTCTTCTTCTTTTTTTTTAAAGCTTATTTACTTATTTTGAGAGAGACATAGACAGTGTGAGCAGAGGAGGGGGCAGAGAGAAGGGGAGAGAGAGAATTCCAAGCAGGGTCCGTGCTGCCAGGGCAGAGTCCGATGCGGGGCTCAAACTCACGAAACTTTGAGATCAGACCTGAGCCGAATCCAAGAGTCAGATGCTTAAACCAACTGAGCCACCTAGGTGCCCCTAATTCCTTCTTTCTTCTGGCAACAATGCAGTCAGAGGCAACTCCAAGGTTATATCTTTATACGTTGCCATCCAAGGGAAAAGAAAGGGCTGTTCTCTCCCGGTGCATTTTTTAAAATATAATTTATGGTCAAGTTAGCTGACATACAGTGTAGACAGTGTACTCTTGACTTCGGGAGCAGATTCCCATGATTCATCACTTACACAGAAATATCTTCACACTACCCGTCCACCTGCTGGATGAGGGGCCCACTCCTCAGCACAGAAAGTAGGTCTTGTGACCAGCAGCCCCAGCCACCAGGGAAGGGGACAAGGGGCTATCTCTTTTTTTTTTTTTTTTAAGAAAGTGTTTTTTTTTCTCAAATGTTTATTTATTTTGAGAGAGAATTCAAGCAGGGGAGGAGCGGAGAGAGAGAGAGACAGAGACAGAGGATCTGAAGTGGGCTCTGCGTTGAAAGCAGAGAGCCAGATGCAGGGCTTGAAACCATGAACCGTGAGGCCATGACCTGAGCTGAAGTCCATCACTTAACCCATTGAGCTACCCAGGCACCCCAAAAGGACTATCTCTTAAAAAGAGTATTTGGGGCAGATAAAAATGACAGATGTACACTATGAACAGCAACTCCTCCAGATCCCAGCGTTGGTCTAAGGGTACTGCTGAGCCACGCCAGAGCTGGCTTCAATCAGCTACCTTAGGGCTTCCCAGGGTGAGATGGTTCACCAGAAACAGCCACAAAACACACGAGGAGCCAGAAGCAGAGTAAACTAGTTAGTCCCTAGCACTTGGCTCTGTCAAAGAAGTCACTTTCCAAACCCCCCGGGACCATTTGTATTTGTTAACTCCCTTAATCTCTTGACAAAGGTCATGCCTTCCTTGAGACTCTCAGAGGAGGGGAGGAATCCTGACCCAATGAAGTGTAGACAGAAAAGAGCAGAAGGCAGGACCTAGGGATAGCAAGGGCCCTGGCGAAGAGCTCGTCATGAATCCCCTTGGTGGAAGACCAGGATCCTGAAGATAGTCAAGAAGGAGCACAGGCAAAAATGGGGCAGCAGATACACCAGAAATAACAGCCTCTGCCCATGAGATATAAAAATTGCCTGGAGTCTATGGTATAAGCCCTGACAGTTTTATTTTTCTTTTTTGTAACGCAAGTGCCTAACGCTTTGATTGCTGAGACACCCACTTCAGAGAGGACTATCTCGAACAAACACACTGCCAACCACACTAGATAAAGAGCCAGACCACCTCCTTTTTTTTAGAGATCTTGGCTGAGCTTGGTAACTAACCATTGTAGCCACTTGTCTGTTATCTCCCTGAGCTTTAAAATTCCTGCTCTTGTGTTTTAAATTCACCATGGGGCACCGGGGTGACTCAGTCGGTTGAGCGTCCGACCTCAGCTCAGGTCATGATTTCAAGGTTCATGGGTTCAAGCCCCTCATGGGGCTCTGTGCTGATGGCTTGGAGCCTGGAGCCTGCTTTGGAGTCTGTGTCTCCCTCTCTCTCTCTCTACCCCTTCACCTCTTGTGCTCTCTCTCTCTCTCTCCAAAATAAATAAATAAACATTAAAAAAAATAAATTCACCAACAAAGAGTGTGCCTATGAAACCTTTGGTCCCCACCCTCGACCCCAATAAAAGCAGAACCCCAGGCGCAGGTGTGTTGTGTTATTTCCAGGTCTTGTAAGTAATAAATCTATATTTTGTCAAAGTTTCCTGATGGTGGTGCTGAAATGTGTCTTATAATCATAAGAACCACAAGGGTTGGTCCAGTCACAGCATTGGTTTGGAAAGAGGAGATGTCTGTGGGAAGCTCACGGGTGCCAGGTAAGTGCCCCTTAGCATCTCTAGTCAATATTGATAGGTTGAGACTGGCACAGAGCAGAGGCGAATGACTCCCAGCATTTGGATGGGAGTATAAGGCAGAAAATGAAAAGGTTCAGAGATACCAGAGGACTGTCATTGGGGACACACAGCTTCTACATGGAGTTCTTGATTACAAACAACAGAAGTCAAGTCTGAGTGACTTAAGTTGGAGAGGAACTCGAAGAGAAGTATCAAGAAGCTCACAAAATTGATAAGAAGGCTAGGGCACCTGGGTGGCTCAGTGGGTCAAGTGTCCAACTCTTGACTTCGGCTCAGGTCATGATCTCATGGTTCACGGGTTTAAGCCCCTAGTCAGGCTCTGTGCTGACAGAGCGGAGTCTGCTTAGGATTCTCTGTCTCTCTCTCTCTGCTCCTCCCCTGCTCACATGCACACGCATGCTCTCTTTCTCTCTCAAAATAAATAAATAAACATTTTTAAAAATTGACAGGAAGGGAAGTGGGCAGATGCCAAAGGAGACTGGGTGGCCTGAGCCACAGCCAAGCTCCTGCCATGGGAGCAGTCTGATAGCTAGCTCTGTGGCCACTGAACACTGGGTGTGGCTGCTGGGACTGTCGTGACCAGCCACAGGATGGTGGCTGCCAAAACTCAACTGCCCCCTGCTTCTTTGTGTCATTTCCCCCAGATTCAAATTTCCAGAAGGAAGCATCCAATTGGGTGAGTCTAGATCAGTGCCCACTCCCTGGCTGTGTGTCAGGGAAAGCAAATAACCAACAACATTCTGGCTTCTGAGGTGGGAGTTGAGGCACTGCCTTCCAACAAACTTTATTATGCTGGGTTCCCCAAGCATAGGAAGCAGGTGTTGATGCTGGCAGCCATAAGGCTGAAGTCAGGATGAGGTTCAAAGGGATGATGGAGCACAGACCACTTCTATCTACTACATTAGCCATTGAACCCTGTAAGCCTTGGCTGGACACTACATCATGGGTGAAGGAATTAGAGATTATGCATAAAAGGCACCTAGAGATTTTATGTACAGAATGCATGCAGTAGGTCCTTGCATTCTAATGCTCTGAGAGAGAAGTTATTGCCAGTTTAAAGATGAGGACACCAAGGTTCAGCAGGGCTGAGGGATTTGCTGAGGGTTTGACAGTGGCTGCTGTGGGGAGCATTTGCAGCCAGGGCTGCCTGACTCTGAAGTCTAGCTCCTTCCACAGCACAATGCCGCTGGTATAACTGGAGAGAGGAATGACTAGCTGAAGGAGATGGAGCAAAATCCACACCAACAGATGCCGAGGCAGGCAAAGGAGCAGGAGCTCCACAAAGGCCGAGATGAGCGTGGGAAGAACGGACCCCCTCTCTGAGTGACATGTTGTCCCTAGAATGTTACACTCCCTTATCTTCTTTCCTATATGCTTTCTTGAAAAGGGAAAAAAGAGTGATGCTACAGCTCATAAAACCAACAGCCTCTCTACAGGTCTCTGCTACAAATTCTGGTAAAGAGTCTTTTTCATCTTATTTATCAAAATCTGAGAACACTCACAGAAGTGGGAGCACATGTAACAGTATATGTAACAAGCCTTAACAGAAAGAGCAGTTGAGAATGACTGCAATAACTATTAAGAGGTAAAAGCATGCCCCCCGCCTTCCCAAAAGACACCACCCTTTGGAGGATTAACTTTGGATACTTTCAGGCTGAAGCTCACTTGGGAGCATGGAGCATCTTGAACAAACCCTCCTCACTTGGAGTCCCTGGGCACAACATCTTCTCTTCCTGCCCCCAGGCATCTTCTTAGAATCTGGTGAGGACATCAAGGGTCAGATGCCAGAGCTCCAGATGAAGAAGAAGGGCTGGAACTTGGAGCTGGGCCCTTGTGTGCCAAGAACCCACTAATTGGCCCCAAGAAAAAAGGGTGAAGCAGAAGGGGTGGAGGAAGAAGAGAAAGTGGACCCTGCCAGGAGCTACAACTCAGCCCCTCTACATCCTCCTTTTCCAAGCCATTCTGTATTCATCACTGTTAGTCTTCCTGTTTGACAGACAAGGAATTTAGGCCCCAAGAGTGAGACTGACCCAGCATACAGGCGGAAGAGCTCAGGCTAGATGATAATAAGAAGAGCTTTCATTACTCAGTCTCCCTTTGCAGGTGTAGAGCTAGAACCATATGTTCATTTTTTAACCAAATCCCCACACACAAAAAAACTCGATGAAGTAGACGCTACCATCATCTCCATTTACAAATAAAGGAATTAGAACTAGAAAAGTTGTCTTGTTCTAAATTACATAAACAAACGTGTCTGCTTGGTGCCCTGCATGTCTACACAAATTTAACTTTTTGGTGTAACATGTAAATTAAATGGCCAGTACAAGCCAGAGTCAGACCTAGTGTTGTCTTTAAAACCGCTTAACTCAAAAGAACCAGAATTCTGCTTCTTCTTCTTTTGAGCCTCTGGCTGTCTGAAGGGTTTCTATTCAACACAAGGGGTATGCCCCCTGCCCATCTCTCCAAGGCTAGAGAAGGAATCAAGCTCTCCGGTGATACTGCAAGGAGGTGCAAATTGACTTCAGGAAGCACTCTCAGCTGTGTAACTAGGAAGATTGGGAAATTGCTTTCATTGGAAATGGTCCCATGTTGGCACCCTGTGGGCACGGAAGTGGAGAAGTAAGAGTGAGCCACTGCCCCCAAGGCTGTTCTGCACCCAGCAAGTAGCTGGGACTGAAGCTTTTCAGGCTCAACCAGTGCAATGGAAATGCTGGCTCCCCAATGGGTGGTGGCACCAGACTAGGACTTCTAGACCAAACCTGGCTTCCTGACATACCCAGTAGAGGAGGACAATTCAACAGGAGAGCTCTGACCTAATAGCCCACCAACACCAGCATGCCACACTCCACCCCAAGAGGAAGGCAGGGAGTGTTTATGGATTGCAAGTGTCCTTAAAGAACATGGAGCCCAGACGCCATTTTAAAAATAAGGAAACTGATGGGGTGCCTGGGTGGTTCAGTCAATTAAGCATCTGACTCTTGGTTTCAGCTCAGGTCATGATCTCACAGATCATGAGTTCAAGCCCCACTATTAGTGCAGAGCCTGCTTGGGATTCTCTGTCTCCCTTTCTCTGCCCCTCTCCCACTTGCTCTCTAACTCTATAAATAAATAAATAAACATTAAATAAATAAATAAATAAATAAATAAATAAATAAATAAATAAATGGAAACTGAAAAGCCCAGAGGAATTGAAACTGTGACCAAAGAAAAGAGAATATAAAAAATTTGCTAGTCTGATTTTTTTTAATGTGTATTTATTTTTGAGAAAGAGAGAGCACATGCAATCGGGGAGGAGCAGAGAGAGGGAGACAGAGGATCCAAAGCAGGCTCTATACTGACAGCAGAGAACCCGACATGGGCCTCAAACTCACAAACCGTGAGATCATGACCTGAGCTGAAGTCAGACACTCATCTGACTGAGCCACCCAGATGCCCCGCTAGTCTGATTTTAAAAATAACTAACGAGAACTTTAGAAGTGAAAACCATAAATGAAATTAGAAACACAAGTAATAGATTTAATAGGAGGTTAGACTGATTTGAAAAGATAATCAGCAAACTGAAGGGAAGAGCTAAAAGATGACAAAAGATAAAAAATATGAAAAAGAACTTAACAGCCATGTAGGATAAAGGGAGAATATCCAGTATAAAACTAATTTGGGATAGCAGGAAAGAACAGGATGGGAGAAAGGCAATAGTTGGAGAAATAATAACTGAAAAATTTCCTGAATTGATGAAACACACAACACAAGAGATAAAGTAAGTGTTGAAATCCCAAGCTGGCTAAGTAAAAAGAAGTACACTCCTGGACACATCGTGGTCAAACTGCTGAACCCAAAAACCAAACATGTTAAAAGCAGCTAGAAAAGAAAGATCACCTACAAAGAACTGGTAAGTAAATTGACAGCTGACTTCTCAATAGCAACAATAAGACCACAACACACTGGAGTAACACCTGCAAAGTGCTTCGAGAAAGTAACAGTCAGCCTAGAGTTCTAGAACCAGCAAAACTATCTTTCAATAATAAGGGTGAAAAAAAAATATTTCTATGCAACAAAACTGACAGGCTTTCCAATGAACAGAACCTCACTGAGGGATCTTCTGAAGGGAAGATATAAAAAGTGAAAGCCTACATGGGAAAAAGGAATAGTGAGCAAATAATATTGTAAACATATGGTAAATCTAAACAAACACCAACAGTGTAAGACCATAATAATTGTGACCAATTCTTAATGTAAAACATTTTAAGATAGAACCAAATCCCTGGACAAAAATAACCTGTAAGTCAAGAGGAAAGTGATTTGAGAAAAAAACATATTGTGTCCCAGTAAAGGAAGTAACACTGTATAGTCCATACCGAGATAAAGGCTTAGTAGAGTTACTGAACTTCAGATTTAAAACTCTGCAGCAGATTACCCACTCATATCTATTATCCCCTTCTTCATTAGTAACAGATCCCTATACTATTTAAATGTCAATGTGCCCAGCTAAAACCCCACTTTTCCCAGCCACTTTTGAAGATAATCATGACCAATGAAATTTAAACCACGTTTTTGGGTAAAGCATCTAGAAAAAGCTCCTTAAAGGGGGATGACTCAGATGGAAAGATGGAAAGGACTCCCCCTTTGTCTCTTGCTCTGTCCCTTATTGTCTACAACTCAGATGAGATGGCTAGAGTTCCAGTAACCATTTTGCGACCATAAGATGGCATCCAACTTAAAACATTAGGAATAAAAATAATAGAATAAATGTAAGGAAAACAGAAGGAAGGATTTACTAAAGATATTGAGAATATATTAATTAGAAAATAATACAAATTAATACACACAAGAGCTTTTTAAAATAACAAATATAAGGGCACCTGGGTGGCTCAGCCAGTTAAGTGTCCGACTCGTGATTTCAGCTCAGGTCATAATCTCATGGCTCATGAGATCAAGCTCCACACCAGGCTCTGCGTTGACAGTGTGGAGCATACTTGGGATTCTCTCTCTCCCTCTCTCTCTCTCTCTGCACCTCTTCTGCTCATACACACACACTTTCTCTCTCTCAAAATAAATAAATACATAAATACATAAATAATATTTAAAAATAAAATAACAAATATAAGTTATTAGCTAACCTATTCAATAAAAAATAGGAGGAAGCACAAATGTATAACATAAAAAATGAAAATGGGGATATCACTAGTATGGAATAACTAAGAGAATCATACCTAGACTATTTTTCCCAGTGATATGAAAGTAAATATGATACTTAAATATAATAGATTATTTTCTGAGAAAATGAATATTAACAAAACTGGCCTTAGAATAGACAGGAAAGTTTAAACAGAACAATCACAATAATGAAGATAAATAAAGATGTAAAAAGGCCAACCCTCCCTCAAAGAGCACCAAACTCTGGGGTGCCTGGGTGGCTCAGTTGGTTAAGCATCCCACTCTTGGTTTCAGCTCAGGTCATGACCTCACAGTTCGTGAGTTCAAGACCCACATCAGGCTCTGCACTAACAGTACGGAGCCTGCTTGGGATTCTCTCTCTCTGCCCACCCCTCACATCTCTCTCACTCTCAAATAAATTAACTTAAAAAAAAGAAGAGCACCTGACCCTGATGTTTTCACATAATTCTACCAAACCTTCAGGAAACAGATAATTCCAGTGCTGTGTAAACTGTATTACAGTGAGGAGGAAAAAAAATAATAGAACTTTTAAAAGAGTAATAACTATAGATATGATAGAAGTTTTTCTTAATCAAAGAGAATGCTATGAATAACTTTATACCAATAAATTTGAAAATAGATAATTGATCAAAAGAATGAATTTATATAAAAATATAATTTGGATGAAACAGGCAATTTCATAAGAATATAATTTACCAAAACTGAATTAAAAGAATTTTAAAAACCTACGTTGATCTATAACCCTTAAATACATAGAATGAATAGTTTATAACAACTTATGTTCCCCTGGGGAAAAAAAAAAAGGCCCTGAAGATTTTAAGGCTAACTTCTGCCAAATGTTCAAGTGACATATGATCCCAACTTTATGCAAAGTATTCCAAAAATGTTTTTAAAGGGAATGCTCTCAAATTTCATTTTAGGTGGCCAGTCTACTTTTCTACCAAAGCCAGAAAGAAGTTGAATAAAGAAAAGCTATGGATCAATCTCACCTATGAAAAGAGATGTAAAGATCATTGATATATTAGCAATCCATTTCCCATGGATAGGAAAAAACAAAAACAAACAAACAAAACCTCTTAGCAAATATGGGTTAAAGGAAACTTCCTCAAGCCAAAGGGTAGCCCCTAAAAACCCATCAAAAACATTAAACTTCATGGCAAAATATTAGATGTAACCTCCCTAAGATCAGAGATATGACAAAAATGCTTACAATTACCAATTCTCTTCACATTGTTCTAGTTGTCTTAGCTAGTGCAATAAGATAAGAAAAATAGATGTAAACTATAAGGATTGGTAAGGAGGAAATAGAACTGTTAGTATTCACAGATAATATCACTGTCTATGTGATATTACATCATTGTTTACAAACCGCACGAGGAAATAAACATCTAAAAATTATTAGAATGAGCAAAGCTGTAGGGGTGCATGGGTGGCTCAGTCAGTTAAATGTCCAACTCTTCATTTCAGCTCAGGACATAATCTCACAGTCTGTGAGTTCAAGCTCCTCATTGGGCTCTGCACTTACAGCGTGGAGCCTGCTTGGGATTCTTTCTCAATCTCTCTCTCAACATAATAAATAAATAAACATTTTTTAAAAAATTAAAAAAATAAAGGGTGCTACCAAATGCCTCTAAAATGCTGTAGAAAAAAAGAATTAGCAGAGTTGCTGAAAATAGGGCAATACACAAAAACTAATCATATTTCTATACCAGCAAAAAATTATAAGGTGGGATTTTTTAAGATATAATTTGCAATTGAATTTCAAATATCTAGGAATAAATCTGACAAAAATTGTGTAAGACCCTTACACAGAAAGAGTAAGACACTATTGAGAGAAGTTTTAAAAGACCTAGAAAAAATGGGGGGATATGTAAATGTACTTAGTTTTCTGAAAATAGCATTTCTCCCAAATTAATTTGTAGTTAATGGGCCCCAAATCCAAATTCCAAAAGTGTGTGCATGTAAATGCATGTGCATGTAATTAATTTGACAAGCTGATGCCAAAATGTGTGTGGAATTGCATGGGGCCAGGAATAGCCAACAACACATCTTTGAAGAAAAGGAACAAAATAAGCAGACTTGCTCTGTGAGATATTATGACTTCAGCTAAAGCTACGGTAATTAAGACTCCATGGGACTGACACCAAAACAGACAAATAGACTAACAAAATTAAGCAGAATACCTAGAAAAGTTGATTTATGACTGTAGAGAAGTGGAGAATGGATGGTCTTTGCAATAAATGCGATTGACACAAATAGATATACGTGCAGCTATAACTTGCCTCCTACTACACATCATATACAACAAATCAATTTCAGACAAAACTACAAAGCTTTTAGAAGGTAACATAAGAGAATATCTGCATTTCATGAGGGTAAGGAAAGATTTCAAAATCACAAAATGAAAAGCATTAACTGTTGATAAATTAGACAGCATTAAATGTAAGAACGTCTATTTATCAAAAGGTGTCCTCAGATAGGTAAAATGCAAGTCAGAGTGGAGATAATAGTTGAAATACATATAACAAAGGATCTGTATTTAAAATATATAAAGAACTCATTCAAATGATTAGAGAAAGAAATCCCAGTAGAAACATCAGCAAGAGACTTGAACAGACATATCATAAAGAAACACAATTTTCCAATAAACATCCTTTCCAATAAACATGTTTTTCCAAAAACATCCTTAACCACAGTAGTCATCATGGAAATGCAAATCAAAACCATGCTCTCCAGACTAGCTACAATTTAAAAGTCTAAAAAGGGGGCACCTGGGTGGCTCAGTTGGTTGAGCAACTGACTTTGGCTCAAGTCATGATCTCACGGTTCGTAAGTTCGAGCTCCGCGTCAGGCTCTGTGCTGACAGCTCAGACAGCCTGGAGTCTGTTTCGGATTCTGTGTCTCCCTCTCACTCTGCCCCTGCCCCGCTCACACTTGGTCTCTCTCAAAAATAAAAAAAAATTTAAAAATGTTTAAAAATAAATAAATAAACAAAAAGTAAAGAAGTATGTTTAAAAAGATAAATAAAATTCTAAAAAGAAGTGGTGGAGAGGATGTAAATCAACAAAAGTTCACTGGACTTTGTAAATTTACAGAGTGTAAAAAAAATTTTAAAACAATGGGCATGGGGGCACCTGGATGTTGGTTGAGCGACCAACTCTTATTTTGGCTCAGGTCATGATCCCAGGGTCATGAGATTGAGCCCCACATCAGGCACCATGCTGAACATGGAGCCTGCTTAACATTCTTTCTCTCTCCCCCCGTTTTTGCACCCTAAGAACAAAAACAAGGGGCACCTGGGCTGCTCAGGTGGCTCAGCGTTCGGCTCAGGTCGTGATCTCACAGTTCATGGGTTCAAGCCCCATATTGGGCCCTCTGCTGTCTGTATGGAGTCTGCTTTGGATCCTCTGTCTCCCTCTCTCTCTGCCCCTCCCCTGCTCTCTCTCTCTCTCTCAAAAATAAATAAACATAAAAAAAGAAAAGAAAAGAAGAGGCAAAACTCTCTCTCTTACTTGCAGATTATTTTCAGATAATCTGAATAGCCAGGAAAATCTGAGGCAGGACAATCACTAGGAAAGTTGTTAGAATTAATAGAAAAATTTCAGGACAAGTCTTAAAACCAAGTATTTAGTGAGATGGTCTGATACAAAAATAACATATAAAACCTAAGCAAGGCATGTGAGTGGCTTAGTCAGTTGAGTGTCTGACTCTTGACTTCGGCTCAAGTCATAGATCTTAGGGTCATGGGATCAAGCCCCACTTCGGGCTCTGCGCTGAGTATGGAATCTGCTTAGAATTCTTTCTCTTCCTCCCTCATCCTTTAAAGAAAAAAGAAAGCCTAAGCCACAGAATCCACATCAATAAAATAGTGATTATGATATTATAATCATAAAACAATTTATGTAATAGTATTTAGCAAGATGCTTGTCACGTAGTATGCCTTCAGTATATAAATCACTCTGAGAGGGAGCCAAGATGGCAGAACAGCGTGGACGTTTTTTGTGTGTCTCGTGTCCACGAAATACAGCCAGACCACCACTAAGCCATCCTGCACACCTAGAAAACTGATCTGAGGATTAACGCAACAATCTGCACAGCCTGAACCACAGAACTCAGCAGGTACACGGCGCAGAGAGGTGAACTTGGGAAGAGAGAAGCCACCGAGAGCAGGTGGTACTTTTGCGTGTGGAGAGAGGACGGAGACAGTGGGGAGAATACGGGAAAAGCACCCTCCCCAAAAGCAGCTGGAGCGAAAGTGGAAAATTGGGAACAGCTGTAGGGACTAAACTAAAAAGGGAGAAAGGAGAAAGGAGAGGGTTTAAATTCCATTAAGACTGTAAACAAGGGGAGCACAAAGGCTGCAACTCCATAGCTCCATACCTGGCGATGCTCTGGTGGCAAGGGTGAATCCCCAGGAACAGAGTGGGGAGGTTCTCAGGCCACACGGGAAAAGCGGTTCCACTACTGGAAGGACATTTCGTAGAGACTGTTGAGGCCACCTGGTCCCAGCAGACCCCAGAGAACAGCCACATTCGCTGATGCTGGGGCAAGGTCATTGAGGGTGAAGCCTGGTGCCAGATGTGTGTTGTGATTTTCCATTAGCCCTGAAATGCTGCTGCTACACTATCTCGCGAACTTTTTCTGGGGCGGGCCGGCACCTGGCCGCGGTCTCTGGACATCGGCAGCAGCACAGTCTCGCGAACTTTCCTGGGTGCGGCCAGCATTCCGCCACTGCTCCGTGAGACCCTTGAAGAAGGGCAGAACAAGTCAAAGCCGCAGTCCTTCGGAAGTAAGGGGCTGGGGAAAACAGCTGCGTCTGAGACAAAACTTGGGAGAGAGGTACTGCCTGGGGCCTGGTCACAGAGAGTGAACAAGCAGGGAGTGGACGAGGGCTGGAGACAGAGGACCGGTGCGTGATTGCCCATCCGGGAGAACAGACTGGGTGGCTGGGTGGTACCATTTTCACCGCACCCGCACATGCGCATACGCACCTACAAACCCCGCAACCATCCACCCCAGTAGGCTAGCAGCGCCATCTAGTGGAGAGACGAGCTGTTACACTGAACCCTGCCCAACTAGGCCAACTTGGTTCTTCATCTCACCGCCGGCTTAATTTAAAGACTATAAAGAGCTACATAGACTGACTTCTAGGGGAAAACGAAGCAATTTCAGTCCTACTTCAATCTGTTAGCAGGTTTATCTATTCAATTTTTTTTTCTTTTTCCTTTTTCTCTTTTACAATTCTTTTTCTTGAATACAGAAAGAGAAAAAATTCATTTTTATTTTCAATTTTTATTAAAAATATATTTCTTTAATTTTTATTACTATATTTTTTACTTTTGTGTAAATTTTTTCAAATTCTACTTTACTTCCATCGTTTTATTTTAGTCTACTTCAGTGTACTCACCTTTTCAAATATCAGTTTCCTTTTTTTCTTTCTTTTTCTTTTTTCTTTTTGTTTCTCTTCTTTTTCTTGAATGCAGAAAGAGAAAAACTTCATTTTTACTTTCAATTTCTATTAAAAATATTTTAATTTTTATTACTATATTTTTTGCTTTTATGTAAATTTTTTCAAATTCTATTTTACTTCCATCATTTTATTTTAGTCTACTACAGTGTAGTCACTTTTTCAAATTTTCAAATGATTTCTTTTTTTCTTTTTTAATCTTTTTTCTTTTTCGTTTCTTTTCTTTTTTCTTAAATACAGAAAATGAAAAATTCATATTTATTTTTCATTTTTATTAAAAATATTTTCTTTAATTTTTTTCTACTATATTCTTTACTTTTGTGTATATTTTTTCAAATTCTATTTTACCCCCATCATCTCATTTTAGTCTACTTCAGTGTATTCATTTTTTCAAATTCTCAAATGATTTCCTCCCCCCCCCGCCTTTTTTTTCTCTAATCTGTCAAACCACTTTCAACACCCCAACTAAAACACACCTAGGATCTAGCATCATCTATTCGATTTGTGTGTGTGTGTCTTTAATTTTTAATTTTAATTTTTTTATTTTAATTTTTTTAATTTCAATTTTTCTACCCCATTAATTCCTTTTCTCCGTTCAAAATGACAAAACGAAGGAATTCACCCCAAAAGAAAGAGCACAAAGAAACGACAGCCAGGGATTTAACCAACACAGATACAAGCAAGATGTCTGAACCAGAATTTAGAATCACAATAATAAGAATACTAGCTGGAGTCAAAAATAGATTAGAATCCCTTTCTGCAGAGATAAAAGAAGTAAAAAATAGTCAGAATGAGATTAAAAATGCTAAAACTGAGATGCAATCACAGATGGATGCAGCAGCGGCAAGGATGGTTGAGGCAGAACAGAGAATAAGCGATATACAGGACAAATTTATAGAGAATAATGAAGGAGGTAGATTAAGGCAAAAGAGCACAATTTAAGAATTAGAGAAATCAGTGACTCATTAAAAAGGAACAACATCAGAATCATAAGGGGTCCCAGAAGAGGAAGAGAGAGAAATAGGGGTAGAAGGGTTATGTGAGCAAATCATACTGGAAAACTTTCCTAACCTGGGGATACACAAAGACATCACAATCCAGGAGGCACAGAGGACCCCCATTAGATTCAACAAAAACCAACCATCAACAAGGCATATCATAGTCAAATTCACAAAATACTCAGGCAAGGAGAGAATCATGAAAGCAGCAAGGGAAAAAAAAGTCCCTAACCTACAAGGGAAGAGAGATCAGGTTTGCAGCAGACCTATCCACAGAACCTTGGCAGGCCAGAAAGGACTGGCAGGATATATTCAGTGTGCTGAATCAGAAAAATATGCAGCCAAGAATTCTTTATCCAGCAAAGCTGTCATTCAAAATAGAAGGAAAGATAAAAAGTTTCCCAGACAAACAAAAATTAAAGGAGTTTGTGACCACTAAACCAGCACTGCAAGAAATTTTAAGGGGGACTTTCTGAGGGGAGAAAAGATGAAAATATATATATATAAATAAATAAATACCAAAAGCAACAAAAGATTAGAAAGGACCAGAGAACACCACCAAAAACTCCAACCCAACAAGCATCATAACGGCAATAAATTCATATCTTTCAGTACTCACTCTAAACATCAATGGACTCAATGCTCCAATTAAAAGACATAGGGTAACAGAATGGATAAGAAAACAAGATCCATCTATATGCTGTTTACAAGAGACCCACTTTAGACCTAAACCACCTTCAGACTGAAAATAAGGGGATGGAGAACGATCTATCATGCTAATGATCGACAAAAGAAAGCCAGAGTAGCCATACTTATATCAGACAATCTAGACTTTAAAATAAAGACTGTATCAAGAGATGCAGAAGGGCATTATATCATAATCAAGGGGTCTATCCACCAAGAAGACCTAACAATTGTAAACATTTATGCACCAAATGTGATAGCACCCAAATATATAAATCAGTTAATCACAAACATAAAGAAACTCATCAATAGTAATACCATAATAGTAAGAGACTTCAACACCCCACTCACAGCAATGGACAGATCATCTAATCAAAAAATCAACAAGGAAACAATGGCTTTGAATGACACACTGGACCAGATGGACTTAACAGATATATTCAGAACATTTCATCCTAAAGCAGCAGAATATACATTCTTCTCCAGTGCACATGGAACATTCTCCAGAATAGACCATATATTGGGACACAACCCAGCCCTAAGTAAGTACAAAAAGATCGAGATCATACCGTACATATTTTCAGACCACAATGCTATGAAACTTGAAATCAACCACAAGAAAAAATTTGGAAAGGTAACAAATACTTGGAGAACTGAAGAACATCCTACTAAAGAATGAATGGGCTAACCAAGAAGTTAAAGATGAAATTAAAAAGTATATGGAAGTCAATGAAGATGATAACACCACAACCCCAAACCTCTGGGATGCAGCAAAGGCAGTCATAAGAGGAAAGTATATAGCAATCCAGGCCTTCCTAAAGAAGGAAGAAAGATCTCAGATACACAACCTAACCTTACGCCTTAAGGAGCTGGAAAAAGAACAGCAAATAAAACCCAAAACGTGCAGAAGACAGTAAATAATAAAGGTTGGAGCAGAAATTAATGCTATTGAAACAAAAAAAAACAAAAAAACAAAAACAAAACAGTAGAACAGATCAATGAAACCAGAAGCTGGTTCTTTGAAAGAATTAACAAAATTGGTAAACCACTAGCCAGTTTGATCAGAAGAAAAAGGAAAGGACCCAAATAAATAAAATCAAGAATGAAAGAGGAGGGATCACAACCAACACAACAGGAATACAAACAATAATAAGAGAATATTATAAGCAATTATATGCCAATAAAATGCGTAATCTGGAAGAAATGGACAAATTCCTGGAAACATATACACTACCAAAACTGAAACAGGAAGAAATAGAAAATTTGAACAGACCCATAACCAGTAAGGAACTCGAATTAGTAATCAAAAATCTGCCAAAAATAACAAGAGTCCAGGACCAGATGGCTTTCCAGGGGAATTCTACCAAACATTTAAGAGTTAACACCTATTCTCTTGAAACTGTTCCAAAAAATAGAAATGGAAGGAAAACTTCCAAACTCTTTCTATGAAGCCAGGATTACCTTGATTCCAAAACCAGACAGAGACTCCACTAAAAAGGAGAACTATAGACCAATTTCCCTGATGAAGATATTAGCCAACTGGATCCAACAATACATTAAAAAAAATTATTCACCACGACCAAGTGGGATTTATACCTGGGATGCAAGCCTGGTCCAATATCCGCAAAACAATTAACATGATTCATCACATCAATAAAAGAAAGGACAAGAACCATATGATCCTCTCAATAGATGCAGAGAAAGCATTTGATAATATACAGCATCCTTTCTGGATAAAAACCCTCAAGAAAGTAGGGATAGAAGGAGCATACCTCGAGATCATAAAAGCCATATATGAACAACCCAACGCTAATATCATCCTCAATAGGGAAAAACTGAGAGCTTTCCCCCTAAGGTCAGGAACAAGACAGGGATGTCCACTCTCGCCACCATTATTCAACATAGTATTGGAAGTCTTAACCTCTGCAATCAGACAACACAAAGAAATAAAAGGCATCCAAATCAGCCAGGAGGAGGTCAAACTTTCACTCTTCACAGATGACATGATACTCTATATAAAGATTCCACCAAAAACTGCTAGAACTGATTCATGAATTCAGCAAAGTGGCAGGATATAAAATCAATGCACAGAAATCAGTTGCATTCCTATACACCAACAATGAAGTGACAGAAAGAGAAATCAAGGAATCGATCCCATTTACAGTTGCACCAAAAACCATAAAATACCTAGGAATAAATCTAACCAAAGAGGTGAAAAACCTATACACTGAAAACTATAGAAAGCTTATGAAAGAAATTGAAGAAGACACAAAAAAATGGAAAAAGATTCCATGCTCCTGGATAGGAAGAACAAATATTGTTAAAATGTTGATACTACCCAAAGCAATCTACATATTCAAAGCAATCCGTATCAAAATAACACCAGCATTCTTCACAGAGCTAGAACAAATAATCCTAAAATTTGTATGGAACCAGAAAAGACCCCAAATAGCCAAAGCAATTTTGAAAAAGAAATCCAAAGCAGGAGGCATCACAATCCCAGACTTCAAGCTGTACTACAAAGCTGTAATCATCAAGACAGTATGGTACTGGCACGAGAACAGACACTCAGATCAATGGAACCGAATAGAGAACCCAGAAATGGACCCACAAACGTATGGCCAACTAATCTTTGACAAAGCAGGAAAGAATATCCAATGGAATAAACACAGTCTCTTCAGCAAGTGGTGCTGGGAAAACTGGACAGCAACATGCAGAAAAATGAACCTGGACCACTTTCTTACACCATACACAAAAATAAACTCACAATGGATGAAAGACCTAAATGTAAGACAGGAAGCCATAAAAATCCTCCAGGAGAGAGCAGGCAAAAACCTCTTTGATCTTGGCCGCAGCAACTTCTTACTCAACACATCTCTGGAGGCAAGGAAAACAAAAGCAAAAATGAACTGCTGGGACCTCATCAAAATAAAAATCTGCACAGCAAAGGAAACAATCAGCAAAACTAAAAGGCAACCGACAGAATGGGAGAAGATATTTGCAAACGACCTATCAGATAAAGGGTTAGTATCCAAAATCTATAAAGAGCTTCTCAAACTCAACACCCAAAAAGCAAATAATCCAGTGAAGAAATGGGCAAAAGACATGAATAGACACTTCTCCAAAGAAGACATCCAGATGGCTAACCGACACATGAAAAAATGCCCAACTTCACTCATCATCAGGGAAATACAAATCAAAACCATCATGAGATATCACCTTACACCTGTCAGAATGGCTAACGTTAACAACTCTGGCAACAACAGATGTGGGCCAGGATGCGGAGAAAGAGGATCTCTTTTGCATTGTTGGTGGGAATGCAAGTTGGTGCAGCCACTCTGGAAAACAGTACGGAAGTTCCTCAAAAAACTAAAAATAGAACTACCCTATGACCCAGCAACTGCACTACTAGGTATTTATCCAAGGGATACAGGTGTGCTGTTTCGAAGGGACACATGCACCCCCATGTTTATAGCAGCACTATCAACAATAGCCAAAGTATGGAAAGAGCCCAGATGTCCATCGATGGATGAACGGATAAAGAAAATGTGATATATATATATACACACACACACAATAGAGTATTACTCAGCAATCAAAAAGAATGAAATCTTGCCATTTGCAACTACGTGGATGGAACTGGAGGGTATTATGCTAAGTGAAATTAGTCAGAGAAAGACAAAAATCATATGACTTCACTCATATGAGGACTTTAAAAGACAAAACAGATGAACATAGGGAAGGGAAACAAAAATAATATGAAAACAGGGAGGGGCATAAACCATAAGAGACTCATAAACCATAAGAGACTCATAACAGAGGGTTACTGGAGGGGGTAGGGGGTGGGGATGGGTTAAGTGGGTAAGCGCATTAAGGAATCTACTCCTGAAATCATTGTTGCACTATGTGCTAACTAATTTGGATGTAAATTTTTAAAAAAATAAAATTTCATATATATATATAAAATCACTCTGAGAGTGATAGTTTGGTCATTTGTTTGAAAAGCTTGCTCTGAAAATAACATTTATATATAGTAGGCAATAATTTTGTTTAGACTCAGTTGTTTCTGTAAATGAATGGAATATTCTGTGAATGACTGGGAATAAACAGTCGGACATGTTACATAGTTCGGATCATATGCCCAAGGCATTTTGCTGCCATCTGGTGACAGTTTATCTAAAACTTAGTCAAATTTTGAAAGCGCTTCAAAACACGAACTGCAAACCTAACCCTCTGAATTACAGTAGGTCTCGTGGCACTTTTTGACCTAGAGACAGATGCTGACCTTACAATCTCAGGAAATTCAGTTGCCAACTAAAGGCAGAAATTTGAGAGCCGAACTTACCAAGCAAATTCAGAAAATACCTCAAGGAAAAATCAACTATCTTTTGTTTCTGGTTATTTGCCACATTCTAAAACCTAGCCCGAGGCAGATGTGGCTAAGAGTTCATCCAGCAACGGGTATAATTATTCTGGGATGGGATAAGTGAACGTGAGGAGTGGGGGAATCTGGCTGAAGTGGGCTTTGTGACGTCAGTGTGAAAAGCATGGGCTCGGGAGCTAGGAAGACCCAGCTTTGACTCCTACCATCATCATCACTTACAACCATATGACCCAAAGTAAATTTCTGATCCTCAACTCATTTTCTTTTTTAATGTTTATTTCTTTTTGAGAGAGAGAGAGAGGGAATGAGCAGGGCAAGGGGCAGAGAGGGGGGCAGAAAGAGAGGGGGACAGAGGATCCGAAGCAGGCTCTGCACTGACAGCAGAGACCCCAACGCAGGGCTCGAACCCACAAACTGCGAGATCATAACCTGAGCAGAAGTTGGACGCTTAAACGCCTGAGCCACCCCAGTGCCCCTCAACTCATTTTCTGATCTATAAAATATGAAAGCACTTATTTGGCAAGATGACTAGGAGAAAATGTCAAGTTCAGTCCGTTCCACTCCAAAGCATGTTCCCGTAACACAAAGGAGCTCCCACGTGACCAGCATTAGGGCAAGGATGTTGTTATTGTGCACATGTTGCACTTCTCCATACACAATTTTTTCCCACACTGTTATTTTCAGTGCCTGATTTACACAGTGTGAGATTTTTCAGTATGTGGCATTCTCGCAGGCGTGTCTGTCCTTAGCTAACCACCGTCCCACCCCAAAATAACTCTCTTCCCTGTCCTCCAGAAACAGAACTAAAATGCAGTAATAATAATAATAGCTCACTTTTTTAGTATTAACTGTGTACCATACTCTTTTCTAGGTGCTCTGTTTATATTGCTGCATTTCATCAAATCTAAGATACCGCCAGTTCTAAGACGCATCATTATTTTACGCACTAAGAGAAAACACTATGCCATTTAAGTTATAATACCATGCTTTCTTATCACATTAAATTTTTATCGAACAGGTATTGAAAGAGTTTTCTTTGATTTTTAGTATATATTACTCCTGTGCCTACATTAAAAGGAAATAAATTTGTGAAGCGAGTAAGTGAAATAAATACATAAAGTTGGTGCTAAAACTTCTTTATGTTCAGAGTCTGACTCTTCTGAATTACATTTTGACTCAGGGTTGTCAATTTACATATCTACAGGCAATTTACAATTTATTGCCTTCCTTCCATGCCATTATGAGCACTAAAATACAGCATGTCTTAAAGGATGCTATGTGATCTAAAAGTTCTGGGCTCTGACTTCAGGTTTACAAGTATTTAGGTGTACCTGGCTTACTGTGGCTCCCTCTTCAGGAATGCTGCTGAGGACATTTTATTTACGGTCTTCCCCACCCCTCCGCTCAACCATTTCCCTCCTGGGAGTTAAAATAGCACTCCTCTATTATCTCCAAGATCATCTTCTGACCCACCGACACCCATTCTGCAAGTTTTGTTGTGTAAGTTTTTGATATTTGCAAATACACAGTTAATGATTTTATCGCTACTGCCACCTGGCCAAGAAAGATTGCAAGCTGTCTGTCATCGACTTCGAGAAATACTCCATTTTCAAAGGTCTAAAATATGGAAAAATGTGCATCAAAAAATCAGTAAAATGGGCAAGAGATTTAATCCTTACAACAACCCTGTGACATAAGTCCCACTATTATCTTCATTCTGTACATGAACTTAAAGCACAGAGAAGTTAAATAACTTGCCCGGGGATCACAGAGTTTATCAGTGGAGCTAAGGTTCAAATCTGGGAGTCGGGCTCCAGAGCCTATATTTTTAAGTACCACTCTGCTTCCGGGTTCTATTCCTATTTCATCAAAGTTTTGCTCTAAAATATCCAAGGAGCAAACATTTACGCTATTCTCCCAAGTTACGCTACATGGTGCAGATCATAATCAGAAAACCCCAAGGCCAGCTGCTAGGTTTTAAAGAATTTGGATATCCATATGGAAGGCCACTGGCAAAACTGCCTTTATTTACCATATCTTACAAATCAGAAATGTTTGTTCATTTTCCCCCCTGCTTGTACTCTTACCTGGTTACATTTTCCTTGAGGTGGCCAACTCTCTCTCTCCAGATCCAGCATTCTCCCCATTGTTCTAGCCTGGAGAACAGTGTAGCTTTGGAAAATGGAATTCCTGCATCTGGGGAAAGACAAGGGTTAAGTCTGATTGTATATAACCTTCCGGAAGCTCTAGTGCTGGATCTAGGGATCAGGGATGAGCTGAGACAAAAAAGGTCATGCCTCCCAAGGGATTCAAATTACCACTATTTAGTCTTGGATGAAACACTCTCCCTGAGACATTTGGACTTGTTTTCTGATGGGAACCTTCAGATAATGTCTATCTTCCCCAACGAAAATGTAAGCTGTATGAAAGCAAGAGCCATGTTGCTTTTCTCGCCATTACACCCCCAGCACCCGCAACACTATGTGATGCACTGCTATGTAAAAACTAAGTAAAAACTGAAATTATCTTTACACACATTTTCTCAGTCATGTTTGCTTTCTTTTATTTTTTTTTCAGTTTTATTTTTGTTTTGAGAGAGACAGAGACAGAGCAAGTGGGGGATGGGCAGAAAGAAGGAGAGAGAAAATCCTAAGCAGCCTTTGCTCTATCAAGCACAGAGCCCAATGCGGGGCTCAAACCCGCGAAACTGGGAGATCCTGACCTGAGCTGAATCAAGAGTTGGACGCTTAACCAACTGAGCCACTCAGGCACCCCTATTTGCTTTCTAAATCAAGACCATAAGAAAGGGAAATTTTTAGATACACAGACTGCCAAGAACTTAAAAAAAAAAAAAAGTAGCTGGAATAAGAGATTCCTCCAAACTTTAGTCAACTGAATACACTAAAGGTTATCAAACTTGCTTACCCTTCCAAGCAGTCAAAAAAACTCTGAAATCGTGCTGTCTACATAGACATTTTTTATTACTGTAACATACACATCCACTCTCACTCGACCAACTTTCCTGACTGCCTCTTACAGAAACTTCAGAAGCCAGAGATAAAGTCAGCTTCTGGAGCTGACTGGGGACAGGGGGCTAGAGACACCCTAAACACAGAGCAGATACTTCATACTACTGGTCATCAGGAGTGAGGCCAAGGACTTGAAGATAGGGCTAGGATATGATATTCTTTGCCTTTGGCCAAGTTTCCCTATAAAGTTCTAAGGGGAAAAGCATTTTGCATGTCATTCAAATAGGAAATTGTTTGCCTATCTCATAGTCCATTGGTACAAGATAAGGACAGTGCAGCAATCAAAAGATACTGAGAAAGAAAAATCTAAATTCATCACATTTTAACTATAGAAGTAGCCTAAGATCCCTGGATCACAGAACTAGAAGTTATATAACTACTGTTAGAGTTACCACCTGACTGTTTATGAGCTGAGTTACACGCCTTGACTTGGAATTATCTTGACTGGCCCTCACCTGTGTGTATCCTGTTTGGCATCTCCTCTTCATGGGAATTCTGGGAAATGCAAGAGCCATGAATCTGTCCCTTGTTCCAACCAAAGATTAGCATTAGGTTTGAGGTTCTGAAGACTGTTAATGGGAAATTCAAAGGGGGTAAGGAATTAAAACAAGATTGTCTGAAAAATCAGCCCTCTCTCTTTCTTTTACTTGCTCTCACTTTCTGTTTCTCTCTCTCCCTCCTCCACCATCTCCCCAACCCCACCTCACTCTTCAGTGCTTCTCAAAATTTTCCACTGAAATACTTGTAGAATGTACATGTCCACAGACTCCTACAAAGGGTCTGGAGAAAAAGATGAAGGCACCTGCTATAAACAAAATTCTCATGAAAATCTTTTGTTTTATCTTAGAATTTGGTGCAAAGTTTGAAATCGACCTTAATGAATCTGTTTTTCTTAAATAAATATTTTCTGCCCAGGAAGATGTGCCATGGCACACTGCTGCCTATCTTTGAAGATTCAGTTGCACAAAATTTGAGAAGTATGTTCCCATATCTATAAAGAACTCTAGCTATGGTTCCTTTAGACAGTAATTGGTCTATCTTTTGAACAGCGGGTGTTCAATACATGTTTGTTGGGTGAATGGATATCATTTGGAAAGGTGACCTTTAGATCTGGGAGGGGGAAAAAAACAACAACAACAAGTTGTTCTTGACCCAACCTAAGCAAGCCCAAGCATTTCAGCAGTATTACATATAAAAACAAAATGAAACAAAGCAAAAACAAATACGCCAAACTGGAATTCATTTAAAACCATGTTTTTGGAACCATCCCAAAGGCTTCCCTACCCAGATACAAAGCAAGCAAAATGTATTTATTAGTACCTCTTAAATATGCTCCAGTCAATGCAGAACCTGGGCCATCTAGATGGGTGGATTCTGAGTCTAGGAATAAGAATCAAAAAGGAAGAAGCCTGAAAGTCACTATTAGCCCTGCTCTGGTCCTACTTCTGTGCCATATATTTATTCTTCTCCCTTTCTGAGTTTGGAGCAAAGAGAAATTAGCGGTTTCCCCAGGCCCATGATCTCATGGGCCAGAGGGTGAGGATGAATTCCTACAGTCCACAGGGAACTTTTTCAAAACACACATATTTGTCTTAAGTCAAACCCTCCAACGTAGAGGTTGGAAAAACTCTCCAGGTTTTCATCTGATGAAACTCTTGGTTAGGAAGTTAGTGCCTACTGGCCATTAGGCTGCAGGCAAACTTTATTCGGGACACACCAAAGGCAGCCCAAGGTAAGAGGCACAGCAATGGAAATTTCAATTCCCACTCGTCCAAAGTCCTCATCCACACCCACCTCATGTATAAAGCATTTTCTAATGAGGACAGAGCAACTGGATTTCACCTTCCCCCTCAAAAATGTTTATCTCTTCATTTCTCCCTTCTG
This sequence comes from Lynx canadensis, assembly GCF_007474595.2. Taxonomy (NCBI): domain Eukaryota; kingdom Metazoa; phylum Chordata; class Mammalia; order Carnivora; family Felidae; genus Lynx; species Lynx canadensis. The sequence goes on along the minus strand of NC_044310.1, from coordinate 33,292,279 downwards.
TCAAATCCACCTACTAAACAAGAAAAAAACAAGTAGATCAAACTAACTTTTTTTAATGTTATTCATCTTTGAGAGAAAGAGACAAAGTGTGAGCGGGTAAAGGGCAGGGAGAGAGGGAGACACAGAACCCAAAGCAGCCTCCAGGCTCTGAGCTGTCAGCACAGAGCCCAGAGGTCAAACTAATTTTTAAACGCCCAGCTTAAGTGGCATAGTATTTAGTGGACTGTCCAAATACGCATTTTCATGAATAGTAAAGTGTGTCATCTGCCTTAGTTCCTAGCAGATATGGCTTCAAAACAATAGACAAAATGCTACTGAAATATTAAACATTATTATAACAGGAAGATGAATGAAAATTCAAGGATCTTACTCTTTTCCATAGCTGAAGTCCTGCCTTGAGCTTCTCAGAGAGACTGTGAGGTAAGTGTGAAGTAAAACAAACTGAGAGTGGTGAACCTTTGACTTGCCAAGTCTCTTCTTGCCTTGTCTTGCCTCCATAAAATATCCACAAGGAATATAAAGATTGAAGCCCATTCGTCACCTAAGAATTTCACCTCAACTTTCAGAAAATCCAACTCGAGAGTTCAAGCAAAATTTCCCCTCTGCTCTTTCATCAAAAAGTGAAGTGAGTTGTGGCACTATGTAAGAGCAGAGTGAATGATCCTGGTGCAGGACAAACTCTGCGAAGGGAAGGGAATTACTTATTCCTCTTTGTACCCACAGAACTAAATTCAGTGACCTAACTCTTCATGAATGTTTGAAGGATGGATGGATGGATGGATGAGTGTATGGGAGGATAGATGAATGGATGACGGAATAAATGGTATCTGCTGGAATCAGAGATGTGCATGGGATAGGAAATGCCAAAGTATCTGAAGAAGTTCAAAAAGAGATGTGAACATAACTTCTTCTTGATCCCCGTTTGTTTTACCTGAGCACAGAATAAGATCTGAGTCTTAGCTATGAGCTGGCATGACCCAAATCTTTTCCTAAAATAGCAAAGGAGGACAGGAAAGAGATGGGAAGAGGGACCACATCAAGACAAGGAATCGATTCCTTGACCAAGCTGGTGCACAAGAGTGATACATAATAAAAATCTAAGAGAACTCTTTCAATAGCTGTTCAACAAAAATTCAATGTGATAGGAAAGCACTGTGTTTCAGTTTAATTAGCAGGTTTTTTTCTTGGTGTTACATAAAATAATGTGCACATAAATCTGACATTTTGCTCTTAGTTGCAGTCCAATTTCATTAGGACCACCAAAAAGATTATATAGAGTCACCAGCTTTGCAGCCCATCCCAAATCATCCACACTTACTCTCCAGTGTTGCCTTCTGATGTGTGGACTGAGCCAAAACTCCGGGACACAGAATTCCACCACCTGAGGCCTTGGACCTAGATGACCCCTGGGTAAACCCAGTCACTGACTCAGCACCAGTCAAGCAAAGTCTTTGCAGAAGAGGAGGACTGGTTATTATTTCACTATGATAAGGCTTACATACTCAGGATCAGCCATGTACAAACATATTCTGGAGAAAGTCTCTTGTGACCTATACATTAACTGAGACATTTCAGGTCAGGGTCCTACGAGAATAGATGAAGGCTGACTATTCACAGAGGAGAGACTAAAGAAAGCAAAGTTCGTTGTTTTCATGATAAATACAAAAAGACTAGAAACTTTCCTTTAAAAAATAGGTTATTTGCTATAAATGAAAGGTGATATCTATGTGAATGCAAAGGCAAAGAATCAACAGTTTTTAAAAGGACTTTAGGGGCACCTGGGTGACTTAGTAGAGTATGCGGCTCTTGATCTCGGGGTTGTAAATTCAAGCCCTACATTGGGTGTAGAGATGACCTAAAAATAAAATATTTTTTAAAATTAAAAAAATGAGGGGCGCCTGGGTGGCGCAGTCGGTTAAGCGTCCGACTTCAGCCAGGTCACGATCTCGCGGTCCGGGAGTTCGAGCCCCGCGTCAGGCTCTGGGCTGATGGCTCAGAGCCTGGAGCCTGTTTCCGATTCTGTGTCTCCCTCTCTCTCTGCCCCTCCCCCGTTCATGCTCTGTCTCTCTCTGTCCCAAAAATAAATAAACGTTGAAAAAAAAAATAAAATAAAATAAAATTTAAAAAATGATAAAAGAACTTTAGATCAGAGGCTCAGAGACTTAGCTCAAGGTATAGAGAATAAATAGACACCCAGAAAGAACCAAGCTAGGGGCGCCTGGGTGGCTCAGTTGGCTGAGTGTCCAACTTCGGCTCAGGTCATGATCTCACAGCCTGTGAGTTCAAGCCCCACATCAGCCTCTGTGTTGATAGCTCAGAGACTTGAGCGTGCTTCAGATTCTGTGTCTCCCTCTCTCTCTGCCCCTCCCTGCTCGCACTGTCTCTCTCTCTCTCTCAAAAAAAAAAAATGAAATATTAGAAAAAATCTTTAAAGAACAAGAATCAAACTAATTAAACTAAAAGAAAAGGTAGCGTGAGAAAAAGAGTTTTAAAACACATTTTGAGATTGATTTAATTTCCATCCTGAAATTCTCCCAATTAAATAGAGGCAACGAGCTACTAAAGCAGGCCCTTCAAAGAAGTCACTTAAAGGAAATCTCAGACCTCCAAGTGAGATCTCTGCACTGGCCTTCCTAGCACCAAAACAAGGTTTAAATTAGAAGCACATTGGTGTGTCTTTGCACGTGTTATTATACAGTTTAGCTAATGGATGTCTAAGGCAGGAAGGACAGTTAGCAAATTCATCAATCAAGATACTGTTTATAATTCTCCTATAAAAGGAAACCATTTGCCAATTCAAATAAGTGCCTCAGCCAATTTCAAAAAGATCTCAGTCTAATTTAAATGATATTCTAGCATTAGCCTATTCTTGTTATGAAAAGCAAGAGTGATATAAATCATCTGCCCCCACCCCTGGGCACAAATGATTTTAATAATGTCAGGGCAGTTCAGGAAAAATGATGGGTCTTATTAACAGATGTGTGAAAAATAATTTGCCTATTAGATGACAGTTTTCTCTCTTCCTTTCTAGCAAGGCCTGCAGATGAGAAGCAAATTACAAGTACTTTAAGATACTGAAACTCTTCTGTCAGAGACAGGTTCAGAAGGTCCTCTCTCATATCAGTTTTTAAGGCTCTAAAGGACCAATAAACCCAGTCTCATGGAAGTCTACTTATAAGAAATCTTACGGATTTCTAATTAGAGAAATGATTTTTTTTATTTTTTATATGTTTATTTGGGGGGGGGGCAGAGAGGGGTGGGGAGAGGAACCAAAGTGGACTCTGCACTGACAGCAGAGAGCCCTATGTGGGGCTGCAAGCCAGGAACCATGAGATCATGATCTGAGCTGAGGTCAGACGCTCAACCAACTGAATCACCCAGGTGCCCCAAGAGGGAAATGAATTCTTACCAACAGAGTCTATGTTCCAATAATTTGCAGGCATCATATCCCTACAAAGTTGCCCCTAAGCAAGATGTACATACTTCCAGTCCTCCTAGAAAAGAGAAACACTCATCATTAAATATCAGTGATTTGTACAATGACTCAAAGACCCAGTTGTCACCTCAAGTTAGCAAAAGAAAATCAAGTAATGACATTCTCAAAAGAATAACCCTATCATCTTACATCTATACAGAGTTTATAGCTTTAGAAAATACAGTCACATCTCCCCACCTCCTTACCAAAAATATTCCTGGCACCCCCCCACAGGCAGCTCTGCAATGCCCCCTCTGCACTCTGGGACGTGGGACCCCAGAACTCTGCCACCTGCCGGCCTCACTCACTTGGCCTCCCTCCCCCAGAAGCTGCTCGGTAAACTGGGAGGTGTAGTCCTTACCACAGTTCCCGAGGAGAAGCCAGGGTGCTGAGACGTAGACCCAGGAGCATCACCGCCCCCACCCCACCCCTCAGACTTCATGTGGGTTCCGCCTTCAAGGCCCAGAGGTACACCAGAGCCTGACCATTGGAGCACTGCCTCCCCAAGGTCCCGGCAGCCAACGTGAAGCAGCTACTGGACCTAACGTCTTGCCCAGTCCTGCTCAATGACATTCCAGTAACTTTATTATAATCACCATGTGTTTCTTCCATTGCATTTTATGGAACACTAAGATCCTTCACATGCTCCTTTCTCAGCTAGAGTTCCGTGGAAGTTTTAAGCCCTGCAGAAAATGATTTCAAGGGACTCTTTTTGCAATTCCCTCAAGGATGACACATAGCCAAGATCAGTCTAGATGCCTAGTAAAGACATTAATTCATTGCATACAGTAGGACACCTTATAGCATCAGGGCACAAATCTCTAGTGGAGATTTTCCCAGTGGTACTGTAAGGCTCTTGTCATCCCCATTTTGCCCACAGGCAACTGAAGGATGGAAAAGCAAACTGGTGCTGGGATGATTAGCATCAAAGCTAAAGCCAAAGGAGAATACACATCTGTTTCATTCTTTTCATTCTTAGACCCCTCTCAGACTCCCTTATCTACCACAGAAGTCTGGTCTGAACGGAGACCAAATTCCTTTTCGTCCTACTGCTAGTATTACTAATCTTTCACTTGTTAGAGCATATTCACATGCAAGGAGCTTTTACTGACATGACCATTAGTTTTTATTGGCTGAAGAAATAAGCCTAGATGGGGTTGCTAACTTCCCCAAAGTCACTCAGCTAGCCAATGATAAAACCCAGAAGAGAAGCCACTCCTGAGTCCATCCAAGCACGGGACACTTTCTAGGGCATTAGTTACCTCTCTGAACTGGAGTCTTGTCCTGCCTAAACTCCCAGGTAATAGAGAGAGGCTGCATCAGGTTGTACTAGGACCTCCAATTTAGAGAGTGGCAGAATCAGAAGAGAAAGTATCAATAATAAAGTAGAGGTTTAATAATTTAAAAGTGCAATCCTCCCAGGAGCTCGTTTCTAATAAAGTAATACAGTAAACATCTGTTCCTTAAATGAACAGCAAATTTTTGATGGTGATTCAGGACTGGAAAGTAGCGATTGAACCTCTACCAATGGATCATTCTGGGAAGACAGTCAAAGAAGAGAATCTGAAAGCCTGTGTTTGCATGTTTACTGGAAAGCCAGTTTAGCTTTAGAAATAAATGGCAACACAGCAAGGATGTCCTCAATGGATTCATTTATTAAAGGAAAGAGCCAAAGAACCAAAGTCTAACATTTATTGATCGCCTACTATGTGCTACTACTATCTTTATTCAAAGACAAACAAGAAATAGTTCCTGCCTTCCAAGGGCTCACAGTCCAGCAGGATTGATGGACAAATAATTCATCAGTCATACCCCAGAGTGTGTTAGATTGGACCTTATGAAATTGCCAATCTTTGACTGGTTTTACATACAAAATAGCAATTCTATATGGATCAAATTAATAGATGCCAACCATTATATGCCCCACATTCTATGTATTAATAAGTCTTTTTCTATTCCATACGGTAAGTTTTGTGTCTCTGATGTTTAGATTTTTTTCATTGCTAATTCATGGAATTTCAATGCTTAAGCCATCAAATTATAGGTCCTTCTAACTACTGGCGAAAGAACTCTTAGCTAGGTAAGAAGAGAAAATGTTCCTCTCTTCTTCACAGCTGTGGATAAGCAGAAACTATTCTAGGGGCGCCTGGGTGGTTCAGTCGGTTGAGCATCCAACTTTGGCTCAGGTCATGATCTTGCAGTTCCTGAGTTTGAGCCCTGTATCCGGCTCTGTGCTGACAACTCAGAGCCTGGAGCCTGCTTCGGATTCTGTGTCTTTCTCTCTGCTCCTCCCCGGCTCATGCTCTGTTTCTGTCTCTGTCTCTCTCTCTCAAAAGTAAATAAACATTTAAAAAAGGAAAGAAATGATTTATTGTGCACCACACAATTGTTCTCGCAAATGTTATTTCTAACAAGATAGCCCTTTAAAACATCGGAGCTTCTGAGATTGCTGGTATGTCCTATGACAATAATCCATAATCTCTAAAAGACTTAATGATTGGACATCTTCCTTAATAATTGTTGACATCCCTATTTTCTGGAAGATATAAATATTTGTGACTTTCTCTGGTTAATCCAGATGAGGATCTTTGGCATTTTTCTCTTCTCATACATGCATAGAGGTAAAAAGTTAAAATGACACTACAGGATTTCTGATTTAAACAAAGTTTGAGTATCTTTGTCTCATTTAAATTTAACTCTTACAATAATTCCCAAGATAGGAGTGAGCATATAGTGCCTCAGGAATACAGAAGAACACCCACCTTGAGCTGGATTTGGAGATAGTATATTTTTTCAGGAATCAAGAATGCTTACATAGTCACATTTTCTGAGGCTATCCTGATTTTTCTGTCCTGAATTACAATCAAACCCAAAGGGTCCCTGACTGATCGACCACCCTACAAAACATCACTTTAATAATAAATATCATGTTAATAGCTAATGAGCGGGGACCCCTGGGTGACTCAGTCAGTTAAGCTCCAGACTTTGGCTTCTGGGTCTGGCTCTGGCCTGATAGTGCACAGCCTGTTTCGGGTTCTCTGTCTCCCTCTCTCTCTGTCCCTCCCCTGCTCACACTCACGTGCACTCTCTCCCTCAAAATAAATAAACTTAAAAAAAATAGTACCTAATCAGGGAAAACTGACAAGAACTCTGAATGCCTTGGTAAGATACATGCATTTCAACATTTATTTATTTTTGAGACAGAGAGAGAGCATGAACGGGGGAGGGTCAGAGAGAGAGGGAGACACAGAATCGGAAACAGGCTCCAGGCTCTGAGCCATCAGCACAGAACCCGACACGGAGCTCGAAATCACGGACCACGAGATCATGACCTGAGCCAAAGTCGGACACTTAACCGACTGAGCCACCCAGGCGCCCCAAGACACATGCATTTCAAAGAAGAGGAGATAAACCCTACATAGTTCAATACCTTTTAATGAAATCTTTGAGGAAGTTAGAAATGGAAGGGACTTTTCTTAATTTGATAAGATCTATAAATTAAAAAACCTATAGCAGGGGTCCCTGGGTGGCTCAGTTGGTTAAGCGGCCAACTCTTGGTTTCGGCTCAGGACATGATCTCACGGTTCATAAGCTGGAGCCCCCAGTTGGGCTCTGTGCTGACAGCATGAAGACTGCTTAGGATTCTCTCTCTCCCTCTGTCTCTGCCCTCCCCCACTCATGCTCACATCCTGCTCTTGCTCTCTCTCAAAATAAATAAATAAGCTTTAAAAAAAAAAAACCTATAGCAAATATTGTACTTAGCATGGGATTTTACAGGCATTCCCAGTGATATCAAGAATAAGGAAAGGATGTCTGCTATCCTAATTACCATTTAACACAGTACTAGAGATCCCAGTCAATATAATGAGAAAAATAAGTATAGAAATGTGAAGAGAATAGGTATACTGTGACTGTCCAGAAGTGATATGAACAAACACAGAAAAGTCAAAATAATCAAAAGACTAAAACCAATGCAAGTATTCAGCAAAGTTTCCAGACACACGATTGACTGACTAAAATACATCTGGGGTATTTCTTCCAAAAGTGCCAAAGATTAATCTAATCACGGGGGAAACATCTGACAAAGCAAAATTAAGGGGCATTGTTGAAAATAACTGGCCTGTTGCGATAGGCAGAAGATGTCCAATCCTAATCCCCAGAACCTGTGACTATGTTAGGTCACCTGTCAAAGGGAATTAAGGTTTCTCTAATCAGCTGACTTTGAGATAGGGAGATTATCCTGGATTATCCAGGTGGGCCTAATGCATTCACAAGGATTTTTATAAGTGGAAGAAGGCAGGAAGCAAGAACCAGATAGATGGCTCTAACAGTTTAAGAAAGTCTCAGTCAACATTGTTGGCTCTGAAAATGGAGCAATGAAGCCTTGGGTCAATGAGGTAACTTCTAGAAGCTAGAAAAGGCAAGGAAATGGATTATCCTCTAGAGCCTCCAAACAGAATATAGTCCTGCTAACACATTCATTTTAGTCCATGACCCACTTTGGACGTCCCACCTCCAACTATAGGATAATAAATTTGTGTTGTTCTAAGCCACCAAGTTTGTGATAATTTGTCACAGCATCGGGAGGAAACTAATACATCCATACCTTCAAAAATTTCAATGTCATGAAGAAAAAAAGACTGATGAACTCAGTCTAAAGAGACAACTGGAATCAATGCCTGGTCAAAGATGTCCTTTTGCTATAAAGGACTCTATTGGGACAATTGGCAAAATCTGAATAAAGTCTATAAATTAGAAAATAGGATTGTGTCAGTGTTAATTTCCTGGTTTTGATCATTATAATGAGTTATTAAAAGAATGCTCTTGTCCAGGGGATATATACATGGAAATATTTAGGAGTAAAGTGTCATCTTACTCTTGAAAATTCAGAAAATTTAGGGGCGCCTGGGTGGCGCAGTCGGTTAAGCGTCCGACTTCAGCCAGGTCACGATCTCGCGGTCCGGGAGTTCGAGCCCCGCGTCAGGCTCTGGGCTGATGGCTCAGAGCCTGGAGCCTGTTTCCGATTCTGTGTCTCCCTCTCTCTCTGCCCCTCGCCCGTTCATGCTCTGTCTCTCTCTGTCCCAAAAATAAATAAACGTTGAAAAAAATTTAAAAAAAAAAAAGAAAATTCAGAAAATTTATACATACACATAGAGAAATCCCAAAGTGTAAACAATTGATTCTTGGTATTATTGATACAACTCTGTCCCAGCTTTTCTGAAATTGCAAGTCCAAAATTATATCAAAACTAAAAGTTAGGAGAAAATTTTTTAGTTCCAGTTGTAGGAAACAAAACAAAACAAAACACACCATTCACTTTTGCAGACACCTTGATTTTAGGTATATTTCTAATGCTTAAAGAAACACCCTCTTTTGGTAGAATTCCAAAGTTTGATTACATACATAAACTTTTTATACTAAATATTAACACTGATAATCTAAGACCAGTTAACTTGTCAGGGTCAAATTGTTCATACAAATGTTTCCAGATATTGGTGTTGAACTTCATTTTTTTCTCTCTCCCTCTTACAAACTTTTTTGTTTCTGTAGAATAAGTAGCAATGTCCCCACTTTCATTTCTGATTTTAATACTTTGAGTTTCTTTTTTTTCTTAGTCCATCCAGCAAAAAGTTTGCCAACTTTGTTGATCTTTTCAGAGAACCAACTTTTGGTTTCATTCTTTTTCTCTGTCGTTTTTCTGTTCTCTATTTTGTTTATCTCTGCTCTAATCTTTATTATCTTCTTCCTTGTGTTAGCTATATGGGTTTAGTTTGTTATTCTCTTTCTAGTTCCTTAAGTTGTAAATTTTTAAGGTTGTTGATTGAGACTTTTCTTGTTTTTAAATGTAGGCATTTATAGCTATAAAATTCCCCCTTTGCCCTGCTTTAGCTGCATCCCTTAACTTTTGTTATATTGTGTTTTCAGTCATGTGTAAGTATTTTCTAATTTCCCTATGATTTCTTTTGCTCTGTTGGTTCTTTAAGCGTGTGTTGTTTAATTTCCACAAAGTTGTGAATTTCGAAGTTTTACTTCCGTTATTTTTTTTTAAGTAGGCTCAACATGAGGCTGAACTCATGACCCTGGGATGAAGACCTGAGCTGAGATCAAGAATCAATGTTCTTCATCTTATCATGGTCAGAGAAGACACTTTCTATGATATCTATCTTTTAAAATCCATCGAGACTCAATTTGTGGCCCAAAAATATGGTCTGTCCTGGAAAATACACCAAGTGCTCTTGAGAAGAATGTGTATACTCTTGTTGGGTAGAGTGTTGTATATATGCCTGTTAGATCCAGTTAGGTTATTATGAAGTCCTCTATTGCTTTATCTTCTGTCTGGTTGTTCTATATTTGACTTTTATACAAAGACATTTGAACTTTTTTTTTAAGTTTATTTATCTATTTTTTAAAGTAATCTCTACACCCAATGTGGGGCTCAAACTGATGACCCTGACATCAAGAGTCACACACTCTTCCAACTGAGCCAGCCAGGCTCCCTCAAAGACATTTGCTTTTATTGTAGGTCTTGCCATCCCACATTCATTCTCGTATCTGATTACATACATTTTATTCCCATTCTGATCTAATAGTAAGCAGAATCACAAGGTAGTAAGATGATTTCTAAGAATACAGTCTATTGTGGGTTTTGTCTAATCATGTGTCTTCTGTTTCAAGAATCCTTCACAAGTTATATTTGAGATTCCCAGACATGTTATATCATCCATTCAATTTTAATTATGTATGTTGTCAGATTTGTTGCTCACCCCCATTTCCTGTACTAGACAGCTTCTTTAATCTTGAGAATCTCTATTTTAATTCAATTTTCAATTTGATAAAATATTTTTCTTAGGTGGAGTCCATGTGTGGTAGTTTCTCTGAATCTTCATATGTTTTTCTTTTGTGCTGTCAATTGAGTTATGCCCTTGCTGGATTTAGGATTATTGGATCACACAATCTGTTGTGCTCAGTAGTCTGTAGACATTGACCAACTCTCTTTTATCCCTCATTGTTGTCAATGAAATAGCCAACATTAGTCAGATTCTTTTTTCCCCTCTGTAGGTAACCTGTTCTAAGATTTTCTCTTTATCCTCGAAGTTTAGAAACTTCCATGGAAGTGACTTTTTGCCTTTTTTAAAAATGGTACCTTGGATTATTTGAGCTCTTTCAATCTGAAGGCTCACCTTTCTTTTGCTCCAGGAAGTTTTCATCTATAATCCCTCTTTTTTTTTTCTTTTAATTATATACACTCGTGTGTGTTTGTCACATGTAGGCCAAGGAACTGGAATTAGCGTGGGCTTTTCAATGGTAAATTTAGCCCACACTTAACTGGACAAAGCTGCATTTTTCTATTCGTGCTTTAATTATTACTTCTCCATCTATTTTCCCTTTTTTACCCTCTGTAATTCCTATTATTAGCATGCTCAGCCTCCTAGATCTATCATTTGAGTCAACTACTTTTTTCCACTCAAGATTTCTGTTTCTTTTGTTTTTTTTTGTTTTTGTTTTTTTTTTTTTAGCAAAAAGTTTATTTATTTTTGGGACAGAGAGAGACAGAGCATGAACGGGGGAGGGGCAGAGAGAGAGGGAGACACAGAATCGGAAACAGGCTCCAGGCTCCGAGCCATCAGCCCAGAGCCTGACGCGGGGCTCGAACTCACGGACCGCGAGATCGTGACCTGGCTGAAGTCGGACGCCTAACCGACTGCACCACCCAGGCGCCCCTCTTTTGTATTTTTATACTGGATTATAAGATTTTTTTTTTAAACAATCAGAATGGTAATTCAGTTCTCAGTTCCAACCATACTTTTTAACCAATCTACCAAGTCTCTAAATTCAGAAATCCTGTCCTATGGTTTTGGAAAGCCTTTTTCAGGTTCAGTTGCATCATCTTAGGAGTTCTGGCTGGTCTTTTGTTACGATTCTCTCTTTCACTGCACCTTAGCCTCGAGAGCACCCACCTGTTGTAACTGTTCAGCTTTGTCCCTCTCCTCTTAGCTACCATCCTCTTAAATAGACTGCAATTTGGGTGTGAGGGGGGGACTCCTATGCAGTGGCAATCCAGCAGAAGGGGAAAATCACACAAGTTTTTGTTCTAGAGGGCCAGTGGCAAATGGGTGGTAAATAATGACCACTCCTTTGCTTTTTGGGCTTTCAGGTGTAAGTTGAAGCTGGTGTTTATCTTTCAGCTACACTTACAGGTTATCACCCACCCTCCAAGACTGCCAGCAAAATCAGCCCCTCCGATGACAGCACACGGCAAAGGGGCTGATGCGTTCTTCTCTTTGAAGGAGTTGTCAGCATTGGTAGCTGGAGTCAAGAAACCTTGGGCCTCCACACCAGGATTTCAAGAAGGAGATGCCTTTTCCTCTGCCGCCCATCACTATTTCTTTCCCATTTCCACGAAGAACTCCTATACCTTATTGCCACTCCCCAGAGGACTCAAAACTCTGTGGCCTTAAACACATACCCCACTGTCCACTCTGTGCTCACTTTGGTTGTTGTGAAGCTTCAGAGTGGGAACTCGAACATAGAGAACTTTGGGAACATACATTTGAGTGGTAATCTTCCAAACCCTTCCACTTGTGAGGGTGGGAGAAGGGCAGCAGACATTAAAACATATAAGTCCACAAAAAATAAAATAAAATAATCTGGTTTTAAGACCCACATTGCATACCATATGTCAAAATCATAAATTCAAATCAAACGAAAATAATAAAATAACCATTCACCAAAAGAATACAGGTAGATAGATAGTTCTCTAACTTCTGGAACGTGATAGACTTTCCAAGCATAAAAGAATAGAACAAATAAAAAGCTTGATCGATTTCCCTTGTTGAAAATGTAACACTGTCAGCAAAAAGTTTAAAAAACTAACTAGATACTATTAGCACATCCATAATTCCCATAAATCTATAAAAATAATTCTAAATTGCACTTTTTAGATGAGTGTTCCTTAATTCACCAGACAGGTAATACAAATGGCCATTGAAACATGGAAACATGTTCAACTTCACTAGTAAAGAAGTGTAGACTTAAGCAACAATAAGAGTCATTAAACTGCCTCTTTTTTTTCTTCAGGATAATAGCAATGTTAGCAAAGATGGAGTGAGAAGGAGGCTCTCCTGCTGTTGGCAGGAGCGGATATTGATATATGTTTGGAAAGCAATTTGGCTTTATGTATAAGGAACCTTCAAAGTACGCACACCCTTTGTAACCTATGTTGCTTTCGCTTGCCTAGCAACCTTTGCCCCTTCATCTGGCAGCAACATCTTCATTTCCTTTGAGTAAATATAGACTCAGTGGGCTTTCAATCAAAGCACCCTGTGCTTCCTTGCCCAAGAAGAGAGCACATAACCCAAGCCAGGTTGATCAGATTCTCTTTTCTGGGATTTTGAATCTTGAAATTACTACTACCCCTACTACTATTAATATCTATTGAATCCCCACTCTGTTCTTGGCACCATTCTGAGCATTTTACATCCTCACAAACAGCTCTATGAGTGAGACACAATTTTTATCCCCATTTTGCATGGGAATAATAATACTAACGCCAAGATCAAGAATCATTGGGGATATCATAAAGATACCATATTTGTTATCTACTGCTGAAAAACAAATTCCACCACAACTTTGGCTTAAAATGACAAACACTATCTCGGTTGCTGTGGGTCCCACATTCTGGAGCTTCTTACTGGTGGTTCTGGATCACAGTTTCTCCGGGTTGTAGTCAAGACGTCAAGGAAAGCTGAAGTTATCTGAAAGCTTGACTGGGACCAGAAGATGGCTTCCAGTGGTGCTTTCACATGGCTTTTTGCAGAAGAACTCAGTTCCTCACCACCTAAGTCTCTCCATAGGGCTGCCTGACTGTCTTCGTGTCATGCCAGTAGCAGGCTTCCCCCAGATCAAGTGATGGAACAGACAGAAAGAGAAAGCCTAAAAGAGGCCAGAGAGTTGGAAGCGTCAGGAGATGAGGCATGGCAAGAGGGGACAAGTCCCACCATCGAGTAAGTGGTTAGGGCCTAGGAAGGGCACATGAGCAAATCTAGGAAGGCACATACATCGGGCTTATGTGCACATCTTGCATCACTCATGTCTATTCACACCCTCTTATGAGATTTGCAACACATACGACAACAAGAAGCCCTCTTACCTAAGAGAAGAAGTGCAAGCTCAATGCTTCAGGATAATGGCCAGTTGCAATATCCTACAATGACTTAAATAGGCTTAACAACCCAAGATCCAGTCCACACGACTGAAGCTGTGGCTGATCCTGTGGCCGATCCTGAGGCTATAATTGATGTTCATCACCATTCTCCTCCACACTCCATGCTGGATTTCTTTCCCTTTCAACTAGCACTTCAGTCTCAGTTCCTTGCCTAGAGGGGTGACCCAGAGCTTCATCCCCAGTGGGTCTTAGCCCTTAGTTGCTGTGTCTTTTTTAGGCCACGGTTGTTGCAATTGCCCATTCATGGTTATCACTGGGCACTGAAGCACCAAGAGATACCCCCATGAATCTCCTGGCCTCCAGATATATTGCTCCCTCCCCTATTGTGTACTAACAGCCCTAAGTCCTAATGTGAATCAGGGCAATTACCACTGCCTATTTGGGATCTCTTTTCTTCACCATTGGTCCACCAGCATGAGGAAACTAAAACCGCTAAGTAGGAGTCACAGCGTCAAAGACAACAAAAAATTTACTGTGTCCTCTAGAGAAAGTGTTTTCCCGCCATAACCAGAAACCAGGATGCCTGGTAGAGCCTCCATCTGCAGGAATGATAAGCACAAATTTCTTAAGCAGGCCGCCAGGATTGACAATGAGAGAGCTAATCCTAATTCTATCCCTTTGTTTGTGGACCTGGATATTCTCCTGATTTAGGGACACAGCCATTGATTCAGCACATATACAACACACACACACACAGACACACACACACACACACAAATACCCATAAGATACTGCCCCCAAGCTGGGGCTTTAGCGGAGCTTGCACTTAGTTGTTTCACTGTTACATCAGGCAGGCTACTTTGCGATATGAGGATATCTACTTCTTGCATATGAGTGAAGCATGAGTGACTCATGTAGCGATCAGTTCATTGTCTAATGTTCTTTGCCATGAAACAGGTCCCTTGACTTGAGACAACATATGAGATATGCCATGACATGGACAGGCATTCTGTAAGATTTCAGGTAACGGTGCTGTTAAAGGTGATGCGTCAGAGAATGAAAATCTATCAAATTATCAATTCTAGCAAGAAGAAATTGTGGCCTCATCCAAGGTATAAGGCATCCAATGTGTGCCAGCTACTTGCTGGAAGGTCTTTCCGAAGAACGGTACCATATCATGGGCTGTGCATCATTCTTTGATGTTAGAAGTTCAAGCATTAAGTCATTCTTAGTGACAGGGAGTGAATGTAGTTGATCCCATGCAGAATTTTCATCCATGCCACCATGGCCATTATCTTTGGACTCACTGAGCAAGTTCTAGGATGGCCAAGGAGAGAGACCAAGGTGGCATGTGTGCTTTTTTTAAGTGTCCTAAGTGACTGCTCTCTTCTAGACATTAACCTAAGTCACAGATCTGCATGCTTTGTGCCCACTCCCATAAGCCCATTAACATAACTCTTCCCCCAAGACTCTCAGTCTTTGTTCCTTCTTGGCCATTGACCAGTTGGAAGAACCGTTCATCATGGAACGGGAAATTAATATGTATAGGTATCTTGGACCATTTCTCCCTTGATAGAGAATCCATGACCAAGTGGACTGACTCATTGGGAACCTTTTCCTTCACTCATGTCTTTCAGGACAATCACTAACAGGGTCTACCCTCAGGAACAGTCCTCTCTAGCAGCAGCAAACCACACTCAACTATCTGTGAACCAAGCTCAGATCTATTCATCCTCCATCAGTTGGTCATAGGGACTACTTGGCGAAGCCATAGAGTGAATTGCATGAGGAAATGACGTGGGAGTCTGACACACTTGTTCTTATAATTTATTCATGACTTTCGAATGACTACTTTCGTCATACAGGGCATTGCTGCTGTGTCCACCCAGCCTCATGCCTCAGTGAATCCATAGTGATCCAATAATACCAGCTCATGACAGGCAGCTATGATCACAAAGTCTCTTGGTGTCACATGGTTGGGCATCTGGTCTCTACCAAGGCTCAGAAGCAAACCAGGAGATATTTTTCTTTTCTTTTTTTTTAAACTTTTATTATTTTTATTTTTTTTTAATGTTTGTTTATTTTTGAGGGAGACAGAGACAGAGTGCAAGCAGCGGAGGGGCAGAGAGAGAGAGAGAGAGAGAATCTGAAGCAGGCTCCAGGCTCTGAGCTGTCACCACAGAGCCCAACACAGGGCTTGACCCCACGAACCGTGGGATCATGACCTGAGCTAAAGTTGGACACTTAACCCACTGAGCCACCCAGGTGCCCTGGAGATATTTTTTCAAATAAAGAGGATTTCTCTGGCCCTGCTTTAAAACTTAGAAGTCTGGGGGAACCTGGGTGGCTCAGTGGGTTAAGCGTCTGACTCTTGGTTTCAGCTCAGGTCATGATCTCACGGTTTCTTGAGTTCGAGCCCTACATCAGGCTCTGAACTGACAGTGCAGAGCCTGCTTGGGATTCTCTCTCTCTCCCCCCCCCTCTATGCCTCCCCCACTCATGTTTTCTCTCTCAAAATGAATGAATAAATAAACTTAAAAAAAAAAATAAAACCTAGAAGTCGGCCCAAGACTGTCTGTTGGAGCTTACCAAAGACTCCAATGTCCTCATTCTCCATAGACACTTTGGGCACCATCATATCTGCTAGTCAAATCGCTGGAGGGGCAGGGCAGCTGGCAGATCAACTGCAGAGCCCTCTTTTCTCAAGGTCCTAGTCAAAACTGGAATTTTCTGAGTCACCTGATAAAAGGGTCAAAGCAGTATTTCCAAGTGTGGCCAGTGCTACCACCAAAATACAACCAAGTGTTGTGCCTCTTCCTTCAAAGTTTCTACCCAGTGCTGTCTGCGGCCCAGGTTTGCGCCCGGTGAACTGTCAGGTGAGATGTGCCCTAACTCTCCCTGAACCCCCAAACTCTGAAAGGATGAGTTGGGGTTATTGGGAGCTCCTCCTACCCCACTTCTCTTCTGGGACGGGCAGATTGCTAGTTCTCGTCTGTCCAGACATGTCACATTTAGAACACCAGAGGGCGACCACTCCCCACAGATGGCAGTGCCTTGGCCAACAACAGTTAAACCAAACGGTGGCCGGTCTTTCTCCTTCTCCTCAGTCAGGCCTGCACGCCCCATGTCAGAACAGTGCAGTACAGATCCATGGATCCAGATACAAAGATCCATGGTAACAGGGAGACCTGGGCTTGAATCTCAACTCTACCAGTTACTTCCTATGACCTTGAACAAGTAACCTCATCTCTCCAAGTCCTGGTTCCTCGGCTAAAAAAAACGGTACAAAAATAGTACCTGCTTCATAGGGTTGCTGGAATGGTAAGTGAAATAATGTAAACAGCACAGCATTGCCCAAATATTAGTTATTCTTAGGCATTTTAATAGTTAATCTAATTTGATTCTCACCAGACTCCTTACAGCCAGAGTAGGTAAACATGATTCCCACTTTTCAGATGAAGAAACTGAGGCTCAAAGGAGTTTAATGACCTGCAGAAGTACGACGGTAACAGCAGTTTCATTTTCTATGTCTCTCCCTCAACCACTTTACAAGTGGTGGCAGCTGGCCTCAAGAGACTTGTCTGAGATTCTGGGATTCTGAGGCCCAGAGAGGACAAATAGTTTACCCAGTGAACCAATGACTAATCCAGGACCCCATGAGCCATCCCACTGCACTCCCAACCCCCAACATTCCAGCCATGGCCCCCAGACACCCTGAAAAGACACTGCCTCGTTAATCTGCTCTAGATTGCTTGCTATAGGATCCTGTCCGTGAGTCTGGTCTCCCTCAGTAGACTGTGAACAAAGAAAAAAAATTCTCAAGGAATATATATTACTATGGAAAAGCATATTGCTAGATGAGACAAGGGATCTACAGAACTGCAGGTACATGATCCTAGTATGTATTTATGTATATCAGCAGAGAAAAAAGTGGAGGGTTATAACACACAATGGGAAAAATGCTTGTCTCTGAGTGGTGGAATTATAGGTGTTTTTTACATTTTTCCCTTGCACTTGTGTGTGTGTGTGTGTGTGTGTTTCTGGATGTATCCAACAAGCATGTTTTACTTCTATGATCAGAAAACAATGCATGTGTGTGTATGTGTGTGTGTGTGTGTGTGTTACGCTGTTTCAAGTGTCTATTTTAAAAACTACCACATAAAGAGTCAGAGATCTCAGGCTGTCCTCCACATTAATTTCTTGTTACTTTGTACAAGCTCTGGAATGCTCCAAAGCCTCAGTTCCTCCACCTGAAAAGTAAGGAGGTAACTCCTGTCTCCCCTTCACCCTGAGTCTTAGAACCTTCCGGCCTGGAGGCCATCTGTTGTTCCCCCTTCACCTCAGCCAAGCTTCCAGGCAGATGGGACCCCCACCTCTGTCTCCACTCCCCCAGTTCCGCTCACTAATCCCCCACCTCCTCATAGCTTGGGTTTTGCCCCCTGTTCTCCAGCCTGGACTCTACAAAGGTCACTGGTGGCCTCCTCATGGCCAAAAGCCACGGCTCTGCACTTTCTCTCTAGCTCTGTCTCTTCTTTCCAAATCCCTCCCAGTTTTCCCAGCAAGGGGCTCTCATGGTTGTGCCTTCCTCCTTGAAGCACACTCTTCCCTCGCCCCCTCTGACCGTGGCTGACTGGGGTTTCCTCAGTCTTCTGGCTGCTGCTTCTCTAAGGTTCTGCTTCTCAGAAGGGGCTCCTGGCTCCCAAGGCCCTTCCCTCTATCTCTAGCCTGCCTTGTTGACCTTGCCCACACCATGGGCCTATCGAATGGCTCTCACTCCCATCACCAGCCCAGACCTGGCTCCTGAGCTCTGAGCCTGATAACAAGTCCTGTAGAGGCCCACCCCACACTCAACCCCAGTCCCCGTCTGTTGTCTGCCCATGGGTGCTCAGCCCAGACTGCCATCCCCTCTCCCACCACCACCCAGGTCCTTGTCAGTCACCTCACAAGTACTTCTGGAATCCATCCCTCCTCTCCAAACCCTGACACGGACCCTAGCACATCTTCCATGACTGGTGAAGCCGTTCTCAAAGTCTGCCTCCCACTCACACCCCACAGCCACTCAGTGGGAGAGTTCTGCCCACCTTCCGGCAACACCCCAGACCTTTTGAGCACTCCGCCCCCTTCCCTTATCCACTCAGGGGATATCATCACACACCTTCATACCTCTCATCCGCATGGCATCCATGGGCTCCCCACTGGTCTCCTTGCTTTCACTCGCTCCCTGCAGCCTAGACTGAAATATAGATTACATCATCAGCATCATCAGAACCATGATTGAGCCTTACTATGTGTCAGGCATTGAGGGCTTTACCTATATTATCACTTATTCATGAATTCCTCACAACAACCATATGAGGGAAGTATTATTATTATCTCCATGTCCATTATTATCTCCTCAGAAAAGTGAGGTATAGAGAGTTTAAGCAACCCTTTTTGGTTATATAATTATAGTTGCTAACGTCTTGAAACTAGGATTAGAATACAGATGATCTGACCTGACCACAGAGCATCAGCCCTTAACCATTCTGCTATGCTGCCAATTTGCCTTTTTTTTTTTTTTAAGTAGGCTTCATGCCCAGCACAGGCTTGAACACATGACCCTGAGATCAAGACCTGAGCTGAAATCAAGAATCAGATGCTCAACCAATTGAACCACCCAGGTGCCCCCTCAACCTGTCTTTTTGCCAGAGACACTTCTAGGATGAAGTCCACGCCCTTCTCCCCAGCCTCCGAGGACCCTCCTATAGAGCTCAGACACCTTTCCAGTCCTATCACCCACTGTGCCCAATGGGTACCCGCCTGCCCTCCTGACTGTATGCCTCACCTGCCCACTTTTACACTTTAACCCATGCCTTCTTGCTGCCTGGTGCCTGTTGGCTCAAGCCCTCCTCCCAAGCGATCCTAAATGCCTCTTCCTCCATGCAGAGCAGGCTGGACCAGAAAGCAGCCGTGATGGGGGAAAGGCCAGTGACTGGGAAGCAGGAGGCCTGACAACTTGGTCATTCCCCTTCTGGAAGGTAACGGGGGTCTGGGCCCCTGGCCCTGGCCCTGGGCCCCAGTTTTCCCATCCGCAAGATGGAGAGGTAGGACCAGATCATCGTTAGGAGCTCTCCTTGCTCTAGCAGCACAGGCCCTATGTTCTCATGGTCCCCAAAATGGAGGTGAAATTGCTCTCTTTGAATCCCTTTAACATTCACAGAATGGAGAGAATGTCAGAACTGGGAAGGACTTCAAAGGACATATAATCCCACCCCCTCTCATTCCCCCAGGGATGCTGAGGCCCAGGGAGCAGCAGAGGCCTGTCTAGCCATCTGGGAAGTGGGAGTGGTGAGAGGGAGGCCGTGCTCTCCACTTGATGGAGGACCCATCTCAGCAGGTCCTCAGCCCCACAGAGAAAGGGGTGGGAGGAGTCTAGAAGGGCAAATGAGCCTGGCTCCTGGCGGCTTGGCTTGCCGGGCCCTCAGTAGTTTTCCATAACCAGCAGGCCTGCAGCCCAGGGCATGTGCTCCCCTCTCCCCTGGCCCCCCACATTCCTCTGCACACTCAGGCAGCAAAGTGGCATTCAGGGCTCTGTTGGGGCGGGAGGGAGGCAGAGACCCAGACACAGACAAAGAGTCACAGTTATCAGTAGAGCCATAAACTCCAGGCCAGAGAGATAACGCAGATCCCGATGAGGCAAAGGTGCCCAGACACAAATGACACGTGCAGATACACTACGCCCACACTGCCAGGCACGTAGACCCATTTGCAAAGGCACACACAAATAGGACTGTGATCCAGAGATATTCATCTTATGCATACACACAGTCGCATTCACACCCCGAGGCTCACGTGCACACTCAGCAGACACCAACCCCCATTCAGGCCCCTGTCATCCTCCCCCCTCTCCCTCAGCAGCCCTCCCCGCCCGTAATGCCTGTGTAGGTCAAACGTTGGTCAAGAAAGGGGAGAAAAAACCTGAGCTGCCCCAATTCTGGGAGGCGGGAAGGAACTAGACAAAACCCAGGAGCCAGCCAGGCTCCCCCAGCACTGAGAAGGCGCCACTTTTTCATTCCAAAGAATTCACTGGACAATCCCCACCCTGTTCCCAGAGGCCTGGGTGAGGCTGGTCTGGAGCACCACCCCCGCCATGACCCTTTCTCTAGCCTCTGAGATTCCAGCTGGGTCCCCAGCTGCTAGAGGCAGAGCAGAGGGGCATCCAGGACCCTTTCCCTGGTTCGTTTCCCCGCCAGTCTGCTCTCCGGCCCACCTGCCCCCTCCACCCTCACACCTGTGTCCCTCACTGTATCCCACTCCCCACCCCTGCCCCTCCAGCCTCACATCTGGCCTCCAAGAGATTAACTCCAGACCTTCTCTGGTTCTCAAGAACCCAGCAACACAACTCCTTGACCAGATGTACCCGGTGACTTACATCCTTGCCAGGGCCTCCCCCTGGATATTTCATGACTACCTGGTGGCAGGTGTGATGGCATGCACCCGCTGCCTCAGGTCAAAGTTGGCAGAGGTGGGCTCCAGTCCCAGCCTGTCTGAGAACGTTGGCCAGGTGGCGTCAGCGCTTTGAGCCTCAGTTCCCTCATTTATGAATGGGACTCATAATGCCACCTAGCCCTCAATTATATATATAGTTTATCATGGGGCCTAATTCGGAAGGCTGGTTTTAACTAGGAAATGGGCTGTGCCACTTGGGTCTAAGTGATTCAACCTGCCTCAGCCTCAAGTTCCCTACCTGGGAAGTGGAGTACCCCTTGCTACCTTGAGGGCTGAAATAACACCGTTGGGAGCAGACGGGTCTCCACGGGGGCCTCCCGCCCCAGGGCTCCCCTCCTCCACGCCCACCTCGCCCCCAGCCCCCAGCCCTGCTCCCGGTTCCCACGCCTCCTGGCCCCAGCCGGCGAGGGCTGTCAGCCGGAAGGGATTTGCCGCCCGAGAGCAGGGATCAGCTGCGTCTGCACAGAGGCAGCCTTGTCCCGGTGGGGACCCGAGGCCGCGGTGGGGACCCGAGGCCGCGGCGGGGCCCCGCCATCACGTTGCTCCGCGGCCGCGGTGCCAGCGGCCACCCCGCCCCCGCTCGACTTGGGTCCGCTTCAAGGGCCGGCGCCAGATTTCCTGGCCCCGCGCCCCGAGGGCGGTTTAGGGGTGCCCGACGCGGGAGCTGCAGGGCCTCCAGGGCGCCCAGTTTCCGCCCCAGCTGGAGGGGGCCGCCGCGCACCACCCTCCCCCTCCCTCTCCACCTGCCAAGCCCACCAGCCAATCCTTCCCGAGAAAGGCGCGGGCTGGCCTCCCGCCCCCCTCTCCAACCCACGCGTCCTGACTCAGGACCACAGATTTCCCTGGGGAAAAAAAAAAAAAAAGCCTTGCCCCTTGGGAGGTCTCTCAGGATGAGCTCAACCAAGGATGGATAGGGGCGAGGGGAGGCCTTTGTGAGTCTGTTCCATTTTGGGACCAGCTCTGGGGTCAAGTTGTAGGGATCCAATGAGGGTGTTCTGGATCTGAGTCTGACTTGGAAGCCAGTCCAGGTGTGATCTGGTCCAGGTGTTGGAATCTTCCCTCAGTGTTCAGAGTTTGGATGTTGGGACCCTCTCTGGGTGTTCTCAACTGGATGTCAGGATCTTTCCTGAGGTTCTGGATCAAGCTGTAAGAATATACTCAGGCTGTTCTAGGTTTGCAGTGGAAACCGATCCAGATGCATCTGGTACAAGCGCTGGGATCTTTTCTCGGTATTTAGAGTCCAGCTGTGGTCTTCTCCAGGTCAGATTGCTGGAGCTTTCTCTGGCGTGGCGGTTGGAAGCCCAGACAGTGTATGTGATCCAGAGCTGGGGATCTCTGGGTGTCTGGCACTAGGACCTGCCCTGGTAGATCAGGTACAGGTGTCACCAGCTGCTCTGGGTTTGTTTGGGGCCTCTAGACAGGAACCTAAGAGCCAGCCCCAGACCCTCCCATTGGCCTGAAGGCAGACATCACTGCTAAGTCTCAGCCCCAGCTCACTGCGACCCCTATGAGACCAGTAAGAGAAGGCCCCTGCAGCTCAGCTTGACGTCCCTCTTAGAACCCGGGAATTGGAGGCAGACCCTAGACTCAAGCTGGGAATCAGTCATGACCTCACTCTGTCCAGAGGCACCTCCCTTCCCTTCTCTAACTTCAGTTTCCTCACGGAGAAGGTGGAAGCATTGTATTTGATATTCACCAAGGGCCCTGTACCATCGTCTCCCTGGTCCTCCCCCGTGCACCACACACACAGGCACGCACACATGCGCGCGTGCACTGTACTTGTTCATACCTCACACTTTTGTCCACTCTCATCTTCCCGCCTGGAATGTCCCAGTCTCTCCTTATCCCCTCCAGCCTCTCCCAAGCCCTCAAGCCTCTTTCCTTCCAGAAAACCTGCTCCCCTGAGCCAACGCTTTTTCAGGTGCAGGGCATGACCCCTTCCTGCCCTGAGAAGAGACGCCAGGAAGCCACCGACCCCGTCTGACTTCTCCACTGGGCTGGGAACTCTCTGAGGGCAGGGTCTTGTCTACTCCTGGCCCCCACTCTGACACCTCAAAGTCTCGTGCTCAGTTCAGCCACCATCCCAGGCTGGCAGTTGACCCTTTAAGAAGAAAAAGAATCTCTTTAGTCTCTAATATGCTGGTGGGGTGGGCACTAAGCGGATTTGGGAGCCTGTCTCCTGCCCGCACCAATCCTCCTTTCCAGGCCATTGCACCCATGTGACAGGCAGTCTGGGGCAGTGGGGAGCCCTCCGGACCACATGAGCCCAGGCGGGTAGCTGGAGACTGACTGCCCAGTTCTACCTCTCCCGGGTGGCTGTGTACCTAGCAGAGAGAAATCAGAAACCCCAGTTTCTGGAGTGATCTAGAGCAATTACCCCGCTCTCTGGGCCAACCTGTACAGTCGAGCATGTGCACATGAATGTCCACATATGCACATACACACACACGTATACCTCTCAGAAAGGGAACTGAGCCAGATGCTGAACTAGGCACTTTGCAAACAATATTTCTCAGTCCTCAGAATAGTTTCATAGGAATCATTAGCTCTATCTGCAGCTGAGGAAACTGAGGCCCAGAGAGGGGGAGGGGCTAAGCTGAAACTACACACCTGTTCAGCGTGGAATCGGAATTCAAAGCAATGCCCTTGCATGCACGCACGTACACACATTCACACATCCACACACTTGCACAAGTGCACACACAACTTTCCCACACTTGTGCTCAACCCCTAAGCCAGTCACTGACTATGAGAACTAGAACGGAGCTTAAGAGATCACCGTGTCTATGCCATTCCATTTTACACAAAGAGAGAGGGGAAAGGATTGATTTAAGTTTTCAAGACATTGCAGAATCAGGACTGAAATTCACACGTCCGTCACACAGAGTCACCTGTATACACAGCCACATGCCATACAGCTTACCCACAGACTCTTACACACAAGCCCACGAATGCAAACATACACTTGCACCCATGGATGGTCATTCACACCCCACACGTATTCTTTCTTGTTTTGTATGTCTGCACACATGCCATTGCACATCTACTCATCGCATGCACGCACACACACACGCCTGTCATATATAGCTGCACACAGTGCACATTCATGGACATTCATTCTCACGTGATCCTGACACCGACATATCTACTTACACACACCTACACACTTACACACGCCCATGCTGTCTCACTCTCAAATCACATGTACCCACTATCCTGATGCAAAAGGGATCAGTTGACCCTGATCAGAAACCCTGCACAGCTAAGGCTGGACCCTCGGCGGGAGCCACACACGGAGCCTTTAGGAGGGGCAGCCCTGGAACCAGCATGGCATTGCATGGGTGTGCCCTGGCATCGCCCTCCACAGCCCCGGGGAAGTGCGCTCTGCCAGCAGGTTCCCACAGGCCCAGGCAACTCACCTTGGCCAAACCCAGCAGGTAGCCCCAGAAAGTGCCGAGTCATGGGGCCAGGAGTGGCCAGGCCAGGCTGGAGGCAGGACTAGTTGTGGCTTGTGAGCTAGTATTTGTCTTCTGCCTGGAGCCGCATAGAGGACTCTCCTCCCTCCAAGGGCCAGACCCTGAGTCCTAAGGCCTCTTCCCACACCCACCGAAGATGAGGATCTGGGTGCCAGGATCTGGGGGCAAAACACCCATAACTGCTAATGGGATTTGCCAAAGTTAGTGAGCCATCTGACTCAGGCTTCAGAATGACACTTTGAGATGGTCCATTTAAGTCTTTCTCAGTGACTGAAACCCAATGTATGTATCAAATACAAACTAATCTCAAAATCTAGCCCATAAACAGTGACAACTGTCACAGCTCTATAATAACAGATGCTCTGTGCTGGAGACACGTGAACAAATAATTACAACAAAGGGGTTGAGGGCGCCTGGGTGGCTCAGTTGGTTAAACGTCCGACTTCTGCTCAGGTCATGATCTCACGGTTCGTGGGTTTAAGCCCTGCATTGTGCTCTCTGCTGTCAGCAGAGCCCGCTTCATATCCTCTCTCTCCCCTTTCTCTGCCCCTCCCCCTCATGTTCCCTCTCTCTCTCTCTCTCAAAAATAAATAAGCATTTACAACGCAGGGTTCGGGACTGTAACACAGAGACGGATGGACATGGTGACAGAACAGGGCAGAGAGTTCTCAAGTTGGACCAAAGATGAGGCCACTCGACCTGGGTCTTCAATGACAAGTCAGAGTTCACCAAGAAGCTTTCCAGAGGGAAAATTGTGTTTCAGGGAACAGAGAGCAGCTTAAGTGTGGGCTGAGGTGGAGAGCTGGAGGGTAGGCTGGAAATACAAGAAATGGGGCAAACTGGAGTCAGCCATTTATCAAACATTTATTAGGCACCTACTATGTGCTGGATTGTGACACATAAAATACACAAGCCTGTCTCTCCAAGAGCACAAGCTCAAGAGTCCCAAATCCAAGTGCTTTCAGGTGTCAAGCAGGTGATGTAGATGAGTGAAATGGGTAGGTGTGAGCAATAGAGGCCAGTGGGGCCTGTGTCTAACAGCATAGTCTATGCCATGGCCAGAGCCTTTATGCTCAAGAATATTTGTCGATCTGTGGCAGCCAAAAACAAAAAACAAAAACAAAAAAACCAAAAACTCCTTTGTAGGCTGGCTTCAGGTGGTAGACCGTGAATTCGCAGCCCGTGGTCCTAAAGTCTAGAACCTAGATCCTAGAGTTTGGAGGAAGCCTTGAATAGAGGGCTAAGGAGTTTGAACGTGGCTGTGTGATGGGCCTAAGACCCAAGGGAGGTTCTTGCCATGGAAGGACATTTGTGACCAAAGCCTCCTAGGAGAAAGCCCTCACACCATGATCATTGGACAGAGTAGAGCTGTATGTATTGCCCAAGACCCTGGAGACAAGGATAGCATTCTGCTTTGCCTATCACGAAACTGTTGCCTGGTAAGGGCCACTCTGCCCTCACATGAATCTTCATCCTCACCCCCTTTCCTACTCCTGACCCCAAATCCTCCTTTTTCCACCCATATCTTACATTAAAAACTGAGTACATTGGATCCCCCACATTTCTCTCTCCCCACAAAGGACATCCATCTACACACACAGTTCTCTGTAAGGTGAGGGGCTTAGAATAGTTGATCTAGGAATGATTCTTCATGCTCCATCTCATGGAAACGCCAGAAGGGCCTTAGAGATGAAAATGCCTGACTTGGTGTCCTCGTTTTCCTCAAGTTTCATGGATACCTGGGGACTAGATTGCTGTCCAGACAGGAATGGGGAGCCCCCGGGGTTCAGATGCAGCTCTCCCATTATACAGGGAAAGAGGGAAACATGGCCAGGCACCCAACACAGCCTCCCCCCTCCCCAACACATATGCAGACCACAGATGCTTGGCTGTGGAGCCTGGGAGCTGCCCTGGGCACAAGCTGGCACGCCCGCCTACCCTTCACCAAAGGCAGCCTCCCTCTTGGACCCTCATTAAATTATTCCACCCCACTGGTATGAGGCTCAGGCTGCCTTTGATGTGTGCCCATCCAGCTTCTGAGGCCGAGACCAGGCCCTTCACACCAGTCCAGGCTGATGGGCTCTGACAGCTTCCCTGGGGCCCCGTGGTGGCAGGAATGCCAAGGCCCACATTTACACCCACCGGCCACAGGCAGAAGCCCGTGCACAGCCAGAGATTCCCACACTTACCTGCAACAGTCTCTCTCTCTTTCTCTCTCTTTCCCTCTCTCTCTCTCTCACACACACACACACACACACTGTCCTAATGGGACCTGCTCTGTGGCACACATGTGTGTACCTGGCACACCCACATGCACTCAAGCAAACCCACGTGCACATACTGGTGCACACACACATTCATACACACCCATATATGACACTTTCCACACACATACCCTCACACGCTCTCGTGATCTTGCACACTCACCTCACGGCACCTGGGTTCTCCTATGGGGCCTCCTGGGCCTTCCTCCTCCTTGCCACTAGGCTGGCGTGTGAGGTCTTCTGAAATCACATCTGACCTCCTCACCTCCCTCATCTTTTGGAGGTCCTAGCGTTGTGATTATGAACCCGGGCACTTGACTTCAGTTCTTGGGTATCCCGTTTGTAAACTGTGTGAGTGCAGGCAAGTGACTGACCTCTCTGGACCTCTGTCTCCCTTCCTGAAGAATGGGAAAGGTAGTAATATATTGCTACAGTTGTTTTGTGGCTACCTGACCACTGAGAATGGTGCCCGGCACACAATAAGAACTCAGCAAACGTTGGCTCTTGTTTCTCGTCCATTCCCTTTATGAAAGGAATTGATCACTGACTGCTTTGTGTCCCACCCCTGACCCGACCTGAACTGTTTCCCTAGACTGTGAGCATCTTGAGGACATCGGGCCTGGTGAAATTCATCCCTTCAGTCGTGAGGACACGGATCACATGGCTGTCCAGACAGTCATGGGGAGCCCCTGGGGTTCAGATGCAGCCCTCCCATTGTACAGGGAAAGAGGGACACACGGCCAGGCACCCAACACAGCCTCCCCACCTCCCCTAACACACATCACAGTACCGGACACGGATTAAGGCGAACATCAGCGGTATGTGAGGGAGTGAATTGTGCCACATCATGATGAGGTAAAAAGAAGCACTTGTGCAACTGATTATTAAATATTATAGAAATGATGTTGCCTAAAGCACTGATAGAAGCCATAACGACATGCCAGTAATTATTGCTGACTTTGCCGAATGGGAGCTCAGGGCAGGCTCAGAACTGAGGGCTTTGTATGTAATGTTTGCAGTGAGGCTATGAGGCTGTGGAGGGGTGTGTCTATCATGTGGGGGAATGAATGAGTGGAGCATGTTGGATGTTTGCAATGGAAGACTCTACAGTAGCCGGAAGGGACAGAACAATGTGCACACAGTCACATGGACAGACCTCAAAGTCTTCTTAAGAAGAGTAGGACCAGAAACATTTATAGTGCAATAGTGGTTTTTTTTTTTTTTTTTTTTTTTTTTTTTTTTTTTTTTTTTTTTGGTTAACCCCTCAAAAAGCATACTTTATAAAGACAAGCCCCTTTGAAGGGCATATTTTTTTAGAAATCATATTGGAGGGGTGCCTGGCTAGCTCAGTGGTAGAGTATGTGACTCTTGATCTCCGGGTCATGACTTCAAGCCTCAAGTTGGGCATAAAGGTTTCTTCAAAAAAAAAAAAAAAAAAACATATTGGAGTAGATTCCTGGATTGAGGAAGGGAGTAAGGAATGAGAATAGGGATCTGGGAAGAAGGGAGGAAATTAAATTAGCAGAGAGGAGTATGAGTAACCAGCTCCATGCACCCGAGGTCCAAACAAACAGAATAAAATAATCCGTGAGCGTGTACGTTTTTATCTCTTTTACAGTTGAGAAGATAAACAAGTGATACAGTCATTCTTTTATTTAGGTGTTGATGTTATGCTATCTAAACAGCACCACTGTTGATAGTTTTCCTTAATTAAAAAAAAAGTTTAATTTTCATTTGATGCTTTCTCTTTCTCTGTCCCTCTCCATCTCAGAATTATTTACCGAAGCCCTGATTAAAACCTAAACTAGTTTTGCCCTGGGACAAAGGCAGACCCCGAGACTTGCATGCCTTGTAGAGGAACGAATGAATGAGGAAATGAATGAATGAGAGAATGAGGAAGGGAAGGAAGAGAAAGAGAGGTTAGAATGAAGGTATGAGAAAAGATTCCACAGAAGCCTCAGTATGGGAAGATTCTCCCAGAACATTCTCTTCCTTTCTCCACCCCACCCTTGGCATGAGTCCTGGGTTGGGGTAGAAGAAAGGGCAGAAGCTAGACATGGGGCTGCCGATCTCTTCACACCCTCCCGTCATGAGAAGGGTTGTGCCCAGTGTCAGGAGACAGCAGGAGCTGGCACCAGGTCCCGGGTCCCTGGACAGCATGGCTCCAGGGATCCAGAATCCTACGTGACACGAGCCCCCTACTCCAGAGGGACGCTGGGGCACCCCTTGTACTAGCAACAGCAAGGACAGTAGCAACTACTATTCTATTTGGTATGGACCCTTTCCCCCATTACATCCCCTTCAATTCTCAATCAAGTGTGTACATTAAGGATTATCCCCAATTTTGCTGGTGAGAAAACAGACTTAGCTTAAGAGTCTCTTAAAGTTACTCAAGTTAGTGTCATTTCAGCAAACAAACCAAATGCCCGCTCCATGCCAACTCTTCAAGCATTTCATCTGCCTTAATGCATCTGATGTCACAGCAGCCATTGCCTCTGTCTCACAGACGATGACCTGAGACACAGAGAGCGGAAGTGACTGCCCAGAGTCACACAGTTAATGTGGGGGGAACTTGGAAATTGAGGCGAGCTGGTCTGACTCCAGAGCTTACTCTCCCCACTCCCAGGCTGTGCTGCCTTTCTCATAGCAGAGCTGGGACAGGAACACAGGGTGAACCAGCCATATGGAGTGGGTTTCGGGGGGAGGGACAGGACTGTTAGATTCGTTGACGCTTGTGGAGCCTGGCTCCCTGCCAGCCAAATGGGGGCCCATTGGGAATGAGGTCAAGGGCACACAGGGTCTGTTGCTAGCCCCCTGTTGGGGCCTCACCGTCTGCCCACAGCTTCCCCAAGGGCCCCTAAGCCTGGGGAGATGGGAGAGGCTGCCTCCCTCCCCCTTTCCCAGCCAGAGCTGAGTGAGCTAATCCTGGGGAGAAGACACATTAGTCCAGGAGAATCAGTCCCAGCCTGCTCTGCTGAGTCAGCAGGAAGTACAGGCCTTGCTCTGCCAGCTACGTGAGCCCCTGCACGGCCACCACGGCTGCCTCCATGCCAGCCCGATGTGGCCCCCACCACGGGCATGCCCTCAGATGCCTGTTTCCTGCTGACCTGCCCCCTAGAGCACTCTCCAGCTCAGCAGTCCTGAGCCTCCCTCCCTGTCTACTTGCCTAGCAACAGAGTTATTTCCAGCATCATCCCCACTGACCCCCAAAAGGCAGCCATCTCCTCCTACACAGAGAACTAATCCTCACCAGGATGGCAGCAAATGGGAAGGAGTGTTTGGGGGCAACATAGTGAGGCTTTCCACGTCCAGCACACTGTCAGCTCCAGAGAGCTCCTGTAATGTTGGGGTCTCTGCCTGAACTCGTCCCTCTCTCAGTGTGATCACCACCATCTTGGTTATCAGCCCCGCGTCCCTATGACCGCCAGTATCACTGTGACCATCACCTTTATCACCACTACCATCAGTCTGATAGTAAGGCTACTAGCAAATTCACCACTGATGCCAGCGCCCGCACGCCACCACTTTCATCCGTCGGTCCCACCACCTGAGCCAGGAAGGTGTCCCCGACGCCATCAAAAATGGTGCTGTCGCTAGCACTGACCCCAATGCCACTACCATCACCGCCAACACAGAACATCACTGAAGTCGTTTTGACCGACTCCTACACCAACCCTTATACCAACCCCATCATCACTGTCACCACCGTCCAAGATGATTGGCAATTTGCTACTCCATTACTGCTCCCATCATTACCATAGCTACAATCAACGCTGCTCAACTGGACACGAGCAAAACCCACCTCCCCACCGGTATCACTGCCACCATACTATAAACAATACCACCGTCACCCTAACTACGACCAATACTGCTAACCATGGCGCCACCGACACCTACACCGCCATTCCTGTAGCCGCCACGGAGCTGTCGGCAATACCCCCACAGCCATGAACACGTCATCACCCCCAACACGGTCACCGCCACCACTCCACCTCCTCCTTCGGATGAGAAACTTCGCGGTTACCTGAGCCAGCTTCTAATGCCAGGCAGCATGCGAAAACAACAGTTGGAGAAAAGCAAAAGCAAAGTTCTTCCAACTTATTGTTCTGACTATACAATTATACGCCCACTCACTTCCCATTAATGTCCTCCTCTGGACAGACTTGATTGTTTCGCTAAATTGGTTCATTTGGCGATTCGCAGAGGAACAGCCATGCATGCCTGAAAAACACAGAAGTGGTTATAGGAGTCACCCCCTCCTGCCTGTGACATCAAGAAGTCCAGCTCCCGACATCACACACGCTCTTCCCTCCGAATCTCCCTCCAGACATTCTGGGCCCCTGTAGATCTGTCTGTCTGTCCAGTGTAGACTTAATCCCTTTCCTTCCCCAACTTTTGTTCCGCTCCTCTAGAGCAGAACAGTATGTGGGAAGAGTGCTGGCCTGAGAGTCAGAGCCCTGCATTCTAGCCCTGGCTCTACCACTAACAATCCGTGTGGCATCAGTGATCACACTTCCTTTTCTCTGCCTCAGTTTCCCCACCTGAAGAGGGGTGTCCTTCTGACCCTGGGGCTATGAAGGTTTTTTGAGCTGAGAAACTCCCAGGACAAATCTGAGCCCTTTTCCAGAAGACCCTTCAAATGGGACATCAGGGACTGTCATGTCATCCACTGGTTCCCCCAGGAGACTCCCCTGGCCGGCCTGTCCTGGGATCTGTAGCCCTGAGATGCTGCTGCCTGGGCAGGGTGGGGTCTCAAGGGTTAAGCAGGTCAGGGCTGTGCGTGAGCAAGTATCTCAGATGAAAGGCTGGTCTGAGGGAATGACATGTGGCTGTTGTGGTTGGCAGGCCAGGGCAATGGGACCAGGCTAGGTCCCGAAGGAAACCCCCTCCTGGTCTCACCAGAACAAAGTGGTGTTTTACGAAAACGCCATTGTTCTTGGGCAAGTCTTTCCCATCTCAACATAAACCAGGAAGCAGTGCTTCCTTTCCTTGGGCGAGACCCCAAGGTCCCCCCACCGGTGGGAGTGGGGGGAGAAGAACAGAGTTTTTCCTGCCTTGAATGATCTACCACAAAGCCCCTACCCAGCTCTATGCAAGGCTTCCCAAAGTTGGTGTGTGTGTGTGTGTGTGTGTGTGTGTGTGTGTGTAGGTAGGAAGAAGAAACAGAGGGGCACCTAGTTCAATCTCTTGTCTCCAAAAGAACTCTGTAGCCTGACCCAGACCATGAAAGAGGCATCACTGTCCTTCCATCTCCCCTCACCCTGGTGTCACCCGGGCTTCCTTCTGTCCCCAGCAATACAGTAATCCTGTCCCTGCCTAAGGCCTTTGCACATGCTGTTTCCTCTGCTTGGAACTCTCTTCTCCCCTTCATGTGCCTGCTCCTTTTTATCACTCCGGTCTCTGTTCTAACCCTCAGTGAAGCAGTAGCTGGTAAAAAGTGTGTCTGCCTTTTCTGACATTCTGTCTGCTCAGCGAGGGCAAGGACAAAGCACCATCTCACTCATTGATGCATCCACAGCACCTAACACAGTTCGACCCCAATGTATGTGTGTGTATATGTGTGTTCCCCACTCCCCACCCCCTCCAATAAAGCAAACAAGTCACAGCCTCTCAGGCAAGGGAGCCATTTCCCTTCTCAAGCTGCAAGATCAGAGCATCTCAGACCTTGGAGAGGATGCAGTCCAACAACTCCACTTCCCTGAATGGAAAACTGAGGCTTAGAACCTGGAAGGTCCCGGCCCTTGGTTGGTGAGTGGAACTGCTAAGTTAGACTCCAGGTCTCCTGGTGCCAAAGGTACTGGGCAGAACATGTCACCTAGTTTCCAAGCTTGGGCACAGCCTGGTGCTAACTCTCTCACTTCTTCGGAAACCAGACCCAGCACACTGGCACATTCAGAAACTCGCCCAACCCACTTTCCCCACCTCCCTGAGAACTGAGCCCCTCTTCACCACCGCCACCTCACACTTCCCATCTATCACATTTTGCTTTTAGCCAGAAAGAGGTGAAATAACCCTCTGGGGTGTCCCCCATGGGTCAAGGAAGCAGAGTCCCAGCTTTCTGCCTCTCTAAATTTCATTTTTCTTTCTTGCAAACAACATTTCTGCTTTTGTTTGGATAGCTTTTGCTTGAACCAGGAAGGCTTTTTCGCTTAAATATTTGTGGATAAAGGGAGAGGGGGTATTAATACCTCCTCATAGGGGTTGCTGGGAAGGGTAATTGTCCCTAGCACAAATAGATGCTCAATTAATGCTAGATCCCTTTGAAAAATGTAAATGTGCCATGCAATGCAAAGTACTGTGCTTTCTAGGCAAGGAGTATTTATAAATCACTCCTCTTTGCTCTACCCTGAGCACAGAGCCTGCCTGGGATTCTCTCTCTCCTGCTCTCTCTGCCCCTCCCCCATGCGCTCGCGCACATTGTCTCTCAAAAATCAATAAACAGTAAAAAAAATTGCTCCTTTTTTAAATGGAGCTCCTTTTATAAATAAATGCCCCATTTAAGAATTGTTCCCTGAGGTTGGCAGGAACTAGTTCAGGGAGGGAATGGTTAGTCTTTTTTGCTTTACAAAATAATGCATATTCCCAGGTAGGACTTTAAGCAAGCGAAGGAAGTGGAGATGAACAAGTGAACACAGGTGCCACTAACACCACTTCCCGAAAGGAGAGACCACGAAAGAGGGGAGGGAGCTGGCTGCATTCCACTCCATTCCTTTGTGACTCCGAGGTTTATCTCAGATCCCCAGCTGGGGGGAGGACCCAGACAGAAGGATTTGTGCCTCCAGGCAGGGGCAAGATAGGGACAGATAAAATTCCACCCAACTGAAATGATGATAAGCAGATAGTTAAAGGGATTTAAACCCCCTGGGGTTGGGAAAGGGAGGGGAGGAGAAGTGGCCTCTACTCCCAGGAAAACTGAAACAAAGGACTGGATACCCAGAGAATTTCTCACCCTGGGAAGGGAGAGCAAGCAGTTGAATTCCACTTAGTGAATCCAACCCTAAAGACAGAGGGGGTTAATAACCTTTGAATTCCCATAGAGATGCAGCTTAACCTGGGCAGTGGCTATGAATTTGCGATCACAAGCTCAAGTGTGTGAGTTCTTTCAAATCAAATTAAACCTAATTGTGCATCCCTTTATGCTGCACTGATGGAAAATTCCAGTTCCATTATTGGGAGGGTCTTCCCTGTTCTGAGGATGCCCAAGAGTCTGGAAGGCTTATGTTGTGTCAGAAAAGAAGAAGAAGAGAAGAAGAAGAAGAAGAAGAAGAAGAAGAGAAGAAGAAGAAGAAGAAGAAGAAGAAGAAGAAGAAAGGGAAGGGGAAGAAGAGGAAGAAGGGGAAGAAGAGGAAGAAGAGGAGGAGGAGGGGAAGAAGGGGAAGAAGAGGAGGAGGAGGAGGGAGGAGGAGGAGGAAGAAAGAATGACCCTTTGAGCTCCTAGCTACTCAAAATGAGGTCTGAAGGCCAGCAATATCAGAGTCCCTGGGGAGCTTGCTGGACATGCAGAATCTCAGGACCCCCACCCAGGCCTATCACATCAGAATCTGCGTTTTATCCAGATTCCCAGGTGATTCATGTGCATACTAATGTTTAAGAAACACTGCAGACTAGCCCAGATACCGACAGCTTCAGTGGATGGAAGGAGTGTGGGAGCCTGAGGTCCCAACTCCCAAGGGAACCACACAGCAGCCTCTGGAATTCTGCCAGTTCCTCCCAGGACCCACCCACCCATCCCCCTCTCCTTCCTCCTTTTCTTTCAGCACAATCCCCTCAATAAACTCAGGCTTTCAATCAAAAAAGCCTGAAAGACCAGTTGTCTGCTGGTGACTTCTGATTTCAGCCCCATCTTCACCAACACCCCCTGAGGCAAAGGAACACAAAGACGAGGCTCCCTGCTCTCCAGCTGGGCTGGAGGAGGGGCAGGATTGGGAGGGACCCAGGGAGAAGAGACACCACCAACCCAAAATAACATCTCAATCTATTATCCTGCCACACTTGTAATTCTTTAACTCTTGCTCTCAATTATATCTGGATTTAAGAGTACAAAACAAAGGCTTATGCTGTAATTTTAATGGACTTGTTTTCATAAGGAAAAAATTGAGTCCCAGAATCCTAGAAATGATTGCTTCTAAGACTCCCAAGGATTTAATGAGCTCCTGGCTTAAGGATTAAACTTAAAAAAAAAAAAAAAATCAATGGAACGTGTCTACAGTACCCCCTTCCAAAATAAACCACATAGAGAATCCCATGGTATAAACCAGAAATAAAGTTGGTTGTCAGGTAGGGGCACAGAACCCCAGCTAGATTCTTCCTCCCCATTCCCATAGCAACCCCTGCAGTGACTCAAGCAGGCCCCCAGGCTCAAGGGACCGTGGGGTGAAGAACCAACTTCAGCCCACCTTCCACCCAATAGTGAAAGCCTCTTCATGGCTTTCCTTCTCCCACTTGTGATCGCTCAATGCCAAAGAGAAGTAGCACTGGCAGCCAGACCCATCTTCCAGCAGCACCCAAGACTGGAAAATTCTTCTATGTGATGATCAGAATTCTCTGTCCCTTTCTCCCACAGGCCCCCGTTCTGCCTAGGGCACTGCAAGGAATCTTTCTAGCTCCTCCTTCCCATGATTTACAGGCAAACCTCTCTCTGGAGTCTCTTTTTCAGATGAAACAGGCACAAAACCTATGATAAATGGATGAATAAATGAAGAAACAATCAAATGAAGGAGTGGATTGAAGGCAGAAAAGGAAAGGAGA
The DNA here is from genome assembly GCF_007474595.2 of Lynx canadensis. Taxonomy (NCBI): domain Eukaryota; kingdom Metazoa; phylum Chordata; class Mammalia; order Carnivora; family Felidae; genus Lynx; species Lynx canadensis. The sequence goes on along the minus strand of NC_044310.1, from coordinate 33,256,663 downwards.
TAAAGAACAATCCTGATCATTCTCTTCTGGACACCCTCTAGCTTGAAAATAGTTTTCTTAAAAGGTGAAACGGGTAAAGGAAACTGTAGCTTTTGGAACTGAACGCAATACTCTGGAAAAACCTTAACCCAGCATTTTTTTTTAATATGGATATTTCTTTTCTTTTTTCAATGTTTTTATTTATTCTTGAGAGGGAGAGAGCACTCACTGAGCAGTGCATGCACATAAATTGGGGTGGGCAGAGACAGGGGGACAGAGGATCTGAAGTGGGCTCTGAGCTGACAGCATGGAGCAGGACGTGGGGCCTGAACTCACCAGCTGCAAGATCATGACCTGAGCTGAAGTCGGACACTGAACCACCCAGGTCCCCCTTAACCCAGCATTTTTCAAACTGTGGGCAGTGACCCATGTAAGTAGTAAAAATCAATTTAATGGCTCTCAACTATCATTTGGCTTAATGAAAGGATAGAACAAAACAGAAGAGAAAACACTGTAGTTTATCAATATTGGATCTTGATGTAAAATGTATTTCTTTTCTTTTTTTTAATGTTTCAAGTTTTTATTTATATTCTAGTTAGTTAACATACAGTGTAATGTTAGTTTCAGAAGTAGAATTTAGTGACTCATCACTAACATATAACACCCAGTGCTCATCCCAACAAGTGCCTTCCTTAATGCCCATCACCCATTTAGCCTCTCTCCCCACCCACCCCCCTCCATCAACCCTCAGTTTGTTCTCTATCATTAAAAGTCTCTCTTGGGGTGCCTGGAGGCTCAGTCAGTTAAGTGTCCAACTTTAGCTCAGGTCATGATCTTGCAGTTCACAAGCTCAAGCCCGGCATCAGGCTCTGTGCTGACAGCTCAGACCCTGGAGCCTGCTTCAGATTCTGTATTTCTCTCTCTCTCTCCCTCTCTCTCTCTCTCTCTCTCTCTCTCTCCCTGCCCCTACCCTGCTCACACTCTGTCTCTGTCAAAAATAAATAAATATTAAACAAACAAAAAAAAGAGTCTCTCTTATGGTTTGCCTCCCTTTCTTTTTTCTTTCCCCTAGTTCCTCTATTTTATTTCTTAAATTCCACATATGAATGAAATGATATGGTATTTGTCTTTCTCTGACTTATTTCGCTTAGCATCATATACTCTAGCTCCATCCACATCATTGCAAATGTCAAGATTTCATTCTTTTGATGGCTGAGTAATATTCCATTGTGTATATATACATATATATACTATATATACCACCTTATCCATTCATTTGGTGGACATTAGGCTCTCTCCATAATTTGGCTACTGCTGCTAGCACTGCTATAAACCTTGGGGTGCATGTGCCCCTTCGAATCAGGAGTTTTGAATCCTTTGGATAAATTCCTCATAGTGCAATTGCTGGGTAGCTCTATTTTTAATTTTTTGAGGAACTTCCATACTGTTTTCTAGAGTGGCTGCACCAGCTTGCATATCCACCAACAGTGTAAGAGGGTTCCACTTTCTCCTCATCCTTGCCAACATCTGTTGTTTCCTGTGTTGTTAATTTTAGCCATTCTGACAGCTATGAAGTGGTATCTTATCATGGTTTTCATTTGTATTTCCCTGATGATGAGTGATGTTGAACAGTTTTTCATGTGTCTGTTAGCCATCTGGATGTCTTCTTTGGAAAAATGCCTATTCATGTTTTCTGCCCATTTCTTAACTGAATTATTTGGTTTTTGGGTGTTGAGTTTGATAAGTTCTTTTTATAGACTTTGGACACTAACCCTTTATAGGATCTGTCATTTGCAAAATCTTCTCCCATTCTGAAGGTTGCCTTTTAGTTTTGTTGATTGTTTCCTTCATTGTGCAGAAGCTTTTTTCTTGATGAAGTCCCAATAGTTCATTTTTGCTTTTATTTCCTATGCCTCTGGGACATGTCTACTAAGAAGTTGCTACAGCCAGTGTCAAAGAGGTTGCTGCCTGTGCTCTCCTCTAGGATTTTGATGGTTTCCTGTCTCACATTTAGGTCTTTCAAAATGTATTTCTTACTGTGAGTCACAAGTCAAAAAATGAAAGTCAGTGCTCCAACCCCATGAATTAGGCACCACCACTGTCTCCATTTTCAAGAAAAAAATGAGACACAGATAAATTAATGACTTGCCTAAGGTTGCCCAACTAGTAAGTGGCAGAGCTAAGTTGCAATAGGATGGGGTGGGGGAGGAAGGCAGTCTGACTCCAGAGCATTAATTTTGAACCTCTCCACTCCATGGCTGTCAGAATAGAAATGGTCATGCCATGCAGGCAGGTAGAGGGTAGCATAGGACCAATCTCTGGACCAGGGGGCATCCAGCAGGGTTTTCCTCTCATACATCAGACACACATTCTTTTCCTCTGCACAGGGCACACCCTCAGCAGACACCAGTGATTGTTAGTGGAAGGACCACATTGCTGCTAGTCTGGGTCATAAAAACAGCAGGGTCCCATCCAACAGAATCAATTAATGCCTCCTCCCCTGAGTAGAGGGGTTCAAACAACCATGCGAAGGTTGCGCTACCCTGATTTGACCCATATGTCTCCATTAACCCTCAAAGAGACATGTGAGAGGTATTTCAAAAAAAGACATTTCAATCGCAAAATTGACCTTGGTGCCAGTGGCGCTTGATGAGGAAATCAGCCCTTCCTTAATTCATGTCATGTAGTCTAAGACATTCCTGATGTGTTATTCCCCTGGACAAATTCTGCAGCCTTTCTAGATCTTAAGTGCTTTATTGGACTAATACTATCAGCCCTCTCAGATGTCTGTTGCCAACATCCACGGCCTCAGGGCATCTCATCTTTCTCTCCTGTGTGTCCCAAGACTCCTCCTCCATTGCTGACCACAAGACAAATTTTGGCATCGCTCTTGAGTCTACTCTGCTATAAAAGGAAGCCTATAATTTTTTATATGTAGGGAGTTGGGGTGTGGTAGATTCCAGACCCTGGCTGATGAACTCCCTCCTTTCTTCCTCAATGCAGTTCTTGTAACAGCAAAGTCTTATTTTTAAAGCCTATATCTGCGGCCCTTTTCCCACAACATGTTCTGGTCACCCTTCCTACAGGGGAAATCTGGAAAGTTAGACATGCCTTGACCTAAGTGAACCTGTCTTGGCTCCCAGTAATCCCTGCTTAGGAAAGGAACTTCTGGAATTTTGCCTAGGATTATGATAAGCTCAATGCACCATTTTTCCCATGCTCGAATAGAGGCAACATGTTTTTGGCTTTCTTCCTGGCACCTCTCACCTTCCCAGAAGGGCCCCCGGAATGACCCATCTCTGCCTGGAAGGCCTCAAACAGAGCAATGGCAGTTGGGGGCAGCCCCGTCTCAGCGCCCCCCTGGCCTTTGGTTCCTGTTAGTCAGAAGGGATTGTTTTACTTCTCTGGTTTAAAGAGCTTTCTCTTTAATGGAGAAGGCAGGGTCCTTGGGGTGCTGTTCTGTTCTGTCCTATAAACATCAAGAGCACACCTGCTTTTTTCTCTCTTGTTCTGAATGGGGTTTAGAAAGTCTCTTCCATCCTCGGTAAGTCTCGGCGTGTCAGGGAGGTGGGACACAGCCACACCTAGGAAGGGCTTATCCTTTCTGTGATCTAAGCCTCAAACCTCGTGCTAAGGCTCGGACTTGCTCTGAGGAGCCCTGAGGAGCCCGAGTAAAGGAGGACTGGTGAGCAGGGCAGGGGCCTGGCCAAGACATGGTCTGCTGGGTGAAGGCCAGTAATTATTATCGAGGGGAGATGAGGATCTGCATCAAGGAATGTGTGCGAGCTTTGGAGTCACATCGGCCAGGACGGGGGATTGTGGATAACAATTCCGCCCTCTCAGATTGCTGGGAGGATTATATGAGATCATGTTTGTTAACTCTCCATGTCTGGCATGTAGTAAGGATTTAACAAATCATAACTGATATTGCTATCATGACTTTTGCTGTTATCCAAAGAGCTCTGGTAATCCCAAACTCTCCAAAGGAGTCTGTCTTCGGGGTCTGCCCATGACTTGCCTGACCCCAGGAGTCCCTGCAGCAGCCTCCTGCAGCATTTAGACACCGCAAGCCAGCACGGGCCAAATTCACTGTGGGCCTGTCTCCCTGCTTACCCAGTTATGAGTCAGCCTTCTCTGCTGAGCCTCAGTTTGCTTACTTATCAAACGGGTATAACAACAGAGCCTGCCTCGTTGGGTTTTTGTGAAGGTTATTATGGGTAAGGGTCCAGTTTGGGACATGGTACAAAGTGGGACTCAAGGAACTTTGCTAAATTTCAGCTCACATGTCTGGGTGCCTGGCCTCCTTCTGGTAATTAAAGGAGGCTATGATCCTGAGGAGGGAAATGGAGACCTTTCTTCAATGGCATTGGCAGCCTCTGGCAGAGAATCTGCTTCTGCAGGATTCTGACTGGGCATGCAGTATGGAGGGAAAGGAGAAGAGAAAGAGAGAGGACTCAGAGAAAGACGATAAAGATGAAGCCTCTTCAGGAAGCCCAGAGACCAAAGTTCCATGACCAGTCAGTGGAGAGGCTAAGATTAGAACCCAGGTATGTCTGACTCAAAAGCCTGTGCCCTTTCAACTACCAGAGGCTGTCAGGGGGAAGGTGTGGCCTTCCAATGGGGCCTCTGAGTGACTCTCACTTTCCGGATCCATCCAATGGACACTGAAAGCCCAGGGTCACCTGCTGTGATTCCAGATATGGAAAGTTGCTCCGGCTGCTGTCAGACTGTGATGCAAAACTGACAAAATCCAGCCAACTCAGTGGGGAGCCCCTGAGCAAAGACTTCCCATTAGAAGAGGCCCACACTGGGCAAAAATGACCAGATCTCTAGGACCCAGATGCCCAGAGAGCATGACCTTGGCCTGAAGGCTCTGCAGCTGAAAGCTGTCATCTCCTGCACCCTTTGCAGCTGAACGGTGAGCCCTTCACTGAACAGAGGTCTGAGTGGTACCCTTCCATGGCTCCCGCAGCCCACCTGTGCCCCACACGGATGCACTTCTCCAGGCTTTCAGTGGGATTTCCTCCTGCAGGGAAGAGACTTGGAACAGGGAGGTTAGTGGGACAAACTACAGCTCCCATCCCTGCAGCTGATCTTGGAGCATCAGTTAGTGCTCATCATGTCCCTCCTCCATGATCCCTAAGTCTACCCCAGCAGCATCTACCCTCTGCCCATGGCTATCACCTTGGCCAGCCCTCACTCCTCATCCCAGGGCCTCCATTGTGATTCTCCTTCCCAGACTTGCCACAAACTTCACACCACATCTTTTTCTGCACTGGCACCTCCAACACCAGGATCTGGTGGATCGCATGGCCTGAATGGCAAGACTGCCTGTGCTACAGCCTGGCCCTCCTGGAGAGCCCTTTCCTGCTCTGGGCCCCGCTCAAAACTAGGAGCCTTTCTTCTTGGGGCACCTGGGTGGCTCATTCGGTTGAGCGTCTGACTCTTCGTTGTGACCTCACAGTTCACGAGTTTGAACCCCGCGTCGGGCTCTGCGCTGGCAGCACAGAGCCTGCTTGGGATTCTCTCTCTCCCTCTCTCCCTGCCTCTCTCTCTCTCTCTCTCTCTCTCTCTCTCTCTCTCAATACAAAATCAATAAGCGTTTAAAAATACTTTTTTAAAAAACCTAGGAGCCTTGCTGGTCACCCACATATGGACTGGAGCCCTGTGTCTCAATATGGAATGTGTACCTCTGAGACCCAGAAAGGTCAAACCGGCACATGCTTCCTTCTTTACGGTGGCAAAAGCAAAATGCAGCTATCTGTCTTTTGCCTTGCAGAGGATGTCCCAACACGCCCCTGACTTCCAGACCTCTAAAATCTTTCCTGGCATGGCAGGCTTGTAAATCTACAAGGGCTTATCTCCCACCCTCTGGCGCACATGTGTCTTATCAAGGCCTCCAGTGTGCTAGCCACCTCTTGTTCATCTTCCTGGTTAGCTTTTGATGTTATCAATGACATGGATCAATGTGATGTTCTACAGGATGTGCACGTAGTCCACAACACTTTGGGATAGATTGTGACAAGGAGCAAGAAAATGAACATAGCCCAGGGAGAAACCTATGAATGCATATCATTGTCCACTCCATGTGAATGTGAACTCTTTATGATCTTGTTTCTTTATTATTTTTTTTTAGTGTTTATTTATTTTTGAGACACACAGCAAGAGAGAGAGAGCTCAAGCGGGGAAGGGCAGAGAGAGAGGGAGGCGGAAGATCTGAAGGGGCTCTGTGCTGACAGCAGAGAGCCTGATGAGGCGCTCAAATCCACGAACCTGCAAGACCATGACCCGAGGAGAAGTCAGACGCTTAACTGACTGAGCCACCCAAGAGCCCCTGATCTTGTCCCCTGACTGGGATGGAAAATAACACATTTACCAAGTCAGTAGTGGCACACCACGGACCTGAAGCCATATTCATCTGTTCTAGCAAAGACCCTGGGTCAGCACGGCAGCTGCATTTGAGGCTACTGTTTGATAGAGCTCTCGGTTGTCTCTGGTCATACTCGAGAATCCATCCGATTTCTGCAAGTACCAGACTGATAAATTAAACAGAGGTATGATAGGGGCCACCACTCAGGCATCTTGAGATCCTTAATGATAGCATTAATATTGCCATCTCCGCCACCCCCAGGATACAACATTGGTCTTGATTTACTATCTTGGTGGGAATGAGAGTGTGGAGGACAGAGAGCAGACAGGGAAGGAGGGAGAGGGGGACAGATTCAAAGGCTTCCACATGGCCTTCTCCAGTGTGGTAGCTCTTACTCACAGGGCAAGGACCCAGTATAGGAACCACTCTATCTGCCAACCATGTCAACATAAATTCAGAGATCAGAGAAGTGAGTACTGAGTGGTCTCACATTCCCAATGGACAAGACTCCAGGCATTATTAGCTGGCCCTCATAGGTAGGTCCACAATGACATTTCAGGTCTCTGGGTATCAATGTCAACTCAGATCTTGGGTCCAATAGTCCTAGGAGTGTCTGGGCATTCCCATTTCCTCAAGAAACAATTTCTGAGTGAATGGCTATTAGTGTTTTGGGGGAAGGACCGAGAAGACTCTTACAGGAAATGCTTGCCATCTTCTTGCACAGTCCCTTCTCCTGGAGACCCAGTCACCTCTTTAGTCAACAAGTTCTCTCTTCTACTGAGTCAAAGACCCAAAAACTGGATCAAGTTCAGAACTTTGAGCAAAGAACTGTGATATTTTATTGGGATAACCAGCCTAAACCTCCTGCTTCAACATTCTTGCTTTCTTTTAATGACACCTTTGCTGGTTACCGATCTACCTTGCCTGAAGGGCAATAGGAATAAAGGGATACTTTATTCTATTAACCATCTCCAAACCTCTCTGCAGTCAAGCTCCTCTGGCTGGCACCTTAACTGTGCTAGTTTTACAATAATTGTAATTTATAAATTGCAAAGCTCCTGGCTTTTCTAGGAGTCATCACCCTCTATACACATGTCCCCATCCCATGTGTCCTCATCCTGTGACAGGTCCCAAGTTCTCCCAACCAGGACCCTGGCCTTCGCATAGCCGATTTGCCTCAGCTGAACATTTTATCATTTTTGAAGCTCAATACCATTAAATCCTGATTTTGATAACAGGTTTTTTCTGCTCTCTCTCTGGGGAGATAAAGGCTTATTTATAAAACACCCCAAAACCTCCTCACACTTAGGTATTGTTTTTTGAGTGCTCTCAACTCTCCATTATCTCTTTGGAGGGCCAATATAACTTATGCAATTTAATACAGCCAACTAATTCCATTGCCCATGCCCCGTGTTTTCAAACACCATGGCCAGGGTGTGCGTACCTCTGAGTATTCTTCCAAGTCATTAATGGTGAAGGATTTAGGAACTGAGCTGCCACCTTGTACCAAGGACTATTGTGCCCCACACACCCCCGGGGATGGGGTCTTCACTGCCAGCTGGGCAGCAAGTGATCCAGTAAATAAATTCATTTTACCGCCTATGCCAGTTTTGGTCCTTCAAAAAGCAGACAGTGATGAAGTTAGGAGTACCAAATGCTCATTGGGAGCAAATGCTTGTGGAAGACGAAGGGGGAGGAACAGGAGGGGGTTGTCTTGTGGTGATACAGGTCTGATAAAGCCTGTGTCCCGCTGCTTGAGAGCTGCCTGGGGAAAGCGCAGCTACCTGAAGTTACTGCAGCAAGAGGGGTCCACACCCTCACTCCTGGTAGTTTGTTAGGGATTGAAATATGTCTCCCCACTCCTCCTCCTCAAAAAAACCCACATGTTTTGAAGTCCTAACTCCCAGTACTTCTGAATGTGACCCTATTTGGAAATTGTGTTCTTGCAGATATCATTAATTAAGATGAGGTCATATTGGAATAGACTGGGTCCCTAATCCAACATGGGTAGTGTTCTTATAAGAAGGCCCTTGAAGACAGAGACACACAGGGAGACACCATGTGAAGACAGATGATTGGAATCATGCATCTACAAGCCAAGGAATGCCTGAGGCTAGCCGAAGCCAGGAGAGAGGCATGGAGCAGGTCCTTCCCTGGCACCTTCCGAGGGAGCATGGCCCTGCTGGCTCCTTGATTTCAGCTCCAGAACTGTGAGAAAATAAATTTCTGTTACACAAGCCACTGTGTGTAGTATTTTGTTATGGCAGCCCTAGGAAATAACCACACAGCTGAACAGCGAGTTCTTTTTTGGGAGAGCTGAAGGGTGCACCTCCACAGTTGACATAAATCCCAAGTCGGTTCCAAAGCCCACATCCTTTACCTTCCTGAGGGAGCCCATGAACTATGGAGGGAGGGAGTTAAGGCCCCATACTTGCCCTTTGGAAGTCCTCCCACCCCATCAACTCCCCCCCACCCCACACTGGTCCTCTGTTGTGTGGACTCAAAGACTGGGGTGATGGAGACTTAGGGCAGCCCTCCCCCCGCACCCCGGATAAGATAGGAAAGGCTCTAAGGGGCTGAGCCCCATCTAGGCCACAGCAGCTCACCTGTTCCCACCACTTAGGTGACAAGGAAGGAGCTTGATCTGCCACCTCTCACTTTGGAGCTCCCATTCTCTCTGTGAGGCTGGCCCCAGTTCCTCTGAAGTCAGAGACACTCACCAAGGGAGGGAGCTGCAGAGGGTGCCCATTCCAGGCCCAGCACCTCTGAGCTATCTGCCACAGCCCCTGCCAGCTTATATACCTATTTCTGGGGAGTGAGTGTAAGGTTTTCATCCTATTTTTGAAGAGGTCTCTTACCATCCCCTGAAAGGTAGGAAACCCTGGCTTATTCCTCTTAACCAACATTTCTTCTTAGCTCTGCACTGGGCTCACTGACTTCATCCCTTCCCTACATTCCCAGACACCTGCCCTCTGGTGACACTGTAGGTCAGGATCCATTTTCCTCCAAAGAGAAGAAGACTTTGGCTACCTTTCTCACAGCGTTTGCTCGGTGCCTACAAAGGTCTACACAGACAAAACTCCATCCACTTGGGATCTCACACTCAGAAGTGCCAGGTGGCTTAAATGGGCAGTGTTTGCACCTGGAAAAGATGGACACACCTTGAGTAGCCACTGGGAATAGTTTCAAGAAGCCAGAAGGAAGCCCCTGTGCCCTGAGTTCCCACTATCCACCAGGCTTGGTACAGTTCTTTCCTCTCTGTAATGTCGTTGTTATTGGCCCCATTTTGCAAGTCGGAAGTCATGGGAAAGACAGAAGTCATTAAGTCAGAGAGAAGGGAGTGGACCAAGGCCACCCAACTATAGAGTGGTGAGGTTGGACCTAACCCAGATCTCCTGCTTCCTACCTCGATAGTATACCACCTTCTCTGGAATCATCCATATGTAGACAAAGATGGAACTCTGCAGTGATTCACCTCCCACTTTGATTCAAATAGAACCAAGTCTTTAATGACCTTCTTTGGATGTATTTGCCAAAGTTATTTTTCTGGTGTCAGGAAAAATTGTGAGAAAGGCATTGACGTGGCATAAAAGATGACTGGGTGCCCTGTCTAGAGTTCTCTTCCAGGCCAACTTCACATCTTATTACCCTTAAGATATTTTACAACTCTCTACATTGGGCGAAATTGATAATAATGCAAATTCTTCTTTTCCATAGAAATCAAATGAATTGGAAGCTGTGCAACACAATTGATCATTGCCCCATGGATAGACCAGTTTTGTAAATATTTTTTAATACAACAGCATTCTTATAACCTGTAAATGTGAGTTTCTTTTAATTATCCTTTGGACCAGTTGTACCATATTACTTGTTCTCTCGTTAATGAATGAGTTAACTGACACATGCTCATTGTATATTTGTAAGTGACTGGGAAATTCGTTGTTTCGGGTGATGTTGGCTCTTAACCAGATTTGCTACTCATCGCCTACGGTGTGACAAGGTTCAAAAGATAGTACTTTGTATTATCCAGAACTAGCTTTTTAAGATCTCTTTCAGAGTCCACAAAGGGACATTCTTTTCCTCTTTGTTCTTTTCTTTATTTTTATTACTATTTCCTGTCTTAATATTTATTCTTGTGTGTGTCATAGGAAGGGCCACGAACACAAATCTACCTGTGCCCCTTAGTAGAAAGGCATGTATGCTAGCCAAGGCCACACGGGAGACATTTATTGACACTGTCACCTCCTCTGTTTACTCTCGCTCCAAGGACAGACTGTATCCCAGCAGGATGGGAAGAAGCAGGAGGTTCAGACTCCTTCTTGGACACTTGGGCTCTGATAACAGGAAGAGGCTGTTGAAGGCTCTGGTGCTGATAACCTCCTACACCAGTGAGAGCCAGACAGTCCAAGAGCTGGGGCGAGAAGGCAACTCTGACCATGCTGAGGGTCTACCAACGTCTGAAAAATGATGCTGTTGGTCTCTCTTGCTCCCCTGCAGGGACCGACCTGAGCTGAGCCCTGGAGCAGGAAGGAAGTCATCCTGAAAGCCAAAGTTCAGGACAGCTCCCCCGAGATGTGGTGTCTAAGCCTCTTTGATCTCATACCATTATTGGTTAAAAATCATTTAAGCGTGCTGTTTCCGATGTGTGTGCATTTTATTTCGAAATACTGCATTTGTTTACCTCTATGTGAAATAGTAAGAAAGCTTTTGTTATAAAATGCATTTAGAGTGGAGAATTGTCTTACACCCTCTCTCTGGATACGGCATTCCCTCAGAGTGAGCTGTTTTCACGCTTAAGAAGGAGTGGAGCACATGGGGAGCGAGCTTACAGCTTGGCATGACCACCGATGATTTCGGAAAAGCTGAGTCTCCTCTGCACCTAAGCTCCTCTGGCAGTGAAATTCAGGATTATGGTACCTGTCACTGTCACACCTCCCTTACAGTTTTAACATAAACACTAGTTTATATGAAAAATGCAAGGTACTATAATTATCTGCCATGGGGTGTCATTTCCAGGAGACTGAAGTGCTGGTGATTTGCTTTTGTTTTTTGTTTTGTTTTTTTTTTTTTAAACAGCAGACAAAGGCTTTCTGCCAGAATGAAAGCTCAGGTCTAAACAAGGAATACCCCCCAGAGGGTAACACCTGGATGGTATAAACTCACCAGAGCGAAACCACAGTAAATTATGACAATCAGGCCTTCCAAGGGCCCATCACACTGAGGGGGAGGGAATCTTGGAGGGGACAAAGCGATGTAATCAGGGCCCCAACATAGATGCTGTGAACGTCTCTTCTTTGCCTCCAGCAATATCTAAAACTTTGTGGTGATATTATTTGCTAAAAGTGATAATGCTAACTACTACTGTTTACTGAGCTCTCAGAATTCCAAGTACATTACATGCATTATCTCATTTAGTGTTTGAAATAATGCTAGGGGCAAAGCATTATTATCCTACTTTATATATATGGGGAGCCTGAGACTCAGACACATTAAATCAGTGGACCAAAGTCACCTGGCTGCTAAGTGGCAGAGCCAAGTTTCAGACCCAAGTACTCTGGCGCCAAGACCACCTTCACCACCACACTCCAGCATGCCATGCTGCCTTCCCCACGGGATGCCTCCATTTTTGGTGAGACAACGAAGAATGCCTTTCTATCAGTCTCTCTTCAGACTCCCTTAGAGAGAGGCTATCAGCAGCTGTGGAAAGACCCTGGGACCAAGGAAGGCCACCGGCAGCCCCAAGCTATGCCCAAGATGAAGGGAGCCGACGCTGGTACAGTGACCTTCATGGTGGCTTCAGAACTTGCAGGTGGAGAGCTTCTAAACTGGCCCACTCTTGGGGCCACTGCTTCATTGACTTCTCAAACTAAGGCTCTCAATGGTGATAGGCTCTGCTTGGGCTCCCTGTGGTGGGCTGCTTGGTTAGAGAAGGCAGAAGCTGCTGCATTTGTTAGGAGCCTTGGAGTCAGTCTGAGGTTCGAATCCCAGACCCGCCACTGTTTGCTGTGCCCTTCTTAGCAAGCAGCTTTATCTCTTAGAGTCTGTGTTTTCTTGTCAGTAAGATAACGCCCACCTCATGATGGCTTTATGGTTCATTCAGTTATTCATTCAACAAATTTTAGAATGAGCCATAGGAAATTGCTGATATTTACCCCCCCCCCTTTGTTTTTAGCTCACAAAGACAGCAATTTCTTATGGCTCAACTCTAGTATTTCTTGAGTGCTGTATTAGTCAGGGGTCTCCAGAGAAACAGAACCAATAGGTTTTATAAATATATAGAGACAGAAAAAGCAAGAGAGATTTTAAGGAATTGGCAAATTCACCTCATTTTAAGGAGCTGGCAAATCTGAAATCTACAGGGCAGGCTGGAAGTTCAGGTAAGTACCTGGAAATTCAGGTAAGAATTGATGTTGCAATCTAGAGTCTAAATTTAGCAGGCCAGCAGGCAAGAAACTCAGGCAGGGTTTCTATGTGGCAGTCTTGAGAAGAATTTCTTCTTCAGGAAACTTCAGTTTTTGCTCTTAAGGCCGTCAACAGATTGGATGAGGCCCACCTACACATTATGAAGGGTAATCTGCTTCACTTAGAGTTAACTAATTATAAATATGACTCATATCTACAACTACCTTCACAGAAACATCTAGGCTAGTGTTTGACTAAACAACTGGGTACCCTGACCTAGACAGTTGACATGAAGTTAACATTGCAAATGTCTAAATCATACCAGCTACTATTCTAGGTGCTTGAGGTACCTGAGTGAATAACATTGACAAAGGTGCCTGACGTAGTGGAGCTTACAATCTAGTTGAGAGAGTCAATAACCAGCATAAAGCAGGAGACGAAAAGCAGTGTGGAGAGAAAAAGTAGGCTAAGGGGTCATGATAGATGAGCAGGCTAGGGGATGCCTGCCTGGCTCAGTTGGTAAAGCATGCAATTCTTGATCGTGAGTTCAAGCCCCATGCTGGGTGTAGAGCTTACTTTAAAAAAAGAAAGAAAGACCAAAAAAAAAAAAAAAAAAAAAAGGTGAGCAGGCTGGGAGGCACGTCCTGCAGAGAGTGTTCAAGATGGGCTTCCCTGAGAGCATAGGATGTGAGCCACCCTGTAAAGGAATGAAGGGTTGGCCATGCCAGAGCATTCTGGGTGATGAGAACAGCTGATGTGGAGAGAAGAGTGTGCCTGGTATGTTCTGGACTGAAAGGAGGCCAGAGTAGCTGGAGTGGAGCAAGTGAGTGGGAGAGTGACAGGAGAGGAGTCCAGAGAGGCCCTGTGGGGTCTTATAGTCCATTGTCAAGCGAGAAAACAAGGGTTAAATCAGCGACACATGCCTGTCAAGTGCCCTACACGGAGTCTGGCAGGAGGTAAGAGCCATCATCCATCTTGGTGACCTAGGCGCTTGAGTGCAGGCCAGTGGGCTCTGGTTAGTGCTCTTTCCTCCCCACCTCTTGGATTCTGTGTCCTAGACTTCAGTTTTGCCCACTTCGCTCCTGAGCAGGGACATGGGGAGCCGGTGGACCACCATGATAGCCTGGAGTTCAATGGCCTCTTCCACATACGTTAGAGAGCCAGGACCTACCATGCGAGGGAGCCAGGCTGAGGGGTGCTGACCCGAGACATAAGGACCACTGCCCCCACTGGCATCCCAGCCTGACCTGCCTGCCCAGGCCAGCCCTCAGCCCTGGCCAGCTGTGTCCCAGGCTTTGTTCCCAAGTCTCCAAGTCCCCTCTTCCTGCCAAACAAAGCCCCCAGCCCCCGCCTGCCGCCCAACAGGCACCTGGGGCCTCCGGGCCTGGGAATCAAAGCCTGTTTTGCAAAGGAGGCCCTATGTTTGGAGAAACACCCATCCCCTGCTGCCCAACCCTTCAAAGGGCCCGCATTGTTCTGTGCTGAGAAGGCGCCTCCTGACGCGAGGGCCCAGCCAGGGCTGACGCGGGTGGACCTCTGATCTCAGGCCAGGCCCCCACACCATGCAGGGGGGAGACACAGGGGCCAAGCCAGGAGCGGTCTGTCCTCATGGCACTGTGCCCCTTTCCCGTCCTCTACCCACCTGCGCCCCCATCCCTGTGTCCTCCCTGAGACCTGAACCCGGAGTCCCAGGCCCTTGCACCTTCCCAGACAGTAAGGTGAACCTAGGGGGCTTCGGGACAAGAATCTGACGGTAGACACCATAGGAGTGCACCAGTGTCAGAGAGACCATTGGAAAGACGCCCTCGTCTCACAGATCGCAAGACCAAGCCCAAAGAGGAGATGGAACTGGACCCAGAGCCCTGCTCAAGCTGGAGGAAACTGGACTTGGCTCCACACCTTGGCAATGATAGGTCCAGACCAAAACACAGACTTTCTGATCCCACTTCCAGTGCCCTTTTTTAAAAAAATAAATAGTTCATATATTCGTTTCCCCCTCCCCCAGTGTTGGGTTTTACTGCAGCTTAACTTTGGGCAGAGGTAGACTTTATTTTAGATAAATCCTCAAACAGAGAGTGGAGGCCACAGACCGGAGGTGGGGCCCAAGGGGTTGCTGATGGCTCCCTGGCACTCAGAGGTGCTCCCCCTGCTCCTGTTTTCCTTCTCACACGGCCCAGCCGGGGCACGGGCCTCTTAGCCTCACCCTGTAGTACTGAGGTCTCTGAAGGCACAGAGAGGTACATCACAGTCATACGGGAAGCCAGGAAGAAGCCCAACTCAGAATCGTATTTCAGGTGCTGCTTCCAGACCCCGTCTCCCCCCAAATACACTCACAAAGTGGTAGCATCCCAGGTCCCTTTGGCACAGAGTGCCCAGCACCAACATTGACTCTGCAGTCCAGGATACTGATTAAGATCAAGGGCTCTGCAATCAGACAGACTTGGGGTCCAGTCCCGGCACCTTCACTGCAGGACTTTAAGCAAAAAGTATTTGCCCATTTTGAGCCTGCTTCCTCTTCTGTCACCCAGGAATGACAACAGCCACCAACCTCAGAGGTGATCGTGAAGATGGACTCAGGGATCCAACAGCACCTGCTGTATTTGTGAGAGTCCCCACCACGAGAGGAGGCCAGGAAACCCTGGGTGGGCCAGGCTGAAGAAAGGTATGAAAAGTCCTTCCTACGTGGTAAGTATTGTCGTGATAATTATTATGACTCCGACTTTCACTATTTGGAGGAGAGGGGAAAGGAGGGGTCAGGGTAAGGTGCGGCACTGTCTCTTTGTGCGAGCTGCTTCCTGAAGCTAATGGCAACAACTCCTTCCTGCCAGGGCCGATGGGAGAAGGAAGGGGCAGGCAGGGAAGGAGGGGGTTGCAGACACAGACTTCTGATCTCCAGCCTGGGATTCTTGCATTTCACCTACTTGGCCCCCTGGGCACCAAGTGTGATCTTTTGACGGTCAGGATATTGCTGTCCTGGTCATTTTCCTCCAGCATCTAATGACCATAGACGGAGGTCACCTCCAGCCCCAGATTCCTGGAAAATTCCACAGGACTGTTTGGGGAGGCAGTATGACAAAGTAGAAACTGTGGTGACACCATGAGCAAGCCATTTAACTTCTGAGACTCGCTTGAGAGACAGGCAGCCACCGCCTGAAGGGTTCCGATCCCAGCCCTACTATTTGCTGATTTCTGAGTTTGGGCAAAATCGCTCAACATCTGTGGGTCTCAATTTTTCTTTCACTAAGTAAGGGTAACGATATCCACACAAAAGTATGATTTAGGATATTCTATGTCCCATATTTGCTAGGTCTTAAATGGTGTAAGGTGACACTACCCAAAATTATGCCTATTGTAGAATGTGGTGTATTACAGAAACTTAACAAATTCTAGTTCCCTTTGGAGCCAGTGTTTAGATTCTCTTAAAGTTTTGTCAGTGGGCAAGTCACTTCAGCTCTTTGCTATGTGATTCCTCACCTATAAATTGGGGCTAAACATATCTTCCTTACAATATTAATAATACTAGCTGCCATTTATTGACTGCTAACCATGCACTTTTCATATAGTAAGTCATATCATCTTCTCAGTGACTCCATGAGGGGAGCTTTTCTTATCCCCATTTTGCAGATGGGGAAATTAAGGAGTGGCAGAGCTGGGCATTCAGCCACAGGCATCAGACATCAGAGCCCTGCTTTTCTCCACCACATACACCGCCCACCCCTCAGCTCCTACAGGATGGATTGATAGGGCTTACGTATTAGCAACATATAATCCACGAGTGGTTAGTGCCCTTCCAGCCTTGTTAAGAACAGATCAAATACCAGGGGACAGAGTTGCAGACACAATTCTCGAGAGGGACTTTTTAATGTTTGTCTTTCAAATTACAAAAGATAGGTTTATGGAACATTCGTTCAATGGAATTATAAATACGTATAAATAATATAGTAGTAAATCTATTGTATAGCTTAATAGTAAAATATAAAATAGCGAAGAGTAAAATCTAAAAATGTCTTAGAGGGGCGCCTGGATGGCTCAGTTGGTTAAGCATCCAAATTCAGCTCGGGTCACGATCTCACGGTTTGTGAGTTTGAGCTCCACATTGGGCTCTATGCTGACAGCTCAGAGCCTAGAGCCTGCTTCGGATTCTGTGTCTCCCTCTCTCTCTGCCCCTCCCCTGCTCATGCTCTGTTTCTCTCTCTCTCTCAAAAGCAAACGTTTAAAAAAAGAATGAAAAGGTCTTAGAAAATTTTTCAATGACATGGAGAGACATCCACAGTATTATTAAGTGAAAAGAAAAATAAAACCAGTTCCCAAAACATATATCTTGACTGATATTTAGGGGGATGCCAGGAAGGATCTAATGGCAAATTGTTAACACTAGTGGTTATGGCTGGACAGGAGGATTGCATGGGATTGTTATGTTTTTTAAGCAATTTCTGTGCCTAATGTGCGGCTTGAACTCACAACCCCGAGATCAAGAGTCTCATGCTCTACTGACTGAGCCACCCAGGCGCCCCTTATTTTCTCTTTTTTTTTTTTATAATTTTTTTTAACGTTTATTTATTTTTGAGACAGAGAGAGACAGAGCATGAACGGGGGAGGGGCAGAGAAAGAGGGAGACACAGAATCGGAAGCAGGCTCCAGGCTCTGAGCCATCAGCCCAGAGCCCGATGCAGGGCTCGAACTCTCGAACTCACGGACCGCGAGATCGTGACCTGGGCTGAAGTCGGACGCCCAACCGACTGAGCCACCCAGGTGCCCTCTTATTTTTTCTTTTTGATCAACTGTATTTTCTAATTATTTTTTCCAGAATGAAAATGTATTATTTTGTAATTAAAATATATTCATAAATGCAGGATGAATAGTGACTTAGGTCCACCAGTCAAAAAAAAAAAAAAAACAACAACAACAACCTGGGTTTCATTCCATACTGTTCATTTATTCACTCAATAAATAGTCAAGTGTTTATATGTGCAGGTGTTAGGCACCACTCTAAGTTCTGTTCAACAGCAAGTTCAGCAGGCCCAGAACAATATTACTATGAAGAAGACATCTGGAAGGGGGGGGGGGTGTCAGCACACCTGGGGACTGGCCCTGTGCAGCCCTGTGTACCTGAACTTTTTTCTCCACAGCGATGTGACTGTGGGTCTACTCAAGAGAATCAGCCTTTCCTTCTGAATGACTCACTGAGAGGGAGACACAGGAGCTCACACTATACATGAAAGGGCAGAGAGCAAACTTCTTTTGGGGATCTGTCACCATGCTGGGGACTTTCATGCCACCCTTTCACTGAGTCTTTCCAACTGCCTTGCATCTCCATTTTTGCAGATGAGAACATGGGGGCTCAGAGAGGGAAAACCGCTTGTCCAAGGTGACCCAGTGAGTCAGGAAGTCAGCTGGGATTTGAACCCAGCTCCTTCCAACAGAGACGATGTCTCCCTTCCACTGTAGGACCCACTGCCTTCCTCCACATCCTCTATTAGCATCAATGTTCTGTAGCACCATGTGCTGAGCACCCTGCTAAGGGATTTGTCTCAGGTATTGATGATCTCATTTACTCTCCACCTGAGGTGGGGACAAAAGGTAGGTGTCTCACTGATAAGGAGTCCGAGGCTCAGAGAGGTTGCCACCTACCCCAGATCACACAGCTCTGCAACGAGCAAGACTGAGATTGGCACTCTGTCCTACTGGGTTCAGAGCTCTGTTCCCTAATGCCTGCACCACCCTGCCTCTCCTATCCTAGGCAAGGCAAGACTCGTACTGAACATTAACAAGTGTCAGCTTTTCTTTCCCTTTTGTTTGCTTTTTACAACATTCACTGTCCTCTTGTGGGGAGTCTGTGTAACCTGGAAGGATAGAGAAGACAGAAGAGCGCAGGAAAAGGGAAGACAGAGGAGGAATGTCTGACAATTCATCAAGCTGTAAGAGCCAACACCTCATTCTTCTACAGGAATAAAAATCCAGTTTCTGGAAAAGTAGCATGACATGGTGAAGAAAGAGACTGAAGAAAAGATTTGAAATCAGGTTCTTGGAGATACAGTTAAAGGAACTGGAAATACTTAACTCGGATAGAACTAGTTTTGTTCATTCAACTAACAAATATGTATAAGGCCCCTCCTCTGGGGCAAGTGTTGTGCAAGGTGCTGGGGACACAGAAATAAACAGGACAGACATGGCCTCTGTCCCCATGGGACCTACAGTAGGTGGGATGGTCACAGTCCCTGCCTGCAAATATCTGAAGGGGTGGTGGGGAAGAGAGAATGGCCTTGTTCTGGGTGGGTCCAGAAGACAGAGCTGGGATTGTTGTATGGAAGCCGTGGTGGGCAGATTTCCTCCCCAACAACGGAAGACCTTGCCAACAGGCACAGATCTTCCAAGGTGGACGGCTGCCTCAGGGAAGCAGTGAGCTCCCCGTTATGAGGGGAAAGAGGTGAGCACTTTGAGAGGATATGGAAAAGGGGCTATATCTGTCACCTTCAGCTGCCAAAACAAAACACCACAGACTGGGTGGCTTTATTTATCACAGTTCTGGAAGCTGGGAAGTCCAAGATCAAGATGGCAGCCAATTTGGTTTCTGGTGAGATCTCTCTTCCTGACTTGCAGACAGTTGCCTTTTTCCTGTGTTCTCACATGGCCTTTCCTTGGTGCCTGCTCATGGGGAGGGGGAGAGAGAGAGAGAGAGACCCATCGGGTGTCTCTTCTTATAAGGGCACTATCCCTATCATGAAGGCCCTGCCCTTGTGACCTCATCTAAACCTAATGACGGCACAAATACCCCATCTCCAAATACCATCACATTGTGAGGTTAGGGCTTCAACATATGAATTTGAGGGGGACAAACATTCAGTCCATAACAGGGTTTTCAGCATGAACAGGGCAGCTGAACTAGGTTCACCATGGGAAGCCCTTCTATATCTGATTCTGTACTTCTGGAGAAGCTGAGGCCCATGCAAACCCCTTGCAAAGGGTCAAATATGACACAGATAACTGAAGTTGAGCAGGGTGAGTTGTGGCTCACCCATGGCTCCCCTTTGCTCTGGGACTAGAAGTACAAAGAGGAGCCAAACCACTATTTGCTTATACACCCTGGGAAAGTCCCCTGCCCTCTTGTAGTCTTCTTCATCTGGAAAAGAGGGTGTGGTGGTCCCACCTACTCAGAAAATTATTGCGAAATGGGGATGAGTGGGGGAAATGTGTGTTAAAGCTCAGCGCAGAGCCTGACATATGATAAGCACTCAGTGGATGGGAGCTGTCATTTCTGCTGACTAATAATAATTATAACAAGTGCCTGCTGTGGGGTTTCCACCCAGTCAGGGAACATTCAGGAACACAGCTGAGGTGATTAAGGTGTGGCATCTCTCCACCTCACGGGATGTTTAATTCTCACAGGGTCCCCTCTTGGGGTAAGAGTTAGGGAAGGCTTCCTTGTGGAAGGGACATTCTGAGTTGAAACATGAAGGAAGCTTGAAGAAGTCTAGAGGGAAGGGGCAAGGTTGTTGTAAACTAAAGGTTGAGAAAAAAGAGGCTGTTGGGCTAACTGGAGAAAGAAAACAGCTCATGTGACCCCACAAATATATTCACCCACTTCATCATTCACCACCTCCCACAGCCCCACCTTGGATCCTGCCAACAACCGTAATGGCTCCAGCTCAAAAATCACAACTTGAACATCCAACTGACTACAGCCTCCACTCTTTCACCACATGTACCACCTTAGTCGCCTCCAACTGTCCATCACACTGGCTTCTCCAGCCACTGACCCTCTATCTTCTTCTAGTCCATCAACCCTCTTCTTTCTCTCATGTCTTTCCCCCCACCCCCACCCCCAGGCAACCCCTCTCTACTCTCTGTTTCTATGAGTTTAACAGGTTTTTGTTTTGTTTTGTTTTTAGATCCCACATATGATGTGATATTGTCAGTATTTGTCTTTCTCTGACTTGCTTCATTAGCATAATGCCCTCGCAGTTCATCCATGTTGTCACAAATGGCAGGATTTCCTTCTTTTTCACTATTGAATAATATTGCATTGTATACATACCAAATCTTTATCCATTCATCAATAGATGGACACTTAGGTTGTTTCCATATCTTGGCTATTGTGAATAATGCTGCAATGAACACAGGAGTGTGCATACCTTTTTAAGATCCTGTTTTCATTTCCTTTGGCTATATACCCAGAGTGGGATTGCTGAGTCATGTGATAGTCCTATTTTTAATTTTTTGAGGAACATCCATACTGTTTTCCATAGTGGTTACACCAATCTACATTTCCCACCAACAATGATACACGTTCCCTTTTCTCCACATCCTCACTAACACTTGCTATATCTTGTCTTTTGGATGATGGCCATTCTACCAGGTGTGGGTCATGTCTTCCTTTACTGCAGCTCAGAGTGAAGGCCCAACTTTTCAATGGTAGTCTTGCCAATGCCATGAATTCTCTTGCCACCCCCCCCTTGGTTTTTTTTTTTTTTTTTTTTTGATAGACTGATTGGGCAAACCTCTCCCCATTTGCTTCCTGTGGCTTGCTGTGCCTGGCAGCCAAACACTGCTAAGAGCTACATGCCATGGGGCAGAGGACTTTCCCAAGACTCTGGAACCCTCACCTCAAAAGGGCCTTGGACACTGACCAGCAATCATCTACCCTCCAATGGCCTTGTCACACCTTCACCACAGTCCTCAAGCCAGCTTCTTCTGCCTTCATTCTCAGTGGTGATTCTATCTTCTACTTAACAGAGAAAGAAAACCCCATCCCTTATATTCTACCCACCCCCCCACACACACACACACCTCTATACCCATCCTTTTCTTTTTTTCTTCTATTTCAACATGGAAGCTGATTTTCTCATCAAAGGTCAATTTTTCCTCCTGGGTTTTGATGCCCTCCCTTCACTCTTTCCCAGAAGCCTTGTATTTCTTATTATCCCTCCTTTCTCTTGGATTTTCGACCTCTACTGCAAGGCCTGTGAGGTCTGACTTCCCCTCTCCTCTCCAGCCCCACTGTACCTCATGCTCCCTCCATCCCTGGGCTCTTACCACACTGGCTTCTTTTGAGTCCCTTTAACTTCCTAGGATACCCCCATCACAGGACTTTGCACATGTTGTTTCTTCATCTGGAATGTTCTTCCCACTCATGCTGCAGACTTGGCTCAAGTACCACTTCCTCAGGGAAGCCCTCCTTGACTTCCCAAAGTTGGTCAAATTATCTTGTTACATCTTTACTTAGCACTCTATAGCTCTCTTTGTAGTGCCATGGTTGTGACTTGATTATCTGTACGTTTATCTGTTTCCCTTATAATATCGTTTCCCTCGATGAATTCCTAGGCAAGAGAGTGGGTCTTTGCCCACCATTATATCCCCAATGCCTGACCTAGTGGACTCAGTCTCCAGCATTACTAATAATAGTAGGTGTTCAATTAACGAGCATGTAGTGAGCATCTACAGGGTGCCACGTTCTTCTGTACATTTGGTCGCATTTAATCCTCACGACGACCTGGCAAGTAGGTATTTTGCTCTTTATAGATGAGATCATCATGGCTCAGAGACACTAAGAAACTTACCCACGGTACACGCTGGAGATGACCGAGCTTGAGCAAAAACCTGTCCGTCTGACTACAAGCCAGAATTCTTATCAGTTTCCCCAGCTGCCAGGAAGGGGAAGGATACATTCTCATATCCACTCCCATACTCTGAGGGCCCACGCAGACTAGGTGCTCCATAGCATTATCTCAGTTCATCCTCAGAATCAGCCTGTGAAGTGGGTGTTCTATCCTTTTCCAAGTGTGGTAATTGAGATACAGAAAGGTTTTGTGAACAGCCCCAAATTACTCAGCAAAACAGCAGAACTGAGCTTCAACCCAGGGTATCAGGGCTATTTTCACTGCACCAGGCACGACAGAACAGGTAAGTGAAAACATAGCCAGGGTGGAGGATCTTTAAACTCCCTTAAAGGACTGAAATAGCTTCTGGGCCTTTTATTTGGCCCACACTTGACAACCTGAGTCATCTTGGCTTTGAGGAATACTCGTGCCTAGATCTGCTCTGTTGACCCAAGACCCTGGATCAGACAGTTTCCAGCCAAGGGGGAGGCAAGAGTAGGAATCATGCCACATCCTTGGCTCCAACTCAAGGATCCATTGTCAAGATGGGAGGTGGCAATAAACTGTCTGGTCTTAGGGTGGCTTCCCGAAGACAGCTCCTGTTAGCCATCACCCTCCTTCCAGGGCACTGGGTAGAAGCACAGGGTTAGGTGCTAGAGGCCCACAGGCCTGGGGCAGAATCTGCAAGTTTCCAGCTGGAACAGAACCAAAGAGCCCTTGAGCACTGGAGCTGCTTGCGCCTGATCCTCGTTGTCTGACCTTCTGGTAGCCAGAAGAGACATATCACCTGTAGCAGCCTATGCTAAAGGTAGGGTTCCTAGGAAGGCTTCCTTTGACTCACAGAGTGACAAAACCACCATCTAAGTGGTGGGATGGACATTCTGCCCACCTGGGCCTCCCTATGGAGGACCCACTGGTGCCACAATGGTCTCCTTCGCTCATGCCTTTCTTCAAGAAATAACTGAATAGGGGCGCCTGGGTGGCGCAGTCGGTTAGGCGTCCGACTTCAGCCAGGTCGCGATCTCGCGGTCCGTGAGTTCGAGCCCCGCATCGGGCTCTGGGCTGATGGCTCGGAGCCTGGAGCCTGTTTCCGATTCTGTGTCTCCCTCTCTCTCTGACCCTCCCCCGTTCATGCTCTGTCTCTCTCTGTCCCAAAAATAAAAATAAACGTTGAAAAAAAAATTTTAAAAAAAAAAAAAAAAAAAAAAAAAAGAAATAATTGAATAGAGCAACGTTTCTCGAATTATCGACAACACATCTCAGAGCCATTTTTTCATATTTTGCACTTGGATGTCAAAGCAATGTCAAATAGCTGCAAAATGTTTCTAAATGCTTACTCAGAATTTTAGTATTTAACTCGCTGTGGACTGGTAACAAGAGTGGCTGGTCTCTGTCCAAGAGCCTTCTGTGGCAGCAGGATCAGAGGACTGACTGGATCGGGTAGACAATATTCCAGCTTCCTTGTCCTTCTGTGGGACACTTTCTGCAGTGTGTTCCACATAGTTTATCCGAGGGTCCCCTGTGGGACTGAGCCCCGGTTACCTAAGAGGCAACTTGCTCATCTTTTATTGACTTTTCTCCCTTCTCTGTCTCTTCTCCACTCCTTCACTACGCTTCCTGAGGACACCCTGTGAAATCTAGCACCTGCACCTAAATCTTGGATTCAGTGTCTGCTTTGCAGGGTACCCAAATTAGGACACTTTCAAAGTTCAGTCCCATCGTCTCCTTTCATGCACCCTTGACTAGAGCCAACTTAAACTCTAAACTAGATGCCCTGTGCATTGGCCTTCCATGTCTTTGTTCTTGCTGTGCCTGTTACCTAGAAGCCCTGCTGGCTTTTGCATTCGTCATCTCCTATCTGTTTTTCAAGAACCAGCTCAGGTTCCATTTGTTTCATGATAAGAACAAAGAGTGGTGTTGGCTCAAGGCTTTGAACTCCCAGAGCAGTCGATCAGTTATGGCATGATCTTTGTCTCCCAGGTTCCTTGACCAAGTGGAGTCGACTGACAATCTCCCTGCCCACACCCCTCCTGTCCTCCCTGCCGCCCCACTGATGTTTGATCACTTACTCCCATGGCCACAACTAGACCTATCATGTCTCAGAACTGCGCCGGCTCAGGGATCTTAAAAGCCAGACTCCCCAGGGTGGGGCACAGATGAGGCTCTTGCTCTGTTGCTCCAGGGGCTTATGCTCTCTGAGGTCACCAAGACCTCCCATCTCCTCCTCCTTCAGCCCAACTTACTCTCCTAGCCCCAGTCTTTCCCCCAAACTCACCGGCCGCTTGGCCACTTCCAGCCCTGCAATTGCAATACCCAGCCCTGGGCCACTCGGCCCATCGGCCTCGTGGGATCTCTCTCTACCAGCAGCCTGGGAAGTGCAAAGCAGTTAAAGGCACCCACAGGAGTTACCAGGGCTGGAATCCTGGCTCCACTACATACTCATTGTGTAACCTTGGGCAATTACCTAAGTTTTGGGTCTACAGGCTCCTCACGCATAAAAGAGAAAAATAATGAAACATGCCGCTCAGGTGGACGGTTCAATTTTCAAATGCCAAAGACATGAAAAACCCTCAATAAAAACAAAACAAAACAAAACAAAAAAAACCCAAACCTGCTTTTGTTGACATTGCTTGTATATGTCCACTTCATTGGGTTGGTGGTAGGAATTAAATGAAACAATGCATGTAAACCGTGCATTACATGAAATAATGCATGTAAAACTTAGAACCGTGCCAGGCACAGGGTGGGCACTCCATAAATGTTGGCTGCTGGTATTATTACTGAACTAGTCTCTTGGACAGCAGTAATAAATCACAGCAAACTTGTGGCTTAAATTAATAGAAATGCATCATCTCACAGTTCTAGAGGCCCAGAAGTCTGAAATAAAAATATCAGCGGGTAGGATTCTTCTGGGCCTCTCTCCTTGCTTCAGGGGGATCCTGGAATCCTCAGTGTTTCTTGGCTGTGGCTGCATTACTATGGCCCCTGCCTCTGCGTCTCAGAGCCATCATCCTCTCTTTGCGTCAGTCTCAGATCCCCCTGGCTTTCTCTTGTAAACACACCTGCCACCCTCCCTAAATCGAGGCTGATCTCATCTTGAGATTCTTAACTTAATTACATCTGCAAAGACCCTTTCTCCAAATATGTTCACCTTCAAAGGTTCCAGGGGTTAGGATTTGGACATATCCTGTGGGGGCTAGCACTTAACCCAAAAGCGATCATGACAAGAATTTCAGTGGATAGGCGGGAGCAGAGGCCTGACTGCAAAGAATGAAGAGACAAAGAAGGAAAACAAAGAGAGAGAGAAAGAAGATTTTAAAAAAAAAAAAAAAAAGGACAAAAGGGAGATGAAAAAAGGTAGATAATTACTGGAGAAGCTTGGTTAGGAAGGAATGCAAAAGGACAGGGAGCTGGAGAAGTAGTAGGTAGAAGAGGAATTTTTGTTCCCCTTTGAAATTATGGTAGAAACTTGGGTCTCTTGGGGGAAAAGATGATAGAAAAGAAGACCTTCAAGATGCAGGAGAGTGAAGGGAGGAGCCGTGGGGCAAAGAGCAGGCCCCAGGGCAGAGTCACCCTCAATAAATCAGGGCCGAATGGCTGACAGCAACTCTTGGGATGGGCCAGCTGCCGACTCACAGCAGGCTATGAAGCAAGTCAGAACAGAGATGTGGTCGGAGAAGAAAAGGGTGAGCCAAGCAGCCACCAAAGACAAGAGAAAACATTACCAACTAGCCTTGGAATAGCCTGAGACTTAAAAAGCCTGAGTCAGAGATTATACATTGGACGGTTTGTAAAGCACTGTCTCTGGTCTCTCATCTGAAGCTCCAAATACTGCTCGAGGGCAAGCAGAATGATGATGCCCCTCAGGTGGGGGAGGGGAGGCCTTGGGGTTACCAAAGAACACACGGAAGCCCCAGGCAAGGAGGCAGGGAGCCCAGGGAGGTTCTGGGGGATCCTCTACCTGGGTGCAGGCAGAGACACCACAAGGCCCCACGTAGAAGCGTGCACTCTTGTACTATTCCTCACATTCCCTTTTTCACTTTCCTCCCTGGGCTTCTTTGAGATGGGTCATCCCAGGTTTCTGCCTCTTGGATCCTCTCCAGACCCTTTCCAGAGCACCTTTTCTTCCCTCGACCCTCACACGAATCAAAACCAGATTTACCTTATCCTGCAACAGGCTCCGGCCAGGTCTCCCTACCTCTCGGCTTCTCCAGTCCCTCTTCCAAACCTCTACACCATGATCTTCCTCAACCACCTAGATGATTTTCTTGTTCACCTGTTGCTCACCTGTTTAAAGTTCTCTGCTGACCTCCCACCTCTGTTGGGTAAAGCACAAACCAGCTTTCCGATCTGGGTTAATTTCCTCGCAGTTTTTTTTCCCATGCAGTTAGTAGAATCTCCCTCTGCGAGGTTGCTGGGAAGGTTGAATGGAAGACTGAGTGAAGTCCTTAGCACACAGTAGAGCACCCAGCCCAGCACTACACGTGGCAGCTATTATGCATATTTATATACACGTCGTATAAAATTGGAGTCATGCTGTTTTATAACTTCCCCTTTTCACTTACCAGCATATCTTGAGGTTTCCTCATCTCTTTATTATTCTTCAAGAGTGTGATATTTAATTTCCCCACAGCCTTCCTTCTACGAATGCTGCACAGTCTATCTACCCAGGTCCCTGTCATTGAAAATTTAGAAGACTTCCAATTTACCCCAATTACAAATAAGGCTGGGATAAATCAGCTTTGATTTTAGGGCACATCCTGAAAGCAAAATTGCTAACTCAAAGGATTACTCTTCTAAAAGTTTTCATACGTACTGTCAAATTATCCTGCAGAATACTACAATTTACCTCCTCGGCAGAAAAAAAGGCCCTGGCTTCCCCCACATCGTACCAGCATCTGGTGTTTTCATTATTTTTATCTTGACCAATTCTATAGATAAGAAAAGCCGGAATCTCCTTTTCATTTGTACTTTGGGATTTCTGACATTTTCATAAGGTTTTTGTATTTCCTCGGTGAATTACGTTAATCATCCTTTGCCCCTGGTGTCCACAGGTCAGTTCCTCTCATTGTTACGGGTTTAGCAGGACTTGAAAGGGCCGCTGCGGATGGAAGCCCTTGGGCAGCTTCCTCCCCGCCCTTCTGAGCCTCTTCCTCCCACATTCCCACCCTCCCGAGCCTTCCTCTGCTCCCCAGGGAACCTTTGTCATTCAAAGTAGCCCTTGCTTCCCAGGGCCTTTTCCCAGGAAAGCCCACTCGCACCGCCCTCTCCACCTTTTGCTGGCCTTCCCTCTGGGAGCCCCACATTCTTGCAGCTCCCACCTCACCCCTCTCCACACCCTGCACATTCACCCCTGAAATTCCTCAAGGAGGCCCAAAGCCACAGAGGACCCAGACTGACCTAGCCCTGGAGCAAGAATCCCAGCCCTGCCCTGTTCTGGCCTGAGAGGGGGGAGGATTGAGGGGAGGTGGGGAGCAGTTCAGAGGAACAGTTGTCCCCAGAGGACGGCCTGGGAGAGCAAGGCCACAGTGTGAGGTGGGAGAAAGAGCTTATTTTTGATGTCTTTTTGATGTTTGATGTCTTTCTAGCACAGAGCTCACGCCCCAGGTCAGTCACTCCAAGGCTGTCACCTCACTATCTGGCAGGGTCATAAAAAGGGGGAAATGCAACATTATGCGTAAACAGCTGGCACGGAAGTCAGGTGCACAGATCACCACAAGGCCCCAAGGATCAGGCATGGCTTCCCCAGGAGCGATCCCCAGGACCCAGTGTGCACCTGTGGCTGAAGAGAGAGTGTATCAGGCAGAAGGAACAGCTTGAGCAAAGGCTAGGTGGTCCTGGCTGAGTTCACGTAAATGAAGCACCCAAGGCGTCCCTAGGGTCGGTGGTGCCGGGACTGACAGGGAAGCTCCCACATCGGCTCGAGCTGTGGCCCCCGCCCGGCTTTCCTTCAGGCCCCTCTCTGCCTTCGCCCATTCACTCCCGCTCCAAGGACAGACGGCAGTGTGGCGGTGGGGCCGGTGCCGGGCAGTGCGGGCCCGCCCTGCATGTTGAGGGGAAGCAAGCCTCGACCCGAGTGATCAGAGCCTGAGGGCGCCCCGAGGACAGTGACTAAAACCGGGAGTCAGAGGAGGCTTCCCAGAAGCAGCCTTCGAACTGGGCCTTGGGGTGCAAGGTGGTCAGGTGGCGGGGGCGGGGAAGGCGGGCCCTGCGCTTGGCGGGGGGGTGGGGGGGGCGGGTGGGGAGAGGGGTCGCCCGAACCCCGACCGGGAAGCTCGGCGGCAGCCAGGAGCGGGGCGCGCTCGGGAAGGGGCAGCACTAAGTGGGCGAGGGCCGCCTCCGTCAGCCCCCGACCCGGCAGCTCCAGCGCCCCCCGCCTCCTCCCTGCCCGCGGCCCGCGCACGTAGCGCTCGTCTGCTGGCGCGCCCAGGCAGGTGACCCTGCGCCCTGTCGTCGGGCGGGGCGGCGCCTGCCCGCTACCTGCCCGGCCGCCCGCGCCTCCGGGGCCCCGCGGACCGAAAGGGGGCGGGGCAGTCTCTTGCACCCGAGGCAGGCGGCGGGGTCGGGGTGCTACGGGCCGCCAGTCTGGACCCAGACAAAGAGAGGGGCTGCCCCGGGGCCCGCAGGGACGAGGCCGGCGGCCGGGCGGGGGTCGAGCAGGTGGTGAAATGTACAGTCCCGGGATTTGCAGGAGAGGCGCGGGCAGGGCCCCCCTGTACTTACGCGTGCCCCGACCACACCCCCACCCCGCGTGTGAGGACGAGGACTCCGCCTCGGGCCTCTAAGTGGAATTCGATGTACAAGGACATCCGGGTACACAAGTCTGCGCTCCGGAATGTCTTATCTAGGAGCCAACCTAGATGGACCGGTCTCCAAGGGGCCCTTTATGACAGATTGTCCAGTCCTGTCCGCATCAAAGGGAGGGGGAGAGGTGGCGCCGATGGAGGTCAGTGGGGAGACCAACGCCTTCTCAAGCCAGCCGCAGCACCACCACTGCGGGCACTCGTGCCTACAGGCTACCCTCGTGCTTGCTCACAGTCCCGCAAACACACGGGTACCCACGTATGCGCGTGCACGTGTGTGTAGTCCCACAGACCCTTGTCCACACCTGATCTCACACATGCACGCGTCGGTTCGTGCCCCTCACCAGCCACTCAAGAGATACCCGACTGTCGAGAAGGGTTAGAGAATGAACTCCAGAACGATCCTTTACATTATCTCTTCAATTCACCCTCCCCGCACTCGCCTCCACTCCTCCACCACTTTGTCCTCGGCGCAGGGCAATCCAGGGCCAGATAGGGAGAAAGAATGGGGCCTGGCTCACAGGAGATCAAAAGCACTGAGAGGGAATGTTTTCTGGACCGGGAGCGGCCGCCCTCCCCCACCACACCCACCGGCCAAGCCTCTGCGGAGGGACCTCCCATCCCCCATCTAAACAGCTAAATGCAAAGCCTGGGGACCACCCAGGATAGATTTGTAGGCAGAGGGAGAACTGGGAACTGAAAGGCTGGGCCCCTACCGTTTGGGGGGAGGCGCAGTGGTTGCCTCTGCTTTATCAGTACAGTGGCGAACAGGACCCAGCTCTGCGATCTGCCCCCTCCAGTTCTGCCCTTCTGCTTTGGACCTGATCTGCAGATTTAGGGAGTGGGGCCCTTGTGCTCACAAATACCTCCCCCTTGCAACCTGGCCTAGAGTCCCCATGCCTTGGAGAGGGAGCTCTGGTAGCAGCAGAGAGAAGCTTCAGAGAGGTCAACTAGCCTGGTTCAATCTCCCCCAGGTCAACCAGAGAGGCAGGAGACCAGGCCCGTGCCCTGCCCCCTCCAGGCACTGAGCAACAAGTTACACAAATGCAGACTTGAAACTGTAGCCCAGGGGCACAGGCCTGGGGATTGGTGTCCAAAGAGGGAGGACAGGCTCCCCAAACAGATATATAGGTGGCTCTCAGTACCATGCGGTGACCGAATGAAAGGAATAATGAGTAGGTGAATAAGTGGATGAATAAATGAATGTCTGAGGCCATAAATTTCTTTGGGTTGAAAACCCTCAGCAGGCCTAGGCTGAGACTTTTTGTGGATTGTCACTGCTCTGACCCTGGAATGTGTCATCGCCCCAGCAGGCTACAGCTCCCCAAGGGCCTGGAAACACTTTGATTCAGTCCCTCTGCTCCTGGGTCCAAGGCCTGACATCCACAAGGCGGCCAAGCTGTGCTTTCTGAAAATCTAGAGCTGCGTGTTGATTGTCCATCTCCCCAGACTGAGAACTTTTCACATGCATCTTCAGTGTCTGGGTCAGATTCCTTTCTGTCCCCGTCCCAGTGTCACCTATAGTGTAGGGCAAACTGTGCCAAAAGACAAGGACCCGAAATGGAGGCAGGCCTGACCACTTCCCAGCTGTGTGGCTTAGCAGCCATTTCTCTCTCGGAGCTTTTAGTTTCCTTAACTGTAAAATGGAGACAACAATGCCTTCATTGCTTTACTGAATGTGGGGTCTCTCGCAGCTCTACTCTGCCCTCTGAGCCCCTCCCCCTCAGCAACCTCCTCAGCACCAGGGCCCTGTGCACACTATATACCTTCTTACCCTCCCCTCCCTTTATATCTGCCTTTCTACCTGCACTAATATTCTCCAAGGCCAGGAATTGGGTCTCCCCTCCCTCTGCATGCCCTCTCTTGTTCAGCATTGCCCAACATATGGGCAAGCACATGGCAATGGAAGTAAATGTTCACTGAATGGTAGTGATGAGTGACAGCATTCTGTTCACCGGACGGCTTTGGTCCTGATGACAGTATTTTAAGTCACAGAGGTTCAGGACTTGAACATATCTTATAAATGAACTGAATCCCCCATTTGGAAGATGAAGAAATCAAGGTCCAGAATGTGAAAGAGACTGCCAGACATCACCCATGGAGTGGGTGCTTTGTCATGCTTGGACCTCAACTAAAGTCTCTGCACTCCCAGGGGAGGAGGGCTTTCTCCCTGGTCCCTCCCCAGGTTGTTCTCATCTAGACCCCACCCCCACAGGGCTCAAGCAAGCCAAGACACAGGGAAGCCCAGCCCACGGACCCTTGTCTTCCTCCTTCAGTGATCACCTTCCTCAAGACACCTGAGAGCTATGAGCTTATTGGTTTCTTGAAGGCTGAAGATGCTACGCTAAGGAAGCTGTGAACTCTTGAGTTTGTACTTCAGGTAAAAGCAGAGTGTTAGAAATAAGTCCATCGACCCAATCAAAGGAGGGACCCCAATCAAAAGAGGGACGTGGAGACTCGGAGCACAGTAAAGCAAGGCCTTAATCAACCTTCTTGTAAGAGCAGATGTCTGACGAACAGGCACACTTGAGGCAGTTACAGCAGACGATTTATCTCCGAGTATGCAAGTCCCTCCCCTGGTTCCTCATTGGCTAAGTACTACAGAGGTTACAGCCTAGCGCCCCACCCCCAACATCGCCTATGCCCATATAAGGCAAAAAGTAGTCTGATTGGAAGAAATGTATATTCCCTGATGTGATGCAGAGACTTTCAGTCCCTCCTCCCTTTGTTCTTTGGCACACACTCCTTACAAAGCCCTCGAAAATAAGCCCGGGAAACGGAGAGTGGAAGAAGAACCAGGAAGTGAAGTGTATAAGGGTTTGGGACTCCACTGTGGAGGGGCGGGGGGAGTTATACATATTTCCAGTAGGTTGTAAACCTAGTGTTAACTAGACAGCACAGCTTTTATTTGGTGTTTCTGAAAATGAATCATCTCCCTTACTATTCACAAGAGGCAGTGATGCTGTGAGTGCAGGGCAGAGCTGAAGCCTTAACTGTGGAGTTCCAGCTGAGCCCAGGGCAATGGAATCAGCGTGGCTTGGCTTGGAATCTCGGCTCTGACACTCATTAGCTGGGTGAGTGACTCGGACAAGTTACTTCATCTGTGAGCCTCAGTTTCCTCATCTGTCCAATAGAATACTAATTCCCGGTTAAGATGATTCAATAAAAACATAAACATAAGGGTCTATTCTTGTCTGACTGTTTGTATCCCTTCCTACAAATTCATACGTTGAAGCTTAACCCCCTGTATGGCTATATTTAGGGATGGGGCCTTGAAGGAATTCATTAAGGTTGAATGAGGTCATGAGGGGTCTATCCTGATCGGACAGAATTAGTGTCCTTATAAGAAAAGACACCAGAGAGATTGAGCTCACTCTCTCTCTCTCTCTCTCTCCCTCTCCTTCCCTTTCCCCTATGTACATGTGGAAGAAAGGCTTTGTGGGGACACAGCAAGAAGGCGGTTGTCTACAAGCCAGGAACAGGGCTCTCACCAGAGACCAACTACGCTGGCACCCTAATCTCAGACTCCCAGCCTCCAGGACTGTGAGAAAATAAATGTCTGTTGTTTAAGTTACCCGGTCTGTGGTATTTTATCACGGCAGCCCAAGCTAATGTAGTGTCTAATAAGTAGGAGGGCCATAACTATTCTCTCTCTTGGCTACCTCCAGTTTCCCCTCGACTCCCAGGAGGAATAAGGAAGGCTGCCACTCCATCCCCCGGCTCAGAGGCCATTGGAAGGAGGATAATGAGGTCTGTGGTGAGCTGAAAAAGGTGCCCCAAATGATATCCACATCAAATCCTTGGGACTTATGAGTGTTACCTTATTTATATGGCAAAAGACATGATTAAGCTAAGAATTTTGAGAAGAAGAGCTTCTCCTGAATTGTCCAGGGGGCCCTAAAAGTCATCACAAGTGTCCTTATAAGAAAGAGTTAGAGGGACACAGAGAGGTGAAGACCTGCACTCACGGAGAGAAGAAGGAGATGTGAAGATGGGGGCAGAGCCTGAAGTGATGTGGCCACAAGCCCAGGAACATCTGCAGCCACCAGAAGCTGGAAAGACAAGGAACAGAGTCTCCAGGGGCAGGGGAGCCCTGCTCATGACTTGCTTTCAGATTTCTGGCCTCCGGAGCCATGAACTAATGTGTTTCTACTGTTTCAAGCTCCCCAGTTTGTGGTAATTATAGGACCAGCAGGAAACCAACACAGGTCTATTGGTTCTAGCTCCAACTCAGTCAGCCCCTTGCCTCTGTACTTCTCATCTCCTAGCCAAACCTGGACCTAGACCCCCAGGCACTCACTCACTAAGATCTAGAGCCTGATCCTGGGTAGGGTGGGACACCTAATACCCACAACATAAGCTGAGTCCTAACTGCCACCTGCTCCTTGGCCCTGCCTGCCTCCATTAGACTGTAGTACCAGTTTCTTGCCCCATCAGACCCCAGAGGGAGTGGGAGGAGGTGGGCATGTCTGAAGGAGTCAAGTACTGGTTAGTGGGGGAGAGGGGATCTTGGGAAAATCAGGAGGCCTATACTTTCATTTTGCCTCTATATAAATTTGGGCAAGTTCGCTTTAGCTCTCTGGGCCACAGTTCTCTCACCTGTCAGATTCATGGATTGGAGTGCATGCTTTTTCTGGGACTTTTTAGTTCTGATTGTGAATGAGCAAGGAAAGGGGTGGGAGGGTTTGGGAGAGAGGATGAAGATAATGCATGTTAAGCATAAGAATGTTCAGGGGTGCCTGGGTGGCTCAGTTAGTTGGGCATCTGACTTCAGCTCGGGTCATGACCTCCGTTTTGTGAGTTCAAGCCCCGCATCAGGTGCTGTGCTGACAGAGCACAGCCTGCTTCAGATCCTCTGTCCCCCTTTCTCTGCCCCTCCCCACCCCCACACACATACACACTCTTTCTCTCAAAAAGAAATAAACGTTTAAAAAAGCATTTAAAAAAAGAATGTTCAATCCTATAAATGGGATTTGCGTTTCTTTCACGGATTGGGTGACAAGCAGTGTTAAGGTCACTCGAGGTTTAGGAGGAGGTAGGGCCTAGGGTTGGAGGTCTGTATGAGAGGTTTCATTGCATCACAGGACCCACCACGTCACACGCCTTTCAAGGGATCACTCTGTTCCCAGTCCTAATGCCCAAATGGATACACTTGCACCATGGAATTTTGACCCCGTGGACAGAAACAACTGGAAGGAAGAAAGGGGACCTGACTAGAGGGCTGCCAGGCAACCAATGACATGGAGGGAAAAGTTGAGACAGGCCAAAGCAGATCGTCACACTTGGGAACTTGAAGTGAGGAACACTGGGAAACATGGTAGGAAAATGGAGGCAAAGGAATTATGGTAGGGAGAAGTCCAGAGATCTGAACCTGTTTAAGCCAGTGGCTAAAAAAGGAAAGGAAAGGAAAGGAGTTAATAGCAGGCAGAATGAAGTGAAGCAAAGTTGGATAGTAATTGAGTTGTGGAGTTAGTATTGAGATGTGAATGTAAAAGTCCATTTCCTACTTTTGTTGCTGGTGGTCCTCAAGGTTCCCAGTGTCAGAGGGTGAGATCAGAGACTCGAAATTAGTAAGAACTTAGTTTATTAAAAGTGTACTGCTGGAAAGAGAGAGCAGCATGCTCACCAACCAGGAATTGAGGATTATCACATCAGTTTATGAACACATCAAAATTATAGACTTCTAAGCTACTAACACTGAGTTTAGCAAGGTCACAGGATACAAAGCCAATGTTCTCAATTCAATCAAATTTCTATATACTAGCAATAAGCCACTGGAAACTGAAAGTTTTAAAATGTCTTTTATGGGTGCCTGGGTGGCTCAGTAGGTTAAGTGTCCAACTCTTGGTTTCAGCTCAGGTCACGATCTCACAGTTTCTTGAGTTCGAGCCCTGCGTCAGACACTGTGCTGACAGCATGGATCCTGCTTGGGATTCTCTCTCTCCCTCTCTCTGCTCCTCCCCAACTCACACTGTCTCTGTCTCTCTCAAAATAAATAATTAAACTTAAAAAATTAAAATAAAACATCTTTTAAAATTGCATCAAGGGATGCCTGGGTGGTTCAGTCGGTAGAGTGACTCTTGATCTCGAGGTTGTGAAATCAAGCCCCACACTGGGTATAGAGACACTTAAAAATAAAATCTTAGGGGCTCCTGGGTGGCTCAGTTGATTAAGCACCTAACTTTGGCTCAGGTCATGATCTCACAGTTTGTGAGTTTGAGCCCTGCTGTCAGTGCAGAGCCTGTTTTGTATCCTCTGTCTTTCTCTCTCTGCCCCTCCCCTGCTTGTGCTCTGTCTGTCCATCTCTCTCTCTCTGTCTCTCAAAAATAAATAAATATTTAAAAAACTAAAATAAATAAACAAAATCTTAAAAATACATAAAACTAAAAAATAAAATTGCATCAAAAAATCAAATAGTGATACATTTAACAGAATAAATGCAAGATGTATGTATTAGTTATCTACTGCTGTGTAACAAATTATCCCAAACTTAGTAGCTTAAAACAGGAAACATCTGCTACTGCAGTTTCCATGGATCAGGAATTCAAGAGCAGTTTACCTGCATGGCTCTGGCTCAGTGTCTCTCGTAGGTTGCAACCCAGATGTTGGCCAGAGCTGTGGTCATCTGAAGGCTTGATGTGGCTGTTAGCAGGAAACCTCTGTTGCTCATCACATGGAACTCTCCACAGGGCTGCTTACAACATACCAGCTGGCTTCTCCCAGTGTGAATGATCTAAGAGAGAAAGGGCAATCCAATTGGAACGCCACAGTGTTTTTTTATGACCTAGTCTCCAGAGCCCCACACTGTCACTTCTGCCTTATTGTATCATTTGAACAAGTCAAGCCATCACATCTAGCCCTTACTCAAGGGGAGAATTAGTCTCCAATTTTGAAACGGAGAATTAGTCTCCAATTTTGATATTAGTCTCCAATATCAAATAATTTCTGAACATATTTTCAATTTTAATTTTTTATTTTTTTAAGTTTATTTATTTATTTTGAAAGAGAGTGCACAAGAGTACAGGAGAGGGTCAGAGAGAGAGGAAGAGAGAATCCCAAGTAGGCTTCGCACTGTCAACGCAGAGCCCAATGCAGGGCTCAAACTGATGAACCGTGAGATCATGACCTGAGCTGAAGTCAAGAGTCGGACACTTAACTGACTGAGTCCCCCAGGCACCCCTGAGCATATTTTTAAAACCACCGCAACCAGTACATTGAAAACAACAAAACGCTGTGAATAAAACTTGGCAAAGATAAAGTATGTTTGTAGATGAGAATACCTGTATTGTATTGTATAGATCTTAGACTGATCTATAGATTCAATACAATCTCAATCAAAACACCAGCAAGATGTTTTTGTAGAAATTAACAAGTTGATTCCAAAGTTACAAAAATGTGAAGGTCTTAAGACAACCAAAACAATTTTGTAAAGTAAGAACAAAGTTTCAGTATTATACTACCTGATTTCAAGACTTAATATAAAGCTACAGTAATCAAGACAGTGCAGTATTGATGTAAGGATAGACATAAAAATCAGTGGAATAAACAGAGTCCAGAAATAGACCTACAGTTAACGTAGTCAATCAATTTTTTATAAAGGGGCCAAGATAATTCAATGGGGGAAGGATAGATGGCCTTTTCAACAAATGGGGCTAAAACAATTAAGTATCTGCATGCAACAAAATGAATCTCCACCATCACATCAAATGCAAGAATCAACTCAAAATATGTCATAGAAATTGTAAGAATTTATGCTATACAGCTTCTAGAAGAGAATGTAGAAGAAAATAATTTTTTTGTTGGTTTAGGTCAGTGTTTCTTAACCTGGGAAAGGCTCCCCTCCCCCCACCCCCGAAACATTTGGCAATGTCTGAAGACATTTTTGGTTGTCACAACTGGAGGGGTGATGCTACTAAGTTAGTGGGTAAAGGGCAGGAAAGCTACTAAATATTCTGCGATACACAGACAGCCTCCCCCTACAAAGAATTATCTGACCCAGAATAACAATTGTACTGGAATTAAGAAACCCTGAGCTAAGCAAAAGTTTCTTAGATAGGACACAAAAGTCAGAAACCATAAAAGAAAATGAAAAACTTCTGCTCTTTAAAAGACATCATTTGGAGTGCCTGGGTGGTGCAGTCGGTTAAGCGTCCGACTTCAGCCAGGTCACGATCTCGCGGTCCGTGAGTTCGAGCCCCGCGTCGGGCTCTGGGCTGATGGCTCAGAGCCTGGAGCCTGTTTCCGATTCTGTGTCTCCCTCTGTCTCTGCCCCTCCCCCGTTCATGCTCTGTCTCTCCCTGTCCCAAAAATAAATAAACGTTGAAAGAAAAAAAAAAATTAAAAAATAAAAGACATCATTGGGGCGCCTGGGTGGTGCAGTCGGTTAAGCGTCCGACTTCAGCCAGGTCACGGTCTCGCGGTCCGTGAGTTCGAGCCCCGCGTCGGGCTCTGGGCTGATGGCTCAGAGCCTGGAGCCTGTTTCCGATTCTGTGTCTCCCTCTCTCTCTGCCCCTCCCCCGTTCATGCTCTGTCTCTCTCTGTCCCAAAAATAAATAAACGTTGAAAAAAAAATTTTTTTTTTAAATAAAATAAAATAAAAGACATCATTAAAAAGGCAAAGGCAAGGCACAAATGGGTGAAAGCATTTGCAAAACACGTATCAGATAAGGGACTTTTAGGCAGAATACATAAAGAGTTCTGACAACTCAAAGTAGGAAGGCAACCAACTATTTTAATGGAAAAAAGATTTGATTAGACACTTCACCAAAGAAGATACATAAACAGCCAAAGCGCACACAACGAGATACTCGTATCTAGACATCATTAGTCATCAGAGAAACCCAAACTTAAATCACAATGAAATGCCACTCCATATCCACTAGAATGACTAAAAATAAAAAAAAAAAAATAGAAAAATTGACCACACCAATGTTAACGAGGATGTGGACAACTATAACTCCCCTATAATGCTGGTGGGAATGAAAAATGGTCCAACTTTGGAAAACAGTCTAGCCGTTCCAAATAAATATGCACTTACATCACACCCATGCCATCCCATTCCTACATGTTTGCCCAAGAGATATTTACCAAGAGATATTTATCGAGGGACATATAAGTGAATGTCCATGACAACTCTGTTCACCATAGCCAAAAGCTGAAGAGAACCCAAATGCCAATTAGCTGGTAAATGGGTTAACTGTCTGTCGTATATCCACAGAATGGAATTTACTCAGCATACTACTGCTATTGTGATATATACACAATAATATGGATGAATCTCAAAATCATTATGCTGGCTGACGGAAGCCAGACACAAGAGAATGCATATTAGATGATTCCGTTTATAAGAAATCCTGGAAATTCGCAATTATGATGACAGAAAGCAGATCAGTAGTTGCCAGAGGCTGAGAGGAGGGGGAAGGGATTGACTTCAAAGGGTACAGGGAACTTTTAGGGTGATAGAAATGCTATCTCTCTCAATACATATATCGAGGTATAGATATATGTATATCTATATATATGGGGGCTATGCAACTATACATTTGTCAATCATATTTTACACTAGAAACTGGAGAATTTTATTGCGTGTAATTTGTGTCTAAATAAAACCTATTTTTTAAAAATACAGGCTTCTTTTTAGACACAAAGCCACCTCCAAGATTGGCCTTGTGGTCAGCAGTGTAGGAGGGGCCTCAGAGCACCAAGGTAGGACAAATGAAATCTTAGGAAGTTTAGCCAAAGGGGAAAGGCACTGAGCACTTTCATGAGCAAAATTTTTTAATTTGAAAGGAGTTCTAATATTATACATTTGAAAGGATTTACTATTTTTGTCCAGTATCATATATATGAGTTACAGTATTTGTCCGGTGGAGATTGCTACTAAAGATCTATAAAGGGGCGCCTGGGTGGCTCAGTTGGTTAAGCATCTGACCTCGGCTCAGGTCATGATCTCATGGTTCATGAGTTTGAGTCCCGCTTTGGGTGAGCTTGAGCCCCAGGTGAGCCCCACTTCTCTCCCTCTCTCTCTTTCTGTCCCTTGCTCACTTGCGCCCTCTCTCTTTAAAAAAAAAAAAAATCTATAAAGGGATCACTGTCCAGAGAACAAATCATTTCAGGATCTCTGTTAGTGGAGATGATTGATATTTAGACCCTGACATGAAGTTCCGCTGATTAGACAGAGGCTGTATCCCTCATCTTTAGGGACCTACCTCCATCTGGACCTCCTGAGGCCCAGCACTGTAGGATCTCTGTAAGAATATTCGTGGGGGGCACCTGAGTGGTTCAGTCGGTTAAGCATCCGACTTCAGCTCAGGTCAGGATCTTGCAGTTTGTGGGTCCGATCCCTACATCGGATTCTGCACTGCTGGTGTGGAGCCTGCTTGGGATTCTCTCTCTCTTTCTCCCCTTCTCTCTGCCCATTCCCCACTTGCACACACTCTCTCTCTCAAAATAAATAAATTAACTTAAAAAGTAAAAAAGAATATTCCTGGGATTTCGCTTAGCGCACCATACATACTCTCATACTAATGCCCCTCCGTCCTTTGTTTCTTGCCATTAAAAGCTCTTCACTAGGAAAGGATCAGAGTTGTAGTTTATGACTAAGGATTGGGTTAAGATTATATTTAGGGTTCTGGTCATGGAAAACCTAACTCCTATTGCTCCTACAAGTGTATCTAACACATAGGGAGAGATTAGTATATGTTGTTCAAATAAATGGATGAATGAAAACTGGTTTAAACAGAAGGAATCTGTTAGTTGGCTTTCAGTGGCTCAAACATCAGCGAGAATGAGGAAGGGGGTGCTCTCTATCTCTCTGCCCTGACCTCTGTCTGCAGTGCCATTCGAAAACTTCCCACCACCCACCACCAGTCTGCCAAGAGCCTCCTTGTGCCTCCCTGCAGTGTTCCATAAAAGGGGGGGTCTCCTGGTAGCACCCATGGAGAAGAGAGGCCGCTTCTCCTTCTCAGGAGTAACAGAAGAAATCTTGCTTTTCACTGGCTCTGATGTGCTTTAGGGCCAAACCTGGACAATGGCTGTGGATATATGGACTGGCTAAAACCAATCAGAACCTGTTCTTGGTGCTGGGGAGTGAGCAACTTCCTGCAAAGAGGGAGAATGGGTGTTTGAACTGTCACAAGGATGTCCAAAAGGCTCCAGCTTAGACTGAGCAGGAAAAAGGTTGAGTTGTGTTTTTTTAGACCCAGATAAGGAGGAAAAAGCATAACACTTTGTGTCTTGCATTCCACTTTTCAGGACTTTCCCTGAGAACCCAAAATCACCTACCTAAAAACTGTTTTTCTTGGTGTTCTTTGCTCGGAGGAGTATAAGACCACATGTAAATATGCAGGGTTGGGGGAGGGGGAACAAATGTTTATGCACATATTGAATTACGGTAGTAAAAACACTGTCTTCATATGGACAAAAATATGGAAAAACTAAATATTATGAGATGTGCTAGGATACTTAATGATATACAAGACATGGAAAACAATTTAAATGTTTCAACGCTGTTCTCCACAAATATCACAATGTTTGCATAATCATAAGAACAAATCAAACAGAGTTTGGATTAGGTTAGGAGCAAACGCTGGGGCTGGGATTCAGTGAGATGACATTTCCTTGGGGAAGTGATTTAACCTCTCTGAGCTTCAGTTTCCTCAGATGTAAAACAGAGATCATAGTAACAGCGCCACCTCACAAGGCTGTTGTGAGGCTTAAGCGAAAACTCCATTCATATATTTTTTAAGTGTTTATTTATGTATTTTGAGAGAGATAGTGTGAGTGGGGGAAGGGTAAAAAGAGAGGGAGACAGAGAATCCCAAGCAGGCTCCGTACTGTTAGTGCAGAGCCTGACATGGGGTTCGATCCCATGAACCATGAAATCATGACCTGAGCTGAAATCAAGAGCCATACGCTTAAACGACTGAGCCACCCAGGCGCTCCAAACTGCATATATTTAGTGGAAGTATTTAGGACACGGAGTTTGGTGCACAGCTACCTTTCACTGTGCCCTGGTGGTTGGGAGGAAGACACGGTGATGGATGCTGTGTTAGGACCAGCCTGGCTATGACCGCGCATAACTAGCATCAGAGTTTTCAAACAGCTTTATTGAGGTATAACCGACGTACAAGAAACAGCACATGCTTAAATGATACAATCTGACAAGTTTTGACACATGTATATGCACTTGAAACTCTCGCCACCACCAAGATAAGGCACATTATCTATCACCTCCGAAAGGTCTTCATCCCCTTGGTCATCCTCCTTGTCATCCCTCCGCCACCCTCCATCCCAGATAACCATGGGTCTGCTTTCTGTCAACACAGATTAGTTTGCATTTCCGAGAATTTCATAAAAATGGAATCACATGCATTATGTATGCTCTCTCTCTTTTCTGGCTTCTTTCATTCAACTGGCTTTGACATTTGTCCATGTTGCTGCATGCATTACTAGCTCATGCTTTTTCGTTGCTGAGTAGTGCCCCATTGTATAATTTGTTTCTTTAGTCACCTGTCAGTGAGTATGTAGATCGTTTCCAGTCTTCGGCTATTACAAATAGAGCTGTTATGGCCTTTTACCTACAAGTCTTTGGGTGAACATACTCTCTCCTCCATGTTGGGTAAATACCTACCAGTGGGACTGCTGGATTGTAATGTAAGTGTATATATCTTTAAAAGAAACTTCCTGGCGGTCAATGTGGCATTCCAACCGCACGCTTTGCGGGTGGAGCCATGCCCGAGTCCATCCTCACCAGAGCTTGGAGCCAGGGGCAGGTCAGACCCCATGCAGACTTCGGTTCCCCAGGATGGGGGCAGATGGTCATTGGACTCAAGATGAGTCTGAGGGGAGCCTCATCTGAAGACGGACGAAGCATGAGCAAGAAAGTAGCCCCAGGTGCCTCCGCAGCCCATCTTCACAGGTAGCCATAGAAGGGAAGTGGTTCATGACATAAAGGAACTGGAGGCAGGAGTCCTCTGCTCTTTGCCTTGTAGCTTCTTCCTTCAGGACCAGGGCTCTGACACCCCGCCTGGCTCCTGGGAACTCTTTTCCGGGGCTGGACTTTGCCCTGATTCCTGCATGCAGGCTGGAGTCCTGCTGTGGACCTCCCAAGTCTCTAGACCCAGACCCAGCTGCATCTGCTGACCTTGAGCCTACCCCAGCCCAAAGGCCAAGAGTTCCTAGAGCTCCTGCCTGCCTCAGCCTGTCTTTGACCTCAAGCCTGGAAAACGCCCAGTCGCCCTGATGGGGCCAGCTCTGCAGCCTGTCTGCCCCACGCTGACCTCGGTTCTTATGCCCAGAGGTGCTCACACCTGCTGAGCCACCCACCTGTCCTGCCCTAGTTAGGCCTTGGCTTCTCCCACCTGGACTATGTCTCGTCCTCTCCTGGCTGCTCTGCCTGGCCTTTCCTGCTCCAGCCCATTCCCCCCAAACCAGCTGCCACACGTTGTCATTCTAAGACACAAATCTGACCATGTCCCTCCCCAGCTCACAATCCTCCAATGGCTCCCCATTGCCTATGGTGGAAAGTTCTAGTTCCTTAGCCCAGCATTCAAGGCCCTCCATGGACCACCCCTCTGACCTCTCCAGGCTCCACCCCCTCTGTCCCTTGAGCCTTCCTTGTGCTCTAGCCATTGCAAACCATCTTTCACTGCCTTGATGCTTGCTGTTCCCACCGTATGCTACACTCTCTTTAAGTTCCTGTTCCTTCACCAAGAATCAGCCTTCCTTTGGTTCCTCCCTGGGTTTTTGGCACCCTGAGCAAAACTCCATGTGGCAATAGTCACATTGTATTACCGTTGTCCCATTGTTGTTTGTTTACCCACTCAGCTGGCAATTCCACGAGAGGCTCTCATCTGCCTACGGCTTCATCCTGTGTCTGGCACGTGGCACCTATATGTTGAATGAATGAGGGAAGAAATGAATGAATGGCAGAGTGAGTGAGTGGGACAGTGACATCGTAGCACCCACACTGGTGACAGCTTGGGTGGGGTTGGAGCAGGCAAGGGATTGTGATGAACCAGAAGGACTGAATAAAGGCACGAAGACGCAAGGAGATGGCTCTGGCGGGGGTCAAGGAAGTTGTTGCAACAAGGTTCTCCCCCCATCTCTCTGCGTGGGTCCATCCTGTACCCAGGCTGTGTGCTCTGAAATCCCCAGAATCCCTGTCATTTCCTCGTGTTTGTTATTTCTGCTACCCCTGTGAGGAAATGCTCCTTGACCCTGCCCTTGAGAAGAGTTGCTCAGGACTTACCGAAGGCTGTTGGCTTCTTTGTGGGCTGGGGGGTGAGGTGGAGGCTGCACAGCTCACCCCTTCCCTGGGCACCAGGAACTGCCTGGCAGAGGCACCATGGGGAGAGTCTGAGAGCTGGGCAGGCAAGGCCTGAGCCATCTGGGAGAGGAGGTGGGGCCTGTGGGAGAGAAGAATCAGGAAGCCACGGAGTCTGGAGACTGGGCCACTGGGCGCTGCTGCTGTCTCTGTCTGAGCCCCCCGGGTGGGTTTCCTGTCCCAGTTCTCTTGTACTTAGCCACATTCCTGATGACGAAGCACACCATGCTCCGCCAGCTAAGGGAGCTGGGGCTGATGGAAAGTTCTGTAGGGGGAACGCAGAGTGTCTGCTTTATTCACCACTGTACCTCCAGGACCCGAAACCTTGCCTGGCACATGTGAGGGAGCTCAAGAACTGTGTCTGGTGAACGGACAGATGGATGAATGGACAGAGGGAAGGAAAGTTGTCCTGCTTGGGGCCAGGGGAGTAGCATCTCCGGGGTCTATCCCTGGTGGCAAATGTGGCCATCAGAATGTGGGACTCTCTTGGACAGGGGGAGGGGGTGAGGAGTCTAAGTCAGGGATTGCTTGTATTACCTCCCCACCTTCTCAAGATCTCTGCTCAGATCTTAGAGGTCTGGGATTGGTATTTCAGTGAGGCCTATCCCTGCTTAGAGATAGCCTCTTCCGCAGAGCAGGGGGTTCTCATACCTGGTTGGGCACCAGAATTTCCTAGGGAGCCTTAACCACAGTGATTCCTAGGTCTTACCTGACACCTACTACTCAGCATATTGCTGGGTGGAACCACCAAAATCTGTGTTTTTCTAAAGTATTCTGGGTGATTTTGCCACATGGACGACAGGCATAGGAACTAATGAAACGGCTCTGTGGTTCCCAGACACGCTCACGCTCTCTCACCGCTGAGCCCTTCCTCAAATTCATCTCTCTACCTGCCCCCTCCTCTACCTGGGGAACTTCTGTACATCCTTTCACGCCCAGAAAACGCCACTTCCCCAGGAAGCCTTCCACACCCTTCTCCTACCCAGCCAGGCAGAACTTTTATCTCCTTCCTGTGAATTTCACAACACCTGTCACTCTGCTCGGTAATTATCTAATAAAGGCTGCGCCAGTTTGCACCAGCAGCCTTGGTAAATCCTTCCAAACATCCTTGGAGGTAAATGATGATCATGATGATGATGACAGTGGAAGCAAAGA
The DNA here is from genome assembly GCF_007474595.2 of Lynx canadensis. Taxonomy (NCBI): domain Eukaryota; kingdom Metazoa; phylum Chordata; class Mammalia; order Carnivora; family Felidae; genus Lynx; species Lynx canadensis. The sequence continues at coordinate 33,212,032 of NC_044310.1, read as the reverse complement.
CTGATTAGGGGAAAAGCCTGCTTGAAGCCATTAAATCCTCACAACAGCCAGGTGAGGGGGGTACTATTACTAGCAGGCCCATCATACAGATGAGGAAACTGAGACCCAGAGAGGCAAACGCCCTTGCCCTGGGTCACCCTGGAAGTGGCAGAGCCGGGATCTACCCCAGGCACTGCTCCAGATCGTGCCAGATGGCACAGTCTTACCCACCACACTTCAGCCCTTTTACAAATAAGGACTGAGGCTCAGGGAAATATTGCCCCCAAACTCACCACTTTTTTTTTTAATATATATATAATAATTTTTTTCCAAACTCCCCATTTCCATAAGTGGCACACACATTATTTACACCCAGGAGGCCTGATGCCCGAGCTCCACACTCCCACATGGCCCCTTTTTAAACATGTTGGTAAGGAATCCATAGGCCAAGCCCCATTCTAGGCTCCCTTTCTCATCCCATGACCCCCCCAGAGACCAGCCCTCTCCTCTTTCTGGCCTGGCCTGCCCTCTAAGCTCATTCCCATTCATCCTGCCCCACCTTGAGTTCCCTGGAAGGAACACCCAGCCCTGGCTGAGTCCACTTCAGCTGGCAGGCTGAAGTCCGTTCATTGCTGGCAAGTTTTTCTCCATTACTTCCCCATACAGCAATCTGGACTGAGTAGGCTGAGTCTGTAGAGGAAACAAGCCTCCTCCTCTCCCTGGGCCTCAGTTTCTCCATCTGTAAGGCAAACAGTGGTTGCCTTCCAGGGCTGAGAAGAGGCTCTGGTGATCAGAGGACAAGATGCTTTGCAAATACTGGTGGTGGTCCAGCCCCGAGTACCTCACTCCAGTGAGCATGCAACTCAGCACTGTTGCCCTGGCAGGTCACTGAACTTCCCTGTGCCCCAGCACCCCATCCAATGAATGGGATCACAAGAAGACCTTTGCACAGAATCACCATGGGAATTGAACGCAGAAAGGCAGTAGGTACATATAAAGGGCGCCTAACACAGGCGTAATACCTCCCTAGGTAAATGGTAGCAGTTACTAAGTGAAGGGCCCTGCCTCCTTCTGAGGGAAGAGTGGAACAAAGTAGAATCATAGCTGTGAAGTCAAGCACCCTTTTGGAGAACTCCAGCAGTAAACTTGGCTCTCCGTGGTGGGTCCCCAGCCCAGCCATCCCACCCACTGAGAATGCTCTACTGGTCCAGCTGGGTGACAGCAGGGTTTTAAAATCACACTCATGTTTCCAGTTCTGCTATTTATTAGCTGCACGATTGGGGGCAAGTTATTTCCCTTCTCTGGGCCTCATTTTGCCACATCTGTAAAGTGGGCAGGACACTCCCAACCTTGGAGGATCCCGTGAAAGTTACAGGTATCAGGCAAGAGAAAGAACATAATCCTTAAAGCTCTATTACCCCCACATTCTAGATGAAGATTCTAGATGAAGAAACTGAGGCTCAGAAAGGCTCCATTGCTTGCTGGCTCAAGTCCAGGACACTTGCTACCACACAGGAAGGTGTCCCCCAGTTCATGAGTTTTTGAGGCCATGAGGAATGGCTCTGGCTGTTCAAGGCCAAGGACGCAGGGTTCCGCTTTATATGCCTCTCCTTACAACTCTCATTAGTCATAGCCAGCCAGGTCCAGACCTAACTATCAGGCCCTCCAGAGTGGGTCAGAGGGGAAAGAGCCAGACCCAAGATGGGTGTGGCAGCATGGCAGGTGAGGCCATGTGCCCTGTGACTACCGGAAGACCCGCAGACACCAGACCGGAAAGCAGAGCACTTGTCCCGATCGACCGCACAGCGGGGACACAGTGACCTCATCTCCACTGTCAGGAGCTCAGCTGTCAGCACTGTGTTCCTTTTTACAGCCTGAGTCAGCGGACAGAAACACATTGCATCGCACTGGCTTTGTGTCCACTGATTTTAGACACAAAAGGGCCTAAAGGGCCACTTCTGAGTAAATGACAAGAACTCTCCTTAAGCCTCTGGGTGAGGCAACTTTTAATTTTCTCTCTTCTGAAGACGATGAGATACTATTTTTCACCGATCCAATGGACAAAGACAAAAAAGACAGACCACACCCAGTATTGGCAGAGGACTGTGAGAAGGGCAGGTCCCTTTACACTGGTAGAAGTGCAATGCATACCATGTTTTTGACGGGTGACTTGGCAACGCTTTAAAAATTCCTGTCCTTTGACCTCATAATCCCTCTCTTGAAAGGATTCATACCTAGTTCTTGGTACAAAGTTGGTCTTCATAGAGTTGTTTACAACTGCCCTCAAATGAAAGCCACCTAAACATTTATCAATGGGAGATTGGTTAAACCAATGATAGTCTATCAGTCAACCATTAAAAGTCAAGCTGGGAAGAATATTCACTTACTGAGAAAGTGCTCCTTATAGATTAGACCACAAAGCAAATTATATTCAGAACAATTTGCATTGATACGAGCAGGCTTGATACGTTTTCCCACATTGGGGTTTGCCCACTTGGAATATTCCCTGTTAGCCCCAGACACAAGGTTGTAAGGAAGCCCAGGCTACTGGAGACAGAGGAGAGTGTGACACCACGTGCAGAGACTGGCCCGCACCAAGTATCCCGCTGAATGCACCTGCATGAGGAAATTCAGCTGCACCACAGGGAGCAGAATTGCTGAATCCACAAAATCAGGAGAAATCACATATCATTGCCATTTAAAGCCACTCAGCTTGGAGTGGCTTAGATAGTGGAAGCACCCCAGTGTTTTCATTTCCTAGATTTTTGAAATGTATGTAGACCCGTAGAAAAGAGCACCTGTGACCGAGCACCCAGCTCCCGTGTGTGCCACCTGACAGAAGAGCCTTGGCTGAGCCCAGTTATTGAGTATCTACCACCGGCCCATCACTGCGTGGCTTTCGCAAACACCATCATGTACGAGATGGTTAGTAAATATTTATGGAATAAGTGAATAAATGTCTTAGCACACACTGCAGCCCTGTGAAGTAAGAGCACCTTCATTATGACTCAACTGATATTCATTCTTTAGGGAAAAAAATCAGAAAAATGCAGATATTACAAAAGAAGAAAATAAAAATTACCCCTAAGTCTACTACTCGTCATTTCAATTAATATTTAGCCTACATTTGTGTATAGAGATTCATTTACATCACATATGATATTTACTTTTAAAAATGGCATAAACATGCTTGTTCTGTAACCTGTTTTGTTCATCCAAAAAAACCCTCTTGACTTTCTTTCCATGTCAATGACGGTATATGTCCATTAAACAACATTTTTTTAAAGATTTTTTTTTAACGTTTATTTTTTTGAGACAGAGCATGAACAGGGGAGGGGCAGAGAGAGAGGGAGACACAGAATCTGAAACAAGCTCCAGGCTCTGAGCTGTCAGCACAGAGCCCGACGCGGGGCTCGAATCCACAGACCGTGAGATCGTGACCTGAGCCGAAGTAGGACGCTTAACCGACTGAGCCACCCAGGCGCGCCTAAACAACATTTTTAATGGGTGCACATATTTGCCTGTGTGCCTCCATCAGGAATCACACATCTTCCTCCGCCCCACCCCCACACAGAGGTGAGCCCTGCCAGCCTGGTATGTGCTCTATGACCCCATCACCTGACTATAGCCAATCGGACCCAAGATAAACATCTCACCCAAACTGGGCTGATATGCTTCTCTTGTCTACAAACTTAGAATCAGGACCAGGAGACAGTCAAATCAGCCTGAGGGTCGTTGAAATGGTCCCACGCATATTCTGGCATAATCTGCCTTGTGGAGACATGCCTGTCTGGGCAGAGAAAGAAGAATAAAGCAGGGATGAGTGACACAGACCATCCCTGTGGCAGCCTCCTCGCTGATGGCACAGCTTTGTCAGCATCCAACTGCCTTTCTGCCCCTGGTTTGTGAGGCACCTCTGTATCCTTTAATAAATTCTCCTTTGTTGGCTGAAGTTGGCTTAAATATATTGATACTTGCACCCAAAAAATCCTAACAATGATTACTCTAAGGGTATAAGAAAGATGGGACTCTCAGGCACAGAGGACCTCCCAGGCCTCTGGGAACCAGTGAAAAGAAGAACAAGCCAAGATAGAAGAATATCGCCCCAGCACCTGCTATAAGCAAGGCTCTACCAGCCACCTTCCAATACCAGGTACACAGGATGGAATGCAAGCTGCCTGAGGGCAGGGCTCCATAGCTGAGCAGTCAAGGCTCTCTCTTTATGCCATGGCCTGCACCTCCCAGCCTCAGTAGCAAACATCTGTTGGGCACCTGCCATCTACAGGTCACAGTGTTCAGGGCATAGATGCCCACAGATGCGTGGAGTTCTGTGCACGACTCTGGACAAGTCATTTCTACCTCTCTGGGCCTCAGTCTTCTCATCTGTACATAGGTTGACATGTGCAACCTGAACATCTTTCCAGCTCTTATACCCCTAAATCTAAGCCAGGGTCCCGGTCCCAGTGCTCCAGGAAGAAGGTACATATAACAAGCCCTAGCAGTGGCGTCGCACCCTCCGAACACCTTCACTCATGGTCTCCTGGAATCCTGCTAACAGCCCCACAAGTCAGGGCTCATTAGGCCAATTTTAGGGTTGTGGAAACGGCAGACTCAGAGAGAGAGAGAGAGAGATGAAGCAACCTGCCTGAGGGCACACAGCTGTTGAATGGAAGAACTGGAGCCAGGTGCTCCCCTGGGAGAAGGAACAAATTACCCGAACTTTTATTATCATAATTTTAAAGATGAGAAAAATTTATATGAGGTACCCAGACCAGTCAGATTCATAGAGACCCAAAGTAATATGGTGGTTGCCAGGGGCTGGGGGTAAGGTGATGGGGGTGACTGTTCAATGGGTAAGGAGTTTCACTTCGGGAGGATGAAAAAGTTCTGGGGATGGATGGTGGTGATGGTTGCACAACAGTGTGAATGCACTTAATGCCACCGGACTGTACCCTTAAAAGCGGCTAAAATGGTAAATTTCATGTTGTGTATATTTTACCACGATTTTTTTTTTAATGAGAAAAATGAGGTCTAGCAAGATCAACAGAATGGGTGTAGAGCAGTTTATGAGAGTTCTAGGAACAGACTGGGTTCAGTTCTCAGATCTGCCACTTGTTTACTTGCTTGACCTGGGGCACATTACTCGAGAAATGCGCCTTGGTTAACTTCTTTGTGAAATGGAGTGGGTCTGGGATTGGTTATAAGAATTAAAGAAGATAATTCCACGCTGAGCACTCAGCCATGCGCCTGGCACACAGCAAATTGTCATTACACATGACTTCTTTTTTTTTTTAAGTTTATTTATTTTGAGAGAAAGATAGAAAGCAAGTGGGGGGAGGGTCAGAGAGAGAGAGAGAGAGAGAGAGAGAGAATCCCAAGCAGGCTCCACACTGTCAGCACAGAGCCGGATGCAGGAGTCGAATCCACAAACCGTGAGATCATGACCTGAGCCGAAATCAAGAGTTGGACCCTTAACCGACTGAGCCACCCAGGCGCCCCACGCATGACTTTTTCTTATGACAAGGCCTCTCAACCCAGAGTCAGGAGGGCCTTGGAGGGTACCTGTTACAAGCTCCTCGTTACAAAATGGAAGAGACTGAGGCTTAGAAAGGGACAGTGACTGGCCTGAAGTCACCCAGCAGACCCGTAACACAGCCCAGCATGGCGGAACCACCAACCCTCTCTGAGTCCTCTGTCTCCAGCCAGCCCACGACATTTTTCCTGTTTTTAGAACTAAACTTCCATGGATTTGGGGCATTCATTTCAAGCCTCATGGAGGAAGGGAGGGTTTCTCTGGGCGCCCAACTGGTTTTCACTCTCCCCCTTCTAAAGCATGAGTCAGCTCTGGTATAAACGGTGTGAGTCAGCCAGCAACTCCTGATGAATGTGCGTGTGACTGCCAGGTGGCATCCAGGTGGGGGCTGGGGGAGGGGGGTGAGCACAGCGTGACACCTGCTGGGTCGAGGCTGCTTGCTTGGGGAATGAGCTGTCTGGATCCCAATCGCCGCACGGTGGTATCCGGCCATTAAGAAGCCCAGGTTTCATACCTTCGATTTGCTACCAGATCTGGTGTGGCGTCTAACTCCTGCGCGTCTCGGTCTCCTCAACCGCACTGCGGAAATCTGAATAAATCTAGTCTTGCCCTCAGCACAAGGTGTGAGGAGGACGCAAGGAATGATGCGTGGGAAGGTATCTTACACACTTAAAAAAAAGTTGCATCAGCATAAAGGGCAATGTTATTTTTCAGGAGAAACAAGTCTCTAAGAACAAAAGAGACCCCGGTCAGGCTGTTTGTTTTTCCCATCAGTCCTTGGGCTTCTCAGGGTCGCTGAGACGCTCCAGTCTTCTCGCTGGTCCTACCTTAGGGTGCCAGATTAATTCCTCAGACGCAACCTTAACAGAGAGACTACTGGGCACGAGGCCCAGGGACAAGCTGATGAAGCCTCCTCAGTGGCCCCCATAGGGTCAAGACTGTTCTGAGCTCCATTTTACAGAGACAAAACTGAGGCTCACAGAGAGAACACAACGTGTCAAAGATGGGACCACTGGCCACATGGAGCTGAGCCATAAGGCCAACTTCAGGACTGTTCCAGTACTCTCCCTGTCTGTGGGCTTGAGGAGGAAAGCCCTCATGGCTGCATCAGGTCCCCTCCTTCTAACTCCAGAGACCCCCAGAAAACAATACATGGAAATCCAAAGAGGTAGATTCCTGCCACCCTGACGTAAATCCGGCTTTGAGAATGTAAAACACAGTTATCATTTTTCAAGTATTAATTATATGCCAGTCACCCGACAAACATTTTCTCACTTCCTATTCTCAATCGGTCTTTGAGGTACGTACTAATATTCCTCTCATTTTACAGTTGGGGAAATCGAGACTCAGAAAGCCTAAGTAATATGCCCAAAGACACACAGCTAGCAGATCTGTCTCCAATACCTGTGCTCTCCATACCACATATCACTGACAGACTCCTCACTCATTCATTCATTCATTCTTTGCTTCATTTATTTATTAAACATTTACAGCCTCTTCCTTGTGCTAAGCAACTAGTTGGACAGAGAGAAGACAGAAGCCTGAGCCCCTGCCCCAAAGAGGTCATTACCTGGGGAAAGATAAGGCTCAAATCATTGTAATCTAATTGATAAGAGCCAGACCCAGGTACATGCTTGTGCTGGTGTCGGGCCAAGTACCTGAACAAGTGCTGCTTGTCAGAGTTTTTATTTTTTTCATCAAGGCGCTAGAACTCACACTTACTACCTGATCTCGGTCAAATTACTTCACTTCCCTGAATCTCGGTTGTCTCTTTTACAAATGGGAGAGGGGCACCTGGGTGTCTCAGTCGGTTAAGCCTCTGACTTCGGCTCAGGTCATGATCTCCCGGTTCATGAGTTTGAGCCCTGTGTTGGGCTCTGTGCTGACAGCTCAGAGCCTGGAGCCTGCTTTGGATTCTGTGTCTCCCTTTCTCTCTGCCCCTCTCCTGCTCTCTCTGTCTCAAAAATGAACATGAAAAAAAATGTAAAAAAGAAAATGGGAGAGAAAAATATTTATCTCATCAAGGTCTTGTGGGAATTAAGTTAACTGGAATAATATTGTATTCATTCTTTCAACAACTATATACTGAGTCCCAGCATGTGCCAGGTACTGTTCTTGGTGCTACAGATGCTAGGGCAAGTGGACTTACTTCGTTAAGTAAAACAAGGAAAAAAATTAATCGAAGCATGATGTACATACAGAAAAGTGCAAAAATTGAAAGTGTATACAGCTCGGTGAATTTCTACAAACTGAACACACCCTGTAACTAACACCCTGATTACAAAACATTCCCAGCCGGGTCAGGGCTAGGATATAGCAAGTGAGGCGCTCACCTCCACAGTAAAATTTAAGGCGGGGTGGGGGGAGGGGTCAAAAAGTTCAGTCATCAAGATAAACAATGTTTCAATGTGGTATTTTTCAAAAACTCAAAGTTAATGCAAAAAAATCCATGATGACAAAATATCTAAATTTTATATGAAGACGGGATTAGTAATGGTACCGTGTTGAGTCATATGAAAGCTCAAGGCAAAAGGAAAATGTCAGTAATGTTGATCCTGCCTTATACCAACCAGTCCCAGCGCTCATATCAGCTCCCCTCATAGTCACTGCCTTCCCCCCAAGGGTAACTATTATCCAGACTTCTAATCCCTCAGGTAAGTTTTGCCTGTTTCTGAATTTTGTACACATGAAATCACACTGTTTTGCATATGGCTTCTTTCACTCCACATTATGTCTGCGAGATGTAGCCATGTGTGGCATGCCTGGGAAAGATGTTTAAACAAGGGAAGGATGCAGTGGCTGGGCGTTTTAGAGAGACCACTATGGTGGTAAGTGGGAGCATGGATACACGGGGGTACTAGACTGTGCTGGCTCAGGGCCAGCGGGGACGAAGAGGAGGGGGCAGAGTCCAGTGATATTTTGGAAGGACAGGGTTCTTAGGACAGGATATTAGGAATGAGAGAGAAAGAGGAGTCAAGGAAGATGCGAGGTCTCTGGCTTAGGCAATCTGGTGGATAGAGGAGCCATCTCTGAGGTGGGGACCGTGGGGGTGGGTGGCGGGGGAAGATGGATTTAGAGTTAAACAAAGTGAGTGCCAGGTAGGTACCTGTAGGACATTTAAAGGGCTCTCATGGAGGCAGCTGTACAGACAAGCCTGGCGCTCGGGAGAGAATGGAGAAGGAATATATTCCCTCTTTGTCCTCCAGCATTAGCGAGCAGGTGGTTGCCCCGATGAGAACGCTTGCAGAGATCCGGGGAAGGGTGCACGAAAGGATAAAGAAGGCAAACTGAAAAGTTCTCGGACAGCGGGTGGTTTGAACAGGTGTGCAAATTAGAATGAAAATATTAAACAGAAAACTGTCCTGCTTGGCCCATCAGGCCTTCCTGGAGTCCAACACCGTGTTTACCTGCAGCCTGGGAGGATTTGAGTTGCAAAACATACTCAGGATTAGGGGCGCCCCGGTCCCAGCCAGGGCCAGCCCCCCTTGCATCAGCGGAGGCTTACTCAGCAACGGTTTTTCGCCTTTTCTCTGGGACGCTTGCCTTTAAAGGCAAAAGGAAAAAAAACAAAACAAAAAAAAAAAAAACAAACCCTCTTCCCGGGCCTCCTTACTCACTCGAGGCTAGGGAGCCGCTAGGACCGCCCTGCACAGCTCCGCCCGAACCCACGTGCGTGCTCTCAGGCACGCACCCCGGCGCCAGCAGCCGCTGGGCCACCTGGCACCGCCCCTTCAGTCCCAGAGAGCCCTTCCTCCGACTGGCTAGGGCTGGAACTGCTTGGAATCAGACCCAGAAAAAGTCGAGTTCCTTCCAGAGCTAAAGGCAGCCTCCAGGGAACAAAGCTGCCAGTGTGAGCACAGCTTGGGGTTGAGGGGGAGTGGAAGGGGCCCTAAGTCCCTCCAAGCTGAGCACCAGGACTCCACAGCCTCCTTTCCAGCCTTCTTTAAAGCCTTGGGGTAGGGGAGGCTTGAGGGGAAGCTGAGATTTCCTTCGGTCCTTCCCCTGCTCAAAAACCCTCCATGGCTCCCCAACGCTCACTGAATAAAGTCTTAACTCCTATACCCTGGCATTTGAGGGACTTTATGACCCCAGCTCTTCCATAGCTCCAGTTCTCCCTAACTTGATCTCCTCTCTCTCCCAAGTCCCTACGTGGCAGCCACAGGGGCTGCCTAGGAGGGGTCTGTGGTTTAGGCTGCACCTTCATGACCCCTTCCTGGCATTTGCTCATGCTCTCTCTTCCCTCACATCCCAAACTTGCAGGCTCAGATGCCATTTAGGCTTTTTCTCTGGTGTTACCTCTCTGGTTGGAGTTAAATCCTGTTTTCCCCCTGTTTTGGGGGGTGGAAACTCAGCCACCCCCCAAAATAAACTAGCCCACCTGAGAATCTAACCTCTGATCCACTTAATAGCTTCTCATGAATTTACCTCTAAAAGGCAGCCTCTGGGGGGGGTCATAAAACTTTTACAGAGAGAGAACACCCAGAAATGGAATTTCAAGCAGATAACGGGGGGTCTCTTTGGGCAGGTATGATGAAGTGGGGTGAAGGTAAAGCTGTTTTTCTGGCCACTCTGCTTTGTCTTCTAATGCTACCCTGACCACGGGAAGGGGATTTGATTTGACATTATTAATTAGTACTGTTTATTTGGATAAACTTTTACACATATCCATTTTTCCTCAGGCCGATCCAGGAGGAAATTGTTATACCTATTTTACAGATATGAGTCTTGAGGCTCAGAGAGAAGGGATTTGCTCAGTGATGTTTGGCAAATAAATTGCAGAACTGGGACTCAGGAGTCTGAATCCAGAGGTCCACCATCAGTCTCTGAGTATGGTCTAGAGATTCTTTCTTCCTTTTAGCAATTGTTCTCTCTCTACCTGCTGTCTTTGCACATGTTCTTCCCTCTTGCAAGAATGGCCTTCCCTATGATCCACCTGGTGAACTCATGTTCAGCCTTCTAAACCCTGCTCAGCATGCCCCCTCCCTTCCCTGAAGCTCTCTACTCCCTCTCCTTCTTCTGGGGTACAAGTTCTGCTCCTATGTACATTCTTATCCCTGTACACTCAACTTGGTATTATTGCTGTCCATTTCTCCTCTTCCATCCTTTCCAGTTTAGGGGCTCCATAAAGCTAGCAACAGACACATATACATCTATCCCTGGGGAAGTGACCAACACAGGGCTGGTCTAGAGAAGGAAAGGAAGCCTGATGGTGAGTGTGACCCATGGGCTGAGTGAGACATACTCACAGCTGGGAAGAGGCATGAACAATAGACTGAATGTGCTTGGAAACAAGGAGCTATGGAGAATTTGAGCAGGGAAGTGGCAAAACCAAAAAGGTACTTAAGGAAATACTAGAAGCGTTGGCAGGAAACAGGCAGACTAGCTACTCATATGATCGTTCATTATCACCTGCCTTCACTCCTTCACCATGTGTCTCCACCACAGAAGCCGTCCTCAGGGTGCTCCATCTAGGGGAGGATAGGAAGGACCAGCAGCACACTAAGAAACACCAAAGGTATGGGGTGCCTGGGTGGCTCAGTCAGTTGAGCGACCTACTCCTGATTTTGGCTCGGGTCATGGTCTCATGATTCATGAGTTTGAGCCCCATGAACTCTCTCCCTCTCTCTCAAAATAAATAAACTTAAAGAAAGAAAGAAGGAAAGAGGGAGGAAAGAAAGAAAGAAAGAAAGAAAGAAAGAAAGAAAGAAAGAAAGAAAGAAAAGAAAGAAAGAAAGAAAGAAAGAAAGAAAGAAAGAAAGAAAGAAAGAGAAAGAAAGAAAGAAAGAAAAAAGAAAGACGGGCCCAAGGGTAAAGAAGATAAAGATTCTCTCTTGGGGGACTCTGGGACACTTTCCAGAAGCCCCATTCCAGAGGTACTTTGTGCAGTCTGAAGCATTCTGGCACACTGAGGGGGGAAGTGGAGGGAATCGGGCAGAGGGAACACCCCGAGCAAGAGTAGAGATGTAGAAAATGCCGGTGTGGAGGTGAGGCAGAGCTGGTAAACTAAGCAGGCTGGGCCTTGCTCCCTCTCCGGCAGCATCAGTCACACAGGGCATGACAGTGAAGGTCAGGAATGGAGGTGAGACCAGAGGAGCAGAGGCCCTGCAGACAGCAGGGAGGGAAGGAGGATGGGGTGGTACAGAAATTGAAATCAACAGGACTTGGTGGCCGCTGGTACCTGAAGAAGAGGTACCCCCAAGCTTTCCAGGCTGAGCAGCTGGTTGACCACAGAAATAGAAGCCGCCGGCAGGTGTGTGTCCAGAAGGGGCCTGCTCCCCCTTCCAGAGCTCCGGGCCCAGCCAGGGTGCCCCCTCTGCAGCAGTGGACACACGGCCCAGACAAACGAGTCCAGGAGTCATGTGGTCAGCTCAGCCTGCTCCTTTCCAGCTGAAAGTAACCTCTCTCTGTCCCTCTCCACAGGAAAAGGGACACTCTGCCTACCCTCGGGACTTTGGACTGGGGGTCTTTGTCTTCACTGTGTCTCAAGTAAGACACAGTTTAGAAGAGGAAAGAAGGTGAAGTAATACCACTACCCCTAAGGAGGACTTGCTGTGTGTCAGCAAGCGCTGAGTACTTCATGGACTTATCTGGAAATTATAACTCTCACGACAGCACATGAGGTTGAAGGGGTATTAATTCCGTTTTACCCGTAAGAAAACCGAGGCTCAAAGGCCAGCACGTTGCCTGGGATCATGCTAGGGTTGGTATACAATAGAGCTGGCTTAAACCCAAGGCCTCCTGTGCTCTTAGCCTTCGTATTTTTCACACTTACCTGTTGCCATAGACTCACATGTCCTGTCAGGAGTAGAGAAGACTTCACAAAGGAATGATGCGAAAGCCCAGAGAAGAGGTGGGTATGGATTTTCAGGCAGAGGGCCCAGCCCGTGCTAAAGCAAGGCTTGGCTGGCAAACAGGAATGTTGGGGGTGGACGGGGGTTAGGAGAAAATCTCGGAGCGAGACCTCCTGTAGTTAGTCTAACAAATACTTAAATAGCACTTAGCACGAAACAGACACTGTTCTAAACACTTTATAAATATTAACTCACTTAATCTTAACAAACCTATGAGGTGGCACTATTATTATCCTTAGTTTACGGAAGTTATCTGGCGGCGGAGTAAGGACTCCACAGAGTCCTCGCTCTTAAGCGCTACCCTACGCCGCTCCCAATTTGCCGTACAGCCGGGTACCAGCTCCACCATTTTGCTAGAAGTCCCTGAGGCTCAGAGAGGTGTGCACACTTATTTAGCGTCACACAGCGAGGGCGCTTCCTGGGACCCAGGGCACGGGCAGCGGGAGAGATCCGCCGCCAGAGCGAGGTGCGGACAGGGCGCCTTCCAGCCCTCATCCCCCGACCCCTCCCCCACCCTTGGCCCCCTCCCCGCGAGCCCCGCCCCGGACGTGCCCCAGGCCCCGCCCCCAGGCTCTGCCCACACACCCCACACACACCGGCAGCGCCAGCCAATGGCTGGGGTCCTATAAACTCTACCGTCCGCGCGCTCGAGGCAAGAAGCTAGAGGTAGCCCCGGCTAGCGCGGAGATCGTGGGCCGAGGGTCTTGGGAACGAGCTCGCCAGGGAGCAGGAGGCCAAACGACCGGAATCACAGTCGGAGTCTCGGAACCGGAGCAGAAGCCTGAACCGGAGAGCGCCGCCCGTCCGCCCGTCACCGCCCGCGCACCCAGCGCTGCCAGAGCCTCCGGCGCAGCGCGGCCATGGAGCCTAGCAGCAAGGTGAGTCGCGCGCTCGCGGCGCGGGCCCTCCCCGCCCGGAACAAAGGCGCAGACCCCTCCGACCCTCCGCCTGCCCGAACCTCCCCCGCCGCCCCTCCGCGCTGTGCGCCCGAGGAGGGCGGCGCGCCTCTCTGAGCCTTCCTCGGCGCTGGCCTGCAGCGCCGCGCTCTGCCGGGGCAGGGGACGCGGGTGCGGATGGGTTCGGGATGTGGCGGGCGCGAGGGCGCCGCGTGCGTAGTTGGCGCCCGCATTGAGTATCTGGCTTCCTTCCGGGGGCGCCGCGCCGTCCACGCGGCCCGGCGGGGCCAAGGCACCCAGGGCCCTGGCGCGGCACGTCGCTCACGATCTCCCCGGCGGAGGCCCCGCGCCGACTCCTCCCGAGGCGGGGGAGGGGGCTCGAGCGCGGCGCCCATTGGCTGAGCGAGCCGAGCCCCCGGCCCGGCCCCGGCCCCGGCGCGCGGAGGCGGCGGGACCCGCCCCCACTCGGCAAGCTCCGAGCCGGTGCTCCCCTTTCCCGGGGGGCCACACTCCGCGCGGCCTGCTGCTTGGCGCTAGACACGGCCTCGCGCGGTCCCGGAGCCAGTCCTCCGAGGTTCCGAGGCGGAGGGCACTTTTCTCAGGCCGGGGCTTCAACTCCAGGATGCCCGGCTCCAGGGCGGAGAAGGAAAGCCGGCCTCCGAGGCCCTTCTTTCCGCGTAGTGCAGGCCCCAAAGCTTTGCCAAGTACCGGGGAAAGGAGCTCCAAGGTGGCACGTTTCCCTGCTCGGGCGGGGCTGGCGAGGGCCGGGTCGAGAGAGCACCCGGGAGAGTGCGAGCCCCTGGGGACCGGCCCGGGAAGGGGTCCCTAGCCGCCACGGAGAGAGAGGAGCGCACGCCAGGAGCCCGGGGTCCGGCGGGCACTCCGTACTCTGAAGAGATGTGGTCTCTTCCTCGGGGGGGCGAACAACTGCCTAGATAAGATCTCTTTTTTCGTCTGTAAAGAGGCTTGTCCTGCAGGGGATCTTTGTGACTTTCCCAGAACGGTTCCTTTTCAACAAATATTTGTTGATCTCCTCCTGTGTGCAGGGCATTGTTTCTTCCCTCCCTTCCCCCTTGTATAGAGTATTTTCAAGTGATTTTTTAATTTGAAAAGCTCCCTCTTGAATTTTCCCAGCTTCTTGGCAGGGGGAGGCACGAGGGTGTCTCCCCGCCCCCCCCACACACCCCTTTTTTTAAAAAGTCTGAAAGGCAGGGAGAGGACTGAACTCTACACTGCCCTTCCTATGGGCTGTGGAGGTGTGAGCGGGACCCAGCGGGTCTTGCCTGGGCAGAGTGGCGCCTGACTGACGCTGGGCTGTCCTCTCAAGGGGTACAGACGATCTCCTTCATACCTGTTGAATCCAGACAGCTTGTGTCACCCCACCCTGGCCCTTGGGCTTGAGTTGAGACCCTGAGTCGGGAACCCCACATTCATGGGTGAGCCATTATGCTCGGATATGAATATAACAACATAAAAATAAAACAAGAAGTGAGTTTTAGCTGGTGGTGAGGGCTTGAGACCTTCAAGTCCAGATACTTGCTGTTTCATTCAGGGCTCTGATAGGCCACTTAACCCCTCTGGGCCTCAGTTTGTCTTCTGTAAAAGAGAATGGCTTTTTTTTTTTTTTTTTTTTTAACTTCCTCAACAGTAAGAACTGTCCTGTTCAGCAGGACCTGGGTGTTTATTTGTGGAGTGGATAAATGAACATTCTGAGCAGAGACAGAAAAGTGCAGGAGAAAATCAATAGCCACTTACAGTTTACTAGGCTCTTGGCTAAAATACCATGGTGTCACTGACCCTCCATATAGCCCTGCTGGTTCACAGGTCTGGAGTTCAGAGAAGGGAGGTAATTTTCCTGAAGTCACACAGTTAGTAAATGGCGGGGCTGGATCTAAACCCAGGCTGGTCAGAAAGGGCTTTCAGTCTCCACTGCTCCTTTCACCACAGCCTTTCTTGAATTTTGGGCTGAAGGGAGTTTGCCTAAACTCTCAAAGGCTGCCTTGTATGAGCTGGTTCTCAATGCTGTAGCTGGTAGGTGTTTTTCATGCAATACGCTCCAAACTTGACTGTCTGCCCATCAGTAAATAATTTTGGAGCACCTCCTCAGTGGTTTATTTAAAAATTCGTGTATATAGCCCTGTTACAATAGTAGACTATATGACTACATAAAATAGAAATTTAAAAAGACGCAGGTGACAATTATGGTAAAAAACCACACTTTTTTCCCCCTCCTAAACCCCGTATAGGTCATTTGTGTACATTCTGGAATAAAACTTTTTTTCTTTGGAGACTGCTGATTTGGTCAGCAAGCACAGCCCTTTTTTGTGCAGGATGTTAAGACTGAGGCCTAGAAGGGTTATGGCCCTTACCCAAGGTCTTTTAAACCAGGCGTGTCTGACTCTGAAGTTTTTGGTGTTTTTTTGTTTTTTAATTTTTTAATTTTTTAAAAATTTTTAAATAGCCTCTTCACCCACCGTGGGGCTCAGACTCACAAACCCAAGGTCAAGAGTTCAGGCTTCACCGACTGAGCCAGCCAGGCGCCCCTGAAGTTCTTTCTGCTGTGTTTCCTTCATCTCCTAGGCACTGAGAATAGATTCAACTGACTTCCCTGTGTTCTGTCATGTCCTCTGTGCATGGGGCTGAATTTAACTGAATGAGGGGACAGGTTGAATGCCTCCCCTCCCAGCCAGGGGTTCACTCATGCTCCCCTTTGGGCAGCAGGTGAGCCCTCCCCTGGGACATTTCATGCAGCCCTTTGTGAAGAATTCCTGGCTAGTTCCCTGTGGTGCCCTGGGTCTCTGCGGGATCTCTGCTATCTTGCCTTCCAGATGAAGGAGAAATCAGACATCTGCAGGGCTCCTCAGCTCCTCAGTGGTATGAAGAGCTTAGACTTTAGAAGTCCCGTGGATGTGGTTTTGAATTCCAGTTTAGCTCAGTTCCCTCATCTGCAGAGTGATGTAATGTTTTATTAGAGTGTCTGTAAGAATTCAGAAAAAAATGTGTCTGTCCCCATAGATGCTCCATAAATGTTCCTTGCTTCTTTGGACTCCTGTGATGCATTAGACTTACCTTGGTCCCAGGTGTACCTGGGTGGTGTACCTGTACCTGGGTGGTGGCCTCTGTCCAGAAGCCTGGCGTTCTGACAATGTGAGCTTTTGGGGAGCCCCAGAATCCCCAGGCCACGAGTGTTGGTTGGTTGGGTAAATCATTAAAGATCCCACTGACCAATTCTTCTGCAGCTGGGTTTGTTGGGAAGCCAGGTTGCAGAGGTAGCACCTGGCTAGGAGTGCCGGGCCTAGACATGGGTCAGCTAATGTGGCTGCGTTGTCTCGTCTGTCTCATCTGTGAGGGAGATATGAGCCACAGTTGACATACATCACCGTCCAATGAAAAGTGACTTTCCCAAGGTCACACACTGAGCCTCCTACTGCAAAACATGCTGCCAGCCTTTCTAGGAAGACATGAGAGGATAAAGGAAAGTTGGAGCAGGAAGGGACTTTCAGGTGCATGACCCAGCCCTCCGTTTGACAGATGGGGAAAATGAGGCCTGAGAAGGAAAAACTTGTCCAAGATAAGGGTGTCACAAAAAACTTGTGATGTTCCACAGTATTAAAAAAAAAAGATGCTTTTTCCACACCCTTGTGTTCTGTGCCAACCCTCCATTCACCCCAGATGAACAAGAATTCTCACACTCCAGGACTTGCCAAGCTCCTTCTGGGTGCAGTAGGAGTTTCAAAGGTGGATTAGATAGGGGCACCTGGGTGGCTCAGTCAGTTAAGCGTCTGACTCTTGATTTTGGCTCAGGTCATGATCTCATGGTTTGTGAGTTCAAGCCCCTCATCGGGCTCTGTGCTGACAGTGGGGAGCCTGCTTGGGATTCTCTGTCTCCCTCTCTCTGCCCTTCCCCCATGCTCATGCATGCTCTCTCTCTCTCTCTCTCTCTCTCAAAATAAATTTAAAAACATTAAAAAAAATTTTTTTAAGAACAGTTTTTTGGGTGCCTGGGTGGCTCAGTCATTTAATCATCCAACTTTGACTCAGGTAATGATCTCATGGTTTGCATCGAGCTCTCTGCTGTCAGCAGGGAACTTGCTTTGGATCCTCTGTCCCCTTCTCTCTCTACCCCTCCCCAGCTTGTTCTCTCTAACCGTGCGCTAAGTAAATAAAGTTAGAGAAAAAAAGTCTTTTTTTTTTAATGCTTATTTTTTTATTTATGTAAAACCGACTGAGCCAGTAGGCCCCCCCCCCCCCCCAATTTTTTTTAAACAAACAAATAAATAAATAAGAGTTGGATTAGACATAACTTGACAGCTGAAACCCTTCTGTGAATGGAAATAAAACATGTCCTCACAAAAACACGACCTTGGGGAAGTGACTTTTCTCAGAGCCTTGATTTCCTTCCCTGGAGATGGAGCCTGCTACCCCGTGGCAGGTATGGTGAAACTGGCCAAGTACCCCACCTCAAGGGGGAGGCTGTTGAGGTGGGAAGACCTTTTGTTGGGTCATTTTGGGTGCATGGACAGTATAAACATATCCATGATGATCCTTGTCCCATGCTGAGCCATTTGGGGACCCAACTCTACTTGCCCCAGAGCTGGGTCAGTCCCAAATCCTCCGTAATCAGCTTGTGACTTCTGGGAGCTCAGCTTTACCCAGTGCCTCCTGGTCACGAGGTGTAGGGCCTAGAGCTCTTCTCTGGCTCCGAGGGTACAGGCATTCAGTTCCCCCTCCCCCAGGGCTGGCAGAGCTGGGGAGGCCTGGAACAAAGGGAGAAGTGTGCAGCATTGGCTTGGGACCTGCAGCCTCACCCTTCCCCCGCCTCACTCCTGGGCACGCAGGTGACAAAGCCACTCAGTTGGGTAACTGGCATCCCGGGGATGGTGGAGACTGAGAAGGCTCCTGGTTGGCCTCGTGGGCTCCCAGAGGCTGTGACCAGGCCGGCAGGCCCAAGCCTGGCCACCAAAACAAACCTCTGATTGTTACCTCCCTCCGTGGGAGGGGTGGAGTGGAGCCCAAGGCTCTGCCATCCGGCCACCAAGCCAGGGAGGCAGTAGCTAATGCATAAATGTTGGGGTTTTATAGTAACTGAGCAGGGCTCCCAGGCCTTGAACTCAGGGCAGAATGAGGGCAGAGTTCACCCTCTCTAAGACCTCGGCACCAATACCTTGCTGGCTTTCGCCTCCCTGGGGGGGGCTTCAGCATCCTGAAAGGGGAGAGACCTCTTGCCACACCCAGCTTATGGAATCTTTGGCTACTGAGGCCTCAGCTGGACAGGACATCTGCCCAAATTTCCTAGCCCAGGGCTGGCCCACCACTGTCATTTGGGAGTCGGGCTGGGGGCAGAGGAAGGCATCCATCAGAAACAGCTCTACCATTTAACCTCAAGCAAGCTACACACCTCCTGTTGGAGCTTGTTTTCTCAAGTGCAGTGGGGGTCATATCCACCTCTCTGGGTCAGGTTGAGGATTTTAAAAAATTACAGAACTGGTGGAGTCAGTCATACAAAGCAAAAGAGTGAATGTTGTCTCCCAGTTGTAATGGTTTGGTGTTTACCCTCACAGACCTCTTTCTGGGCATGTGTATATATGTGCCTATAAATGTGACTTTTATGTGATTGAATCGCACTCTCTACATAGTTCTGAGCAGCCCATCCTGTTCACCCACCACCCCTCAGAGGTAAATATTTACAGGTGTATTTGCTCTGCCCCTACAAGCCAAGTGCCATTGTACAAGTTCATTTTCTTCTCCTTCCTTACACAAAATGTATATCCTACACATTATTTTTCACCTTGCTTTTTCCCTTAACAGTCTGCCCTGACACTCCCTTCATCAACAGCTGCATAATATTCCATTACAGGCATATCCCACTGTGATTAAGCCATAGCACTCCCGTCACTTTCTTTCTTCATACCACTCACCGCCTGATGTATTTTAGGTATTTATTTTCTGCCCGCCCGCCCCCAACTAAAATATCAAGTTCTGTGCAGGCAGGGGTTTGGTGTAGTTTATTGCCGAATCCCCATCAACTAGAATAGTGTTGGGAACGTGCATACAGGTATGATCTTCCCTTAGTAATGTATTATTAGGAAACCTTTCTTGTGGAGAAAAAGAGGTCTGAAGGGAAGGGGCTTTTTCAAGGTCATGCGAGTGGGGGGGGGGGGGGTAGGCTGGGACTTGAACTTGTCTGCTGCCAGGGACCTCTGCATATTCCCGTGGTTTTACCAAATTAATTTCATCAAGGTCGAATTGGTGCCCGTTTCACTACTGAATGGGTACCTGTCAGGGGTGTTGGTTTCTGCAGATGTCCAGGGCCTGACCAAGGCCCATGCACACAACCCTGCTTGTTTGCTTTTAACATCCCATTTTAGGACACACACCTTTTTGGTTTTTTAGAGAGAACGATTCGGTTTTACCTGGAAGCCTTTGAAAATCCTGTGCAGTTCATGTGTTAGGTTTGCACATAGCCGTTCAGAGGACGTAGGGCTTCAGGCAGAGATTGATGAACTTTTTCTGCTCTGTGGGCCATATGGTCCCTGTGTGCCATTGTAGTGCAAAAGCAGCTATAAACAATATATAAATCAATGAGTGTGACTGTGTTCCAATAATATGTTCTTAGTGGTCACTGAAATTTGAATTTGGTATCATTTTCATGTACCACAAAATATTAGTCTTTTTTTTCCCAGCCACTTAAAAATGTAAACTTCGTTCTTAGCTGGCAAGCTAGATTTAGCCAACAGACCATAGTTTGCCAACCTTGGCTTAGAGCAAAATCTACCCAAGTGGCCAAAGGTTTCTGAGCTCTGGCCTGGGCTGTCCTGGCTCAGATTGGCCAAGGCCCAAAAGTTTGTAGAATAGAATTTGACCTACATAGAAAGCACCAGGTAGAAACCTTGTTTCCTTCAGGGAGAGTACCCGGAAGCAAGGTGTGGGGGAGGACATGAGCAGGAAGGACATAGGATTTGGCATCAGAGACCTCCTGCTGGAAGCTTCACAGAAGCGGAGGACCTTCTGATTATCCACTTTTTCCTCTCAGAGCCTCCCGTTTTCTCATCTGTGAAGTCAGAGTAATCTCTCCCCCAGCGTGTGTTCACGGTGATTTAAATCAGTACCCGTGAGCCCCTGGCATGGCGCCTAGGGCCTCACTGGTGCTGCCGGTACTGATAAATGCAGCAGCTCCCTCCTCTCCCCTCTGCTTTAAAGATTGATGAGTACCTTCTGTCCCCAGGGCCACCGTGGGGTGCATTGAAGGAAATGGCAAGAGGAGTAAATGCCTGAGGTCACCTGAAGGTTAGGCTTTGGAGGGGGTAACCCATCACTCTTCTTTGTGAAAAGACTTGGCAGGATGGAAGAGGTCAGAGAGTAAACTGCCAGTCAAGGAATCCAAAGAACTCAAGTCCCAGCCCTGGCTTTTGTTTTCTGACTATCCTGGGCCTCTGCCCTCTGACCTTAGGCTCCCCATCTGTCGCATAAGAGTGTTACAGGAATTCTGCAATTTCTTGGGCTTTTTTTTTTTTTTAATTTTTTTTTAAAACGTTTATTTATTTTTGAGACAGAGAGAGACAGAGCATGAACAGGGGAGGGGCAGAGAGAGAGGGAGACACAGAATCTGAAACAGGCTCCAGGCTCCGAGCTGTCAGCACAGAGCCCGACGCGGGGCTCGAACTCACGGACCGTGAGATCATGACCTGAGCCGAAGTCGGACGCTTAACCGACCAAGCCACCCAGGCGCCCCTCTTGGGCTTCTTTTTTAATGCCCAGAATTAAAAACAAACAGAACCATACACAAAATAAATAAAAAAGGAGCTGTTACAGATTCCATAATCCCCTCCCTCACCAACCCCTCCCGCCCTCCTTAGAACTGGGGACCAAGCCGTTACAAGCTCCCCATGTCCTAGGCTTCAGTGCACCTCCAAAAACCATGGGGAAGCTGTGGGAGGAGGCCAGGATGAGAGCAATGTCTGGATCGTGCCAGCACTGTGACCCTCCTCCTGCAGAGAAGGCCCTGCCTCTGAATGGCAGTAGACACATGCCCTCCCTCTGCCAATATTGACCAAGGGCCAAGCCCAAGGCTGGAGCACTGTGCTGAGGAAGGGCACACAGGCATGGGTCAAAAGGCCACAATGCTTAGCAAGTGATGCGACACGGCCGGTGCCATTTGGCATCCCGGCATGTAGGAGGAGAGGTCCTGAGGCTGACACCCTGGGAGGGAGAGAACCCTCAGTGGGCCCTGGGACCCTCACACTGGGATAGGGCTGGTCGGGGTGAGGGGGTGAGGACCTCCTCTGTGCTAGACTCTGAGCCTGGGCATTTGCTGACCTGAGAGGTCTATGGCGCTCCCAGGAGAGTCAGGATTTGTACTCTGCCTAATTTCAGAGATCTTTCCTCTCTGGTCCCGGGAGTTGTGAGTTACTGTTAGCCTGTTTCTCTGCCTCTCAGAGCTGATGTTCCAGTACTCATCAGAGGTTCGATAATGGCCGGGTTAAAATCTGTTAGGATGAGTACTGTTCTGGCAAAGTGGATACACGTAGAGCCTGTTTTGCCTGAGAGCTAAATTCCAAAGTGGTCTGTTTTACAAATGTTCTGTGCCATGCCTGACCCTGGGCACTCTGGCTGCAGAGCTGGGTAAGACCCAGGTCCCATTTTTAGGGAGTTCCCAGACTGGTTGGTGGGTGAACAGCAAATGGGTATTCCCAACTGCTAGAAGCCACAGCTAGAGACTGCAGAGGACATAAGGGCAAAAACCCTGGAAGAGTGTGGGATGTTCTAGAAGGTAGCCTCAGCCCCAGGGCGGTGATGGACTGCTGGGGGTCACAGATCCCAAATATGTTGCTCCTCCACTCCTAAAGAAGGCCTCACAAGAAAGCCACAACTGTGGGCTTTGTTCCCCTTCTCTTAAGTTTTCACCAAGCAGTTCATCAGCTTGGTACATAAATAAATACCTGTGGAATCACATGGAATGAATGATTCCATCACGGCATTTCAGTTGCAGCCACAGAGCTGGTGGGGACAGATGGTGCCCTGGTGGCCCAATTGAGGGTGACTTCCCATTCTTCCCTGATTCAGCAAGCAAATGCTTGTCAGGTGAACCTTGCCAGGCTCCATGATGGCCACTGATACAGAACTTGACAGCAACTCCTGAGGGAAAGAACTCCGATCCCCATTTCCTATGTGAGGAAACCGAGGCCCAGAGGCCTCCACATATCCCAACTCCCAAGTGAAGGGAAGCAGTTCTTGGACTTTCAGCCCAGGTCTCCTGATTCTCAGTGCAGCCGTGATCAAGCTGGATGTGGTGGGGGCAGCCTACCCAGGAGCGGGTGATGCTCCTCCCCCTGTATCTCGCACCCAGCTGCACCCAGCTGCACCCAGCTACACGGAGCGCTCCCTGTTTAATCCAGTGGAATCAGGCCCCTCTTCTTTCCCCTGCACACACTGTTCTGTCTACCTGGAATGCAGTCTTGCCACTGCTTCCCCACTTGGCAGACTGTCTGCATGTCCTTCACGGCCCAACTCCAATGTCACCTCCTGGGAACCTATCTTTCGATTGTCCCCAGGCAAAATTAGAAGTCTCTCCCTCCAGGACTCCCACAATGCCTTCCCCCACCCCCCTGTTGAAACTCAGACCACTCTGGCCTCTGCACTTGCTGGGGTTCCTCTTCCTTGATGTCAGGACAGGGGCCTCTTTCATCCAGGGCCTGGAGCATGGGCCACTGAGCATTAGTCCTAGTACAGCAGCCTGCCTGGGTGGCTGTGGATATAACCCAGGGCGTGGGTAGGCTGGTTTTCTAAAGTAGAGTTTGACCTTGACCTGCCCATGCAATTCCAGCCCAGGGGTTTGTCTTTGGCTCCCAGTAGCCCCTACTGCCAGAGGCCACAGCTGCCCAACAGGGCCCTAAGAGCAACAACTTCAGAGGCCCAGACACCCCTGGAACATCAGAGCCAGACTGAAAACGGGATCTGTAATACGAGGACTTAGCTCTCACGGAGCCCCTGCTGCAGCGTCATTCATTCCTGTGCTACCAGCATGGCTCTTACAGATCCACGTTATCATCTGTATTATTTTTCACTTATATTTTTATCTAAATGCTTTGTTCTAAGTAATATGAAACCACGGGGCTTATACAAAAAAATTCTTCTGAGTAGGTGACACATTCACATGGTTCAAATTCAAAAACACACAAAAGGGGGTAAAATGAAAAGTCTCTCTTCCACCCAGCCTCTGCCATGAGGAAAGCTCCAGCATAGGAGGGATGTCCAGAGTTGGGCCAGGAAGGGGCCAGGTGGGCCAGTGGGAACGTGGTCTCAGCACTCATCTGATGAAGAATGGACACAGCCTGTGCACTCGTGCTAGCCAAAGCCTCTTTCTCTTTCTCCGCATCTGATGTGAGAACCTTGGCTTTTGCGATCGTTGGCCTGAAAGCTTCTAGGGAATGAAAAGACCATACTAGAAACCTGTCTGATTAACCGTAAGCCCAGTGCTCTCTGTGAGGATCTTGAAGTCAGGGCTGCTTCGGGATTCTGTGGGGAAACTGAGGCCGAAGGCTATGGCCAAGCAGCTCTCCCCTCCACATGTGTGGCTCAGTGCTTCCCAACCTTCCCCCCTAGCGCCCAGCCCCCAGCCCTGTGTGGTGCCCACAGTGAATGCCAGTTGCTTTGGTGCCCTTCCCCCAGTTCCATTCTTTCACAACCAATTAAGGGCCTGCCTCACGTCACATTTTGGCTTCTTTATTTTCTTTTATTTTATTATTTTATTTTATTTTATTTATCTTTATTTTATCTTATTTTATTTTTATTTTTTGATAGAGAGCACACAGGTGCACAGGGAAGGGGCAGAGAGAGGGGGAGAGAATGAATCTCAAGCAGGCTCCATGCTCAGCACGGAGCCTGACATGGGGCTCAATCCCACACGACCCTGAGATTGTGACCTAAGCCAAAGTCAACAGTCAGATGCTCAACCAGCTGAGCCACCCAGGTGTCCCTTGGCTTTTTCATTTTATAAGCCAGAAAAGAAGAGTCCTCTCCCTTTCTCCAGCAAGGGCATCTTGCTCACCTAGGGCTGTCCTGCCTGCCGGCCTCTTCCCTGCCTGTGGCCTTCATGCCCCAGGCTGCCATGGGACAAAAACCCACCACCCTTTTTCTCTCCCAGACCTTTGCCCATTGAAACACCTTGGCCACGGGCGCCTGGGTGGTTCAGTCAGTTAAATGTTTGACTCTTGATTTGGGCTCAGGTCATGACCTCAGGGTCATGGGATCAAGCCCAGTGTCCGGCTCCATCCACACTGAGTGTGAAGCCTGCTTGGGATTCTCTCTCTCTCTCTCTCTCTCTCTCTCTCTCTCTCTCTCTCCCCCCCCTGCTCCTCTCTCACACACTGTCTCTGTCTCTCTCTAAATAAATAAATATGAAAGAAAGAAAAGAGAAAGAAAGAAAAGAAAGAAAGAAAGAAAGAAAGACCTTGGTCCAATACTCTTACTTGCCTGATGTCCTGTACTTTTCCAAAGCACATTCCTTGCTGTTGTCATCTATGTCCAAATAACCCTGGGAAGCTCATGGTCTGCAGATGGTTGCCATGAAAGGCACGAGATAGGGAGTCAGGAGCCCTGAGCTCCAGTCTGGCTCTTTGCAGTCTCCTGAGTAATTTGGGACTTACTCTGCCTCTCAGGATTCAGTTTCCTGCCCCGTCAATGGAGGGAGGAGAGGAGAGGAAAGGGCAAGACCCCACCTCCAATGCTGACTGGCATGACTGTTCCCGTCTTGCACAGAAACAAACGAGGGTCCAGGGAGGAGTGAGGATGGGCGACAGCCTGCTGGAATTCACAGAACAAGTAGCAGGGGGGCTAGAATCAGAAGCCAGCACACTCTGGTCCAAATCTAGGGTGCTTCCCCCTACCTATGCAGCTCCTCCCACATAATTTGGCCCCCATTGTTAAGGAGAGTTGATTCCTGGGCTTCCCAAACAGTCTAGAGCCACCTGGACCCAGGGCATGGCTCCACCAGAGGAATGAGACTCCGGAGTGCCAAGTCCTGGCTGCAAAGAAAGAAGACCCTAATTCCCCTCTCTCCCCAGGAATGAGTCTGGCCGGCCCAGTGTCTAGAAGTCAGCGGAGCTGGTTCAGGCACCTGAGATCAGGAAGTGGCTGAGTTTCCTGGGAGAAGGGCTGGTGTGGTGCCAGGAGTCAGGCCAGATATCTGAACGAGGGAACCAGCCCATGTCCTGCCCTGTAGTAACCTGGGCCCAGACATGCCTGTCACAGTATGGTTTTTTTTTCTCTGCAGAAGCTGACCGGCCGCCTCATGCTGGCCGTGGGAGGGGCAGTGCTCGGCTCCCTACAGTTCGGCTACAACACTGGAGTCATCAATGCCCCCCAGAAGGTGAGTGCAGTGCCTTCCTTGGATTATCAACACCAGCTTGCTCTGCTGCACACTGCACACCCCACATCCCACATGCTCACCCTGCCTGTTGGGTGTCAGTCGTTCACATCAATTCACCATCTGCTCCCACCAGCCAATTATTCTGGCCCCGAAAAGTCAAAAACCCTTGGCTTTGGCCTTGGAATCTCAGGGCTGCAGAATCATGGGGTCTTTATAAGTCATTTTGACCAACCTCGCACCCACACGGACATTTCTAATAATCAAAACAATGCTTGGTGTGATGATGCTCCATTTACATAACACTCTGGGATTACATAGGGCTTTGTGGTGCTTACCTCACTTGCTGCTCACAGTGCTCTATAAGGCAGGCAGGCAACAATCGGCTAGCGCTCCCCTCCTGCAGGTGGGAAGAGTGGCCAGAGAAAGGAAACCTGCCCAGTATCCCCCCAACTAGGCAGGGATGGAGCTGGTATCCAACCCTAGTCTGCCATGGAGCCCTCCAGACCAAGTGCTCCTACCACCCTCCCTCGTAAAGCATCCTGTTCCACGTGGAAACAGCCTCCTTCCCCTGGAGGCCCAGTGCCAGTCACATCAAAAATGGTGTCTTATCCTAGGGAACCAGAGGGATTAGGGGTCTGCTGGAAGGAAGGCTTGCTTCCTTCTTCTCACAGCACATCCCAGATCCGTCCTCACTTGTTCCTTGAATGTCAAGACTGGGAGGGTCCCCCGTGATCACCCCCAGCTCAGCCCACCTGCTTCAGGAAGGAGAGAAGATGAAAGGGGTCAAGGGGCAGGACAGTATACTGTAAGGAGTCCCTTCTCTATACCAGCCCTTTTGCACATGTTTATGAGGTTGGGTGGTGAGTCCCCATTTCATAGACCCAAAGACTGAGGCCCTGGACAGATGAAATGACCAACAGGCTCAAGGTCACATAGCTAGTGAATGGTGGCTCCGGAAGCCAGACTCTGTTTCCACCACCACAGGCTATCTTCTTGATCAGTTGCCATGTCAGTTGGCAAATCTGTACCTTCCTGGGGAGGACGAAATGAGAGTGGACAGTCCTGTCAGGACCACATTCATTGTGCAGAAGGGGAGGCTAGAGAGTGAGTGTGGCTGGGTCCCGAGGCCCAGTGGCCTGTCTGGGGAAACTGGGAGTGTTGGGAGTCAGAGCTGTCCTCCTCCAGATAGGCAGAGGGTGGCTGTGAGGGGCCACGCCTGATGCCCGGGAGCAGGTCACCAGGAAGGCCTGGCCTGCTGAGTCATGCTCAGCTGCAGCGGAGGTGACGGGACTTTTCCAAACTCGTCTGAAATGGCTCCCATGCTTGGAACAGCACCAAGCCCTGCTTTAGCTAAGTGCTCTGAGCAACTCTTGCCAAGGTGCGTGCCTCGACACTGACTCCCTTTGGGAATCTACAGATGGAAATCCTGCAGTCTTAGAGGGAGGTTGAGTTCTGCACTTGTGGTGTCCTGGACGCTCCTGACACTCCCGATTCTGATGTAATTTATCTGGGATGCTGTTTGGGCATGGAATGTTTAGTGCTCCCCTGCTGATCCTAATGTGTGCCCAAAGTCCAGAGCTCCTGGATTAAGTGATGTCTCGACCTATCACCTAGTGAATTAATTAGAGAACGAGGACTCTAAGATCAGGATAGAAGAAGTGTTTTCCAGAAACAGAACAGGGATTGGTATGCAGAGGAGAGAGGCTCGTGTGTCTGTAGGGTGAGTGGGAGGAGAAAGAAGGCTGGGGAGGCCAACAGGTAAGCCCAGGCCTGACTACAAAGGGCGTCGTGGGTAGATTTCATCTACAAAATCTCAGCCACTGGCATGGCAGGGCACCATCAGGACGGGCACGTAGGCACCAAAGAGTCGGCCAAGCTAGGAGTAGGGACTTCAGAGTGAGGACAATAGGGACTCATTGAAGAGGACAGATATGATCAGATTTGCATTTTAGGGAAAGGATTCGGGCATCTGGGCGGTGGGAGGGATCTGAGAATGGGAAATGAGAGACCAGGAAATAGCAAGAAAGCTGCTTTGGAATAGGGATAGGAAAACAAACACCATGCAGGAAGAATGGGCAGGGTTTGGTCATCAGTTCAGTGTGAGGATAAGAGTGGGGTTTAAAAAGGGCTTCTAGGGGCGCCTGGGTGGCTCAGTCGGTTGACCGGCCGACTTCAGCTCAGGTCATGATCTCGCGGTCCGTGAGTTCGAGCCCCGCGTTGGGCTCTGTGCTGACAGCTCAGAGCCTGGAGCCTGTTGCAGATTCTGTGTCTCCCTCTCTCTGACCCTCCCCCATTCATGCTCTGTCCCTCTCTGTCTCAAAAATAAATAAAACGTTAAAAAAAAAAAAAAAGGGCTTCTAGGGGCACCTGGGTGGCTCTCAGTTAAGTGCCTGACTCTTGATTGTAGCTCAGGTCATGATCTCACAGTTCGTGAGATCAAGCCCCACATCAGGCTCCACACTGATGGTGCGAAGCCTGCTTGGGATTCTCTCCCTCTGTCTCTGCCCCTCTCCCCCTTCCATGCTCTCTCAATAAAAAAACATTTAAAAAAAAAATGGCTTCTAGGTTTCTGGCTTGGGCAATATGGGATCTGGAGGAGCAGGTATGGGAGGAATAATTGATAGGTGCCTGTGGGACATGTCAGAACTGAGGTGACACATTTGGAGATGTACAGGAAGCACTTGGACATGGGGGTCTGTTTCTCAGGCGTGTGGTCAGCTGGAGAAAACCTGAGCGCTGGTCACTGGTATCCAAACAGCAGGAGAGGAAGCTGTCCTGGAGAGACTGGAATGAAAAGAGAAGAAGAGTCAAGTAGGAGGTGATGGATGAGGTGAAGAAGGAGTGCTGTCAGGTGCCCCAGAGGTTAACCTGGACAAGTCAGCCCCATATTGCTGAATGCCAAAGACTGGATGGTGACCCTGTGGTGACCAAAGTTTGACTGGGTGAAGCCATGTGGGTAGAAACCTCCCTCCAGCAGGTTGAGGAGGGAGGAGGGCATGGGAAAGATTAGAGATGGCTCTTCCAAGAGACTTAGTGGAGAAAGAAGAAAAAGGGGTGGTGGTTGCAGGGGTCATCTGGCTGGGATGCTTTTTCCCATGCGAAGACTTCATTTTTAAATGCGCTGTAAGGAATCACCAGAGGGGTTGAGGGTGAGCTGGGGAGAGGTCTCAGGACTCAGGGGCTGCTGGAGCAGAGGCACCAGGGTGCCACTGGGCGGGGAGGGCCCGAGATTCTTCTGAGGCTGTAGATGCGGACAAACCCACAGTGAAGTTCTCGGGTTCTCGGTGCCTCCCGCCTAATCAGAGACAGACGGAAGGGGAGAACAGCTGAGAAGGATGGGAGGGGCAGCTGGCCGGGGCGTCTAGCAGGCCTGGTAGGCGGCACAGAGGGCATTTCTGGGAGCATTTGTGAACACCTGTCCAGAGATCACTTCAGGAGCCAGGCAGCGAAGCCCGGAGTGGCCACAGTTGATTGTGCACACACTGAAATGGAGTGGTGTTTCCAGGGTGTGCGCTCGGGCTCCCCGTGTTGCAGACACTTCTCGAAAGCCTGGTCATAGTCCTTCCAGGCAGGGGCGGGTTCAATGTCATAAACTTAAGCTGCGAAGAGGGGATAGGATGACACAAGGGTAAGGGTGACGAGCACAGTGACTCAGCCCTGCCTCAGCCCTGCGGACACTTTCGCTCCACAAGGTCTACAGGCTCTATCCCAGACAGTGGGAGGTGGGGCAGGGGTGGAGCTGTGCCAAGGTCTGCGCACTAGGGGAGACCCCTGGGAAGATCCAGAACATAGTTAATGGAGAGCTTCTGGGTGCCACTGGAGAAAGAGGAAGGCAGGCTTGTGCAGAGGGGGAGGGGGCAGCCTTTCAAGGGGCAGGTGGCCCAGGCACTGGGGACATGCGGTGGCAGAAGTGTTGCGCCCACACACCGACAGCCCCTGTCTGTTTAGGACTGTTAGGAAGCTGCCCTGGGCTGGCCGGATCGGCCTGCTTTCCTGAGGAGCCTGCACCTCACTAATGGTGAGGATGCCAGAAGCTGGGGCTCCTCCATAAAAAAGGCCCCAAAGGGCTTCCTCCTGGAAGTGGTTAATTAATCATAACATTATCTTAAATGTTTACAGAGCACCTCCCCATAAATCGTCTCCTCATGGCCACCCCACAAGGTGGGTGGGGCTGGGTTATCTTGCCTTCTTATAAAGGAGGAAACTAGGCTGATGAGGTCACCTGGAAAGTGAGAGGCTGAGCTACGGCTGGCCTCCAGGCTTCACCAGGGAGTGATGACCACATCCCTGTGACGCCCCTGCCAGGCCTCCTGCCTTCTGGGGAGGAAGGAGGAGGGAAGCCCAGCCACAGAGACAGCAAATAAATGAACAAGGCATCCTGACCACCATAGTGGGTGGAGAGAACAGCCTCTCCCTTCCCCAAATGGCCGAGTTGCCAATAGAGATGACTAAAGGCCATTTAGAAACCATGAGTTCCTGGCCAAGGGACAGTGTCAGGCATGTCTCAGAATGAAGCATCCTCAGAAGCCAGAGTTAGGGCTGGAAGGGGCCTGATGGTCCACTGGTTTAGCATGCCTTATTTGACAAAGGAGGAACTTGGCCTGGAAGGTAGGCGAAGTCTGCCTGAGATGACCCGGCTTGTGAGCGAAAGTACTAGAGGCCCACCTCTCAGCCCAGACTTCTGCCCACTGGGGCTGCACTGGGCTCCAGGCTCCGGGTAGCCTCTCCTTATCTCTGTCAAGATCCAGAGAGTTCTGTGTTCCCTCTGGCCTTCACCCATCTCCACTAATACAGACCCTTACAGCTTACTGTGTAAGTGCACAGAAATCAGAATTCAATTGTTTCTTATAATCACCTCGTTAGGTACGCACTATAATCCCTGTTTTATAAGAAACTGGGACACAAAGATGTTAAGCAACTAACTAAACCAAGGACACACAGCCAGGAAGTGGCAGAGCTGGGATTGGAATCCAGGGAGTCTGGTTCCAGTCTGCATCCTTGACCACCGTAGAAGGAATGGCAATTATACTACAGTCAGATGGGCACTGAAACACCCTTTCACACACCTATAACTGCTACCCAGCTGCCCCCTCTTACTCTGACTTCCAGGCCGAGTCAAGCTCAGTCACGTACAGACATCTCAACGGTTTCCCACACATGGTTGCACAATTTTCTTACACCATTACAGCCCTGTCATAGCTACATCATCGCTTAAGCCCCTCGAATTCATGGCTTGTTTATCAATTAATGACGACTCTTTCTACCCCTAGCCCTGTGCTGGGATCTAGTGACACAGATGAATCGGACGTCTCCCGTGTTGAAATGTAGTCTAGAGGGAGCACATGTTTCCCTGTAGTTAGCTCTTGGGGCAACAACGGACAGAAGCATGGATGGAAGTGTGGGCAGGCTCTGGGAGTGGAGAAGGGAGAGGGAGAAGGTACCTGGCCCACAGAGCAGGGTTCTTCTCAACATTCACCTTTGGGGCCAGATAGTTCTTTGGTGCTGTGGGAGGCTGTCCCATGCATTGTAGGATGTTTAGCAGCATCCTTGCCAGCGCGACAACCAAAAATGTCCCGACGTAGCCAGATGTCCTCTGCGAAGCCGCACTGCCCATGTTTGAGAGCCACTGCAGTGAGAAGGAGGGGTACTTTCAGGAAGGCTCTCCAGAGGAGTGTTTGTGTATTCTCTGAAACTCGCCAGGGAGAAGGCAGAGGAGCAGCACAAGCGAAATTGCAGCGATGTGGGGTGCCTGGGTGGTATGGGGGAGTCACTGTGTGGGGGTGGGAGGGGGCAGTGGGGAGCAAGAAGGGCTGGGAGCAGGGCTCCTGCAGGGACATGAAGATCTCTCTGCCGGCAGGGGAGACTCTGGAGATCAGGGACCAGTGAGGAGGCCAGGGTGAAGGCCTGGCCTGGGTTTAGAGAGAAACCATGCCAGGGCTGTTCTGGAGAAGCAGCATGGGTGGTAGGAACCTCTCCTGTGGGCTTGGGGCCCAGCTTCCAGTTCCGTCTGGCTGCCTGGGCCTCTTCCCCAGGCTCCAAGGAGAGGCCCCAGGGGACCCAGCAGGTGGAGCTATCTGTCTAACACCACCTGTAGCATCTGCTCTGAACTCTCAGCTGACCCTGGGGTGTGGCTGAAAGTTGCTATGGAGACATAAACTCTGGGCTGAGGGAGGGTAGCTGTGGGGGAGGGGATAGCAGGGAATAGGAAATCGTGGTCAAGGCCGGGCTGAGGGACTGACCTGGACAAGCTGGCCCTTTCCTCTTTCTAACTGGAGCTCAGAGCTTAGGTGGCTCTTTAACCCTTTCGCCCCCCCCCCCCCCCAGTAACATCTGGGAAAGAGAAGAGAAGCTGAGGTGGGAGCTCTAACTCTCCCTCACAGGATGATCTAGAAGACCCTGGGTTGGAGGAGTCTACACAGAAGGATGTTGAGACCGGCCGGGGGTTCTGAAGCATACCCCTTCTCTTGGCAGTAATCTAGAATTCTAGATCAAGGGTTGGCAGGGAGGCCAGGTCCAGCTAGCAGCTGATTTTGTATGGCTCATGTGCTAAGAATGGTTTTTACGGGGGCGCCTGGGTGGCGCAGTCGGTTAAGCGTCCGACTTCAGCCAGGTCACGATCTCCCGGTCCGTGAGTTCGAGCCCCGCGTCAGGCTCTGGGCTGATGGCTCAGAGCCTGGAGCCTGTTTCCGATTCTGTGTCTCTCTCTCTCTCTCTCGGCCCCTCCCCCGTTCATGCTCTGTCTCTCTCTGTCCCAAAAATAAATAAAAAACGTTGAAAAAAAAAATTAAAAAAAAAAAAAAAGAATGGTTTTTACGTTTTTAAAGGGGGGAGAAAATTACGTTACATTGAGACGGGGGAAGAAAAATAAGCAACTGTGGCCATATGTGGTCAGCAGACCCTAATATTTTCTGTCAAGCCTTTTACATAAAATGTTTAGCAATCTTTGCCCTAAACTTTGACTTGTATGCTCCCTGCTGACAGGGAACTCACTACCTGTAAGGTAGACAGTCTCCTCCTCTGAAGCCTAGAAAGCTTTTCTTCCCCGAGGTGAAGCCTGTGCCCTGGGGCTCTGCAGACCTGCTGGGTTTCTCTATGAGTGGGGCAGCCAGGCAGGGTCTGAAGAAAGACTCCTTGAGGCAGGGCCCTAGATCCTTCAGGTCTTTCTTGCACTATAAATTCCTTAGGATAATGCTATATCTTTGGGCACTTTAAAAATGGAAAACTCTGTCTGTCCTTAATGCTCCTCTGAAGATGGCAGCTTCTCTCCTTGAAAGAACAACAGTGACTTAAGTAACCGCTTATTCTGTATGCTGGGCAGCAGACTGTGCCTCATGCCCAGGCCCTCACTACAGACACTGCCCAGACACAGAGGAAGTCAGAACTTCCTCTGCAGACAGGCAGACGTGTGGTCCTTCTCCCACAGTTGCCCGGGTGGGGAGAGGGAGGAGGGGGGATTCCCAAGGAGTCAGATGTGATGCAAGCCTCCCGCCACTGCCACCCTCTCGAGAACTGCTGGGATGAGGAATAGGTTTTACTGGGAACCATCCAGTCTAAGGGATCTCAGCAGCCCAGAGGAGGTCTGCTTCACCACGCTGGCTCCTACAGTGTCACTAAGCAGGCATCTGCCCTCTAGGGTCAATGTGGGGTGATTGGACAGATATCCTTCATAGCCCTCAACTCCTGAGAGTCTGATGCCATGTGGCGGTCCCCCCTCAAGCTGACTAGGAGCACCCCCCACTTCTGCCCAGCATGCATGCACTCACACAGACCCTTGGTGGGTAGAGAGGTTGGGAATAGGTTGGGAAGGGAGCAGAGATACAGACAGATCTGGCTAAACCTGATGCATTTGATGTGCAGGGCTCCATGGAGAGTAATTAATCACGGGAGGCAGAATCAGTTGGGTGGATGGGAGGAGTCAGGAGGAGAATCCGGGTGAGACCCAGGGCAGGTGCTGTACAGGCAGAGAATAGGATAGATGAAGAGGGCGAACTGACCGGGACCTAGTGACTGATTGGATGTGGGGCGGTGACAGGATCAAGCCTCGTGAAAAGCATGTGAGGTGGGAGGGAGCACGGGAGTGGGAGCTTTCAGAAGCACCAGCCAGGCCTCAAACATGAGCCAGGGTTGCGGAGGCTGCCGGTGACTGTGTAGTGGAGACTGGGTCTGTGGGATCCTTCGGAGGAAGAAGGCTCTTCTTTGCTTAGGGGCACTCAGCCAGTGCTAGGGTGGATGTTGAGGGCAGGGACTGGGTGGATGGTGACCCCAGAACTTGTCCCCACGTAGGGTTCTTCCCATTCTCCAGGGACTCCCTGCCTTTCCTGGGCCAAGGGCCAGTTCAGCCCCACGTGGGGCATAGACCCCCCAGATCAGAAGGCAGGAACTCACTGCGCAGCCTCAGCTTGGCCAGGAAGTGCTGCTGGGGGTGGAAAGGATGAGCCTGAGGCCAAGGTGAAGGTGAAGGGGGCTGGCTATTCCCCGTTATGCATGCCCATAAAGAGGTCTGATCTGAGTAGCAGGGGAGCTCATGAGCCATTGAGGAGCTACCTCTCGACAAGGTTTGGTCCCTCTCACTTGTTACCGCAAGCAGCACACTTCGCTGGGGGAAGGGAGCCTCTGGGATTGTGGTCCTCTTACTGGCTGCCTCAACATCTCCAGCCAGCCCCAAGAAGAGGGTTAAAGACCCGAGCAGCCAGAACAGAAACCTCAGCCTCACATCTTTAAGCTCCTTTAGGTAGAAAGCCCTTACTCAGCCCTTGTTGACTCTGCACACAATTCAGGCAATTCCATTAGCTGACTTCTTTTTTTTTTTTTTTTAATTTTTTTTAATGTTTATTTATTTTTGATAGAGAGAGAGACAGAGCGTGAGCAGGGGAGGGGCAGAGAGAGAGGGAGACACGGATTCCAAAGCAGGCTACAGGCTCTGAGCTGTTAGTGCTGAGCCCAATGTGGGGCTCGAACTCACAGTCTGCGAGATCATGACCTGAGCCAAGGTCGGACGCTCAACCTACTGAGCCACCCAGGCGCCCCACCATTAGCTGACTTCTTGGCAAAATTTAAACTGGATGTGGAGACTTCTCTTGAGACAGCATCTGAACCACAGGGGTGTGGAGGAAGACCCTGAGAACTACAGAATGCATCAATTAAAGGCCATCTGGGGCAAACACCTCTTCCTGCCCCCGTGGAGAGCCCCAAGGGCAGCAGAGCGAGAGTGACGAAGGGAGAAAGATTTCCACCCTGATGATGGGTCCTTAGTGGGGCAAGCGTCATTTATCTGGACAGTCCCCTTATCCGGGACAGCTTGTTCTCTGCAGGGCCTGATAAATGGACCATTACTGCTCCCAACCAGTCCTCCTCTGGGGTTGGTTTTATCCCTTGAAGAACACAGCACTTTGTTTTGTTTTGTTAAAATCTGCCTTCTTTCTGCCCCAGCAGAAGCAGGGGCTCCCAGGAGGAGAGCCTAAGGCCCTCTCTTCATTCACTCACCAGGCATCCCTGGCACCAGCTCTGGGACAGGTCCCAGTGTGAATCCACTAGGGTCCCTGCGCTCAGGGAGGACACACTCCTGGGAGCCTTTGAGCTGGATCTCAAAAGGTTTCAGCATGGTAAGGCAGGATGGGCCTTCAAGGCAGAGTAACCATGAAGAGCATGAAAATGAGGCCGAGAGCAAAGGTAGAGATGGTGTTAGGTGGGGAGGTCAGACTGATACCTGGCAGGAGCCTTGATTTTGAATGATGGGATGCAGGGTTGGTTGTACTTTGTCAGTGGTCTGACTGCCCTTGGGTCAGTACCAGAACATGGTGGGGTCCCTTGGCTCAGTGAACGTGCCAGGAACCATGTAAGCACTCTACGTTTCATTACTCCCCTGCAGCATGATGAAATAGATATTGCTGATGTCGCCATTTGAGATGAAATAATT
Source organism: Lynx canadensis (assembly GCF_007474595.2). Lineage (NCBI taxonomy): Eukaryota > Metazoa > Chordata > Mammalia > Carnivora > Felidae > Lynx > Lynx canadensis. Next base: position 33,176,490 of record NC_044310.1, on the reverse strand, counting down.
TGCCCTCGGTCCCAGTTGAGATAAATGGTGGAGCTGGGATCTGAACTCAATTGTCATCCAGGTTCCTAACCCCTACACTCTGTCTGGCTTCCTTGGGACATAAGATCTTTAGGTCTGCCTTCCTCCTCTCCCCATTCCTGTGTCAATCTGTCCTCACCCCCTAGAGCCCGGCCTCTGTCAGGTGTCTCCAGACTTGGGACAGATCATGGCAGCAGGGCAGGAAGAAGGTAGAGGCCAAGGACCCGTTGCAACTGTGCGGCCAGGCCCAGCATACTCGATGAGCATTCCTGGGACCAAGAGCCTCGTTCTCCCCTTGGCAATTATGGCTTACCCACCGCATCCTTTCTGCTAGACCCCTGGGGCTTGGGAGGATTAGAGAGGTTCAAGGGCAGTGGCATGCAGGTTGTGTAAGAGGCTGCATACTGCTGCGTGCACATGAACTTGCAGCATGCATGTGCAGAGGGGTGCCAGGATGGACTAGCTACGCAAGTTTGAGCTGCAGGTGGTTGAAGGGAAAGAGGGACATCCAGGTTTGTGACTGGCTGAAGCCAGGAATATTCAGATCGTGTGAGCACTAGTATGTGTGTGTGATGGTGCATGTACACAGGAAGCTGTTTCTGGGTATGTTGGGCCTGTGCCCAGCTACGCATGTGGCTGGGTGGGTCTGGCCAGTCCCGTGGCACTGGGTGTGTGTCTGTGTTGCCTTAGAGTAGGGTGAACGTGCTCAGGCAGAACCGGTGGATCAGGTAAGGCCCTCCGTTGGGCGGGGGCGGGGGTAGTGGGCAGGCCTCTAGGACAGGTGTTTCCAGTTCCTGGAACTGCTTCCTTGTCCTTAGCTTTCCCTATGCCTCCCAGCTCGGCACCCTGGAGAGGGGAGGAGGCCATGGGTCCTTCAGGGTGTAACTCCCACAAATAGCTGGGCCTGGGGGTCAGAAAGCAATTTGCACAAGTCTCTGGAGCATGTCTTATGTGCAGGTCGGTCACAACAGGCCCTGAGTGTGAAGTCTATGAGCCTTCCCTTCATCCCAGAGCGTCTGGAACGTGGAACCATCTGTCCAGCTGTATTTCCTTCCCAGCAGGGGTTTGGGGACAGGGCCCAGGTGGCCAGAGCCTAGCACCTTAGGCACTTTGAAGAGAAAAGGGGCAAGTGGGAAGAAGCACTTTCTCCCTGAACCTGTCTCTGCTCTGCGCCTGAAGTTCCACCATTGGTCATTTGCTGTCCACTCCAGCAAGTTCTGTGGAACATATGAAACCATAGAGCACTGGAAACCACACCTGGGGGAAGCAGGAGAGCTGGTGCCACTCTGGAGATGGAGCCCATCCCCTTGTTTCTCACCTGGGGAAACTAAGGCCCACAAAAGGGAGGGACTTGGCTCAGTGACATGCAGTGAGTTTGGGGTCTGGCCGGGTGCTGGGCCCTCTTTGAGGGGGCAGTGCAGTGCAAGGGGAAAAGGAGGCTGGGTCCCGGCCGACTCAACAGGCTGCTTCCCCCACTGCAGGTGATTGAAGAGTTCTACAACCAGACTTGGATCCACCGCTATGGGGAGAGCATCTTGCCTACCACGCTCACCACGCTGTGGTCCCTCTCCGTGGCCATCTTCTCTGTAGGAGGCATGATTGGCTCCTTCTCTGTGGGCCTTTTTGTTAACCGCTTTGGCCGGTGAGCAGAAGGGGTCCTGGCCCTGGCCAGGGCATCCCATATGGGAGTGGGGGAGACTTCCCTGCCTGTTCAGGGTGTTGCCTATGACCTAGCCCCTGGGAATCTGGGGAGATCCAGGCACCCACCTGACCTGTGACCCCACCCCCAGACGGAACTCAATGCTGATAATAAACCTGCTGGCCGTCCTGTCCTCTATGCTCATGGGCTTCTCGAAACTGGCCAAGTCCTTTGAGATGCTGATCCTGGGCCGCTTCATCATCGGTGTGTACTGTGGCCTGACCACAGGCTTCGTCCCCATGTATGTGGGGGAGGTGTCCCCTACGGCCCTCCGTGGGGCCCTGGGCACCCTGCACCAGCTGGGCATCGTTGTTGGCATCCTCATCGCCCAGGTAAGCTGGGGCTGGGTCTCCTTGCCCAGCACTGCCCCCACCCCACAGCTTTGGTGGCCCTCCTGTGTCCAGATGACACCCTGATCAGAGTTGTCACCCAGACTTCCACAGCCCCGCAGCAAGGGATAGCCTCGTGCACACACCCTAGTAGGCACAGGCCCCAGAGAGCACTCTTGTCACTCACAGTTCCGCCAAGGCCTCCCTGGTGTGAGCGCATGTCCCAGATGACTTGGCCCTTCTGGTCCCAGCCTCGTGACCTGTCCTTCCCCTGGGGAGCCAGCCACAGGGAAGCCCCCTGGGACCTCCACATGCCAGGTTCTCTGCTGCCTGCAGGCCTTGAGGCCTTCCTTGTATACACTACCCTCTCTCTAGAAGGCTTTCCCTTTCCCCTCCCCAAAGTTGTCCCGCCGCAGAGTGACAGCCCCTATGCCATGTGCCATTTGTCCTCCCACTATGCTGCGAGGTCGGTCCTCCTTTCTTCATGCGACAAATGAGGACACCGGGGTAAAGCGGCCGCTGACACCACGGAGGCCACTGGGTGGGGCGGGCTCGTGTGGGGGCGGGGCTAGGGCACTCAGGGCGGCTTTCCCCACCCCTGCTGCCCGCAGGTGTTTGGCCTGGACTCCATCATGGGCAGCGAGGAGCTGTGGCCCCTGCTGCTGAGCGTCATCTTCGTCCCGGCGCTGCTGCAGTGCGTCCTGCTGCCCTTCTGCCCCGAGAGCCCCCGCTTCCTGCTCATCAACCGCAACGAGGAGAACCGGGCCAAGAGCGGTATGGGCGGGGCTCTGCCCTCTCCCCAGCCCCCCTCCCGCCCCGGCCTCCTTCCTGCTCTGAGCCACCCCCACCTTCCCTCCGGTCCCCCCAGTGCTGAAGAAGCTGCGCGGGACGGCTGACGTGACCCGCGACCTGCAGGAGATGAAGGAGGAGAGTCGGCAGATGATGCGGGAGAAGAAGGTCACCATCCTGGAGCTGTTCCGCTCGCCCGCCTACCGCCAGCCCATCCTCATCGCCGTGGTCCTGCAGCTGTCCCAGCAGCTGTCGGGCATCAACGCTGTGAGTGCCCCTCACCCACCCTTTCCTTTGGGCCCAGCCAAACCCCGTGGTCAAGTGTGTGCTGTGAACAGATCCCAAACTTAAAACAGACAATCCCCTTCCAATGGAGTAGCTTTCCTTCAGAACCAAAACCCAGACATGTCCCCTTCATTCTACACTCACCCGTGTCCCACACCCACAGCGACGGAGGTGGGGAAAGAGCCACGGCACCTGGCCAAGTCCCAACAAATTCTCTGTCCCTTAGGTTTTCTATTACTCCACAAGTATCTTCGAGAAGGCGGGGGTGCAGCAGCCTGTATATGCCACCATTGGCTCCGGCATCGTCAACACAGCCTTCACTGTCGTGTCGGTGAGTCTGCGTCATTGCCCACCGCCGGTCAGCTGCCAGGGTCCAGCTCAGGGTGGCCCCAGGGCCTTGTGACCGAACGGCAGCATTTACTGCAAGCCAAGCAGTGTGTCAGGTTCTTCCTGAGTGCTGTGTCGTCTCATCCTCACAAACCTGTCAAGTTCATTACTCATATCAAACAGCCCATGACACTGATGCTCAGAGAAGGGCAGCGGCTTGCCCAAAGTCACAGCCAGGATGCTCCGCTGTCTGGCTCTCTGGGGCTGGCTCTCACCCCCTGTCCTGCTGCCTGGAGTCAGCTCTCTGCCCCTCAGATCCTATGTGGTCCTTAAGCTGAGCCCCACGGAGGAGGCAGTGCTGTTTGGCTTTCTCAACACTTGGGACGAGCCTCTAGATGGGGGGCGGGCGTGGTCAGAGAGGCACTAGGAGGGGGTGGCACTGACTCTGTCTCTGCCCACAGCTGTTTGTGGTGGAACGAGCCGGCCGGCGGACCCTGCACCTCATAGGCCTGGCTGGCATGGCAGGCTGTGCTGTGCTCATGACCATCGCGCTGGCACTGCTGGTGAGTTGCTCCGCTCTGGGAGACAGCAGGGGTTGGGGGGAAAGCTCAGACAGCTTCTGATCCGAGTGACTGTGTCAGCCCCAGTCTGGCCAGAAGCATCCAGAGACCAGGTAGGGGCTGCCTTCTCCCTAGTTCTGCCCCCTTCTCCCCAGCCCCATGGGCCTGGGTATGGCCTTCTGGCTCCCTAGATTGTCTCCTACCCACTCACATCCTGTCTTGAACTGGCTCCTCCCTGTTCCGTGCTTTCTCACCACAGCACCTCTGGCCCCAGGACCTAAGGCCCCTTTCCCCAGGAATTGCTCTGCCCAGTACTAAGTCTTCCAAAGTCTTCAACTGTGACCTTAGTTCATCTTCAGAACAGCCCTAGAAAGTATTCCCCTCCTTACCACCAAGACATGGAAACATGCCTTTTCTCAGTTCTCCCCCCTGCCAGGTGTAGTTAGTATTCCCATTTCACAAGTGAGGAATTCTAGTCCTGCTGAGGTTAGTAACTCAGCAGATAAAGGACAAAGCCAGGAATCGACCCCAGGTCTGCTGGCCCCGAGCCTGTGACTGTAATCACTGTGGTAACCCTGTGCCAGGCACTTCACATGCACGAACCCTCCTTTGTCTACCCTCTGGGCAAGGAAGCAACAGTATGCTCATTTTACAACTTAACCAGAGCGTAGAAAGTCTGGTGATAGCTGAGAGGTCCAGCACGCAGCAGGTGATGTGTGGCAGATCTGGGATCAGACCCAAAGCCTATACCTTTTCTACTGTGGCCTCCTCAAAGAGAATGAGGATATAGGACCACATGCTTTGGGCCTACTCTGCTGGCCCTGAGCTGGGCACCTTACAAACTCTTTAACACTTAGTCCTAGGAATGCTCTTCCACAGCATTCGGCTTCAGGTGGACTGCTCTGCATCTAGAGCCAGGGGACCACAGGGACCTCTTCTTAGCACCTTCCATGTGCACACCGCATTACCATTCCCAGAGGGTAGGCTTGAGCTCACAGCCATTCTGCAGGACTTAGATCATTTTGTTCAGATGAGGAAGCGGAGACCCAGTGGAGGGAACCTAAGCTATGTGGCAAATCCAGGATCAGCCCCCAGGACTGCCTCCCAGCCTAGGACTCTTAGCCCTGCCCTGGGCTACCTCTGCAGTTTTGGTTTCCTCTGAGGATCCATAACAACCTAATCTAACTTTCCACCCTTCTGTTGTCCTCAACAGGAACAGCTGCCCTGGATGTCCTATCTCAGCATCGTGGCCATCTTTGGCTTCGTGGCCTTCTTTGAAGTGGGCCCTGGCCCTATCCCATGGTTCATTGTGGCTGAACTCTTCAGCCAGGGTCCTCGCCCAGCTGCTATTGCTGTTGCTGGCTTCTCCAACTGGACCTCCAATTTCATTGTGGGCATGTGCTTCCAGTATGTAGAGGTGAGAACCCTGCACTGTCCCTGCTCACCATTGCTCTCCTGCATGCAGGACCCTGCAAAGTGCTCTGCAAAGTGCTCTCCCAGCTGTTCTCATTGGAATCCTGCTGAGGAGGAAATTGAGGCTCAGAAGCCCAGGTCACACAGCTAAAAACAGACCTCGATTCCAGGGTTCTTTCCTTAGCTTTGAATTGTCTCTATTCTGCTCTACGGTGGGACCCTGCTCCCTGGAGCCCTTCACATGCCAGGTGCAGGCAGTCTCATTTAATCATCCCAGCATGCCTGGGCCGTGAGTAGCTGTTCCCTTTTTCAGATCAAAGATCAAGTCCTATAAGCCAAGGTCCTACAGTCAGGATGTAGGATCAGTACTCCAACCAAGTGTATGTGTGTGTCTTTCAGCAACTGTGTGGTCCATATGTCTTCATCATCTTCACTGTACTCCTGGTTCTGTTCTTCATCTTCACCTACTTCAAAGTTCCCGAGACGAAAGGCCGGACCTTCGATGAGATTGCTTCCGGCTTCCGGCAGGGAGGAGCCGGTCAAAGTGACAAGACACCCGAGGAGCTGTTTCACCCCCTGGGGGCCGATTCCCAAGTGTGAGGTGCCCCACACCACCAGCCCGGCCTGCTCCCAGCAGCCCCAAGGATCTCTCGGAGCACAGGCAGCTGGATGAGACTTTCAAACTGATGGATTTCAGCAGAGCCGGGCCTGGGGCTCCTTTCTTCAGCCAACAGTGATGTCCAGAAGAATAATAGGACTTTAATGGCTCCAGGATTTTAACAAAAACAAGACTGTTGCTCAGATCTATTCAGATAAGCAACAGGTTTTATAATTTTTTTTATTACTGATTTTGTTATTATTTTTTTATCAGCCAGAGTCTCCTGTACCTACACCCAGACTTCACTCTGAATGGCTCAGTACCTGAAGGTGGGGACCAAGTCCTGCCTAGACACTTGCCTTCTTTGCCACGCTAATCTGTAGGGCTGGACCTATGACCAAGGACATACTAATCAAACAACGAACTATGAGGCTTCTACCCCAAGAGGTAGCTGTGGCCGCTCTCTTCTGAGGCCTGGATCTCCCTACCGTAATGGTTAGGCTCCACTAGGGTTCGCCCATACCCATCCCTTCCTGCCCAACCACTCAAAGTAATCTTGCCTTGCCTGAGACCAGTTGGGAGCACTGGAGTGCAGGGAGGAGAGGGGAAGGGCCAGACTGGGCTGCCAGCTTCTAGTCTCCTTTGCACTGAGGGCCAGACGATCACCATGAGAGGAGGGCCGTAGGAGACTGAGAACTCACTGCTCAAGAAGACATGGACACTCCTGCCCTGCTGTGTATAGATGGAAGATATTTATATATATTTTTTGGTTGTCAATATTAAATACAGACACTAAGTTATAGTATATCTGGACAAACCAACTTGTAAATACACCACCTTACTTCCTCTGTAACTTACCTAAACAGATATAAATGGCTGGTTTTTAGAAACATGGTTTTGAAATGCTTGTGCGTTAAGGGTAGGGAGAATGAGATGGAATGGGAGCGAGATAATGGCTATAGAGACTTTGAACTTTGTGACTTGAAACCCAGTCCCTTCCAAGGAATGAACACCCACTATTGCTTAGTCTAGGGTCATACTACCTTCAAGGCATCTGAGCTCCTCTGATCTCCAGAAGCTAAGCAGAGTGGGGCCTGGTTAGTACTTGGATGGGAGACCCTCCATTGCTTAAAAATCTGTCTAATCCCTATTCCCCAGAGAAAATCTAAATATCTTGGCATCCAAGACATTCCTATTTTCCTTCACATGATAGTTGGTATTCAAAAAATGACAGCTATGTGCTAACCTTGATGCTCAGGCCTTGATACACATTATCTTGAATGTGAGGTAGGTACCATATCTGCCTTTGAAAGGCTCAGAGGTTATGTGCCTGAAACTTCCAAGTAAGTCATGCTAGAACCCCTACTTTTAACAATTACACTACACAACCCCTACCCCATAGCTGATTTCCTCTAACCTTTAAACTAGGAAATGACCCCTCTGATCCAGCTTACATGCTACTGGGGCCTCTCAAAAGACTTCTTACCCCCTTTCCCACCCAGGAATTTCAAGGGCCTCCTCTGTTCCTTTCCTATGGCACTGTACTCTTGCACCCTTTATCTACAACTCCTAATTTTCCCCTTGTATCAATGTCATAGAAAGTCAAATTTGGTTCATCTGTGTCTTCAGCACTTAAGGCAGGCTTGGCACACAGCAGGCGCTTGGAAAATAGTTGATGAAATAAAGCACTAAGGGTATTTGTCCCTACAGACTCAGAGGAGAAAATCGGGGGAATCTGCCTGTAGAAGCCTTTATAACTGCAGTCAGGCAAAACTATAAAATTTCCTTGGCACCAAGAGTGATTGTAAGGAGGGAGTGAGGAGGGAAATGGAACTTAGTAAATGGAAGTGTCTATGTATGTTATTAGTTACAAAGAATCTGAGGCGTTATCTATCCATCCCCATCTCACAAATGAGGGGTGCGTTTCAGAGTAATGCCCGGCCTGAGCCTGAGGGCTTAAAGCGCGAAGGGTTGAGGCCACGTGAGGCGTTGCGTGGGATGGAGAAAGCCTTGTGTGTCTCCAAAAATCTAACGCTGAAAGCAAGATATCTTTGTAAACTTCGAGGAGGCGCCCGAAGGGGCAGTGTAAAGAGGAGAGTTAGGGGTCCAGAGTGCCAGGAGTGAGTTCCATCCAGGCTCTTAAAAGCTCATGGCGGCACTCGGCGGCTGCTGCGCTGGATGCAAGTTAACAGACCAGGGCTGGGTTGGGGCGGAAGGGGCGTACCCAGGGCCGGAGCTCGAGGATGCAAAGACCATGGCGTGCAGAGACCGCGCCGCTCCTTGGCGCCCACGAGCCCCGGGCTCCGAAGCGGGGCACAGCCCACAGCACCCCAGCCCCGCCCCGGCCCAGGGCTCCAGACCCGGGTGTGAAAAGGCCCGAGAACCCCTCCCCAGTTCCCTGCCCGCACTAGGTTGCCCCTATGTGCCTGGTGCCGGCCATTTCCCAAAGTGCGCAGTGCGCGCAGGCGCCCGGAGCCCAGTCCCGCCCCAGCCGTGGCCCACAATGCTGTGGGAGGCACAGCTTCCGTTCCCTCGACGCCTTTTCTCCTGGCGTCCACCACGGCCCGGGCGACAGGCCGTCCTCCCCAGACCCCACCAGCGGTGCTCCAGGACCTGCCCTGGCGGTCGCTCCCTTGGTCTCCTCGCGGGAGGGGTGGGGCTACGCGGTACCTCCGCCAATCAGGCCGCACTGTTGGCTGGCAGGAAGGCGGGCCCCAGGCCACCACCAATCACAGCCTGGCTTCTCCGGCGGCGATCCTGTAGCGTCTTGTAGGTCTGCCTTCTGGGAGGTGCCTTTGCGCTGAACCTTAGCGCCGGCACCTGGAGAACCTAGGCCACCTGGGATTCCTATCGCCCATAAGGGGATGGCTACACATTCTGACGAAAAGGAGTAAATAGGTAACGAGAGTGCTCCCGGCCACCTTCTTTTCCAGGGCTTAGCTAAGTTCGCTGACAGTTTGTGAGCTCCTTCGTCGGATATCCTCTGCTCAAAAGCCTCCTCTCCCTGGACACCTGGATCAGGTTACCCCGCTGGACCCCGCAGCATCCTGTATTTCCTCCATCAGCTACATGGGAGTTGGCTGTCCCAACACCAGACTGGGGAGGCAACTGCTGAGCCATTCCTTTGGCCTCAGATCTCACCACACAATTTGGTCAGGCGACCAAATGAACTAGAATTTAGATTCAGTGACATTCCACAATCTGATTTTTTTTCCAGGGCAGTTTTAGGCAGAAAATCCAACAATTCACCGTATGTATAAGGGGGAAAGAATGTTCATTCTCTCCTGTCAAAACAGTATGTTTAGTGCCTCCTTTCTCATCCTATGATTTTGATTTCCTAAGTCACCTACAGATCTGACCCATTCTGTTTATTGCAGGCTGCAGGCCACTCATCTCTCTCCAGGGATCACTGCAGCACTTCCTCACTGTTCTCTCTGCTTTCTGCCTTCCCTTATTCTCAAATCTTTCTTTCTTTCTTTCTTTCTTTCTTTCTTTCTTTCTTTCTTTCTTTCTTTCTTTCTTTCTTTCTCTTTTCTGATTTTCTTTTTAAGTAGTCTCTACACCCAATGTGGGGCTTGAACTCACAACCCCAAGATCAAGAGTTTCACGCTCTACTGACTGAGCCAGCTAGGCACCCTTGCAAATCTTTATAAAATGCACATCTGGTCATGTCTCTCTCCTACTTAAAACCTTCCCTGGGTCCTCAATTCCCTTTGGATAATGCCCAGCTTCCTTAATCCAGAAATTCAAGACCATTCAGGATCAGTTTCTAGCACTCACAGGCAGCCTCATCTTTCACCACTGCCTCCTCCCCACCACCTCACCTGAACCATCCTCTAGGCATTGATTAGTCTGTCCTTTGACCTTTAGATACTCCTTGCCTTAGGGGCTTTGGGTTCCCTCCACGCAGATGGCCTTCCCACCTACTCCAGTTGTCCACCGGGTGGTTTATCCCATCACAGCCCGGGGAGAAGCTGCTCCTTGGGACACTGCTGCCAACTAGTGGCTGTTGTGTGAACACTTGGGGCAGGTTTTAACCTCAACCTCTCAGGGGTTCAGAGAGAATAGATTGCTTTGGAGATAATCCTTCACTGGGACTATTACAACAAATCTGTTTGGTTACCCTGTCACTGGCATCCCAGAATGACCTTCCTAAAGCAGTGTCTGACTACATTATCCTAGGGTTTAATGCTCCCCACTATCTCATGATAAAGCCCAAATTCCTTAACTTAGTAGTGAAGATCTTTCACATTCTGGTCTTTGGAGCCCTTATCTCCCAACACACTCCTTCAGCACTCTAGGATCCAGCCACAATGATGTGCTCAGTGTTCCCTGGACAGCTCCTCACCTAACTAACCCAAAACTTTTTGTTCAATCTCCTTCTTTCTCCTGGTCTGCCTTTGCTCTCTCTATAAGGCCGTTTAACTGTCACTTTCTCTACAAAGCATCCATTCATTCCTTCAACTGTTACTTAACTGAGCATACACTCTTTGCCAAGCTTTTTCTTAAGCTGTGTGGTGTCTTGGAAAGAACATGGTGGAATAACCCTGGAGAAATCACTTCCCTTTTCTGATCTTCAGTTTCCTCGCCTGTAGTGATATTAACATGAAATAAGATATGTATAAAGCTGGCATCAGTTAGAATTAGTCCATATTCTCCCTTCCACTCTATTCAGAAAGTCTGGTACTTACCCCTGAGATTTCTGTGATTTCCCAGGGGTCGCTTCCATTCTCAAGGTCATCTCTGGCTCTGATGGTCAGCATCTCGTAAACCACCTGGTGATGGATTCCCAGTGCAAGCTGTTTCCTGTCTTGGGACTCAGATTTTTTCTTTCATTTTGCTTCATTCATTTACTGGCCAACTACTGGGTGTCCGGCATTATTCCAGTGCTGGGAATAAGAAAGATAGTCTTTCAAGGAGCTTACATTCTGGGGCTGGAACGGGGGGCAGGGGGCAGGAGTGTGAGCAATCAATAAAAATGTATCAGATGGTGATTTGTGTTGTGGGGTAAAAGGCAATCTGGGAGAGAGGCTGATGGATTGTGAGGGCATGTGCAGATAGGTCAGTTTTAGACGAGATAACCTGAAGTCTTCCCCGAGGGAGTAATATTTCAGTACAGACTAGAGTGAAGCGAGGAAGCAAATCATACACATGTCTGAGGGAAAAAAACCTTGTCAGTCAAGGGTACAGTAAGCTCTAAGGTGCAAAGGTGAGACCATGCTCATGTGTTGGAGGACTAGCAAGGAGGCTAGGGCAACTGGGACCAGGGTAACAAGTAGATGAGGTCAGAAATGTGAAAGGGTGTTTATATCACACAGGGCCTTTAGACCATATGAAAACTTTTTTGTTTTGTTTTTAAATGTAAGAAGAGACTTCACAATTTTCATATTTTCTGTTATTTATGATCAGTGGCTATGGTCAGCATGTTAGTTATCACAGGGTTGGTGAGCAAATCCAAACTCCTGTGGCATATTTTACAACTCTGAGGGGACCAATACAATTAATTTTCCACATTTCTACATATGTAGTTTTCTATAACAAAAATAGAGTTGTAGGGTTACAACAACCCATGAAAGATAATTATGAAAACAAACCTCTGACTGTTACAAGAATTTCATTGCCTTTCCTAGTAAGGAGGCTTCAGAATTCAATTGCTGTCTCTGGTAGAAATAAGTATAAAGAATAAGGATAGATTTAATTAAACTTTATAAAAACTTATAGGTAAATATTCTCTTACCTCTCCTCTTCCTTCCTTCCTCCCTCCTCCCTCCCTCCCTTCCTCTTTCTTCCTTCCTTCCTTTCTTTCTTAAGCTTTATTTATTTATTTTGAGAGACAGAGTGTGCACATGTGCACAAGTTGGGGAGGAGAAGAGAAAGGATCCCAAGCAGACTTATAGAGCCTGACATGGGGCTAGAACTCACAAATCACAAGATCATGATCTAAGCCAAAATCAAGAGTCAGATGCTTAACCAATTGAGCCACCCAGGCGCCGCCCCCCCTTTCTTTCTAAGCAGAGGATAGAAGGTCTTTTAGTGTTTTGTATTTCAAAAGTGCTTGTGCCAATAGGCTGCCCTCAAAGTTTCTCAGGAAGTATCATTGATACTTGTAGCCTAGGGTTTAAACTCTAATTTTAAACAAGGCATATCAAAGTATTTTGAGCTTATCATTTATTTCCACATGCTTTAGTGCAGATTGTGATGTAATCTACAGTGTGTCCCAGTCCCCCCACACCATAGCTTTGTTGACACCTGGCCTTGACATCTGGTTCTTAGTGGCAGATCCTCAAGAAGCATGAAGATAGGGGCCAGGAGTACAGGCTCATGGGGCATATTGCCCAGACACAACTCCTCATCACTTTTTATTGTCTTTTTACAGAGGTGGGAGTTGGAAGCTAAGACAAAGGACACAGGTAAGAATACTGACCTTGGAGATCTGTGAGGATTAGACAAGACCCAGTGGTATGTTCCTCATGTAGTGCTTGACCAGAGAAATAAAAAATAGGAACTAGTTTTTCAACACTTTCTGTCTCCATCCATGTCATGTCTTTGTGTTCCTCTTTCTATTAGCCAAGATTATAGCTAGCTAATCCTCCAAGCTAAATGCCAACTGAGAGGCAGCCAAAGTGAGTGTGGGCTTCTCTGTCTGCTTGGAGGTTACATATATTTACAGCCACAAGGATCCCTGGTGGCCTAGTTTCTATCTTTAATACCAATAGCAGCTGGCGTCTAGATAATGAGTACTATTTCTCAAGCACTGTTCTAAATCTGTGACCTCTATTAATACATTGGATCTTTATAACCCCCTAGGGGGTAGATATTACTATTATTATGCCCATTGTCTAGATGAGGTGACTGCAGTTGGGTGCCATTGTAACTACACCCTCTTAACTGGCCTCCTATTTCCATCTGCTTCCTCTAAAATCCAATCAAGAGGGAAAACTGGCCTTATCTTCTATCACCCTGCTCAATACAGGAGCAGTTTTTATTTCCATTTACTGCTGAACAAATTGAGGCCTAAAGAGGTCAAGCAGTTCTTGGGTCTCTTGGGTGGCTCAGTCAGTTGAGCATCCGACTTTGGCTCAGGTCATGATCTCACCGTTCATGAGTTCAAGCCCCACATGGGCTCACCGTTTCAGATCTTTTGTCCCCTTCTCTCTCTACCCCTCCCCCCCCAAAATAAATAAAACATTAAAAAAGAAAAGTCAAGCAGTTCTTTTGTGAGCCCATAATCCCGGGGGCAGTGCCATATGCTGTTCGCCAAGTACAACTGCTTATGTATGTGAAGTGTGGTGGCTGAGAACATGATTTTGAAATAGGAAGCACAGAACTTTACGTAATGCTGCATATTGATTCTGTGGCTGCTCTTGGACTCAGTTTTTTCATGTATGAAAGGAGGATAACTGAACGTATATCATCACAGGGTTATTGTGAGTATTGGATGAGAAGAGACTTACAGTACCTGGCTCACAGCAAGTGTTCATTAAATGGTTACTATAATAACTATTATTATATAGCCAACTTATGCTGGATTTCTTAAAAACCACATAGATCCAAAGCAACTGGGCCAAAAATCTATAAAATTGTTCTTTTATTCTTTGGGAGATAGGTGCTGGAGCTTAGGCAGGCTTTAGTCTTTCATTTTATACTTTCAAAAATCACATCTGATTCTTTGGGATGTATCTTCAGAGGCTAGCTCTATAAGGGATATTTCCAGCCAAGTCATTTATGGGAAAACATTTATTGTTCTCTGAGTAAACTGAAATACCTCCTCAACCAAGTTCACTTCCTCCATACTCTTCACTGTTTCAGTTCTTCTCACTCAGATCTGGGATTATCAGTCCTTACTCCTGGATAGCCTTGTTGACTGCACATTGCAGAAAGAATACCCAACCTGTCATTTAAGGCTCTGTACTCTATGGCCTGCTTTTTCTAACATGCTTACCTCCTGCTCATGCCCCTAGTAATCTGTAAACTTTTTTGTTTTAAAGTCTATTTTGCTGATATTAGGAGAGCTATCTTTACTCCCCTTTGGTTACTATTTATATGGACTACATACTTGTATCTTTTCACTTTCAATCTATCTGTCTTTGGATCTCAAGTGAGTCTTTGGGGGCACCTGGGTGGCTCAGTCAGCTAAGCATCCAGCTCTTGATTTTGGATCAGGTCATGATCTCATATGTCGTGAGATTGAGCCCTGCACCGGACTCTGTGCTGACAGTGTAGAGCCTGCTTAGGATTTTCTCTCTCTCTTTCTCTATCTCTCTCTGTCCCTTCCCCTACTCATGCATGTATGTGCATGCTCTCTGTCTCTCTCTCAAAATAAATAAACTTAATAAAATGTTTATTTATTTATTTTGAGAGACAGAGAGAAAGAGCTCCTGGAAGTGAGCGGGGGTGGGACAGAGAGAGAGAGAGAGGGAGAATCCCAAACAGGCTCTGTGCTGTCAGCACAGACCCTGCCCCGGGGCTCAATCTCACAAACTGTGAGATCATGACCTGAACCGAAATCAAGACCCCGTTGCTTAACCAACTGAGCCACCCAGGTGCCCCAATAAATACCCCCTCAAAAAAATAAATAAATAAAGTGAGTCCTTGGTAGACAGCATCTAGTTGGATCCATCCTGCCAGTCTGTCTTTTGATTGGAGAATTTAACCCATTTACATGTAATTACTAATAAAGACAGATTTACTTGTGTCATTTTGCTATTTATTTTCTATATACCCCATAGCTTTTTTTGTCTTATGTTTTCTGCATTACTGTCTTCTTTTGTGTTCAGTTTTTTGTTTTGTTTTTGTTTTTATTTTGTAGTAAAATGTTTAAATTCCTTTCTCTTTTCCTTTTGTTTGCAATTTTTCTGTGGCTGTTTTCTTTGTGATTACATGGGGATTGCACTTAACATCCTAAAGTTATACCACTCTAATTTGAATTTATAAGAGTTTAACTTCAATAAGATACAAAAAATCTGTTCCTTGGGGAGCCTGGGTGGCTCAGTTGGGTAAGTGTCCAACTCTTGATTTTGGTTCAGGTCATGACCTCATGCTTTGTGAGTTTGAGCCCCATATCAGACTCTGTGCTGACAGTGCAGAGCCTGCTTGGGAATGTCTCTCTCCCTCCCTCTCTGCCCCTCCCCTGCTCAAGCTCTCTGTCTCTCAAAGTAAATAAATACACATTCTTAAAAAACAAAACAAAACAAAACCTATTCCTTTTCAGTTCTGTCCCCACCCTTTTGGTTGTTGATGCTGCAAAACTACATCTTTATACATTGTGTGCCTCAAAACATAAACTAATAATTCTTTTAAATTCATTAGTTTCCTGGGGCACCTGGGTGGCTCAGTCAGTTAAGCATCTGACTTCAGCTCAGGTCATGATCTCGCAGTTGGTGAGTTCAAGCCCCGCATCAGGCTCTGTGCTGACAGCTCAGAGCCTGGAGCCTCTTCACATTCTGTGTCTCCCTCTCCCTCTCTCTGCCCCTCCCCCACTCACACTCTGTCTCTCTCTCTCTCTCTCAGAAATAAACATTAGAAAAAATTTAATTAATTAGTCTCTTAAATTATGTCAAAAACAAAATTTGGAGTTATAAACCAAAGTTATGATAACACATAACACATTTTAAACCAATAATTAGGGTTTTTTTTTCTTTAAAATATTATTCCCTTTACTCACGTAGAAAACACCAAGTGCAGAAAAGTCACAAACCACTGTTACAATAATACTAGCTTTTGTAGTTACCATGTATTTACTTCTATTGAGATTTCTATTTCTGTATATAGCTTCAAGTCACTGTCTAGTGTCCTTTAATTTCACCTCTCCAGACTCCCTTGAGCATTTCTTGCAGATCAGATCGAGTGGCCACAAATTCCTTCAGCTTTTGTTTATCAGAGAATGCCTTAATTTCTCCTTCCCTTTTGAAGACATTTTTGTCACATACAGATTCTAGCTGGCAGTTTTTGTTCTTTGAACACTGAATATGTTGGTTCGCTGCCTTCCGGCCTCCAAAGTTTCTGATGAGAAATTTGCTTATGATCTTATTGAGGATCCTTTGTGTTTGATGATTTGTTTCTCTCTTGCTGCTTTTATGATTCTCTCTTTGTCTTTCTTTTCAAAGTTTGATCATAATGTGTCTCAATGTGAGTCTCTTTGAGTTCATCTTACTTGGAGTTCATGGAGCTTCTTAGGTGTTTATATTCATATCTTTCATCAGATTTGGGAAGTTTTCAGCATTGTTTCTTCAGATATTCTCTCTGTCCCTTTCTTTTTCTCTCCCCCTTCTGGGATGTCCACATTGCATATGTTGGTCCATCTGATATTGTCCCACACACACTGCACAATCCCTACTTCAAACCTGTGTGTTTGTGATGGAGTTGACTCTACCTCAAATTCTGGGGTCAATCACAGGCATGGCCAATTAAAGCATCACATTTCCCAGACACAGTGATTGGTTCGTGAATAGACCCATAAGCTACCCAGAGTTAATGAGATGCAATGACTCCTTGAGGGGAATATTTGGGAGAGGCAGTCACATGTTTTTTAGCTGTACTTGAGCCCAGAGGAAAGGTCCAGTCATCTTGCACCAAAAGGGGAAAGAAAGCCTGTCTCTAAATGGAGCTAATATAGATAGATGGGCAGAAAGAAGCAGGATTGGAGTCTCTAGCAACCCTGTCAGAAGCTGGACTTTTCAGTTATATAAGCCAATAAATTCTCTTTCCTTGAGCTAAAATTGCCTGCTTTGCTATAAAGTCAATCTATAATGCATGTAAGCAAACATTAAGTCACTTCAAAAGATTTTATTTAATTGATCCAAAGTCACCTGACTTTTTAGGGGGTTGGTCAGTCATGGAAGCCACATGTAAACTGGTTAAGAAACACAGGCTTTAGGAGCGCCTGGGGGGCTCACTCGGTTAAGCATCCAACTTAGGCTCAGGTAATGATCTCATGGTCTGTGAGTTCGAGCCCTGCATCGGGCTCTGTGCTAACAGCTCGGAGCCTGGAGCCTGCTTTGGATTCTGTGTGTGTGTGTGTCTCTCTCTACCCCTCCCCGACTTGCTCTCTCTCTCTCAAAAATAGACATTTAAAAAATTAAAAAAATTAAAAAAAAAAAAAAAAAGAAGCCCAGGCTTTAGAGCAGACATGCATAGAGTTGATTGCTGTCTTAACCTTTCTGAGCTTCAGCTTCTTCACTGGTTAAGTCCAGATAATAATAGCATCAATGTGGGGTTTTTTTCATGTCTGAGGACAGATTTTTGTGAACAGAAAAGACTGTTTATAGCATCTTTGGTTTTATGTTAATATTAACTTTATTCATTTACAAATTCAAAACTTTGGTCTTATTTAAGCTTTAAATGTTTAGTTTACAGCTATACTATTCTATTTGTAAGTTTTGTATACTTATATACAAATATTAATTAGGTTTAAGGGGATCTTTTAAAATTGTTCAAGTAACAGGCAGAAAAATCTAAACTCTTAAAAAATTAATCCCATTTTTAAAACTTATAAAATGTAATTCCTTTAACGTTTTTTTTTTACAGATTTTATTTTTAAATATTCTCTACACCCAATTTGGGGCTCAAATCCACAACCCCGAGATCAAGAGTCACATGCTCTACCAACTGAGCTAGCCAGGTGCCCCCAATTAAGCATTTTAAACTAAATTTATAGATCTCATATATTCTATTTTCATTTAGTTACCATTCCTAATGAGCAAATCTTTCCCAAGTAGTTGACAAAAATTGTTTTATATATGTACATGTAACACAAATCTAGTAGATCTAATTGTGAGGTATTCCAATACTATTTCCAAAGTTAATTACATTTTCTTACACCTCACAGACTAATCTACCAGATTCGTCAATATGACGAATTATATTATTATTATTCAAAATTATAACACAGACATATATTTTAAACACAAAAGTATGAATATGATAGATTTGATTTATCATCTCTATATTTTTATTATTTTTTTAATGTTTATTTTGAGAGAGAGAGAGAGAGTGCATACAGGTATGTGAGCAGGGGAAGGGCAGAAAGGGAGATGGAGAATTCCAAGCAGGCTCCATACTGTCACTGGGGAGCCAACGCAGGGCTTGAACTCACAAAACAGTGAGATCATGACCTGAGCCGAAATCAACAGTCAGGCACTTAACCAACTGAACCACCCAGGTGCCTCTATCATCACTATATTTAACTTTAAGCCTTTTCAGGTTTGAAAGCTACTTAATCACTAAGAAAGAAGTTCTAGCATCTCCAGGGAGATCACATTACTGGGTCAACAATTCACAGCCGTGATAGAGTTACCATCTAGGGGAGGCCACCTTGAGGTGACCAGCTCAACAGTTCATGGCTCTGATATAGTTACCTTCTCAGGAAGGCTAACGTTGACATCTTAAACAAGCAGAGGCTATTGGGTTGACAATTTATTAACACAGTGAGGTCATTATCAGCAAGAGATTCAACACTGGGAAGCGGGACCTGAGCTCTGCAGGCTTCCAAGGTGATTCTACCTGAGCCACCTGTGGATGCAGTGACCCCTTCTTATAGTCACTGTAACTACAGGGGACTTCTTGTCTATACCCTTCTCCTGCGTTCAAATTACACTCTTCTGTAATTCATCTGACTGAAGTTTGCAACTTCACCCAGGTTGCAAGAAAGGAAACTTCTATCACAATTTGAGTGAATTCTTGAGTGCTCTTAAGAGCACTTTTAATTGTGCTGTTCTTTAGAAACTGAGGCCTTTCCACCCTTCTTCCAGGATTGCCATGTAATCGGTCTGGGGCAGTGTGGGCATTTGGGTTTTTCAGAAAGCTTCCCAAGTGATTCTAATATGCAAAGTTGAGAACCATTCTTATGCCTTCTCCTCCAGCTCTAAAGACACGTTAATTTCCTTACATCAGATCTTCTCACTCCTCTCTTTGCTGAAGCAAGTTGCATCAATGACAGTAATGTTATAATATAGAATGTGGTTAAAACTTAAGGCCCTAGGATTAGACTGCTTAGTTGTCTTAAGTCAATTTCTTACCTTCTCTGCCCTAGTGTCACCAGCTGTAAGATGGGGACAATAACTGTGACCACCTCCTAGGGTTTTTTAAAGAGTAGGATTAAATGGCATTATACGTGTAATGCTTACTGAACAGAACCTGCACATATTAAGTGCTCAGTAAATGTTAGCTATTCTTATTTTTTATGCAAATGGTGAGATAATCTGCAGTTAAATCTCTTCCTTTCCAATCCTTATACATCTGCCTTCATTTTCTGGTCTTACTGTATTGGTCAGCACCTCCATTATCATATTGAGCATTAATGGTGATAGAAGTACCCCATCTTATTGGCCTGCTTAGTTACCAATGTTAAAGGAAATGCTTCTAAAGTTTAGAAGCATAATGATATTTCCGAGTATGAGTGTTTTTTTTTTAATTTTTTTTCAACGTTTATTTATTTTTTTTGGGACAGAGAGAGACAGAGCATGAACGGGGGAGGGGCAGAGAGAGAGGGAGACACGGAATCGGAAACAGGCTCCAGGCTCTGAGCCATCAGCCCAGAGCCTGACGCGGGGCTCGAACTAACGGACTGCGAGATCGTGACCTGGCTGAAGTCGGACGCTTAACCAACTGCGCCACCTAGGCGCCCCCCGAGTATGAGTTTTGATAGAGATGTTGCTATAGATGCTTTTTTTGTTGTTTTAAAAAGGAAGTTTTCTCATTTTTTAGAAGGCACTGAATTTTATTGCATGTTTTCCCTGCATCAAGGGAGATGATCGTATGGTTTTCCTCCTTTAATCTATTAAGGTGAATTCCATTTGTTGAAAGGACAGCATTGATCAAAGGAGGGGAAATTAGGAAGGGAAATTGTTATGAGGTGGAAGAGAGTCAGTTAAGTATTTAAACTGAAAAAGCACTTTGAGATGGAAAAAACAATGCAAACCACTCCCTACTGTTTATACAGAGTTTTTTCCAGGGTAACTTACTGACAAGGAAATCAGGAGAACAGACAATCCAAACATCATGCAGCTATTTCCCCCCTAATCTGGATCTTAACCCACAGCTCTTCTAGAACAAGGGGCATTGTGGTGAGGTCAAAAGGCGGTGCTATCTAAAGTGGCACCATCTGTGTGCCCCAAAATCTTTACGAGTTATCTAACGTGGCGCCTCCTGTCCACCACTTTAGGGAAGATCAGGGCATACATTAACCTCCATGGGGCCTGGAACGCCTAGCCTCCAGGGAGGTCATTGCGCAAGCATGAACAAGATGGAGGGCCAAAGATGGAGTCAGTGTTGTCAGCACTCCTGCAGGAATTTACATAATGTACAGGAGGAGAGAAAGACATACGGTTAACTAGAAAAAATAAAACTAAGGCAGTAAATTCAGGAGAAACTGTTCAGATCAGTCAGACCTTGTGAAGAGAGAGAAGAGAAACAAGGAAAAATTAAGGAATGTTTCCATTTGGGGGACGACAAAAGTTAGGGTTTCAAGAACACAGTGGGTGATTAACCAATTAGAATTAAAGCTTTAGTAATGGATGTACTGCATTTCCTTTATCCTTTGCTGCTCTTGCTTCTGTAAAACACATTAGGTGCATTTTCTAGATTTTTGTTTTTACTTTCCTGCAAAATTTTTATTTTGAAAAATAATCTCCAGGAAAGGTAAAATTATAGCATAATGAATTAATCCAACACCTAATTTATCCAACACCTAGATTCACCAACTATCACCATTTGGCCACATTTTACTTATCTAAGTATCCATCTATGTAATTTTTTCTTTTTTGCTGAACCATTTGAAAGTTCCAGACATTGAGACATTTTATGCCTCAATATTTCAGCATATAACTCTTTAAGAAAATGAACATTCTTCTAAATATCTGCGACACCACTATCACATCCAAAAATGTAACATGAATATAATATCTCATATACAATAACATGAAAATTTCATCAGTTGTCCTCCATGTTTCCTTTATAACATTTTTGTTATTTGATCTAAATTCCAAGTAAGGATTCCATATTGCACTGAGTTGTCAAGCCTTTTTTTGTTTATTTATTTTTGTTTGTTTATTTTATTTTTGAGAGAGAGAAAGAGAGCATAAGCAGAGGAGGGACAGAGAGAGAGGGAGACAGAATCCCATGCAGGCTCCACGCTGTCAGTGCAGAGTCCGATGCAGAGCTCAATTCCACGAACTGTGAGATCATGACCTGAGCCAAGGTCAAGAGCCGGTCACTCAACTGAGTGAGCCACCCAGGTGCCCCTCAAGCCTTTTTTAGTATCCTTTCATCTTTATATTGAATCACACACACACACACACACACACACACACACACACACACACATACACATGTGGTACACATGCACACGTGCATATGGATAGTCCTTCTTGACTCTACTATTTTGAAGAGTCCAGGGAAGTTGTCTTTTCGAATGTCTCACAATCTGGATTTGGTCCCTTTCCCGCCACTATTAGATTCAGGTTAATCATTCTTGGCAAAAAAAATACTACATACGTGATGTGTACTTCCCGTTACATCATGTTAGGAAGCATGTAATGTCATTTTGTCTCTAATTGGTGATAGTAAGTTTGATCATTTGGTTCAGGTGATGTTCCTCAGATCTCCATTTTAAGGGTACTTTTATCTCTTTGTAGTTAATCAAGTAACCTATGGAGTTATACTTTGCAACTGTTTAAATAACCTATTGTGCAGCAATCTTTCACCCAATGGTTTTAGCGATCATTGATGATCCTCACCTGAATCCACCCATTACGCTGATGACTGTAAAGTAGTGATCTACTGAGGCAATAATACCATGTGCAAAGGAAGTAAATGGAAATTAGAGAAGTTAGCTCTACCTCATGGGGGGAAGGTCTGGGGAGGCACAAGGGATTTGCGCAGAAGACACGTGATGTCATGAAAGAAAATATTATCTTGAGCCTTTATACTCAAGAGAGCTTCTGGGTTCTGGATCCATGAAACAGCCACTTCTACTGGTGACTTCAGTCTAGTCAGTGTAAGTTAGTAAATCTTGCACTTGCATATCTGTTTTATCTGTGTGTTGGAATTTCTAGCCTTTCTGTATGAATGAGCCCCAGACATTCACTCCCTGGTCCCAATTACTCCCAGAGTAATTGTAGTGGCTGACTGCCTGGATGGTTCTCCTCGCCCGTGCCATTGCCTCAGAAGTAGTGGGACTAGGTTAGGAAGCCAAAAGCAGAGATGGTTTCTAATATTCAAAAAATCCTTACATTCCTGGAATAAGCTGTACTGTGGTTGTAATGCCTTATGTTAAAATTTGCTGTTGGATTAGAATTTTTGCATCCATATTTATAAATGAGATTATCCATTCTACTGCCCTTAAATGGTTATCAGGAATACATTAACCTCTTAAAAATAAGTTGGATAATTTCTCCCCTTTGGAATAATATGCATATGGAGAAGAATTATCTGTACCCTTGAAAGTTTAGCAAGACAGTCTGGCTTTAGTGCTTTATAAGAAGAGAATAGATTAAACAAGTCATAGCATTTCCCTAATACAGTAGTATTCACACAAGAGAGCAGTAAAAATCAAAGAATACAGCTTCTTATAATGACATAGGTAAATCTCAAAACCATAAAAACAGTCACTTTTGTTATTTTTGTTTGTTTTGTTTTGTTCTTATGGACAATGCCACTATAAACATTTTTCTACATGTCTCTTGGTGTGCACGTGCAAGTTTTCCTAGGATATATACCTAGTAGAATTGCTAGCTTGTAGGGTACATGCATGATCAACTTTTTAAGGTAGTGGGACTTTTCCAATTTATACTACTGTCAGCAACAATATAAAATCTCCCACTGCTGTATATATTCTAGCTGATATTTGGTATTATTCAACTGTTACATTTGGTGGTTGTGAAATTGGATTTTATTGTGATTTCAACTTACATATCCCAGATTTCAAGTGAACCTGGCATTTCGTTCATATGTTTATGGATTACTTATGCTTTCTCTGGAGTGAAAGCACTGTTCATTTCTTCATCCATTTTGTTAATTGAGTTGTCTTGTTGATTTATAGACATAT
Organism: Lynx canadensis; assembly: GCF_007474595.2. NCBI lineage: Eukaryota > Metazoa > Chordata > Mammalia > Carnivora > Felidae > Lynx > Lynx canadensis. Next base: position 33,153,428 of record NC_044310.1, on the reverse strand, counting down.
ATTGTAGATATTAAATTATACTCACTTTATGTGTTGCAATTATTCTCTCAGTTTGTAGCTTATCTTTTCACTCTTTATGTGACTATAAATGTCTATTGTTCATATAGTTAAATTTGTTAATTTTCTTTTTCTTTTTAAAAAAATTTTTTAATGTTTATTTATTTTTGAGAGAGAGAGACAGAGACAGAGTGTGAGCAGGGGAGGGGCAGAGAGAGGGAGACACAGAATCTTGAAGCAGACTCCACAGGCCTGACACGGGGCTCGAACTCACAAACTATAAGATCATTACCTGAGCCGAAGTCAGATCCTCAATCGACGGAGTCACCCAGGTGCCCCTTCTTTTTCTTTTTTGAACGAATTAAGAAATATTTTCCTATCAAACCACAAAAGACCCCGAATAGCCAAAGTAATATTGAAAAAGAAAAACAAAGCTGGAGGCATCAGAATCCCAGACTTTAACCTGAACTACAAAGCTGTAATCATCAAGACAGTATGACATTAGCACAAAAACAGACACATAGATCGATGGAATAGAATCCAGAGTCCAGAAATGGGCCCACAAATGTACGGCCAACTAATCTTTGACAAGGCAGGGAGGGGTATCCAATGGAAAAAAGACAGTCTCTTAAGCAAATGGTGTTGAGAGAACTGGACAGCAACATGCAGAAGAACGAAACTGGACCACTTTCTTACACCATACACAAAAATAAATTCAAAATGGATGAAAGGCCTGAATGAGAGACAGGAAACCATCAAAATCCTAGAGGAGAAAACAGGCAGCAACCTCTTTGACCTAGGCTGCAGCAACTTTTTACTGAACGTGTCTCTGGAGGCAAGAGAAACAAAAGCAAAAATGAACTATTGGGACTTCATCAAGATAAAAAGCTTCAGCATAGCAAAGGAAACCGCAAAACTAAAAGGCAACTGGCAGAATGGGAGAAGACATTTGCAAATGACATATCAGATAAAGGTTAGTATCCAAAATCTATAAAGAACTTACCAAACTCAACACCCAAAAAACAAATAATCCAGTGAAGAAATGGGCAAAAGACATTGATAGACACTTTTCCAAAGAAGACATCTAGATGGCTAACAGGCACATGAAAAGATGCTCAACATCACTCATCATCAGGAAAATACAAATCAAAACCATGATGAGATACCACCTTACACCTGTCAGAATGGCTGAAATTAACACAGGGAACTACAGATGTTGGCGAGGATGCAGAGAAAGGAGATCTCTTTTGCACTGCTGGTGGGAACAAACTGGTCCACTCTGGAAAACATTATGGATGTTCCTCAAAAAATTAAAAATAGACCTACCCAGCAAATTGCGCTATGAGGAATTTATCCAAAGGATTCAAAAATGCTGATTTGAAGGGGCACATGCACCACAATGTTTACAGCAGCTCTATTAACAATAGCCAAACTGTGGAAAGAGCCCAAATGTCCATCAACTGATGAATGGATTAAGAAGATGTGGAATACACAATGGAATACTACTCAGCAATGAAAAATAATGAAATCTTGCCATTTGAAACAACATGGATGGAACTGGAGGGTATTATGCTAAGCGAAATAAGACAGAGAAAGACATATCATATGATTTAACTCATACGTGTAATTTGAGAAACTCAGTAGATGAACATAGGGGAAGGGAAGGAAAAATAAGATAAAAACAGAGAGGGAGGCAAACCATAAGAGACTCTTAAATGCAGAAAACAAACTGAGGGTTGCTGGAGGGCTGGGTTAAATGGGTGACAGGCATTAAGGAGGGCACTTTTCGGGATGAACACTGTCATATGTATGAGATGAATCACTGGCTTCTACTTCTAAAGCCGACACTACACTGTATGTTAACTGACTTGGAAATAAATTTTTAAAAAAGAGAAAGAAATATCTTGTAGTCACAAAGTCAGTCCTGTATGTTCTCTAATAATTTTCTGTTTGTATCAAGGTCTTTAAAACTCTAGGAATTGACTTTATGTATATTGTAAGATAGGGACCCAATTTTACTTTCTCCCTAATGGGTAATCAATTATCCAAACACCATTTATTTTAGAATGTCTGTTTGTCTTTTGCTTTTTAGTTTTTTGTTTTGAAATAATTTTACATTCACAGGTATTTTCAAAGATAGTACAGAGAGACCTTATATCAGCTTCACCCAGTTTCCCTCAATGGTTACTGAGTTGGAAACCTGCATTTCCCCATTAATCTCACACCACCACCATATCCACAACACTTCTGGCACCAGATGTGTGTGGGGGTTCCCAACAAGAAGCCATTATTCATGAAACCAGCGAGGTGACCCACAATTTAACTCAATTCTAACATTATCTACCTATAGATAGCACATTCCACAGGTTAGGGGTTCAGTCCCACAAGACTGCCCCCTACTTTAGATGCCAATTGCAAGTAGTGATAAGTCCCCAAGTTACCCACAACTTGTGTCTGACTTCGCTATAAATCAGAGGTTCCCATGACCTCCTCTCCCTCAGATTAAATTATTTACCAGAACAGAACACTCAGGGAAACACTTACGTTTACCAGTTTATTAAAGGATGTGATAAGGGATACAGATGAACAGCCATAAAAGATATATAGGGCAAGGGCTGAGAGAATACTGAGCACAGGGTCTTCTGTCCTCATGGAGTAGGGGTACATCACCCCCTTCCCCGCATATACAGATATGTTCACCAACCTGGATGCTCTCTGAACCCCATACTATCGGGATTCTTATACAGGCTTTCTCACGTAGGCATGATCAATTATTAAGCCCATTTCCAGCCCCTCTCTCCTCTTTAGAAAATGGGCGTGGGTGGGGCTGAAAATTCCAAGTTTCCAGTCATGGCTTGGTCTTTCTGGTGACCAGCCCTCATCCAAGGGCCCATCAAGAGTCACCTAGAACAAAGAAATTCCCAGAGACTTAGGAACTCTGTGTCAGAAACCAGGGCCAAAGAACAAATATTAGAACAAAAGATGTTCCTAGTGCTCTTATCACTTAGGGAATTACAAGAGTTTTAGGAGTTCTGTGCCAAGAACTGGGGCAGACTAATATATATGTTTTCTACTACCTCACAATCATAGCTTACATTATTATTACACACTATCGAAACCAGGAACATAACATTAGTATGATGTAGGTGTATAGACGTGTTATTTTATCACATGTGCATATTTGTGTAACCACCACCACAATCAAGACACAGAACTATTCCTTTGCCACAAAAATCTCCTTGTGCTACTGTTCCTAATCACATCCCAGCCCCAGCCCCTGCTCATCTTTTCATTCTTTAACAGTATCTTTCAAAGACCATAAGTTTCCAGTTGAAAAAGAAAACAAACAACCCAATAAAAAAAATAGGGAAATGTTTGAACAGACACTTCACTAAAGATGAGATATGGATGCCAAATAAGCACATAAAAAGGTTTTCAATATTATTATTAGTCTTTGGCATTTTAATTATTATGTGTGGTGGCATGGATCTCCTTGGGTTCATCTTGTTTGGAATTTTCTGTGCTTCCTGATCTTGGATGTCTGTTTTCTTCCCCGGGTTATGGAAGTTTTCAGCTATTTTTTCTTCAAATAAGTTTTCTGCCACATTCTCTCTGTCTTCTCTTTCTGGAACCCCTATAATGTGAACATTTGTTGGTTTGATGTTGTCCAAGACCTCCCTTAACCTATCCTCATTTTTTTTCTTTCTTTTCTTTTCTTTTTTTTTCTGTTCATCTTGGGTGCTCTGCAATACCATCTTCCCGATCACTAACCCGTTCTTCTGCACCTCCCATCTACTATTGATTCCCTGTCATGTAGTCTTAAGTTACTGTACTTTCAACTCTGATGGGTTCTTTTTAATATTTTCTATCTTTTTGTTGAAGTTCTCACTAAGTTCTACTCTTCTCTCCAATCTGGTGAACACCTTTATGATGATTGCCTTCAGCTCTTTATCAGGTGGATTGCTTATCTCCATTTCATTTAATTCTTTTTCTGAGGTTTGTCTTGTTCTTTTGTTTGGAACATATTCCTGTCTCTTCATCTTGTTTGACTTTCTGTGTTTGTTTCTATGAATTAGGTGGAACAGCTACTTCCTTAAGTGAAAGGAATGATCTTATGTATGGTCATCCCCTATGTAGAATGTGTGTGACTGATGACCTTGGCTGGCTGGAGCTGTGGCTGGTGTGGGTTGGGGGTCCCAGAGCACTCGATGCTGGGGCCAACCTGGTGGGATAGCCAGAACTGAAGTGAGTGTGGGCTGAGGCTATCCCAGGGCTCCTCTGCGTTGTGGGCACACTGGGAGGACAGCTGAAGCTAAAGTGGGTGCAAACTGGGGGTGTCTCAGGATGCTCTGCACAGGGGGCCCCTGACAGGGAGGCTGGAACTGAGACAGGTGTAGGCCTGGGGCACTGTGCTCCAGGGGTGCCCTGTCAAGTCATTTGGAACCAAAGTGGTGCAGGCTTGGAGTGTTCCAGGGTGCTTTACACCTTTGTCACCTCAGCAAGGCAGCTGGAACCACAGTGAGTGCTGACCAGGGGTGTCCCAGTGTGCACTGTGCTAGGGTTGCCTTGGTTGGACATCTGGGGCTGGTGTGGACTAGGGGCCCAGTGCTTGCTGAGATGGTAGGCTGCCTAAGGTGCCTGAACCCTACTCCCATCCCCACCAGCAAGGTAGAAGGGGAAGATAAACCATAGCACTCACCACTCAACACAGAGAGAGTTCCAGCAGCTCTCCTGCTGCCTGGTAAGGTTCTAAGCCTGGATCTTTTATATTCTAGTTACTATCTTAAACCCACAGCTTTTTTTTTTTCTGTGCCCTAGGGGTCCAGGATTGGTGTGGGCAAGCAGGCCAGCAAGGCACCCAGATCCAGCTCACTGCCCACAACCTGGAGAGTTCCAGCAGCTCCTCCTGCCATTTGGCACAGTTCTAGGGCTGAATCTTTCAGATTCTAGTAGTTGGGAGTGGGGATTTCCTTTGTTACTATGTCTCTGTCTTTCTTGCCTTTCTCAGTGTGGTCTCTCTACCCTTTGCTGTGCAGACACTGTTTGGTCAGCTCTCAGTTCTTCCTTGAGGAGGGATTGCTCTGTAAATAGGTGTAGATTTGGTGTGTTGTGGGAGAGGTGAGTTCAGGGTCTTCCTATGTAGCCATCTTGGACTGGAACTCATATGTTCATTATCTTGATTGTGGTGATGGCTCTCTAGGTATATGCCTATGTCAAAATTGATCAGACTGGACCCTTTAAATATGTTTAATTCATTGTGTGTCGACTATAGCTCAATAAGGCTGTCAAAAACAACTTATTAAAGATTTATTTTTTGCTCATGCTCCATGTCCATCATGAATTGGCTAAAAGTATTATCATCATCCTCATGCTGGGACCCAGGCTAATGGAGAAGGCACTATCTAGGACAGTCCTAATTGCTATGGCAGAGGGAAAAGAGAGCACATAGCAACACATACAGACTTTTAGAACTTTCACCTAGAAGTAACAAGGTCACTTCTAACTTTTGAAGTTTTATTGGGTGTCCATAGCTTCAGAATTATTATATATTTTGGATAAATTGTAACTCATCATTATGTGACCCTTTTTTAAATGTTTATTTTGACAGAGAGGGAGAGAGAGCAAGCAGAGGAGGGGCAGAGAGAGAGCAGGAGACTCAGAATCTGCAGGAGGCTCCAGGCTCTGAGACATCAGCACAGAGCCTGACGCAGGGCTTGAACCCACAAACCACAAGATCATGACCTGAGCCGAAGTTGAACACTCAACCAACTGAGCCACCCAGGTGCCCCAAGGTAGTTCTATTTTTAATTTTTTGAGGAACCTCCATACTGTTTTCCAGAGTGGCTGCACCAGTTTGCATTCCCACCAGCTGTACAAAAGTGTTCCTCTTTCTCCGCATCCTTGCTGACATCTGTTGTTTCCTGTGTTGTTAATTTTAGCCATCTTGACAGGTGTGATGTGGTATTTCATTGTGGTTTTGGTTTCTATTTCCCTGATGATGAGTGATGTTGAGCATCTTTTCATGTGTCTGTTAGTCATCTGAATGTCTTCTTTGGGAAAGTGTCCATTCATGTCTTCTGCCCATTTCTTCACTGGATTATTTGTTTTTTGGGTATTGAGTTTGATAAGTTCTTTATAGATTTCGGATACTAACCTTTATCTGATACATCATTTGCAAATATCTTCTCCCATTCCATTAGTTGCCTTTTAGTTTTGTTGATTGTTTCCTTTGCTGTACAGAAGCTTTTTATCTTGATGAGGTCCCAATAGTTCATTAAAAAGATTTTTTAAAGTTTATTTATTTATTTTTGAGAGAGATAGAGACAGCATGAGTGGGGGAGGGGCAAAGAAAGAGGGAGGGAGAGAGAGGAGAGAGAGAGAGAATCCCCAAGCAGGCCCCACACTATCAGCACAGAGCCTGATGTGGGACTTGAACTCATGAAACCATGAGATCATGACCTGAACCAAAGCCAAGAGTCAGATGCTTATCTGACTGAGCCACCCACATGACCCCCAATAGTTCATTTTTGCTTTTGTTTTCCTTGCCTCTGGAGGCATGTTTAGTAAGAAGTTCCTGTGGGCAAGGTCAGAAAGTTTGCTGCCTGTTTTCTCCTCTAGGATTTTGATGGTTTCCGGTCTCATATTTAGGTCTTCCATCCATTTTGAATTTATTTTTGTGTATGGTGTAAGAAAGTGGTCCAGGTTCATTCTTCTGCATGTCGCTGTCCAGTTTTCCCAGCACCATATGCTGAAGAGACTGTCTTATTTACATCAGATGCTCTTTCCTGCTTTGTCGAAGATCAGTTGGCCATACATTTATGGGCTCATTTCTGGGTTCTCTATTCTGTTCCATTGATCTATGTGTCTGTTTTTGTGCCAGTACCATACCGTCTTGATGATTACAGCTTTGTAATACAGTTCAGAATTGTGATGCCTCCAGTTTTGATTTTCTTTTTTAACATTATTTTGGCTATCTGGGATCTTTTCTGGTTCCATACAAATTTTAGAATTGTTTGTTCTAGCTCTGTGAAGAATGCTGGTGTTATTTTGATATGGATTGCATTGAATGTGTAGATTGCTTTGGGTAGTATAGACATTTTAACAATATTTGTATTTCTAATCCATGAGCATGGAATATTTTTCCATTTCTTCATGTCTTCTTCAGTTTCTTTCATAAGCTTTCTATAGTTTTCAACATACAAATCTTTTACTTCTTTGGTTAGGTTTATTCCTACGTATCTTATGGGTTTTGATGCAATTGTAAATGGGATCAATTTCTCTTTCTGCTGCTTCATTACTGATGTATAGAAATGTAACTGATTTCTGTACATTGATTTTATATCCCTGTGACTTTGCTGAATTCATATATCAGTTCTAGCAGGTTTTTTTGGTGGAGTCTTTCAGGTTTTCCACGAGAGTATCATGTCACCTGAGAAGAGTGAAAGTTTGACTTCTTCCCTGCCAGTTTATATGCCTTTTATTTCTTTTTGTTGTCTGATTGCTGAGGTTAGGACTTCCAGTACTATGTTGAACAACAGTGGTAAGGGTGGACATCCCTGTCGTGTTCCTGACCTTATGGGGAAAGCTCTCAGTTTTTCCCCATTGAGGATGATATTAGCTGTGGGTCTTTCATATATGGCCTTTATGATATTGAGGTATATGCCTTCTATCCCTGCTTTCTTGAGGGTTTTATCATGAAAGGATGCTGTATTTGGTCACATGCTTTTTCTGCAATTATTGAGAGGATCATCATATGGTTCTTATCCTTTCTTTTATTAATGCAGTGTATCATGTTGATTTATAAATATTGAACCAGCCCTGCAGCCCAGGAATAAATCCCACTTGATCATGGTAAATAATTCTTTTAATGTACAGTTGAATTAGATTTGCTAGTATCTTGTTGAGAATTTTTGCCTCCGGGTTCATCAGGGATATTGGTAATTCTCCTTTTTAGTGAGGTCTTTGGTTTTGGAATCATGGTAATGCTGGCTTCATAGAATGAGTTTGGAAGCTTTCCTTCCATTTCCATTTTTTTGGAACAATTTGAGAAGAATAGGTATTAACTCTTCTTTAAATCTCTGCTAGAATTCCCCTTAGAAAGTCATGGCCCAGGACTCTTGTTTGTTGGGAGATTTTTGATTATTGATTCAATTTCTTTGCTGGTTATGGATTTTCTATTTCTTTGCTGGTTATGAAATTTTCTATTTTTTCTGTTTTAGTTTAGGACTTCCTTATTTTTAAAGGCTGATTAATATTCCATTGTATGCATATGCCATATTTTCCTTATCAATTCTATCTTGATGCACATTTAGGTGGTTTCCACATCTTGGCTATTGGGAATAATGCTGCAATGAAATGGGAATGTGGATATCTCTTTGAGACCCTTCTTTCAATTCTTTTAGATAGATACCCAGAAATGGGATTGCTGAATCATATGGTAGTTCAATTTTTAATTTTTTGAGGCAGCTACATATTATTTTCCATAGTATCTGTGCCATTTTATATTTCCACCAATGTGTACAAGGGTTCCAGTTTCTCCACAACCTCACCAACACTTGTTTTCTTTTTTGTGAGTGACCATCCTAACAGATGTGAGGTAGCATCTCATGGTGGTTTTGATTTACATTTCCCTGAGGATTGGTGATGTTGAGCACCTTTTCATATACTTGTCCATTTGTATGTCTTCTTTGGAGAAATGCCTGTTCAATTCCTTACCCATTTTTAAAATCAGGTTATTTCGTTTTTTGCAATTGAGTTGTAGGAGTTCCTTATACATTTTTGATATTAACCCCTTATATCAGATATAGGATTTGTAATATTTTCTTCCATTCTGTAGGTTACCTTTCATTTTGTTGGTAGTGTCCTTGCTGTTCAGAATTTTTTTTACTTTGATGTTGACTAACTTGTCTATTTGTGCTTTGGTATCATATCCAAGAAATGACCAAGACCAATATCAAGAAGATTTTCCTTGGGGCGCCTGGGTGGCGCAGTCGGTTAAGCGTCCGACTTCAGCCAGGTCACGATCTCGCGGTCCGTGAGTTCGAGCCCCGCGTCAGGCTCCGGGCTGATGGCTCGGAGCCTGGAGCCTGTTTCCGATTCTGTGTCTCCCTCTCTCTCTGCCCCTCCCCCGTTCATGCTCTGTCTCTCTCTGTCCCAAAAATAAATAAACATTGAAAAAAAAAATTTAAAATTATAAAAAGAAGATTTTCCTTGTGTTTTATTCTAGGAGTTTTACAGTTTTGGGTCTTACATTTAAGTCTTTTGTTTTTTATTTTTTTTTAACATTTATTTATTTTTGAGACAGAGAGAGACAGAGCATGAACAGGGGAAGGTCAGAGAGAGAGGGAGACACAGAATCTGAAACAGGCTCCAGGCTCTGAGCTGTCAGCACAGAGCCCGACGCGGGGCTTGAACTCACGGACCGTGAGATCATGACCTGAGCCGAAGTCAGACGCTTAACCGACCGAGCCACCCAGGCGCCCCTTAAGTCTTTAATCCATTTTCAATTGAATTTTATGTATGGTCTAAGATAAGGATCCAATTTCATTCTTTTGCATATGGATACCCTGTTTTCCCAACACCATTTGTTGAGGAAACTACCCTTTCTCATTGTGAATTCTTGGTTCTCTAATGAAAATCATCTGGCTGTGTGTACATGGGTTTATTTCTGGGCCCTGTTCTGTTCCATTTTTCTATATGTCTGTCTTTATACCAATACCATCCTATTTTGATTATTGTAGCTTTGTAATATATTTTGAAATCAAAGTATGATGTTCCAGTTTTGTCAATCTTTCTCAAGATTGCTTTGGCTATTTTTTCTTTTGTGGTTCCATGTTACTTTCAGGATTGTTTTTTCTACTTCTGTAAAAAATGCCAGGATATTCATGGGGTAACATTGAACCTGTATGTTGCTTTGTGTACTATGGACATCTTAACAATATTATCTTTCAATCCACTTATTTGTGTCTCATTTCAATTTATTTGTGTCTAATTTCTTTCAGCAATGTTTTGTTATTTTCAGCGTATGAGTCTTCTGCCTTGTTTCTCAAGTTTATTCCTAAGAATTTTATTATCTTTGATGCTGTTGTAAATGGGATTGTTTCCTTAATTTCCTTTTCTGTTAGTTTGTTATTAGTGTATAGAAATGCAACTAATTTTTGTATGTTCATCTTCTATGCTGCAATTTAACTGAATTCACTTATTGGTTCTAACAGTTTTTTATGGTGTCTTCAGGGTTTTCCGCATGTAAGATCAGGTCATCTGTGAAAGAGATAATTTTACTTCTTTTCCAATTTGGATGCCTTTTATTTATTTGTCTATTTATCTATCTATTTCTCTGGATAAATTTCAAGTACTATGAATAAAAGTGGTGAGAAAGGACATCCTTACCTTGTTCCTAACCTTAGAGGTTTCAGTCTTTCACCATTGATTATGATGTTCCCTGTGGATTCTTCATATATGGCCTTTATTTTGTTGCAGTATACCTAGGTTGCTGAGTGTTTTTATCAAGATAGGGTGTTGAGTTTTGTCAGATGCTTTTTCTGCATCAGTTGAGACTATGATGTGATCATGATACGTCATGGTCATGATCGGGATGTATAATAGTTTCAATACGCTATTGAATTCACTTTCCTAGTATTTTAGTCAGGATTTTTGCCTCGTATTCTTCAGGGATATTGGTTTGTAGTTTTTTTGTAGTGTCTATCTGGCTTTGATATTAGGGTAATGCTGGTCTTAGAAAATGAGTTTAGATATGTTCCTTCCTCTTCTTCTTTTTTTTTTTTTTTTTTTGGAAGAATTTGAGAGGGATTGGTGTTAATTCTTCTTTAGATATTTGGTAGAATTGTCCCTTGAAGCCATCTGGTTTTGGACTTTTCTTTGTTGAGAGCATTTTGATTACTGATTCAATCTCCTTAATAGTTATTGGTATGTTCAGATTCTCTATTTCTTCATGATTCAATCTGTGTAGGTTGTATGTTTCCAAGAATTTATTTCTTTCTTCTAGGTAATTGTTCATAGTAGTCTCTTTTGATCTTTTTTTTACTTCTGTGGCAATGTCCCCTCTTGCATTTGATTTTCATTATTTGAGTCTTCCCTTCTTTGTCCTACTTAGTCTAGATAAGGGTTTGTCAATTTTGTTGATCTTAAAAGCCAACTGAGTACTTTGTTGATTTTCTATTGTTTTTCTAATCTCTATTTCATTTATTTCTGCCTTTATCTTTATTATTTCCTTCCTTCTGATAACTTTTGGTTTAGTTTAGTTTTGTTTTTTTCTAGTTCCTTGAAGCATAAAGTCAGTTTGTTGGTTTGAGAACTTTCTTCTTTTTCAATGTAGGCATGTTCTGCTATCAACTTCCCTCTTAATACTGCTTTTCTGCATCCCATAAATTTTGGTATGTTGTATTTTCATTCTCATTTGTCTCAAGATATTTTCTGATTTCCTTTGTGAAGAAATATTTGAACACCTTGGTTCTTCAAGAGTGTGTGATTTAATTTCCATATATATTTTTAATTTTCCAATTTTTCTTCTGTTACTGATTTCTAGTTTCATTCCATTGTAGTCAGAAAAGATACTTGGTATGATGTAAGTCTTATTAAATTAGGTAAGACTTGTTTTGTGGCCTAACAAGTTATCTATCCTGGGGAATGTTTCATGTACACTTGAGAATAATGTGTATTCTGCTGATGTTGGGTGGAATTTTCTGTATATATGTGTTAAATTCATTTGGTGCATTGTGTCGTTCAGGCCCTCTGTTTCCTTATTGATCTTCTGTCTGGTTGTTCTACCCATTATTGAAAGTAGGGTATTGAAATATCCTACTATTATTATATTACAGTCTGTTTTTCTCTTCCATTCTGACAATGTTTGCTTCATATATTTGGGTGCTCTAATGTTGAGGCCGTGTATATTTGTAATTGTATCTTTCTGACGAATTGACCCTTTTACCATTTTATAATGTCTTTCTTTTTTCTTTCAATTTTGTTTTAACATTTACTCATTTTTGAGAGACAGAGAGAAACAGAGCACAAGCAGGGGAGGGGCACAGAGAGAAAGGGAGACACAGGATCCGAAGCAGGCTCCAGGCTCTGAGCTGTCAGCACAGAGCCCCACTCAGGGCTTGAACTCACCAACCGTGAGATTATGACCTGAGCCAAAGTCGGACACTTAACCCACTGAGCCACCCAACTGCCCCTTATAATGTCCATCTTTATCTCTTGTAACAGTTTTTCCTTAAAGTCTGTTTTATCTGATATAAATATGGCCATTTCTGTTCTCTTTTGGTTACTATTTGCCTGGGATCTTTTCTCTTTTGTTCATTTTCATTCTATGTGTGTTTTTATGTGTAAAGAGGATCTCCTGCAGACAGCACATAGTTGGGTATAGTTTTTTTGTTTTTGTTTTTGTTTTATAATCCATTCAGGCATTCAAAGTCTTTTGATTTGGGAGCTTATCCAGTTACATTTAAAATACTTACTGGGACATCTGGGTGGCTCAGTCAGTTAAGCGTCTGACTCTTGGTTTCGGCTCAGGTCATAATTTCACAGTTTGTGAGTTCAAGCCCCGCATCGGGCTCCACACAGACAGTGCAGAGCCTGCGTGGGATTCTCTCTCTCCCTCTCTCTCTCTCTCCACCCCTCCCCCACTTGTGCTCTCTCTTAAAATAAATAAAAATTTAAAAATAAGAAGGTTTAAAATAATTACTAAAGGGGACAGACCTACTATCGGCATTTTGTTCATTTTTTTTCTGTCTGTCTGGTAGCTATTTTTTCCCTGGTTTCCTCTCTTTCTGCCTTCCTTGTGTGTTGTTGACTTTTTGTATTCACAAGCTTTGATTCCGTTCTTATTTTCTTTTGTATATATTCTATAGGTATTTGTGTGTGTGTGGTTACCATAGGGCTAATAATCTGTTTTAAGTTGATAACAACTTTAATCATATACAAAACCCAACTCTTGGGGCACCTGGGTGGCTCAGTAGGTTGAGCATCCAACTTCGGCTCAGGTCATGATCTCATGGCTCGTGAGTTCAAGCCCCGCGTTGGGCTCTGTGCTGACAGCTCAGAGCCTGGATCCTGCTTCCGATTCTGTGTCTCCCTCTCCCCCTAACCCACTCGCATTCTGTCTCTGTCTCTCTCAAAAATAAATAAACATAAAAAAAAACAGAACCCAACTCTTTTGCATCTCTCCACCCCTAACTTTGTTATTGATGTCACAAATTATATCTTTATATAAATTGTATTCATAGTTTTATAGCCATAGTTTTTTGTTTTTATGCTTTTGTCTTTTAAATTCTATACCAGCGTTAAGTGTTTTTTGCAATACCATTACAGCAATAAAGTATTCTCTATCTTTTTTTTACATTTATCAACAAGCTATATATTTTTATATTTCATGTTTCTGTCTAGCATCCTTTTGTTTCAACTTGTGAACTCCCTTTAGGATTTATTGTAAGGAAGGTCTAGTGGGTAAAGTCCTTCAGCTTTTGTTTTCTGGAAAGTGTTTATTTCCCCTTCATTTAAAAAATTTTTTAAAATATTTTTTAATATTTATTTATTTCTGAGAGAGAGAGAGAAAGAGAGCAGGAGTGGAGGAAAAGCAGAGAGAGACGGAGACACAGAATCCAAAGCAGGCTCCAGGCTCTGAGCTGTCAGCACAGAGCCCGACACGGGGCTTGAACCCACAAGCCATGAGATCATGACCTGAGCCAAAGTCAGATACTAAACCCACTGAGCCACCCAGGCGCCCCTCTTTCTTCTTCATTTTTGAAGGACAGTTTTTTCAGATATAATAATCTTGACTGGCAGGTTTTTCTTCTCTCAACACCTTGAATACATTGTCTCGCTCACCTTGAATATATTATCTCAGGTTTCTGCTGAGAAAACAGTGATAATCTTATGGGAGCTCCCTTGTATGTAGTGAGTTGCTTTTCTCTTGTTGTTTTCAAGATTCTTTGTCTTTGACTTTTGACAGTTTAATTATAATTTGTCTTGCTGTGAGCCTCTTTGGATTCATCATACTTAGAGACTACTGAGTGTCTCATACTTGAAATGGTATGTCTTGGTCATTATTTCTTTAATTAGCCACTCCACCCCTTTCTCTCTCTTTTCTCCTTCTGGAACTCCCATAATGTATACATTGGGTAGCTTTATGATATCCTGTAAATCCCTTAGGCTTTCTTCACTTTTCTTCATTCTTGTTTGTTTTTGTTCCTCTGACTCAATAATCTCAAATAACTTGTCCTTGAGTTCACGGATTCTTCCTTGTTTGGTCAAGTGTGTCGTTGAACCCCTCTAATGAGTTTTTCAGTTCAGCTACTAAATATTCTTCAACTCTGGAATTTCTATTTGGTTCTTTTTTTATAGTTTTTATCTCTTTCTTGATATTCTCATTTTGTCCATGCATTATTTTCCTGATTTTTCTATAGTCTGGCTTTAAGCAGGGGGAAACCTTCAATAATCAACCTGGCTTGAGATTCTAGGACTTCTGAAAACTTTTTCGGTGGATGCAATTTCTCGGAGTTTGTGAGCTAATTTCCCAGTTAGAGGTTTGGTGGTTTTTTCTCAGGGCCTCATATATCTCTCTTGCTCTCTCTGGTGTCTATCTGTGGTATTGCAGGTTCTCTCGTGGTGTAGCATAAAGCCACCCCACTCAGTAGCATCCAAAGGTATGTTGTGCTCAGTGACATCCAAAGTATTTTGTAGTTAGCGGCATCAAAAGTATTTTGGCTCCCCATCAGTCATGTAAGACATAAACCAGTTCCTTGGGCAGCCCTCTGAAAATCCAGAATGTTTGATACATGTTCCAGTCTTTTCCCTGCCTTCCCCCTACCCCCCACAGAAAACCTGATCTGAGCTGTGCTCATTTCTGGAGTTCCTATAAAGGTATTTTGGTCCATACTTTGTTGTTCAGTCACTGTCTCTGTTGGGGAGTAAAGACTGGGACTTCTTTTTTTTTTTTTTTTTTTTAATTTTTTTTTTTTTCAACGTTTATTTATTTTTGGGACAGAGAGAGACAGAGCATGAACGGGGGAGGGGCAGAGAGAGGGAGACACAGAATCAGAAACAGGCTCCAGGCTCTGAGCCATCAGCCCAGAGCCTGACGCGGGGCTCGAACTCACGGACCGCGAGATCGTGACCTGGCTGAAGTCGGACGCTTAACCGACTGCGCCACCCAGGCGCCCCTAGACTGGGACTTCTTATTCCACCATCTTGTTGACATCACTGCCTCATCTCTTTCATGTAATGTGATGTTTCATCAAATCTAAGCTAGTATCAATTATTAGACATATTCCAATTTTGGAGATGTTAAAATGGGGGAGAATAACCAATGGCAACAGTAAGACACCATCTGTAGTAAGATGTGCTACAGTCTTGTTATGGCAGAAACTCACTTCAGTAAGTCAATCAGAGAAAGACAAATATCATAGGATTTCACTCATATGTGGAATTTAAGAAACAAAACAAATGAACATAGGGGAACGGAAGGAAAGATAAAATAAGATAAAAACAGAGGGAGGCAAACCATAGGAGACTCTTAAATATAGAGAACAAACTAGGGTTGCTGGAGGGGAAGTAGGTGAGGGGGATGGGCTAAATGCATGATGATGATGCACATTAAGGAGGGTACTTGCTGGGATGAACACTGGGTGTTATATGTAAGTGATGAACCACTAAATTCTACTCATGAAACCAATACTACACTATATGTTAACTAACATGAATTTAAATAATAAGAATAAATCACACTCCCAAACTACCCCATAAGAAGGAAAGAAAGAAAGAAAGAAAGAGAAAAAGAAAGGAAAAGGAAAAGGAAAAGGAAAAAGGAAAAGGAAAAGAAAGAAGAAATTAACTCACTTCTAAGTATTAGGATGAAAAGTTAAGTGCTATAAAAAAGAGACTCAACAAAGCAGTGGCTTAGAGTACAAAAAAATCTGTTTCTCTCTCACTAATAGTTGTGAAGCATCTAGGCAGGTGAGTGGGATAGCACTGCTACATGCTAAGTTCAAAAACCCACTTCCTTTTATCCTGTTGTTCTGCCACCCACTAGGATGCAATATCTAGGACATAATTATACTAAAAATTATTCATTGTTTATCTGAAATTCAAATTTATTGGGGTGTCCTGTGTTTTATCTGGCAAATCGATACTAGCAAACTATATAGTCTGCAACTATCAAAGCTGGGTTCCCACAGGTTACAAAAAGTGAAAAGGGGGAAGAAAATGAACTGAAGGCATGCCTGCTCTTTCCTGAAGTCTAAGCCCAGAAGTGTCATGTACCATTTCTGCTCATTTTCCAATGATAAGAAGTTAAGTCATATGACTTATACCTAACTACAAAGGAGGCTGGGAAACGTTGGTTAGTTAAGTGCCCCAAAAAAAAAAAAAAAAAAAAAAAATGGGTGAACAGATTTTGGAGGACAACTAGCAGTCTTCATCATAAGAACTTCCGGGATTGATCTTCTAGGTGCTTTATTTCTTCTTTCCTTATCTTTGTATTTTTGCTCTACATTGTAGGGGCTTTTCTTGATTTTATCTTCCAAGTGGTCTCTTGAATATCTTAATTTAGCTGTCATATGTTTAATTTTCCAAAGGTATTTCCTATTTTCCAACTGGTCCTTGCCACTAGTGACCTTTCTTGTTTTATGGAGGCAGTAACTTCCCAGATCTTCCTGAAGATATAACTAGAATCTTTAAAGATTTTACTGTTACATTATAACTTTCTGTTGTCTGGAGTCACTTACTCTGTTTCCCCTTCTCTCTTTCATGCTTCTAGCTGTCTTCATAACTCTGGTCCTCCTGGTTGCCTGTTTATGGAATGACAGATCTAGTTGGTTAATCTCAGTAATTGAGTTGGCTCCCTCAGTTGCTGTGTATTTCCTCTGTTGCTCTATGCTTCCCTGAGAGGTCACCCCCTTGAACAGGAAAGCTGAGTGGGGTCTTCTGGGAGGTTTTTCTGTAGTGTGAGTGGATGGGTTGTTGGGGGATGAGGTAGGGAGAGGGTTTGTAAATGTCACAATGACAAAAGTTTTATTCTGGGGTATCAACACTATATGAAACACCAGATTTGATTTCTATAGAATGAGCCTTCTGGGGTCTTGCCGTGTACGTTTTATTTTTGTCTGGAGGTAAGTGCTAGTTACTCTCCATTCTAGACGTAAGAGGGAGGTGACTGGTGCAGCTGCACAGACTTTCTATGGAGAGTATAGTTTCTAGACCCACTCCTCCTGTCATCAGTACCTGCCAACCATGAACTCAGAGCCTCTCTGTGGTTTTGCCGGGAAGACTAGCTCTCATTTCCATGCCTGAGTTCTGGGCCATGGCTTCCTCCCACTCTGCTGAGCCATCAGTGTGTGTCATCTACTTTTAGAAACTGTTGGAGGTCTGCACCTGCCACTCCTCTTCCCTGCCATTCTCTTTGCTGTTATGTGTTTCTATTCCTTTTCAGTTATCTTAGCCAGGTCTCAGAAGGAAGGAGAAACAATCACTTGAGCTCAGACCAGAGTCTTGAACTTTTAATATGCTTACCTACTTTGTGAATCTCCAAGGGTATTTGTTGGTTTATTTTTGCAACTACTTTATGGGTTAGGCATATGCTGTTAAATGGTGAGGCCTTTGTTCTGCTGAGCTCCTTGATGTGTTTGTGTACGCAGATTGGCATCAGGGGCTGAGAAAAGCCAAACAGCTTTTTATTATGGAGTAAAACAATCTGCAGTTTCCAGAGCAGTTTGGAGAGAGAGGATAAGGGCAGCGATGGGAGGAAAGAGGAGAGGAAGCTAGTGACATGCCATGATGGGAACCCCTCCCCAAGACTGCCAATCTCTCAAAGGGATTCTAAACTCACAGAATGCTTGTTGTGGTGGAATTTCCTGGGGAAGCCAGTGAAGATGCTCAGTTCTGTGACAGGGGCTGATGGGGACAAAACAGAGACTTGCACAGACCATAGGAACCTCAGGCAAGAGGCCGTGAGAGCATGAGTTCCAGGAATCTGCAGGAATTGGGTGGAGGGTTTGGACTTTCCATCCTGTGGAATTGGCAAGACTCTGAGGTAATCGTACAGAACTCTCTGTGGGTCAGGAGGGCCCCCAACTGGCACCTGGCATGTTTCCAACGTACCTGACCCCTTTAGTTCACCCTCCACACTAGCTTGAATGATCACACCATTCGCCTGCTTGAAAATCCCGTTGTCTACAGCCCACAATTTTTTATCCTGGCATCCAACAGCCTTCACCATCTGGTCCCTCCCTTACCATCATCTCCTTCTCACACAGGATGCTCTGGTTACGTTAAACATTTCACTGTTCCTTAAAACACTGCCATTTCCCTTCCATCTGAAATAACCTTCCTCTTCTTTGCCTGAGTAAACATCTATTCATTCTTTAAGACCAGACTCAATCATCATCTCACCTTTTCCTTCCCTCCAAAGAGCTAGCCATTCCCACCTGTGTTCCCCCAATACCTTGTTCTGAGCAGAGTTTCTCTTCCTCTGAGTTCCCTGCAGGAAGGACTGTCTTATTCAATTTTGGACTCCAATGTCCAGTTCAGGCCAGCATAAGGCCCTCCCCTGTGCTCCTACTGCACCCTGGGTACAACCATAATGACCCATAACATCCTGCACTGTAGCTCTAGGTTTTTGTGCCCATCTCCTGCACTCAGAGAATGAAGAGAATGAAGGAGAAAATTAGGGAAGTTAACAAAAAAGGAAGTCAGAGAGTGAATAAATGGACTAGTCAGGACTCAAAAGTCTGGGCCAGTGCAGAAACCATAACCTATGAACTTGGTCAAAAAGGGGCAAATGAGATTGGCGAGTCATGTCCCAACATCAAAGCAAGTGCCTCGAGCACTGGTCCTGGGTTTTACTGGCAGCAGAGATTCCCAGAAAGTCACAGCAACTGTTACTAAGGCTCTATGTAAGTCTGGAAGGATACCAAGCTCCCCAGACAGGGGACCAGTAGACCTAGCTTGGTAGTGAGCATAATGAAGAGCTTGGCCTTGGAATCATAAATACCTGATTTGAATCCCAGCATAGCCATTAAGTCAGGTCATTTAACATCTCAGAATTTTCTCATCTTAAAAATAGGGAGAGGTGCCTGGGTGGCTCAGTGGGTTAAGCATCCTACTCTTAATTTCGGCTGTCATGATCTCACGGCTGTGGGCTCGAGCCTCATGTTGGGCTCCACACTGAGTGAGGACCCTGCTTAAGATTCTCTCTCTCCTTCCCCCTGCTCATGAGCTCTCTCTCTAAATTAAAAAAATAATAGTAAGTTAAATAAAAATGTTTTTAAAAAATGGGGATACTACTACCTTATAGGATAGTTGTGGAGATCAGAGGTAACAGGTGCCCAAGAACGGGTGCTCGGTGGTGTTTGATGGCAACTTTAATTACTAGGGAGTGTGCCAATTCATACATACAAGTTTGGGTGACTATATGTTTAAAATATTCTGTACGCAGATTTTGAAGAAGCAGAAAGATGTATATGAAATAAAAGTGCTTTGTCAAATATAAACACATTATTTCAAAGGGATACATGCCCCTCTATGTTTATAGCAGCACTGTTTGCAATAGCCAAGATACGGAAGCAGCACAAGTGTCTATCAGCTGACGAGTGGATAAAGAAGGTGTGGTATATACAGTGGAATATTATTCAGCCATGAAAAAGAATGGAATCTTGGGGCGCCTGGGTGGCTCAGTCAGTTGGGCGTCCCGACTTCGGCTCAGGTCATGATCTCGCAGTTTGTGAGTTCAAGCTCCACATCGGGCTGTGCTGTCAGCACAGAGCTTGTTTCAGATCCTCTGCCCCATCTCTGCCTTGCCCCTGCTTGTGCTCTCTCAAAATTAAATAAAAAACATTAAAAAAATAAAATAAAATCTTGCCATCTGCAATGACATGCATGAAGCCAGAGAGTATAATTCTAAGTGAAATAAATCAGAGAAAGACAAATACCGTATGATCTCACTCATATGTGAAATTTAAGAAACAAAACAAACAAGCAAAAGGAAAAAAGAGAGAGAGACAAACCAAGAAACAGATTGTTAACTGTAGAGAACAAACTGAAGGTCACGCAAGGGGAGGTGGGTGGGAGGATGGGTGAAACAAGTGATGAGGATTAAGGAGTGTCCTTGTCATGACGAGCACCAGGTGATTAAAATAAAAACTTTTTAAAAAGTACTTTGTAAACTGTAGTGTCCTACAAATGTCAGGGCATCATTTGGAAAGTCTTCTTTTATAGTTGGAATACAGGCTTTGGGTTTAGGCAGAAGTAGGTGGAGTCCTGCCCCTGCGACTTACTTGCCATGTGATCTTGGGCAAGTCACTTTCTGGCAGCCTGTTTCTCCTTCTGTCAAATGTGGGTACTTCTTACTTCCCAGGGTTACGTGAGAATTCAACATAATGAGTACAAAGCTACTAGCACATCCGTCTCTGGCTGGGTGGCAGGATCCCATGTGATAGGTCAGGTCACAGACGGTGCCAGTTTTAAGCCTGGTATCAGAATCACATTCTGGCAATTGGCTACAAATGAAGAGGGCCTCCCAGTCTGGAAGAGCAGGACCTGATTGGCAAGAGATGTAGAGAGAGAAGGGTCTTCTTTATGTGTTGGAGGAAATCTGGGTGAATGTTCAACTGCCGTCAGAAAACATGGAAATCTGGCATGTGGAGCCAGGCCGAAACCAGGAGGGCAGGAAGCTGGGCAGGATCCCCACCAAGCTGTCCCAGCCTTGGGAACTAAACCATTGCTACGAAAGGCAAAGACCCTCATCATGGGTTCATCCCAGCCCTCACCCCTACTCCCCAACACTTATCACTTTTCCTAGACACAAATAAATGTCAATCAAGAATCTAAGGGAGGAAAGGTTCTCATACTTGGCACTGACTTCCCACAGAGCAAATGAACCAGGGCCACACCAGAAGGCCCCACTAGCTCCCATTTCCAGGGACTCACTTGGTCCCAGGCCGGCCCCCTAAGTGGATCCTCCTTCAGAAGCCAGTAGGTGCATGTAATGAAAAGAGCGTCAGTTCAGAATCAAAGGAGGCCCAAGTGTGAACTCTGGCTCCCCCACATACCTGCTGTGTAACTTCACAGCAATTGACTTCACTTCTCCTCACTTGTTTCCTCATCTTATTCCCTTGAGCGAACGTCAATGACACAAAGATGTAATGTGACCTATAGAATCTACAGCATATGTGGGTTCCTCCTGCCTTCCTGCTCAAAGGCCCCAGAGACTCAGACTGCTTTCCTCTGCTTTTCAGAGCAGCCACCCATTCTGTCTTTCCTGGAATTCAACCCCCTTCCAGAGAGGCTGCAGCATGGCTGCCTCCCCAGCTCCCACTTCCTTGATGCCCCAAATAAGTACACAGGTCCTTTTCATTGAAGAGTTTTACTGCTAATCACTCCGGGAACAGATGGAGGTGGGGTGGGGGGAACAAGTCACAAACATGGGGGACTGTGAAGGTCCCTAGACCAAGGCTCCCTGAGGGCTTCCCTTTCGTTCCTAAGGCAGGGCCAGACCTCTTCTCCAGGCCAAGGAGGCCCCTTCCATTGGGAAGGCTGCTCCCCGCAACACAGGTGGGGCCCAGCAGATGGGAACTGGCAGCCACTGCAATGTGCCCCAAGCATTTCATACACAATTCCGAGGACCTTCAGACAGTGATGCCACCTCACAGGGACTTCCTCAAAGGCCAGGGGATGATTGCCCTAATGATACGAGCATGTGCCAAGCCTATCCTACTTCTCTTTCATCCCAAGGAGATGAAGCCAAGACTGGATCCTCCCACTTTCCAAGGCAAGAAATTGGCCTGGAAAGGGGCAGGGATTTTTACTCAAGGGTCCCTTCTCAGGACTTCCTGGAGATCCTGGCTTCAGAGGCAACAGGAAACCATTCTCCAAAGTGGGAGGAGGGGCTTGAGGTCAAGGGGGCAGCAGCAGATCCTACAGATCTTCCTACACTAGGCTGGGGTCTCTCTCTCTCTTTCTCCCTCATTGTCCTTCAGCTGGCGTCTTTCCCAGCCTGCTCTCCCATGTGCGTTTTCTGGTGGCGGATAAGGTTGGAGCTCCGGGAGAAGTGTTTCCCACACAGAGTGCACCAGTAGGGCTTCTCCCCTCTGTGGGTCCTCTGGTGTGCTCCAAAGTTGGAGATGTCGCTGAAGGTCCGCCCACACTCGGTGCACTCATAGGGCCTCTCGCCCGTGTGCGTGCGGTGGTGCACGCCGAAGCTGGAGCTGTTGCTGAAGCTCTTGCCGCACTCACAGCAGATGTAGGGCGCTGGCTCCAGGTGCGTCCGGTGATGCACCGCCAGCGTGGCACTCTGGCTGAAGCTCTTGCCACAGAGGTCACAGCGGTACGGCCGCTTGCCCAGGTGATCTTGTTGGTGCGTGGTAAGGTCTGAGCGCCGCCGAAAACTCTCCTGACACTTGGGACATTTGTAGTGCTTCTCTTCCAGGTGGATCCGCTCGTGCCGGATGCGGTTGGAGCTTCTCGAGAAGCTCTTGCCACATTCAGAACACTTGTAAGGTTTCTCACCGGTGTGGATCCGCTGGTGTGTTCTCAGGTTGGAGGTATTATTGAAGGTTTTGCCACACTGGGCACATATAAAGGGCTTCTCGTCGATCTCGGGCCTTGGGTGAGCCATGGGGCCCCCGGGCTCTCTGGCGGGGTCGGTGACTTTCTGCCACGGTTTTTTTGGGTGGATCTCTTGTGGACCTTCTGACAGGCTCTCTTGCTCATGCTCCTTCTCTCCATCTGGGATCCGAAAACCCTCCGAGTCCTCCACTCTCCAAGGCTCACCCCATTCCCCTTCCTCAGGCAGGTGCTGTTCTGGATTCTGCTCCTTCTCCTTCTCACTGCCCATTTCTGAACCCTGAGAATGAACACAAATGGCCAACACCTTTATTCCTTGGTGTTGGGTCAGGCTAGACCACAGGGAATCTTGTTCTGGTAAAGGGGTGTACACCTTCCCCAGGGAACCATCCATTAGAAATAACCTCAATTAACTGGAATACTTGGATGCAATGCCTTTACTTACTTTCAAGTTACAAACTTCCACGGATGTTTAAAGCTGCCCATCAGAGTAAAGAGGCATCAGCTTTGTCTATGCCCAACAGATACTTGCGCAACGCGAATGTCACTTTTCTCAATATCATTGAAAAATGACAGTCTAGACTATAATTCATGTACAAGTAAAGGAGCTCCCATTTGGGTAAAATTCCATTTTCCTGCCTAACTCTAAGCTAACTAAAACTACTTTTATGGTGATCTCTTTTGAAAATACTTCCTGAAAAGTTTCCATTTCCCTGCTTTCAGAATGAACAGAAAAGAACCTCTCATTCTTGAGGCTCTCCTAGCTGTGTACAAGGCCCAGCATGATTCCTCTTAAACATTCTGCCACCCTTCCCCTCCCCGGAACTCACCCTAACCTAGCAACTAACGGTTAACGTCTGGGCCCTCCAAGACCTACTGCAGGGTCTGGGCCGTGTGCTCTGATTGGTCAATGCCCACTTCCTCTCTCCAACACCATATACAACCACATACACAGGCCACATACACACACAGCCATACTCACATACCAGACACACTCAACCACATTCTCACACCATATACACATACCACACACAGCCACATACACAGACATGCATACCACATATAGCCACATACAGCCACACACATCCCATATACATACATAGTCCTCCCAAGCATGTAGCCACATACATGGCTACACAATCACAAATACAGCTCTACTGTCACACCACACAAAATCACACACACTCACATGCTATGTACAAAGACACACCGACATTGGGGTGCCTGGGTGGTACAGTCTGTCAAGCGTCTTGATCTCAGATCAGGTCATGATCTCACAGTTAGTGAGTTCAAGCCCCACATCAGGTTCAACGCTGATGGTGCAGAGCCTGCTCGGGATTCTGTTTCTCCTTCTCTTTGCTCCTCCCCCGCTTGTGCTCTCTCTGTCTCTCTCAAAATAAATAAATAAACTTTGAAAATAATAAAAATTTTTAAAAGTTAAAACAAAACAAAACAAAACAAAAAAACAAGACAGACACAAACCACATTCCTCACACACACACAGCGCCAACTTATGCAAACATCGGTAAATGCTTGCTCAGCTGCGCAGACTCCTCTGCATTCCTATAGCCCAGGACAGGGGCGAGGGATGAAGTACTTCTGCCGGGCGTGGGGTTTCCTCTGGGCCCCAAAGCAATAGCAGCACTTCAGAAGGTGCAGTGGGCCGGCGGAGATACTGCGGGCAGACACGAGCAAGGGATGAGGGTGGGAGCAAGACTGAAAGGACAGCGATGGTAGAAAATGACAGACTGAGGATTCCTTCAAGTCAGCAAGTACTTGTGGAACACACAACAGCCGTAACGGAAGGGGCGCTGACTGTATTTAGGGTCGTATCCCGATGGTGGCACACAGTACAGAACTGGGCAAATCACTCGAGCACCGGGAGCCTCAACTCCCACATCACTAACCCTGTGACACCCGCCTATCCTGCATGCCTACGGCGTGCTCAGCATGCTGCGTGGCAGCAAATGACAGCTACTGTTACCACGGTTGAGGACAATGGGTTCCAGAGACAGGCCCGGCCTTTACTCAACCCATTCAACAAATATATCTTAAGGACCTACTAGGTATGACTGCTGCTACTTTAGGAATTTGGGTTACGTTAGAAGAACAAAGACCTTGTCCCCCATGGGACTTAGGAGGACACCGTGTCCTGGCCCTGCAGAGAACACAAGAATGAAAAAGATCCCTTATGTGATCTTGTTAGGAAAGAAAAACTGTTTCTAATTTAAAAAATGGTACAAGGTACAAAATGTACAAGGTACATTAAAAAAATTGGACAATTAAATTAATTGTACCAATTAAAAAAATGGTACAAGGTAAAATGTACAATATGGACAGAGCCTCAAATCTTTGAGTGGAGGCCAGCAAATTTTTCTGGAAGGGGCCAGACAGTAAATATTTGGGGCCATAGGATCTCTGTGGCAACTACTCAACTCTGCTGTTGTATCGTAAAAGCAGCCACAGACAACACAAAAATGAATGAGTGTGGCTGTGTTCCAATAAAACTTTAAGACAAAAGGAGCTGAACTACAGTTTCCCAGTCCTTGTTTGAGAGTGTTTCTTGAAGAATCTAGATAAGGGAGGTGAAGGAGGCTTGCTTCGCTTTCAAAAATGCAAGTAAACATCAAAAACAATTTATTCCTTGACACTTATTTAGTTTTGACAATCCTTTTAAAAATTACAACCCCGTTCCCACATTCCCATCCCCCTACCCCACAGAACTTCTCACCTGCGAACATTCTATTTATTTATTATGTCAATTATTTAGTGTCTGCCTCCCCTTGCTAAAACAGAAGTCCTATGAGGGACGGGGTCTTTGTTCCTAAAGCACTGACAGTCATATCTAGTAGGTCCTTAATAAATATTTGTTGAAAGAGTTGAGTAAAGACCAGGCCTGTCTCCAGAACTCATTTCAGGCTCGCTTGTGTCTGTTTCTGTTCCTCAGCAATCTCTTGATTCCTGCCCACTTCCACCTTTATGCAAACACAGACTCCTGTTTGTATGTACTTGCTTTTACAGTGATTTGCAATTATCTTTTAACATTATCTGGCTTCACTAGAAATTTATAAGTCATTGGAAAGGAGGGACTAGGTCACTTTGGAAATCTCTCTTCAGCACAAGGCAGTGCTCAAATGTTTTTTGAATGTATGAATTAAAGGATGTGATCTGAATTCAAGCCCCAGCCCTGCCCACCCCACCTAGGGCTCTAGTACCTCTGTCTATGCAGGGGGCGACATGGACCCCTCTCACTTCCAATCCTGCTCTTCTGAGCACCTATAATGTACCAAGCTCTGACTCACCTCAGGACTGAATGCTGGATCCAAAGAAGAGCAAAAAGATTTAGGATTATGGTTACTACCCTCAGTTTATGGCACAGTTCAGGGAAACAGGCCATGAACTCCAGACACTATCATATGGTATAGAAGGTTAAGTTCTAAGGGGACAGGAACTGTGCCTCAGTCACCTTTGTACCGTTCCTCAATGCCTCGCACAGCACCTGGCACATTATACAGGAACCGATAATAGTCCACATTTTTTTAAGCTGATACTAAATGCTAGGCCCTGGGCTGAACACTATATACAAATCATGGCATTTCATTTACACAATTTATTTTAGAGATGAGGAAACTGAGGCTCAGAGCAATTATAACTTGCCCAAGGGCACACAGCAAGTGAGTAGCAAAACTGGGACCTATGCCCATCACTCCAAAGCCAGTGCTTTTAAGCCTGACACCAGTATTGGAGAGAAGTGGGGGAGAGTGAGAGGTGGGGAGGGAAGGGAAGGAGGAAGGAGTAAGAACAGTGCCACAGGAGTTCGGGAGTTCAGGTGACACCCGCGCAGCTCCCTGAAGAGATCAAGGACGAGCTGCTAAATGGAAAAGGAGGCATCTGAGCTAGGACTTACAGGATAGGTGAGCAAGATTGGGACTTACAGAGAGATGGGGAGACCACCATCTACTAAGAACACAGTGACAAGTAAGGTACAGATACACTTTCAGGTCACATTTCAAAGATTTGGGGGAGAGAAGGGCCCATCAGTCTTGGCTTCCCAGGAGGCCCAGGGGTACAGGGAAGATCGAAGGTGGGAGACACTGGGGGCAGTGGTGAAGCGACCAGGACTAAGAAATAAGAGCCAAGCAGATGGGGCTGGTGATCACAGATGCTGAAGGTCAAGGGCTTGGGTTAGAGGGAAGGGGCTAAGCTGGAAAGTGGTCTGAAGGGCCAAAGTTCGGGGTCTTTAGGGTCAAGTCAAGGGGTAGGGGGTGGGAGGTAATGGGGAGAGAAGAGCTTGGAAAGACCAGGGACAAGGTGTTGAACAACAGGGAAATGTATCGGGGAGCTGCATAACGGGTCAGTTAGAGGAGGCCATAGGAGTCCGAGGGTCCGAGGAGATGACCTGGGGAGAGGAGGCACAGGCTGCAATCAGAGGTGTCAGGGGGGCGGGAGCCAGGAGGCTGGGTTGTAAGTAGCGGGGAGAAGCCGATGGCGGAGTCGAGGATACGCGCCTCCCAGAGGACAGGAGCTGGGTTCTGAGTAGCGGACTGGCTTGGGCGGGAGGCTAGGGAGATGCGGAGGGGCTGGCCCCAAAAAGTATGGTCAGTGCCAGGTGGGGCTGGACTGAAAGGCCAACAGGAGGGCCTGAAATAAGGGCTGAGGCCAGCCGCCTGGCCGCGCGGGCCAGGGGCGGGGGCCAGGGGTCGGGGCGGGGGGGACCACCGGGTCCCATTTGCTCCCCACTGGGTCCAGGGAGCAAAGCCACAGCCTCTAATTCCCGGGAGAGAGGGAAGGGGCCATGCTCAGAGTTCCCCACAAAGCCGTATCCGCCTCCCCCGCGACCTCGGGCCCACCCAGGACCCACCTCGCTCCCGCCGCTCGATCAGGGACAGCGCTGCCTCTGTGGGCCGGGGGAGGAGCCGGAGCCGGAACCCAGAGAGGACCCGCCCTACACCTCCAGGATTGGGTCCTGAGGAGGATCCTTCATTCCCACTGGCTGTATTGGCTGCCACAAGGCAAGAAACCCAGGCGGGCTCGCCAATAAGCTTTGGTCTCGAACAAAGCCTGCTGGGAGTTGTAGTCCTGAGGAAGAGCGTAGACTCCGAGAAGAAATTTGCGAAGTTTAGAACTGAGCAAGTGGAGACCGTGTTCCCTTCCAAGGTCGTCGGATCTCCTTCTACGCTCACACGAGAAAAGCCCAACGTAGTTTTAACCACGCGTCTGGGAAGTAATAGAAAACCTAGAGCTAACCTACATGACCTCCAAGTGTCATGAACTCAGTTTCTTCTTTACTTTGAATTGGTGACCCTTGGTCCTGTAGACATCCGTGAAGCCTTGAATTCCGCGCTTCATGCGAGGTTTATCCTTAAAATCAAAGGATTGTAGAACTAGAAGGGATTTTAAAGATCCACTAACCCAATCCGTTTGTGAGAAGTTAGACGTTTCCTGTGCAAGGAGCTGTCTCTGGGTCTCCCAACGCTCCTGCACAGGGATTTTTTTTTTTTTTTTTTTTCTCGGTCCTACATAGATAAACCTGGCATTCCTCAATCCGACACAATACAACTTCTAAGGTATCCAGGATTAGGATTTTTTTTTCCCAAGTTTTACTTAAAAAAAAAAAAAAAAAAAAGCCTAATCCAATACTCTCATATCTGCACGGTATTTCAGTACAAAGAGTAAAGAGTCTTGTCTTCAGAGCTAATCTAGATTTACAATACCAGGTCTACTGCCTAGCCATTTGGAGCACCATTTTCCTCCCCCATAAAATCCCTGGCAGAATTGTTCTAAGGATTAAATGAGTTAAAGCTTCTGCTTCCACAATGTCAGTTCTCTTTCCAGCTGGTAAATTCTCTTGGGTGCAGCCAGTGTGAACAATGGGAATTAGATTAGGATATTCAGGAAAGTATGTTTGAAACTGAATATGAGTGAGTGAAATATAAATCCTACACACACACTATTGCTTATAAATTGATATAAATAAAATACTGAGAAGGCAGATCAGAAATAAAACTGTGGCTTTATTTCTAACTGTGGTTAAAGCTTGCTTGGGTGAATTCAAGGTTGTTCAAAAACCAATCCCATAATGTGCTTGTCTGTTACCAGTCCAAAGCCTTTCCCCACAACTTCTCGTTCATGTACAAAAGCAAACAGAATATTTCACCCATGCACTGTGATAGTTAACTTTATATATCAACTTGACCAGGCTACAGGGTGCCCATATATTTGGTCAAACATTATTCTGTTTCTGGAAGGGTGTTTTCGGATGAGATTAACATTTAAATTGGTAGAGTGAGTGAAGCAGAATGCTGTCCCTAATGTGGGCCTGCCCCATCCAATCAGTTGAAGGCCCGAATAGAACCAAAAAGCTGACCCTCTCCTAGTAAGAGAGAATTCTTCTGGCCTGACAGTCTTCAGCCTGGAACATCCACTTTTTTCCTACTTTTGGACTCAAATGGAAATATTGGTTCTTCCTGGGTCTCAGGCCTGTCAACCTTGAAACTGGAACTACACCATTGGCTCCCCTGGGTCTCTGACTTGCTGACTAACCCTGCAGATAGCTCTTGGAAAGTGCCAGCCTCCATAATCATATGAGACAATTCCTTGGAATAAATCTCTTTATACATGTAAAGATAACACAAATACATTTTTCTCTGGAGGACCCTAACTATTAAAAGCACCAACAGAGAGAACTTCTGACAGAAAGATCTAGTTTCTGTTGGGTAGAACTGTGTGCTCATCTGCAAACTGATACCAGTACCTCCACAAAGAGGCCAGATCACCTTTGTGGAGTGACTTGAAAGTGAATAGGCTTCTTTCTGCAATCCACACCAAAAAATGAGGCTCATTATTTTATCCTCACACATGGTCTACCGACTTCCTATTTGAAATCAATACTCTCTGACCTAAGAGGCTGTTTGCCACACAAGTAGTCAAGTCTACCAGAATGATGGTCTTACAGGAAAAAAAAATGTCTCTACCTTTGTGGTTAAAACTACCGTTTTTCTGGCTGGGCCTCTCTAAATCCCGGGAGGAGATTCAAAAGGGCCAGGGTAACAGATGAACTCATCCATGGCTGTTTTTTCAAGGTCACACACACAGCTGGGCTGCTGTGTTTGAAGCTGTGTGTCCCAGCTCCGTGATTGTACTCTGCAGTCTTTTGGGGATTATAGCTACCTCATTTAAAATTCTTATACCTGGTTATCATCAATAGGTAAGTTAGCTTTGAAAACATGTACATTAGCTCTGGATGTCAGGACACTATGCTGCAAAAAAGCATCAAGGAAATAGAAAAGAAAGGATGGCCTGTTTTACCCCTCTAGCTGACCTACCCCCTGTTCCAGAAGAAAGAAGGAAGAGTGTGTGACCCAAAAAATGTTTACTTTTAAAAAGCTGACTTTGGGAGCTAGAGGCCTGCCCTGAGAAAAGAAGAAACGCCATTCTGGAGGGGATCAGAGAAAAGTCAGGGACTGGGCACCATAACTTCATGACTAAGAGGTCAAGAGCAAGCTGAAGTAGAGTGAAGTTCCTCTATAAATAGCCCCTCGAGTAGAGAACACCTGTATCTTGGTGACACACATTCACCATCACCACCTAAACTTAATGTGATTGTTCGTCTGGTTTTCAAGAATTCTTCCAGGGCAGTGGGAACTTTAAGTCCCCAGAAGGATGACAGAGTTTAGAACTGAGCCCTGGGAGGAAGGTGATTTGAACAGAAATCACAAGGTTTAGATTTGGGGAAAGGAGATGAGATGTTTCAGAATCAGGTGTTGGGCCAGGAGCCTAAAATGCAGGGCCCGGTGCCGGACCTTCAGGGGGGCAGATAATGAGGCACAGCCCTAAAAAGAAGGAACTTTGAGCCCCTGAAGGGCAGGGCCAATGTCAGAAGGCCAGGGCAGGATCATATCCCTGAGTGGGGAAGGCTCCGGTGCTTGAGGGGGGAGTAAGGAAGGGTCCACCTTCATGGCCACGTCTCCATTAGCCTGGCCTTTTTCTTCTGGCTTGGGGACAGTTGATGGCTCTGATTTCTGGAGTTCCGAGCAAATGATTAGAGGCGCTGTATTTTTCCCTCCATCATGAAGGCAAGGCTCGAAGAAAGGGCGAAGGGGGCCAGAGAAACTGTGGGTGAAAGTAAAAATGTGGGATCTGCTGGTCACATTGTAGAAGGAAATGACTCCAGCTTCATAGTCTAGGAAAACCCCCACACACCGTGGGGGCTCTTTCAGGCGCAGGATGGTCTGCGGGGATGTGAGAGCTTCATACTTCTTCTCACTACTCTGTCTTACAAGCCAGTGTCCATTGGCCGGCGTGGCGGTGACCTTGCCCTTCCTGCCCACAGACTCGCTACACACCCCCAGGGCCCATTTGGTCTTGTCTCCCACGAACACCTCCCAGTAGTGACAGCCCGCCGTGAAGTACTCAGCTCCCAGGACGCTGACGACAAAGTCAAATCTCTGGGGGCCGTCAGGCACAGGCTGCTTTCTTTCTCCAAGTTTCACACGTCTCCGGTCCTCAGACAGCATGAGTTTGGGATGTGCTGTGTCCGGGTCCAGGGTCACTGCCACTGCAGAGAGTCACTGACAGGTGAGGCTGGGGAAGACAAGGTCTCAGATCCCCTGAGATCTTTGGGATCTTTGGGTAGCTTTGGAGGGAAAGATAATCCCTAGGCTGTGACCACTGTCATTGGTCTATTTGAGTCCATGGTTCTCCCTCCCCTATAAGTACTAGAACCAAAGAAAACTGTCTTCCAGTCCCCCAGGTCTGTTGGCGGTGTATTACGAGAAAGAGGAAAAAGTATTTCATCATCTGTGAAGCTGCCTTAATCCTTAGGAAATACTGCCTTTGTCTTCGATGTTCCAAAGGAATCTAATGTATGATAATAAACATGGGCTTTGACGTTAGATCCAGTAGCCAGCTAGGATGCCCCAGCTCTGCCACTCGCTGGTTATGTGATCTTGGGCTTGTTGTTTATCTCCCAACTTTAGTTCCTTCCTCTGTAAAATGGGAGTAGGGCTGTTGTACAGATTTGAGGAACTAATGCATGAGATAGTGCCGAGTTCACACAGTGAGGGTGTGATGCTCATTTTGGCAGCTAAAATGGGGCACCTGGGTGGCTCTGTCGGTTAAGCATCTGACTTTGTCTCAGGTCATGATCTCACAGTTCGTGGGTTCAAGCCCCACATCGGGCTCTGTGCTGCCAGCTCAGAGCCCAGAGCCTGCTTCAGATTCTGTGTCTCCCTCTCTCTCTTCCCCTCCCCTGCTCATCATCTGTCTCCCTCTGTCTCTCAAAAATAAGTAAACATTAAAAAAAATAAAATTATTGCTTATAATTACTATTGCTAAATGTTAGGATAGAGAAAAGGATTCAAAAGGATTCTTCCTTAAAATTGTGGACTATAAGGGTCACAGTGAGCCTGTCTCCTTCACCAAGTACAGAAAACAGGCTCTTCTTGGAGAGTAAATCCGTGAAATCTGTACTCAGTCAAGGTGATGGGAGGAAGCCGGACCTCGAATGTCAGAAGAGTTTGTGAGCTCCTGGAGTGCCAACCAAGGTGACCTGGTGTTCTCTTAAGTGCCAACTCACCGATTCTATTAGACCTGCCTGAAGGAAGACGTGTGGATAGAAGGGGGATGAGCAGCTGGAAAACTGATACGGACTACAAAGCAGTGAAAATAACAGGTCTCGTTAAAACAGCAGCAACAGATTGCAAGCTATTTCGGAATAAAATGAAAAGAGATGTGCAAATCTTTTAGGATGAGCCTGCGAAACTTTTGTGTAGTCCGCGTTGTTGGAGCTTCTGCGTCACCCATTCCCTTCTCTGAGAGTCTCAATCACCACGCCCCAAGAAAACTGATCACCAGAGAAAGAAGGATGTGGCAGGGGTGTGGAAAGAGACAAGAGCACTGGCTGTTGGCCCAGCTGTGGGATAGGAAGGACCTCCCCAACTTGAAAGCATGGAAGAGACAATACAGGAAAAGATGAATAAATTTGACTCCATAAAAAACAAAATGTTCATACATAAAAAAATAATACTATAGGGAAAGTAAAATGAAAATGTCAGAAAAATAGAAAATGTCAGAAAAATAAAAGTCAGAAAGTCTGACATAGAAAATGTCAGAAAAATAAAAGTCAGAAAAATAATTTGTGAAAAACATGACAAAGAACTAGTATGCTTTATATAGAAATAATATCCTCACAAATCAAAAAGTAGGCAGAACAGGGGCGCCTGGGGGGCTCATTCGGTTAAGCGTCCGACTTCGGCTCAGGTCACGATCTCACGGTTCAAGAGTTCGAGCCCCATTTTGGGATCTGTGCTGAAAGCTCGGATTCTGTGTCTCCCTCTCTCTCTGCCCCTAACCCACTGGCACTCTGTCTCTCTTTCTCAAAATAAATAAGCATTTAAAAAAAAAAAAAAAGTAGCCAGAACAGGACAGGAGCAGACAAGTCACAAAGATGAAATGTGAATAACCAACAAACCTAAGATAAATCTCAAAACTCATAGAGAACTCATAGGAAGATCAAAACAAAGAGGGGAGACTTTCTAACTCTAAATGTGAACCCCAAAATCACAAAGATTTTTCAAAACTGATAAGCAGATAATCAGATTTGATTTTTACAAAGTTCTAAATGACAGTCTGAATTCCTCAGGACCAGAGCAATGGGCTCTGAAATATGGATGATTTGGCTGGTGTGACTTACCAAAGTGCAGCCGGGCCCTCCTCCAGCCTGGAAGACGTAAAGGGGATGCCTGAGTTTAAGGACAGAGAAATGGGGAAGTCTTGGGGCTTGGGGGTCAAATGCAGGGAAAGTGTACCTCACCTGAGTTCGCTGCAGCTCTCTTCAACTCTAATAAAAGAAGAAACCAGGGGGTGAGCTATCACTGGAAACACAGAATCCACAGGAGACAAGGTGATACAGGAGTTATAAGCACGTGGGACACTTACTCAGTTCATTCCGGAGGGTCTCTAAAGAAGAAACACAGTTGGACCAATCAGAACAAGGGCGTCGACCTGCCCAGAATGCTGCGGTCCCATCCCAACCACACCCCCACATGAGATCCTGGGGAGCAATGCCCTGAGCTTCCCCAGTGACAGGGCCGGCAAGAGCAGCGGGCCCCCAGCCGTGGGCCAGCGCGCCCCAGAGACACCGCAGAGGGTCACCAAATTCCTGCGGCCCCCACAACTTCCCGGCAGACCAAGTAATAACACATCTTCTACACACAGGTCACGACAACATCAACATTTGTAGATGTTGCGGGAGAAGCCTAAAATATCAGTTCACTTGAAACTACCACCGAATTTCCACTAGATTTTCTTCTGTATGTTTCCTCAGTGTAAAATAAAATAGACACGTCACGTGCCTGAAGACTTTTTTTGTTATAAAGAGGTTCTCGTTCGTGAAGTGGGGGAGACCCACTTCTCCACACGTTCACTTTAAAGAGGATGCACATGCTTTGGATCCCACCTAAGGGAATGTCCCCCCTAGGTGATCAAAGGGGGTCTTCCAGGCGGCTTCCCCTTTGGGAGGTACAGCTCTTCCCGGTAAAACGGTTCCCGCATAGAGACCGGATAACAGTTATGCGGGAAAGAGGAACAGGGAATAGTTGAGAAAAGAGGGCTGTGGGAGCCAGTATATCCCCAGCCCCCAGGGCCTCAAGTACCCTTGCCCCCCTCTTCTGCCCCAACGAGTGAAACTGAGACACTCATCCTAGAGCAAAGATGTCAGCAGAAGGAGGTTTGAGCCACAGGTGAGGAGCAGAACTTACTGAGCACTTTATGGAGCCTTCCTAAAACAAACAAACAGAAAAAGGCACAAGTGAACACATGTGGCCACTTTATCCCTGGGACGCACGCGGGAAGGCTCATGGCTCCGTCCCCTACAGCGAAGGGGGCGATGACCATCCTGTCGGCCCCTAATCCAGTCACATCTCTCAAAGCTCAGACCCGTGAACCTGGCGGCGCCACTTTCCCCAGTGACCCAGGCTGCCCAGAACTTCGGTTTCTCCCTTCTCTTCCCTTTTTGCCCGGCTCCTTTTCTCTTTCTGTCTGAGTGTTTCTGTACGTCTGTGACTGTGTGTACACGGGTGTGTCCCTTGCCCTCCTTCTATAACCTACTGTTTATAATAGCTATGGTGTCCAGCAGGAGGCCTATAGCATTGGCTTGTTGGCTCGTATTGTTCTCGACAGTAACTCCCCTGAAGAACTGCAGAGATTGGTAAATTTGGAGATCCCAGGTCTCGGGACATAAACTGTAAGCTCCTGAGACTACTGTGCTTGTGGCTTATCTGGAGGTGCCATCCAGCCCACATTTTCTCCTAGCACTGGCCTTGCCAGAGAACTAAAGTTACACGTTCGAGTTCACTGCCAGGCCCTGTGCTAAGGGCGGGGCATGTGTTAGGCATTAGGCACTTGGGCAGTGAAACCGAATACAATACAGCCCCCAAGGAGCTTATGGTTGATTTTTACTATTCCCACTACTAACAGTCTCCATTTATTGTGTCCTGTTCTCATAACGAGGTGGGCACTGAACCCCCTCCACCATGTGAGGTGCATACAATTAGTATCCCCATTTTATAGAGTAGTTGTCTGAGGCTCAGAGGGAGGTGGAAATTTGCCCAGGTGACCAGGCTAGTAAGTGGCCGAGGAGGCAGGATTCCAACCCACATCCGTCTGGCTCCCAATCAGAGGTCAGCCCCACTACACCACCGTTCCTTCCGCTCTTGAACAGAGCAGCCATAGCATCCCTGAGTTGTGCACGCACCCACACTTCCATCGCCTTGGAGGAGATGTAAGCAGGGAGGAGAGGAGATGCTGAAATCGGTGCACATAGAGCCATTTCTGGTCCAGTGACTTGTCTTCCCAGCAAGACCTTAAGGGCATAGCCCCTGTTTGTTTGTGCCCTGAGTGTCTAACTTTTATGCTCAGTGGCTTACAGCAGACACTCGATTAATGAAGATGAAATGGCAGGAAGAAAAAGGAGTACCAGGCTTTGTAATAAGAAGTTTTGTCTAGTTGAGTCCTGAAAACAATCAGGTGAGGGGACTTACTGTCCCCATTTTACAGATGAGAAAACTGAAGCTCAGAGCAGTTAAGTGCCTTGTCTAAGGCCGGTAAGTGGCAGAGCAGTGATCTGAGCCAGGTATCACTGACCCAGTCGCTGACTCCAGAGCCCGTGACCCTCCCATCGTATGATACCGCCTCTCTCGGTGCAAAAGTTATATGGATTCCTCAGATTTTTCATACACCCCACATGACCATAATAACACCTTTCTAAATAGTAAACAGACCTTCTTTTTCAGTGATTGACAGAAAGGCTGGTGCAGGGACCTCAGGCCAATCCAGACCCGTGAATGCTGATCAAGTGCACCCCCTCACCATGGCCACCGGCCCTATAACCCCTTGATATTGGAAAGTGAATTCCAATAATATTAATGGAAAATGTGTGTGTGTGTGTGTGCGCGTGTGTATAAAGTATGTATCATAGACTGTCAGCATTCATGTAGAAATAGAAAGAATATGTTCTTTGTTATTTGTTCCCTACTCTTTATTCTACACATATAATTACCTTTTTCTTTTGCGTGGTCTGAGAGAAGATTTTCTAGAGAAAGAAAAGTAAATGAGATTCTGTGCCGTTACTCTGAAGGTCCCCGATGCCTATTGAGTTCACCTGCTCTTGAACCTCCCTGTCTCCACCTCCACCTCCCTGACCCAGGCCCTCACCATCTCTCATCTGGATGACAGAAGTGGTGCCCCCCAACCTGCCCCCACATCTTGTCCCATTGCTCCCTCTGGTCCTTTCTCAACACTGCAGCCGGAGAGAGCTTCTCGAAGCACAATTCTGGCCAAGATTGCCTGGTTCACTGCTTTACCACTGCTCTGATAGGAAAGACCAAAACCCTTCACGTGATCTACAGGGCGTCACCTGGGCTGACCCCTGCTAAGTCCACAGCCTCATCCTCTGTCATCTTTGCCTCATTTCCACACTGTGTTTCTTTCACATGCTGTTCCTTCTGCTGCACATGGTTTTCTATTCCCTCTTCCCTCCAGCCTGTCTGTCTTCCAGATCACACATCACTTCCTCAGGGCCCCCCTCTCCTGTCCCTGAAGCTTGGTTGGTTCCTCCTGGTTACAGTCTTTACAACCCTTAGAACTCCCTCTTGTGGCATCTGTGCACAATTTGTTTGTATAATCATTTCATTCACATATGCTTCCTTGATTAGACTGAACGCCCCAAGAAGGCACAGACTGTGTGTGTTTTTACTCACCATTGTGTCCCCAGCCTCCAGTATGGTCTGGGGTGCTTCAGAGACAATTACTAATTGTTGAACGAAAAAAAGCTTCCCCCACGTTAGATCTACATGACTCCCACAGGAGTGGAGAGCAAGACCAAGGAATGAGTTCACATACAAAAACCACCAAACATACTGGAAGGCAAGCTGTGACAAGTAAGAGTCTGCAAAAGCTGGAAATGGCAGGTATAGACCCCCCACCACCCCTGCCACCAGGACATCAGATGTTGGGACTTTCAGGTGCACAATTTAAATCAGTGGTCATTGGGAGCACAAAACCAATAAAACACAGTAACATCCCCACCAAGCTCAAGACACTTACCTACCTCCACCACCTGTTCATAGAGAAGCTTCTCTGGAAGAAAGAAAGATGTGTCAGCTCAGTTAAAGGAAGGACTTTTTCTAGTAGGCAGGGTTGTCCAAAGATGGCCCACGCAAGCTGTCTGAGTAGGACTTTGCTCCTCGTCCCTGTGGGTGTGTGACTATTTGAAAGGATTAGAGATCTTCAAACCATCAGATGGGGAAAGGAGTGTTGGCTTATACGACTTTCAGGATCCTTTGTGACCCCGAGATCCTATGAAATTCAACCACATTCACAGGGGTTTTATCTAATGGATAGCACTGCATTTCTTAATTAATTAGAAGACTGGCATGATCAGTATTTTCCTAATTTATCAGAAGATGAGAATTCACAGCTCTGCCCAGGAGCTTTCTGCAGTTTCTTTGACCCTCTCTGCAATGTGAGTCCCACAGCATGGCTCTACCAGTTTGCTCTCAGCCAGCTTGCAGGGTCTGCAACCTAGGGAAAACTCATGTCCACGTCTACTTCCTCCCGGCCATTTCCTAGAGAAGCCTCAGTCCCACTTCTCAGTCTCGGCCGGGACTCCCTTACCACTTAGTTACCTTTGGATCTTTTTTGCTTCCAAATGAGGCAAACGCCTGCCATGATGAGAAGCCCCAGGAAAGGCAGGATCACAGCAAGAGCCATTGCTGAGGAGGAGATCTTCCCTGGAGATGGGGCTGAAACAGAAACCGCCAATGACCACCCTCAAAGAGCCCCACTTCAGATGGCAGGCGGCTCAGGCACATCCCAACCGTCTCCATCAAGTTTAGGGAGAGACCTCCGGCCAAGACAGGTGAGTGTCTTTGCTTCTCTCAGTAACTCCAACCCTGGATGACCCGGGGACAACTTTAAAGTGAGATGCTCGACTCTTAGGAGTGGTGTTGATGCTCCCGCCCAAAGACAGTGGGTTAAACTCAGCCTTTCAACCACAACCTCGTGCTGCCTTATATGAAACCATTATCTGGGGACTTTGGAGGATAGGAGGTACTTCCTCAGGGGCCACCTCCACTCTTCTCATGAGTACCCACCTGCCTCCTTGTCAAGTGAAACAACAGTCAGTGACATCTTTGCCCTGAGCCCTAGCAGCAGGGACAGAACAGATTCTGGGGTGCTACAGCAGTAGACTAAAGCCTAGCCAGGAAGAAAGGAGAAAGGAAAGAAGAAAAAAAGAGCAGAAGAGGCTCCGTGACAAGTGGTGGAGAGCCTAGGCTGGATGCGAGACCTCACTCAACATTATGTGACCCTGAGCGAGAGACTGAGCCTCCCCAAGCCTGGCTTACCATCTGTAAAATAGAGATGATAATAATCCTTGTTCCACTGGGTTGTTGGGAGATTTAAAAGGATCATGGGGCACCTGGGTGGCTCAGTCAGTTAAGCATCTGACTCTTGGTTTTGGCTCAGGTCATGATCTCACGGTTCCTGAGTTCCAGCTCTGCATCGAGCTCTGTGCTGACAGGGCAGAGCCTGCTTGGGATTATTTCTCTCCCTCTGTCTCTGCCCCTCCCCTGCTCTCTTGCTCTCTCTCTCTCTCTCTCTCTCTCTCTCTCTCTCAAAATAAATAAACTTAAAAAAATTAAACAATAGATAAATAGGGGCATCTGGGTGGCTCAGTCGGTTAAGCCTCCAACTTCGGCTCAGGTCATGATCTTGCAGTTTGTGAGTTTGAGCCCTGCACTGGGCTCTGTGCTGACAACTCAGCCTGGAGCCTGCTTCAGATTCTGTGTCTCCCTCTCTTTCTGCCCCTCCCCAGATCCCTCTCTCTCTCTCTCTCTCTCATTCTCTCAAAAATAAATAAACATTAAAAATTTTTGTTTAAATAAAGAAAGGGATAGGCAGGTAAAGCACTTAGCACTCAGTGAGAGGCAGTGGCAATAGTAAGAGAAGGGAGGGGGCAGAGGTCATGACCCTTGCTTACTCGGGACCCCAGGCCACAGTCTATCTTTCTGGGCTCTAAAACCACTCTGCTCTGCCACATGGCCTCCATGTCTCAAGGATCTTTAAAAGGTTCATACCCCTTTAACCCCTCAATTCTACTTCTAGAAACACATTCTAAGAAAATAATCAAAGTCACTTGCCAAAATATGTGCAAAGGTGTCCACTGCACCACTCATTATAATAGGAGGAAAAATTAGAAACCATCCAGATGTCCAGAAATAGGGCTTCGATTAATTTTATTCAGCTATAACCACACAATGAAGTACTATGTAGCCCTTAAAGATCATGTTGCAGAGAACTACTGAAGGACATGGGTGGAAAATGCTCATGACATTAGAAGTGGAAAGGAAGAAGACACCAGGTAGAAAATTACATACGTGCAAAGACATACGCACTCAGAGATACACGCACACAAGACAGTCTTGAAAGAAATGCCCCAGGGCCCCTGGGGTGGCTCAGTCCCTTAAGCGTTGGGCTCTTGATTTCCGCTCAGGTCATGATCTCATGGTTCCTGGGATCCAGCCCCGCATTGGGCTCTGTGCTGACAGCATGGAGCCTGCTTGGGTTTCTCTCTCTCCTCTCCCTCACCCCCTCCCCCTCCTTGTGCTCTCTCTCTCTCTCTCTCAAAATACATAATTTTTTTTTAATGTTAGCAGTTCTCTCTAATTTATGACATTATAGGTCATTTGTTGGTTTCTTTAAAATGTTCCTCGTTTTTTTTTTCAAGTTTTCTACTGCAAACATGTGTTACTCTTAGAATTTAAAAAAAAATGTGAAAATTCTTTATAAGGTTTCCACTAAGGTAGGAGTTTTCACCAGGGGCTTCAAGCCCATTTATGGCCCCAGCTTTTACCTGCTATGACCATGGCTGCCGTCTTCTCTTGGCCAAGGGCCAAGTTGCGGAAGGTGCAGGACACGTTCCCCAGCGTGCTGTCCCTGACTCTGCTGGACACCGCTGTCCGGAAGAGCCCAGCTTCCAGGGAATGGGCCTCTGACAGCGATAGAAGCACCCTGCCCTGAGGGTCTCTCCACTCGGCCCAAGGCTTTGGGAACCATCCCGCCGACCTGCACACCAGCTGGATCCATCCAGCGTCGTAGCCCTTCACGTGGATGTAAGGGTCAGAGCCTACAACTGGGAGGGGGACAGGGAACAGAGATGCCTGGCCGTGGGGGCGCGGTCCCCGCGGGAGCCCTCCCCCCCTTCCCACGGTCTCCGGGGTGGGGGGCAGCAGGGGCTGCTCACGGCACGTGCATGCCCACCCTCTCCCCACCTTCATCCTCCTCCCCACGGGGTGAGACAGTCTCTGGCTTCATCCTCATACCTTCTCCAATCCGCCCCTGGGGTAACTGCACCCCACGATTCAGATCTTGGGGGCACCTCAGTCCCCCTTGGACAATGACTAACCAGCCACCTGCAGGGTCACGGTGCCCTCTCGAGTCAGGTTTCCGATCTGGACCTGGCATCGGTACTGCCCTCGGTCCTCCAGCCGGACCTGGCGGATCTCCAGGCTGACGCTCCCCTCTCGGGCGTCCCTCCGCATGGCCGTTCGCCCCTTGTACTCCGGCATCACGCCTTCCTCCCGGTCTTTCCCGTCCCGGAACACGTGCACCGCCTGGGAGCGGTCCGGGTGTGGGGACCGCAGCCACGTCACCGCGGTGGGCACGGTGACCGGCCACAGGGCGAGCGGGCAGGGCAGCTCGGCTGTGCCCCCTAGCGGGGCCAGGTGGAAGTTGCCGGTGTCCCCTGTGCGGTGCGGACAAAAAAGGGACAAGGGCGTCTGGGAGGGATGGGAGCGCAGGAGCTGTGCCATGGACGAAGGGGACGTCTTGGGGAAGGGCAGGGCCTGGGAAGGGCCTGGGAGAGGACTGGGGGGGCGGGGGGGGGGAAGAAATGAACGCGAGAAGAAATAAGGCCCCCTTGCGCTTGGGTCTCCTTCCCGCAGACGTCCCGGACACGGGAAGAGGTTCACAAACTCCTACCTGACACACGCATGGGCAGGCAGAGGAACACGAGTGCCACGAGGCAGCCGGAGAGCCAGGCGCCCGAGGAGCTTGCCATCTCCATCCGAACTAAGAGGACAGACACAGGGAGACACCAGAAAGGGCTGGTGAGCTTGATGAGGGAACGGGGACAATGGAGGAGGTGGGGGCGCAGGCACCAGCCGCACAGCAAGCACTCGAATCCCACAGCCCAGCTTGGCTACTTACCTCCATGGAAACTCGTGACTTAACTTCTCTGAGTAACCTTGTGACTGAGGCTCTGCTTCTCCATCTTTAAAATGGGTATAATAACTGTGCCTCCTTGCAGGATTATTGTGAGGATTGGAGGAGGTAAGTGCTCAACATGGAAGCCGTGACTGAGGGCCATGGTGACAGGGAGGCTGAGACACTGAGTGTGATTTCGAAGGCATAGGCAGGGGTCTGGAGAAACAAGAACTTACACCCGGAACTAACCAGGTGCACACCAGAATATAGGCTTCTTCTAGCATTTAGTGTCTCAAGCCAGGCTTGGCAAGGGCCTGTTGCTGGCCCTTTCACAGTTGCCCTTCCATGCACAGTGGATTCAAGTCTTAGCTCCATTCAGGTACTAGCTCCGTGTCCCTGGGAATATTGTTTAAAATCTGTGGGCCTCCAGTGTTTAATCTATAAAGGGGGGAGCTTCTTCCCAGATGCAAGGAGATAATGCATGGAAAGCACTTGCCGCAAATGCCTGGCAGAAAAAGTGCTCAATAAAAGTGCTGTAGTTGTTATTACTAAATTATCTTGTGCATTAACCAAAAGGACACCCTAGAGGATTCCCTACTATAAAACTCTCCCCACCTACTTGCGACTGCCTGAAATTCCTTTAGCGGGAACCAAACCTTTTCATGCCACAACCGGGGATGAAGTTTAAAGGTAAAAAACACTCCAGGGAAGAGATAATGTCTCTTGAATTCTCCCCAAGATTTCAAATCCTTTCTAAAGAGGAGGGTTTTTGTAGAAGTCCTCAGGTCAGGTCCCGGAATGTCTTGGAATAGGGCAAAAGAGACTTGGAGGAGGTGGGGCCATCAAAGGGGGGAGGAAAAACGGAGGATGGACTTAAGCTTTGAACGAATTTCCAGTTCTGTTTCTCTCATGGCAAACAGCACACTGCTTTAGGGTTGTTTTTGTTTCATTTGTTTTTGTTTTTCAGTCACGACGCATGTAATATCCATCTCTAATCCCCTAGGGTTGCAAATGGCAACACAGCACTAAGACACACTGAGGTTAGGATGACAATTAGGACATTTTCCCCCCCTCTATCCCCCCCACTTTCCCACAGGTTACCAGCTACTCAGAAACTGAATAGAGAAGTTAGGCAAAGGAGACACATATTTCATGTGTCTTTTTTTTTAAGTGTGTATT
Source organism: Lynx canadensis (assembly GCF_007474595.2). NCBI lineage: Eukaryota > Metazoa > Chordata > Mammalia > Carnivora > Felidae > Lynx > Lynx canadensis. Next base: position 33,110,912 of record NC_044310.1, on the reverse strand, counting down.
CTGTTGTTGGGTAGAGGGTGACAAGTGTAATGTAAGGTCTTAGCTTTTTTTATTAAAGATGTGACTTTCATGCATAATCTCATCTGAGAAGAGCAAAGAGTAAGCCAACGGGAAAATTCCCAAGAATCTAAGGCTAAATAAAGCCAAATGGTAAAAGAAAAGCTAGTAGACCTAGCGAACTGAGGGCTGGAGTCAGATGCCTTGGTTTCTGTCTTGTCTTGGTCCCTAACTGACTATGTGACTCTATAACTTTGAGCAAATCACTTAAACTCTTAGGCCCTGAGTCTCCTGTCTTGAAAATAGGAGATTCACTTACATTTGCTGAATTCATTGTAAGTTGGGAAGGAACAAGAGGTAAAGAAACGTTACTTGGGGGCACCTGGATAGCTCAGTCGGTTAAGCATCCACCTTCAGCTCAGGTCATGATCTTGCAGTTCGAGAGTTCGAGCCCCACGTTGGGCTCTGTGCTGACAGCTCAGAACCTGGAGCTTGCTTCCGATTCTGTGTCTCCCTCTCTCTCTGCCCCTCCCCCACTCACACTCTATCTCTCTCTGTCTCTCAAAAATAAATAAAACATTAAAAAAAAAGAAATGTATTTGCCTTTGATTCAGTAAGAAATATTCTGGAAATCTACTCTAAGAAAAGAATCTTAAATATAAAAGGTCACATGATCTCAGCAGTATGTTTATAAAAGTGAAAAACTGGACTATCTATAGGTACATCAATAAGGAAATGACTAAGTAAATTATGGTTCATCAAGCCTGTGTTTCAAATGATTAGCTTCAAAGTAACAATGATGTGTTAAAATCAAAATACAAAATAACATATTTACAATGATTATAACTAAAGAGTGTGTAAGAAAGGAGTTGAGAGGAAGTCCTATAAAATATGAATATTCATAATTAAGGTGTTAGTGGGGCACGTGCGTGGCTCAGTCAGTTAAGCATCCAGCTTTGGCTCAGGTCATGATCTCACAGTTCGTGAGTTCAAGTCCTGTGTTGACAGCTCAGAGCCTGGAGCCTGCTTCAGATTCTGTGTCTCCCTCTCTCTCTGCCCCTTCCCCACTTACAGTCTGTCTCTCTCAAAAATAAATAAACATTAAAAACATTAAAATTAATTAAGGTGTTGGAAATATAGACAATTTTTTCTCATCTCTATTTCCTAACTTATTAATAAAGCATAATAAAATAATAAAAAGACATAACACAAAACTAAATTTGGCAAAAAATAAATTCACTTATTAAGGGATTTTGATTAGATGGAGCTTTTCTTTTTTTCAACGTTTTTTTTTTGTTTTGTTTTGTTTTTTGTTTTTTTTATTTTTTTATTTTTGGGACAGAGAGAGACAGAGCATGAATTGGGGAGGGGCAGAGAGAGAGGGAGACACAGAATTGGAAACAGGCTCCAGGCTCCGAGCCATCTGCCCAGAGCCTGACTCGGGGCTCGAACTCACGGACCGCGAGATCGTGACCTGGCTGAAGTCGTACACTCAACCGACTGCGCCACCCAGGCGCCCAGATGGAGCTTTTCTTAACCGACTGAGCCACCCAGGCGCCCCATAGATGGAGCTTTTCTAACTCCAGTATACGATGAAAAGGAAAAATTATATATCGAGTGTTTGTCTTGCAGTTCTTTGCTAGAAATAACTTAATTTGGAAACTTGATGCCTACATTTACAAAATTACGAAGAGCAGGATTAGCCAGATTGTAATTTTGAGAGCCTTCAGAGGGCAGAGCGGTGCTGAAGGAGAACCAGGGGATTCAATGTACGTTTCCAAGTCAGATGGGGAGAAGAAATCTAAGTAAGATCGGGAGGAGAAACAAAAGATGGTAGAAGGGGGACAGAGTAGAAGAAAAAGACTGAAAGTATAAAAGGGCGAACAGACAGTGCATGGGAATCCTCCATCACCGGCTCTCTCGGTACTACCTCTGCTATGAGTCCCCCCATAGTACAGCAGGTCCCCCAAACACATTGTTAATCTAATTAGGTATTTTTTCATTCCTATACCTGAACTTTAACTTTTGCTTTGTGCTTATCCAACTTCAAGGAACTAAAAGCCATCTTTCCTATCTTCCCTGGTCGTGGCTATAACTTCTCTTAGACTCTGTGAGCCCGTCACACTTGCCCTCTGGGATGAGTGTTTCCTGCCCTGCCAGTCACCTGCCAGTCAGCCAGCTCCAGCTCACATCCAGAAGAGCCCCATGGCATTTCAGCCGTTTTTTAAAAGTTTTTATTAAATAAAATATATTGCTTTTTCTATCCCATAGAAAATCTGGAAATTATCAAAAAAATAGGTAAAAATTTTAAATTTATTTATTTATTTTTTTTTTTATTTTTTAAAAATTTTTTTTTCGACGTTTATTTATTTTTGGGACAGAGAGAGACAGAGCATGAACGGGGGAGGGGCAGAGAGAGAGGGAGACACAGAATCGGAAACAGGCTCCAGGCTCCGAGCCATCAGCCCAGAGCCTGACGCGGGGCTCGAACTCACGGACCGCGAGATCGTGACCTGGCTGAAGTCGGACGCTTAACCGACTGCGCCACCCAGGCGCCCCTTAAATTTATTTTTTAAGTGTCCATTTTTTTAAATGTTATTTTCAAGAGAGAGAGAGAGCAAGGGCGAATGTGGGAGGGGCAGAGAGGGGGACAGAGGATCCGAAGCAGACCCTGCAATGACAGCAGTGAGCCCAATGTGGGGCTTGAACTCACAAACCATGAGATCATGACTTGAGCCAAAGTCGATGCTCAACCGATTGAGCCACTTAGGTGCCCCTAAAACTTTTAAATCATCTGAAATCTCTCCACCCAGAGATATATTTCATCAATTTTTTTTCCATGCATGTATATAACTTTTTTTAAAAAATTGGACCATACCATATATGCTGCTGATATCTGTCATGTTCCCTAACCACTACATTATGTGCATTTTCCCATACCATCAAATATTCTTTTAATGACTTATGTGCCACGGATATCATGGATATTCGAGAATTTTTAAAGTAAATCTATATTGTAGGATATTTAGGTTGTTTTCCAACACATTGCTGTATTAAGCATCACTACCAGATAAGACCTGGAGGGCCAGAGTTAGAAGTCTGAGCCCTAATCTTGGTTTAGTCCCTAACTAACTGTTGACTTTGTAACTTTAAGCAAGTCACTTAAATTCTTAGGCCTTGAGGTTCCCATCTTTAAAATAGAGAGACTTTTAATTTGCACTGCCAAATTGCCTTTTAGAAAGGTCATATCAATTTACCGAAGTGAGGAAATTGCTTGTTTCCCTACAAGATTGCCATCACATGGCTTCATGTTTTTAAAAGAATCTTTGTTATTTTAATGAGTAGCAAAATGGTATCTCTTTTATTTTTTATTTATGTAAAAAATTTGTTAATGTTTTTATTCATACTTTGAGAGACAGAGAGACAGGGTGTGAGTGCGTGAGGGGCAGAGAGAGAGAGGGAGACACAGAATCTGAAACGGGCTTCAGGCTCTGAGCTGTCAGCACAGCGCCCCACACGGGGCCCAAACCCACGAACCGTGAGCTGAAGTCGGGCACTGAACTGACTGAGCCATCCAAGTACCCCAAATGGTATCTCTTTTAAAAGAATTAATGGTGTTTTGTTTTAATTTATTTTTTTTTTTGATTACTTATTATTTGGACTTTGTCAGTTATCTAAATACTTTGTCCATTTTTTTATGTGGGCATCTGTCTCTTTAACGGTTTGCAAAATTCTTCACATAGCAACAATTTTCTTTCTACTACACATGTTGGAAATATGTTGTCCCCGGGCACCCATTTACGTTTAAGTTTTATTTATTTCTTTATTTATTTTACGTTTAAGTTTTAAAGAGTTTAATTTCAAAACCTTCTAAATCAGAAAAAACAAAACAAACAAACACAAAAAACCACGCACTGGAAGTTCCCTTGACAACCCCAAGCAGGCTAAGAAGACTCCTCAAATCTACAAATGATTGGTCTAGATGCACAGAGCATAGGACCTGGCTAATAAGAAGGACTAAATACATGACAGCTGTAATAATAATGATAACAATATTACTTCAGTGAGAATCTTTTTTTTTTTTTCAGTGAGAATCTTTAGACAAAACCCATCCAGCCCCCTTGTCCCTCATCCTTTTATGCTCATTTCCACTTGCCCCATTTTGTCTTCTAAAACGTACTTGTGAGTAAGGAGAAAGGGAACAGTTTCTCCAACAAACTTGAGGATCCTGAGAAAGTCAAAGGACTAAGGAGAATGAAGAGGAGAGAGAGGGAGGACTCACCACCTTTGGAATCAGGGGCCCTTTGTCCCGCACCAGCAGACCTGGAGTCTCCAAGCTGGGAATGCTCCCTCCGTCCATCCACGGAGATCAGGCTTCAGGCAGGAGCATCAGGTAGGGCTGAGGTGAGCCTGGGAAGAGTTCATCTTTTATTCTCAGCCCTCAGCCCTCAGGCCTCAGGCCTCAGCCCTCAGCCCTCAGCCAGGGGCTTCTCCGGCCCCACACACTCCCCTCTAGCTGCCTCCTATACACCAACCAGCCACACCCTGCCTGTCCGCCCCTGATAAAGGAACAGAGCAGAAAGGAGGCTCCCTAAAAGCGAGGGAACCTCCCAGTGCTACCCGCTGCGAGGGAACTTTGCCCCAAAGCCTCCTTCCCCTCCCAGGCGGAGTGATTCCCTTCCATATATTTCCATCCTGTCGCGTTCCTTCTCACAAGCTCGCTGCCCTTTGCTTTCCATATTAGAGTAAAATTGAAGATTGGTTTCAAAGACACCCACCAATGAACCACCTTCCTTACCTCACTACCTTTATCTCCAGCTGCACCCTGACATGTGCTTTCTGGCAGACTTGCTGACTGTCTCCCAACATGTGATAAACCCTTTCCTGCCTGTCTTGCTTTCATAACATCCATAACTGCATATGCACAATATCCATAATTGTATCCTTAATAATGCAGTATATATCTTTATTTATCTTTGAACTTTGTAAAAATGTAATACATTGTACGTAATTCCCTGTGACTTCCTTTTTTTCACTCAACCTTAGTTTCTGAGTCTAGCAGACATCCGTGGTGGACACCATATCCCCTCAGCAACCCCCCTCCCCGGATCCTGGGGTAGCTGAAACTTGCAGGCAAGCTGCCAGCATGCCACCTCAAAGACCACAGGGTCTCTTTGCTTGTCTGACTCGGCTCTACACAAAGGGAAGGCTGTTCGACCTGTGTGCCACCCAGAAGTTCAGGAACCTTAATGCCCTGAAGGGATCAACTGGGCAGTGACAGGCGTCAGTGGAAAAGGCTCCAGCCTCACACCCTGAGGGACAGTTCTGAGCTGTATTCTACGCGACACCTCAGAGAGTTGCCAGAGGAAATGAGCACAGTAGCGCACAGATGTCATTAGCTCAATAATGCACATTTTATTGGTTTTTTCTTCCTTTTCTTCTCACCCATTCCTGATTCCTGGGATCACCTCCTAACTCTTGCACTGAGGACTCGGTTCACACTCTGCTTTTTGGTGGAGTACAGATTAAAATACTGAAATTCATCCAGATTGATTCAGAGAGCTCTGGTACGTTCCTTCACCACTGGGTGGTAGACATTATATGAATATACCAACAGTGTGTCTATTCCCTCATTGATAAAAATGTGGGTTGTGCCTGGGCCTTTGCTTTTACAAACAGTGCTGCTGTGAACATTCTTTCCTGGCTCACATGTGCAAGAGTTTCTCTAGGAGAGCAATGTGCGGGGTCCATGGGGTCCATGAACTCTGGAAGCCCCTGAGACCCTTTCCTGAGGTTCCCCCAGTATTGTTATGCTCGTAATAATACTAAACTGTTATTTGCTTTTTTCACTGTGTTGACATTTCATCTGCCGTTGTGGGCTTGATAGCTTCCCAATAAAAAAAGATCATGCTCTTGAGATTGGTAGTGACATTAATAATTAGCGATTATTTGTTTTAGGGGCGCCTGGGTGGCTCAGTCAGTTAAGCATCCGACCTTGGTTCAGGTCATGATCTCATGGTCCGTGAGTTCCAGCCCCGCGTCGGGCTCTGTGCTGACAGCTCGGAGCCTGGAGCCTGCTTCGGATTCTGTGTCTCCCTCTCTCTGACCCTCCCCTGTTCATACTCTGTCTCTCTCTGTCTCAAAAATAAATAAACGTTAAAAAAAATTTTTTAAACGTAATTAGTGATTTTTTGACGTTATATAATGAAACGTGTCAACATTTGAAAGACCTGTGTAACTCAGTGAACCAGTAACTTCCAAATGACTAATGCATGTCTTGACAAAATCATGCAAAGGTAAAAGATCTACTCAAAATGCAAGAGAATTTCAGTGGTAACAGAGTCTGAAAAGTTCATTACTGGCTTATACATTTTAAAGTTGCTAGGAGAGCACATCTTAAAGGTTCCCACCACAACAAAGAAATGGTAATTATGTGACCTGATGGAGGTATTAGCTGACTTTATGGTGGTAATCATTTTGCAGTATATAAGGGTATCAGATCTACAAGTTGTACGCCTATATGTCAATTTTATCTCAGTAAAGCTGAGAGAAAAAAAGACAAGAAAAGTTCACCGGGATGGCTGCAGATCCCATGCTGCAGTAACCTTTCAGAAACTACCATTGGCCAAGTTTGGCCAAAGTATCAAAGAAGAATATCCACAATTATTTGAGAAGGCGATTGAAATGCCCCTTTTCCAATCACATCCACTTCAACCACACAGCCTACTGCAGCGGATCAAATTTTTTAAGAGCTGATATGAGAATACAGCTGTCTTTTATCAAGCCAGACACTTAAAAGATGTACAGATGTGTGAAACAAAACCACTCTTCTCACTAATTTTTTTGTTTCAGAAAATAGCTGTTCTCATAAAACATATTTTGTTTATGTTAACATGTAAGGACATGTTTAAATGAAGTAATAATTTCTTAGTTTAATTTCTACTATGGCAAATTTCCAAAAATATAACCCATTTAAGGTACACACACACACACACACACACACACACACACACACACACACCCCTACATACATCATAATACCTTGATATTATTTGATATCCAGTCTATGTTCACACATTTTCAATGGTGTCAGACATGTCTTTTTACACATGGTTTGTTCAAATCTGCATCCAAACGAGACGCACATGTTACATTTTGGGGTTCGGTTTCTAAAGTGCCTTTGTTCCATAATGGTCTCTTTGCCCTTTTTTTAAAGATTTTTGTCTTTATACCCTTGATTATTGGTAAAACTTAGAAATTTGTCTCGTACAATGTCCCACATTCTGGATTTGGCTGATTGCTTTCTAGTGGTATCATTTAATTTATTTCTCTATCCCTCATATTTCCTGTGATTTGGAAAGCTGGAGGTTTGATTAGATTCAGGTTCACTTCCAGGCTGTGTGTCCAGGATGAGAGCCTTAACCTTTCTGTGTCTCAGTTTCCTTATCAGTAAATTGAGGATAAGAATGGTAACTACCTCACTGGGATAGTATAAGGACTAAATTAGTTAAAATATGTAAAATACTCAGAACAGAGCTTGACACCCAATATTTGGTAGCTATTATCATTATTTGAGGACAGCCTCCAGCTTCAAAGCTAGAGACCAAAATAAACAACAAAAAATAATCTAGGAAGTGAAAGGAAAGAGCAGAAAATTACACCTGATGTCCTCAGGTATATGAAATGAGAGAAGGTCCTGAATCCACAACATGAAAGCAAGAGGTTGCCAAAAGAAAAGTCAGGTACCAGGAAAAACTCAGAAATTACAATTTTGGAGCAGAAATGAGAACATTCAACAGAAGAAGCAGGGGATGAAGTTCAGGAAAATCTCTTATAAACTAGAGCAAAACCAAGAGGTGGAAAATGAGAAAGAAAAAATTTTTAAAACAAAGGAATCTATCACAGAGAAAGTCTCCCAAAATCGAACACTACACATTTCCTGACTGAAAGGGAGTATCTACTACAATGAATGAAAAAGACTTACCATGACAAGTCATTATGAGCGTTCGGAACACCAAGGATGAAGGAAAAACCTATACCCTAAAAAATTCTGGAGAACAAATGAACAAACAAAAATTACATGGGAAGTAACAGAAATCAGAATGAAAATCAGATTTCTCAAAAGTCTAGCCACATGAGAAGCTAAAAGACAACGGATCAATACCTTTAAAATTCCAAGAGAATTTGATTTCCAGTCTGGAAATCTGTACCCCGCCAAACTGTCAAATGTGAGAGTAAAATAAAGCCATTTTTAGACAAGCAAGGTTTCAAACATTTACCTCCCATGAACCCCTTCTGGGGAGGTTACTGGAGAATGCACTCTTCTAAAGTGAGAGAATAAACCACAAATGGGAAGATCCAGGACACAACGGATTTGGCACCGGGGAGAAGAGATGGGAATCCCCAGAATGTGGTTAGGGGAAGTCCTACAACAATAGTTGCCTAGTGAGGCCAAGATGATAATTTGGAGAGAAGAGGATGGGCCTAAGGAAGGATGTCTCCAATTAAAAAAAAAGAAAAAAAAAAAAGACACTGAAAGATCACCAGATTCACGTGACCAGATCAAGAGATGTTTTATAGTCCAGATGGAGAATTTGGGGAAGAATTAACAATAGATGCATACATAACTAAGTGAATGGGGGGGAAAAGGCAATTTTTGACTATAGGAAAAAAAATTATTCAATAAAGTGAATGTAACCTCAGTATGGTATACACCTCAATTGTAAAAATATACTGTGGTTGTATCAACATAAACTCTGACTCAGCCAACTAGGGAATTAAGCAGACTGGCCAACAGTCTGCTGATGGTCACAAAAAGATGACAGATGATGGATAGATAGATAGATATCATAAACTCATGGAGGAATTAGGGGGAGGGGATTTTCACTCCTTCCAGACTCCCCCTCCTTCCAGACTCCAGCCTCACTATCCTGATGAAGAATCCCAAACCAGTGTCTCTACACCTGTACCTTTCTGGAGCTAGACAACTGTTCTTGCCTATTGCCACCTCGAGTATAAACTAACACACACACTGTGTGTGTGTGTGTGTGTGTGTGTGTGTGTCTTTCTCTCACACACACACACACACACACACACACACCTACCTCTAATTTACCCTCTTCTTTATCCCTTCCCAAGCTAACTCAGCATACCTTCACTTTTATCAGTGGCTCCACTATTCTTCCTAATCTTCTACTTCGGCTTTTCCACTCCTTCATACCCTGCATGCAGTCTGTTTTAGAATGGCTTTCTAAAGTTTTCCAAAGGCCCATGCCTGTTTCCAGCTGTTTTATAATCCAGTCTAACTTGGCTACTTTTATTATTAACAATAATCCAATCACCATTCGTATAGCATTTTTAAATGAAATGTATTAGACTTCCTTCTAATTAAAAGAAGAAAGTATAAATCTTGCTAAGGTATAAGTGTTCATTGCAGAAATTTTGGAAAATACAGAAAAGCACAAAGAAGATAAAAATCCCCTCTACTCTCAAAGTAATCTGGATTTACCTATTGGTATGTTTTCATCCGATCTTTTTTCCATATGTCCAGAGTAATCTTTTTTGAAAAAATAAAACAAATGTTGTGATCATGTTGTATGTGCCTCTTTTTAACTGTTTCATTTAATAAAAACATTTTATTACATCAATAAATATTCTGCTATGTCATTTTAATGACTGCATTGACTCCCATGACAGCTATCCTATGATGTATTTAATCAACCCCTATTACAATTATTTTTATTGTTTCCAGTTTTTCACTCTTAAGAATAGTGCTATCTCTGATTATTTAGTTAGGATAACTTAGAAGTGGAATTGCTGAGTCAAAGATAATGCTTGTATTATTATTGTGGTAAAAAAAAAACCCACAAAATTTCCCATCTTATTTATTTTTAAGTGTACACTACAATGGTATTAAACATATGCACATTCTTGGGCAAAAGATCTCTAGGACTTTTTCATCTTGCAAAATTCAAAGTCTATATCCATTGAACAGCTCCCTGCTTAGCATCCATCAATTGTTTCAATTCTTACCTAGTCCTTAGAGGAACAAAAGTAGGGGGTCTACATGGCCGAGTCTTTCTCTGGATAGGCCATTTCCTATCCTAAATCCTGGCTGAAATACTTGCTGGGGTACTTACTAGCTGTGTGACCATGGACAAGTCATTTAACTTCTCTGTGCCTCTGTTCCCTTACCTGTAAAATGGGGATAACAATATGGTACTATACATGTACATTGTCATGCATACTTATCAACAGGAATAAATGAGTTAATAAATGTGAAGCTCTAAGAATAGTGTGTGAGGCAGCCATTATCATTATTATTACTATTATTATTACAATTAGACTGAACAAGATTTCTGTTGTCATTTACCTACCATTTTCTTCAATCCTTCTAATCTAATAAATGAGAAACGATGACCAGCTATTTTGATTTGTAAAATTATTTTAAATGACTGTAAAATTGTAATTATAAAAAAATGTAAAATTATGTATTATCGATGAGCTTGAACGTTTCTCTATGTTTATATTGGTTATTTACATTTCTGTCCTGATTTCCTTTTTCCAAACACTGTGGCCAGCAGGGCCTCCCTCCCTTGGTCTTCTTAACGAGCTTGTAAACCAAGAAGGCGGCGGTCACCATCCACACTTTTCTTCGAATTAAGAGTAGTGAAGGCCAGGAAGTTAACAATTCTCGTCCCGGCTTGAGATCTCACTCTTCAAAGCCTAGTAGCTGTCCCAGAAAATATCCCAGGGAAAGCTTTTGCTAGTCACCTCCTGCCCCTGCCCCAGAGCTCACACTCTGGAATGACTTGGGAATGGCCAGATGTGATCTCTGCGCACGCGCGGCTCTCCCGGGGGCGGGGCCTCAAAGCGCGCCCCCCCCCCCCCCCCGCCTCTCGGCCCCGCCCCCGGCCCTGCCCAATCCTAGGCGCGGCGGGCTCGCGAGTCCAAGCCGGGAGGTAGGGAAAGGCGGGGGTGTCCCGCGTGGGGTCTTGCACGACGACGCGGCCGGGCCCCGGAGTCCCGAGGCGAGAAGGGCCGGCGGCGACTCCGGGCCGCTGCTCGCCGCCATCTTGCCCCCGGAGAGGGCAGCGGCGGGCGGGGAGGCGTACCCCGGGGCCGGGCTTGGGCCGCGGGCGGGCGGCGGGCTGCGGCGGGCGGGCCCCGGCGGAGCGGCGGGAGGCGGGGACCCTTCGGCGGAGGGGGGCCGTAACTGTCGGGCCGGCGGGGCGTGGGAAGGCGCCGGGTCGGAGGCCGGAGACCGCGCGAGGCCCGGGCCTCCCCGCCGACCCGCTCCGACGCGTGGGCCGGCCCCGCCGGGCCGCGGTGTCCTCACAGAACCGCGCTGCAGTGTATGAACGTTTCAGAGGTCCTCTGGCTTGATCCTCACGCCGCAGGCCTTGGAAGGAGGCAGGGAATGTGGCTGTTGGCCCATTTTGCAGACAGGAAACAGGCTCAGAGTGGGGAGGGGATTTTAAGTATTTAATATGAGGAGAAAGTTTGGTGCACTCTCTTCCCTCCTTATATTAGTTTTATTCATTTCTTGCTTTTTCTTTTTCTTATAAATTTAAAAATACAGAAAAATAGAATATTATAACGGTTCGCCCAGGGACGCCCAGCAAGGTCATGGCGGTGGGATTCAGTCTTAGTCCACCAAATCCAGCACCCTTTTCACCCGGCCACTCTGCCTTCCCTGTCAAAAGAAGGGGCTGAGCTCAGGGATTGTTAGGGAAGTGACCGGCAGTTCTTTTTTCTTTTCTTTCCTTCTTTCTTTCTGTTGTTCATCAGTCTCTTCTGCATCATCAGAGCTAGGAAGCGTTCAGAAGCCAAGTCATGGATCCACCTGCCCGCAAAGAAAAATCCAAAGTTAAAGAACCTGTCAGCAGAGTGGAGAAGGCCAAGCAGAAATCAGCCCAGCAGGAGCTGAAGCAAAGACAAAGAGCAGAGGTGAGATAAAGATGGGCGAGTATACCTGTGGTCTGCTGGAGATGATGCTGGAGTAGAGACAGGAGAGAGAACTGTGATGCAGTTCTGCCTCCAGGAAAGCAGGTGCTCTCCTGGGAGGAGATCGAGGTCCAGAATGATGGAGTGGCAGCCCAGAGTCTCATGCCAGGTTACTGTCAGAGCCCTGACCGTCCCCACGTGATTCGTGGTGCAGAGCCTTTGTGCAAGGAAGAAAGGAAAAACAGAAGGGACATGTGAGGGAGGGGTCAGAGTGAGACAACAAGTGTTGGATACCCTCTAGCACAGATGTTCAGGATTTGGCCCGGGAGCAGCTAGCTGCTCATAACCAGAAGAGGCGCAGGTCCTATGGCCACCAGACCTGTTCCTTTGTTCAGTCGACACAATCAACTTGAGAATGAAAAGCTAAACTGTTGACACTACCTTTGTTGGAGCACATCCAGACATGTAGGGTTTTGTTTTTTTTTTAGTATTTAGTATCATAAGAAAGCTTGCTGCACTGTCTTCCCTCTTTCTAGTCATTTTATTTGTTCCTTTTTTGAGACATTAAAAAATACGGAAGAACAGACTATTATAACAGACACCTGCGTACTCAGCACCCCAGATTGGTGGTGATTAATATTTTGTCATACTCGCCTGGAGCCTTTCAGATAAATAAAAATTACATATGAATTTAAAGTCCTCTTTGTCCATTCCTGTCTTACACCCTTTTTCCCTTTCTGTGGGCAACCATTATAATGTTTTATGCTTTTACACTCAAATATATTAATAGATATCCTTGAGCAATATACAATGTTCTTTTGTGTTTTAAAATTTTATATTAATAAAATTCTGTGTTTTGGGACACCCGGCTGGCTTGGTCAGTAGAGCGTACAACTCTTGATCTCGGGGGTGTGAGTTTAAGCCCCATGTTGGGCATAGAGATTGCTTAAAAATAAAATCTTCAAAAAAATTATCAAAAAATAAATAAGTAGGGGCACCTGGGTGGTTCAGTTGGTGAAGCATCTGACTTCAACTCAGGTCATGATCTCACAGTTCGTGAGTTCAAGCCCCACGTTGGGCTCTGTGCTGGCAGTGTGGAGCCTGCTTAGGATTCTCTCTCCTTCTCTCTCTGCCCCTCCCCTACTCATACACTCATGCTCTCTCTCTGTCTCTCTCTCAAAAATAAATAAACATTAAAAAAAATTAAAACTTGACAAAATCCTCCTTTAAAAAAAGAAAAATAAATAAGTAAAAAATAAAATTCTGTGTTTTATTTGACCCTTTGCCTACATTATGTTTTTTAGGACTATTCATGTTATAATAATGTAGTTTATTCCTCATCACTGCTTACAGTAATCTATTTTATTTTTTTACTTTTTATTTAAATTCCAGTTAGTTAACTTACAGTGTAATATTAGTTTCAGGTGTACAATGTAGTGATTGAACACTTCCATACATCACCCGGTGCTCATTATCCACCTGACCCATCCCCCCCACCCCAACCTCCTCTCTGATAACCATCAATTCGTTCTCTATAGTTAAGAGTCTGTTTCTTAGTTTAAGAAACAAAAGAAATGAGCATAGGAGAAAAAGAGATACAGTAGTCTGTTTTATGAATCCACTTGGGTATATTTACCCGTTCTTCCAGTAATGAACGTTTTTTTTTTTTTAACGTTTATTTATTTTTGAGACAGAGAGACAGAGCATGAACGGGGGAGGGGCAGAGAGAGAGGGAGACACAGAATCGGAAGCAGGCTCCAGGCTCTGAGCCATCAGCCCAGAGCCCTACGCGGGGCTCGAACTCACGGACCGTGAGATCGTGACCTGAGCTGAAGTCGGACGCTCAACCGACTGAGCCACCCAGGAGCCCCAGTAATGAACATTTAAATTACTTGTAGATTTTTACTACTACAGATATTACTGTAGTGAAAAACTTTTCGATGTCATAGATACTTTGGCACCTGTGCTAGAATTTCCGTAGAGCATCTATAACTAGAAGTAGAATGGCTGTGTATATTTCCGTTGTACTAGACATTGCCAGATTGCCATCAAAGAGGTGATACAGTGTGCATTAGCAGTGTAAGAGGGTTCTCATTCCTCACTTCTTTTCCTACTTGATAGCGAAATACTTCACATTTTTGTTGATTTGATCCGTTCATTAAGTCCTGAGCTGCTACTAGGTGCCAGGCGCCATTGCAGGAGCTTGAGACCCGTGACTGGACCAGGCAGAGAAGAATGCCTGCCTTCATGGAGCTGCATTCATTGGGGGAGGCGCTTTATCCTAAGTAAACTGTATAATAGAGTGTTTGAGGTTAATCCATACACAGAAATCTACCTTTGGGTTAAGACCGACTGCCTGAGGGCTGTGGACTTGGATTCTAACAAATTATTCTCCCCTTCTTCACCTCCCCGTCCCCACCTGGATCCAGGCCCCAGATGTTCTTATTGCATTGCGCTTTGGGGAACAGTTGCAGGGTTGCTCTAAGAAACAGCCTGAGGCAACTGTCCTTTGTGCACACTGTAAGGAAAGATGCTGTCAGGGACATTCTTGTCCTTATTGACATCCTTCTGGTGAGGTTCCACAGGTTAGATTTATTAGTCCAACTCTAAATCCCCGCTCCTCTATGAACCCCAGTTCTTACCATGGGACCTTGGACAAGATGCTTCATCTCTCTGAACCTCAGTCCCCCCTTAGTACGAGGATGATGACCTCTACCTCCCAAGATTGTCATGAGGAACAGAAATGTATGTAAGGCACTTAGCACAGGGCCTGGCACCGAGAGAGCACGCAGTAAATGGCAGCAGGTTGTTAGCAGAGACTGGGTGCTTCCAGGCACTTGGCCTGCTTTTACTTGTGCAGATTCTGAATTGAAGGACTGATCGTGTTTATGGCGATATGCTGCAATGGAATATTGGAATATTGAAATGTAACATTCCCAGGCACGGGCCAGCCCGCACATGCATGACCATGTGTATCTTCACACTAGGGCTTATTACTCCTCCCATTATTCTGACCTTTGTAAATCCTGCCTGGCATAAGGAAGAGATAGAGGATATGTGACTTTGTGAGGTAGAAGGTATTATCCTCACTTTAAAGCACAGAACCCTAGTTACTGAGGGATCGAGGGGCAGGACTGCCAGCTAAATCTGACCTTCAGCTCCTGCTTTTTGCTTTGCCCCACAGTGACCTTGCTGTTCGCTTTATCTGTGCTGCCTGGGATGTAGTCTCTTAAGATAGAAATGGCAAGACCCTTGCGGGGAAAAGGAGACACAGTTTCCATTCAGTTCTACAAAGATGGCACATTCTAGAATGTTCGATGTGATGGAGCGATGTTGGGGGGTAAATGGGAACAGAGGGCACATGTGGCTGTGAAGCAGCATTTGACACTGTTAGCGACTCTTTCCTTCTCAAAAGTCTTTCATTCCTTGGCTCAGACCTGCTGACCTATTTTGAGTCCCTTCTTTCTCTGCTTATTTTATTTTCCCTTCTACCAGTCTGCCTTCTGGTCTCCAAGAAGCTACTTCATATCCTTCTTAGTCCCCAGCTCAGTCAGATGCAGATTAAAGTGCTCAGTAAAGCGTGAACGGATGAAGCCGAGGTTCAAATATATGATACCTATATCTATAGATCTATATCTAATCTACATATAATATATAAGAAGTATGTGTATTCATATGTATATATAATGTGTGCAACTTGAAGGAGATGAATAAAACAACCCTGTGCCTACCACCCAACTGAAGAAATAGAACATGACCAGGAACTTGGAAGCTTCTCGGGCCCCACTCTGGTCTTGTCCCCAACCCTTCCCACTAGCATGGCCTAATTTCTTGATTTTATGCCGATCGTGCCCTTGCTGTTCTGTACTAATTTACTCTTCCACTGTGTACCCCCAAGTGATACTTTGTGGCCTAATGGTATACTATCTAGTTGTGCATGTTTCTGAATTTTTATATATGTTACTACATTCTGTGACTGGCTCTCTTCACTCTGCTGCTGCTTCTTTTTTTTTTTTTTTTTTAACTATTCAGATCTATGCATTTATTTTCATTGTGGTAAAGTGTACATAACCTAAAAGCTAACCATTTTAACCATCAGTATTCTGCTTTTTTAAAGTTTTTATTTTAGAGAGAGAGAGAGAGAGAGACAGAGCACGAGTGGGGGAGGGGCAGAGAGAGAGAGAGAGGGAGACACAGAATCTGAAGCAGGCTCCAGGCTCTGGGCTGTCAGCACAGAGCCCGACACAGGGCTTGAACTCGTGAACCGCGAGATCGTGACCTGAGCTGAAGTCAGACGCTTAACCGACTGAGCCACCCAGGTGCCCCTTAACCATCAGTATTCTGCTTTTTGATAATCATTTATGTTGCTTGTAACTGTCCTCATCACTGTGTGGGATTCCCATTTTCCTTAGAGATTATAGGGTCTCACCACAGTAGACACATGGGGGGACTGTAGGGTCATTCACCCTTTCTATGTAGTCAGTTTTGATCATTTTACTCTTTGTAGGAATTTATTTCATTTTAAGTTTTCAAACTTATTGACACAAAGTTCATAATACTTGGAGTTAGTCTCCATTAGATCAGTGATTATCTTTTTTTTTTGATGCCAGTCATGTTTGTGTCTCCCCCTTTTTATCTCCGTTCACCCTGTCATAGGTTTGCAGGATTTTCTCTACTGCTTTCAAAGAACCATCTTGCATGGTTAGTGATCCTCTCTTACACATTTGGTTGCCTTTTCTGCTCTTTGTTTTGTGTTTTCTATTTGTCTCACTGCTCGGTTTCTTTTTTCCCCCTTTCTTGTCTTCTCTTAAATTGATCCAAGTTACATCCCCCCGCCCCCACACACAAACACACTCCTTCATTTTTCTCTTTTACAACTGGGGGCGTCTTATGATGTTTCTGTTCTTTAGTGGACAGATCAGCACCACAAGGATAAAGGTGAGGAATGAGGTAGATACCCCACCTTTCACCTGAGAATGTCTCTTGCGATTTTCATTCCACCGCCGCTGCCTGCCCTACGTCGTCATATTCTTGCCGCCTCCTCCCTGGACTATTGTGATGATGCCTCCTAAGGGGCCTGTAATCTCTTTTTCCCCTACTTGATCCCTCACATGGTCTCTAGTTATCTTTCCCAAAGCAGAGATACAATCGGGTTGCTCCCCTGCGCACTAATCTTGCTGGCTCTCCAGAGTCTGGCCAAAGTCCAGACGCCTCGGCAGGGCATTTAAGGCTTCAACATCCTCAGTGCTTTCTCCACCTCCCCACACGCTGTGATATCCTTCATATTAGCATAGTTGAAGGTTCCAGAACTAATCCCGTACTCTTCCATTCTGTTTATTCCGTCACACCACCCTCTGCCCGCCCCCTAGTATGTCCTTTCTTCCCTGCTTGTCCAGATCCTACTGAAGCTTCAAAAGCCAGATGAAGCCACCTGCCTGCTTCTCTCCTCATGCTCCAGATGGAATCAGTAGCCGTCTCTTGTGCTCCGTTATCACTGTCCCTGCATTATTGCCCCAGGCCCGGCATTTGCCCCTGACCCAGCCTGTGGTGTCTGCTTAAGCAGCTGCCTCGTCTGCTAACATGTCGGCTTCTCCCTTCAGATCTATGCCCTCAACCGAGTCATGACAGAGCTGGAGCAGCAGCAGTTCGATGAGTTCTGTAAACAGATGCAGCCTCCCGGAGAGTGAGCCACCCGTGTCCAAACGACACGGCCCCCGGAGGCTGTGCAGGTCAGCTTGTTGCCAGTTTTAGGCTGAGCCGGTCCACTTGGAACCTTACAGAACCAGACAAGACGACATCTGGGTTCTTCCTAAAACTGGATAAATGTGAACTTCCTGTGTGTGACTCCTGCTTCACTGGTTACTCCCGTCTGAATTGGCCCGATGCTTGCTGAAGAGACTTGTTTTATTCTTCTAAGACACTAGACCCTAGATTTTTTTTTTTTAACTTTTTTCTATTGTTTGAGAAAAAAATCAGTGTTTCTCGTGAAACTGTAGATCTTCTCCAAAAATATAAATAAAAGACTGATAAAATGTTCGTTTGCTCACTTTAGCTTGGGGGCGGGGGGTGCCTAGCCATAGACAGTGGAGTCACAAAGGATGTGATAACACTGTGTGTTAACTAACTTGAATTTAAACCAATAAAAATTAACAAAAAGGAAGAACGTAATAGGTAAGACAAGTTGAGGTGAGCGGAGGCAACCCTTCGTCCTTGGGGAGGGAGTGGAAGGGAGGAGGGAAGAGAAAGTCAGTGTTTCCAGTTCTCCTTCTTCCTGGGGCGAAAGCCCAGCACACCCAACAGCTCCTGAATTTTCAGCCACACGGACATAAACACGTGACGCTTCACTCCCACGTGAGCCAATACTCGGGGTGGAGGGCCGCAGCTAGGATTCCTCTGACCTCGTGATGGACAGTCAGCAGCAGGCTTGCACCAGCAGGGGGAGTGTGCGGGTGCTTTTTGCTTTTCATTCCAGGAATCACTTTATCAGGCCTGGAAACGGGTTTGCGATGGGCATATTCAGACTGGTTCCTCAAGAACCATTCACCTACCCATCCTTCCACCTGCCATCTTTCAGTATCGGAGTGTAAAGTTGTTTCTGCTTCAGGCACTTGTATCAGGAATGGTGGTTCATACTTCAGCTTTAGCAACAGAGTCCTTTTAAAGCTGAGCAAAAGGAGCGTTTTTCTTTTTCCCCAGATACTCCTGGGGAGTAGGGAAAGGGATGTCAAGACAGTGGGAATATGTATGGAAATGAAGTAGACCTAGTCAGGGCAAAGGAGCCAGACTCTACCTCCTTAAGTCTCCACCCTGGAAATGCCTAGATTTCCCCTAATGGCCTTGGGGATGTCTCAAGCAGTCCCCATCTCCTCTTTGTCTCCCTGCTGCCTCTGAAATCACTGAGAATTCTGTTCCCATTTGCTGTGGCTTGTTTTAGGAGTCAACTGGGGAATTTGCGGGGTATAAGAATCTTGCTACCACTGTGGAGAATGTGTTTTTGAGAGCCCAAGTTATAATTAAGGATGACCTCTACAAAGATTATCCCCATAAATGGTGATTAGGCTCTATAATATCCTGCTTAATTTGGGTTGAATAGGGATTATTTGGTTTTATTTTTTGGAGAAGAAGTCAGGGTTTGGAGTGAGTGATTATAAACCTAAGAAAATACTGTAGTGTGCTACAAAGCACATTTTGGGGAGTCAAGTGTCTTGGCGTCAAATTCTACTACACTAGAAAAGTTACTAATCTCTGAGCCTTAATTTTTCCCATCTGTGTGATGGAGTATTTTCTTCCAGTCAGGATCATTTGTTGGAGTAATAAATGAGATAATGCATGTAATAGATCCTTAGTGAATGTTACTTCCTTTCCCAACCATCTTGTTTCACGGGAAATGTTTCAAATGTCAAATAACCAAGTAATACATGAGCATTGGTCGGAAAGATTCTGATCCTTAGTAGGGAATTGCCTGTATTAATATATGTCAGCCTGATATCTTCCATCCAAGAGAAATACTGTAGTGTTCTGATTTTTCAAACTGCAGGTGGTTGTAAAATCCATTTAATAAATTATGACCCGCTTGTCTTTTTAATGAAATAATAGATTCAAAAATATATGGTAAAGATACTGTTTCATGAAGCTTTTGTTTCAGGTTTATGTATACTTCTGAAAGCGTCAGCTGCATTGGAGGGAAAAGTTCCTTATTACTGTAGGTTGTGGCAAAAAAAAAAAAAAAAGCTTGAGTCTTGTGAGGCAAGACTGAGTCATCTTTTTATTCACAACTTAAAGGGAAAGAAGTTTCATCTGCCTCAGGTAAAGGTTCCAGAGGCCTCTGAGTCTCTAATTGGAATAGCGTTGAACGCTAAGGCTCTTGGGAGCACGATCAGTGAAACTGGGAGCACCTTGTGTCTGCTTCCCTGCCTGGGATTTCCTAACCCTGAGGGGATCTACTCCCGGTTTCTCAGAGGTAAGACATGTTTTTGAAGTTCTGCATCAAAAAATTCATGAGGGGCGCCTGGGTGTCTCAGTCGGTTGAGCATCCAATTTCGGCTCAGGTCATGATCTCCTGGTTCGCATTCGTAGGTTTGAGACCTACATCGAGCTCTGTGCTGACGGCTCAGAGCCTGGAGGCTGCTTCGGATTCTGTGTCTCCCTCTCTCTCTGCCCCTCTCCTGCTCGCACTCTGTCTCTCAAAAAATAAAACGTTAAAATTTGTTTTAAAAATTCATGAGAACACTGACTTGGGAAGTCAGGCTGCTTGACGCTTGGGTCCCCCGCTTACTAACTCTATGAACATTGGACAAGTTTTTGTCTCCCTAAGTCAGTGAATCTCAGACATTTCAGTCTCAGATTTCTTTATACTCTAAAAATGGAAGGCCCCGAAGAGCTTTTGTTTTCATTATTTATGTTAACCTGTGGTTGATTTTTCTCACTTTAAATGAATATTTTTGAAATAACTTTTGTGAAAAAAATACTTTTTCAAAATAAAGAATCATTGAGTGAGAAGAGCAGCATTGGTTTACATTTTTGCCAATCTCACACCCAGCTTACAGGAAAGGAGCTGGTTCTCATATCTGCTTCTGCATTCTGCATTCTTATATTGTTTTGGTTAAACTATGTGAAGAAAATCTGGCCTCACATTGATATGTAGTTGAAAAAGAGAGGGGTATTTTTTTTTTTAATGTTTTATTTATTTTTGAGACAGAGAGAGACAGCGCATGAGTGGGGTTGGGGCAGAGAGAGAGGGAGACACAGAATCTGAAGCAGGTTCCAGGCTCTGAGCTGTCAGCACAGAGCCCGACACAGGGCTCGAACTCACGGACTCATGACCTGAGCCGAAGTCGGTCACTCAACCGACTGAGTCACCAGGCGCCCCAAGAGAGGGGTATTTTAATGATCATTTTAGATGTTCTTGTTACAAATACCAAAATTCAGCGGGTGGTAGTTTCTTAAAGGCTAGTTGCAACTTGAAATCTGATACCATATTAATGAACTTTTTGTACTGTGTTACATTAAAATCCACTGGTCTTTGACTCTTGCCCTTTGGATCACTTATGCGTGATCTTGTAACATCTGGCGCGGATCATTTAGAAAATACCGCTTCACTGACTTATGCAGATCTTTCAAATGTTTACACATTTTGTTATATACCGTTAAAAATAACATTTTCATCAATATCCCCACTGATCTCATCAGAAAAGTCTTTGAGTACTGGAAAGCTGTCAAGCCCACGGTACTAGATACAAGTGTTCGAAAAGCCATTGAAAAGCTCAAATTTTACCCTTGGTAACAAAAACTTGTTTCATGAAGTGACAGTCTCAGCTCGTATTTCAAGAAAACCAAGTCTGAACAACCCTAGTTTGTCAGTCACCCTTTGGTATTTTACAAGAAATGCAGCTAGCTCAGCTCAAACTAAAAGCAATGTTTTTCCTGGAGACAACCATCATAATATCAGTATGGAGTTCTTTACCCGTGCCTTCCACTGTTGCACAGAATATTGAAAAGATGTAGGGGCGCCTGGGTGGCTCAGTCGGTTGACCGGCCGACTTCAGCTCAGGTCATGATCTCGCGGTCCGTGAGTTCGAGCCCCGCGTCGGGCTCTGTGCTGACAGCTCAGAGCCTGGAGCCTGTTTCAGATTCTGTGTCTCCCTCTCTCTGACCCTCCCCCGTTCATGCTCTGTCTCTCCCTGTCTCAAAAATAAATAAAAAACGTTAAAAAAAATTAAAAAAAAAAGATGTATACTCAAGGGTCAAGGTCTAATAAAAAGAATAATTTTTACCACTTTATCAAGGACATTCTTAAGTGAGATTTTTTTTTTTGTTTTGTTCACCGTGAGCATATGGCAGGGAAAAGTACATGAACTACCAATACCATTTAGTGCCACAGCCTAGAGTCACACCAAGGCGCCAGGAGCTTTACCCACCATTGCTTTGCAAAATGTCAACAGTGATTTTCGTTCCTGTTTCGGGATTATTAAGAAAATCGTTTTGGGGCGCCTGAGTGGCTCAGTCGGTTGGGCGTCTGACTTCGGCTCAGGTCATGATCTCGAGGCTTGTGAGTTCAAGCCCTGCATTGGGTCCTGTGCTGACGGCTCAGAGCCTGTAGCTGCTTCAGATTCTGTGTCTCCCTCTCTCTCTGCCCCTCCCCTGCTCATTGCTCTATCTCTCTCTGTCTCTCAAAAATAAAAAGAAAGAAAGAAAGAAGAAAGGAAAGAAAGAAAGAAAAAGAAAAAAGAAATCGTTTTAAGCCTGAAAGGGTCTCAGGAACTCCAGGGGTCCGTGGACCAGACTTTGAGAAGTGCTGACCTTAAGCCTACAGTCACCATGCCATTGGGTTGTATGGGGGATTAAGGGAAAGAGTAAAGTGCAAGGAACAATTCCTGACACACAGAAAGGACTAAATAAATGTTAATTGTTATTATTACTGTTATTTTAAATGGAAGGGTGTATAATGGGAAGGGAGAAAGCCTAGAGAGAGAGAGGAGAGATCTAACTTTTATTTAACACTTTTTACGTGCCATTCCCTATGCTAGTTATCTTATGTGTTGCATTTAATTCACAAAGCAACCCAGAGAGGAAGTAAATACTCCATTTTACAGTTAAGGAAATGGGTCACTCAAGGTCACAGAGCTTAAATAAATAAATAGTCCCAGAATTCTCAGTCACTTGATCCTGCTCCTTGGGCACAGGATAGCTCAGGGGGGGGGCTAGAAGGGAAATCTATACTCTATCCCGAGGGGAGAAGTACAGCTGCCTGGAATCAAGAACCAACCCCTCTGACTTCAGGTGCTCATCTGAGAAGCGTATTTTCATTTACTATTTTTTTAATGTTTATTTATTTTTGAGACAGAGATGGACAGAGCACAAGCAGGGGAGGGGCAGAGAGAGAGAGAGAGGGAGACACCGAATCCGAAGCAGGCTCCAGGCTCCAACCTGTCAGCACAGAGCCTGACGCGGGGCTCAAACTCACAAATTTCGAGATCATGACCTGAGCCGAAGTCGGATACTTAACCAACTGAGCCACCCAGGCACCCTAAGAAGCATGTTTTTAAAGTCTTGGACTTTCCACTTGTTCCTGAGAGCTGTTCTATGTTAAACATTTTATTTATTTTTTTTATTAATTTTATTTTACTTTAGAACAATGTCCTATTTTAGCTATTCTACTTTAAAATTTTTATTCCTAACTGAGGAAGGCCTGCATGATTAGCATTAGCAGCCTGAGTCCCCGGAACCAGTGTAGAAGGGCAGCCATCCCTCCACGTGGTTGGAAGGAAGCACACATCACCTCTGTGAAATCTAGAGGCTTCCCATTGACCTATAACTATCCTTGTGTCACTAACCTAAACTTGAGTTTGAGACAATGAAGTATGAATTATTATTGTCCTAAGCGAAGCACAATTTACATATTCAAATGGGTACTTTCCTCCTCCAAACAGCCCCTTTTGGACAGGTGGGGGGTCTGCCTATTTATTTTAACTCTGCTGCTATGGCTCAAAATGGACACAGAAATCCTCTTTCAGACTGCATCTTGTTTTGAATGTAGTTGAAAATTTCAGAAAAAGCCAGAAGTCATTGGAGGCCAAATCTGATAAATAACGTGGCTCCAGGAAAAAACCATCATTGGCTAATCTTCAATAGTAGATTTTTGGGACTAGATTTGGTTGGTTCAGAATACAAGTATTTTTTGAGCACCTGCTATGTCTAGGCACTGTGCTACGTGCTGGCCTCTAAGAGCGTATGTGAAGACAGTTCTCAAACTGGATTTCCTAAAATATTCTGATGAAGCGTAGGATCTCTGAAATAAGGGTGTAGGACCAAGGACATCATGCATTTGTACGGGTATATAAATGTATATTTGTAAGGTTCTTTCTACATTATAGTAATCTTGTATCTAATTTGCTAGAATGCATAACAAAATCAATTCACCTGCAAAGCAAACGTTTCTGAGTGCCGGGCACTATGGCAAACAGCAGAAATAAAAACATGCGAACTGAAGGAGCCTAAAATCTGGTGGCACACAGACATATTCATCTACCCGTGAAAAAATATAAATGATCTAACAGATACGAATGCAGGGCAGGAGGGACGAGGAGGGCGCGACCTGCTCCTTCAAAGCCAGATCCTGGCAGTGTGATTCACCAGATGGTTATTTTAAAAATCTAATTTTAGACTTCCTACCTATTTACCAAATACATTGTTCTGCAAACCAAGAAATTAGATCTGAGGTAAAAGGTTCTCTGGTGCCAGAGTTGGAGAAGGGGCCAAGCCAGCCAACAATCCTTTGGAATACTGCTTGGAGGTAGAGGGCCCAGAGGCCGTGCTGGGGAGTCACTGCCTTCGGGCCTAAATTCTTTGTGAGGGGCAACTTTAAGGTTCCATGCAATATTCTTTATTTTTATTCAATTTGGATTTTAGAATATGAAGTGTGGGGTGCCTGGGTGGCTCGGTCGGTTAAGTGTCTGACCCTTGACTTCAGCTCAGGTCATGATCTCACGATTCTGGAGTTCGAGCCCCAGGCTGGGCTTTGCACTAACAGCCCGGAGCCTGCTTGGGATTCTGTCTCTCCCTCTCTCTGCCCCTCCCCTGCTGGTACTCACTCTCTCTCTCTCTCTCTCTCTCAGTAAATATATAAACTTAAAAAAAATATGAAGTGGCATCTGAATATCTAGAGGTTAGTATTTTATAGTTGAGGAAAAAACCAGATGGGAACCAGGTGACGCCTTCAAGCTGCCAATGTGTCTAATCTCTGAAGCAAAAGGCAGAAGCTTTGACTGTCGAAATATAGAATTTTAAGTTACAAAATCCTGTATACATTCACACTGGGCAGCATGATTGTCCTGTGATTAGCTCTGCTCTACTGAACCAATCTGCAAGTTTAAGAAATGCTTTAATAAGCACCCCCATGCCCCCTCACCCCCGCGCCCTGGAGTAATAAGGATCAGGCCAAGGTGGAGACTATACCAATGCTAAAGGGTTTCACCCCACTCCAAGGGATTGACCTTAGTACACAACATCACCCAGCCGGTAACAGGGCTGGAACTCAAACCCAACCCAACTTTATCTTGGAAAGAATTCTGTTGTATATGACACAGCTATTGTCCCCAAGGGATTCAGAACCCTGAGTAAAGAGGAAGAAGTGAAGGCCACTGGCTCTATCGTGGGTTGCCTTGGTTCAAGGCACACGTATCTAGCACACAGGAGATATAGGGACAAAGAAAGATTTAGTGAGGATAAGGCAAGGCTTGGCCCGATATGCTGGCACAAACCCCACAGAGGCCAGTGGGAGTGGGTGAAGCTGTTCACTTTCTTTGGTGCTGTAGCCTGAAGCATGCTGCCTTGCCCCACAGAGCATCTGGAAAGAAGATGTAGGACAGCGACCACATCAGGCAGTAAAAAGCAGTTAGGGAGAATGGAGACACAAGCAGCATGATGACACCTGGAGGGAGAAAAAAGGCAAACATTCCATGTCTATGAAGCTCTCTGCGTGTATTTCCCGCCCTCTTCTCTCCCATCCCCATCCTCCCATCCTTCAGTTTTTACTCATCGGCCTAAGAAACAAGAAACAACGAGACCCGAGCCCTGCCTTTAAGAGGTTTTGTCTCTTTGTAACTAGATAATTATAATGTAATGCAAACTCGTGTTCCATTTGGTTGAATTCAGATCAGAAATCAGTCTTAGCCGAGAATAAATTTGAGTTGTCCAGACCCCTTGTTAGAAATATATGTATATATCTCCATCCATCCCAGGGGCGCCTGGGTGGCTCAGTCAGTTAAGCGTCCGACTCTTGATTTTGGCTCAGGTCATGATCTCAGGGTTCGTGGGATCGAGTCCTGTGTGAGGCTCTGTGATGACAGCATGGAGCCTGCTTGAGACTCTCTCTCCCTTTCTCTCTGCCTCTTCCCTACTTGTACTCTCTCCTCCCCCCCTTCCAAAAATAAATAAATAAACATTAAAAAGAAAAAAATATATATATATGAATGACATATATATTGCCAATTGTGTCAAGTTTAATATGTGATAGTGGCCAATACAATGTTACACATATGCAGAAGAGCACAGCAGACCTGGGACAGCTCTCTTTAGAAAGGCCTTGGGGCGCCTGGGTGGCTCAGTCGGTTAAGCGGCCGACTTCAGCTCAGGTCATGATCTCCCGGTCCGTGAGTTCGAGCCCCGCATCGGGCTGTGTGCTGACCGCTCAGAGCCTGGAGCCTGTTTCAGATTCTGTGTCTCCCTCTCTCTGACCCTCCCCCATTCATGCTCTGTCTCTCTCTGTCTCAAAAATAAACGTTAAAAAATAAAAATTAAAAAAAATAAAAATTAAAAAAAAAAAAAAGAAAAAAGAAAGGCCTGCTTGCAAGGTGCCTGGGTTTGTGAGTTCAAGCCCTGCATTGGGCTCCATGCAGACAGTATGGAGCCTTCTTGGGATTCTCTTTCTCTGTCTCTCTCTGCCCCTCCCCTGGTCACTCTGTCTCTCAATATAAATAAAAAAGAAAGGAAGGAACGAACGAACGAACAAATGAACCAAGGCCGACCTGCTTGCCAGGTTGGCCTTTAACTGGAGTCCAGGAACATGGCTAGTAAACAGTTCCCTATATCAATATAGAACTTTCCTGGGGCGCCTGGGTGGCTCAGTTGGTTAAGCATCCAACTTCGGCTCAGGTCATGATCTCATGGTCCGTGAGTTCGAGCCCCATGTCAGGCTCTGTGCTGACAGCTCAGAGCCCAGAGCCTGTTTCGGATTCTGTGTCTCCCTCTCTCTCTGCCCCTCCCCCTTCATGCTCTGTCTCTCTCTGTCTCAAAAATAAATAAACATTAAAAAAAGAGTCTATTTCTAATATAAAACTTTCCCTAATGGGCAAGAATGGTTCCCCGTCCTTAGACTGTGCTGAGTGTTGATTTCCTTCTGTGTAAGTCTAGAATTTTGGTACTGCTAGGTCTAGGGTGCTGATGTGGCCAGCCCTTATAAAAACCTTGGACCCTGAGTCTCTAAAGAGCTTCCAGGTACACAAGACTTTCATGGGTGTTGTCACAGTTTTGTGCAGGGTGGCCCCACAGGGAGGACACTTGAGGGGCTGTGCCTCATTTCCTCCAGATTTTGCCCCTTTCATCTGCCCTTTGCTGCCTTTGCTTTGTGTCTTTTGCTGTAATAAGTCTTAACCATGAGTATGACTATATGCATCCTGTGAATCCCCAAGAGAACCACTGAACCTGGGGTGGTCTTGGGGGACCCCCAACACATTTGAATCTGAGATACACCACCGACAGGCAAAAGGGCCCCAACACTTGTGGAATATCTACTTTGCACTAGACAATCTGCTAGGTATGTTACAAAGATCGCTCCATTTACGTTTCACAATAATTCTGTGACTCAGAATCCAGTCTGTTTTTCAGATGAAGAGACAGAGGGGATATAACCTATACAAGGTCTTGATTCAAAGCCGTGTCTGCCTGACTTGTAAAAACTAGACAGCCTCGGAAAGCTCAAAGAGGGTTGGAGAGTACGAGGCAACATCGTTTCCGTGGGGATAACTACCATACATTCCTCAAGAGAAATCAGAACATATGATCTGACGGAAGACCACTTTCAGTTACAGAGATGTATTGGAGCTTTGGAATGCTTAATATTTCAGAACAGTCATTGATCTGTTGAGGCAATGGGACAATATTTTAAACCAGAGTTGTCCTGGAAAATGCGTGACATGAGGTCTCCCAGCCACAGGCCGGCTTTTCAGAAGCTCTGTGGGGGAGACGGAACCTCCGTCTAAAAAGGTGATTGGCTGCACTCCAGGTAAGAGGAATATCAAGAGTGGCCATTTTGGAATCTGTCCAGTTGGGCTCTGGTATTAAGTGGTATCGAAATCTGTGAGGTACAGTTTCCTCCTTTACTCTCACAGCCAAGACAATCCAAGGAAGGCTGAGGCCAAGCATATGGTTTATTGGGAGAAAAGGGGAGCCATGGTATCTACAGGAGCAAAGAGCATTGTGGGAAACACTGTTGCTGAGAGATAGGAGGGCAGGTGGAGGGAAGAAGGGACTAGAAATTTCCCCTACAGGACACATCTGTGCCAGAGGATTGATCTGCATCATCCCATTTAATCTCAAGAATCCTGAGGTAGGAATTATTGGCTTCATTTTATAGATGAAGAAAACTAAACTCAAAATAATGAGGTCGTCAGCCCAAGTTGATGCAATTAACACGTCCTGGCATTGGAACTTGAACTCAGGTCTGTTTAGCAGCAAACCCAGATGCTTCTCAACACTGTTCTGCCTCTGCTAGCTGGGCCACAGAGGAGCCACTGCCTAGAACTTGAGCAGGGGCGTCGGTGCTGCTGGTACAGAGAAAGGGTATGAGCCTAAAAGGGAAGGTCAGGGGGCACCTGGGTGGCTCAGTCGGTTAAGCATCCGACTTCAGCCCAGGTCATGATCTCACGGTTCATGAGTTTGAGCCCCTGTCTGTGCTGACGGCTCAGAGCCTGGATCCTGCTTCAGATTCTGTGTCTCCCTCTCTCTCTAACCCTCCCCTGCTTGCACTCTGTTTCTCTCTCTCTCTCCTTCTCAATAATAAATAATAAACATTAAAAATTAAAAGAAAAAAGTACAGTCAGGATGAAAGCAGGGACCCTATGAACCAGACTGGACCCACAGGGAATAAAGAAAGAAACCAAGTATCCCTGTAGATGTTTGTCTTGTCCCCATGAGCACATCTCAAAAGAAGAAACACTGGTATTCCTTGAAGGAAGCCCTAAGTCAGGGAGAACTCTAGGGAGATATCCACCAGGTCCCCAGTGTGGCCAGGACCTCAGGGCTTCCTCAATATCGGTTCTGTTCCCAACATGCATCTGAAGTCCCTTCGTCTGCTCTGTTGCCACCACCTCTCATACGACAGCAAGTCACTTTTCCTCTTTGTTCTCAGTCTCTCACCATCTGGTCCCCACATTGTAGTCCAAGTGGCCACTTAAAACCGCTGCTCAGAAGTCCCTTCAGAGGCTTCCCCTTTGCCACTAGGATCAGTTCCCCCAAACCCACCCCCTTCACGGACTCGGTTTCTATCACTAGGATCTCTCAGCAAGTTCCAGCCACACGGCTGCACGACCGCACCCAGCACCTTCTAGCCCAGAGCCTAGAAAATGCCGTTTTCTCTTCTGAACTACCTCTCTTACCCACCTAGCCAGTCATCTTGAAGGTCACCGTTTTTATTTTTTCCAGTTTTATTGAGATATTATGGATATATAACACAAAACTGTATTAGTCCAAGGTGTGCAGCATAATGATTCGATATTTGTGTATCCTGTGACACGACCAGCAGTCTCATTAGTGTCTGCCACTGCACAGTTACCCATTTCCCTTTCTTGCGACGAGAACTTTTAAGATCTGCTCTCCTATCTACTTCCAAATACAATATTCTTTTTTTTTTAATGTTTATTCATTTTTGAGAGAGAGAGAGACAGACAGACAGCACAAGTGAGGGAGGGGCAGAGAGAGAGGGAGACACAGAATCCAAAGCAGGCTCCAGGCTCTGAGCTGTCAGCACAGAGCCCGATGCGGGGCTCGAACCCACGGACCGTGAGATCATGACCTGAGCTGAAGTTTGAAGCTCGATCGACTGAGCCACCCAGGTGCCCCTCTTTTTTTTTTAGAGAGGGCACAAGTGAGCGAGGGGTAGAGACAGAGAGAATCCCACAAGGGGCAGAGAGAAAGAGAGAGAGAAGTGGGACTCACCCAAAGCAGGGCTCATGCTCACCCGAGGCAGGGCTTGAACCACAAACTGTGAGATCGTGACCTGAGCCAAAGTCAGACGCTTAACCGACTGAGCCACCCAGGCTCCCCACAACATGGTATTGTTAACTGTAGTCACCGTGTTGTCCATTACGTCCCCAGAACTTATAGTTGGAAGTCTGTACCTTTGACCGCCTTCCCCCAGGTTCCATTTAAATGTTACCTTCTGAAGCATCCTTTCCACCCTTCAGACCATTTCAGTCTCAAGTCCCCTTCTCAGAGCACCCTGTGCTCCACAACACAACAAAACTATGCCTTTCTAGTGTCCAACTCTTGGTTTCAGCTCAGGTCATGATCTCACAGTTCATGGGTTTGAGCCCCGCGTCGGGCTCCGCTCTGTTAGCATGGAACCTGCTGGATTCTCTCTCTGCCTCTCTGTCATTATAAATAAATAAACTTAAAAAACAAACAACTATGCATTTCTAGTTATTTCTGCCACTATTTGGTTGGGGTCTGTCTCCCCTATTAGACTGTGAATCCTGAGGCAGGAAGGGTTTGTCTAGTTTACCAGTTTGGTTCCCAGTATCCAGCATATGGTAGGTGTTCCTGATTGAACTTAACAGCATTCAACAAATACTTACTGAGCATCTACCACGTGGTTGGCACAATGCTAGGCCCAGGGATTACTGCACGAATGAAAGAGAGTCCTCTATCTGGGGGCAGTTTTAGTGTGTATAGACAATAAAAAAGTAGATACATTTCAGATGGTGATAAACTCCATGGACGCAAATAAAACAGGGTAAGGGAGATCGGGAGTGTGGGGGCGAGGTACAGGGTGGCCATGAGCAGCAGTGATAATAGACCAGCACTGGTGCCATTTGAAAGCAGTATTTTCACTCACCCCCCAGGTAAATCAATTTTTTCCAGTTCTCAGACCCCAGGATCTCATCACGTGGATAGTAGCTCTGGTCCACCATGAACAGAATCATAAGTGAGGCCATGCAAGACAGAATGAACGTGTTGCCTTTGGTCAGAAGGCAGGTGGAGGCCAAAACACAGGAAGCATAGCGGCAGGGTAGACCCTTGTATGTGAAGGGAACACCTGCCAGGGAAGGAAGAGGTGGAGATTAGCTGCCTCCCGCTGAGCAAAGCCAGCCCGTTGGGTCTTCCCTGCCACCCACTCCAGATCCCCCTCCTCGCCAGGCAATGGCAGGCTGTAAAGCGGTCAGCCGTTCGCAGAGGTGGTGTGTGGGTTCTGTGCCGGATCCCCACGGGGAAGCAGGCGGCTGGGACAAGGCATGGGCCCCAGCACCAAGGAAGGCTCTGCAGGAGGGTCCTCTGAGGTCTTCTAGTCCACCCCTACGCCCCCTTGCATTGTGACCTTGGGCAAGGCAACTGCCCTTGGTTGCCTTGCTCAGTTTCTCCATCTGTTGTAGAAAACTGTGGAGGATGACCTCTAGTTCTGGATTCTGTGAGTCTCTGTGCACCACCCAAAGGTCATACAACGAGAAAAAGGCACAGCTGGTCCGAGAACCATGGGCCCCTGCCCCTCTCCAGGTCTCTGCCAGTGCAGCCTGCAGCCTCCAGTGGGCCTGGGGCACAGGACAAGGAAGGGAAAGGAACCAAAGAGGAGGGGAGGAGTCAGTTACCGCCCCCCCCCCAAGGCTTCTGGCATCCAACAGCGCCCCTCCGTGGCTCCCCACCCCTAGCTACAAGGCTGGGGTCCACTCACCGGTTGAATAAAAACACAGGCGGAAGGTAGCAGCTAACACATAGATGACGGCCAGGAACGCATTCAGAGGCCCATCCACGCCTAGGAGCAGGGCTGAGGCCAGGCCAAAGGTGGTGAAGACAGCAAAGTCATTCAGCTCCACCCCTGCTCCAGGAGGTCGAGGTCAGAACTTATGCTCATTTGTCTTGCACTTTAGTCCCCTGTGGTGGGGGAGCTGCAGGGGTGCCAAGCCGGGACTGAGGTCCCAGAGAGCAACAGCTGCTCCCCTAGGGATCAAGGATGGGGGCAGGGTCGGGGGGGGGGGCCTCCTGGCTCTGCCTCACATGGACCATGCGGCCTGAGGCAAATCTTTCCTTCTCAGGTCTTAGTTTTCCCGCCCTTTAACATCCAGGGTTGGACCACAACTGGATACAAGTTCACAAGCCACGGAACCCTTTTCTTCAAGCAAACTCTTACATGGAAATATTTTCTTGTATTTTAAACCAGCCGCTCTGCTGGGGTGATTTTTCATTTCCCCCCTCCCAAGCACCGCAGCCACCACCCACTCCCAATTCCTGGGGCACCCCTAGCGGGGAGGCAGCACCGCCAAGGAAACTGCGGCCTGGGCAAGGATGGCTAAGGATCAACAGGTGAGCCCGCGGGGGGGCCTAGATCTGGACTATGGGGCTCCGGGATGGTTCTCCGGCTGTTTCTGCTGTCCTCGGAGGGAGGTGAGCAGGAGTGCTGACTCCTGAAAGCCTGCTGGATGTGAGAAGATGGAGGGAGACCCGAGATGGGCTTCTGGGGTCAGGGATCAGGGGTCTGAGGCCTGGACTCACCCGATCTGGAGCAGAGGCTGAGGTGTCTGGTTATCGTCCCAACTGCCATGTCTAATAGGAAGCTGGTCAGAAGCATCCAGGAGGCACTGTAGCATTTCCTGAAGTGTAGGGCAGCAGGCCCCGACAGGACAGCTGTGTCATGGGCTGCACTGGGCAACCCCTCCACACACACACACACCCTGCCCTGCATGTTCCCCACACTCGTGTTCTTTCTGAAATACACTGCTTTACACACACACACACACGCACACACACACACACACACACACACACACCCCTGCCATACTCTCAACCCACAGTCTTAAAGGGGGTGCCTCGAGCCCCTTAGATAATCACTAAGGTCCCTTCCAACTCTAAATCCCAGGCATATCTGAGGGCACAGGGGTCCTATGTTCCCAGCCTCTGCAACCATCTCACTGTGGTTTCTCAGATAAACCACTCCCTACTCCTCTAGGCCTCTCTTCCTCCATCTGGAAAGTGACGGGGTTGGGCCAAATGATTTAATAGAGGCCTATTCAGATAAGCTATTTCTCCCAGTGCAAGTTTAGGTAACTCATGACTTTTAAGGAATTGGTCTCTTTCATTTAGGCTACGTCACTTACAGAGTTGTTCATAATATTCCTTTATTATCCTTTTAAAGTCCATGAGATCAGTAGTGATGGCTCTCTTTCATTTCCGATACTGGTAGTTTGTGTCTTCTCTTTTTTTCTTTATTTTCTTGGTTGGCCTGCCTAGAGGCTTATCAATTTTATTGATTTTTCCAAAGAATCAATCAGCTTTGGGTTTCATTGATTGTCTCTACTGATTTCTTATATTTAATTTCATTGATGGCTGCTCTTTTTTTTTTTTTAATATTTATTTAGTTTGGGGAGATCACAAGCAGGGGAGGGGCAGAGAGGGGAGACAGAAGATCAGAAGCAGGCTCTGTGTGGACAGGCTGGCACTGTGAGCCCAATGTGGGGCTTGAACTCACGAACTTCGAGATCGTGACGTGAGCCAAAGTTGGACGCTCAACTGACTGAGCCACCCAGGTGGCCCCCCACCTCCCCTTTTGTAAGTAGGCTTTGCACCCAGAGTGTGGAGCCCAAATGCGGACCTTGAACCCACGACCTTGAAATCAAGACCTGACTTGAGGTCAAGAATCAGATGCTTAACCGATTGAACCACCCAGGTGTCCCTCTCATTTTTATTATTTTCTTCTGCTTACTTTGGATTTAACATGCTTTTTTTTTTTTCCCTAGTTTGCTAAGGTGGAAGCCTTATACTATTGATTTCTATCTCCCTTTTTTTCCCAATTTTTCTAAGGCTTTATTTTTTGGGGGAGGTTTTAGGTTTACAACAAAATTGAAAGGAAGCTACAGAAATTTCCCATCTACCCCCCCATCTCCCACCTATGCATAGCTTCCCACATGATCAATATCACTCACCAGAACAGTACATTCTAATTCTTGACACCTACCAAGGATGAACCTATGTTGACACATAGTCACCCAAAGTCCATAGTTTACCTTAGGGTTCACTCTTGGTGTTGTACATTCTATGGTTTTGGACAAACGTATGATGAGTATCCATTATTATAGTATCATGAAGATTATTTCCAATGTCCTAAATATCCTCTGTGCTCCACCTATTCATTCCCCCCACCCTCCTGTACCAATCACTGATTTTTTATTATCTTGATATTTTTGCCTTTCCAGAATATCATATCACTGTAATCATATAGTATGTAGCCTTTGCATATTGGCTTCTTTCACTTAGTAATATGCACTTATGATTCCTCTGTGTCTTCTCATGGTCTGATAGGTCATTTCTTTTTAGCACTGAGCAATCCTCCATTGTTTGGAAAATTTGGAAATACCTCAGTTTATTCATCTATTCACTTATTAGACTGTATCTTGGTTGCTTGCGAGTTTTGGCAATTGTAAATTAAACATCATAAACATCCAAGAGCAGGGCTTTGTGTGGACATAGTTTTCAGTTCATTTGGATAAATACCAAACAGTGTGATTGCTGGATCATATGGTAAGACGAGGTGTAGCTTTGTGAAATTGCCAAACTGTCTCCCAAAGCGGCTGAACCATCTTGTGTTCCCGCCAGCGGTGAATGAGAGTTCCTGTTGCTCCACGTCTTCACCAGCATTTGATGTCGTCAGTGTTCTGGGCAACTCCTTTGGCCAGTAGGTGTGTAGTAATATCTCACTACATCTCCCTGATAACATACAATGTGGAGTATCTTCACATGCTTACTGCCATCTGTATATCTCCTTCGATGAGGTCTCTGTTAAGGTCTTTGGCCCATTTTTTAATTGAGTTCTTTGTTTTCTTATTGAAGAATTTTAAGCTTTGTCTATTTTACAGTCCTTTCTCAGATGTACCTTTTGCAAATATTTTCTCCCAGCCTATAGCTTGTCTTCTAATTCTCCTGATGTTGTCTTTCACAGAGGTTTCTTTTCTAATACATGCATTCAATGTTACAAATTTCACTATAACTACCACTTTCACTGCATCTCACAAATTTTGATAAGTTGGGTTTTTTTTTTAATTTTTTTTAACATTTATTCATTTATGAGAGACAGAGAGCACAAGCAAGGGAG
This sequence comes from Lynx canadensis, assembly GCF_007474595.2. Taxonomy (NCBI): domain Eukaryota; kingdom Metazoa; phylum Chordata; class Mammalia; order Carnivora; family Felidae; genus Lynx; species Lynx canadensis. Next base: position 33,076,117 of record NC_044310.1, on the reverse strand, counting down.
GGGCAGAGAGGGAGACACAGAACTGAAGCAGGCTCCAGGCTCCGAGATGTCAGCACAGAGCCCGAAGCTCACGGACCACAAGATCATGACCTGAGCCGAAGTCGGACACTTAACCGACTGAGCCACCCAGGCACCCCAACAAATTTTGATAAGTTGTATTTTCATTTTCTTTTAGCTCAAAATACTTTTCTTCTTTAATGTATTATTTAGAATCGTGTTGCTTAACCTTCACATATTTTGGGATTTTCTAGTTATCTTTCTGGTATTGATTTCTACTTTAATTCCATGGGATCTGAGGGCACACTTCATATGATTTCTATTCTTTTACATTTGTTGAGGTATGTCTTACAGCCCAAAAGTGTGAGGAGAAGAATGTGTATTCTGCTGTTATTGGGTAAAGTATTCTATAAATATCAATTAGATCCAGTCGACTGATGGTGCTGTTCAGATCAACTATCTCCTTACTGATTTTCTGCCAAATGGATCTGTCAGTTTCTGATGGAGGGGTGTTGAAATATCCAACTACGATAGCGGATTTGCCCATTTCTCCTTGCAGTTCTGTTTTTTTATCTCACATATTTTGATGATGTATATGATTTCCAAAATCTCTTTCAGATCTTACATTCAAGGATTCTGTGCTTTAGTCCAGCACATGCTCCCAGACCCCTCTAAAAGCAGCCACCATAGTCTCAGGCAAGGCTGCCCTAGAATGCCATTCCTAAGTCTACACCCTGATTGCAATGCTTGGATGACCAAGCAGAAGCAGAGAACCTCACCCCAGGCTTCAGCTGTCTCCAAACAAGCTCAGCACTACCTTTCTTTAGAGCCATACCTATGTGTCTAAAGGGAAATGGGCCCACCACCATGCCATAAAAATGACACTCCCAAAACTGAGGCACCTGGGTGGCTCAGTCTGTTAAGTGTCTGACTTCAGCTCAGGTCATGATCTCATGGTCTGTGAGTTTGAGCCCCACGTTGGGCTCTCTGCTAACAGCTCAAAGCCTGGAGCCTGCTTTGGATTCTGTGTATCTCTCTCTCTGCCCCTCCCCCACTCTTGCCTCTGTCTCTCCCTTTCTCTCAAAAGTAAATAAACATTAAAAAAAATTTTTTTTAGCTACACTCCCAGAAGATTGCACTGAACTAAGAAGTTAGAGATTTTCTGCTGTAGATATGCTCTACTTTATAAGACCCCCAAAAATCCAGACTTAGAGAATCATAAAATTTAACTGGAAGGGAACTCAAACATCATCAGGTAAAATGATTTAATGGATGAGAAACAGATCCAGAGAAGTCACTTGCTGATGGTTATAGAGAATCAAACAAGTTAGGAGGCTGCATTATAAAGGATTTATCTTTAAAGAACTGATTTGAGGGGCGCCTGGGTGGCTCAGTCGGTTAAGCGGCCAACTTCAGCTCAGGTCATGTTCTCGCGGTCCGTGAGTTCAAGCCCCGCGTCAGGCTCTGTGCTGACAGCTCAGAGCCTGGAGCCTGTTTTAGATTCTGTGTCTCCCTCTCTCTGACCCTCCCCCGTTCATGCTCTGTCTTTGTCTCAAAAATAAATAAACGTTAAAAAAAAATTAAAAAATAAATAAATAAATAAAGAACTGATTTGAGGGGCGCCTGGGTGGCTCAGTCGGTTAAGCATCCGACTTCGACTCAGGTCACGATCTCGCGGTCTATGAGTTTGAGCCCAGCGTTGGGCTCTGGGCTGATGGCTCGGAGCCTGGAGCCTGCTTCCGATTCTGTGTCTCCCTCTCTCTCTGCCCCTCCCCCGTTCATGCTCTGTCTCTCTCTGTCTCAAAAATAAACAAACGTTAAAAAAATTAAAAAAAAAAAAGAACTGATTTGCCAAGGCATTGAAATATGATTCAATTTGTAGAAATATAACTTGCTTACAACTTTTTAGGGGCCCATAAACATGTCCCAGATTTTCCATAATAGTGCTGACTGTAAATATTCCCCAGATCATAAGTTCTAATTTAAGAATCAAAAATTTCTCATGATAGCCTGCCTACCCCAAGGATTATGTAAAGGCCACCAGAATAGAATCTCTTGGTTTTCTCATAAAGACCATTCTGGACTGCCACGGCTGGAAGGAACCTAGAGATCACAGTGCGAGCTCCTTGTTTTAACGATGGAGAAACCAAGGCTCAGGGATGCGACCTAAAGTCACATATCAGGCTGGTAGTAGAGCTGAGGCCAGGATCTTGGCCTCTTGACTCCCAGTCACTACCCTTTCTCCTGCCCCTGGTTGATCCTGGGCCTCAGTGCCTGGCTATCTAGGCTCCCCACTCCTCCCTGCATGCCATTGGCTCCAGCTCTTGGCTGAGATCCTCCTGGGCCCCAGACCTACTTGCAGACGCTGCAGAAGATGGAGAAGAGCCCCAGGATCATGTTGGCCAGGGACAAGGCATTGGTAACGTCCTTCCAGGAGAACTCATTCATATAGAGATGGATCTGGTCGTTGGTCAGGAAGAACCTGGTGCACGGATCTGGGGCTCCGGGGAGAGGGGTCAGGGGTTCCCAAGGTCAAAGTGTCCCAAAAGAGGCTCCCAGGACCAGGCAGCTCCTGTTCCCTGGACCTCATCCCAGAACTGTACCCTCCCAACACTGTTTCACTGACTAGAATGAGACAGGAGGTAGCTGGAGGACACCAGGAGGTAAAGACCAAGGTGCTAAAAATGGGTGTCTTGGGAAGGCACAACAGCAAAGCCCCCACACCAGTACAGCCACAGTCTCCAACCCCTCCGTCTGCCCCCTTGCCTACAGTGCAGTCCTCCCTCCAGCCCACGGTTGGCCCTCCTGGTACCCCCATGGCCCAGGGTATAAGGGATATGGGCCCTTCCCCTATCTGGGAGATGAGCCTTTTGTCATAGGTGAGCCCTTTAAAAAAAAAAAAATTACAAAGCTACTTTTCATATTTTTTATTCCTGTGAGGGGAGCCCCACAGGAATAAAAAATAACACTGGGAAAGGGCAAGCCCCTCACCCCCAGGAATGTTCCAGGGGGCGAGAGGCTACCCGAGGGGTAGAAAGCACAAAAGGGACCCACTGCAGAGTCAGCCTCCCTTGTCCTGCAGGCCTTGCTCTTTCCCTCGGAAGGACGGGGCTACAGCAGGGGTGCCCCGAGGTCCTGGTTCTGACGAGCCCCAACCAGAACATCAGGCCCAGCTCCGACAGGGGACGAGATGAGAGACAAGAGATGAATGCGTCCAGCACAAAACGGTGCACAAGGCACCTTTCACTCTGTTCTCTCTCCTGATCCTGACGACCTCAGGAGACGGTGCTGTCATTATTTGATGAATGCAAAATCTGAGCCTCAGAGAAATGGAGATATATTGGCTCAGATCACATCCTCAGTGAGTGAAAGGTAATCCTGCCTGCTGGATTCTAAGTCTGGTGTTTCCTCTGCCGGGGGCACAGGTCCGGAAGGAGGCAGTCTGTGGGGTAGGAGGCCAAGGAGGAGCTCAGGGGGCCAGCCCCCCTGGGCGGTTTCATCCTGCCCAAGAGGAAGCAGCCCTGCCCCGGGCCCCTCAGAGCCCAGGGAATCAGCTGGCCCTGCCTGTTTCCATAGCCTGGCCGGCTCTATTTTGCCTCCAACACCAAACCTGCACTCCATACACATAAATGGCCTGTGGCACCAAGTTTCTTGGGGAGAAAGAGCCCCACTGCTCCCTGAAACAGGGACGCCCCACTGGTCACCATAAACACGCTGCCCACAAACAGCAATCCTGCACCTGAATAAAATACGCAAGTTCCGAGGTGTTGTCGCAGCCGCTTTCTCGTTTCATCCTCACTCATTTTAGAGGTGAGGAAGCTGAGACTCCCTCTGCCCAGCCCCTGTCTCTGCCCCAGGCTGGACTTAAGACAAATTAGGGCCCATAAGCCCTGCCACCAAGATGTCAGAGGCCGGGAGGAGGGGGCTAGACTGGGAGTTTGGAACTGGGAGTTGATCAGGCAGCACTAAGGGGTTCACTGCTCCCCCAGGCAGGTCCCATTCACCAAGGCCATCAGGACTCCTGAGACCCCTCAAAACCTAAGACAGAAGAACGCTGCCTAAGAAATCCGGGAGGGAAGGAGAGCCAAGGCCGGCTGCTCAGTCCCTCCTCGGGAACCCCTCCCTCCCGGTCTCTCCTGGGCCCCAGGGCTGACCCCAGCAAGACCAAACACCTCTGTCCCCAGCCCAGCTGCTGCCAGGGCAGCAACCCAGCATCTCTGCCTGTCAGGGGTAGTCAGCAGATGCCTGGGGCATTTCTACCAATTGCCATGCACACCTCCTCTGTACTCCTTGAGTTGTTTTTTTTTTTTTGTCTTTTTGTTTTTAATTAATGATCGGTTATCTACCCTGTCATCTCTTTCATTCATGAAGCATTTTCATGTCTATGGTTTCCATTGGCCCGTAAGGTCTGCCAAGTGACGGTTAATATCCATAGTTGCCAGATGAGGCAAGGAAGACTTAGAGAGGGGAAGAACCTTGCTCAAAGTCACACAGAAGTGGCAGGACAGGGCTTACAACTTCACCTTAGGTGTTCCTTCCCCTCCACTCTGCACTCTGCTGTCTACCAACCAACAGGACTGAGCACTGTGCTCCCATAAGCTCAGACGGCACTAGGTGCTGGGGAACACCTTCACGGAGCATACAGTCTACCCAGGGACACAAGACTCACGCATGCATGTGGGGACTCCCAGACTCTGTTCACGATGGTACCCCATCTTACAGATGAAGAATCTGAGGTTTCAAGATAGTCAAGTGACTTGGCCCCGTGAAATGGAGCCAGGATTTGAATTGGGCCTCCTCTTTCGCAATTAAATGCTATTTTCAACATAATGCACAGGTTCCGGGTGTAAAAGGATGTGGACCTGAGAGTAAGGGCTCTAGAAATCCAGACAAGAAAGGAGCAATCCATTCATTCAACAAACATTTGGTCATGAGCAAGAATGAGCGCCTGGTGCTTGGGACATGGAGAAGATTAAGACCTGGCCTCGTGTCTCAAGGAGCTCAGGCCAGCAGAGGTGTTCAACCAAAAGGGGAGTTGACCAGGCTGCCAGGGGACCATGGAAAAGGGTCCAGCCTGATAGAGGGCTCAGACAAGACTTCTCTGAGGAGGGGTTCAGAGCTGAGGCGTTGCACAGCATTGGCCTGCAGGACTAGATCGTGTCACTCCCGAACTTTGTGGAAGCCCGTCAGTGGCTCCCCATTCCCCCGGGATGGAGTCCACCTCCTTCCTTTGGCGTACAAGCCCTTATGATGAGGCTGGCTCAGTCCCCAGCCTCCTCTCTCCACTGCCCCTGGCTCCGGCCCTCCCTCTGCTCTCGGGTTGGCCGGTGGTCCTCTTTGGGAAGGCTGACTCTCCCCTGGAGTGAGTACTCCTCCTCCGCACTGCCACATGTCCGTGTGCTCACCGTGTGACACTCGGCACTCTACACTGGCACCGCCTCTCTTGTCTTCCTTGTCGACTGCAGGGCAAGCAACTTGAGTGCAGACTGAGGTCCCCTGTGCCCAGCATGAAGCCTGACAATAGAAGTTGTTCAAGGATGCTTAAATCAGTAGAATGTGTCACTCTGGTGCTTCCCCAGGATCCTCTCACTGCACCAAATCACATCTCTCCCCCGCACCAAAGCCCATTCAGTCTGTCCTCCAAGAAGCCCTCTCAAATGAACTCTCAACAATCCAGACCCTCCACACACCCAGCATCTACCTAATGCCTACAATCTTCCATTTACTCATTTTAAGATACATTTGTTGATGCCTGCTACCCCCAGGACTACGTTCTGGGGCAGAAAGAACAAGAGCCAGGCTGCATCGCCAAGAAGGAAGGGGTCTGGCAGGGGAGGTAGATTCGAGTAGGGGCAGTGCGGCAAGTGTTACGGCGGGCAAGGCGCTGTCCCATTTCTCTGGGCGCACAAGGGAACACCAGACTGAGTCTGCGGTGGCAGTGGGGAAAGGTTTCTCTGATGTGGCGACATTTAGGGAGGGGCTCCAAGGATGAAGGGGCAAAGGGGTAAACGGTGCAATAGCACGATGAGGCTGGATCCCCGGGAGGAAGGGGGGGTGACCGGAGGCGGAGGCGTAGTGGGCAGGGAGGTCGCAGTTGAGGGTGTGCCTGAATGACCTTGAGTAGCAGTGATGTGTCTGGGTCAGATATGGTTGGGAGTGGAGGGGAGAAAGTGAAGAAAAGGAAGGCAGCCCTGAGGCTGGTGAGAGAGGGCAGAGAAGTGAGCAAGCGGGAACTGCAGACGCGGGGACTGTGGGCAGGAGAGGGCAGAAGGGTACGGCCTGGCCCGAGGCTGCACAGCTTCTGTGTCTGGCATCCAGGGCACAAACTGCAGTGAGCATGCTCAGGTAGGGCGCTCCATCAGGCGCAGGGACTCCGGGGCGCAGCCACTCTAGTTAGACATGCTCCCCACCCCTCAGCCCTACAGACCACACCCCCAACAGATAGCCACGCCCCCTCTCCCAGTTCTCGGTCCTGTCCAGGCCCTGCCGGGGTCCCAGGAAGACACCCCCTCTGAGAAGATGGAAGAGATGGAGGCAGGCTGGGCTCTAGGGCAGCGCTTACCCACAGGGTCCTGGTCGCTGACAGTAATCTTGGGAGGGTCACGTGCTTTGTCAGGATGCTTACCTGGGGACCAGACATTCCTGGGTGGGGTGAGGGCCGCACTCCTTCCCTGCTTCCTGTGTGGTGGGTGGCGGCCACCACAGGCCTGGGGGAGCCACGCAGGTCCCAAGCCTCTCACCCCTGGCTCTTAGCTCACAATCCAGGAGGGGCAAGGGAGGGGCAGCGGGGCTCTAGTTGGCTGGAAGAGGGGCCTCAATCTGCAGAGGAGCCCTAGGCCACCCTGTGGGCAACTTGGGGAATGGAGGGATCTAGGAGGAGGGGACTGGTCTCTCCAACGTGGCCAGCAAAGGAAGCCTTGAGAGGCAGAGACCAGAGTGCATGGTGCAGGAGAGGTGGGCTGGAAGGACTTTGGGGAAGACAGGGCTGTAAAGGGTTGCTGGGGTCCAGACTGTGACGGGTCCCTAGAGCAGGGCTTTTGCTGTTTGGTTCACTGCTGTATTTCTGTACCTGTAAGAACTGCTTTGGCATATGGTAAGTCACCCCATCCCACCCCAGTATTTGTCAGATGAATGGCAAGCTGAGTAATTTACACTGTCCTGAATGTTGGTTTAAGTATGGATGACATGGTCAGTTTGGTTTAGAAATATGATTGTGGCAGCCAGCGTGGAAGAAGGGTCTGTAATACCACAGGACAGATGAGGCAGGCTGGAGCAAGGACGCATTCGCTGGACAGCAACGGAAGGGAATGGAAGTAGCCGGACTAGGAGCCATTGTGAAAGGAATCCCCAGGGTGTGGGAGAGGTGTGAGAGGGAGAAGGTAAGAGCCTCTCAGAGGTGTCTGGATTTGGCAACTGGATGAATAGTGCGCTACAGAAAGAAGCTTGTTAGTACTGGGTAGGTTCCCAGGCACAGGTTCTAACACCTGCCCCACATCCTCCCACCTGCCCTAACGCTGAGTCAGAGCAGCACTGGCTTCCAGGACCCCACGGGAGAAGATGCAAGGGAAGGGGCAGAGCTGCACGGTCCTGTGACACTGTTGTCTCTCCCAGCAACCTGGAGGGGGAAAGAGGAGCGTGTCCTGAGTGGCAACTAGCCTTTGGCCCTGTTCACGGTGCTTTACACACATTATCATCTTACTGGATTTTCTCAAATGCTCTTGATGTTAGCATTAGCGTTTCTACTCTCCAGAAGAGGAAATGGGGGATTCGTTGATTTTAATAATTAGTGGAAATGAGACCTGAACACGATCTAACACTAAAGTCAGACCTAAGGTGTCTGAGAAACTAAAAGAGAAAACCAGAATGGAGGCAACAAGTCCAAGAGTCAGGGCAGCTTCCTCCTATCCTTTGTATTTACCTTAATTTGTCCACGCCACATGGACCATTAGCGGCAAATTACAAACTACAGCCTACTGGGGTGCCTGGGTGGCTCAGTCGGTTGAGCGGCTGACTCTTGATTTCAGCTCAGGTCATGATCCCAGGGTGGGGGGATTGAGCCCCACATCGGACTCTGTGCTAGGTGTGGAGCCTGCTTGCGATTCTTTCTCTCCCTCCTTCTGCTCCTCTCCCCCACTTGTGATTGCTCTCTCTCTCTCTCTAAAAAAAAGCCAAACAACAACAAAAACCACTACAGCATACTAATGGCAATGCTGGCTTTACCTCTTAACCAAGTTTATGTTGCAGCACTAACACTACCAGATGTGTAAATCTTACTTTGCTTTCCTGAACCTATTCCCTAATCTGTAAAATGGGATTCTTGTGTGAATTAAATGAGATTATATGAAGTGCTTAGTGCAGAGTAGAAGTTCAATCATTATCAGTATTATTCTAAGCACACGATCATGCATCTGTCAGCCTGGACAACCCCAAGGCTTCCTTCTGAAGAGGGAGAGGAAGGAGGGATAGCTACAAAAGACACTTGTCCCCGTCTGTCAGAAGTTTCTAGCTTCCTTCTGTTCTGGAATCTCACAAGAAAGTAGAGAGCAAGAACAGTAGACTGTCTACACTTGTATTAACATGGTAGCCACTAGCCACATATGGCTCTTAAGTGCCTAAAATGTGGCTAGTCTGAATTGAGATGTGCTAGATGTGTAAAATACACACCAGAGTTCAAATATTCAAATATATATATATATATATATATATGAGTTATGAGTTGGAATACATATATGTGGAATATATATATGGAATATATATTCGAATAATACTAAAAAATTATTAGCGTGTTATTTCATATATAACACACTAATATTTTTTTAGTATTATTTGAAGTGTTAATATTTAGGATATACTGGGTGAGATAAAATGTATTATTAAAGTTAATATCACCTGCTTCTATTTTTTAATGTAGCTACTAAGAAATTTAAAACCATACATGTGACTCACGTTACATTTCTATTAGTGATGTTGACTTAGATCCTTTACAGGATCTAAGTAAGTACACAGGTATAGATGTCCATCCATTCGTACATTATTAGAGTATTTATTACGTGCCAGGCACTATGTCAGGTGCAAGGGATATAGCAGCGAACAAGGCAGACACTGCTTCTGTCCTCACGGAACTTAGATTCGAGTGTGGGCACAAATAATGTCTGCTCGTGATAAGTGCTATGGAAAACGAGGCAGGGCCAGAAGTTATTTTGACGTGAGACGAGTTGGTATCTCTCACAGGGGAATCAGTGCAGTGCTACTTGAGCAGGGACCTAAATGGTGAGAAGCCACAAACCATGCAAAGACCTTGGGGAAATGTTCCAGGCAGGTGGAACAGCAAATGTATAGCCTTTGAAGCAGAAATGAGCTTGATTTGTTAAAGGGACAAGGTCAGCAGGAACGTGGCAAGACCACACGGAATCCTGGAAAAAAGCTTGGGCTCTAGTCTAAGTGTAATGAGAAATTCTTGAATCATCTTTATAGAGAAGTGTTGGGACCCAATTTATATTTTTAAAGGACAACGCTACCGGGGCACCTGGGTGGTTCAGCCGGTTAAGCGTCCAACTCTTGATCTGGGCTCCAGTCATGATCTCACGGTTGGTGAGATCAAGCCCCACATTGGGCTCTGTGCTGACAGCATGGAGCCTGCTTGGGATCTCTCTCTCCACCTCTCTACCCCTCCCCACTCAGGCTCTTTCTCTTTCAAAATAAATAAATAAACATTTAAAAATAACAATAATAAAGGGCAATGCTACCAGTCTCTGTGGAGCTAGCCTGAAGCACCGTGAGAACCGGGGCAGGGAGGTTTGCTGGGAAGTCACTGCATTAGTCCAGGCCAGAGACACTGCGGTGGTCTGGCCCTAGGGGTACTGGTGGAAGTGGTGAGAAGCAGTCAGATGTGGGATATATTCTGAAGACAGCTGAGAAGACCTGCTGACTGGCACAGGAAGAACAAACAGAATCGAGGATGACTTAGATTTCTGGCCTCCAAAACAGTGAGCTAGGTGTTGATGGCAGTGGAGAGGACTGGCAATGAAACACGCTTGGGGCAGAATTCCAGACTCATTTTGGACATGTTAGGTTTATCGTGACGTCAAGTGAGGCTGTTGGGTAAGTAAGTCTGCATGAAGCTCAGGAGAGAGCAGGGTTGGAGACATGTAAGTGCGTCAACAGCATATGGGGGGTATGTAATCCGTGGGAATGGGTTAGATCACCTAATAGAGAGAAAAGAGGGCTAAGGAATAGGCCCCAGAGCAATCCAAAAGCTAGATGTCAGGAGACAGAAAAGGTGTAGTCAGTGAGGTTGGAAAAAAGCAGATGGTAATATTCCAAATCAAAATGAAGACAAAAGCTTTCAACTAGAGGCTGGTCCACTGAATCAAAAGTACTTTAGAAATAATCACTCCACGCACTGAGCAGCTCCTTCCTCCCAATCTCCAGCTCTTTAAGGGGATGAACCCTATCTTGTGCCTGGGGGGTTTGCACAGGCTTTTAGTGCCAGGAACATGGGCTCCACTGCTTATGAGTTATGTCCTTAGGTAAATTACTTAACTTCTCCGGGCCGTGATATACATGCCCTGTGTGCTCATCACTACACATCCCAGTGAACTACTCCTATGGTATCCCATATGCACATCTTCCTCTGTCGCTTTGGTATTTAACTTTCTTACACCTCTATGTCAGGATCCTCTAGGGCTGGTTATGCTCAGACTTGAATCCAACAGGACGGTTGGAGTCTGAGCCATACCACTCTCTATCACTATAACCATGGGCCTGTTGCTTAATCTTTGAGCAGATGTTTCCATTTTCTAAAACAGGAATACAATATACCTCATAGATAGTTGGTTATATAAAAATTCAATCAGGTAATGGATATGCTTGGCAGAATAAAAGCTCACTAAGCAGTATTTGTCATCTTTGCATCTACGATACCAATACTCCCAATACTGGTGGACTGACTGATAACTTGAGAAGGTTAAGACCCAGCAAACCTCCTTCCAGACAGCTAGGGTGGAGACGGACAAGTACAGTCAGGTGCTATTCACACCTAGTGAACCTGGACAGGACCAGCATGGTGGATTAATAAAGCAAACACAGATTGCTCATTATTCTGGGAAACATCAGGATGTCTTCCACTTCTGTATTTTGTTGCGTGGATCCCCAACGTCCGTATCAGCATTCAAGCCAGAAATTCAACCATTACCTAAGACTTTCTTCTCACTCATCCCCCGACATCTTATTATTTAACAAGCTGCAATCTATTGTACCTTCAAAATGCCAAGCTTTATCAAATCCAAGACCCCAACCATTGTAAGACACAGCATTATGTTATGCAGCTCTGAGAAAGGACAAAGTGCTGCCACTTAAACTACGACGTGCCACTGACTTTTAGAAGCATCCGAGTTTCAGAGATATTAAAACGTGGGGGAAGAAAAGTATACCTTACAACTGATGAAATTATATATCTCATTCCATCACTGCTACCTTAGTTCAAGCCTCCGTCCTCTCTTGCCTGGACTAGGGATGGAAGCTCCTAATGGTCTTCCCTCCACTCATCTTCTAACACCAAAACAGATTTCTAAAAGGCCAATATTGCCAGCTACGTACCCCCAAATCTTTCATTTAACCCTTTTCCCATAGCCCCTGGCCCACATTCTTCACTTTAAACTGGCTGAAATTTTCCAAATGTCATATTGCTTCTAGTCTGGAATTGCTTTTCCTCCCCTTCTTCATCTACTTATCTCTTAGCTACTAGAAGTAAGAGTTTTCTAGGGGCACCTGGGTGGCTCAGTCAGTTGAGCTTCCGACTCTTGATTTCAGCTCAGGTCATGATCTCAAGGTTGTAGGATCAAGCCCACGTCAGGGGCTCAGCATGGAGCCTGCTTAAGATTCTCTCTCTTCTTCCCCCTCCACCCCCTGCGCTCTCTCTCTCTCCTCTCTCTCTCCCCCTCTCTCTGAAGAAGGAGGAGGAGGAGGAGAAGGAGAAAGAGTTTTCTAGCCAGGTCGTACCTCACTCTAGCCCTCCTGACTGCCAGGACTAGTTTGGTTGACATGGCTTGTTAAAATGGATATCCCTTTCTTCACTCACAAACATCCAAAAATGAACCCTACTCCAAATTCCAAAGACATCTTTCTCTAGAGGACAGGTGAGAGTGTCCAAACAAGCTCTAACTCTTGTTTTTCAACACATAAGCTGGTGTCTGCTCTTCCAAAGTCTTCCTAAATTCTCCAAGCTGTTAGGTATCCTTCCGTGGTGCTCCATATCCTACATGCCACTATCATAGTCTTTTTTATACCACACTGTAATTGTTGATTTGGTTCCTCCCCTACTAGACTGTGAGCTTCTTGGGAATAGGTGCCTGTTTTATTCAGCTGTGTTATTCTCCAGAACATGGAACCTAGAAGGCACTTAATACTTCTAAAATCGTTGAATGGGTAGATGGATGGGTGAATGAAAAGTGGTTACTGTATATAACCAAGGGGTCCTAGATCCCCACTCAGAGGTGCTACCTCCAAAGTCATTTCACATTGCCACTGACTTTCCCGAAGTTTGGTAATTGGCAGAAGTACCAAAGAGCAATGGCACTACCTGGTGGTCAGTGCAGGGAACGCACCTTATTGAACAGAAGAACTTTTTTTTAACCACTGCTCTCTTTTTTGCTCTAGAGTGGTTAGGAAATGTAAAGAGTGAGGGAGATTTGGATTTTAAAAAGATCAAGCTGATGATTTTTTGAAGAATGGATTGGAGAAGGGATACAGGAGGAAGCAGGGATGCTAGCTGGGGAAGTTATTTTGTCAGAGCAGAGTCCAGTTCCCATCGTGACTTTACCACTACCATGCTTAACCACTTTGTAATACTGCCTCTTTTACCCAAGAACCTTCTTTTCTCCCTCTCAGCTAAGCACTGTGGCAGAGATTCTAAGATCTGCTTGATGATTTCTGCCTTCTGGTATTCACGCCTTCGTTTAATTCCCTCCTTTGAGTGTGGGCTTGCCTAGGACTTGCTTCCAATGGACAGAACACAGCAAAAGCATGAGATGTCACTCCCGTGATTAGAATACACAAAGCTGTAACTTCCATCCTGCTGGCAGACTCATCCTTGTTGGCTTTGATAAGGAAAGTTGCCATGTTGGGGAGACCCATGTGGCAAGGAACTGAAGTCAGTTTCTGGTTAACAGTCTATTGGTAAACAGAATTAACAATGTTAGTCCAACAGGAGGAATTAAAATTGGGCCAAATTTTAAGTTAGCTTGGAAACAGACCCTTCTCCAGCCTTCAGATGAGAACCCAGTCCTGGCCAATAATCAGAACGCAGCCTGTGAAAAACCTTGAAGCAGAGGGCCCAGGTTAAGTGTGCCTGAACTCCTGACCCATAGAAACTATGAAATCATAAATGTGTGTTGTTTTAAGCCACTAAGTTTCTGGTAATTTATGCAACAACAGATAACTAATAAACACCTACTCAGAATGTGTCATTACCATGCAGGTCAGGACCTTTTGAAAACCTGGGAAACTTACATAACCAACTATTATACCACTAAAGTGTGTGTGTGTGTGTGTGTGTGTGTGTGTGTGTGTGTGTGTCCCCTACACCATCCCCATCAGAGGCTTTTGCAGCTGCCCCACAGGCATCCCCCCGTGAAACGAATGACCAAGTATCACCTGGGTGGCCCTGTCAGGTTCTAGCCCCATTCTGTGTGAGGCCTTCATGGACCATTTTACAGCTAACAAGAAATACACCTTATGAGGAAAGGCCATGAAAACTAGGATGGGGTTAGGATATTACCAAGCAGATCAGCACAAGAGACATCCATACCCAGAAAGGAACTTGGGCAACTGTGGTTACAGCAGACTGTGATAAGATATATGGCACTGAAGTACAGCCACACTGGATATGCTGTAAATTCAGTTAATTCCACTGAACACACGAGGTGAGGTAGAGTCCCACAAGAGTCTAGTCAGAATGAGAACTAGAGGAACTCAGCTAAAAAGCCTCTGCTAAATTATTGGGTAATTCAGGTCAAAATCAGTTTCAATCTGAATTAACTCATGATCAACAGGTTGGCTCTTTTTCTTGTTTCTCACCCACTGCCCCTCTTCCACAATAGTTTGAGGTTGCCATTTAAATGGAGTTGGCCAGGGGCGCCTGGGTGGCGCAGTCGGTTAAGCGTCCGACTTCAGCCAGGTCACGATCTCGCGGTCCGTGAGTTCGAGCCCCGCGTCAGGCTCTGGGCTGATGGCTCAGAGCCTGGAGCCTGTTTCCGATTCTGTGTCTCCCTCTCTCTCTGCCCCTCCCCCGTTCATGCTCTGTCTCTCTCTGTCCCCAAAATAAATAAACGTTGAAAAAAAAAAATTTAAAAAAAAAAAAATAATAAAATAAATGGAGTTGGCCTGCTGCAGATGGCTAAACTCTGGATCTCCTCTTCAGCAAGGCTACAGCACAGATCCATACAGTGGTCCGCGGCAGCCTCCCACATCTCTTCCAAGTCTAGAATTCTGTGAGGTTACAGGTAGACCTTCCCCAAACCTGTCCATTGTTGCTGCCCCAGAATCTCCAGTCACTCAAAGTAGGCAGAAAGAGCAAAACAGGCAAGCCACACTTCCGCAAGAGTGCAAAAATACCAGAATCACACACTGTCTAGTCCAGGCAAGCCGAGCTGTTCATCATCCTCCATTACGCAACATTCCTGTTCCCAGACGCATCTGAAGTTGGAGCTACACTAACTGCTCAACAGCCTCAACCCAATCTGTTTTAAGTTTCAAGTTTTTATTTAAATTCTAGTTAACATATCATGTAATATTGGTTTCAGAAGTAGAATTTAGTGATTCATCACTTACATAGAACACCCAGTGCTCACCACAAGTGCCCTCCTTAATCCCCATTATCCATCTAGCCCATCCCCAACCCACCTCCATGAACCCTCAGTTTGTTCCCTATTGTTAAAGTTTGTTTTATGGTTTGCCTCTCTCTCTCTCTCTTTCCCCCCTATGTTCAACCTCAACCCAATCTCAAACACTTCCAGTTACAAAAAGACTAAAAACAGTCCTCTCTGGAAAATGCCTCGCCAACCTTTATGTGGGTAGAAGACACCCCTTTCTCCAATGCTCTGACTTACGGGAGAACAGATGGAGATAAAGGAGAAGGAAAGTACACTGGCCAGTACTCTGAAAGTGACTGGTTGGGTCTGGTATGATTCATTACCATCGGAACTGAAAGTAATTACGACAGCATTTATATGCACACAGGGTCTCGTTTCAAGAAGTGCATGATTCCCCCACAAGACTTCAATTCTCATGCCCCCTCCCATCAACGCAGAAAATGAGGGCAACAAGGAGGTGATAGTGGTAAGTCCTTGCTGTGAGAGCTGTTTGTCAGAGACCTCTCTCAGTCAGTCAGTCCCTGGAAGGCGGGTTCAGTGCTTGGAGGCAGGGCCGCTGGCTGGCTTAGCAACCTGTCCACTATGCTGATTTTAGCATCATGCTTCTCAATATCCTCATACGGAGTCCAGGAGAAGTCATGCTGGAGCTTGTAGGCGCCAAGGAAGTCATGTGGACAACTTGTCCCCCATTCCTAAAGAAGGCAAAGGAGTCAGTTCTCATCAGGGTAGAAGGTAAAGAAATTGAGCTTATTTCCTCATTTTCTAAAATGTCTATTTACTTATTTTGAGACAGAGAGAGACAGAAAGCAAGCGGGGAAAGGGCACAGAGAGAGGGAGACAGATAATCCCAAGCAGGCTCCGGAGCCGTCAGTGCAGAGCCTGATGCAGGGCTTGAACCCACAAACAGTGAGATCATAACCTGAGCCAAAACCAAGAATCATTATCCCACTGAGCCACCCAGGCTCCCCTCATTTCCTCATTGTATGCCACAAATTTCTTTTTTGGGTTTTCACTTCATACCAGTCAGAATCATCCTCACTGCATTACACATCAGATACCTCCCTTAACAGAGATAATGACTGTGAGATAATTTAATTGTGTTTTTCATGTATATTTTTTAAGAGTCATGCCAGGGCTCACGAAAAACTCCAATTTTCTAGAAGGCCATATACAAACCCTTATGCCTACATCTTCACGCACATATGCCAAGAGTTTCTCAAAGACCAGAGTAGATTTCTGCGCAAAAATACATGTTCTTACCTTTGGAGAAATAATAGAAAAATACTGCTGACCACTCTCCCGTTTATAAAGGTAATAAATGTTGCCAGGTTTTTTTACTATATTACAAGCTACATGGTGCAAGTCGGCATCTCTGCGAGCATCTTCCAGTACCTAAGAACCACAGAGATGTAACAAATTAAGTATTGGACATAACAGGCACACTCAGTGATTATCCCAATCAATGCTTAGGAATTGCTCCCCCATAGCACACAGTCACTACTAGGACCCAGATGATTCTGAGGAGACAAAAATTAGACTATGCTACTAGACTGTAAAAATGCCTTTAGAAGAATTGCATTGGTGAACGTCACTGGCTTTGAGTGCCTTTTAAATTTCTTTCCTATTTTTCTGCAGTATGTACATTTCTTTTAAAACTGAGAACATGTTTTTCCCCTCAAAATGCTTTACTTCACTAAAACTGTCTCCCAGTGAAAAAGCTTACCTCATACCTAACTTCTTGGGCTTACTCTATTTTGCTCAACACTTCTATATTTCTAGGAGGTCCTGAAGACAAAATAGTTTAACGATTATAAGCAAGACCAGGCAGACCTGTGAATTAAATGAGGAAAAGGAGTCCCTACCTAAAAGCTGTTACGTGTTACTCACCTTCCTGGCTTGTTCTTGTAAATGTTGGATTTGCTCAGCTATGACTGTTAGTTTGTTGGTGGCATTTGCTCGGATGAATTCGTCAGCCTACAGGTGAGACAAAACCAAACTGTGGGTGGAAAAAGGATAAGACTTCGACAATGTTCGTATTTAGAGCTCAGAGTGAAGAGTTACCTCAACATCCTCGCTTATGCCTTAAATACCCTTCCTAGCCTCAACACAGTCCTGGGAACTCGCACTCATCTCACCCAGTTCCCACCCAACTCAAATAGCACTGTTTATAAGAAGCTCACCCTGCCAGGACCCCACACAGCAGAACTAAGTCCTCCTTCTTTTCTACGTCCCAGAGCTTTCTACCCTCTGTATTCCAGTCACTCTGCACTTCTTCAGTCCTCTAACATGGTCTACTCTCACATGCTAACACATGTACGGAATATGCCCTTTCCTCAACAGAAAATACTTCCCCTCTTACTCTTTGCCCAAATAAACACACTTATTCCTCAGGTCTCCATTTATTTTTCCTCATGTTTAAATACTTCTGAGATCTGGGATGGGTCTTAAAATAAAAAGACACTTGTGATAAAGTTCTTATCACCTGTTATGTAGGAATCTAGCTATATATAGGAAGGACCTATTAATCTGACTGTTGCCTCAGCTGAATTATTTACATCATACCTAGTTATATTTTAACTTATATTTGCCTTCCTAATTGTTACTTCAAATGCTTTCTTGTTTTTTTTAAGTAGGCTCCACGCCCAATGTGAGGCTCGAACTCACGACCGTGAAATCCAGAGTCACATGCTCTAACTACCCCCCTGAGCCTTTAAAGACTATACTAGGATGTAGATCTGAAACAATGTTATATTGTGCACATAAGACTTCCTGTCTTGTGCTAGGAAGTGCAAATGAAGGCAATGGAAATTGCTTAAAATAAATCAAACACTTTTCAAAACCAGAGAGACTGGTGTGACCAATGGGAAGGATTATCACTCAGGCATCAGAAATCTGTCAAAGACTTCCAGCTTACTATCAAGAAAACCTGATTAATGTCTAGGGGTATACGGCAAGTTAAGAAGAAGAAATTATGAGATTAAACTCAAACTAAGAAATATCAAGAGGGTGCCTGTGTGGCTCAGGCGGTTAAGCGTCTGACTTTGGCTCAGGTCATGATCTCACAGTTCATGAGTCCGAGCCCCACATCAGGTTCTGTGCTGACAAGTCAGAGCCTGGAGCCTGCTTAGGATTCTGTGCCTCCCTCCCTCTCTGCCCCTCCCCCACTCACACTCTTGTCTCTGTCTCTCAAAAATAAACAAACATTAAAAAAATTTTTTTAGGGGGGCGCCTGGGTGGCGCAGTCGGTTAAGCGTCCGACTTCAGCCAGGTCACGATCTCGCGGTCCGGGAGTTCGAGCCCCGCGTCAGGCTCTGGGCTGATGGCTCAGAGCCTGGAGCCTGTTTCCGATTCTGTGTCTCCCTCTCTCTCTGCCCCTCCCCCGTTCATGCTCTCTCTCTCTGTCCCCAAAAAAATAAATAAACGTTGAAAAAAAAAAATTAAAAAAAAAATTTTTTTTAGGGGCATCTGGATGGCTCAGTCAGTTAAGCCTCCAACTGAGGCTTCGTGGTTTCAAGCCCCATGTCGGGCTCTGTGCTGAAAGCTCAGAGCCTAGAGCCTGATCCCAATTCCATGTCTCCCTCTCTGCCCCTCCCCCCTCATGCTCTGTCTCAGTCTCTCAAAAATAGACATTAAAAATTTTTTTTAATTTAAATTTATTACAAATATTTTGTAATATATTTAAAGATATATTATAATGATATAACATATTATATAATATATATTATAATTAATATATTATATATAATTATATATGTATATTATATATATTTAAATTTTATTTTAATAAAAATACAAAAAAGAAATATTAAGAGAATTTGCTGGTGAGTTGAGGAAGCTCAAGGTAAAAGTCAGGTATAAGCCAGCATCACATGAGAAGAAAACAATGGAGTCAACAGAGTCAATCATTTATCTGCTCCACAAATAGAGATTGAGCAGCCACTGTGTATGAGACATCATGCCAGGCCCTGGACATACTAGAAACAGGAGAAAGAAGTCCCTACCTCCATCAAGATTGCAGCCTAATGCACTGTCCTTCAGAATATGAAGTAAAATATGTAATTTTTTTAATGTTTATTTATTTTGAAAGAAAGCACGAGTGGAGGAGAGGCAGAGAAAGCAAGAGAGAGAGAATCCCAAGCAGGCTCCACTGTCAGCACAAAACTCAATGAGGGGCTCAATCCCACAAACTGTGGGATCATGACCTGAGCCGAAACCAAGAGTCAGTTGCTTAATCAACTGAGCCACCCAGGTACCCCAAAGTAGTAAATTTTTAACTTTCTAGCAGCTGTGTTAAAAATAAAAATAAGTAAAATTAATTATAATATTTTATTTAACCCAATACATCAAAAAACATTATTCCAACATGCAATCAGTATAAAAAATTTTAATGAGATACTTTACATTTCATACTAAGTATATACTTATATTTTACACTCATACTATCAATTGAGATACCAAATTATCGTGAGAAATACTCAATCTGGGGCACCTGGGTGGCTCAGTCAGTTAAGCGTTTGACTTCGGCTCAGGTCATGATCTCACAGTTTGTGGGTTTGAGCCCCCTATCAGGCACTGTGCTGACAGCTCAGAGCTTGGAGCCTGCCTCAGAATCTGTGTCTCCCTCTCTCTGTGCCCCTCTCCTGCTCGTGCGTGCTCTCTCTCTCTCTCAAAAATAAACAAACATTAAAAAAAATTAAAAGAGGGGCGCCTGGGTGGCGCAGTCGGTTAAGCGTCCGACTTCAGCCAGGTCACGATCTCGCGGTCCGTGAGTTCGAGCTCCGCGTCAGGCTCTGGGCTGATGGCTCGGAGCCTGGAGCCTGTTTCCGATTCTGTGTCTCCCTCTCTCTCTGCCCCTCGCCCGTTCATGCTCTGTCTCTCTCTGTCCCAAAAATAAATAAACGTAAAAAAAAAAATTAAGAAAAAAAAAAATAAAAAAAAAAAATTAAAAGAAATACTCAATCGGTACTTAAACTTCATAAAATTTGCATTTAAAAGGGTCAGTTCACATACTCAGCTTGTTCCAAATATACTTCAAAACTGTCCAATAATTGAATCAATTATCACATTTTAAAATGTAAATTGTTAAAATTACATAAAATTTAAAATCCAGTTTCTCGGCTGCATTAACCATATAGCCCAAATGCTCAACAACCATATGTGGTTAGAGGCTACCATAATGCATAACACAGCTCTGGTGAGAGATACAGACACCAACAAGAAAGACAATTAGAGCTAGTATTATGTGGACTCAGAATAATGATGTGCTATTATGAAGAAAATAACCAGAATTATGTGGTAGAAGCAGATCAGAGGTAACAAGTGAGTGGAGTAACTGGTTTAATAGGTAGTGGTAAGCACCGCAGGGATTGGCATGCATGAGCAGGCTAGATGCAAATTCAATTTATTTATTTATTTATTTATTTATTTAAATGTGTTGTTTTTTTTAATGTTTATTTATTTTTAAGAGACAGAGACAGAGCATGAGTGGGGGCGGAACAGGGAGAGAGAGGGAGACACAGAATCCAAAGCAGGCTCCAGGCTCTGAGCTGTCAGCACAGAGCCCGATGTGGGGGCTCGAACTCGTGAACCAGGAGATCATGACCTGAGCTGAAGTCAGACACTTACCAATTGAGCCACCCAGGTGCCCCTGTTTACTTTTTTTTTTTTTTTTTTTTTAGAGAGAGAGAGAGAGCATAAGCTGGGAAGGGGCAGAGAGAGAGGGGAACAGAGGATCTGAAGTGGGTTCTTTGCTGACACAGAGAGCCGGATGTGGGGCTCGAACTCACAAACCATGAGATCATGACCTGAGCCAAGGTCAGATGCTTAACTGACTGAGTCACCAGGTACCCATATTCAATTTAATAATACCATCATCTGGATGGAGTGGAGTATAACCTTCAATAGACAAGAAGGCCTCACTGAAGATGTGACATTTGACTTGGGTCTGAAGAAAAGAAAGGGCCACCCATGCAACAAAAACTGGAGAAGTTATGTCTAAAAGTCAGTTAGCGAGGGGCAGTAGTTAATGAGTAGTCAGTAAGGGGGCAGGGACCAGATCATGCAAGGCCTTATGGCCCATGGTGAAAGTACTGCATTTTGTTCCAAGGACAGTGAGGTACCTGATGGCCAAAGAGAAAGCAGGTGGTTTCTAGAGCTAAGAGAGTTCTAGGTTAGGAGTGGCCTCATTATTAATCTTCTTCTTAAGGTGGTGGCAGCAAATCTGTTCCTTGTAAACAAAACAGTCTAATTCACAACAGAAATGAGAAGAGTACTTCTAATTACTAAACACTTCTAATTACTGAAGAGTACTTCTAATTACTGGCCCCAATCATTCTGAGGCCCTTCACATATATTATCTAACTTAATTTTTATAATACCTTATGAAGTTGGAGATGATAACTTCAGTCTCATTTTAGGAATTATACCCAGAGAGGTAAAGCAACCTGTTCAAGGGTTAATAACAGCTAATAAATGGCAGTTGAAGATTTGAACACAGATCAGTCTGATTCCAAATTTCTGCCTTAATACCAGACCTCTAGAGCATTCTAAACACACATCAATACCAAAATGGCATGGCAGCAGTCAGTCCTGCTACAAAGTACATTTCAGGACACCAACAGTAAATATGCTTGATTCAATATGTTTGTTTCTATTGTTTTTATTCCAGCTGCTCAATATTGATAATATTGGAAAAAAGGAGGCAGCACCATAATGCATCCTCTGTATTTTACTAGATAATACGCTGAAGGGCAAAAACTGTGTTCCATCTTCTTTTTTTTGTTTGTTTCAGGCCATTGTAATAAATATGATGGTCACTCAGTAAGCCATGAAAATGTTTGCCCACGCTTTGGGCCTAGTTGCCTCCCTCCCAACAAGTGATCCAGTTAAACAGACACATGGTATTCTCCTAATCCATAAAAAAAATTTTTTTTAACGTTTATTTATTTTTGAGACAGAGAGAGAGAGAGCATGAACAGGGGAGGATCAGAGAGAGGGAGACACAGAATCCGAAACAGGCTCCAGGCTCTGAGCTGTCAGCACAGAGCCCGACGCGGGGCTCGAACCCACGGACTGCGAGATCATGACCTGAGCCGAAGTCAGCCGCTTAACTGACTGAGCCACCCAGGCGCCCCTCTCCTAATCTACAAAAGTTATGCTTTGCTTCCCACCTCTCTAGAAAAGACAAGTCACTGAGTTTGAATCAAAAGCACCTTCCTAAGCATTTGAATACTTCTTAAATTAAAAAAAAAAAACCAAAACCTGAAGTACAGAGATGTTTATGTGAGGGAATTTGAGCACATTAATTATTAAATATTTTGAACAAAATAAAGACCTTTGAATATAACCAAAGCCAAATGTGATAGTGCACACAAGGGTGAGAGAAGTATCAGAAGCTTTAAAGCAGCAGGGCCCTTTATCTGTACATATTGAGGAGGGTTCTACAACTGGAAGTCTTGGCAAAAATTAGATGGAGGGGTACCTGGGTGGCTCAGTGGGTTAAGCGACCAACTTCTGCTCAGGTCATGATCTCGCAGTCCGTGAGTTCGAGTCCTGGGTCGGGCTCTGTGCTGACAGCTCAGAGCCTGGAGCCTGTTTCAGGTTCTGTGTCTCCCTCTCTCTCCGACCCTCCCCCATTCATGCTCTCTCTCTGTCTCAAAAATAAATAAACATTAAAAAAAATTTATAAAAAAAAATTAGATGGAATTTGGTTTTTCGCAGCTTTAGATCTAGGAGCTTTCCTAGTTGAGACCCTGCATTTTACAGATGAAGAAGCTGAAGTCCAGAGAAAAGTAATTTCCCTTAAGTTACAGTGCAAGTTATTATCAACAGTGGGATTAACACGCACGTGTCAAAATTTCTGACGCTTTTTGTTATTTCACATTTCCTCCTTATTCTCTTGGCAATGAATGTGTAAGCACTGGGCTTGGGAATGTTGTGCCCAGTGAATGAGAACACAGGACAAAATTTAAGAGTCCCTGTCCTTCTAGTATACAGGTATGCTGTTTCGAAGGGACACATGCACCCCAATGTTTATAGCAGCACTATCAACAATAACCAAAGTATGGAAAGAGCCCAAATGTCCATCGATGGATGAATGGATAAAGAAGATGTGGTATATATATACAACGGAGTATTACTCGGCAATCAAAAAGAATGAAATCTTGCCATTTGCAACTACGTGGATGGAACTGGAGGGTATTATGCTAAGTGAAATTAGCCAGTCAGAGAAAGACAAATATCATATGACTTCACTCATATGAAGAATTTAAGATACAAAACAGATGAACATAAGGGAAGCAAAAATAACATAAAAACAGGGAGGGGCACAAAACATAAGAGACTCTTAAATATGGAGAACAAACAGAAGTTTACTGGAGGGGTTGTGGGAGGGGGGATGGGACTAAATGAGTAAAGGGCATTAAGGAATCTACTCCTGAAATCATTGTTGCACTATATGCTAACTAACTTGGATATAAATTTTAAAAATAAATTAAATGAAAATAAATTTCAAAAAGTCCCTGTCCTTCTAAAAGATGTTACGTTCTAAAAGCGTTCAGGGCACAGATAACGATCTAATGGGAAGCGGTTTAAAGTAAGTGGACTATGCATCCCTGCAGAATCCGTTAGGGTAATCTGACACTTGCATGGAAACTTCTCTTCACGAGTCAAATGGGAAGAATAACTTCTGTACTGCCTACCTTACAGGGCTGTCCTGAGGCCCAAATGAAATACTGAATATTCAAAGTGCTGTGCAAAACTTCCCACGAAAGGAGATTATGGGCACTCATATTGCAGATGGAGCCTTTGGTCTCAGAAGCTCAGAGTGCGAGTCAGACAACCGACCCTCAATGACAATCAGTTTTCCCGAGTTGTAAAATGGAGACAAAAAGCAAATGGCTTTCGCTTTGGCTTTGGCTGTGAGGTCCCAGTCTCAAGATGCAGGGCCAAACGTGAACCAAAACGGTTCTTTACTTCCCCAGCCGCGCCTCCTCACCTTCTGCACCTGCTCTGCGAGCGCCACGAGGTCTAAAGGGTCCCCGGCCCGGTGGGTGTGGTAGGGGCTCACTAGGGCCAGGCCTCCGGGGGTCGGGGTGAGCTCCACCAGGGCTCCTGCGACACATACCCAGGAACACAGCCCGTGAGCGCCCGCCCTCGGCCTCCCGCGCAGCCCGGGAGACTAGCTGCTCCGTGAGGGCTTCTTTCCCCGCTCGGACTCCCGCCCTGCGTACCTCCCCGACCTGTAGCCGGCTGAACTCTTTGGTCTGCGGGGACTCCCCCCGACTGCCCCGGCGTCTCGGCGTCCCCCATGACAACAGCCAAACCCCCCTGCGTCCCCAGCCGCGGCGCGGGGCGGAAGAGCATGCGCATAGAGGCCTGTGGGCGGAGCTTCTGCGTTCCCTGGCCATTGGCCATCAGGGCTGAGGGGCACCGCCTGAGCCCGGAGGCGGGGCTCCAGCTGACGCCCTGGGCTCTGCTGAGGGGCGGGGTGCTGGCTTAGGGAAAGCCAAAAAGGGCAGTGCAACGTTCGTGGGCATGCGCCGCCGGGCTTGGGAGGCGGGGCTCCACTCAGGGAAGGGGCGGGGAGGGGAGGGACGTGGTGGGCGGGGCTCCTCGGGGGTGGGACTCCGGCCTCCGTGGCGGGTGGCAGGCTGTCCCGTTAGGTCTGAGGCGGCAATGGCTGCACGCGCTCTGAGGCTGCTGACCACACTGCTGGCGATTGCCGCCGCTGCCTCCCGGGCCGAGGTCGAGTCCGAGACGGGATGGGACATGCCTGCGCCTGATCTGCTCTTCGCGGAGGGGACCGCGGCCTACGCGCGCGGGGACTGGGCTGGGGTGGTCCTGAGCATGGAGCGGGCGCTTCGCTCGAGGGCCGCCCTGCGCGCCCTTCGCCTGCGCTGCCGCACCCGGTGTGCCGCCGACCTCCCGTGGGAGCTGGACCCCGACTCGTCCCCGAGCCTGGCGCAGGCCTCGGGCGCCGCCGCCCTGCACGACCTGCGCTTCTTTGGGGGCCTGCTGCGTCGTGCCGCCTGCCTGCGCCGCTGCCTCGGGCCGCCGGCCGCCCACTCGCTCAGCGAGGAGCTGGAGTTGGAGTTCCGCAAGCGGAGCCCTTACAACTACCTGCAGGTCGCCTACTTCAAGGTGCAGACCTGTCCGGCCCTGGGCGGCAGGGATCCTTCTGGGCGTGGTTGCAGATGACCCGGGCGAACCTGGGGGGCCGGGGAAGTATCCGCGGAGAGGGAAGGTGGCCTCCTGGCCGGGGAGCTCTCCTCGGACCCAGGGAGAAGAGGGACCCTGCCGGAAGACCTGCTACGCCAGGTTCGCACAGGCAGATGGTAACCCCAAAGGTCCAGCGTGCGGTTAAGGCACGACCAAGCAAACCTTGGCCTTGTATTCCCCGGGAGGCCTCCTAGAGGGAACTAAAACGGCAGCTTGGGTCTCTCATTCGGATTTCATTGTAAGTGTCCGAGTGAGAAGCTAGGACCTTTCTACAATATCTTCCTTCCGGTTCGTTGTCAGTGATGCTTTTCCTGCCACACGATTACTGCAGCTCTCTTTCAGGACGTGAGTTTGCCACGTCGCCAGTAGGGGCTGTCTAGCCACTAAGGCTGTGGGGGGACCCTCTGGCTATTGTCAGGTTTTCAAAGAAAATGAGTATTGTGTATCCATGGATTTGGAGCGTCCCTGGCTTGCGTGGTGGTGGTGGTGGTGGTGGTGGTGATGATAGCCAGCACATTGTTCCAGACACTATTTTAAGAACTTTGTGTTTATTGATTTATTTGCCCAGATCTTGTCAATATCCTGTAAGGTAGGTGCTATTATTAGACCCATTTTATTGGGGGGAAACAAAGAAGGAGGAGCTGTGCTGCATATTTATTATATCCATAGTTTCACAGACCTTCAATTCCACCTAAAGAGAGACTTAAGAGAACTGTGGAGACCAGACTTCCACCTCTCCACAAGCATTTTGCTTACACAATTCTGTTCCCTTCCTCCTTGTTACTTGGGAAAGTACTGTATTTGAAACCAAAATAAGTGGGTCATGTCTTTGGTCGTGTCACTTAACAGCACTTTCTAAAATTCTTTGACAAATGTTTCCTGAATACCTACTACATTCCAGTTCTTGTACAGGTCATTAAAATGCTTACCTTTACATTGTTTTGTTTCCTATCGCTTCCCTATTAAGAATCACTATAGAAGAGGCTAAAAAAGGTATGTACATAGGGCTGTGAGAGCACAAGGGAGGGAGAACCTAGCTTTGTCTCAGAGAAACCAGGGAGACTGAAAGAAGAGTTGACAATTGAGGTCAGTCCTAAATCTCACTAGAGGAGAGGAAGAATGGCCATTCCAGGTAAAGTGAGGCCAGACTCAGAAGAGAATTCTGCAGGCTTCAGGAGCCAGTGTCAGGTTTTAGAATGCTATTTCTGGAAGGTGGAATAAGCCTTGGGAGAAAGAGAAAGGGGTGGCGGGGCTAACCATTAGGAGATGAGTGTGGGTTGTCCACAGGAGAGAAGGAAATTAGGTGCCTTGGTGCTTAGTAAAGTAGGACTGGGGGTGGAGAGAGAAGATAAGAGAGAATGAGAAAATGCACGAGCAATGTAGAAAGATAACAGTGGGAGAATAAATCCATAAAGGGGACAGGCGTGGGAGAATTTCTAACTGTACAATTAACAAAACAGGTACAGAGATGGCGATTATTGACCCTAGGTTACCTAGCTATTTTAGGGTCAGAGCCAGGGCTGACTCCTTATCTAATGTGCATTTACTAGTTCTGATGGTAAGAGGAAAAGGAAAAAATTTTTAGGATATTGATTATACCAGCTAACATTTATTGAGCGCTTCGTATGTGCCCAGCTCCATGTATTAGAAGCTGCATGTATATCACCTTGTGTAACATTCTCAACAACCCTGTGAGTTAGTGAGTGCTATCTGCAGATGACAGATTAGGGAACTGAATTTAGAGAGTAAACTTTAAGTGACTGATCTAAAGCCCCAGCAAGTGACTAATTAAACCTAGCTTTGTCACAGATATGTCTGACACTTAAGCCCATGTTAATCATTAGATCATCAGTGATTTATTTTAGCTTCTACATAGGAAACTGTGTAACACAGATATGCTTGAGTCCATTGCTATGGGCATTATTGTGGCATGTAGCACAATTTTTTCTCCTCAGGTTTCAATATAACCACTTGTTTTAACCTCATGAGCCCCAGGCTTTGAGTCAGAAGATGCCATGTCTGGATTTTGCATAAGACCTTAGGATTTTTCAGTCACTCATCTTTTCCTTGAATGTGTCAAAAACACTTGATTCTATTTTATGCAAGAAAAAGAAAAGTATCTTCTAGGGAAATCCTTAGACACGGCGTCGTTGTTAACTGTTCTTTCTCCTCTACTACTAAATTCTTGAAGCGTTACACATTTTTCAGCTCAGTTGCCACATCTGAATCTTGAGAATATATTATTTGGGCAGTCAATCTTCCATAGCATTCCCCCCACAATATGACCTTTGTTTAAAAATAGAATGTTTAGCGGTGCCTGGGTGGCTCAGTCGGTTAAGTGTCTGACTTCAGCCCAGGTCATGATCTCGCAGTTCATGGGTTCAGGCCCCGTGTTGGGCTCTGTGCTGACAGCTCAGAGCCTGGAGCCTGCTTTAGATTCTGTGTCTCCCTCTCTCTCTGCCTCTCCCCTGCTTGTTCTCTGTCTCTATCTCTCAAAAATAAGTAAACATTAAACAATATATAGAAATTTAAAAAATTAAAAAATAAATAAAAATAGAATGTTTACACTATTGAAGGTTTCACCTCCAATGATTTGGGGAACTGCTACGCCTGATTTGAGAAAGGCTAATTCTGCCCAGGGCTCTGTGCTCCTAATTTCTGGTATGTAGTTCCTGTAATAGGTGTGTTTTCTGCGGCTGGCAAGGTCTAGAGCATACTGTTTGAGTGGATGGCTCAGGAAGGCTGGGATTTCCTGTTTACCGTGGACTGTGCATTTGGACACAAACCTTCAGGGCTTGGATGTGAGGATTATGTTCTTGTGCTTTATTCTTAGATAAACAAGCTGGAGAAAGCAGTAGCAGCTGCACATACCTTCTTCGTGGGCAATCCTGAACACATGGAGATGCGGCAGAATCTGGACTATTACCAAACCATGTCTGGGGTGAAGGAGGCTGACTTCAAGGATCTTGAGGCCAAACCCCATATGGTGAAAAAAGCTTTGTCCCTTTCTCTCTCTCTATTTTTATTTTTTTTATTTTTTTTTTTAATGTTTGTTTACTTTTGAGAGACAGAGCATGAACGGGGGAGGGGCAGAGAGAGGTGGGGGAGACACAGAATCCGAAGCAGGCTCCAGGCTCCAAGCTGTCAGCACAGAGCCCGACGCGGGGCTCGAACCCATGAACCGTGAGATCATGACCTGAGCCGAAGTCGGATGCTTACCTGACAGAGAGCCACCGAGGCACCCCCCTCTCTCTTTTTTTTATTAAAGTGACTTTTACTAGGCTTGTTTTCTGATTACAGAAGTAGTAAATGTTCATTGTACAACACTAGAAAAATGCAGATAAGTACAAAGGAGAAAGTAATCATCTATGATACTGCCATCTTAACAAAACCAGTAGTTCAGGGCACCTGGGTGGCTCAGTCGACTAAGCGTCCGACTTTGGCTCAGGTCATGATCTCACAGCTCATGGGTTTGATACCCGTGTCTGGCTCTGTGCTGACAGCTTGGAGCCTGGAGCCTGCTTTGGATTCTGTGTCTCCATTTCTCTCTGCCCGTCCTTGCTCACACTCTGTCTTTCTCTCTCTCTCTCTCTGTCTCAAAAATAAATAAACATTAAAAAAATTAAAAAAAAAAAAGAAAACCAGTAGTTCATATTTTAGCCTATTTTTAAAGTCTTCTATATCTTAATTTTTTTTAATGTTTATTTATTTATTTTGAAAGAGAAAGAGAGCACAAGTCAGAGGACAGAAAGAGAGGGAGGGAGAGAATCCCAAGCAGGCTTCACACTGTCAGTACAGAGCCAGATCCAGGACTTGATCCCACAACCCATGAGATCAGGACCTGAGCCAAAACCAAGAGTTGGATGCTTAACCAACTCGGCCCCCAGGTGCCTCCACTATATCTTAATTTTTTAACCTAATTTGGTATCATGTTGTATACGTATTTTTCAAAATCCTTTTTGAACTAACACTATATCATGAGGCTTCTCTCATGGCTTCAGATTTTCTTTGAAAATACAATTTTTAATGGTTGCATGACAGTCCATTTTTTGCATAATTGTATTAATCTACTGTGTAGGTTTTTGCTTTCACTACAATAAGTGGTGCAGTGTTCCTTGATGATCTTATTCTATTTGTTTAGCAGAAATCCATGTCCCACAAGAGATATTATCTGTGATGCTAATAGCATTTTGTAAAGAGAAAATGAATGGGAGCTATGTGTCACAGATAGCAAAACCCATTCTACAGTCATCTGCAGCCCACATCACCCCTTATGCTGGAAAGGTGGCTACCATCGGCACAGACCTCATTCTAGCATCTAAGAGCTCTTTTTCATTAAATCTTTATTTTGAACACTATTATCCCTGTAGAAAAGTACAAGAAAATTGCAGCGAACTCCCGTGTATCTTTTATCGAGATTGAGTTAAATGCTTTGGAGTGTCCAGAGAAACCTGTGAAGGCCATTTACGAAAGGCCTCCACTGGGTAGCAGCCACCGTTTTGCGTCCCTAACCCGAGGCAGGCCGTGAGGACGCAGGTGCAGGTGGCCAGGGGTGGGGGTGGGGGCACGAGGGCCGGGGGCTGGGTGCGGCCCGCAGTTGAGTCCCCCCTTCCTCCCAGTAGCACGAGTTCCGGCTGGGAGTGCGGCTCTACTCGGAGGAGCAGCCGCACGAAGCCGTGGCCCACCTGGAGGCGGCGCTGCGAGAGTACTCGGTGGCGGACGCGGAGTGCCGCGCGCTCTGCGAGGGGCCGTACGACTATGACGGCTACAACTACCTGGAGTACAACGCGGACCTCTTCCAGGCCATCGCAGGTGCGCGGCCGCGGGCCTGCCCTCGCCTGCCGCCCGGGGGCTCCCGGGGCCACGGGTTGACGATGCGCACACGGCGTCTTCCGCCTCAATCCCCGCCGTCTGAGGATGGGCCTGAAAGTTCCCTTCGCTTGAACGTGTTCATCTTCACCAGAATTTGAATCCTGAAGGTCGACCTGATTACTACCCCTCTGATTCCTTTCAGATCATTACATCCAGGTCCTCAGCTGTAAGCAGAACTGCGTCACGGAGCTGGCTTCCCACCCAAGCCGAGAGAAGCCCTTTGAAGACTTCCTCCCATCACATTACAATTATCTGCAGTTTGCCTACTATAACAGTAAGACCGACTTTCTTCCTTCTCTGCTGCTTTTCAGTAGAATGCCCAAAGCAAGGTAGGCAGGGACGATGGCCCCTGTGCTGCTTCAACATGTTTGGCTTCTCAGTGTGACTCTGGGAGGCACCCAGCCAGGTGACCCCTGGGTGCTTTGTGACAAGGGACTGGCCCCAGGAGCCGAGGCCAGCAACCGGCAAAGCTGGGAGAGGACCTAGGACCTCTCTCCTCCCTTCTATAACATTTATAACCTGATTTCCCATCTGAGTTAAGGTAGAGCAAAGGCAAGGGTATATACTACCATTACTGCCATTTAAACCAGTTCACAGGACATTTTCCAGCCCTTCTCCTTAGGACAGTGCTGATGCTCCGGGCAGGGGACTGCCAGTATCCAAACAAGCAGCAATGAGCAGATCTTTCCTGAGTTCCTTCTGTGTGCTAAGCATCACCACACACTCAAGAGTATAAACTGTTTATTTTTCTTTTTTTTTTAGAAGATAGGCATCTAGTGTTTTGTTGTTTGTTTTTTTTTTAATTTTACTTATTTTAAGAAATCTCTACGGGCTTGAACGCACGACCCTGAGATCAAGAGTCGCATGCTCTTCTGACTGAGCCAGCCAGGCGGCCCGAGTATAAAATGTTTATTAGTTGAGTTGGGGAGACCAACACATGTGCGTGAGAACTGTCCTGTCAGAGAGGCAATCTGCTATTGGTCTGTCCCCATCTTCTGAAAATATGTAGGGAAAAGAAAGTAGGAAGATGGGAATGTTCGTGAAATTGGTCTCATGTGAGGGTAGTGTTTAAATTACTTATGAAGTGTCAAAGATGTGGGCATTCAACATTAGGCAGGCCTGAGCGGCGGCTCAGGTCATGATCTCACAGCTCATGAGTTCAAGCCCCGTGTCAGGCTCTGTGCTGAAGCTCAGGGCCTGGAGCCTGTTTCAAATTCTGTGTCTCCCTCTCTTTCTGCCCCCCACCCTCATTCATGCTCTCTCTCTCTCTCTCTCTCTCTCTCAAAAATAAATAAAACATTAAAAAAAATTTTTTTAAACATTAGGCAGGCCTGAGGATGTTGAGCATCTTAAATCAATTCTATATTCTGTATTTATGTAACTTCTGTTCTTATTCTAGAATTTCCCCCTCAGATCAAGCAGCTGTGTTAGGTAGCAGGGCCATCTTGTGTGTCATCACCGCCTCGAGCTGCACTGAGACTCAGCATCAGTGGTTCTTGGTACCCAGGATTAGACCCTTTCTTCCCAGCCGTCTCTTTTTTTGCTCTGCAGTTGGGAATTATACACAGGCTATTGAATGTGCCAAGACCTACCTCCTCTTCTTCCCCAACGATGAGGTGATGAACCAGAATCTGGCCTACTACACAGCCATGCTTGGAGAAGAACCAGCCAGATCCATTGGCCCCCGTGAGGTGAGAGATTGCCTTAGTTCTGGCAGCTGCGAGCCGAACCCAGACCAGAGGGCAGAAGGGGGTGGGGGGGGTGCGGTCTGGCACTGCTTGGACAGGGAGGTGTGAGGGCACTAATGCACTTGTCACTCAGGAACAAGGGAACAGCCTCTCGGTGCGATCGGGGCCCCGAAGTCTGTTGTCTGAGTCATAAAAGAAAAACAGAATTGCAATGCGGGCACCCCTTTTCCCCTTTCTTGGCACCTCTGCTTTAGACTTGATACTGTTTGGCCAACATCTATCGTTTTTTTTACTTCAAGCTAAACTCTTTTTTCACTCACCTATTTTCTTGCCTCCGTTTCCTCCCTGTCCCTTCTTTCTGCCATTGTGTGAGCTGAGCTCTCCCTCTCTCAGCACTATGCCCGACTCCCTCCCAAGCAGACCCAGTGACCAAAGTGAAACTCTCTGACATGTTCAGTGGTCATTTCTAGGTGGTGGATTATTTCTAGGTGGTGGAATATGGGTGATGTTTGTATCTTGCCCATTTATATTTTCTAAATTCCCTTCAGCGAATGGTATTATTTTTGCACTTAGAAACATAGAAAGTTCTCTGTTTTTAAACTTAGTGAAATGTGATACTATGATCCTTGATATTTTCACATACGCCTTGCACACACCCTGGACCCTCTTCTTGAGCCCAGAATGGTGAGTTGGATTTGAAGTCACTAGTCTGGGCTCAAGCACCTGCTCTTCTAGTTACTAGCTGTATAAACTTCTGCATGTCATGTGGGATCTCAGGCACATGGCATGGCCCCTCTGAGTCTCGGGTTTTCCTTCCATAGAATGGGATTGTGGTTCTTACTCTTTCTTTAACACAAGATGGGCGTGAGGGTCAAATGACATACTGAGTATAAATGCACTTTGTAAGCCAACAGGCACAAATATCTCCCAGATGTTTTGTGGACAGGTAGCATCACGAGGGCCTTACTGATGGTATATGACACAAGCAGCCAGTGGCCAGTTTCCTCACCTCTTACCTCAGCCATCTCTTGAAATAGGGGGTGGCCTGTCACTGCAGGAGCGATCCCTGGTTTCAGAACAGGAGAATGAGTGAGACTTAGGACAGCGAGCCTGTCGCCTGTGTCCTGCTGGCTCCTCTCAAACAAACCCCGTCTACATACTGTGTAAAAGTAACTTTGGACCAGTTTTTCAAACAGATGCCAAAAGCTACTGTTACTCTAGAGGCAACCCATTTGCTTATGCACCAAATCTCTGGGACAAATGTAGGGGGTGCAAAAGCAAGCACACTCCCGCGCCGCTGGCGGGACTGTCGGTGGGACTGTTCGTTTAACTGGCGATTCTACCGCCAGAGATTTGGCCCGCAGCAGAGTTGCCCCGTTATGCAGAGGTAAACGGGCACAGATACGCATCAGAACCTTGCCACTGAAAGCAACCAACCGAACCGCGCTAAGTGCCGTCAGTTTGGGAACTGTCTACATAAATGGCAGTACATCTGTTCAATGGTATACAAGACACCTGTTTTATTGCATGAGCAGATTACTATGCACCACTGTGAAATTGTCTCCATGAGACTGTTTTAGGTAAGGAAAACAAAAGAGATCTGTAGTTATATTCTATCCTATTTGTGTTTTTTAAAACACATAGGTATTTTTTAAACTGTACACTTCTTAGACAGATTGATGAGAAATTGTTCGTCAAATTACCCCCAAGGAATGGGCCTACAGGTCCTGGGTAGGGAGAGAGACCAAAATGTTTGTACTTATGGCTGTTGGCACTTTGTGGATTTCTTATAGCTACACATGTGGGATTTTTTTAATATTTATTTATTTTGATGGGGCACCTGGGTGGCTCAGTTGGTTGAGTGTCCGACTTTGGCTCAGGTCATGCTCTCACAGTTCGTGGGTTTGAGCCCCACGTCGGGCTCTGTGCTGACAGCTCGGAGACTGCTTCGGATTCTGTGCTTCCTTCTCTCTCTGCCCCTCCCCTGCTCACACTGTATCTCTCTCTCAAAATAAATACACATTAAAATTTTTTTTAATATTTATTTATTTTGAGACACAGAGAGAGAAGAGAGGCAGGGAGAGAGAATCCCAAGCAGTCTCCACACTGTCAGCACAGAGCCCAACATGGGGCTCAGTCCCGTGAACCGTGAGATCATAACCTGAGCTGGAGTCACTATAATGTATTACTTTCGTGTCTTTTTGAATGCCATCTAAATTTTTTTAATGTTTATTTTTGAGAGAGAGAGACAGCATGAGCAGGGGAGGGGCAGAGAGAGAGGGAGACACAGAATCTGAAGCAGGGTCCAGGCTCTGAGCTGTCAGCACAAAGTCTGACACGGGGCTCAAACCCACAAGCCGTGAGATCACGACCTGAGCTGAAGTCAGATACTTAACCGACTGAGCCACCCAAGTGCCCTTTGAATGCCATCTAAAGCACAACCTTAGGGCACTGATGATACAGAAAGGTATTTAATCCAAAATTTACAGAATACCGTAGTAAATCTAATAGTGGATACGTATGCAAGCTGTAGTGGAATCATGGAAGAGAAATAATTGACTGGGCCGCCTGGGTGGCTCAGTCCGTTGAGGATCCAATTGTTGATTTTGGCTCAAGTCACGATCCCAGGGTCATGGCATCGAGACCTGCATTGGGCTTCATGCAGAGTGTGGACCCTGCTTCAAATTTTCCCTCTCTCTCTCTCCCTCTCCCCTTTTCCCCTGATGACGTGCCCTCTCTCGCTCTCTCAAATTGAAAAAAAAAGGAAATAATCAACTGACAAGTCATGGAAGGCTTCACAAGAGGAAGTGCCGTTGACATTTGGTTTTAAAAGCCTTCAGCAGGTGAATGAGGCAAGGAAGGGCCTTTTAGATGAAGAACAGCATGTGCAAACAACCTGGACGATTGTCCCACATAAATGGAAGATGATACTGGGGAGTTACAGACAACGAGGCCTGGGAGGGTCAGATTTTGAAGAGTCTTGAGTGCCTTCCCAGGACCTTGGCCTCTATTCCATAAGGCAGACAGTGGTGGGTGTGCGAAGATATTTAAACAGTAGCCCGACCAGCTGACACGGTGCAAGGCTCAGAACAGGAAGGAGCTAGAAGCAGGAGACCAGTACAGGGCTTCGGTGGCAAGGCAGAGGGGGGCTGCTGGGCCGAGGGAGGCAGTGGCTGGAGGAAGGAACTGTCTAGGTGGAATAGGAGGCAGCGATGGCAGAATGGTTCACTGCTCCATCTTCCCATCTAATTAGAACCAAACTTCCAGCTTTGGAGACACATGAGTGGTGCTGTCTACCTAACTCAGGTACATACAGGTGGAGCAGGGCGCTTTCCTCACAGGTCTGCCCTGTCTGTCCTCCAGCCCCAGGTAGCTAAATTCTCCCCTGTTCACCAGGAGAAGGAGGCAGAGAATGAGGCAGTAGCCAACTTCCCATTGTGGCTGTTGCAGAGCTTACTGTTGAAAATAACCACTCTTCCGATGTGTGTGGCATTTAGTCTGAAAAATTCTTCCACAGCTTTTGTTTCATTTGATTCTCATATGGTGAGGTAGGGCCACCAGCTTGCCCTGAAGGAAAAAAAAGCAAGGTTCTTCCTTCCTGGCTCTGGAATCCCGAGTCTCTAATAGAAATAACCCTTCTCGGGGTGCCTGGGTGGCTCAGTTGGTTAAGCGGCCAACTTCCGCTCAGGTCATGATCTCGCGGTCCGTGAGTTCGAGCCCCGCGTCGGGCTCTGTGCTGACAGCTCAGAGCCTGGAGCTTGTTTCAGATTCTGTGTCTCCCTCTCTCTGACCCTCCCCTGTTCATGCTCTGTCTCTCCCTGTCTCAAAAATAAATAAAACGTTAAAAAAATAAAAAAAAATAAAAATAGAAATAACCCTTCTCTTGCGATCCCCTCTCCTGTGGAGACCCGACCTTGTAGTTGTCCTCTTTGGCCACTAGGTGGGGACCGTCTCATTTGAGAGGGTGCTGCTTCAGGTGCCTTTGTCTTGTTCAGTTAAGACCTTTTTCCCTCCACTTTATAGTCATATTAGTGAGTTTGGAGCAGAGGGAGAAAATAAACCACTTTTAACTAGAACTTTCCTTTCTGGAAAGAAGGTAACTAGCATTTGCTGAGCCCTGTCCCAGGCCACGCACTGTGCTGTGTGGTTCACACCCATCATCTCATTTAATCACCGCAGCCGCCCTGGTAGGGGGCGCTATTCTTCCACATTACAGATGAGAACATTCTGGCTCCAGGAGATGGGCTGACTCGCACAGTGGCCTGTGGCTGGTGGTGGTGACCCGGTTCTGGCCCAGCGTTACCCCAGGGCTGGCACAGTTCCGGTCTCATAGCTGATATTCCACAAATCATTGCCGAGTGAATAAACATAGGAGTGGGATTTGCTTCCTAGGAGCCTCATAGAGCTGTGGGAGAGGGTTAAATGGGAGAACACACCTAGCTGGGTGTCTAGAACTTGGTGAACCACTTAAACTCCTTAGGAGAAAATTTCCATCTCCCCGTTGGGTAAATATGATAGATGATGTAGAACTCATTGATGTCTTGTTAACACTTTCCTTACTCCCCTCATCTTTTCTTTCAATTGATGGTGTCTTCTTTTTCTTTTTTTTTTTTTCCTCCTTCTGCTGCTTGGAGGCTAGCAGGGCACCTAGGGAGAGATGTGACCCTGGAAGGTACTTAGTTTCTCTGCCCTGGGTAAGCCCTCTCTGTGAGCATGTGTGGGTAGGGCCGGAAGGCCAGACCCTGGTGTTGTAGCTGCAGCCGTGGGACTCCGGGAGGGATCCGGTCTGCTCAGAGTCTGAGAGGAGGCAGGGGCCTAACCAAAATCACGTGGGCTTCAGGATTGGGAAGACCTGGGTCTGAATGTCGGTCCCTGCTCCATTTCCTATAGTGTCACCTTAAACAAGTCACATATCCCCTCTGCTCCTCAGCGTCTTTGTCTCTAAAATGAATACTGTCAACTTCAAAGGTGGCTGTAAAGGTTAAGTGATAACACATGGGTCACGGAGCACCGAGGTCTCCTGCCTCAGCATTGAACCCCTACGGAAGTCCAGAAAGAGCTCTCCTTCTTTGAGGAATATTTCCCCATCTCCTGAGAATCATCAGATTTCCTGTCTCGGAGATTAATGGGGGGAGGCAGGGGGCCTTATGCCACCCTCAGAGGCGTTGCTTGCGCCAGGCCAGAGGAACCCGGAGCACAGAGGTGCTGGAGAACAGACACACTAGTACTAGTGGGAGTGGGAGAGGAGTCTCGGGTCATGCAGGGAGCCACAGCGCAGAATGTGGGATTGGACTCCCCGCTCCCCACCCCTGCTGCAGAGCTAACAGGACTGAGTTCCAGGGCCTTCCTTCCACTCCTTTTCCTCAGAGTGCCCGGGAGTACCGACAGCGCAGCCTGCTGGAGAAAGAACTGCTCTTCTTCGCTTACGATGTTTTCGGAATTCCCTTTGTTGACCCGGTGAGCCAGGATGCAGGAGCTGGGGGTGAGGGGGCTAGCTGTGTGACTCTGGGCAAAAACCATCAGGGGCCTGAGCCAGACATGGGATCTGTGAAACCTGTGGACGAGAGGCAGAGGAAGACAAAGGGGAGTTCTGGGCAGCCAGGGGTGACTCCGGCTCCCACACCTCACTTTACCTCCTGAGAGGAGGCAGGCGATGAGGCGGGTCCTCCCGTAGGCCCTAATCTACGCACAGAGACCTTGGAGGATGATGCAGGTCGTTCTACAGTGTTGATCTTTCTCCTGATCTGCTTTTAGGATTCATGGACTCCAGAAGAGGTGATTCCCAAAAGATTGCAAGAGAAACAAAAGTGAGGCCCCTGAAGAAACTGCATGGCTGGACCGGCCTGATGAGGCACTCGAGGCTTCCTGAGCCCAGGCAGATGTGAACTCCTGGCAGGGGGGTGGGCTGGTCCAGGCTGGGAGGCTGGGGTGGGAGCCAGGGTGGCCCCAGAACACAGTGCTCAGGGTGGCCGTGCTCACAGGTCCGAAAGGGAAACAGCCGTCCGCATCTCCCAGGAGATCGGAAACCTCATGAAGGAGATTGAGACCCTGGTGGAGGAGAAGACCAAGGAGTCGCTGGATGTGAGCAGGCTGACCCGGGAAGGTGAGAGGTCAGAGCCTGGGGGTCTGCGGCTATCATGTACACAGCAAGCTGGTGTCCTTGCGCAAGCTGACCAGCCCCAGGACCTGTGCCAGGCTTAGCCTCGCCTGGTGCCCTTTTTAACTCACCAGGACTTCCACCCAGAAGGGGCACTGACGATTGGTCTTTGGTTAAGAGAGGATTCCTGTTGTCACTGCAACGCTGGTTCAGCTCACTGTAGTCAGTGTTTACAGCACAGACCTCATCCTGCCCCCACCCCCCCCCCCACACCGCTTCCATCATGTACCCTGTTACCAAGCCTCCAGATCCGAGGGCTCTGCCCCCTCCAACCTGCACTGAAACTGCTTTTCCTCACCTGTCTCCCTAGGCCTCTCCTCTCCCGGTGCTGCAGGCCCCGGTGCTGTCAGAGCACTCCTGTCCCTCCTTGGTCTGTCCTTCTCCTCCCCCGCCACGTGGCTAGACCAGTCTTCCAAATACAAGGACCTTGCCCCTACCCACCCTGCCTGCCCCTTTCACCTCATGTTGAGCTCTTCCCCTGCTTATACCTTCTGTTCATCTGCCAGCCTGTCCCTCCTCCCAGGGCCCGCCCATCATCTCTGTCCACAAAGCCTTTCTTAAACTCCCAGCCCTGAGGATCCCCTCCGTCTTCCTTTTGAGCTTCCTTGGCAGCCTTCTCTGTGCTTGCACGAGGTCTGCCCATGTGCATAATTGTTGGAAGAGGTGCCACCTTCAGGTGTGAGACCCTCACGGGGGCCGGGCACACAGTGCAGCCTCAGTAAATAGATGGAATTGAATTGCGTCTCCAGTGGGTCCCCAGCATGGAGGGAGGCCACGAGAAATAGAAGAGAAGGTTGGCCTTTGCTGTGGCTTAAGTTGACAGTGGTTAATTTAACAAGATTAGCATATGAAAAGAATTGGCCCAGCATTCCTTCGTTTTCACTCTATTGTTTCTTTGGATCCTCATAACTGCCTGGGGGGGTGGGTTGGGCAGATGGAAGTCCCCATTGTAAATAAATACCGCTGCTGCTGGTGACAATGATATGATGGGAACTAAAGTTTTGAGCATTAACTATGTGCCAGGGATTGTGCTCGTTTTTTTGTTTTTGTTTTTGTTTTTTGAAACGGGGAGGCTAATTTAGCCGCTCCCCTTTAAAAAAAATTTTTATGTTTATTTTTGAGAGAGAGAGAGAGACAGAGCGTGAGTGGTGGAGGGGCAGAGAGAGAGAGAGAGGGAGACGCAGAATCAGAAGCTGGCTCCAGGCCCTGAGCTGTCAGCACAGAGCCCAACGCAGGGCTTGAACTCACAAACTGTGAGATCATGACCTGAGCTGAAGTCAGACGCTTAACTGACTGAACCACCCAGGCGCCCCTGTGCTAGGTTTTTAATTTGCCTTGTTGTTCTCTTACATCAAACAAGCATCAGACTTAGGTAGATGCTATTTTCCAGATGAGGAAATTAGAGCTCAGGGAGGTTAAGTAACTTGCTAAGGTCACACAGCTAATAAGCATGTTCTTTCTGATTCTGGGGCTCATGGTCTTAGGAATGTGTTGGTGATGTTTCCTTATTGGCAAAGGCCCAAGAACCAACAACTGTTTGGGAAGGGAGCCAGGACTAGCGCTTGGCTCTTCTGTCTTGTCAGCTCCAAGTTCTGTCCTCCTGGCCACCCCACCTTTGGAAGTGACCGAGTAGGAGGTTTCTCTGGCGACCTGGAAACACCTGGAATTTCTATCCCCATCCAATGGAGAGTGTCTGGACAGAACTGCTGCAGGTCTCAGCCCAGTCTCATGACTGCTTTGCAGGTGGCCCCCTGCTCTACGAAGGCATCAGTCTCACCATGAACTCCAAAGTCTTGAATGGTTCCCAGAGGGTGGTGATGGATGGTGTCATCTCCGATGATGAGTGCCGAGAGCTGCAGAGACTTACCAACGTAAGGGAAACCTGGTGACCGCGCCTTCACCCCAAGGCCCAGCCTCCCCTGCACCAGTGCCCCTCACTGCTCACCCTTAACCACCCCAGCTGCCCTGTCTATGTCCTGTGTTTTGGGCCTTGTAGGCAGCAGCGACCTCAGGAGATGGCTACCGGGGTCAGACCTCCCCACACACCCCCAGTGAAAAGTTCTATGGAGTCACTGTCTTCAAGGCCCTCAAGGTAAAACCAATACTCAGTGTTCTAGAGTGTGGGGGAT
Source organism: Lynx canadensis (assembly GCF_007474595.2). NCBI lineage: Eukaryota > Metazoa > Chordata > Mammalia > Carnivora > Felidae > Lynx > Lynx canadensis. The sequence continues at coordinate 33,036,186 of NC_044310.1, read as the reverse complement.
GGGGAGAGGGGACGCTCAGGCTTTGGGAGAGGGGAGAGTTGGGGGTGGAAGCAGGAAAGGTGAAGGTGTCTGCCTGTCACAGGATGAATTAAGTTGAGGGAGGTGGACTGTTGAGTCCTGGCTAGTAAACTCAGTGTGATCAGAGCGAGGCAGCAAGACTGACCGGTGTCCAGAGCCGGGAGAGTGCTTTCTGAAGAGCTGCACAAACTGTTCATAAAGAGAAGGGTGGAGGAGGGGCGGGTGTAACACTGGGGGGCCGTTGTGCGTGGGTGCAGCGTTGGCACTTTGGGCGAGGGACAGGGAGGGGGGCCTGTTGCCTCGGTGGGTCCCGTCAGCCCACAGATGGGCGTTCAGGGCAGCCGACCACTGGTCTCCTTGGCAGCTGGGACAGGAAGGGAAGGTTCCCCTGCAGAGCGCCCACCTGTACTACAACGTGACCGAGAAGGTGCGGCGCGTCATGGAGTCCTACTTCCGCCTGGACACCCCCCTCTACTTCTCCTACTCCCACCTGGTGTGCCGCACCGCCATCGAAGGTGGGCCTTCTCCATCCCTGCCGCTCTCACTGCACACGCTCTGTGCCCTGGCATTGGTGCCAAGGATGTGGGGAGGAACAGGACAAGGTCCTTTTCATCCTAGTTGGGGAACCAGAAAGCGGCAGCCCAGTGCGATCAGTGCAGCCCAGGAAGTTACAGTCAACTGGGAGGACAGGAGGGCTTCCCGGAGGAGGTGATGACAGTTGTGCAGGATGAATAGGAGCTGTGGAGTGCGCAGGTGATGAGAGGTTGTTTAAGCCAGAGAGAACAGCATGTGCAAACGAGGGCAGGCATTGGACAACCTGGTGGTGGGGCTAAGAAAGTGGCCGTTTCTGGGGAGTGGGGGTGAAGTTGGGGTAGTCAGATAAGACTGGGGAGGCCTTCAGAAGCCAGATTATGGAGAAGTACATTCAGGACTTGGTTTTTATCCTGTAGGCCATTGGTTCTCAGCAGTGGTGTTGGACGTACAGGGGTGTAGATCAATCATGAGCTAAGTTGCAAGTTCTCTGTCACCACATGTTAAATACCAAATCTGTGAGAGATCTAATTTTATAAATCAAGGAAAATTAAGGAGCACCCAGCTGGCTCAGTGAGAGAGTACAACTCTTTTTTTTTTTTTTTTTTTTTTTGAGAGAAAGAAAGAGTGCACAAGTGAGGGAGGGGCAGAGAGAGGGAGAGAGGAGAATCCCAGAGGGAGAGAAAATCCCACATACGCTCCGCACTGCCAGCACAGAGCCCAAAACTCAAGCTCACCCAATGCGGGGCTTGAACTCACAAACCGTGAGATCATGACCTAAGCCAAAGTCAGATGCTTAACTGACTGAGCCTCCCAGGAACCCCAAGCATGCAACTCTTGATTGTAAGTTCAAGCCCCACAGTGGGTGTAGAGATTACTTAAAAATAAAATCTTTAAAACAAAACAAAAACCAAGTCAGAGCAGATTCAAGGTCATTCCTTGCCCACTCGCCCTCTCTTCTATCCCTTTTGCTGTCCTGAGGAGGGGTGAGGGATGGCCAGTGCCCGTGGAGGGGGGCGGGGGTCACACGTGGCCTACAGCTAGATCTGTCGTGCCACAGCCTTCAGAGGCTCTCCGCACTGATGCGCCGTGGCTAGGTGGTAGGGATTAGAGAGCTTTACTCCCCCCGGAAGGTTTGGATTTCTATCAAAATCTGGACACACCCAAAGGAATGTGTCAGATACACAACTATATGTGTCACGGCATCCCAAGCTGGGGGCATGGGCAGTGGGAAGCCGGGAAGAGTCATCAAGCAGGAAGGACTCGGTGAGACCTCTTTTTTACAAGGTTAGTTTTGCTGCTTTGTGTTGAGAGATTCGGAGGGCATGGATCAAGCCAGAGGGAGGAAAGCCGGTCAGCCGTGACCTGGGTGGGTGAGGACAAAGGCCTAGAGCTGGCAGGTGGCGTTGGGAGTAAAGAGAAGGGAAGACACGAGGGGGGTGTAGGAGGTGGAGGGACAGGGCCTGATGACTGGCTGCACAGGTGGGGACAAATAGGAGGAATCTATGGTGACCTGACAGGGCCACCAGCCTGCCCAGGGCATGCCAGACATTTGCGCTGGGGGCGATGGCTCCGTGTGATGTGCGTGCTTGCCTGGCGTCCTAGAGTACGTGCCGTCTGTTCTCTTTCATGACCTTCCTCCTGCATGGCTCCTCCGCCTGCAAAGCCCTACTGAGACTAACTCTTTACCTTTTGATTGATTGATTGATTGATTGAGAGAGAGAGGGAGACGGAGACACAGAATCTGAAGTAGGCTCCAGGCTCCGAGCTGTCAACACAGAGCCCCACGCAGGGCTCGAACCCACTAACCGTGAGATCATGACCTGAGCCAAAGTCAGACGCTCAACCGACTGAGCCACCCAGGCACCCTGCTAACTCTTTACCTTTGCTCCTATCTGTTCCCCCTCCATGCCGTCCTCACCTTGTCTCCCACTGCATATGGAATCTCACCGTACCCTGCCTGCATCCTGCCACCCTCCTGACTCCTCATTTTTACTTCCCTGGGGGTTCCTGTTTTGTATTGTAGCCAGAAAGCTGGGGTCGTGCAGCTTAGCCCAGGACCTGCCCCTTGGTTAGAGCCTCCTGACCCTGCTTGCTGCACCTGTTTGCCCCACCAAGAACCTTCCTGGGAAACCTGCAGATTTGTCCTGGCCTCTGGGCTGGTGGCTGAGCCAGAGACCCCCCCTAGTTCATTGGCCATTTCCATAGACCCAGACACATTTGGGGAAGTACCCCCCCATGCCAACAGGAGAGCTGCAGTGTCTCCTGAGGTGTCCCCGCGTTAATGTGCGTTACCCCGGCCCCAGAGGCACAGGCTGAGAGGAAGGACAGCAGCCACCCAGTCCACGTGGACAACTGCATCCTGAACGCCGAGGCCCTCGTATGCATCAAAGAGCCCCCCGCCTACACCTTCCGGGACTACAGGTGACAGCTGTCCCCCTCCCCAACACACACGCACACGGAACTGTGGGCCCAGCTGTCCCCAGAATCCAATCCCTATCCCCACGCCCTCTGGCTAGGAGGTCAGACAGTTAGGGAGTCATTTCAGTGTGGTGTCATGAGAAGGACAGCGGATTCTCTGGAGTGAGGGTAGAGGGGTGGGAAGGCTGGGGTCACGTTTGAGGCTTCAGAGAAGGGTCTAGAAGGCTCTCTTTCCATGAAGCCATCCTCCAGCTGCTGGTTGAGAGCACCTGGAGATGAAGGAACTGGAGCTGTGGGTTGTTGAGGGAGGGGAAGGGGGGGGGGGAGGAGGAGGAGGCCCTTGGCAAGACACTGTCCGTTGTTCCCAGTGCTATTCTTTATCTGAATGGAGACTTCGATGGAGGAACCTTCTATTTCACTGAACTAGACGCCAAGACTGTGACAGTGAGTATGCCCTTGTCCCCATCCCTGGGAGACAGAAACGCCCAAAGCACCATGGGCCCAGCGGCCAGGGCTCCCCTCCTCAAGCCCGGGGGGGGGGGGGGGCTTTGAGATGTGTCACCTACTCCTCTGAATGGCCACCTCTCCAGCTGTGGTCTTTGGGAAACCAGGCTGAGGAACCACCCTTGATCCCGGACCCTGATGATCCCGTGTCCCTTCTGAAGACAGGTTACAGTCTCCATCCCAGGTACCCCCCCACCACCCCACACTTTGTGTCTCCTTCAGGCAGAAGTACAGCCCCAGTGCGGAAGGGCTGTGGGGTTCTCTTCAGGCACCGAAAACCCGCACGGAGTGAGGGCTGTCACCAGAGGCCAGCGCTGTGCCATCGCCCTGTGGTTCACGTTGGACGCCCGGCACAGCGAGCGGGTGAGAGCACTTGGTACCGCTGTGGTCTGTTCCTGGAAGGGCTCGGGTTCTGCTCCCACCTTCCCGTCTCATTGCCAGTGGCTTAGACATGACAAGAGTCCCAGGCCTTGAGTCCACACAGGCCCCTCCCTCCGGCGATGTGTCACCGTGGCCACGTCTCCTTGTCCTCACCGGCCCTTCTTCCTTACTTGTAAACGGGGCTGTAGGTCAGGGATGCCAGGATCGGGGACGGTCCTGGTGCTTGACTCCCTGGCTGGGCAGCACCCCAGCTGTCCGCCCAGAGAGGAGGAGCTGTTGGGAAGGAGAGGAGCTCAGAAGCCAGGGAGGAAGACTTTCTTGTTCTGGGGCGAGTAGCACCTGAGAGAGGGGAGTGCCTGGTCCCGAGGCCTCTCTGAATAGGCGGGTCTGTCCTCGTAGGACAGGGTGCAGGCGGATGACCTGGTGAAGATGCTCTTCAACCCCGAAGAGATGGTCCTCCCCCAGGAGGGGCCCCCCCAGCCCGTCGAGGAGTCTCTCTCTGGCGGTGAGGCGGGGCGCAGGGATGAGCTCTGACAGCGTCCGGCTCACTGTGGGTGGGTGGCCAGACCCACCTGGAGTAAACGTCCTGCGCCCTGGACCGGCTGGCCCCTGGGGGCTGCGGAGCAGTGAGAAGGTTCCGTCTGCTGCCCGGCCAACGGGACCCTGCTCACGGCTGTCCGCACGGTGCTACTGCTCCCCAAAGTGGACATGGCAGGACGGCCCTCTCTCCTCTGGACCCGGCTGTGGGCTCGGGACGCAGGCCCCGAGCCGCCCCTGGAGGCCTGCACAGGCAGCCACATGACAGCACTACGGTATTTAAGTGTCTGTGTAGACAACCAAAGAATAAATGATTTGTGGGGTTTTTTTTTTTACTCAGTAGTTTATTCTGAGGGTCGAAATACATCCACCTGCTGTAGAACTTTCACTTGATAAAGATCGCTCTGGGCAGGATACAGCTCCGGTGCCGTGTGGGGACGCCTGGCTCAGGGCCCGGCTCGGCCACTTCTTGTGCAGCCGTGGGCCAGACACTTAACCTCAGAGCTGTCATCGGTATAACGGGGACCCCAGTGCTCGCTCTGCCCACCTCCTGGCAGTTGTGTGGCCCGGGTTCGGTATCGGCTGTGACAGCACTTCGTACACTGGAATGCTCTGGATGAATGGTAGGGATTATTATTAATCCCTCTCTGGCAGCGACCAGCTGGTCAGCAGTGCTCTGGCGTGATGCCTCCATGTCAGCCACATGTGTCCTGCTCTGCCGTCTGGCCTCGGAGTCCCCGTACCTCAGGGCCTTCGTGTGCAGGACAACGCACACCTCCGGGAGACAAGGAGCAGACGGCTCCCCTGGCCACAAGCCCATCTCTCCTCCTGGGCTTGAGATGCTGTGGGGTATGGAGTTTGGGAACCTGCACTCTGAGTTCTCATGTATTTACTCAACCAGGAGTGATGTCCTGAGCGCCAGCGAAGTGCCTGTGCTAGAAATACAGTAGCAAACAAGTCCCTGGCCTCACAGAGCTTCTATTTTAGTGGGGGGAGACAGGTAACAAACGTGTAAACGTGTGTGCATGTGCTCCCGCATGTGTGTGTGACCTTTCAAGGTAGGAAAGAAAGCGAGTCAGGCCCAGAGGAGGCAGGGGCAGGGCAAGGAGGAGGCCAACATAGCACAGAGTAGGCAAGAAGGACGGCCAATGAGACGGGCCTCGTCGGTCACCGTGGACGCTTGGGCCGTGACTCAGTGAGACAGAAGCCCTCGGAGGAGTGACAGCATCTGCTGACCTTGCCAAGGCCTCGGTGAAGGGTGTATGTGGAGGAGGGGCTTTGGGGCAAGGACCAGATGAAGAGACTGCGGCAGTCCTCAGTGGGGGAGGGGAGGGTAATGTGGATCAGGGTGCCGGCGGTGAAGGTGGTGGAAGCGAGCAGATTCTGGACCCATTTTTGAAGTAGAGCCTGCAGGAGTTGCTGGTGGGTCGGTGGCGTGAGAAGAAGGAACATCATGGAACACCATGAAGGCTTCCAGCACTTGGAAGAATGGAGCCACTTCCCCCTGACAGGGAGACTGTGGAGAGATGGCAGGAGCCATCTCTGGGCATGGAACCGGGAGCCCGGTGTTACGAGTGTTACGCTGGAGTTCAAGGAGCCTGTTGGGCCTCGAAGCAGAAATGCCAACGAGGCGGTTGGACAGTTTAGGGAGAGGAGGAGGGAGGGGCCAAAACTTCGGGAGCCATCACGGCCGTGGACGGTGTTCAAAGCAGGGAGGCTGAGGTCAGCGTAGACAGGAAGAGGCAGAAGACTGAGCCTGGTGGGGCGGCGGGACCCAACAGAGGATGGGCCAGCCGCAAGCAGGGGAACCGAAAGGGACGGCGTCCCGGGGCGGCCGATGGCAGTGGCTCCCGGAGGAGGGGTGAGCAGGGGGCAGTGCTGCTGGGAGGCTGAGCGGATGGGAACTGAGGAGCCACTCGGGACCAGGTGACGTGGAGATCTGCGATAGCTTGGCAACACTCTGGAGAGGTGGTGTGGATGAAAGGTGTGCTAGAGCGCCTCGCAGGAAGGGGAAGAGAGTGAAGTGGGGATGGCGGGTGTAGACAGCTCTTCTCAGGAGCTCACCTCTACGTGGGGGCATCGGGATGAGCTGGCGGGAGACGTGACGTGGCGGAGCAGCTGCTCTTAAGCTGGGACACAGCCGCATGTGTGAGTGTGCTCAAGGGCAAGGGGCGGTCACTGCTCCGCCAGTCACTGGCAGTCGTGTCCTGTTTGGTGACGTGCTCACCATAGGGAGAGAGGGAGGACACACTGATGGAGCATGAGCTTTGCCCACAGGCTGGGCTGGGCGAAGCTCACTTCCACCCTGGGAGTCGTGCAACCTCAGAGTGCGTGTCCTCCCCAGTAACGTGGGACCAGGGCCCTTACCACCCAGGATGCTTGACAGAAGTAAGGAGGGAATGCTCCTCATGCACCTGGCACCATGCTTAGCATGTAGTGGACACCCAACGGAACAGAAAACTACATCGGCCTGATTCTGGTCCTCCGGAAGTTTCCACAGTAAGGCAGATGATGACCTTTATACAATCTCACTGTATGCCAACCACACAGAGACAGCCGATTGTCAGGAAAGGCCAAATGTTTTCACCGTCCAGAGAACCAGGAAAAGTGCACGCAATTAGGAGCGGGGGCTGGTTGTCCAGGAAGCAGGGGGGTGATGGCAGGGTGCTGGCTGTGACTGGCCGAGCCCGGGCGAGAAGTCTGCTTGAGATGAAGGGACGGCATCATGGGAGCATTAGCAGGGATGGGAGACAACCCAGCCGACGGGAGGGAGACACAGACCTGGAAGGAGCTGGTCTCTGGCACCCCAGGCCGCTGGCAGGGCTCTCGGCAAGGGTATCAAAGAAAGCCTGTGCTCAGCGTTGTTTGGGGAGGAGAGGGCACCACCAGCAGCCACGCGAGTTGCAGAGACACCCTCCCGGCCCCTGGGTGAAGTGTGGGGACCCCCTCACTTCCTGCTTGTGTGGCCGGAGGCAAGTCCTCTCCATTCCCAGCCTGTGCTTCCACAGGAGAGCCTGAGTCTCAGTGGCAGGGAAGTAAGACCGGCACCACCTCCTGAGCCCCCAACACTTGAGGTGGCGGCTGCTGAGGATGTGCTGGATAGCAGCCGAATGAATCAGGCCCTCCTGGCTGGCAGTGGGAGAGGGCCAGGGAAACAGCTCCAGTGTTTCACGGGGAGGAAGGCAGAAACATTTAATCCCCAAACCAGTCAATGATCAACACATATCTGCTAAGCAGGGCTCTCTGCCAGGTACTGCTGGGCACGGCGTGGCTGTGGGTCTCCAGCCACAGGCAGCCAACCCCGCCCAGGACGAGAGGGCAAAGGCGGGGGGTGGGGGTGGGGGTCTCGCCCAGGTGGGAGTCTTTTAGAAGAGCTTTCATTAGCCACATTTCTTCAGGCATGTTATGTTTTCCAAAAGTACTTTTACCTATGATTTGATCCCTGCGACCCCCCACCCCCGCCACGATGAACTAGACAGGGCCAGTGCTATTATCCCTATTTTATCTCAGAGGGGCTAAGGGACTTGCCTGTCACACAGCTTTCTGGTGGCAGAGGTAAAGCCAAAAGCCTTGTAACCTAAGTGAAAGCGCTTGTTAAGCAGGGACGTGTGGCACCCCAGGGCAGTTTCTAATTAGTTCCTGATGGAGGTTGAGTTGGGGCCCTGAGTGTTCCTGCTTTCCCCACAAGCCTGGGAGTCACTGGACTGCAGGCGTAGCAGGGGACCCCACCCAGGAGCAGGATCTGGATTCCAAAAGGCTGGAACCTTGGTGAGGGAAGGCCCTCAGGGTAGGAGAGAACATTCTGGTAGAGCAGACTTGAAACCTCAAATAACAAAGAGGAGGGTTACACAGAAAAGCTTCAGAGGGGAGGTGAGCCTCATTCTGGACCACAAAGTGGCTCTGGGTCCCCAGTACGGGGGAGGGATGCCTTGGACGGAAGGGTGTATAGGCATCCCCGTATATCCGAGGCCTCAGCAACCCCAGACTTTGCTCTTGGAGACTGCTATGTGACCCTAAGTGGCTCACTTCCGCTCTTTGGCTCTCGGCCCCCTCATTGATCAGAGTCCTCCTCAGAGAGGCAGGGTGTGGGGTCCATGTGGCTCTAGCGCACAGACCTGCTGCGTCCTCGCCCAGGGTAGGCTACCTCTCCACCTTGGCTCCTTGTCAGTGGAGGGCCTGCCTCCACTGGGCGGGAGAGGGCTGCCTGAGGACTAGACGGTTCTGGGCGCAGAAAGGATGCTCACTTCATCCCCAGAAGTCTCTGCTCTGGGCTCCGGCGATGTCCTCTGTTTCCCCGGATCGTGCTGTGTCCGAACTGTCTGCGGTAGAAACGGGATCCCAACCCACCCTGACTTCTCTACAACAGCTTTGAGTTTGGGACCCTCGGGGTGTCCCAGGAAGCAGGTCTGTGTGTCCGTGGATCCACGTGGCCCTGGCTGTCCAGGCACAGAGGGGGCCTGGGGTTTGGAACTGCAGGCCAGCAGCGCCCACCCCTGCCCCCAGCTGCTGGAGCTGCAGGCCATACCAGGGGCCCACGCCCTGGGCGGGTGCACAGGGCAGCCATTGTCTGCGCAGTGCCTGGCACCCTCTCGTTTGCATAGCCACGTGAAGAATGTGAGGGAGCAGGCTGGGGACGAGTCCCTGCGGAGGGGGGCCGGGCTGTGGGGGAGGAAGCCTGCGGGTGGGGGTGGGGGGGTCCACGGCAGGACCCTGCTTTCCCCCAGTGCGGTCCAGGAAAGGCAGGTGGGCCGCTGGGGATGGAGGGGGCGGCCAGGAGGCGGGGCGCTGGCCAGAGTAGGAGCAAGATTGTGGCATTCCCCCTGCGCCCACGCCTGGCGGTGCCCACGGGGCCAAACTGAACGTGAGGGGATTGCTAATGAACTCGAGGAGAGTTAAACATTCCCCTGTTCCAGAGGGCTGAGCTGGGATGGGAGAGAGGAGGGGGGTGTGGGGAGCTAGAAGGGGCAGCCTGAACCCCAGGAATGTGCAGAGGCCACGGCTCCCCGCCAGGCTGTTCTGGAGCTGGAGGCCAGGGCCCCGTGCCTCCGGCCCCAGCAGGGGCTGCTAAACCAGCCAGCAAGGGGATTAACGGGGCTGAACAGTCTGCCTTCCTTCAGACTGATGCCAGGAGGTCAGTCCTATCTCCCACCTCCCCGACCAGGCCCCTTGCTGGCTGGCAGCCAGGTCTGGCCCAGCCTTGATGGGGTCCTTCTTCTGCCCCCCTCAGATCTCAGACCCCACAGTGCATATTCCCTGGCCTGGCCTCCCCTGTTTTTGATACATATTCCCCCCTACCCCCAGAACCCTGGATTCCCTCTCCGCAACATCCCCTCCCCAGCCCAGTCTCTCCACATCTGGATCTGGCCTCAGAGCCCTCTCCAGAAAGTTCTCTCTGATGTCTAACTCTAGTCTTACCTGACGCAAAGTCGGATTCCTTTTCCTTTCTGTCCTACAGAGGACAGAAAACCCAAGGGGCAGGTCAGCCAAGCAACAGCAAAGTCCATCATCTCAGGGCTGGTGCTGGGGCAGGAATTAAAATTGTAGGACATGTGCACGGTTGCTAAAGGGGGTTCCCCGGCAGGAAGGCCCTGAGGGCAAGCGGGGTCACTCCTCCCAGCCCCTCCCCTCTCTTTCCCTGGGAGGCGGGGCCGAGGCACCCACCTGGGCCAGGGCCCCACCCTCCACCCCCAGGGGGCTGGCAGGAGCTTTGCTGGGGACCCTGCCCTGGCTCAGGCAGCTGCTGTGGGCGGGCCCCTGGCCTTCCCCGGCCCCTCGGCCTCCCCCTGCATTCTAGAGCCCAGAGCTTTTGCCTTTGCCGCTGCCGCTGCTGGGCTGCCACCTCTCCTTCTCAGCCTCTGGCCACTCGCCGCTCCCTCACCCCCCACCCAGTTGTTCCTCTCACCTGGCCATGACCCCAGCTTCCCCAGGGACCCTGGCCCGGCCCTGAGCCCTGGGACCTCCAGCCCCCTCCTCCCCTCCCCTGGGCCATGGCCAACTCAGGCCTCCAGCTCCTGGGCTACTTCCTGGCCCTGGGTGGCTGGGTGGGCATCATCGCCAGCACAGCCCTCCCGCAGTGGAAGCAGTCCTCGTATGCGGGCGACGCCATCATCACGGCCGTGGGCCTCTACGAAGGGCTCTGGATGTCCTGTGCCTCCCAGAGTACGGGGCAGGTGCAGTGCAAACTCTACGACTCTCTGCTCGCCCTGGAAGGTAGGCCTCCCACCAGCTGGGTGGGGGGAGGTGGGATGTGGGGGAAGGGGGGAGTCTGGAGGAGGCTTGCCCACAGCCTGCCACCTGCGCTGGGCCTCATTCTCCAGCCCCTATCCCTGTGCGTTTAGAAAATCCAGGCCAGCCCGGTGCTCCGTGGAGGGCAGGGGCTCTGGCTCTGGCAGCCACGATCCCAGCTCACCTTAAAGGAGCCACTACCCCTTCTCTGTGTTCTCTTGTCCTCATCTGTAGAGGAGAGCACAGGACTGTGGCAGGGTTAGCTGAGAGGGGTGCGTGGCACTCAAAGAGGCTCATTCCCTTCTGCTTCTCTCCATACTCCCTATGCAGACACACGGCGCGCACACACCTTCGTGCCAGGCCTGCACCTAGACACGCATGCCCCCATCTGGGTGCACCGACCCACACTACGCACAGGCCTGTTGACATGGTGTTTGGGCATGTAGATCCCTCTCCTTCTCCTGGGGTGCGGGGTTGAGCCTGACAAGTTGGCTTGTAAACGGGCCACTGAAGCTCTGTCCCTGGCTCAGGGCCAGCCCACCCACCCTCTGCCCAGGGCCCCACAGGCCTGAGTCGGGCAGCTATCACACGACCCCCCTTCCCCATGCCCATCCAGGCAGATCACCTGGCTCCTTCAGGGACCCAGATCCCCTGAGCTGCCTGAGGTCCAGGACTGACCTGGGTGCAGGTGTATACCTGCCGTGGGTGACTCAGAGGGCAGAGGGGAAGGTGACCAGGAGGCAGAATGACCAATAGAGAAGGCGTCCCTGCCCGAGAGCCAACCTGGGACGAGCTGGGCCTCGGACACCCTTCGTTCTTTCTTCTGCTGAATCTGCAAGGCCCCAGGAGGAATTGACCCCTACTGCTTGGGAGAAGGTGGGCCAGGCCCCAAAGGGAGGCCACCTGCCAAAGGGCAGCAGACGAGAGAACTCAAACTACCCTGCCGCTCCTCCTACCCCCCCTCCCCTCTTCTCCGACCACCTGCTCAGTCCCTCCCGCCCTGCCCAGGTCACATCCAGTCAGCCCGAGCCCTGATGGTGGTGGCCGTGCTCCTGGGCTTTGTGGCCATGGTCCTCAGTGTGGTTGGCATGAAGTGCACCCGGGTTGGAGACAGCAACCCCATTGCCAAGAGCCGCATCGCCATCTCTGGGGGTGCCCTTTTCCTCCTGGCAGGTGAGTGTCCCTGGCTCCCTCTCCACCATCTCGGTCGTGGCAGGTGGCCCCACTCTGGGTGGCCGACTGGGGCAGAGAAGGGCTGAGCACTCCCTCCTTTGTCCTTAGGCCTCTGCACTTTGACAGCCGTCTCGTGGTATGCCACCCTGGTGACCCAGGAGTTCTTCAACCCCAGCACACCAATCAATGCCAGGTGAGTGCCAGGGCACGGCTTGGACCAGGGGACAAGCTGGGCCTCCCGCTCCACTGCCTTTGTCCAGCAGGGCACCTGGAGGGAGAAACAGGGGATGAGCACTGGGTGTCGCCACTGAGAAGCTCTGGAGCGGGGAGCCAGGCAGGGTGTGGCTGGGCCCTCTGAAGGGGCAGGAGGCCTGTGGAGGGCGCTCCAGGGGCTAAGCAACCCGGATCCAGGTTTAAATCCCATCTCTGTGTGTGCTTGCTGTGTGAAAGCTCAAGTTCCTTTATCTTCCTGAGCCTGGTCTCCTCCCTGTAAAATGGAGCTGGGACCCAAGGACCCAGCTCACACGTGGTTGTGAGGGCTCAATGAGATACCGTGGAGAGGACTTAGCACAATGCCAGGGCCCTGGAGAGCACTCAGCAACCCCGTTGCTGTGATTCCCGCAGGCAGCAGGTGCTTTGGGCTGGGAGATGGAGACTGGAGAAGTGGTAAGGGCAGATGTGGGGGGACCTTACGGCCATAGGAAGATTTGGCTCCCCATCCTGGGGCGGAAGGCAGCCAACAATCCTGGCTGTGGCATGCAACGTGGTGGGGAGGAGATAAGACCAGTAAAGTGCAAAGGTCTGGAGCAGGCCTTGGGGCTAGAGGCTAGCAGTGAAAAATACATTCAGAGATATTTAGGAGTTAGCATGACCACGACTAGTAAGGCCGAGGGCGTGAGGGCGGAAGAGGGGGCTCTGTGAAAAGCCTGGGCCCACCTGGCTCCAACCTCCCATCTCAGTTTGCCACAGAAGAGAATGGGACAGTCTCCACCCCAGACATCCCAAAAGACCTTGGGCCCCGGAGTGGAGGGAGAATAGGAAAAGATGCTGGGGCTGTTGCAGTCTGGAAGGCTCCCTGGAGAAGGCAGAGGTGTGGTGAGGGAGAAAAAGGAGACCTCAGGCATGGGGCTTGTTCCCTGGGGCTGGCAGTTCCAGCCACAAAGATCTCCAAGCAACAGGCGGCTCAGCTCAGAGACAGACACCAGCCTGGCACTCGTTCCTTATCCCTTCAACATTTCCCAAGGCACCCAGTATGCTGGTCCTGTGCTGATTCGCGGAGGAACGGAGGAATCCCGCGCTCTCTGCCCTCCAGGCGCTCCCTTCGGCTCGGGCAAGCCCCGGGGGGCTGAATGGCCATCCAGTGAGAGTCAGGGCCAGGCACAAGGGGTCAGGGAAAGACCCTGGGAGGAGGTGGCATCTGAAGTGGGCCCTTAAGGCAGAGAAGCGGAGCACAGGAGGCACAGACAGGGTCCCTCCAGGAGGGGGGCACCTCAGGCAAAAGCATGGAGGCGGGGAGTCCTGGGGGCGCTGCAGAGAGGCCAGGAGACGGGAGACACGGGGCACTAGGTGGAGGGGCCCGCATGCCCCAGAGGAGAGCAGGGAGCCCAGGCTGGGAGTTCTGTGGGTCAGAGGGTGACCAAGAGAAAGATGGCAGGGATTGCCCTGCTCCTCCCTGTGGCACTTGGCGGCCCCCCTGGACGCCCTCCTCCGGCCAGATGAGGAAAGGGGCCCGAGTACGCACGCAGAGCGGGCCACCGTGGGCCTGGGTCACGCTGGGTGATGCGGCTGTGCTGGGTGATGTCGGTGAGGGGGAATGGGGGGCATTCATCTGAACTTATCCAGAGAGACTGGGGAGGCTTGGGAGGCCCCTGATCTCAGCTCCCCACACCCTGCACGCCACTTGGGAGGGGGGAGCCCCGGGACAGGGCGGGCCTGCAGCCACCCCTGAAGGCATCCTCCCTACCTCTTGCAGGTACGAGTTCGGCTCGGCCCTGTTCGTGGGCTGGGCCTCCGCCGGCCTGGCCATGCTGGGGGGCTCCTTCCTCTGCTGCACATGCCCGGAGCCCGAGAGAACCAACAGCAGCCCGCAGCCCTACCGGCCCGGCCCCTCGGCTGCTGCGCGAGAGTACGTCTGAGCCCTGCACTCTGCCGTCCCCTGCGGCACCCTGGGCGGGGCCAGTAGGGCACAGTGCATCCCCGAGCTGCACTGAGCAGCTTGTCCCCACGTAGGCACCCACCCTGCACTCTGAGACTCAGAACCAGACAGAGGGCGGCCAGAGGCAGGACTCAGCCCGCAGGTGCACGTGCACGTCCAGGTACAGGCAGGGACCCGTCTGCACCACGCACGGGCACTAACACGTTTCCAGCCCAGATGTCGTCACTTTCACGGGCTGCTATTTACTCATTGCAGGGCTACGTGAGGGCCTTCGCTGTGCCGGGCCCCGGGGACACGGCCACAAAGGTGGACCTTGGTGCCCCGTGCCCTGGGGTGGCTACAGTCCCCTTCCCAGGCTGACAGGTTCCTCACACCAACCCCACGAAGGGGGCAGTGCCAGGATGATGAATGTCCCCATGTAACACATGAGGAAACGGTTCAGAAAGACCAAGAGACGTGCTCGGCCCGCTGTCCCTGAGTTCAGGTCTCAAGCTCTTCCAGTAGATCAGCACCACGTGCACATCCACACACAAGGCCAGGCCAGAATGTGTCCTTCCCCCACAACCCCCGCTCCCAGGAATGGGCCCCCGGTTGGGCTGCTGTGAGGGCCCAGGTCTGACCACACTGGCCAGTCCCTGCTCCTAGGCCTGAACCCCACAGCCCCTGCCCTGCCCTGTTGCTCACCCCACTAACCAGCTCTCCTCTCTTTTGACTTTCAGACCAGTTGTTAAATTGTCTGCCTCCGCCAAGGGCCCCCTGGGTGTGTAATGTCCAGGTCCCCAGCCTGACTGTCCCCCTGCCACACCTAGACTGTGTGTTTGGTATTTTTTGGAAAGAGAAGTGAACATCCAGTCTTGAGTGTGGTGTCCTTCGATCTGTCCCTGGCATGGCTACGATGGGTCCCTGGGTCCTTGCACATACAGATGGGGAGACAGACCTCCAGGGTGGGTTACACAGCACATCCAGTGCTGATCAGGGCTCCAGGAAACTCCCCAGCCTGGCTCTGACCTCAGAGCCAGAATGAGGGGACACTGTAGGAGCTCGCTACATGGAGAAGGGACTGGGAGAAGGATGTTAGGCTCCTTCAGGCATTAAGCCTGTCCTGAGCAAGGTTGCAAGTGCCCTAATGCTGCCCCTTCTTCCTCACCCACCCTTCCTCCTCTCCAGTCTATTGAGGTCCCACCACATCCCTGCCCTGCATCCAGAGTAGGGAGAGGTGGTCTGAGGCTGCCGGGGACTGTGGCTGGAGTCCCGTCCTCATGCAGAAGTGTGTGGGCCAGCCTGGAGGGGCTTTTGGTCTTGAAGTACGGATACCATGTTAGTATAGAAGGGGGAAATGTCCTCAGAGGGAGATAGGGAAAATTCACCCAGATCGGCACCTCACCTCGTGCTCGGGCCTCACCCACCCCAAACAGAGTCTCTGAGTGGCCACTGCCCTCTGCCATCTGGAAAGAGCTGACCATAACTGTCCCCTGCCTTCCCCCTGCCCTCCTCTGCCAGCTCTGTCTGGCTTCCTCCAACGCCTGTCTTGTGACCACCTCTCTCATCAAGTCACCAAAGCCCAAGGATGCAGCCCAGCCTTCTCCCCCAAGCTTGGCCTGAAGGAAGTCTGACAAGATGATGGCGGGCACGCTCCCTGGGGGTCAGGGATGGGAGGAGAGGAGCAAGCGGCGGAGGGGCTGTGGGATTATGGGCGCAGGGCCCTGGGCAGGCAGCTGCTGCGCGTCCACAGGCTGCCTCGAGAGAGGCCGTCGCCTGCAGCCTCTGGCGAGCGGGGCGGGCAGCTGACCCTGCACGGGTTTAGAGTCCCGGCCCTCGAGTTATGAATGAGAACGACACGTCTGTCTGGGGGCTGGAAGCTATAATGCAGCACTTCTTGCCTGCTTTCAAGTCACCCGGGGACCTGGTGCCCAGGCCCCACCCCGGGCATCCAGACGGAATCGGCCTAGGGTAGACCTGGCACTGAGTTCAGGCAGCTCCTAAGGGACTGTGCTGTGTGGGCACCTCGGTGAGGCCTGAAGCTCGGGGCTGTCGGGCCCACGTTTCTCGCCACTCGGAGGGGACCTGCCGAAGAAAGATGAGAGGAAGCCCTGTCTCCCTCCGCCTTTCCTGCGTCTGGGCTGCTCCATGGAGATTCCCACACCTTCCCAATAAATACCGCCTTTTTGCAGAAACAATTTTGACTTCTGTCACCTATAGCCAAAAGAGCCCCAACCGACACCAACTTTGGAACCCAGAAATTGAGTGTGTGAGTGAGGGCTCCTGTCACGGGCACTGGCTGAGCAGGGTGGGATGTGGGGCCCGGACGTGCCACCTCTCCCGGTTCCCCAGGACCTCTCTCCTGTCCACAGCCGAGGATTTGGCAGCCCTTGCTATCTGGACACAAGGCACTTGGCCAGGAAACCATGTGTATTCTCTTGAGGCTCACGGTCCACCAGAGGCTTGGGATATGGTAGGAAAACGTTGGGATGGAAATGTGCGGGCTGTTCCCCGTGAGTTTCGGGGATGGGCTGCAAGAGAGACGAGCTGCATGCCAGTGAGTGGGGGGTGGGGGGCTGACCGCTGCAGGAACAAGCTTCACTCTGGTCCTTTGTGAAGGGATGTCCTTTCTGCCCATAGCCAGGGGTTGGAGAGGGGAGAGGTAATCCACGCACAGAGCCCAATACACCGATTAACAGCACAGTGGGATCCTAGCAATGGGTAGACGTCCAGGGAAAGTTAGAGGGCTATAAGGCTGGGAGAGTTTGGGAAGCCTGATCCCTCAGGCCTCTCCCGAAGCAACCTTTCTCAAACGTCTACATCAAGGTCACCCGGGCTGCCAACTTAAGGCAGGGCCAACTTTCCAGGCCTCCTGACCGGGCTGCTGTTTACTGTCCCAGCCTCAGGGCTAGAGGACCGGGCAGAGCCCCAGGAAGGGGGTCAAAGGACGTGATCCTAAAGATTTTGCTAAGGCTTATTAGCAGCGTTCTCCCAAGAATGAAACTGGCAGGCCATAGGATACGGTTTGCGGAGGACCTGTGCTCTCTGCTGGTGAGGAAAGCCGAAGGAGCATGGCAACCGAAGGTGTTCAGCTTAGGGGAGTGAGCCTGGGGCCCTGGAGTAGCTGACCCGGGGACCCATCCGTTGCCTGCATCCGAGAACATGGATATGGACTGAGTATTAGTGACGTCAAGGAGTGATGTTTTGTGTTGTGTGTATTGTTAATTTTGTGTGATAATGACACAGTGTTGTGTGTGTGTGTGTTTTTAATTTTGCTCTCTTAGAGGCGTACACTGAAACGATAAAATGGCTGGATTTGCTTTCAAATAGTCCAAGAACAGAAAGGTCAGGGGCAGGAGAAGTTTGGTAAATGCCAGTGATGCTTCGGGGTTCACTCTGCTCTGTTTGTGTGTACGTTTGCAAGTGAAAAAAAAAAAAAAAAGGTTGAACATACCTGTAAGTTTTGCTGGTTGAACAATTTAATCACCCCTCACTGACCCCTGGAGTAAGGGTGAGGAATACTCTAGAGACTTGCTAACCCCGGACTCTGTTAGACTCTCAGGCTCCACCCCAGACTGGGTAACGTGCTCTGCATTTTCATGAGATCTCCGGGTGGTTTGGGTGCACACTGAAGTTTGGGAAGCACTGATCTAGGCTCGTGAGGGAAGAGCCGTGGGGTGTGTTGGTCTCTTCCATGGTTTGACTACCAGATACAATGAGCGCAGTTCAATTTATGATTTCGTCTAGAGTTGGCAAGATTATAGGAAGCCACAGCTAAACCTGATCCAGGCAAAACTGGAAATGAACGGGTAACAACCCAAAGTAGTGCTTCCAGACTTTTTCTCCTCATAGAGCACATTAAAATAATATTTGGCTCGGGGCGCCTGGGTGGTGCAGTCGGTTAAGCGTCCGACTTCAGCCAGGTCACGATCTCGCGGTCTGTGAGTTCGAGCCCCGCGTCGGGCTCTGGGCTGACAGCTCAGAGCCTGGAGACTGTTTCCGATTCTGTGTCTCCCTCTCTCTCTGCCCCTCCCCCGTTCATGCTCTGTCTCTCTCTGTCCCAAAAATAAATAAACGTTGAAAAAAAAAATTAAAAAAAAAATAATAATAATATTTGGCTCAATTTACAGAACACTACAGTTTTATTGTTGACAATGCCCCTGTTCAAAACAGCTAAAAATGTTGGGGAAAGGGTAAAGAATTCTTCAAAGGGCATCAAAGGGTTGACACAATGCTATGGAATCACCAAGTCAAAATCCGAGAAGCACTCCCTTTTGTCCACACGGTGGCCCACTTAGTCACCACGAAGCGGAGTTGTCCATGGCTTCCAGGTTCGAGGATGAATTACGTATAAAGGGACCGAACAAATAATAAACATACTGAAGATGATGGGAGCCAGGCTCCTTTCTCACTGTCAAAGGATCGATTTATGAAGATGGAAATGGGGAAGATTTGAATAAATCTTACGGTACTGGGTTGGAACTGGGGGTATCTAGATGAACACCTGGCTTTTAATAGATTTAGATAAATATCAAAATGGCTATAGTTGCATATCTGTATGTACATGTGTGTGAAATACATATGTACGTATGTCTGAGTTCTATCCCCTAGAAAAGCCTAGAGGCAATGCCATCCCAGTCGCAAGGCCTACACACTTTGATTTCTGAATACCACTCTCTGATAATAGATATCAAGGCTCCATGGAGAAATGGTTGATTTGAGGACTGGGGTAAGGAAAGTTCAAAGTAAGCCTGGAGTGGGGCGCCTGGGTGGCTCAGTTGGTTAAGCGTCCGACTTCGGCTCAGGTCATGATCTCACGGTTCGTGGGTTCGAGCCCCACGTCGGGCTCTGGGCTGACAGCTCAGAGCCTGGAGCCTGCTTCACATTCTGTGTCTCCCTCTCTCTCTGCCCCTTCCCTGCTCATGCTGTGTCTCTCTGTCTCAAAAATAAATAAACATTAAAAAAATTAAAAACAAACAAACAAACAAAAAAAACCAAAGTAAGCCTGGAGAATCTTGATGTCCCAGAAAGTAAGAAAGTGTTCAAGGAATAATGGAGACATGTCCAAAGGATACAGAAGCCAGATTAAAGGGATTTCTATTCGCTTTATCTGCGACAATTTGAGCATCAAAATAATAGTAGTAATGGATTTGAATTCAGTGAATAAAAATAGGAATCTGCTAGTCCATATTGATGTGAATAATTAAATAAATGGGGGAGAAAAAGGTCTACAGTGAAATGACAACTAATATAATTTATTAACTAGTAAGTGTAACGGGGCAAGTCAAAATTGTGCGTCCCTTGATACAATGCACTGAGAACACAGCATCATTTCTGTGATATTCCTGCTAAAGGTGCACAAACTGAACCTACTTCTGACAAGACCGAAAAATCCAAAGTAACTGCGTGCACTCTTCAAAACTGTCCACATGATGAAAGACAAGAAAAGACTGAGGGGATTGAAGAGATACTACAACTAAATGCAATGAGTGATCCTGGATTGGATCCTGGACCTATAAAGGACATTCTTTTTTTTTTTTTTTTAATTAATGTTTATTTATTTTTGAAGGAGAGAGAGACAGAGTGTAAGTGGGGGAGGGGCAGAAAGAGAGAGAGACACACAGAATCTGAAGCAGACTCCAGGCTCTGGGCCGTCAGCACAGAGCCCGACGCGGGGCTTGAACTCACAAACCGCGAGATCATGACCTGAGCCAAAGTCGGACGCTCAACCAACTGAGCCACCCAGGCGCCCCTATAAAGGACATTCTTGGGACAACTAGTGAAATTTGAATGGTGTCTGTGGTTTAGATGGTAGTACCATTTCAAAGTTAGTTTTCTGAATTTGATAGTTTCCTGTAGTTTCGCAGGACAGTGTCCTTATATTTTAGGAAACACACACTGAAGTGCTAAGAGGGTAATGAAGTATCAGAAAAAAATATGCATAGATACACCTGAAGAGGGTCACAAGGCAGATATCTGCGGTATAATGTTAATCGGACAATGTAAGTGAAGGGCATACTGGAGTTCTTAAAATACTTCTTGCAACTTTTTTCTCAAATTTGAAATTATTTCAAATAGAAAGATTAAAAAAAAAAAAGTCTAAGGGAAAGCTAGTACGCAGAGATGCTGATCTCAGAAGGTACCTGAAAACCTACGCAAACATAGATGCCTCCCAAGATGGTGCTGGAAAGCTTTGGGCTCACCTATGGTGACAAACGAAAATCTGTTTTGCCATCATTTTTGAAAGATGTTTTCACTGGGTATAGAATTTAGGGTTGACTCTCCTCCTTTCAGTACTATATAGATGTCATCCTAGTGCCTTCTAGCTTATGCAGTTTTTATTTTTATTTTTTATTTTAGAGAGAGCGTGGGTGGGTGGAGGGGGGCAGAGGGAGAGAGAGAGAATCCTAAGCAGGCTCCATGATCAGTACAGACCAAGGCAGGGCTTGATCCCACACCCCTGGGATCATGACCTGAGCCGAAATCAAGGGTCAGATGTCCAACCGAGTCACCCAGGCGCCCCATAGCTCACATAGATTTTAAGTAAAAAGCCCGCTTTACTCATTTTTGTTCCTCTTTCTCTCTCTGGTTGCTTTCAAGATTTTCTCAACCTTTGGTTTTCACCAAGTTTCACTATGAAGTGCCTGGGTATGTTTTTTTCCTTTGTGTTTATTCAGCTTGGGGGTGTTCTGAGCTTCCTGGATCTGTGGTTTATTATATTGATTTTGGAAAAATTTAGGCTGTTATTTTTTTAAGTATTTCTTGTGTCATATTTTTCCTGTCTTTATCTGCTACTTCAATTACCTGCTTGATATTGTGGCACAGCTCTTAAATATTTTGCTCTCTTTTACTGTCTCCATGTTTTCTGTTTCAGTTTAGATAATTTCTACTGACCTGTCATCAAGAATTCTTTCTTCTGCTGTGTCATTTGATGAGCACATTGGAGCAACTCACTTCTTTTTTTCTTTTTTCAAAAAAAAATTTTTAATGTCAATTTATTTATTTGTGTGTGTGTGTGTGTGTGTGTGTGTGAGAGAGAGAGAGAGAGAGAGAGAGAGAGAGAGAGAAGGGGAGGGGCAGAGAGAGAAGGAAACAGAATCCCAAGCAGGTTCCATGCTATCAGCAGAGCCCGATGCGGGGCTCAAACCCATGAACCGTGAAATCACAACCTGAGACGAAACCAAGAGTCGAACACACTTAACTGACTGAGCCAGCCAGGAGCCCCACAACTCCTCATTTCTGATAGTGGGTTGCTGCGGCCTTGTGCTTAATTTGTGACCAGGGTATTTTGGGGTTCCTCAGCATTCACCACTCCCTGAATGCCTGCACCACAGAGGGAGTCCCTCTCCAAACCCTTGCCCGGTTCCTAGCAGCAGCTTGTCATTGTTTATGATGCAAGGCTCATGTTTGTGGCAGGAGAGTTTTCTCATTCCTCCTGATCCAGCCTTAGTTGTAGACAGGCCCTTTGCACCTGAGCCTTGGGGATAGGGCTTTGTCCTCCACACATAGCATCTGACCTCTGCATTGTAATGGTGCTAGGTCTTAGGTGGGAGTGAGTTTCCTGCCCTCCCAACAGGCAGCAGACTTCTGTTTCATATCAACACAGGATCCTGGTCCTAAAAGGGTTTTCTACTTTCCTCTAGTGGCAGGCAGCATTTGTGTCTATGCACCCCAGAAGTAGGCAGCCTTTCTGTATACCAATAATGCAGCAGCAGGAAGAGAAATCAAGGAATCAATCCCATTTACAATTGCACCAAAAACCATAAAATACCTAGGAATAAATCTAACCAAAGAGGTGAAAAATCTACACACTGAAAACTGTAGAAAGCTTATGAAAGAAATTGAAGACACCAAAAAATGGAAAAATATTCCATGCTCATGGATTGCAAGAACAAATATTATTAAAATACCTATACTACCCAAAGAAATCTACACATTCAATGCAACCCCTACCAAAATAACACCAGCATTCTTCACAAAGCTAGAACAAACAATCCTAACATTTGCATGGAACCAGAAAAGACCCTGAATAGCCAAGGCAATCCTGAAAAAGAAAAACAAAGACAGTATGGTGTTGGCACAAAAACAGACACTTAGATCAAGGAACAGAATAGAGAACCCAGAAGTGGATCCACAAACGTTGGCCAACTGATCTTTGACAAAGCAGGAAAGACTATCCAATGGAATAAAGACAGTCTCTTCAGCAAATGGTACTGGGAAAACTGGACAGTGACAGGCGGAAGACTGAACCTGGACCACTTTCTTACACCATACACAAAAATAAACTCAAAATGGATGAAACCTAAATGTAAGACAGGAAGCTATCAAAATCCTAGAAGAGAAAACAGGCAAAAACCTCTTTGACCTCGGCCACAGCAACTTCTTACTCAACACGTCTCTGGAGGCAAGGGAAACAAAAGCAAAAATGAACTACTGGAACCTCATCAAGATAAAAAGCTTCTGCACAGTGAAGGAAACAATCAGTGAAACTAGAAGGCAACTGACAGAATGGGAAAAGATATTTGCAAATGACATAGCAGATAGAGTTAGTATCCAAAATCTATAAAGAACTTAACAAACTCAACACCCAAAAAAAACAAATAATCCAGCGAAGAAATGCGCAAAAGACATGAATAGACACTTCTCCAAAGAAGACATCCAGATGGCTAACAGACACATGAAAAAATGCTCAACATCACTCATCATCAGCAAAATACAAATCAAAACCAAATGAGATACCACCTAACACCAGTCAGAGTGGCTAAAATTAACAACTCAGACAACAATAGATGTTGACAAGGATGTGGAGAAAGAACACTTTTGCACTGCTGGGTGGAATGCAAACTGGTGCAGTCACTCTGGAAAACAGTATGGAGGTTCCTCAAAAAATTAAAAATAGAACCACCCTACCACCCAGTGATTGTACTACTAGATATTTATCCAAAGGATTCAGGTGTGCTGTTTCGAAGGGGCACATGTACCCGAATGTTTATAGCAGCACTATCAACAATAGCCAAAGTATGGAAAGAGCCCAATGTCCATTGACAGATGAATGGATAAAGATGTGGTATATATATACAATGGAGTATTACTCGGCAATCAAAAGAAGAAATCTTGCCATTTGCAACAATGAGGATGGAACTAGAGTGTATATGCTAAGCGAAATTAGAGAAAGACAAATATCGTGACTTTACTCATATGTGGAATTTAAGATACAAAGATGAACATAAGAGAAGGAAAGCAAAAATAATATAAAAACAGGAAGGGGGAGAAAACATAAGATGCTTAAATATAGAGAACAAATGGAGGATTGCTGGAGGGGCTGAGGGTGGGGGGATGGGCTAAATGGGTAAGGGGCATTAAGGAGGATACTTGGGATGAGCACTGGGAGTTACAAGTAGGGGATGAATCACTGGCGTCTACTCCTGACATCATTAGTGCACTATATGCTAACTAACTTGGATGCAAATTTAAAAACAAACAAACAAAAGAAGTAGGCAACCTTTGTTTGGAACTTACTTCTTTGTTTTCATTGCTTTTGTATCTCCTAATATTCCAACAGGATCATTTTCTTTTGCTCGTCTGCTTGCTTGCCAATGCTCTCCATTTTTGCCTCAAAATGTCTTTTTTTTTACCTTCATATCCTAGTGTGTATAGGAATCCTAGGTTGGCAAGTATTTTCTTTCAGATCACTGAAGATAGCATTCCACAGTTTTAAGGCACCCAGTCTTTCTGTTGAGAAATCAGATGTCGGCTTTAATATCATCCCTTTCAAAGTAATTTTTTTTTTCCTCCTGACTCCTCTTTTGTCATCTAAAAACTGTGGTACTGTTATGGATGTGTAGATGTGGGTATTTTAAGTAGGTTTTGGACTTCTTGACTTTCTTTTGGTGTCTCCTTCCCCCTAATTATCCCTAAGTCTCAGACATTCTCTCTTTCTCTTTTTCCTTTCTTCTGTGGCTTCAGTCATAGCCTGCTTGATTTTCTTACTCTATTCTCTCTTACCTTTCTTCTCTACTTTCCAGTCTTTAAATTCTCTGTACTTCATTATATATGGTTTCCTTCAGTTATCTCCCAGTTAACGAATTCTACCTTCAGTTGCGTTAACCAGCTTCTAAATCTATTGATTTCTTTGGGGTGGGTATTGTATTTTTCTGTTCTCAGATTGCCACCTGGTTAATTTTTTAAAAATCTGCTGGTTTAATTATACAGTTTCTGGTTCCCTTCTTTATTGCAGTTTGTGAGGATTTCCATAAGAAAGTATCACAGCCTGGGTGGCGTAAGCAACAGAAATTTACTTCCTCACGTTCCTGAAGGCTAGCAGTCTAGATCAAGATCTAGGTGTCGCGGAATTAGTTTCATTTTGAGGTTTCTCTTCTGAAATTGTAGAAGGCTGTCTTCTTCTGGTATCTTCAATGGTCCTTCAGTTGTGTGTATGCCCATCTCCTGATCTTTTTGAGGAGACCAGTCCCATTGGATTAATGTCTACCTCAATGACCGCATGTAACCTTAATTACCTGTTTAAATACTCTATGCAGAAATAGTCACATTCTGAGGTATTGAAGGTTGACTTCAATATATGAATTTGAGTGGGAGAGTGACACAATTCAGCCCACAACACCTAAAATTTTTTTTTAACTTTTTTTTAATGTTTATTTATTTTTGAGACAGAGAGAGACAGAGCATGAACAGGGGAGGGTCAGAGAGACGGGGAGACACAGAATCCGAAGCAGGCTCCAGGCTCTGAGCTGTCAGCACAGAGCCCGACGCGGGGCTCGAACTCACGGACTGTGAGATCGTGACCTGAGCCGAAGTCGGACGCTTAACCGACTGAGCCACCCAGGCGCCCCAACACCTAAAATTTTCAAGTTACTTCTTTTATCTCCACTGAATATAGGAAACATGTTTGCTTCACATTCTTTGTCTGTTATCTTTGGCACCTGGGGTTCCTGTGGGTCCTTTTCTATTGTTTCAACCTTGTTCATGGTTCCTTGTCTCCTTGTAAACCTAGTTATCTTTGAATATGCACTTGATTTGGCATCTGTAAAATATGTGCAGAAATAACTTCAAGATAGGATTATATTATTTTCTTCAGATAGTATTTACTTGTGCCTAGGGGCACTAGCTATTCGGGATCACGTTTATCCACTCAGGACTTGAGATTTCTGGGTCCTCAAGTGGCTCCAAGTCAGGTTGCAATGCAATCAACACGAGGGTTGGTTTAATTAGCCACTATCGTACAACCGTTGGAGGTCCCCAACTCAAAGCATAAGGTAGTTTACAAGCGTTCCCATAGTTGGTGGGGCTGGACTTTTCTCCCTCCAGCACTGTACAACTGCCTCTTCCAGCTCAGCAAACATACTTTCAGATCAGCACTCAGCCTCTCAAGTTGCCTTCCAGATTTGTAAACATATCCAGGGAAAAAGTAGCCTTGAACATCATTTTGCTACATTACCACCTTCTTCCTGAACCTCGCCTAGGAATCCCTCAAAATTTTGTTGCTTTTGATAAGATTTTAGAATATACTTTGTCCAATCTTTTTAGCTGTCTTCCACAGAATAGTTGGTCCAACATTACCACAAGTGGAAGTCCACATTTATCTTTTCAAAGGGCTACGATATACTTTCAGAGAACATTTAAAAATTATTACCGGGGCGTCTGGGTGGCTCAGTTAAGTGTCAGACTCTTGATTTCAGCTCAGGTCATGATCTCGCAGGTAGTGGGATTGAGCCCTGCATTGGGCTCTGTGTGGAGCCTGCTCGTTCTCTCTGCCCCTCCCCTACTCATGCATGCTCTCTCTCTCTCTCAAAATAAATAGAACTTTAAAACTTAAGAAAAGATATTTTAAAAATTTACAACATTTTTACTTCTGTGAAAGTGAGTGGTCATGATCAATCCAAATTAACACAAGAACCATTAGATATTAAAATATTTACCGGAGTTGGTTTAAAATTATACCACTTTATTTAAAAAAGTTTTTAATTTAAATACGCATTCCAAAAATCATCTACTGAGCACATGAACCTTGCTATATGACATTCTTACAAAAATGGAAAAGATGATCTCCAAATGACAAAGCCTTATAAAATGGCCTTTAAATATCAGTTGTTTCCAGTAAAGATTTTCTTCCTTGGACAAGCCCTCTCTCCTATAAAACTGACAATGACCGCAAGACCCTAGAATCAGTTTTGTTTCCAATGTGCTCTTATACCTTTATTCAACACCTTTCCCATGATTTTTTCCCAAATTTTTAAATGGGGTAAAATACACATAAAATTTACCATCTTAACCACTTTAAAGCATATAGTTCAGGGGCACCTGGGTGGCTCAGGTCATGATCTCGTGGTTCATGAGTTCGAGCCCCCAATCGGGTCTGTGCTGACAGCTCAGAGCCTGGAGCCTGCTTCGGATTCTTTGTCTCCCTAACCCTCTCCCACTCTCGTTCTCTCTCAAAAAACATAATAATAAACATAAAAGTTTTTTTTTTAAAGTATACAACTCAGTGACATTAAGTACATTAATATTGCTGTGCCATCATCACTACTATCCGTCTCCAGAACTCTTTCCATCTTACAAAACTGAAACTCATATCCATTAAACAGCCACTCCCCATTACCACTCTTCTACTCTTTCCTCTAGTTGGACTCTAGTACCTCACATATGTGGAATCATACAGAATTTGCTTCTGTAATTTTCCAGATACATGATTCTTCGTTTATATGGTTTTTTTCTCTTAGCACTTTAAATGTATCAAGCCCACTGCTCTCTGGCTTTCAGTTTCTGATGAAAAACCTGCTTATAATCTTACAGAGGCTTCCCCTTGTACGTGGTTGCTTCTTTCTTGCCAATCTCAAAATTCTCTCCAGCTTTCCACAGTTTGAATTAAAACGTGTCTTGGTGTGGGCCTTCTTTAGTTCATCCTCCTTGGAGTCTGTTAAACTTTTTGTATGGCGCTAGTCATGTCTTTCATAAAATTTAGGACATTTTCTGCCATTACTTCTTTAAATATTTATTCTCTGCCCCTTTTTCACTCTCCTTCTGGGACTCCCATGATACGTTACCTCACAGGTCCCTTAGACTTTGTTCACTTTTCTTCAACCTCTTCTTCCTGCTCTTCAGATTCAATAATTTCAATTGTCCTAGCTTCAGGCTCATGGATTCTTTATGCCCAAATTTGCCTTTGCATGTCTCTAGTGAATTTTACATTGCAGTTATACTTTTCAGCTATAGAACTTTTATGTTTTCCATCTCTTTATTACTTCCATTTTGCACATACATTTTTAAAATATTTGTTATTCTTGAGAGAGAGAGGGAGTGCAAGCAGGGGAAGGACAGAGGTGGGGCGGGGGGAGGCGGGGATTAGAGGAGCCAAAGTGGGCTCTAACTCCAGAATTGTGAGATCATGACCTGAGTCAGTCACTCAACTGAGCCACCCAGACGTCCCCATATATCATTTTCATTTTCTCCACATTTTCCTTTAGCTCTATGAGCATCTGTTAAGATAGTTGTTTTACAATCTTTGTCTAGTAGTTCATCCATCAGATCTTTCTCAGAAATGGTTTGCTGGTTTTCCTTTTTTCCTTTGAATGGGCCAGATTTCCCATTTTCTTTATATGCTTTAGGAGTTTTGTTAAAAACAGGACCTTAGTCGGACGCTTAACCAACTGAGCCACCTAGGTGCCCCTTTAGACTTTAAGGTGTACATTTAAGGTCTTTTTAGCTCTTATCTGAGCCTGTGCCCTCCCCTGGGCATATATATATGTCTTTTTTAAAAATTTCCCCACACACTGGTTACTTTTGATTGCCCTTTAATGTCTGGCTCCTCAAAGGGGAAAAGACTAAAATCAACAAGTGGGGGAGGAATAGCCTTTTATGTTCCCTAAAATTCACATTAGCTGGAGGGGAGGGACTTACACTAATGGGGAGAGAAGACAGAACAGTAATGGCTGTGGCCTGGGTCTACGTTTCCTTGACCAGAAGCAGCAGTGAACAATCAGAACACAGAGCCCCCATATTTGGAGGACAGACTCCTTATTGCTCTCTGGCTCCTGTAAGCTACTCCAGGAAGAACATGTGCACAACCGCCTGCCATGGGGCTGGGCTGGGTGAGGGATGGGTAGCCGAAGCTTAGCTAAGAGCTGAATTCCCCCAAATTAATCTCATTTTGCCATCTATGCCTTCCCTGAATGTTTCAAGCCTTCAAGAATCCAGTTCCAAAATAATTACATCAAATGAATTCTGCCAGTGTACTTGTTGTCAGGGGAGGGGGACAGATTCCTGGTGCTTCATACTCTGTCCCTGATTTTGAATTCCCAGAATTCAGATTCTGTTCCCAGAATCATCCTTACTTTTCTCCTCCTTACTTTTCTATGATGCTCATTTAGTCTGGGTCCTTCAAGCAGTAGACCCCCATATAGGATTAAGCACGCAAGGATGAGGGAAACACCTGTAAGAGAAAACGGGGAGGGAGTGGAGAGAGCCATCAGACAGGACCTGAGTGAAATAATATCAGGGGGAAGCATCCTAGACCATCATGGAAAATTTAGCAAGGCCATCAGGGGAGTTCTTGAGCCAAAGTCAGCTGTCAGAGGAGCCCTATCTTCCATGAACAGGTCAGGTCTGCCTTAGAATCTCTGCCAGGTCACTCCCTTGCTTGGAAACCCTGGGGAATTATGGCCCCAGGGCAAACATAGTAGATTTCAAAGCAAAGCATGTTGGGTCTTTTATGTTTCCTACAGTCAGAGATCTACAAGTCACATTCCCATGTCCATCACTTTCAGCTTACAAAGTTCACAACTATTATCTCAGTTGACCCTTAAGATGTTCCTTTAACAGTAACGACCAACATTTACTGAGCACTAACAAAATGTCAGACATTTCTACTTTACTCTCACCTAATCCTCACCAGAATTTCAGGAAGTAATTCTTGTTATCTCTAAAGATATAAAATGCTCATTCTGAGGCTCCTCCCCTACATTTGGACTAGGCAGTTTGAAGGTGGGATCCAAGAAAATCTGTTCATATTCTTGTGGATGGTCCATAGATCTTATTTTGAGAGCGATTTCAAAGTTCAGGACTGACTCTTACATAGTAGCTCCATGCTGAGGCTCTGGAAGGTCAAGTTTCACTGAAAGAACTGGAACTCAGGTATTCTGACTCTAAACCACTTTCCTTCCTATTGGCTCAAATGATTTTTGACAAATTACATTATGCACAGGATAAAATAAGGCATTTTATTGTACATAAGGCTTTATAATCTTAAAGGTATCTTCTTGGTTGCTCCTCTCCCCCTCATAAACATGTCCCCTCATTTAAAAAAAGAACCCTTCCCTTCAATTTATACATTTTTTGAGAACAGAGTGAGACAGTGGGAGTAGGGGAGGGGCAAAGAGAGAGGGAGACAGAATCCGAAGCAGGCTCCAGGCTCTGAACTGTCAGTACAGAGCTTGACATGGGGCTCAAACTCACGAACTGTGAGATCATGACCTTAGCTGAAGTTGAACACCCAACTGAGTGAGTGACCTAGGCGCCTCCCTCCAATTTATCTTTAGAGGGACCGGAACGTCCATGTTGCTCAAGGTAGTCCTTTCAGGCCAGTGTAACTAAGAACCACAACCCTCCACTCAAGAGCATCCTATCTGGCTAATATGTAAATTGGATGGTCAAACTTGCCCTTTCACCAGCAGCCTTCACATTCCTTATCCCACTTCAACATATATTTTTTGAGCTTTTACTCTTTCAGTCCTATTGTAAATGCTGGGATACAGCAGCAGTAAACAGAACAAAAATCTCAAACACAAAGAACAAACAAATATAGAATTAGCAGATGAGGAAATGCACTGGAGAAAAACCAAGCAAGGTAAGGAAGCTGGGAGATCTGGCCATGGGGAGGGGAGGTGCTGCTGTTTTAAACAATGGTCAGAGAAGGCTTTTTAGACTTGAAAGAACATAAGAAAGCCATTTAGTTAACTGGGGAAACTGTCTTCCCCATCAAGAGGGAAAAGCCTAGAAATTGGGAGTTTCTCTGGAAAAAACTGCCTGTGAGGTTGGCGTAAACCAGGGGGAGAGCTGAGAAAGTGGAAGACAGGCTGGGGTACATTGTGAAGTTTTCCATACCTGGCCGGCTTCTGCACAAGTGAGACTGGAAGCCGCTGGAGAGTTTTAGCAACGTAACTCTGGCTGATAGATTTTTAAAATGAACTATAGCAGAAAGGTGGAGGCCTTGACCCATGTCAGGGTAGGAGATGAGGAAAAAAAAAAAAAAAAGGAAATCAGGATTGAGGGTTTTGGCTGGGACCTGGAGGGATGGGCTAGCTGTTACTGAGATGGAAGGCAGGCTGTGGGAGCAACAGCCCTTCAACCTGCTGCCCACCCCTACGTTTCCACAACTGCTCTCATGACTTGTCTCCTTGTTGTGAAGCACAATGCACTTTTCCACATTTAGCTTTTTGAACCTCTTTGGAGTAATGGCAAACGAGTCATTTCCTATTTTGTCCTCTAGGATTCTGTGAGGTCCTCCTTTTCTGGAATTTCCACAGATCTTTCTGGCCTTTGCTTTTATATCTTGACCTTGTTCCAAAAGTTTGGGCCTCCACCTTCTGTTCTCCACAGATGCCCTAGAGTGATGGAATTTCATCCATGACCACAGCTTTCAATGGCCGCCAGATGAGTGTCATTCAACTCCACCTATAACTCACTCCTTAGCTCCAAATCTGCTTCCTGTATACTCCCCATGGATGCTGCATACATAGGCACCTCAAACACCACATAAACTCAAAAGACCTCTCCCCTTTGTGCATTCTCTATTCTAGCAAATGACACCATTTGTCATTTGTATGTATCAACATTCTGCCATCATGCTGGACTTCTTCATCCCTACATTCAACTAGTCACCTAGATCTCAACTCCATTTCTGAAAACATTTCAAATTTGACCTTCTTTCCAATTGCCGTAACTATGATACAGGTCTCGTTGTTTATCTGGACTCCTGCAATAATGACCAAATTGGCCATTTCTTTTTTGATCACTTTTTTTCTTGCCCCAGAGTATGATTTCTAAAATAAAAATCATTCTCTTTAAAAATAATCCAGGTAACTCCATCACCAGCTCCTCAGCCTAGACAGAATTACAGGGCAGGAGGACTATAGAGCTAACTGCCCAAACCTGTAAGACGCACTAAAACATCACTCAAGGTGTGAATATGGTTCAAGCTAACCTTCTATTCACTTTTGTACTATTTGTAAACTTTACAGCAGCCAGATTGAAGGTATACAACCTCCTCTACCTACAGAGCACCACTCAGAGAAGGGAGAGTTCCAGAAGACTGCTCCTTCCCCAGCCACAAGTCAACTAACCATGACAGATCAGACTAACCCTTCCGCTAGCAAAACCTCAGCATGAAGCCAGTCACGTGACACTTTCTGGTTTACCTGTCGCTTAAGCAGATGTTCAAGCTTACTCCGGTCAGCACTTACTCAATTTCCATTAGCTTTCACCAGCTCCAAATCTGACCCATGCTGCTTCACTTCCCAAACCTTCAACTGTGCCTTCTGAAACTTGGTCCCCAGCCTCTTCTGATTCCCTTAGTCTGCCTCTAAATTAAACTTCCCTTAGAGCCCTTTCAGTGGCTTTCCTTCCTCCTGAAACCTGAAGCATCAGGGTTCTTGGTGGTGGGCTTTCTTCTATTATCACACCACTGCCATTTCTTTCTAAGAAAACTTTTTCTTAAATGTTTAGATTATATGAGACAGTGCGACTGGGGCAGGGGCAGAGAGAGGGAGACACAGAATCCAAAGCAGGCTCCAGGTTTTGAGCTGTCAGCACAGAGACGTGGAGCTCAAACCCACAAACTGTGAAATCATGAGCTGGAAGTCAGACACTTAACTGAGACGCCCAGATGCCCCAAAGACTATTTCTAAGCAATCTTTACACCTAATGTGGGGATCAAACTCACAGCCCCAAGATCAAGAGTTGCATGCTCTGACAATGGAGTCAGCCAGGCACCCCACCTCATTCATTTTCGGTACCTAATTTCTTACCACTCTCCTATGATCCCTCTGCTACAGCCACATAAATAATTCTTATAAAGGGATATGAGATACTTGTAATTGTTAAAGGCTGGAGCACCAGGCTCAAAAACTAAAGCAGAGTTGTCAGATGAGGAAACCGCTGCTTCTGAAGAACCCTACTCCCGCCTAGCAAAGTGCTGACCTCTCCCAAGTCTCATGCTTGTGCCATCTGACTGCCAGACTGGGCACTCAACCTTCATCCTAGCTGGAGAAAAAAATACGTTCTCTGGGTTGCCTTAGAGACTCATAGGCTATCTAATTCTTACATTTGGCAAAGGCATTCATAAGGTGCTGGGCAACAGGACCCAAGACAAATACACATGAAAAAATGCATAAGCAGTTTTGTTTGCAACATTGGCATCAAGACCACACTGCAGGCAACTTTCTTCCACGCTATGGCAGCTTGATGCTGAGTGTAGTTTCTAGGAAAGGAACTTGGTGGCACCACTCTTGCTCAGTGTGCACTGCCCTCTGTTAACAGTTCACTGCAGCAAAACAAACACTGAATGCTATTTTCATAAAGCAAAAATTCTTTTCAGATTTCTTTGCTAGCAAAAACAAGTAATAACGTATATGCTTCCTAAAGGCAACGTAGTATATAACGTTAACTTTTGAAAAGTGAGGAATACCTGTATTGGATATTTAACCAGTATTGTTGGTGTTGTAATTTCCATGATAGCATTATAACACATCCTAAGTATGTAATTACAAAAAATACATCTTACAACCATCAGCAGTATTCAAAGCTGTTCCACTGCATTCTTGCCAGCAGTGCATATTTTTTTACAGCAGGCAAAAAAAAAAAAAAAAAAAAAAAAAAAAGTTGGTCCTGAGTTTGGAAGGAGTTTGAAAGATACTAGCTTACTTGATATTATTTTCCTGCCTTATTTCACCAGTCCCCTAGAATTAAAAGCATCAGTACAATGCAATCTTGGTTGTGTGAATTCTGACACATTCTGGAAAGGGGCACCCCCACCTGGACTTACATAGCACTGTAGGACTCCTGGATGTGCCTCTCTAAATTCCCATCATCTTTCTCCCCTGGGCCCCAAAAGCTGACCAGGAGGATTCCAAGTGAACATCTAGCAAGATATTATAAAAAATAACCAGAAGAGGCTTAGGGTAGAAGGGAGCTGAGAACACAAAATTATTTTCACCAATTTCCACATTCTTTAGCAAGTCTTCCTATAGGCATTATGTTATCTGTTGTTACCATCTTCAGTCAACCTCACACAGGAGCTGAACCTCTTTACTGAGCACAATAGGCTCTGTGGCAGGAATATGGTAACTCTTAAGGTGGGTATCTTCAACTGGCAGGGTAAAATAACTTTCCAAAAGGCCAGAAATAAGTGGCTTGCAGGCACGAGTCCAGTTATTGGATGCTGGAGCATGCCCTCTCCCCTTTATACCACTGCCCCCCACAGCCAAAGGAATCTTACAAGAAGGAAAATGGCCAAGTTGTCAAAATAAATACTTTCCCTTAAAGAACTACATGTTTTAAGGAAATCTCCCTGAGTAATAATTACCAGTATCATCTAAGCTAGCTAAGGACTTACAAACTAAAATAAGACAAGACAAAAATATACACAAAGACAATTATTTAAGACCTTTATTAACAGGTGCTTGCCATTTGTTGACTTTTTTGAAAAAATCAAGTTGTAAACTTTTATTACAAATTAAAAATGAGGTTCTTAAAAATCTCAACTTGACCAGATATGAAACAATTTAAAAACCTTTAAAGGTGTATTGAGAAAAACCAGGCTTTTTTTTTCTTTTTTTTAAAAAACACGTTTGTCATTACCAAAAAGAGACATCTTTAGGTAAAAATAATAAAAACCCCATGCTGCATAGATAATGCAGATAGTTCTAGTTATCTGGTCAATGGGCAAAAAGCAAGCACTTAAGGTCTTCAGCTCCAATCTTTTGTTCATTTCTTATTGCTGGAATTTCATATTCATTTCTTCTTGTTGGATGACTAAACTGTAGAAAATAAATAAATAAATAAATAAATAAATAAATAAATAAATAAATTTAAGATCATCTCGCACTACATCGTCTACAACATTCTTTTAGTACATACCAAATTGCTCCAGATCACACTAGCTAAGTAGGAAGGCATTAACAAATCTATGTTTTTATTCCAAGACACTGATTTTCCAACAGGGGGCTGACAATGCTGTGACAAGAATGGCTACTTGTAAGTTCTGAATGACCTTTTGCCATTCAGAGGGGAAAATAATGCAGGCATGAGTCCAGTTATTGGATGCTGGAGCATGCCTTCTCCCCTTTACCACAAAATAACAGAGGGGAAAAAAACAAAAGCATTACTGGCTGAAAATGACAATTCCGGAACAAAACAGAGACAATTACATGCCTCTGAGTATCAAGTAAATGGTTGAATGCAAAGGAATCCTTTAATATTGGAACTGGTATGATGTCAAAGCTGCCACTTTCCCCAAAGAGACTATATTGCTCATCACCACACAGGTTGTGAATTCTAGTAGCTATCCCACCTCTTTTTTGAGAAGAAACACAACGCAACCATCATACTTCTCAGGGTAAATAAAGTTAGCAAGACTTTCCTCAGCTTACTGGTAAAATCACAGAATTCATTCAGAACAGTTGACAAAGGCTCTAATTAATATTCAAGAAATACTTAGGCCTCTAAGTGTCAGAACTGAGGTGGGCGAGAAGCTAAGTATGGCCCTGATACCTGCCACTACCAAAACTGCGTATTTAGGGAATTAGAAAATTAATATGGGTGAAGAGACCCTAAGTCACAATGGCTCATCTTTCTATTGCATTAACGGACCCCACGCATGACTGCTCAGAAGCCAGAGGCCATCTAAGCTTACTTACCCGGATGATGGTAGAGATGGTAAGCCGGCATTTACTCAGCCCCGCCCTGCTCAGCCTCGGGAGCGGACGAATTCTCAGCTGGTGGATCGGCTGCTTTTGTCTCTTTGCCATCTTGTGGTTTAGGGTTTTCTGGGCGTCTGCGTCGGTAATTGAAGTTACGGCGGTACCGACGTTGAGGTGGCTGCTGACCTTGGGTCTCATCTCCTTGATTTTCCTTATCTTCTTCATTGCCGTCCTCTCTAGGCTGTCTTTGGCGAGGAGGACCCCTGGAGTGAACATTGTGCCAAAACTGCAGTGAGAAAACCTTCACGCTTTCTTTAACCCACCCACCAATGTTTATCACTTGGTTCAGACAACTAAACACCACATCTGGCCTGTTTATCAAAAATGAGAAGCGCAAAACTTGGTTCGCATTTCACAAACTGAATGAGAGGGTTTAGTGCAAGGATTTGGAAGTGTAAACTACAAGACGAGAGTTTAAAACTGGTTTTAATGGACCAGCAAATTCTAACTTTTTAATAGATGATACAGTGAGTAAATCATGAGCTGACTAAAAGTGACACACCACAGATACTTGGATGAGGTCATTTTAAATGGGCTTCATGGTAATCAGGTTTGGGAACAAGTGCCACTAACCCTTTACAGATAGATGAGCACTTGCTAAAAAGGCAGGAAATCAAAATCAAAGACAAGATGTTCTCTCAAAAGAAATCAAAAGCACACAGCCACCATCAGTCATTAAGGAAAGGCAAATCAAAACCGTAAGAGACCACTTCATACCCACCAGGATGGCCATAATCAAAAGATCAGAGGCATAACCAGTGTTGGTGAAGATAGGGAGAAACTGGAAACCCATACACTGCTGGCAGGAATATAAGAATAGTGTAGCAGCTTTGGAAAAGAGTCCAGCAATTCTTCAAATTGTTAGAGTTACTATGTGACCCAGCAATCAACTCCACTCAGTGGTCTATACCCAAGAAAATATCTATTTTATGATTACAATATTCACATTAACAAAAGTGTGGAAACAATCCAAGTGCCTATCAGCTGACTGCTGAAGAAACAAAATAGGATATCCATACAGCGGACCTTGATTTACCCATGAAAAGGAATTAAATCCTACATGCCACAACATGGATGAACCTTAAAAAATATGCTAAAGTGAAAGAGGGCAGACATACAAATCTATGATCCCATTCATGAGATGTGCAAAACAGGCAAATCCAGACAGAAATTGGTGGTAGCCAGGGGCTGGGGTACAGGCAAAAAGTAAATGAGTGACTGCTAATGGATGCAAGGGTATTTTTTGGCGGGAGGTGGGTGAAAACGTCTGGAATTAAGAGATAGTGGTAATGGTTGCATAACTATGAGACTATACTACTAAAATCCAGAGCTATACACTTAGAAAACAAAGTTCAAGTTTACACTGTAGCAATATTATGGTCAATGGCCTGAAATTAAAGGTGATCAGGATCAAAGAAATTATCAACACTTCTATTACCAAAGAAAAGATGAGAATTTCTTCAGCTGATAACTATAAGTGTTAGAAACCAGTGAGGTTTTCTTGGCCTTTCCTCCATCCATACATTACATCACCTCAAAAACATCAAGATTAGTATCATGTCTTTTATACATATTGGTCATCATGGGTTCTAATTTCTCCCCCCCCCCCCCCCCCCCCCCCCCCAGTTTTGGGACCTCACTGCAAGTCTTAGGCAAAACTGCTCTAGCTCTCCCCTGAAGTCTTCAAGAGTGGCTGCTCTACACCTATCACTGTGGCTTCTAAGTCAGTTTTCCCCATTTCTTTCTAAAACCCCAAGCTTTCACATCTTATGTTAGGTTATGTTCCATTTACTATCCTTTTCCTGTTATCGTTATCCTGACAGCCCCAAATAACCTGGGTATTTAAGTTCTTTACCTCCTATCCAGTTTTCTTCTATTTGGGTTCTCTCAATTTCCAAGTATTCCATTCTCCAAACACCCTTTCCGATTTTCCTAGTTTAATTCCTTCTTGTTCGTCCATTCTTTATTTCCATGAGAATTTATAATCCAGTGATGCTACAATTATTCTATCTCCCAATCTTCCTTAATATTTGTCTCCCCCTTTACCCAAGTAAAAAAGCTGACCATTAATTAAGCATAACCAATCCCAACCCCAGGTTCTTCATTTGGATCAACAAATGTAGGACAAATTCAACTCTGCTCAACCTGAGCCTGCTGCTCAAAAATGGCTGGAAAACACAACCACATTGGTTGGCCCCACTTTAAATTTGTGACCCTTATTCTATTATTTGATTTTCCTGATTTCTCTTCTTGAGATAATCCCACATCTTTGGCCCAAACTCCTCACACCTCTTCACTGACCCCTCCATTTGATGCCACTAACACATCATACCCACATACTCGGGCTTCTTACACATAAAACACCGAGGGTTCCTAACAAAGGGCCCACCCCTTAAGTGTGGACAAAATCCTACCCTATCTGAAGATGGTTCTACACTCACTTTCCTGACAATTGTCTTCTACTGAATTTTCCAGCCTATAGTAGTGCCCTTACTTCTCAAAAACACTTTCTTGATGCCACTTCTCCCTTCTTGCCACTTCATTTGTCTCCTCAGTGAAACTGCTATACTTGCCTTAGATCTTTCAATTTGCCCCGGAACCTACACTAATCAGGATTTTAACCCCATGCATCGTATGTGGCTCTGTCAACCCGTCTATCCACCAAATGAAGACTATTACGTCTAATTAAAAGGCAAACAGTAAAACCAAAGCACTCAACAATAAAAACTCACAGGCTATTTTTTAAAGACACCAATAAAAGCTAGGCAGAAAACTTAAGCAACTTTATAGCATAACAAAAAGGCAAACCAAGTTTTCTGCTGTTGGCACTCTTGGATATAATGGAAACTGCCACGAGAGCCTATTTTAGACCAATCTTAAAAACACTGATCACTTTGAAAAATGACATTGTGATATCATTTGCAGTATTTCAACAAGGTATCTTTGTGTTGGCTTAAAACTACTTTGAACAGTAGCTGAGTTCAAGATCAACAAAGCTCATCTGTCAGCATCAAAAATAATCTTCCACACTCAACAGGGAAACACCATCTATCTCCAACATCCAACACACAGCTAACAAACTCCTGGTGGAGATTTTAAATGAACCAGCTAGAACTCCAGGCTATTTTCATGAATTATAAACTCAGGACACAACATACATCAATGGAAACAAGAATACGTTATAGACACTGGCTACTGCAAAACTCTCAATGCATATATACTGATGCAGATAGGGTAATCTCAGCTGGGTTCCCTAGTTTCTAAAGCTTCAGTATCCCATCTCTGTTGAAGTACACAAAAGATTGGGGTGGTGGTGTTGTGAGAAACCTCTTTAATAGAAATTAGAATCACAATGTATTTTGAAGACTTCTATATTGTAGTTTAGATACTTTTTATAGTAAGGAATTTGTTTCTTAAAACTTACTTAGGCATCAACGGTTAAAGTTGCTATATAAGTCATCGTTAGTTAAGAGTTATTACTGTATTGCCTTGAGTATACTGTTAGTTATAGGATCACACCTAGAGACTCAATGCTTTAATAAAAAAAAGAGCCTTAAAAAGTAACTGTTACACCATTCTATCCACCCACTGTGGGACAGACTGGGCATACTGCCTCAAAGAGGACTAGCATATTTATATACTAAACAAACACATCTGGCTCATGAAACGCTTCTCCAATTACTCTATACTCTACTGGGTGATTTTATTTTGCAATTTAAGGGTGACAAAAAACCCTCAATTGAGACGTGATTAATGGAAAATTATACCATCTCAAGAGGTTACGCTATCGATTCCTCATTTATGTTAAGGTACAGTTCAGATACTCCTAACGCTTGAAAGGCAATGCTTACCTTTACCTATCTCCCTCCTAATGAAGCAGGTCTTAAAACATGTAATAGAATACAGGTTGAACTATTCTCTTACCTGTGCAAGGACAGAAAAACTGAAATTCCGTACACCCTTATTACAAGGGGGGGGGGGGGACACAATCATATAAAGTAGACCTCATCTATACAAGCTGTTTTTAATGAGTACCAGCAAGAAGATGCAAAGAACACATTCTCAAAGATAACTGACTTCAGGTTCACCTCTTAGGCATCTGATGAAAGAAAATGTTAAGTGTTAACAAATAAATGACTCAAAAAGGCTGCAGGAGAATTATGATGCTGCTGAGTCCTAACACATGCTTGAGAAATTTAACACAAACCATACCTGCGGAATCGTGGTCTATAACCCCGATACATATTCTGTCTCACTGGTCTACCTTGTTCTCCTGCACCCTGGTTGTCAGCACCCTGGAAAGACAATCAAGCTGACTCAATCAGTAACAGTAAATGAACCCCATCAGACAAATCCAAAGTCTGCCTACAGGAGTTAAAAATAAAGAAATCACCTAACTGTAATTATATTATAAATTAATCTTTGGGGTTTTCATTAGGAATCAAAAAAATGCTTCCCATTAGATTAACTGCTCCAATACAGACAGACACTCACAATATGCTTAAAACGCAGACTTATTCAAAGTTTTTGCATGCTGTTCATTCTTTTACTTTTTTCGGTGAAAACTTACTTCCATCACTTCTCCCTGCACAGGAGGGTTGGAATACTGTGGTCGACGCCCATAGGGTCTCCGCATGTAGTAAGGTGGGAACCGTCGCCTGCGGTAGGGCCGGCGCTGTTGGGCCTGGCCTTCGGGAGCACTCTCCGATCCCTCGTTCTTTTCCCCACTCTCACTATTCTGGTAGTTCTGCTGGTAATTGCGTGGAGGACCCCTGCGACGTGGATAGCGTCTATAATGGTTACGGTCTGCTGCATATTTACTGCCTTGCACTGGAACTCCACCAGGGCCTGTAACATTTGCTGCCTCCGCACCCTACAAAAGCCATCATATATTGACAGTGACAACAGAATTAAGTACACTTAACAAAATTTACACAAAGCAAATAAAGGGTCTATGTGGCCAGGGGTGCATAGAAATGATTAAGTATCAGTTCCTCACTGTTCTGAAGAGATTGCCCTCTAACTGCAGCCAGCACATAAGGCTTGATGCACCTGTGTTCATGTGGTCACCTGACCCATCCATCCACATTAGAGCCACCATCCTAATGGATGAGATCTCCAAAATATTTCCAAACTGAAGTCAAACCTTTACACAAAAAGCATCCTCACCTTTTCTCCTTCAACAACATCAAACTCCACAGTCTCTCCATCTCCTACACTGCGAAGGTACTTCCTGGGGTTATTCTTCTTTATGGCAGTCTAGTAATATCACATTCCAAAAATAGATTAACAGGGGAGAATAATGTGCTTTTTCAATCAAAATGTACCAGAGTCAATATTATTTTAGCTTGGATATACACTTAATATTAGCTTTAAATAAGACCAAACCGTCAATAAATTTAGGAAAACAGGGACCAATGCTACCCCCAACCTCAACCAAAATACTCTAAACTTACAAGGCCCCAGCATTTTACCACTATTTTCCAAACTAAAACAAGTAATTTAACACTCAAGACACAACAATATATATATGTATTTACACGCTTTTTGCAAAAGCATCATATATAGCTTTAGACAAAATGAGGATATCCATCTATCCCCCAAAGACTGCACTTAATAGTAGAAGCTAGCCCCACACAGGGCCAGTTTAGATGACAGGCGAGTTTAGTTTTGCATGCTTCAAAGTTGACCAAACCAACTTTGTCCCTGTGTTAACCGTATCAAACTCAATTACAAATGTCAACCAAAATCCCTTCCAACCGCTCTGTGATAATACTTCAATGGAAATGCAATTCACATGTATTGACTATGCGCCACTCTTTACATTATCTGACCGTGTGGGATAGTCAGTTATTACCTCCTCAGAATACAAGAAATCTCACATTGTTACTTGTTCTCTAGACTGCTGCTACAACAAAGTAAAAGGGGAAGAATAACACCTCACATTTGAATGTACTACTTAATAAAGTTCTTTCATGTGTTACCCAGTCAAACTCATCATGACAAATGACGTGAGGTTATTACTACTCCCTTTTTACAGGCAATTAAACAGGCTTTAAAAAAACTTAGGTGACTTGCCCAAGGTCACACAGCTAAGTGGCACTTCAAAAAGTATGGACTTTTCTAAATCCAGGTCTTGGGATTCCAAATCCCATGTTCATTCTACTACATCACAGCGGTATCCATTACGGGATCACTCATGCATTTCCATTCCATAGGAGGCAGGACAACCAACAAAGCTGAAGCCAATTAAGCTAAGTTGCCCAGAACTACAGTCTCCCGGATACACGAAGACCTGAGCATCCAAAGTCCCAAGAAACAACTAAATGTTGAAACCACTTCCAAAATAAAGAGGAAAGCATATTGGTGACACCTGTGGGTCAGTACCAAGTGGGTGACATGCGTTCAGCCAAATAATTGAGCTCATCTGTCATCTAAACTGTCACAAAGTTTTCATACCTTCCATATATAGCCAACTCTCAATTACCTGCAGTCATAGGGGATAGCAGAAGTATGGAGAATTATAATCTCAAAACTTCTTTCAGTCAGCATCTTCAAAACACCCCAATTTCCCCAAACTCTTTAATGTTGCTGACAAGTAACAAGACTGACCAGCCTTGCTGTCTCCTGTTTCTAATTATGCATATTCTTTTGAACATGTGAAGGGAAATTAAGAACACAAAGGCCCGTTGGCATTCAATTTTATTAAACACTTGTTTTAAAAGTAACATTGAACAGTCCCATATTTATGTTTAGAATTTGTTTTTTGAAGTTTATTTACTTATTTTTAGTAATCTGTACACCCAACATGGGGCTGGAACCCATGAGCTCAAGATCAAGAATTATAAGCTCTTCTGACTGAGCCAGCCAGGGGCCCCTATGTTTAGAACATTTGTTTCCATTCTTATATATTTGACCCTGAGACTATCTGATAGGGCTTTGGATATTCAAGAAATTGATCTGGCTCCCCCCTTGATTGCCACTGAATGCTGCATAGGATACCTCAGAAGGTGACAAAGTACCAACCTCAGACAGCTCTTCCTAAGAAGTATGCTGCCATCCAAGCTCACACCTGCCTGATTAACAGTGAGTGTGAAAACCAACTATGTCTTTTGATGTCTGAATAAAAAGATAAAGTGGCTAAAAAGTTCTTAAAGTGATTTTCAATACAAGCTGATAATATTTCAATAGTCTTAGTGAAAAAACTTCAAGTACACACATACAAATGTGTTTTTCCTACCCACAGCACACCTGTGAAGATAATGAAGTCCAACGGAGCCCATGATGTACTTAAGTTCGAGATACTAGTGTTTACTTGGCAGTGGCTTTAATAAAATTCCTCAATGCGCATTTTCCAAAGTAGTTTTCTTAAATGTACTTGTCAAAGTTTAGCATTGTAGCACCTAATCCTGTGTTAGTTTTTTACCCACAAAACACTGAAGCCAATCTAAAAATTATTTAATGAGTAATTACCAACTTTGCCACACCGCCTTTTCACCTCAACCCTAAACTAAGGACTCTTAATTAAATTTTTCAAGCCAAAACAAAATTCTCCAAAGGTAATTCCTATTCAAAGTGTTTTAACATAAACAGAGGGGCCTAGGCTACTTTGCTAGTTTCTTTCCCCCCAGCATTCACTTCAAATTTATAGGTTTTGCAGCTTAGTCCTACTTCTCCCCCATGATTATTGTGATTTTGTCCCTACCACAGAGATAAAACCTAGCAGCATTTGCAAACACCTCACCAAAGTTTCTGTGTATTTATAGCATTATTAGTTCAAGTTTAGGTTAATGGGAGATTTTTTTTCTTCCTCTGAAATTGGGTTTAAAAATTTAGTATGAGTTGAGCAGACTTCATCATTTAAAAACTACTATTAACAAAATACCCATCTGAGATACACCTATTTTAATTAAGTGAGCTGCCAATACAATATTTCAATGTATACATTTGAGCACTTCCTGTGGGAACTA
Organism: Lynx canadensis; assembly: GCF_007474595.2. Lineage (NCBI taxonomy): Eukaryota > Metazoa > Chordata > Mammalia > Carnivora > Felidae > Lynx > Lynx canadensis. The sequence continues at coordinate 32,993,302 of NC_044310.1, read as the reverse complement.
AATTGTTTGGTGGTTGGATAGAATAACCTTTTTGTAAGGAACAATAGTTGAGAAAACATGCATCCCTTCTCACAACCCTTAAAACCAGAATTGTAAACATTCACACAAGCACTCACCTGGTGTACAAATACATCTTCCTTGGTGTCATTCCTACAAGACAGAACCAAGTTGAACAAGTCAGAAAATGGAATACATTTCACGTTACCAAAGATTAAGCATAAGCTTGGTTCTCTGTACATCTCCCCCCGCCCCCATTTTTCCTATCGTCACTTGGGACTTTCTGGCTGCCATACAGCCGTTAGAAAATTTAAAGCAGAAAGTTTTGTTTTGTTCCATTTAAGACTAAGAGATTACCAACAGTTGTAACGTTACTACTGCAGGATTTAAAAAAGTCCAAGTGTGACCTACTAAGCCATTAAGGTGTGACTAGCAACTGTCACACTTATCCTACTAAACATAAACAATGTTCCAGCACACCCCACTGTTACTCCTAAGAGCACTGTTACTAATTTAAGTAGGAGACCAAAAATACAGCTCATTCCATTAATTACTAGCTTCCTTCTCAGTTCCTCCTCACCATTTCCAATTTCCAAGATCTCCTCGAGGTCATAAAGGTGACTCCTAAAAAACCCTCACAGAATGTACTAGACCGAGAATGAGTACCAATGTAAACTATGGGTTTTGGGTGATGTGACAACACGTCAATGTTAAGGTTGTTGATTTTAACAAATGTCACTACTGTGGTGGATAGTGCAGGTGGAGGTCGTGCAGGAGTCGACCCTGTTGGGGAGGCTGCATGCATGAGCACAGTGTACATGGAAAATCTATTTTCTGCTCAATTTTGTCACGCACCTAAAACTGCTCTTAAAGAAAAACAAAAGACCACAATGAGGTACAAACATGGATGCCATCAATACCCCCATCATTCCTGTGGCAAGCAGGCAAGCATTGTGCTGGAGAACTAAGGACATGAAGATGAATGAGTTTCCTACTAGCACACAACCCCTTTACTTCTTATCAGACACCATTTTGCAACAATCATTAAATGTCTAGTTAAACTGTGCTAAAGAAATATGGTTGAAAATACCTGCTCCAGGACTTTAAAGGAGGCAACATTTGCCTTAAGTCTTAGAGAAGTTAACGGAAATGAGAAAGATGTTCCCGAGGTAGACAGAAAGGAGGTCATGGACATGGGTAAACCAGCAACTAGCAAACTCAATGCAAGAAGAGTTCAAACTGGCTGGGTCATGAGGAATATGGCTGTGGAGGAGGGAAAGAACAAGAGCTAAATTATGTAGGCAGAGGAGCCAGCAAAGGCTTTTTTGAGTAGAGGAATATGGCATAACATCATCAAATATTACAACCTAGTAGCAACTATGAAAATTTCAGATACAAGAGAAGCCCAGTTAGTTATAAAAAACTATTCTAGGGGCGCCTGGGTGGCGCAGTCGGTTAAGCGTCCGACTTCAGCCAGGTCACGATCTCGCGGTCCGGGAGTTCGAGCCCCGCGTCAGGCTCTGGGCTGATGGCTCGGAGCCTGGAGCCTGTTTCCGATTCTGTGTCTCCCTCTCTCTGCCCCTCCCCCGTTCATGCTCTGTCTCTTTCTCTGTCCCAAAAATAAATAAATGTTAAAAAAAAAAAATTAAAAAAAAAAAAAAATAATAATAATAAAAAAAATAAAAAACTATTCTAGAAGCCCAGACCAGGATTGATGGAAGCCTATGTGAGGGAGAGTATTTGAGGTCTCTTTCTTGAGGTAAAAGCAGGGGAAATTTTATGAACAAGTGGATTTTGGAAGTGAGAGGAAAATAGGAGAATGAGCTTTTAGCTTTTCACCTAGGACGCTGGAGTGAAGGCAATGATACTGTAAGTAAACACCACAGGAGAAATAGATTTCCAGATCTTTTTTGACCTCCTCCAACCCTCTTCATTTTGTCAGATAGATCAGAGTGAATGGGCTTAATAACAGTTCTAATGTTTAATGACAAAAGGAACAAAGGTTACAGTGAATTAGACTGACTGGCTTACTGACTGTTGGCTTCCTGTTGAACCATGGAGCAACAAATGCTGCGCGCCAAAGAACCCCCGTAGCATGAGGACATTTAATTTATGGGAACACAATTTTAAATTTTTAGAAGAAAAACCTACACACAAATGCAGAACACTGCAAAAGCTACTCAAGGCAGGTGACCGAAAATTGACTTCTATAAGCTAGTTGAGTATCAGGAACACCTAGGGAATTATGGTTGCCAAAATGCCCATCTGTCAAATAGGTCCTCAGGCATCCTACAAACAATTCCATAGCCATCACTATTAAGATCTTTAATAGTGAACCCTTTAATTTTGAACCCTAAGGCCCTCAGAAGAAGTACAATGAAAAACTAGTAGAGTAGGAAAGTCTAGAACAGGAACTCTCAACAGGGGCAGTGCTGACCACCACAGGTCATTTAAAGTTGTTCCAAAGACGGGCACTATTTGCCATAACTGGGGTGAAGGGTGTCAGGCGCTAGAGAACTAGGTAAAGAATTATTTAGTACCCTAGTAGACTTTCATGTAAGTACATTTGAGGGCTTTTTTAAAATCTTTTTTAATGTTTACTTATTTTTGAGAGAGAGACAGAGAGAGACAGAGTGTGAACGGGGAGGGGCAGAGAGAGAAGGAAACACAGAATCTAAAGCAGGATCCAGACTGAGCTGACCTGACAGCACAGAGCCTTATGTGGAGCTCGAACCCACAAACCGTGAGATCATGACCTGAGGTAGAGCCGGACACTTAACCAACTCAGCCACCTAGGCACCCCAGTACATTTGAGTTTTGAATCTGGTATTTTACACTGTTTTAACATGCACTGAATTTACTAAAAATGCAACTTCCATGGAAAGAAGTTTCCATTACTGATAATGCGACCTGCGTATCTGGGTAGCCAATACATCATTTCTTTTGTCGATCAGTATTTGTGGTGGCACTGACTATTCATCATGTCTTCTAATACAGCTGCAAGTAACTATGTACATACAGAATATACTATGCACTGCAATAAAAATTTATCTACAATTTTACTTCAAGGTTGTAAAAGGAATTAAAAAATTTACCAAAATGACTTATCTAGTTAGAACGTATCTTCCTAAAACAGTACAAAGTAGGCAATATACACAATGCCTTGGAAGACAGCTTAAGATATTCTGCAGGTACAAAGATACGTGGAAACCAATATGGGCTCATTAACTGGTGTGGTGCCAACAACAGCACTCACTCTTTTGACAACAAACCGGCCTGTTAGAGGAATTACCATGGCCAAAGTGCATCTGATTTTAGGAAGAAATTTGACAGCTCAAAAAATGCAGTTTTAGCCAAGATAGAATACTACAGTTTGGATGCACCAAATCAATCTAGTTGCAACTTATTAAGTGACTGTGCAGAAATTCAAGGTACTGCTAAAAGAAAATCCAATCTTTAGTTCTCATTCCACTATTAGCTGTGCAACCCTGGAAAGCTGCCTCCCCTTCACTATATCTCCACCTGCAAAACGGGAAAACCTAGACACAACGGCATACCTTACTGAGGGATTTAGGTTCCAGATACTGTCCCAAGTGCTTTAACTATACATACCATTCAATCCGCACAACCCAAGGTAGGCACCATCATTAACCCCACTCTACAAATTATTCCCTGTAAATAGACCAAGGCTCTGCTGCATATCCCCTCCCCTAATGTAAAAACCATTTTGGCCTCACAAGTCATAGAAATCGCTGTGGAGTAGACCCCTATCTACAGTAACACTGGGAAATAATAATGCATGCTCACGGCTACTATATAGAGAGAGCTTACCAAAGAGGGAAAAGCAGCAATTAAAATAAGCTGACCAAAATGGATCATCAAGAAGTATGTTTGAAACTTTTAGCTGTTACTAACGTAATAAGGAAGGAACAGAGAGACATCCCCAGGACTGCACCTTACCTTTTGTGGTATTATCCGCGAGAACTAAAAGGTACACTTCTTCTGTCTTTACCATACTTCACTGAGGGTGGAAGACTATGGGCAGGGCAGACTAGTTTATGCATCCCTTTAACAGGCTAACTAGCTAGCTAGGCACTAGGCTAACAACAGTAACAAAAATAGGACATGGTCCGTCCTAGGATTTCAACCTAGAAGGCCACCACATTCAATGCAATGCAGCAGAATTACCAAGTATTGTTTTCCACACACTATATAGTACGTTAAGTCCTACTGATCAGAGAGGGTGAAGAGGAGAGAAGAGCAGGCAATATACATAGAGCAGTGGTTTAGAACTCCTTACTAGAACCACTGGAGCCAAGGCTAGAATTCTGGCTATTCCATTACTAACTACATGATCTGGGGCAAGTTACCTTATATGCATAGTGGGGATAAAACACTTACCTAAAGGCCACACTATAATCAAACCTCAACCCTTCCTTACTGCTGCCACTTGAGGCAATTATTTTACTTGCTGTTCAGTGCCTAGTACTGCTGTCCAAAAGAAATCAAATGCAAGCTAAATAAATACAGGTTTGCCTAGTTACCTAAAAGTTCACTTTAACTTTTACACCACTTCACTTTCATGAAAGGTTTCACAGAAATGCACTACTTTTGGACAACATGGGGAAATCTGTATCTAAGTTTATTTTCCAGTAGTCACAATAAAAAAAGTAAAAACAGATAAAACGAGTTTTGCATTTAAGCACGTACAAATCAATTATTAAAAATGCCAAGTATTTTACATTTCTTTTTTCATACTAAGCCTTCATAATCTGCTCTATGTTTTACACTTCTGAAAAGTAGGTTCACAAATGCAAGCTGTGCAAAAGAAAGTGGTTCAAAACAAACACTAAATTGGGTATGTTTTAAAATTCAAGTTAAAAATAACTCAGTCTCTCAGATGCATGCACTAACTACACTTCCATACAAGTCTAATAGTTACCGTATAGACAGCACAGGCCTACAATATTACAACAGTGTCATTCCATATAGCACACAGTCCTGTTCTGCACTCAGATGTATGCTCTCTGCTGTATTCTTCTACTCCACCTCTTGCTGTTATTAAGGGCATTATTTATACTGAAAATTTTTCACAAAAACCCCTCCTCTTAGGTTTTCTCACTCTTAACTAGTATTGTCCTTATTCAGCAAATGAGGACACAGTACTGACTTCAAGGAAAAAAGGAATCACAGATAGCGAGCAGCTGAAGAAAAAAAAGAGGCTACCGTTTTTAAATTGGGAAAATGCTAAAGAGAAATACTGCTGGGACTTATAAATACAAGTCTCTTAAAAGTTCCTAATGCAGCACAATGAAGGCAAAAACACATAGCTAGCACTAAACTCCTATACTACTAAATTTATCCAGATTAAAGTGTTTTAAGATGTCCTAAAATTTCAGGAAACTTTTGCGCCCATCCACAGCACTGCCTTAAATGAAACCTAACATATACATAAGTTCATCTATCCATAACTAAACGCTCTTATTCTATTACCTTGTTGCAGATTACTACACCATGCCCTTTTAACAACTTAAATTGCTCAATTGCACAAATTATTAATTCTATAGTCATAAAAAAAACCCAGCAGGTGAATACATTCATTCTCTAGACTTAAGATGAAAAGCTTTTACATTATCAGTGACTTGGTGAACAAGGATGACTTCTGGCCAACTTAAGATGAGCAACTAACCCAACCAGCATGTAAATTAATCCTCAAGTGCCTTGTATGCAAAGCCATTGTCTGAAAAGCCTCAGTTCTGAAATCAAAACAAATCCCCCCTCCACAACCAATAACTGCTTTTTCAAGACTGCCAATGATACATCATGACCTAAGGACTATTTAGGTATCATTTTTTATGCTTCCATCCACCCATCCTGCCTTAGTAGCACAGTCTTCTTAGTGTCACAGCATTTAGTTATATTACAGACTACCCATGTCTTCTATGATTTAGATAGACCTTACTGTGCATAATCAACTTCAGTCTGATTTTTAATAGCCCAAAAGACTTGGCAATCACTTTTCCATAAGTCTACACATTTTAAAATCCAAGAACCAGGCAGTAAATACTTTAGGCCACGTAAGGTCACAGACTGTCACATATTCTTAAATAACCCTTAAAAAGGTAAAACCCGTCCTTAGCTTGCAGGTCGTATAAAGACGGGGTGAAAAGATCCAAGAAATAAGGGTCAAAGGCTCTCTCTTTTAATTCCTCAACTGCATCCCAATACTGACTATTAAGCAAGTCCTTTTTAATTGTTAAAGCCAATCTGCACACTAAACTGGGACTATTATAGCCAATACCGAACTACATGAAACAGGCAGTGCAAAGCAGAAAGCTTTTAAAATCCAGGGAACTAACAGTGAGCACATATAGGAGCTCCAGTGACATGCTGGGTATCACTTAGGAAAACAGGTCTTTCAATGGCTAAGAATAGCCACACTAAGAAATTACCTGTAACTTTGTGGACACCAACCAAATTGAAGAGGACTAAGGGCCTATATTTTCAGGGACAGTAGAACAGCAGCTAATGAACAAAATCCACAGTAAGAAAACAGTTCAAAACCTACCTCTGCCACTTACTATGCTTCCTAGGGCAAATCACTCAACCTCTGTCTTCAGAATAGTATCTACACCTCAAAGATTTTAAAAATTAAACAGTTTAGTTCACCTAAAGCATTTACAATAGTTCCTGGTGTTAAGTGTTTGAGAAATATTAGCTACTTTTATGTGCCATCACTGTGTGAAGTAAGTCACCTTCATCAGTTACATACACATGGAATCCCTAAAAGGGAGACTAAACCTGATAACCACAACTTCAGTATTTTTGCTAAAGAGAGATAGCTAAGTCCTTCCTTGGCTTGGTTTATCATACATCTTCCTAGACCACAGGTAATAAATTCAAATGCATACACAGAAGCGAAGCAGGAAGGGAAGTCAACAACAGGAGAAAACCCAACCTGTCATATTGCGGTAAAGAAAAAGAATGTATGCCCTATTTGAAAGTTGTAATAATACTCATGGCCAGCTGATTTTTATTTACATGGACTTCAGGCCCCAAAGCTAAAATTCAGATCTTAAAAAAAGGTAACTTGAAAATTTGGGTATTATCTCCCTAAGTGTCAGTAATTATTTCTAATCCTTTTTAAAACACTATTGTCCAAACAAAACATCTGGGGGTAGATTCAGCTAGGAGGTCACCAGTTTGTGCCCTCTGCCCTACTGGATTCTCTTTGCTCCAAATTCCTCGCTCACCACCAAACCCTAGGATGATTAATTAAGCATTTTTAAGTACTCTGGAGAACAGAGTCAGAGTATTTCTCTTGTTGTCACTATGAAAGATGCATGTCCCATTGTTACCAACTCATGGTAACTTTTCATGAGTTTGGTGAGCATGGATTAATCCTCAACAGCTGGAAGCAAAAGACAAAAATCAGGTTTCCAGATTTAAAAAGCAAAGAACCAAACCCTGAAACCACTGACCCCTGCGGCATCCTTCTAATGACATCTTCCAACAGTTTTGAGCGAAGTTTTTCATAACAAACTGAAAAGAAACTGGGGGGGGGGAAGTGGTGGTGGTGTTCAACAAACCCCTCTTAGTCACATAATCCAATTATTGTTCAAGACAGCACAGGAAGACTAACCATGAATTTCTCACAATTCCTAGATTCTGCAGCCTAACAAAAGCTGCCAAACGTTTGATGTTTTAAAAGCTCTTATGCCTTTTGTACAATAAAACCACCAGAAGAAAACGCTTTTAAATATAATCCTTACAAAACTAACATTATTTTCATGGGTAATAATTTAGATCACAATATTTACAATGAAAATACATTCTTCAACAGTAAAAAAGTTTACATAAAAATACCTTCAATTTTAATTATAAAAATCTGAAGAACCTAGATTATAACTCACAGAACTCCCAAGGTTAAAATTAGAGTCACAGCCATCATCCCAAAGACTACATCCTCTCCCTTACACAGCAGCAGCAGTGTCTACCCACCCCCTCCCAATCGACAGCCAGGTACCTCCACCCCTGTCTACATACCCAACCAACTCGCAAACTTCCAGACTATAGTTCTTTAAGACCTACATTTTCCCTTCATCAAGGTAAATTTCTCTTGGACTTATTACCGTCACATTTTACAGTGACTTGAAAGTCTTACAATCATTGAAACCAGTTTAGAAACACAAAGCACATTTAAACCGGTTAACTTGACAAAATAGTTGAGGTTAGGACAGTCCAAGCGAAGGATCATCAAAAGTCAATCTACATTTAACTTGCCCTGGAGGACTACCAATTGGGTTAATTGCAGGTTGGAATAAAGATAACTCAAGGAATGGCATCTCATGAAATAAAAAAACTTAGAATATGTAAATAAACTACTTTTACCCTTGGATAGAAACTGTTCACTTAAAAAATCATAACCTCTGTCCATTTAACAAAATATAGCAAAAATAAGGCACGCGCATACACTTTCAAAAGTACACAAACTACAATCCAACCACAGAAAACGCTGCACATTACATTCCCTTCTAATGTACACACCAGCATTACATTGGGTCAAAAATTAGAAGCGTTATTTTTCAAGGAATGGCCCACAAGACATAATCACTTGGAATTCTTGTTAAAAATGTACCCCAGAACCAAAGAATCTAGGCTGGGAAGAACTCAGGAATTTGCATTTTTAACACCCTTCCAAGGTACTAAGCATACTTTAATTTGAGAACTATTGGTTTAAGGTATAGACCACTAAAGAGAATCAGGAATCAGGATAAGATGGAAATAATAACTGAAATGCTAATATTCAGAGAGCAACTAAAAAGTGGTCAAATATAAGCACCCATGCATTCTCTTCATCACTAGTAACCAATTATCAAAAAAACTGAGGAAAAAAACGTAGCTTTGACCTGTCACAAAAAGTGTTAATAACAGATGGAAAATTCCCCAAAGATTTTGGAAGAAACAAAATTATTTCCCCACAACTGCAAACGTGGAAAACAGACCATCAAATGCTTACAATCTCTTTTGCTTTTGAGCATTTCCACAATATTTTATGGTTGAGTAATGAAAGGTTTTTCATCAGCCAATTATGTCTGTCTTTAAGCTTGATCTTGCCCACTTGGTTTCTTGCAGTAGTGTCCATTACACAAACATTCAGTATTATTTCCTACTCTTAGGTGTTCTTTTCTAGTTGTTTAATGCCTTCTGAAACAAGAATGTAAGAAAACGCGGAGATGAAGGTATCCTACCTGTAAGGCCAATGTGCTAGGAGCACACACCATGCCCTACACCCATATGCAACTGCACTAGTAGCCTTGCTTGGCAGCCATCTTGGAAATGATGCCCGGCTCACAAGGGAGACCATGAAGAAGAGTACAGTGTATGAAAACTGCACGCTATCATCACTACTGCTACAAACGACTCGAAGGACTAATCCTAAAGATGAGAACAAACAAGTAGGAGAAATAAAAAACCTGAGAAAGGGAAAAGGGTAGTTTCTTCCAGAGGCCACACAGGAACAAATAGAAATTGTAGTTCTAACGTGAAATTTCTCCAAGGCCTTCAAGACATCATACACTGAAACGTTAAACAAAGGCGATATAACCTTAGCAGTCAAGATGACAAGACCTCCCCTACTGCACTGTCAACTCTTGTTACCTCCAAAGGCTAACCACTTAGAAATAATCTCCACGTACTAATCCAGTGGATCACATCACATTTTTCAATACCAATTTCACTAACGTGACACGGATAAAAATGCACCTCGGAGAATCACACTAGATCCTGGTTACCTGAGTTTGCCCTAACTGTTGAGAGTTGGCTCGTCCACTGCGCTCGCTTTTTAAATTGCTCTGTACCAGAAGCGGCCTCTTCACTTAGCTTTAAATTAATATTTAGCTGCAAAACAAAAGACCATCTCCAGATCCCTAATCCCTTCAGTCTTCAAGGAAAACAAAACCTCACTACCCCACCAGAAGGAACAAGCTATCCATGCTTAACCCCTTCCAAGCCCGCAGGGCCTGCCCAAGGAGCAGAGCAAGCGAAAAGGTAGGACCGAGACTACGGTAGCGGTCATCTCACCTGTTGATGAAACCATATCCGTTTCTTACATTGAACCATTTTACTGTTCCCAAAACCTTCGTTGCTGGAGGGGAAAAAAACACACACACACACACAAAAACAAAAAACGCACGATTACCAGACGTCCTTTCTTAGACCCGCCACGCTGGGGCACCCGGCCCCGCACGCGCTCCGCAGCGGCCAGAGACCCCCTGATAGCCTCTCTCCTCCGAGGCCGCGCACGGGCCCCGCGGCACACGTGGGTGAGCTCGGGGCGGCGGAGAGGCCCGTGGGCAGGCGCTGGGCGCGGGCCTCAGCGGGCGGGCGCGGCTGCGGGGCGGGGAGCACGTGAGGGAAGGGGAAGCGTCCGGCCCACACGGGCCTGCGTAGGCGGCGCGCCGCGCCCTCAGGGTACACGCGGAAGGGAGCGGGCCGGGGGGGACGGAACAACGGCGTGCGGGCCCGAGCGCACGCGGCCGCCGGAGAGGGGAGGGACCCCGCTGCACACGCGGTCGGCGGCGCGCGGCGGCCCGGGGGGAGGGGCGCGCGGCCGCGCGGGGTCCGCAGGGGGCGCGGGAGACGGTGCGCGCGCGCGCCTGCCGGGCACGCGGACCGGGCGGGCCGGCGTCCGCGAGAGCGCGGGTGAGGAAGGCTGGGGGAGGGGCGGCCGCGCGCCGCCGAGTCGGTCCCCGCCGGCCGCGCGCTCGCCGGCTCGCCCCGCTTCGGGTAACGGTTCCGCCGCCAGGCTTCCCTACGGCCCCACCCCCGTCCCGTCCGGCCCTCACCGATGACCTTCTTGTCCCCGCCGGCAGGCGCCGCCGATGTGAGGCCGCCCGGGCCGCCGCTCCCTGCGCCGCTGCCCGTGGTGCCGGGCTTGGTGTCGGCAGCGCTGAGGGCGGGGGCGGCGGGGGGGGCGGCGGGCGGCTGCTGGGTCTCGGCCTCGCTGCTCATGGTTGCGGTGATGGTGACTGGGGCCGGCTGCGGCAGCTGCGGCTCCTCCCGGGGTGTGATGGTAACTAGGCCGGCGGCGGCGGTGGGGCTGCTCAGGGCTCTCTGGGGTCCGCTCTCCGCTCCCGCTACCGATCGAACTAGCGAGAATGGCGGGACGGGCGGGATAAGCCCTGCGAGCGACCCGCCCCAAGCATCGTTCACTGGCCACTAGTGCTGCCAATCTCACCACCTGACCCCGACTCCTGGCTTCTATTGGCTAACACTTTATCACTCCTCCATTCTCATTGGCTCTTAGGCGGCTAATTCGGCCGACCTACAACCGTTCCTGCCTCCGCCGCCGCCATAGAGACCGGAACTAGAATTAGAGTAGAGTCACCACGAGAACCATAGAGTACCCGAGAGGACGGGCAGAGTGAACGTGACTTTCACGAGGCTGCAGCGCGGGCGGGCGGGCCCCACGTCCAGGGCTGGGTCTTGGCCAAGGGAAGGGCAACCGCCAAACGCCTGAGCCGGGATTACCCGGCCTTGACCCTAGGGCTTGGAAGGGGACCCGACGGCACCTTAGCCCATAGGGAGGAAAGGCCTCCCTCTCTCCCTCTGCTGTAAATGTGGTCCTTGTGACCCCGGACCATTACTGCGGATAAAGCCGTCTTTTCTACAATGGCCGTGTACTCTCGGCACAGCCGAGGGTTTCTGGAACGTATGCATTCAAAGAGCGTCTGTTTCGGCGGAGCAGTCAGTCACCTTGGAGGGACCATGCAGTCCCTCAGACCGCCCCGGCTCAGCATATTTAGGGCGGAGGGCGGTGGTGTACTCCACGGGGACCTGCCTTCTGATCCATCTTACCAGGCATGCAAGGACTGCCTCGTTAAGTATTCACGTCTTTCTGTATTGGACACAAATCAGATTTAATTTCAACTCACGTTTATTGAGCAAGCTAGGCATTTCCCTTGTATTTTATCCTTTCAACAGCCATGCGAAACGGGGATTATTACCCACAGTTCACAAATGGTTTATAATTGAGGCTGCCACCTGATGTAGCTCAAGTCCTCCACCTTCATTTGTTCTTCATTAAGCTTCTACTATCTACCATCGGCCGGGGATGCTTTGGTTCGCGAGTCAGTTTCCGCCTTAAATTCAGTCTACGGATGAAGGCAGAAATTTAAACACCCAACACTCCACAAATACTCCAGCTCTGCAAAAGCACAAAGCATTTTGGGAGTGGAGGTGATAAGGTGGAATGCTGACTCCAGGAGCAAGGTTTATGGAAAAGCCTAGCGGCAAGAAGATGGGGGTCTGGGAGAATGGAAGTGAAGTAGTTGAGAAAGACTAGAATGAAAAATTGGGTTATAGAGGTAGGCAGGTTCAAATTAGTAACATTTTATTTGAAATTATCCTAAGGGCAATAGCGGAAAGGGTAGTTTTAGAATTGTCAGTAGGGAGTGGAAGATTTTTTTTTTTAAGGCTAATGAGTGTGGAGAATGGGTTGTAGAGGGGTGAGAATGGGTTGAAGAGGGGTGAGAATGGAAGTAGAGAGACAGCAAGCTAGTGCAGTAGTCCTTACCCCAGCAGTGTCATCTAGCCTGTCACTTCCACCTCCTAAAGGCCTCCCGAATCAGAATCAGTCATAAATATCTCTCAATGCCAAACCAGAGTCTCTTCATTGCTACTGCCATGACACTAGTGTAGGCAATCATCTATTGCTTACAGAAGAGGTAGGCAAACGTTTTCTCTAAGGGCCAGATAGCAAATATTTTAAGTTTTGTACACCAGACAGTTCTGTCTCAGCTGCTCAACTTTAGAGCCTGAAAGCGGCCAATCAATAAACAAGTGCACCTGTGTTCCAAGAAAACTTTATGGACACTGAAATTTGAATTTCATATTTTTACATGTCACAAAATAGTCGTTTCAACTATTTAAACATTTAAAAAAGCATTCTTATTTTTAGCTTATGAGCCACTGAAAAACAGGGAATGTGATCTGACCTGCCAACCAGTTTGCTGACCCCTCTCTTTAGAGCGCTGCTGTGGCCTCCTAGCCAGTCTCTACCTCTTTCTTTCTCTAACATTCTCCACCATGACATCCAGAGTGTTCTTTTGAAAACATCTCATCATGACAGTCTTACTTAAAATCTTTCAGTGACTACTACTGTCTAAATTCCTTATTGTGATTTACAGGACTCTGTAGGACTTCTCTAAACTTACCTCCTGACACTTCTTTCACATTCCTTATTCAACCTTCCTGGTGATCTTTTAGACATTGCTTCCTTTAAGCTATCACATACTATTCCCTCTACTTATAACATTCTTCCTTTCTCCCTTCTTTTGCTTGCTTAACTCATCATCCTTTGGGTCTTGCCTCAAATGTTACTTCACTAGGAGACCCTCCTAACACACTGTATTGCATGAATTAAATCTTCCTTTCTTCAGACTGTGAGTTCCTGAGCATCTGGCCTAGTACCAGACACACAATATCTTAAGAAATCTGTTATATGAATAACGTGGTACAGAAAATGGATTGGAGGAGGTACTGGCAGTAGAGAGGTCATCTGGGCAGGTGAAGAAGGCTTGCAGCAACAATATGTATGGAGAGAATAGGTGGATTCTAGAACTGCTACTCATCTGTTCCAGCTCCAGATAACTTTTTAAAAAAATTAATTTATTCTGAGGGGCGCCTGGGTGGCGCAGTCGGTTGAGTGTCCGACTTCAGCCAGGTCACGATCTCGCGGTCCGTGAGTTCGAGCCCCGCGTCAGGCTCTGGGCTGATGGCTCGGAGCCTGGAGCCTGTTTCCGATTCTGTGTCTCCCTCTCTCTCTCCCCCTCCCCCGTTCATGCTCTGTCTCTCTCTGTCCCAAAAATAAATAAACGTTGAAAAAAAAATTTTTTTTTTAAAAATTAATTTATTCTGAGAGAGAGAAAGCACGAGCAGGGGAGGGGTAGAGAGAGGAGAGGAGAGAGAACAGCAAGCGGGCTGGGCCCCATCAGCACAGAGCCCAAAGCATGCCTCCAACTCCCGAACCATGAGATCATGACCTGCACCAATATCAAGAGTGCTTAACTGAGCTACCCAGGTGCCCCAGCTCCAGATAACTTTTGACTGTTAAAAAGAAAATGTTTTCTCAAAAGGCAGTTCTGCCAACATTGGGGACCTTTAAAAGTGTGCCCTTTGGCTTGAGACTTTTTTCCCAAGGTAGAGTTACAAAGACAGATTGAACAATGGGACTAGCACCTCTGCCAATAAAGAGCAACCTTCTCTAACTGCTTTGAAGGGATGGCTCCTCAGCAGAAATCTAAATTCTGTAACATTTGTCTTTAAAATGTTACCTAAAAGTATCATTACTTACTTATTCAATTATTTCACTAAGCTCTCTCGAGGTGCTCAAAAAGCATAAAGATGAGTTATTTAAGAAACTAGTTTCCTTGTAGCCACCTCCATACCACTGCCAAAATAGTACTGAAGCACTAGAGGATAAAGAGTTCATGTCAAAATTCAACCCCTTTTCCAAGGTGGGAGGTTTCCACTCCAGTTTGGCTAGACCCCTGCCACACTGCCCAGCATGGTGACCATAGTGTAGACAACCCCAGTGCCTACGTTTAAGTGGTGTGAAAGGCAAGAGAGTTCATTCCAAGAATCTCTTTTGCAAAATAACATACACCTTGTCCTCTATCTCTCACAGACTCTGGCCCAAGAACATAGTTCCTCTTCCTAGAAAGCCCCTTCCACCTTTATCTCCTGGCTAATTCCAACCAATCCATCAATACTTACCACAAATGTTACCTCTTCCTTTCACACCTCCCCCTGCCCGCACCCTCTTCCCCCAACCCCCTGCCCACTCCAGCATCTTGTACATAGCATTCATGTAACAGGTCTTTCTTGAGCACTTACTAGGTACTAGATACCTCTTCTAGGTGTGGGGACATAGCAGTAAAACAAAGCAAAACGACCGAATTTCCTGCCCCCCTAAGGGCTCACATTCTAATACCACACTGAATCAAAATGTGCCTATCTCCTGTCATAAGCAAGGGCCACATCCTACTCATCTTGCGGCTCCTGTGCCCAGGACAGAGCCTGACCTAGAATGCAGGTGCCAAGTGTAACAATTCAGTTTAATGGCCCATCATAGGAACGTCAGCTTAGGATCCCAGCAGCTCATCCTCCGTACTCTCTAATTCCACCTTGTCTAGTTAAAGATCTCTCCTCTGCTAGGTCAGTCCTTCCTTCCCTTTGCTCCCTGAACCCTGTTTACCTAGCTACAGAGAGTTGCAAATATCTATACTGTAGGGCCCTTACACCAGCTCCCTTGGACCCTAAATACACTGAAATGGCACTTTTAACCAGGTTCTCTTCTGTCATAGAATTCAGCTCCGTGCTACCTCTGCCACTGCCAGGAGGTGAATCATCCCTGCCCATGAGCCAAGAGAGAAAAAGGAGGAATGGGATAGCATAGAAACTGCCTCTTGAAAGCAACACTATGGAACTCCCTTTACCTCCTGAACATTATGCTCAGTGGGATCTTTCTATGTTGGGCTAGGTCCTTTCAAAATAAGCATTTTCCAAGGCATGTTATTGTTTACAAATTACCTTCCTATCCATTCTCGTATTTGACCCTCTCAACAGTGTTATGAAGTACATACGTATTATTATCCCCATTTTACAGAGGAGAAAACTGGGGCTATGAAAGGGGAAGAAAATTTCTCAAGACCTCTGTTGTTTATAAAATGACCCCAGATTGAAACAAAGATTTTTTAGTAAATTATTCCCAATTCCTCATGATTAAGACACATTCTACCAAATGGTCTCCCATCCACAACTATCCCAAGTTAGTGACCCTTTTCCCACAGGTTCTAGAACCAACCAAACTGAACCTACTGGAGATATCCTTGGAATAACTAGTGATTCTAGCCCTGAGGCTTTACCGTCTTTGCCCAGCAGCTGGAGCCTGAGGGGGGACTGCTACAACTGCTTGCAGGTCTGAGGCATCACCTAGTCACAGCCACAGTAGGGGTCTGGTCCCCGCTAGCCCTGGCAAGGGCCAGTCTCCCCAGCTGAAGCTAAAGCGTGAGGAGACAGTCTGTTATTACAACCATTTAAAAACAACACGTGTACAAAAACAAAAAAAAAAAAAAACAAACCACTTTATTTACAGTTGAAAACTTAAGCAGAAAATCTTGGGTTCTGAATCTGTGACACTTCCAAGGTCTCTCGATCAAAAAGGGCAGCAGCAGGCAGGGAAGCAAACACAGGGGCCAATCCAGATTATCTTACTCAAGAGCATCACCCAGAGCAAGGGAAGGCCTACAATGGCAGAGACATGGAAGTCTGTTAGGGATGGAAGAGATAAGCAGCTCAGAGGCACTGGAAGGGGACTTTCATGAGAGACAACACCCCCGGCTCTTCTCTACACTCCTAATCTTCTTTTCCCAAAAGAGCAGAACTGGTCTCTTGCCCTAGGTCAGACCTTTGGTTCCCCAGGGTAAAGTTGAGAGGTATATTACATAAGAACCAAGAAGAAAGAAACTAACATTTATGGCCACACATATCATCGCATTTATTTACCCTTCAGAACCTCTGTGCGGTATATATCGCCTGTAGTTAAGTACAGGAGAAAACTAGAGTCCCAAGGGGTTTAATGGTTTGACAGTGATGGGGCTTCCTGGTCTACTTGGCTCCAAAGTCTGTGTACTTTTTGCCAGACCTTGACGGCTCTCTGTGGAACTCTAGAACAAAGAGAAATCCTTCCTCCTTGCAGGTTTTGGTCCCAGGGTTATAGAGAAAGTAAAGTCACACCCTCTGTTTATGGCCTTGGAGTTAGCTTTACTAAAAGAACAGAATGAGTACACTCAGAAACTTTGGTCTCCCTCTCCCTAAACATAGCCACACCCCTTTTCCTCCAGGGGACAGTGAGTCCTGGTGTCATACTGCAGGCTCAGACAGAAGTTTAACCCTGGGCCCCCAAGCAGAATGTACAAAACTGCATAGATGTGCTTTGTAAGTTCCATGGTGCTCCAGGATCTAAGCTGTATTGTAGACCAGGCACTGTGTTTGTCAGTCAGCATGGTCTCTGCCTCAAGGAGTTCTGTCTAGAGAAAACCAAGTGAACACATTTGTGATATGCTGCATTAAATGCTGTGTAGAGAGATGAATCAAGTGCTGTGGGAGCACCGAGGAAGGCGCCGTTGCCTGGGCCTAGACCTGGGAGGAGATGGAGTAACCAGGGAGTGACTGACACACTGATATCAGCCACATGCTCCTCGGAGCAGCTGAGAGGAAGGAGGATTTGTTAAAACTATGTATATACAGTATATATTTCTCTTATAAGATACATGCTCAATATAGAAATTTCAAGCATATACACAACAGTAGGAGCAACGGGAAGAAAGGACTCTGCTATCTCTACATTGCAGAAGTAACCATTACTAACAGTTGGCTATATGTCACAACAGTAATTTCTGAAAGAGTTACTCAAATGTACTAAATCTTGACTTTGTCACTTAATGTACTCTAGAAATCTGCCAACACATACACATCTACCTTTAAGGCCATGTAGTATTTTGCTGATGTGGTGTACCTCAATGTTTGAGACCTGATTACGAGGCTGGGAGCTCTGCCTTTGTACTGGATCGAACTGGAATACAGCCATGTTCCCCTCCCCTCCCTTTTTTAGCTGGCAGGGCGTCTGTCTTTCAGGGCAGGGAACAAACAGTGTCACAAACCCAGCAGGCATGCAAATATTTGCTGCCAAATCTCTGGAGCTCCCTAGACCCGTATTTTCATGTGGAACCTGTTCTCTGGCCTGGACTGCTGCAGTGGACACCTCCCTGGCCTGAGCTTATCCTCCACATGGCTGCCAGAATCATCTTCAGAATAAGGAAGTCCAATCCCCAAGTTTTCCTGCTCAAAATCCTCCAGTGGCTCCTCTTGGCCTGGTTCTTTTTGGAGGGCCAGGCTCCCTTTTGAGAATCTGGGGAGTACCAAAGACTCTCACCCCCGGGGGAAAAAGGTGCATACTGTCTAAAGCCTACCTCAGGATAACATATGAATGTCTCAGACTGCATTGGTTCTCACGAGTGGCCCTGGCCTCCACCCGCCTTACCTCTTACCCTTTGCTTTTCTTTCATACCTTCCTGCTTTGGCCATATGGAATTATTAGCAGTGTCCCTTACACTTTGCCCATGCTGTTCCCTCTGCCTGGAATGCCTTCCCATTTTCGCCACCCGAGACATTCTCTTCTTTCCTGTACTCAGCCAAAGCATCGTCTCTTCTGTAGTCTTCCCAAACCACTCCAGGCAGACACAGGCATTCTGGCTTCCCTGACTTTTTCCAGTCCGGTGCTTTACTCTACTGTAATTGTCAGTTTCCTCAAGAGACTGTGAGTTCCCTGAAGACAGGAACTGGGCTTTTCATATTTGCATCCTCATACGCAGCATGGGACCCATCTCAATTAAGTAGTGCTTAATCGTGGAAAGAATGAAGGACCGGTCCATGTGCCACCAACATGTCTTTCATAACCTTCCTCTACAGTAACACATCACATCGACAGGTAATCCCAGGAGCTGGGGGACAGTGTGTCCTAAAGCTCAGTAATTCCAACAGCACCGTCACCAGTGTCCTCATAACCATCATCCACAAGTACAATTAATTTTTAACATAATCACAACTTTAATAATGCCTTACTGTAAGTTATAATAACTGTAAAATTATGTGTTGCGCTAATTATGTATTCTTTCTAAGATGCAAATGCTAAAAGATATTCATCACAGGACTACCTAAAGCAGTGTTACCCACATTTCTCTGATAAGAAGCATCTGAGGTGCTTGTTACAAACACAGCATCCAGGATCCTAACTCAAACTCACTCACTCAAACTCTCCGGGGGAGGGATCTGGGAATTAGTAGGTTTAACAAATGCCCCCGAGTGATTTGATTCTTAGGGAAATTTGGGAAACAACGACAGAAGAAAGCTATCTACACCTTGCTACAGGCCCCAGATTTGTGGATAACTGGAAGGGCAACAATTCAGACTAGCTGGGCTGCCAGAGCCCACAGCTACTCTCTATTCCAAGAGACGCTCTGGCTTTCAAAACAGAGGTTCCACCAGCCCTCAAGTGGTTGTAAGTAGCAAAGAACCCAGTTCAGACTAGAGCAGGCGAACCCTGAGGGCCAAGGTTCACTTATGTATACCTAACCAAATTCCTCACAAAAAGCTTTCACAGGACCCATGGAGATTAAAAAAAAAACATGGTTTCTACATCTAGAGTTGTACAGAAACTTCATCCTCACCAAAACCAAAGTCAGGACCCTAAGGCAAAACACAGAAGTTCTAGAAGGAAGTGCTTCCTAGGGAAGTACTGCTGATTAAATCACTGTACCTGTCTTCTATCTCCGTCCCATCTTCTTTTATTTCCAGTGCCTAGACACAAGGCCCCACATGCATGATTAGGTGATACTTTGATTTGAAGGCAGTAGATTCCTGCTGGACCAGGGCCACCAAGAGAGGATCTCCTGGGTCTTTTCTGACTGGAATATGGTGGCTTCTCAATGAGAAAGCAGGCTCTGTTATTCCACTATCGCCTTGCCACTCAAAGTCAGCATCAGCATCTCCCAAGTGCTAGTTAGAAATGCAAAATCTCTGGCCCCATCTAGACCCACTGAACCAGAACCAGCATTTTAACAAGATCTCCTGGTGATTTGTAAGTGCAGTAAAGTTTGAGAAGTACTGTTCAACAGGGCTTGAAAACAGCCTCTGTATTGGCTGTCAACCATTATCCTGCCCAAACAACCTGGGAGAGCTGAAACACTCCCATGGGAATTAGAGATGCTTATAACTTTAACAGCTAGGAAGGTAAATAATGGGATGATACTCCCATACTCCCTGGGGAATTAATCTCTACTTTTCCTTACTTTCTCCCACATCACATTACTTAGAAACCCAAAGCACCTAGATTCCCTAACACCTTAAAACTCATGATAAGGATTTTTGGTAAAGTTAAATGAGATCATTCAAGTTCTTAGCTCAATATCTGAGCACAAGAAGAATAAATAAATGATAGAAGATGTAATAAATGATAACTGCTATTATTATATTGCCCCTAAGTATTAGCTATGAAAGATTCAATCCTGATCAAGTCAGGGGTAGGAGACTGAATTGGAGGTACTATATTTAAATTTAATTAAAATTAAATAAAGTAAAAAATTCAGCCCTTCAGTCACGTCAGCCACATTTCAAGTGCTCAACTGTCACATGTGGCTGGAAGCTGCATGATGGACAGCACAAACACAGAACATTTCCACCACCACAGAGAGGACTTTCTATTGGACAGTTCTGGTCTAGAAGCCTCTGGAACATCAAATGGCCCCTGTGGGATCTGTTCTGCTTGGGTTGCAGGCTGGGAAGAGAGGCTTCCATGGGGGCAAAGGTTTACATGCCCTTTGTTATTAAGGGATGAGGAGGGGAGGGTTGTGAGAACCACCCTCAGAAATCAAACCCCCAACAAGGACTGCCACTAACTTTCTGTAAGGGACTCAGAAAAACACAGAAAAAAGGCCCCAAACAAAAAATTTCTAAACTTTATTCTTTTTTTTTTTTTTTAATGTTTTATTTATTTTTGAGACAGACAGGGATGAGCATGAGCAGGGGAGGGGCAGAGAGAGAGAGAGAGAGAGAGAGGGAGGGAGACATAGAATCTGAAGCAGGCTCCAGGCTCTGAGCTGTCAGCACAGAGCCCAATGCAAGGCTCGAACTCACAGACTGTGAGATCATGACCTGAGCTGAAGTCAGACACTTAACCGACTGAGCCACCCAGGCACCCCTAAACTTTATTCTTTTCATCTCTGTCCTCCAGTAGTGATCAGTGGTCAATCCTTAAAAGGAAAAGGACCTGGTAGCTTAACTTAGGTTCAGCAAAGAAATAAGTGGGATTAGGAGGGAAATGCCAGCCACTACTGAAGGGGGACACCAGGTTGAGAGCTAGGGACCTCTAGTACTGATAGGAGAGACAGCTCAGGGTGTCGCCTGTGCCTGAGAAGGGACCATCTGGCTGGACAAGAGAGAGGACCACGTGCAGCTTCTAGCACACACTTGTGCACGCCTGCCAGCATTTGCTAACACCAGTTCCCTGCCTAAAATGCCTGACATTCTCCCTCTCTATTAACTCATGTAGTAAATTTTTAATAAATGCCTGCAAGTGCCAGATGCTATGAACACAAATTAAGTCACATAAAGAGGTATGTACAGTCATTAAAATGGTCTGACATTTGACTACATCTCCATTCAGAAAAAAAAAGGCAGAGAAAAGAAAAATAAATTCTAGATAATTTAACTATATAAATAAAATCATAGAAATATTAGAAAAAATACAAAAGACATTATGATTTGAGATACTAAGGACCTTCTTAAATAAGACACAACCACAAAAGCCATAAGAGAAAAGACTGATAATTTTGACCCCATCAAAATTTAGAACTTCTGTTTAACAAAGAAGATCACCAAAGTTAAGATAAGCAACACAATGTTAGTTTTTTGCTTAAAACACATTCTGGACAAAAGAGTCACGACATATAAAATAAAGAACAAAGACTCAGAATTTGTAACTATTCAAATCCTAAGAGAAGGGTAAAAAAAGCTATATGCTACAAACATAGTATATTGTCAGGTTTTCTTTTTTTAAGTTTATTTAGAGAGAGCGAGCGAGCAGGAGAGGAGCAGAGAAAGAGAACCCCAAGCAGGTTCCACACTCACGAAGTGTGAGATCATGACCTGAACCAAAATCAAGAGTTGGACGCTTAACCGGCTAAGCCACCCAGGTGCCCATTTTTAATTT
This sequence comes from Lynx canadensis, assembly GCF_007474595.2. NCBI lineage: Eukaryota > Metazoa > Chordata > Mammalia > Carnivora > Felidae > Lynx > Lynx canadensis. The sequence continues at coordinate 32,971,473 of NC_044310.1, read as the reverse complement.
TATTTTTATTATTATTATTTTTTAATGTTTTATTTATTCTTGAGAGAAAGAGAGACAGAGCATGAATGAGGGAAGGGCACAGCGAGAGAGGGAGACACAGAATCCGAAGCAGACTCCAGGCTCTGAGTTCTCAGCACAGCCTGACATGGGGCTTGAACTCACAAGCCTTGTGATCATGACCCGAGCCGAAGTCGGATGCCTAACCGACTGAGCCACCCGGGTGCCCCTAACTTTTTTAATGTTTATTTATTTACTGTTTTTCAGGTTGATACTTTGTAAACCGCAGAGTGGTAGGAGGAAAATGCCCTAATAACCCTTTCTCTTTAGATCCTTACAATGAGCCTAAGAGATAGATATTATCTCCATTTGACAGATGAGGAAACAGGCTCAGAGAAGGGAAGGGATTTCCCTAAGGTCACAGAGAGAGGAAATGGGCTCAATCCCCAAGTTTTCAAGTCTAAAGTTCTTTCCCCTAGACGGTGCTGACTTCACTAGGGACTCCTAACCAGGAGGAGAAAGACACACGTACCTGATCAGTCTCGCTCTGGACTACATCTCCCCACACTGTGAGATCACCACAGGTAGCTTGGGCTTATTGTTGGGGCCTGTGGGCACATTCTAGGAGAGAAAGCATGGTGGAGATTCATCGACTTACACATGCACTCACCAAACATTTACTGACGCCTGCCAGCCCCTGTACTAAGGACCGAGGACTCAGAGACTGAAATGGTAACAGTCCATGCATGTCCTAGCAGAAGGGTATAGATAATCCAGATCAAAAAGAAAATGTACAACATTTAAAAAAAATAGCAAACCTATGACATAAAACAGTGTAATAAGTTATAAGAGGGAGTTTATACAACAGGGCAGAAGAAGCAACTAAAGTGCTGCTTAAACAGGTCAGGGAAGGATTCACACGAGAGGACATTCGAGCTGGGCCTAGAAGGACGAATGGGATCCCACCAGGAGGAAAAGAAAGAAAAAGAGCATTCCAGTGGCAGAAAGAGCATGAGCAAACGTTTGGGGGCAGAAAGCAACAAGAGGCAGGAATGTGTATGGCATATTTAGAGAAGAGCTAGTGGCCTAACATGACTAGAACATGGAGGCAGCAGTGGCAGAAGAGGCTGTGGAGAGACAGCGGGGACCAGGTCATGAAGGATCTTGAATTCAATGCTGAGTAGGACTTTATCAAGTAGGTGAAGGGGCCACCAGAGGCTGAACCTCAGTGTGCACTAGAGGCAAATTTACAGGCCAAGATAACAGAGGGGGGGGTCCTTTACTCCTGTACTCCCTCCCCCTTCCTGAGGAAGCCCATGCAACTGGAGGCAGTAAACACTGGACCTAACACACTGGAGCCATCTCCTGGCTCTCCAGCCCCTCCACACTAGTCAGGTGCTACGGGACCAGAATGGGCGAGAGAGGAGATCAAAATAGGACTCACCTCAATCTTTCGCATCACTAGAAGTCCATCAATGATTTTTCCTGTGGGAAGAGTACGAGCTGGACTTTATTACTCTCATTTGCAGAGTATTTTCCAGCTTGCAATGTCCACTCTTATCTATCATCTCATTTGCTCTTCATACGACCATCTGAAAATTGGGACTTGATGGAAGTGAAATGATTTGCCCAAGGTGACAGTTCATAAGGAGCAGAGTACTAGGTCTGAGCGATTGCAAAGCCCCACTGTACCAGGCTGCCTCTGTAGGACATTTCTTAAGTGATACCATCCGGGTCCACCCCAGACATACGTATCACCCAAGTGGTTGCATTCGACATCACACAGCCCTCTGCTCCTCCCTCTAGCTCTCTCCACCTCCCATCACTTCCGCCTTCCCTGCTACTGCCAGAGCAGTTACACCAGGTGGGCACTCTCGGTACTGGAGTCTGGGGGCTGGCTCCTTTGGACGTCCCACTCTGGGTGAATGGGGCCTGGACTCCAGGACAGGAATAGGACTCACCAAATACTACGTGCTTCCCATCCAGCCAATCACATTTAGAGCAGGTGATGAAGAACTGGCAGCCATTTGTACTGGGACCACTGTTTGCCTGACAGAAACCAAATATACCTTCAGTGAGTTTTCCTGGCCATGCTAGCCGAAGGGTGAGATCCCTCCAAAGAGCCCATAGCCCTGATTCCTTTCTTTCAGCAAACCTTACTGAATATCTACTATAAGCCAGTTCCTGAGCTAGGATCCAAGGATACCGAGATAAACAGGATACACAATATCTGCCGTCAAGGAGCCAGATTCTTGAATAAATGTACAATTCCCCTGCAGTGTGAATTTTTATTAAAGGAACAATTGTTCATGGGGCCCAATTTGCTGTATTTAATCCAATACTGGTTAGAACTGGATTACAGTTATAAACTAGATACCAGTGAGAAAAAGCCCGTTGCCTATGCCATAAACTGAATAGCTTTGTACTGCATCATAACAATGGTAATAAAGAAGTTTAAGAAGGTGCGAGAAGTTGCTACACTAGTGCTGTGCTAGGAAAAAAAGACTACATGTAATCAATGATGTTTGCTTTTTACAGCTACACCCAAATCTTTTATTATTGAATTTTACAGGAAGAAGTATTTTTTAATTGAGAATCTGAGAGTCTCCTCCCCTGAAATTCTTTCTGTATCTTTACATTTCATAATGCACTGTAAAAGAACAGGCAAGTATTACAATGCAAAGTAATACTTTGTAAAGCGAAATTTAACTTTCATAGGAAGTGTACTTTCATACTTTACATGTTGATACTACTAAACTGCCTTTAATATGCTAAATTCAGATTTCTGTACATTAACAAATCCAAGTTACCTTTTAAAAGCACTGCCCTACTAACTCTGTGCACATTTTATTGCATACTTCCCTTATTTTGGAAAAAAGGAGTGGAAAATGGGAAGTTGAAAGTACTATTAACAGCATAGGTCTCCTAAAATTAATATGACTACAGCAGCACTGGAAATTATTAGATAGGTCACTAGCAGTAATTGGATGCTTAATGGATTTAAATTGGTTGATTCTGTGTTCAACCGTGCAAGAATAAAATGTGTATGAAAGACATTAAAGATACTGTCCAGGGGTACATTCTCATTGGGGATTTTATATTATACTTAGAAATTCCCCATGTGAGTGCTGCCTGAGTGGCTCAGTCGGCTGAGGGTGCCTGAGTCAGCAGCAGCAGGAGGGCGCTGTGGAACAAGGGCTAGACTTCCCAGACTCCCAGTTCTTTCCTTTCAATCAAGCTTTCCACCAATCAATCTACCTAAGTAGCTGCTTGCTGTATAAATATTTATTAGCAAACAGGCAGGAAAACAGTCCCATATGTTTTTATAGCTCAGGGGACACACTCTGCCCTTAGCCACTTGTTTATTCATTTTTTTAGGCAGCATGGCTTACTACTTTCGAGAAGAAGCTCTGGAGCCAGGTGATGACCTAGCTGGAATCCCAGTTTCACCACTGAACGTGTGACCTCAGATTAGTCACATAACCTCCCTGTGCTTCGGCATCCTCATTTGTACCCATTTCAAAGGGATGTTGAGAGGATTAAAACAAATTAATGCAAATAAGGTGCTTATTGAGTAACTGTCCAATAAATGGTAGCCATCATTCTGATTATCTTTCAGTCATTCATGTTTATAGGTATCTACTCAGCACCTTTCAGTATCAGGTAGTAAGTAAGGCTTGGAGATCAATGAGGCCCTGTCCCTGCCCTTGAGGAACTCATGATTTAGAGGATGGAAACAAAAACAAGGACATTACACGGTATGTGAAAGGACAGCACAACTTCACCAGTGTCAGCCTGAAGGGCGTAGAGACCAATGTTTCCTTCCAGTTTTGAGTCCTCCATAGATGCTAACAGGTGGCATGCACCTAGAGGGTTCTAGTCCTCCTGGCAAAGATCCAAGCCCACCTAAACTACTCCTGCAGCATTAACCTGCACTTGCCTGGCTTGGCTGTCTGAAAAAAGGGACTTGCACACTGTTTGCTAGGCTTAGTGTTGCCCAGTTCTCATGGCAGCCTCCTTCCTGGCTTCTCTGCCCCCAGCTCTCCATTCCCATCTGCCACTCACACTGCAGCCAGGGTCTTCATTCTAAATCACAAAGTTGATCAACCCTGCTCAAAAAAGCGTACACCTCTCCATAACCTGTGAACTCAAGTCCACACACTTCATCCTTATTCTGGCATTTAAAGCCCTTTAGGAGCTAGACCCACCAGTCTCTTCAGTAGTCTCTACTGGCCCTTCCCCCTCCCCATGCACATCCTATGTTCTCATCACCTTCCTCACCTTTGGTCCCTTGACTATGCCACCCTGCCATTTCATGGTCACACAGCTTTGCCTAGGCTATTTGCTCAACTTGAAATGCCATCTGGAATAGAGCTCCTTCCAGAATTCAAAAGCTCTCCCATCTATGAAGCTGTGCCTGACCCCTCAAAGTAATTACTCTCATTCCGTGGGGCCCTCACGGTACTTTTACATACCCTAAGGTGCCCTCATCTTAATACACAGTGGCATGAATTACACTATACTGGACTTGTCATTTTGCATGTGTGATTCCCCCATTAGATGTTAAGTGTCACAAGGGCAGGGATCAGGTCTGTATCCTTGTACCCTACCCTGACCTGATACAAAGTGGGTGTCGGTAAACCTTCACTTGATAAAGGCCTGTGTAGATAAGTGGAAGGGGAGGCAAGAAGGACAGAAAGTGTGCCTGTAAATATTGAGTCTGGGAGAGAGAGTGTGGGGAAACTGCCAAGGAAATGGGTGATGAGGGGAGGCAGGGAGGAGACTGGAGAGTGAGAGGGAAGGAAGGTGAGACGGGTAAGGAAAAATGAGGGCAGAGTAAATACGGAGAAGAAGGGGGAGCGATCAGGAGTGGGTAGATGAGGGGGTTAAGTGGGGTAGATAGGGAGCTGAGAAAGGCAAGTGAGATGTGGGAGTGGGGGGTCTAAGTAGGAAGGGGTGCCAGGCCGAGGGAGCGAGAGTGGTCAGCGAGCCCAGAGGAGGACCAGCCAGGAGGCAGCATGAGTGGGAAGTCATCTCGGGACGCCACGGTGGAGCACCAAGTGCATGGGCGCCATGTCCCGACAGCACAGCTGGCTGCACTCCGAGCGGCAGGGCTGAAGGCTGAGGTGCACACCCTCGCTTGAGCGAGGTAAGAAAACACACATCAGAGTTTCAGTTTTGCCCGCCCCCCCAAAACTTCCAATGCTGAGGGCCCAGCCCAACCAAGTCAAAGCCGACTGAGGAAGGAGGTAGGTGTGGCAGAGCTGAGTCCTGGGACAAGTGAGAGAAGTAAAGAACGAGCTTCCATCCCAAGAGATGGCACCGTGCCTCAAGGGGCGCCCACAGACCCGCTGGCTACAAATCTAACCCAAAACCTTGACTGGCTCTCACTTACCATGGAAAGCAGGCCTGGAGCGGAGTGCCTAAGTTTAAAATTTTCATCTGCAAATGGCCCCCGGTAAATACTGGCGACTCCAGTACCATCTCCCTGAGCAGAGAGAAAGGACGTGTTAGCAAGTGTTGAGTCCTTGGGCCCCCTGGAGGAATGCTGCTGTACCGTAGCCAACTTTTTGAAGGTGCACTCTTACTCCTGAAGGTCACTTTGGGAGCCATACCTCTCTGACCCTGTCTTATAATCAAAGCCGGCCCTGTCCCAGGCACCTGCAGCTCACAGACTGGCCGGGGCATCTCACAGATTGGGTAAAACAGGTCACAGCTGGGCCTCTAGAAAGCTCAGTTAAGACAAGGCAGAGTAGGGGCGCCTGGGTGGCGCAGTTGGTTAAGCGTCCGACTTCAGCCAGGTCACGATCTCGCGGTCCGTGAGTTCGAGCCCCGCGTCAGGCTCCGGGCTGATGGCTCGGAGCCTGGAGCCTGTTTCCGATTCTGTGTCTCCCTCTCTCTCTGCCCCTCCCCCGTTCATGCTCTGTCTCTCTCTGTCCCAAAAATAAATAAACATTGAAAAAAAAATTAAAAAAAAAAAAAAAAAAAAGACAAGGCAGAGTAGGGAACAACAGTATAGTGATCCCATACATAATCCTTGCCACTTCCAAAGACTCTCATGCCTGTTATCAAATAAAATTACCCACTCAAATGCCACTATCCCTGCTCCCCAAAACTGCAGGTTGATGGGCTCTTGGAAGCCTAGTCTGTATGGACACCACCCTCTTGACCAAAGTTGATTGATCAGGAGAGCACGCCTAACTAATGCAGGGCCAACTAAAGTTCCTTCTCTGGGAATCATGAAGGACTGATGCTCTCTTTGATGTTGAATGTGTATCATGTAAACCTGGAAGCCAGCAGTGACCATGCTCTGCAAGGTGGACTGAAGAACAGAAAGAGAAGGCAATACACAGGTGTAGAGAGCACGAGAGAAACAGAAAAAGGACTGCCTTGGTCCTATGTGGCTTTCCAGTTCTTAGTTCTGTTTCTTCTTAAACTAGCTTAAACCAGCTTTATTTTCATTATCTCTTTGCTCTTCCAGTAACCGTGTGGAATAAGCGCTATCATCTTCCTCATTTTTCAAGTGAGCCAACTTATGTCAGGGTAATAAAGCAACTTGACCACAGCCATATTTGCAGTACCTTAAACAGAATCCCTGGGGTCTAAAGCTAATAATGAGAAGGTGCCTGCCAAAACCCAATCTCTTCCAGCCAAAGAATATTGGGTGAATGGTAGAGAGGGAAAGCACCGGCCTAGGGCAGAATCAAAGGGCCCTCATTGGGAAAAAGATTATCAAAGGGTATTAACATAAGCCAAGGAAGGAAGAATCAAAATCAAAATCAAACCTTTATTTGACTAAAAATTATCAATAAAACTAAGCTCTGTATGGTGGAAAGGCCTGGATGTGAGTTCCAGGTCCATCATTTATAAGCTGGGAGAGTCATTTCCCATAGCTGAGCTTCAGTTTCCTCAACTATCAAGTGAAGGTGAAATCACCTGCTCTTTACAGCATTGCCATGGAGATCGAATTAAACAGTGTCTGAGAAAAGACCTTGCAATTGATACACAATTATATACATGTGAGCTATTATATCTTTAACTCCACATAAATACCTACATATATACAGAAAGAAGAGAAAAACAAGTTCATTTCCAATTTCCCAACAAACCTGGGGGACAGATCAGTTACCACATCGTTCTCTATAATTACACTATCGGTTGCTCTCCAGGAGCCAGAGTAGGGAAAATGACAAAATTAATTTTCAGAGAAAATAATAGAAAGCAACTTAAATCTTTTTACCACAGTGGACTGATCAAATAACTTATCTATTCATAATGGAATATTAGGTAGCTATTATAAAAAATGACTTAATGACAAGGGAAAATGTAGATAATTATTAAGTATAAAAAATTAAAATATATACGTGATTTTAAGTCTGTTAAGAATTATATTTGACACACATACACGTGCAATGATGAGACTGGCAAATGTAAACTAAAATGCCAAGAATATATTCCTTGAGAAGTGAGATTCCTTGAGAGAGAATTTTGCAATCAGAAAAAAAATTATTAAAACAAAGAAACACATATTCTTGGTCCAACTTTAGAAGGTCTCAATACCTACTTATTCTGCTTCTTGCTCATTCTATTTTTTCTTTCCTAAGAGTGGCTCTGAACAATTGTTTCTTGCTGACACAGCCTCTGGCTGACCAACTGTACTGTCTGATTCTAGAGCTATCAGCAAACAACTAGATGTGCCTGGCAATGATGCAAGAAGTTGGTCCTGGCCCTCTTAAGACAACATGGCAACACAGGAGCCTAGGGAAGAAAGAAAAGAAGGCAGAGAATAGATTCTTAGCCCTTCTTACCAGCTAACAAAAAAGTATACGGGGGCGCCTGGGTGGCGCAGTCAGTTAAGCGTCCGACTTCAGCCAGGTCACGATCTCGCGGTCCGTGAGTTCGAGCCCCGCGTCAGGCTCTGGGCTGATGGCTCGGAGCCTGGAGCCTGTTTCCGATTCTGTGTCTCCCTCTCTCTCTGCCCCTCCCCCGTTCATGCTCTGTCTCTCTCTGTCCCAAAAATAAATAAACGTTGAAAAAAAAAAAAAATTAAAAAAAAAAAAAGTATACGGTCCCTCAAGCCCTACTACCATCAGTTATGGCCAGGGATTGCAAACTTAAATGCCTACAGAGGCAAGTGACATAAATAAGGAAAGCAGGTGGTAGTGGCTGTGGTGAAATGGCAAGGACACATGCTATTTAAAGGGAGCAGTTACGTGATTCCAAACAATTGTTGCTATGTGAGAAACACAGGCCTAATGCACCTCTGTTTTCCCTTCTTTAGAGAGAAAACTCTGGAATTTTCTGGTGAAATTTCCCAGTTTTACAACATCACACACATGAAACAAAGCATATCTGAAAGCCTGATTTGGCCTAAAATCTGCCCCTTTGTAACCTTCCCTAGATAGGAAAGAGACAGGTCTTCAAAAACTCCTAAGAATTAGGGACACCTAGGTGGCTCAGTCGGTTAAGCATCGACTTCAGCTCAGGTCATGATCTCACGGCATGAGTTCAAGCCCTGCATCAGGCTCTGTGCTAACAGCTCAGAGCCTGGAGCCTGCTTCAGATTCTGTGCCTCCCTCTCTCCCTGCCCCTCCCTGCTTGCACTCTGTCTCTCTTTCTCTCTCAAAAATAAATAAGACATTTTAAAAAGTTAAAAACAAAACAAAAAAACTCCTAAGAGTTAAATAAATATACCTATGAAGGAGAAAGAATGTCTTCCAGATCCAAGAAAATCCCAACATGACTAACCAAATGATATAAATAAGAAAGACCATGCACACAAGAGGTTGGCCAAGGACAAAAGTAGGTTTAAGAAGAAAAGATATGGTTTATTCAACACCTGCCAAGGTCAGAAGGAAATGAGACTTGGTATGAGAGACACAGGTAGTCTGGTCAAAAGAAAGACATGCTTCGCAGTGAAGAACTATTCCACCAGGCTCTCCTAGAAAACAGAGGAAATACCCCTCCAGAACAATCTACCTCTGATGCTCTAATTCTTTGTCCACTAATCAGTTTCTGATGAAAAACTCAGCTTTCCAGGCATTGTGATATGAGGAATGGAAGGGAAATGGGGCATAAGAATTTAGCTCACTGGAAAAGGACTTACTGCCATTTAGAAATTAACAAAAAAAAATTTCATCTGATATCTATCGAAGTTTCATGTGACTAACTAGTTTGTGTCTCTCATGAATCATCTAAAGGTGTGCTGGAAAAGTTCAGTTTCTGGCCCTAAAAGGCTAAGATTTGGAAGTCAGTGACTCAATCAAAACGCTGATGTCTATCATCTAATGGTTAAAGAGTAGTAGCCAGCAACCCTAAAGGACATTCCTATCACCCCCTCCTCCTTCAAACTTGGCTACTGTTTTCAAGCCTTAAGACTGGGCCCTGTAGTAAAAACAGCAGTAGCAGCAATAACAAAAAATAATATTCCTATAGGTCTTTGATAGCAAAGGAATAGTACTTACATTAACAAAATCCCCACCCTGAATCATGAAATCCTTTATGACCCTGAAACAGAGAATTAAGGATCCTGAGAGAAGGCTCTGCAGTTTAGAAAAACATTGATTTAGTCATTATACTTTAGGTTAACATTGATTTAAAAATAAAATGTTTATCACTTTGGCTTTTAATAAGCCTTCAAATAAGCTTTTGAGTTCACAAAACCATTCCTTCTCAAGATCTAGGAATTATCCTATGGTTTTATTTTCCTCTAAAGAGACTAATCCCCTAAGGAAGTAATTCTAAAAGCCTGTAGGGATGGCTTGCCAAGGACTTACCTGTGGAAGGTGCTCCCTTTGTATCCTATTGGAACCCCATCTTTTCTATAACCAAAAAGAAAGAGACTTGGAATGATGACAGGTAATCATAGGCCTTTCCAGTTTACCACACACTCGAGCCAAGGGACTCTCCTAAAGGTCAGGAGAACAGAGATAAAGAAGGCAAATAAACTGAAGACAGACTCATGGCGGTATTACCTATTACTGCCACCAATAATCATTCAAGGCCTGCCGGTGGTTCCCCCCAAAACCCCACTGCAGCCCCAGGACACGCTTCAGGAGCAAGCAGAGAAACCAACCACGTCTGAGACTTACCTGAATTCTCCAGTGCAGAACTGTCTGAAAGAGAAAAGAGTGAATGATTCAGTTACCATGACATCACAGCTGAGAGCGCCCCTAATATGCGAGGTGGGGGTGGGGTAACATTCGCGCCAGCAAGCCCATCAACTGGCCAGCCGACGTCCAGACACTAAGCATAAAACTAACAACATATATTGACATGGGAACAGTAAAAACGGTGACTATTCAGACAGAGCGATACAAAGGGGACTCAGATCTCAAGGGCAGTGAGTGGACGGATAGAGGCAGGCAGAGGATTCCGCAGACCGGTCCAGCTTCTGCTTGGGTTAATCTGGCAGAGCTGGAGCAGCATCTTCTTACCTAAAATTTTCCGCCGTTTTAGGCACAACGTCGGCAAAGAGCTCGATCTTCATGCGGCCAACTTCCTGCAAGCGGCAGGAGACGGTCAGAATGGCCGGTCCAAGACCACCGAGGACTCAGCCAGCAGGGAACAGGAGGGTCCGACCCCTCTCTCCCGCTTGCCGCTTGGTCTCTCCCACCTCCGCCTGCATAGTCTATCCTCGCGTGGCGCCCATTCCCTCCCCCATAGGGGCGCTCAAATGTGAAAGACTCCTCCTCTCCCTCCCTCGCCCCCGCCCCGCAGGTCGGTAGGTTCTGGTCCAAGTAATGCTATCTGGCTTCTCGAGTCCGCTTTCCCTGGGTGGGTGAGATCTTCCTGGCTGGCCCTGTGCAGTGTCCCTTGGGCGCGGTGGCTGCCTGGACCTCACCTGGCCGCCAATGCTGACATCAAAGAACACCACAGGATTGACAGGGCTTGAATTTGCCACCGCCATGGCTGCGACCCGGAAGCAGAAGTCGGGGGCGCCGGGTTCCGGTGAACCTGTTCCCCGCTCCGCCAGTTTACTCTCCGGCGCAGGCGCGGAACCAACCAACCTAGGCCGGGTCCCGCCCCCGGAAGCCCCGCCCTGCGACCACCCTGCGGAGCGCTCTCTCCGTCTCTGGACGAAACTGGGCGTTGCGGTGGTGGCTTCGGCCAGGAGTGGCTTCGGCCAGGACTTCTAAACCGCTATACGTGGTGTTTCTTACCCCCGCCTATAAGTCAGTGCGCCCTACGAAGACAGGAATCTGTCCTCGGCGCTTAGAACAGCCTGACATAGGTACCCCTTCTTTTAAGTCCGGACACCAGTTGGGGCACAAGTTTCCGCTTTTGTCACCTACAATTCACTCCTGCAGAGCAGCTAGAGCTTTTTTTTTTTTTTTTTTTTCTTCCAGCTGGAGCTTTTAAAATTAATCTGCTTATAAATCATTCCTGGCTTCCCATGTTTAGAATAAAATCCAATTCCTTACATACAAGGGCCTATATTACATTATCTGGCCCCGCATACCTGGAGCCGGATAGGTATGATACTCAGGCCTTTCTGTCCCTCGAGGTCACGGAGATCGATACTGTAGAGACCTGGTAATGTTAACTGTCTTTAATACTCTTCTAGGTCTTAATGGAGGTAGGAAGTGCTCCTTATACTTCAGGTCTCAGCTCAAATGTCACTCAGAAGGGAACACTGGCACTCAGTCTAAAGTAGCCCACTCTTTCAGATGCATCACTGGTTTATTTCCTCATGCCAAATTTGTCTGTCTTTGACAGACTATAGGTGAGCTATAGTGCCTACTATTGACTAGCCCATAGCAGGAATTCAGTAAATAGATTCGATGAATTGAGTGAAAGAAGGTGACCTTGGGCAAAGTTTGGAGCCAGAGCATGTATCTGATATAGCTATTATGTCTTATATCCTTTGATCATCCTTTCTAGGTCAATGGTCTGAGGAAGCAAGGGTTACATGTAAAAATTCAATGTCTCAACTTACATCTTTTTTTAATTTTTGGTTACTTTTCCTTTCCCTTTGGTCTCCTTCTCTATCTCCAATTGAAGAGGAGGAGAATAAGTAGGGAAAGGGGCAGGAAGGGAAGAAGGAACAGGAATCACCCTTCAGTATACTTTATACTATTTTAAAATAATTTTTTTAATTGGTAATATCCAATGTTGATGAGGTTGTGGAAAGACTAGTATATTCAAACTGCTAGTGAAAATAAATGATGATATCTAGCATTTGTTAAGCAGTTGCTAAGTTCTAAATGCATGCATGCTTCACTTCATTTGGTCCTCACAACTCTATGGGACAGGAATGACTATTGTTCTCATTTTATGCATCAAGAAATTGAAGCTTGGAGGTTCACTATAGAAACATTATGTTGACACAACTTTTTTTTTAAAGCAATGAGATAAGTGATATACCAAAACTATATAACATTTGTATCTGCTGACCCAATTATGCTCATCTTTTCTGGAGTAACTCAATAGAAAAAAAGAGCTACATTCACAAACACTTTCACCACAACATAATCTCAAATAGTGAGAAAGTAGAAACAATTAAAATGCAAACAACAGAATTTATGGAACATCAACATGATAGGATATCGTGTAGCTATTGAAAGAATAGTTATGAAGACTGTTGAAATACAGGAAAATGTATTATACTATATTAAACTAAAAATCAGACCATGAAAATGAACATACAATATAACAACCATTTAAAATATATGCATTTGAATAACCAAAAGGAATAAATGAAAATAGTTGTGTTGAGAATGCAGGATTATAGGAGATATCTTTTTCTTTTTAAAGTATTTGCTTTAATATGATTACATTGTTTTTAACTTTTAAAAAATGAATAATACCCATAATAGTAAAAAAGTGCTGAATTAGCCTATGTATGCTCTGCTAAACAGAAACCTAATTAAACCATTGAACTAATCACTATTATTGATCAATACAAGGATATTTGAGGATATCAAGCAAACTTGAGAAATCCATTTTTACAACTGGTTTAATGAATTTATCAGCAATTCTGAAGGCTCCTGGTTGATGTCCCATGAGGATCTGTGGTAACTGTTCTCCATGTCATGTTCCACCTTCATGCCCAAGCTTTAAGTTAGCAGCTTTGATCAGCCTAGTTTAGCCACCAATGATGTTATAGTTCTGACTTCTGGTCTTCTTCTACGATGCAATGTGTCTCTTTAAGAAAAGGCACATTTACATATCCAGCTTTAGAATTCTGTGAACATGAAAGAGACTTGGAGGACTTGGGGTTTGGCATTGCTTCTTCTGACTTATTTTCTTCAATCCCTTGAAGACTTCCATCTGACTCTACCAAACCTGTTCCTGAAAAACTAAGAATGGCCACATGTGAGAACTTTGTGAAAACAGGATGTCCTGGTAGCACTTTGGGGGTATGGGGATAAGGCATCAATAGGATTTCAGTTTTTACAACTGTCAAGCACAAAGGAAACCAAATAACATTTAGCGTAAACTTATGTTTATGATTACTTTCTACCTTAAGTCAAGATTCTGTCAGGTGTAGGAGTGAAAAAGTGGAAAGAGAAAAGGAATTGGAAAAGGATTCAAATACTAAATATAAAAGAAAATTACCCCCAAATGCTATGTTTCTTCAAGACAAGCAACTCAGGATGAGTTAGGCAGACATGAGTCTCAAGCATGCAGTTGATTGTCTTGGCTTTACTAACCTGGAGTTTGGAAGGGGCAAGATTTTATAAAATACTTCAAATTCAGGGATGTTACTAATTTTTGTCTCCTAAAAGAAAAGAAAGGATGAATATTTAAAATTATAATAATAAGCCATTGGCCATACTATCCTAAAACTTATACTTTATATACATTTTTGGTTAAAGATTTAATCCCCTCACTACATACCTCTTAGGATGGCTATCATAAAAAAGACAAGAGAAAACAAATGCTGGTGAGGTTGTGGAGAAAAGGATAGTTGTGCATAGTTGGCAGGCATGTACATTGGTGCAGCCACTATGGAAAACAGTATGGGGTTTCCTCAAAAAATTAAAAATAGAAATACCATATGATCCAGCAATTCTACTTCTGGATAGCTGGAGAAAATGAAATCACTGTCTGAAGATATCTTCACCCTCCCCAGGTTTGTAGCAGCGTTATTTACAACACCATGGACAGATAAATGGGTAAAGCAAATGTCACACACACACACACACACACACACACACACACACACACACACACGGAATGTTATTCAACCATGAAAAAAGAAGGAAATCTTGCCAATTGCAACGACATGGATGGACCTTGAGAGCATTATGCTAAGTAAAATAAGTTAATTAGAGAAAGACAAATACTTCATGATCTTACATATATGTACAATCTAAAAAAAAACCAAAAACCAAATTCCTAGAAGCAGAGATCAGATTTGTGGTTGCCAGAGGTGGGGGTGTAGTGGTTGGAGGAATTAGGTGAAGATGGTCAAAATGTACAACCTTCCAGTTATAAGATCAATTCTGGGGATGTAATGTACAACATGAAGACTATAGTCAACAATAGTGTACTGTATATTTGAAAGTTGCTGAGAGAGTAGATCTTATAAAAGTTCTCATCACAAGGGAAAAAAACTATGTGAGGTGATAGATGTTAACTAATCTTAATTCGATAATCATTTTGCATTGTATACATATATCAAATCATTATGCCGGATACTTTTAACTTATACAATGAATGTTATATGTCAATTACATCTCGAAAAAACTGAAGAAAATGTAATCCCTAAATACCTGAAGAATATTTGGCCATTATAAATCTTACACTTTTGTATTAGCGCTTTCATTGTAAGCCAGCTTTTTATATCTATTTTTATACATGAATTACTTTATATTGGCTGATATAATCAGTCCATTCTACTTTCAGGTAAGTTTTTATTTAATACTCTGGCAAACATTTTATGTCCCTTTAAATCATGGATAAAAAGTATCTATGTTTTGGTAAATCCTATGACTTTAAAAACCAAATACCCTTGGGGCGTCTGGGTGGCTTGGTCGGTTGGGCATCCGACTTCGGCTCAGGTCATGATCTCACAGCTCGTGAGTTCGAGCCCCGTGTCGGGCTCTGTTCTGACAGCTCAGAGCCTGGAGCCTGCTTCGGATTCTGTGTCTCCCTCTCTCTCTGCCCCTAACCCACTCGTATTCTGTCTCTGTCTCTCTCAAAAATAAATAACCATTAAAAAAATTAAAAACAAACAAACCAAATACCCTTTCTCACAGGAACCAATCAACACAGACCAAATTTTACATACAGTTATGGAGGCTTATTGATTCCCCTAAACTTGGACCTCTGTTTAACCTTTGATGCACGCCAACTAGTTCCTGTAAGAAATTCTTGGTTGTGTTGAAATAAATGAGAAGCTTTTATAAGGAGGAAAAAACTAGCATTCAGAGAAATTTATAATGCATTAGAAATTTTACTAGGGGCGCCTGGGTGGCTCAGTCAGTTAAGTGTCCAACTTCAGCTCAGGTCATGATCTCACAGTCTGTGAGTTTGAGCCCTGTGTAGGGCTCTGTGCTGACAGCTCAGAGCCTGGAGCCGGCTTTGGATTCTATGTCTCCCTCTCTCTCTGCCCCTCCCCTACTCATGCTCTGTCTCTCTCTGTCTCTCAAAAAAAAAAAAAAAATGAATAAATGTTAAAAAAAAGAAAAATTTTACTAGACTGAGAGGACCAGGCTTGAATTCTGGCTCTACTAATTAGACTCTGATATGTCTTGTCACCTCTCTGAGTTTTGTTTCCTACATCTAAAATGAGAGAATAACAATACCTAATCTTCCAGGGTTGTGAAAATTAACGTGAACATACCTAACAATGGGAGGAACTCAGTAAATATTCAATATATTTTGAAGCAAGTGAATGTATGTGTACTGGGAGAAAGAAGCTATATTTATTGAAGGCCATCTATTTGCCAACTATTACATTGGGTAATTTATGTACATTATTCTAATTATCCTACTTTATCCCCAGTTGCCATCTCTGAAATTCATTCATTCATTCATTCTTACAATAGCTTTATGAAGATATAATTCACACACTATATAATTCACTCATTTAAAATACACAATTCAATTGTTTTTAGTATATTCACAGGGTTGTACAACCATGATTACAATCAATTTTAGAACATTTTCATCGCTCCCAATATAAACCTAATACCCTTTAACTATACCCCCTTATACCTCAATGCCTCAGCCCTAGGCAACTACTCATCTACTTCTATGTTTATAGATTTGCCTATTCTGGTGACCAGCTGTTTTCATTTCACATAATATCTTTAAAGCTCATCTGTGTTATAAGATGGATCAATACGCCATTCCTTTTTATGGCTGAATGATATTCTGTTGTGTGGATATACCACATTTTATGTGTCCATTCATCAGTTGATGGACATTTGGCTTGTTTATACCTCTTGGCTATTATGAATAATGCTGCTATAAATATTCATATGCAGATTTTTATGTGGAACAGTCACCTTTGAGTGTCATTACTTCATTTCCCAGATGAGGGAACTAGAAGGTGAACAAGGTTTCCCTTTTTCACACAGCTAGTAAAATGCTGAGCTGGGATTTGGCACATAAGGTGCAATGAGAAAACCTATCAAGGGCACAAAGCCAGATTTTGGGAGGGGAGGATAAGATTTTGGGAGGGGAAGATTCAGAAAAAGCTCTATGGAAAAGAAGCTATTTAGGTTGCATTCTGAGAGACAGTTGGAACAAGCCAAGAGAAAATCTGAGGGAAGAAAGGCGTGGGAGAAGGCAGTGGAGGGAGAGGGATTTCCTGGAAGAGCCTGAAGCTGATGCCATAGAATTCAGGGACACAGACAATGTGGAGCCCAGAGTGGAGAGGGGAACCAACCAGGGATGAGATGCGATGAGATGGATAAGAATGACAGAGGCAAGGTCATGGAGGATACAAACACTGCATTGGAAAATTTGGGTTTTATTGTGAAGACTGTGGGAAGCCATTGCATCGTTTTGAGTCATATGCTCAGAGCGTATTTTGTAAATATACTTTGGCTATAGATTAATGGAACAGTAGGACTTCAAAACACAAAAGCCAGGAAGATGGAAGAAGGAAAGTAGGATGTGTCTTTCCAAGTAAGGGAAATACAAGATCCAGAGGGAGGAAACCTCAGAGCTTTGGGGGAAACCATAAATAGATTGGTTCATTTGATCAGGCTTGTTTGATGTCAGAAAGGTATTTCCTACGTGGCTTCAGTTCTCCTGGCTTAGACATCAACAACTCTGGAAGCCTTCCCTAAGTACCCCAGATAGGTTTAGATATCGCTCTTTCTGCTTTCACAGCATTCTGGGCCTACTGCTATCATAGAACTTGCCACAACGTATGGTAGTTGCCAGCTATCTGGCGTCACTCTCACTAGGGCTGAGTTCTGTGAGGGCAGACACTGTATCTCATACATCATCATATCTAGACCATATAGGGAACAGAATGAGGCCCATATTCTATATTGGATTATAATGCCTATATATGTCTAATAAATATTTGCTGAAGGAATGAATTTTGTCTCATAGACAAAGGAAGTCTCTGAAACTCTATGAGATGAAGTACTATGAAAGCAGGTAGTGCTTCATGAAGATTAGTCTAGAGGCATGGGCAGGACAGATTAGGAGGAAAGACTGCATTAAGTTGTTGCTGTAACTCAAGTGCTAAGTGCTTGGGATGCAGAGGGTAACATGATGGACATAGATCCTGCTCTCATGGAGTATATTTATAATCCAGAAGAGAAGAAAGATGGAATTACAATGCAGGAAGCAATATGGTCTCTTACAAGGCTAGGTCCCTAGTTACCCCAATACCCTTGAAAGGGAAACAGTAGACTTAGGGTATAATGAGATAGCAGCTAAGAACAAAGAACAAAGTACCGAAGAGAGTTGTTTTCAGTCCGTGCTCTTCTACTTCTTAGTTATGTGCCCTGGGCAATGATGTCACTTCACCTCTCTAGAGCTCAGTTTTCCTCAGCTGTGAAAATGGGAATCTACGTCGTAGATTAAATGAGATAATATACATAAAATGCTTAGTGCAATAACAGGCACATAGTAAGCACTCACCAAAGGTCAAGTTCTCACCACTTTAGCTTCTGAGGTATTGCAAGGAAGGAAGAGATCTAGGATATATCTGATCTCAGGATCTATATGCTGGTCTGTTTTTAGCATGATACTCAATTACCGAGAATCAAGAGATATGAGAAATGTCAGCAGTTGCTGTGTGACTCAGGCATATCATTTAACCTCGTTGAGTTTTCTCTCCCTCCTGTATAAAATGAGGGGGCTGAATTGGAAGATCCTTAAGATTCTAAATTTAAAAACAATTTTGGGGTTGTTTAACAGATATGAAGATGCTATAAGTTGGTACTTTAGTCACATGTGAAACATTGAGCTCAACGTAGTGTAATCCTGACCCATGTCACATTTATTTTGTTTGAGGATACTATTGTGGATATCAAAGCTATTGTTCTAGTATATACTCCATTAAGGCTCCAACTCACCACCTATATAATACTATAGTGCTTATTCATGTATGTCTCTGCCCTTCTCTACTAGACTAAAGACCTCTGGAAACAGGGTCTATCTTCATATTCCTAGGACATAGCATAGTTCCTGGAATTGATGAATGTTTGTTGAATGAATAAGTAAAATAGTGAATGACTAGACAATTTTTTAAAAATATGTATTTATTTAAGTAATCTCTGTACCCAACGTGGGGCTCAAACTCACGACCCTGAGATCAACAGCCACATGCCCTTCTGATTGAGCCAGCCAGGCACCCATGAATGACTAGACAGTTGAGCATAGTTGTAGCTCAAGCAAAGACATAAACTACTGGAAATTAAGCCATATAATCTGGCAGTTCTCCTTTTTTAAAAAAAATAGTTTTTTTGGTCCTGTTTTATTTTAGAGAGAGAGAGAAACAGCGTGAGCAGGGGAGGGGGCAGAGGGGGAGAGAGAGAATCTTAAGCAAGCTCCACACTCAATGCAGTGCCTGACACGGGGCTCAATCCCACAACCCTGGGATCGTGACCTGAGCTGAAATCTGGAAGCACCTCTGGAAGTTCTGCTTTTGAAAAAAAAATCTACAAGACAACTCATATAGCTTGGAAATAATCACCTTTCCTAGAGCAAACCAGATGTGGGTCTTATGCCCATAGCAATAGTACCCAACAGGCAGGAGCTACATAAAGTATCCTGGGATGAAACATCTAGGAGGTGATATAAGCCAGGGGAGAAAGAAAGCAGCCTCTCTCCTGGATTCAGAATGCAACTCTGCTCCTTGAAGTCCCTCTTGCTGACACATTCACCAGCTAGACTCTGGACCTTCTCTGAACTTATACTCTTTGCCACATCTGCCTGGACTTGGCCACTTGTCTGTTTGGATTTTTGTAACATAATTTCTCGAACTCTGACTCTCTTTCTTTCTCTGACTCTGATGTTCTCCCTAGGCTTGACTCCTTGCCAGACCAGACTAGCTTCATTTACCACTCGGAGTCTCAGATATGCTCATTTCTCAGACAGGGCTAAAACAATCCATGGCAAACAGGGTTGTTGAGAATGAGGCATATCTGTGAAAATATCTAATATTCATTCACTCTGAAATGTTTATGGAGCACCTGCCTATAGATACAATGACATACGAGATACAATCCTTGCCCTCCAGGGTCTCACTGCTAAGTGGATGAGATAGAGAAGCAAAATAGGCAATGATGATACAGTGTTAAGGAAGAAGCTATGAAGCATGCACAAATTGCTTTGGGATCACATAGGATGAGATATTTAATAAAAGCTGACCCAAAGAAGAGCAAAGCTGGCCAAGAGTAGTCTCGGGGTGTGCTGCCCTGGTGCAGCCCATGGGCCTCTTTGCCATAGTCCACCATGAGGCCAAGTACAGCCTACAGCTACAGGAAGATGAAGGGAAGAGAGAACACGATAGTCTTAGCAACCAGGCTTCATATGAAGGCCCTCAGAGCAGCACCCAGCTTACCTCTTCTCTGCGAATCTGGATGCTCCTTATGATACTCTCTAAGAAGCCAACCTGGTGTTTGAGCCAGAGACTGGTTTCCTGCAAATGCTTATTTTCTTTGTCCAGGAGAAGTACTCTAAGAATGGGATAGATCAGAGGAATAACTAAAAATTTCTGTATTTTAACCAATTTATTACTTTCTAACTCATAATATAGTATTATTATAAATAATAATAATGCATAGTATTTATTAATTACCAAAAACTCAAAACTGTGTCCTCACTTCCCACTAGCTCTGGGTCTTAGCCCACTGCCCAGATTTTGGAACCAACTTTGGCAGAATAATTCCTACCATGTTCCAAGATGAAGTCGAAATTAATAAGCTTCTGGCCTATACCTAGTCATTAAATACAAATTGAGAACAGAGACATGCCGTATGCAACAGAGAAACTTAACAAAGGATACGATCCTATTCAGGGGTGGGACTGAAACAAGAGACTCTGCATCCCTTCAAATATTGTAGCTACACAGACTGCATCTGGTTCTGATCTCATACAGTCATCCTCTACTTTTGTAGTAGCAGCAGCAGCAACAGGAATAGTAATAGTAGCAGCAGTAGTAGTAGCAGTAGCACCAATAACAGTAGCAGTAGTAGTGGTAGTAGTAGCAGTAGCAGCAGTAGTGGTGGTAGTAGTGGTAGTAGCAGTAGTAGTAGTAATAGTAGTAACAGCTGCAGTAGTGGTAGCAGCAGCAGCAACCATTTACCAAGTACTTACCATGCGCTTAGGCACTATAACCTACCCACAGAGTAGACACTTAAAACTGTTCATATATTGGCTCATTTTTTTTTATTTTAAATTTTTTTATGTTTTTTTTTTTAATTTATTTTTGAGAGAGAGAGAGAGAGAGAGAGAGAGAGAGTATGAGCAGGGGAAGGGCAGAGAGAGGGAGACACAGAATCAGAAGCAGGCTCCAGGCTCTGAGTTGTCAGCACAGAGCCCGAAGTGGGACTTGAAACCACGAACCATGAGATCATGACCTGAGCCGAAGTCAGACGCTTAACCAACTGAGCCACCTAGGCGCCCCTGTATTGGCTCATTTTATTCATCCTTACAACTCCATGAAATTGATGTTGTTATGGAGCCTATCTTACATATGAGGAAACTGAAGCTCAGAGAAAAGCAACATAAAACCAGAAAATCGGAGAGCTGAGATGCAATCCAGATCTTTCAGACTTCTAAGCCCGAGTTATAGAAGTTATATAAGCCCTGGTATAATCACTATACCAGGCTCATTTTCCAGGACCATGGTTTATGTGGGACACATGATCAAAACATAGTTTTGATCAGAGATTTTTTTTGTGTTTTGTGTTTGAGTTCTGGTTCTACCATTTGCTTGCTGTGTGACCCTTGACAAAAACCAAATCTGAGCCTCAGTTTTTCTCATCTGTAAAAGAAAGCAGCATCCTGTAGAAGAAACTTACTCTAAGGAAAACATACAAATCCAATCCAGATGGCCAGAGTGTGCCTTCAGGAGGACAATATGGAAATATCATTAATATTAAGGCACAGCTAACAAGTCAGTTGCATTGGGAATGTCAAAATCAATGATGTAGATTGAGAAGGGCCATGGATTATTTAGAGTACATAAAAGGGGAGACATAGATAGTAAAAGATAATCAGAGACTCTCCAGGTCTGCCCAGAGAAGCAGGTGCCCCCAACAGCAGAAAGGAGAGTTCCAATCTGCTGAACAGATCTCCCCACAGACTGTGGTGCTGTGGGCTCTAGGGCCAAGCTACTGGGGTTCACACACTGCTCTGTCAGTGACTAGGCTGTCTGAGTTCCTGAGCCTCTCTGGACCTTAGCTTTCTCACCCATGAAATAAGTCTAATCCCAGTGTCTCCCTCCTGGGATTAGTGTGAGGATTGGTGAGAGAGAGAGTTTAGAACAGTGCCAAGCACATAGTGAGTGCTTGAAAAATGTTAATCATTATAGTTTTGTTTTGTTTTGTTTTGTTTTGTTTTGTTTTTGAGAGAGAGAGAGGGCACAAGTGAGCAAGGGGGCAGAGAGAGAGGTGGGGGGTGGAGGGAAGCGGGGCTTACCCAGGGCTTGTGTTTCCCCCGAAGCAGGGCTCAAGTTCACCCAGTGTGGGACTCAAACTCATGAACTGTGAGATCATGCCCTGAGCCAAAGTCAGATGCTTAAGGACTGAGCCACCCTGGTGCCCTCATTACAGTTATTATTGGTGACACTATCTGTTAAGTTCAACCCACTCTCTTTGCCCTAATTCTGTGCTCCAAGAAAACTTTGATTATAATTGAAGTTTCCTATCGAGGAGAGAGGGCTTGGGCTGGCTAATATGTGAATTTATCTTTGCTGTGGATACTTCTCATTACAAGTTAATACATTGGGTATCCTATGGGTTTAATGAATTTAAGTCACTAGTATGAGCCTGTTCCTCTCTCGATCTCTCTTGATTCCATAGGTATCATATGATACAAATGGGTGTTAAAACACAAAGTGACAGGCCAGAATAAGCATAGCTAGGCCCTCAGTCAGGCAATGCCTATGTGAGAGAGCCCATCTAAATGGCCAACCCGGGGTGCCTGGGTGGCTCAGTCGGTTAAGCATCCGACTTTGGCTCAGGTCATGATCTCGCGGTCTGTGAGTTCGAGCCCCGCGTCGGGCTCTGTGCTGACAGCTCAGAGCCTGGAGCCTGCTTCGGATTCTATGTCTCCCTCTCTCTCTGACCCTCCCCCGTTCATGCTCTGTCTCTGTCTCAAAAATAAATAAACATTAAAAAAAAAAATTTAAATGGCCAACCCGCCTCCTCCGTGATCTTTTTCTCTTTAATTTCACAACTTTTGCATAAACTACTGGAAACAGCAGACAGCAGAGCAACAGTTATGAGATAGGCTGCAAACTCAAGGGATAGTCTCTGGAGCAATCTCTTTGTGGAGGGAGGAACACCTTTATAGAGTTCATTGGCTCCTCAGTCAGGACTGCACCTACTTGTTCTGGACTGATGATGTTACCCCTTTATTGCTCTTGATTAATTCTTCTTTCTCTGTGAGTTTTTCCAGAAGGTTCCTTTTCTCTAGGAGCAGTATATCATTTTGAGCAATGATCTTGTCCTGGAATGCCTTCTCCTAGAGATAATAAAGCCCCTTGTTACCACAGCAGGAGAAAGAATTACAAAGTTGACAGCAAATTTCCCTTGTTGACTTTTCCTCTCCTGCCCCCTGGTCTGTTTTTCACCTGTTTGCTGACATTGTCAGCTAGAGAGTTCTTCCGTTTATTTCGGTTATTTTTTTGTCATGTATTTTTTTTTTGAGTAATTAATCATTCTTCTGGGTTAACATTTAAAAATATCTGAGACCTCAACTTCAATAAGTTCCCAAGCTTCTCATATTTATTCTAATACCATAGGTATCAAATCACTAACAAGTACAACTGAATTCCCTGAAGCTCCAGTTTGACATTTTTTCACATAATACATCTCCATCTGCATTGTGGTGATAGTCTTCTTAAAGCAAAGGCAAGAAGATGGACATTTAGTCCCCTCACTTGGCAACCAGTGTCAGGATCTCAGTTGGCTTGGCAAATCAAGCAGGTAAGCTGGCTACTGAGAATATCCGTATAGTGATCATGCAGAAGAGACTTCCATCCTAACACCATGTTTCATTTTCTACCAACAATTTTCCCTGAAAGCAACAGCTAGTGAAGCTATAGCTAAAGTGAGAAAGGAGGGTGTCTTGTGAAAACAATACTAAACTTCTTATACTGAAGGAGTCAGTAGATATTAATAAATGTCACTGTTGGGAAGGACTCTAGAAGCTCAAAAGTGTAGAATTGCCCTCCTCATGTCACTAATGACTGTCAGTGTTAAGTGCCCTCACCCTTCTGTGTTTGTTCCCACGTGCTGATGGCGGGAGTGAGTTGGGGTAGGAGAAGAATATTGAGCTGCTGGCAGGTGTGAATCATGGAGTTAAGAGGGGCAACTTTCTTTCTTACTTTTAAGAAATACACTAATATAGATCATTCAGAAAAGACTCCATCTATTATTTAAGAATTATAGGAAAGGATATTACATTATGTTCTGAAACAAACCACTCCAGGTTTTAAAGTCCTGCATCCAGGACCCTTCAATGTCTAACAGTAATCTTGCCTACTCTTATTTAAATACATTTTTGGTAAGGATTGAGAAGAAGCCATCCCACAGATAATACTCCACGGTTACAACTGGATTAGAAAGGAAACTGGAGGGAGAAGGCTACTGACACCCTGCCCTTTGGAAATACCCTATTTTTTTTTTTTTTTTTTTAGCCAGAAAATCAGGACACATTCTCTAATAAAAGGATAAAATATTTGGAGAACTCTGGTTTGGACGTTTACAATAGTCAGGAGACTCAGTTGGCTCACCCTATAAAGAGAAGGCTGAAGGAACAAAGCCCAAAAAAGTGGCACTACTTTCTGGACATTTGGTGCTTGGAAAGGGAGCCCAGCTTTTTTATGCTCATGGCTCTGATCCACAGACGCTAAACTAAGTAAAGTCAGGACCTCCAGGTTTGTACCACTGTGGCATTAGAAGATCTCACATCAGTCTTCTCTAGGCTATTTCCTACTCCATTAACAATTTCTCTTGTGAACTGTGCATCTACCAGTTAACATGTTTCTAGGAGAGCTTACACACAAAAGAGAAGAAAGTAACATCTATGGAAAGTTGTATGTGCCAGGTACGGGCATTTCATATTTTAACTGCACAAAAAGCCTTGTGAGATGGGTACTAGCAATGCCATTTTACAGATGAGGAAAGGATACCCAGAGGCTTGTGCAAGGTCACAGAACTATTAAGTGGCAGGGCTAGATTTTGCATCCAAGTCTGTTTAAGGCCAGAGTCCACAGCCCCCCTTCAAGGGCAGTGAGAAAAGGGACAACTGCTCTTCCTTAGCCTCTGCTTACTTGCCTCCTCCAGTGTACTTCCTGGAGACCTGCCACTCTCTGGGTAGATATGTCAGGTTTCCAGGACTGCTGTAGCAAAGAACCACAAACTGGATGGCTTAAAACAAGAGGAACTGATTTTCTCACATTCCTGGAGGCCACACATCTAAAATTGGGGTGTTGGGTGAGTTAGTTCCTTCTGGGGGCTCCACGCCTCTCTCTCAGTTTCCGGTGTTGGCAAGCCCTCCCTGGTGCTCCCTGATGGAGCTGCATCCATCATCCATCTTCCCCTGCACGTGTCTATGTGTGTCTGTTCTTCTCATAGGGCCATCAGACATACTGGATTTCAGGCCTTGATTTAGGGCCAACTCGAATCCACTATGACCTCATCTTAACAAATCCCACCTGCAAAGACCTTATTTCCAAATCAGATCCCACTCTGAGGTTCTGGATAGACACGACTTTGTGGAGGACGTTATTTAACCCGGTACAGTCAGGGAGAAAGAGAAGACGCCTGCTGAAAGGAGGGGGGCTGTTTCTGTCATGTAAGACTAGAAGTGGAAGGCAGGCAGTACAAGAAAGTGATAATGCAGAATATTTCTGGTGGGCCCATGAGCCAGGATTGCTCCTTTCTTCTGCATACCTTTCCTAGTTGTGAATCTAACCTAGATCTGAGTCTTTGAAAGTTTGGCGATGTAGTGCCCAGATAAAAGGATACTGCAAAATCCAGCTTATTTTTCTCCCTCACTATAGTGTAGAGTATCAGGAGGATTTTTTTAATTAAGAATCCAACATTGGTGACCCATCTGTTATAATCCAAAAATGTCTCATGTGTGTAGTCTAGAATTCTTCACCATCCCATAACAGCCCGTGGAATGACTGAAATTGCATGAATTCTTCTGGAATCCTTGGCACGTGCATAGCTATGAGTATTTTAGGAGTGAGGACAGAGTTTTCAAAATTCTGAAATGGGCTAGGGAATCTCAAGAAGGGAAAGCATGACTGGCCTCGTCAGCCGCTCTCCATTTTGACTTTGTGTCGTTTGATGATCTCAAGACCATTCTGCAGTCAATACCGTGCCATCTGCCTCATTGTCTTCTTGCTTACCAGTAAGTCACAGGGGCAACGGGACAGGGATAAAGAAACCACGGATATTTAGAAAAAGGCTTGGAGACACCCCACAAGGATTGCTAAAGGAATAGGGGCCACATATTTTCACTGCCATTTAAGACCGACAGGAGTTCGAGGCATGATGAGGGCAACGTGGAGTAGGAATGAGTTACTGAGTGTGGTTCGGAAGGGTATGTCAGAGAAGACCAGACACTGCTCCTGAGTTGGAAGTGCGGGCTATTTTCAGCGTCTGATTCGGTTCAGCATCCCCACGAGTCTTACATCCTTTCTGGAAGGTCTTAAAGGATGACTCACATCAAAAGAAGGTGCAAAGAAGTGAAAACCTGGGCTGCAAAGGGGCCACCAGGTGGATTGCAGCCCAAGCGCGCTCTCCCGAATGGGTTGAGCAGCGACAACTTGGGGAGCTCTTCGCTTCTGCCCACCTTTTCCACTTGGTGCTGCAGGATTCTGACTTCATTTTCCAAATGCTCAATTCTCTTTTCTCGCAGCTCTACTTCCTGAAGTAAAAGGTTCTTGACTCGGCCAAGCTTGACTTTGTGGTGGTGATGTTTCTCATTGAAGTCTCTGTAAAAGTAAATTTCTATTTATTTATTTATTTGTTTGCTTATTTATTAGTTTATTCTTATTTTATTTTAGTTTATTTTTTGAGTTTGTTTCTTTGAGAGAGAGAGAGAGAGACAGAGAGAGAGAGAGAGAGTGTGTGTGTGTGTGTGTGTGTGTGTGTGTGTGTGTGTGTGTGAACAGGGGAGGGGCAGAGAGACAGAAGATCCCAAGCTCCACAAACAGCACGAAGCCCAATACAGGGCTCGATCCCACAAACCATGAGATCATGATCTGAGCTGAAATCAAGAGTTGGACGCTCAACTGACTGAGCCAGCCAGGCGCCCCCAAAGTAAATTTAAATAGAGGCCCAGCTGAGCACTGTGGAAGTTTATGTTGCCTCCTCGTGTGTGTGCGCCTCTCTCGGGTGTCCTCTTTTTGCTCTGTCGAGGCCTGCCACCAGATGTAGATATTCGTCCTGCCTCACTCCTGCAGGACTTCTTGCCCCCAAGTAGGGGAATGGACCAAGGATAACCTCTTAAATAACACCAGCTTTAGTCATCCCCAACTCAGGAAACACTCCTTGACTTCTGACCCCTGACATCTAATTCTGAATCCTGCTCCATGGAGTCAGCTGTTAATTTAAGTTTCTAGTTCTTGGCTATACCTGTGGACAGTGATTTAACCCACTTCAGTCTCTGATAACTGAGTCTGCTCTCGATCCTTGCCCCAAGTCTGAACTTCTGCAGGCCAGTTCTCTGTAGGTTTCTGCTCAAGACTCTAACTCTGATTCTGACATAAGTTGAACTTAACGCCAATAAGCACATGAAAAGACGTTCAACGTCATTAGGCATTAAGGAAACGCAAGTCAAAGCCGCAACGAGATACTACTTCACACCCACTAGGATGGCTAAAATGAAAAAGAAAGATAATAGCAGGTGCTAGCAAAGATGTAGGGATATTGGAACTCTCAAACACTGCTGGTAGGAATGGCAGCCTCTTTGGAGAAAGCCTGGCTCAAATGGTTAAACATAGAGCCATATGACCCAGCAATTCCACTCCTAGGTATTTCTCCAAGAGAAGTGAAAACATATGTCCACACAAAAACCTGTATGTGAATATTCATACTAGCACCATTCACAATAGCCAAAAGGTAGAAACAACCCAAAGACCATCACCTGAAGAATGGATAAATAAAATATGGGATATCTGCACAATGGAACACGAATCTGCCTCAAAAAGTAATGAGGTACTGATCCATGTGACACCATGGATGAACCTTGAAAGCATTATGCTGAGTGAAAAGAGTCAGTCACAAACGACCACATATTATATTATTCCATTTATATGTAACGTCCAGAACAGGCAAATAGAGGATTTCTTGTCGCCCAGGGCTAGGGGTGGGGAGGGAAACTGAGGATGGCGGACAACCGCTAAAAGGCTTCTTTTGGGGGTGTGAAATGTTTTAAAATTGATTGTGGTGATGGATGTACAACTAAAAGCCATTCAATTGTACACTTTAAGTGGGTGAACTATACGGTGTATTGATTATATCAATAAACCTGTTGGGTTTTTTTTAAAGAACAAAAATCTAAATGATCATTTCAAGCTACTGTAACACCTAACCCGAGCAAACAAGAAAACAGATTAATACCTCAATGCCACCACTAGGCAAACCTCTTTGAGAATGGCTGTGCTTTCGAAGTAAGAACATTGTTATTCAGAAAGTGCTTCTTCTAATGAAAAATTGAGGAGAAGTTTTACTTTGAACCTATTAGGTCTGATAACAGAAAATCACTCCACACCAGGGTTTCTTGACCTTTGCCCCGTTGGCATCGTGTGCCAGATAAGTCTTTGTTGTGGAGGGCTATCCTGTGCTTTGTAGAATCCTTGGCCTCTACCCACTTGATGCCAGTCGTACCAATGTCTCCAGACATTGCAAAATGTTCCCTTGCCCTGGGAGGCAAACCACTGCTCACTGAGAAGCACTGCTGTAGCTAACGTTCCTAAACCAGGTTTTCTCAGCCTACAGCAGTGTTCCCCAAGCTGCATTGTGACCAGCAACATCCACATCGCCTGGGAACTTGTTCGAAGGTGCAAAGCCTCGGGCTCTCTCCCTGAACCGCAGAATAGTAAACTGTGGGAGTGGATCTGTGTTTTAGCAACGCTTCTGGGGATTCTAATGCAACCTAAAGCTTGAGAGAAAGCCCTGGGCATATTTGGGAGGGATCCCTCACCACTTCCACTTCATCATAAACAGACTACTTGTGGCAGGCTAAGTGTACCTAGAGCCTTTCTTCGCTCCTGCTGGCAAAACCCAGATTTCATTTAGGTGCCCACAGAGAGCTCTTGACCTCAAGAAAGGTGGGTGGGTCCCAGATGTGTGTGTGTGTGTGTGTGTGTGTGTGTGTGTGTGTGTGTGGCTACAGGGATGGACCTGTGACAAAGGTATGCTTGCTGGGCACTTCCAGGAACTTCAGAAACCAGCCCTCTCTGCGCTGGCTGGCCTCCTGCTGAGCTTGCGCCACCTGCCCCTACAGTCACCACCTTGTAACCATGATGTGACAAGCCTAAAGACAAAGGTGCTGACCCACCAAGCATGGCAGAGCGAAAGGAAGGAAAGAGCCTGGGCCTTCACGACACTACTGAGCAGCTAAAGCTACCCCAACAATCACCTTCCTCCAGATTTCTTGTTATGTAAGAGAAAATTTTGGTCTAAATCGATGTCAAGTTTTTGGTTTCTTTCGTTTCACTTTATTTTTATTTGTGGTTAATTACATCCTGATAGCTTAAAAAACAAAAAAACACAACTACTCCAAACAAGAAGAAACTATTCTAATGGTCTCTGTAGCCCCGATTTCCCTGAATGCCTAGACATTTGGGTAATGCCTTTTTAACTGAAACAGAAAGTGTTTAAGGAATGAGAAATCCACTCTGGGTACCGTAGACACTTGAGGGCACAGTCATTCAGGCCTACGGTGCTGAGCAGTTTGCACATGTCAACTGTCTGATCTTACCTCTGATACTTAAACTGGGGGAAGCCCTGACGGAAGGGAACTACCAGCTAACTAAAAACCTGTGCTCCAGGCTTTTCACACACCTCATTTGATTTTACTTATTTATTTATTTATTTATTTTTTTCTCATTTGATTTTAAAGCAAAGCTGTGCAGCCAATCTCCTTCTCTATGAATCAGGACGTGGAGGCTGGGCAGTAGAGTTTACTCAGTGGAACTGAGGTATCTAAACCCTTCACATTCCTTGACTAGCTCTCTAAGGCCTTGGAATATCCTGCTCGATAATAACATCTTTGTATACCTGTGGCCTTGGACCACACCAATATTTTATGTTAACAATATGATCGGGGCACCTGGGTGGATCAGTCGGTTGAGCATCTGACTGCGGCTTAGGTCATGATCTCGCGGTTCATGAGTTTGAGCCCCGCATCGGGCTCTATGCTGTCAGCACGGAGCCTGCTTAGGATCCTCTGTCCCCCTCTCTCTGTCTTTCCCCTGCTTGTGCTCTCTCAAGGATAAATAAACATTTCAAAAAAAAAAAAAAACCCAATATGATTTATGGTGAGAGCATTTTTGTTCTCCTAGGGCCCTGGGCCATGCTGTGTCAGTTTGACCTTGGGGGTTTGGGAGTCTGGAGACTGAGTAATTAACGGTAATCACTGGGGCACTCCATGCCGATGAGACTGACCCCCGATAAAAATCTCTGGATGTCAAGGCTCAGGTGAGTTTCCCTGGTTGGGAAATCTTCATACGTGTTGTCACACATCATTGCTGGTAGGATTATGTACTGTCCGTTCTACTCCACTGGGAGAGGACAACAGGCTTGCATCCTGTCTCTCCTGGACTCTATCCTATGTGCCTTTCTCCTCTGCTGATTTTAATCTGTATTCTTTCACTGTAATATACCATAACCATGAGTATAACGGCTTTTCTGAGTTCTGTGAGTCCGAATGAATCACAAACCTAAGGGTGCCCTTGAGACTCCTGACCCAGAAGGAAGTTACTTGTACAAAGAAGAATCTGACCTTAGAGCCTGTGATCTCCCACTCTACCCTAATGCTATAATGCCAGCAAAGCCAAGCAAACCAGATGTCGCTGATTTCTCCAGTAAGAAATTTATTTTTTAATTTTTAAAAATGAAATTAAATTTCATTATTTTTTAAATTGAGGCATAATTGACATTATATTAGTTTTAGCTGTGTAACATAATGAGTTGATATTTGTGTATATTGCAAAACGATCACTACAGTCTAACATCTGTCACCATATATAGAAACTTTTCTTCTTGTGATGAGAGCTTTTAAGATTTACTCTCTTAGCAGCTTTCAAAGATGCAATACAATACTAACTCTGGTCACCATGCTATACATTGCATCTCCACGATTTATTTGTTTTATAACAGAAAGTTTATATCTTCTGATCTACTAGAGAAAGCTTTCAGCATTTCACCATTGAATATTGTGTTAACTGTAGGCTTACATTTCAGGTCTTACATTCAAGTCTTTAATCCATTTTTTGAGTAAAATTTTGTGTATGGTATAAGAGAGTGGTCCAGCTTCATTCTTTGGCATGTAACCATCCAGTTTCCACAACGCTGTTTATTGAAGAGACTGTCTCTTCCCCACTGTATATTCTTTGCTTCCTTGTCATAAATTGACCAAATATGTGTGGGTTTGATATTTTGTTTTATACAAGTACTAGGAACCAGCTGGAGGGGAGGAGCAAAACAGACTTATCTAGATGCTAATTCTAATCAAACTGTGATGGAAGAGCTACTCCAAGAGAGTCGTACAGCTTTGTAAATTATGTCCTTTTTTTTTTTTTTTTTTTTTTTTTAGTTCATTATTTTTGAAAAAGAGAGCGGGTGCAGGGGAGGGGCAGAGAGAGAGAGGGGGAGGGATCCACACTGTCAGTGTCGAGCTTAAAGCTCAAGCCCCAGGTCGGGCTCTGTGTTGTTAGCGGAGTTGGGGATTCTCTCCCTCTCTCTCTGATCCTCCCCTACTCTCTCTTTTTTCTCTCTCTCTCTCTCTCAAAATAAATAAATAAACATTTAAAAAAAGAAATTTTTTTATTAAAAATTGTTTTTAATGTTTTATTTATTTTCGAAAGAGAGAGAGGGAAAGAGTACCAGCAGGGGTAGGGCAGAGGGAGAGGGAGATATAGAATCCAAAGCAGGCTCCAGGCTCCAAGCTGCCAGCACAGAGCCTGATGCCGGGCCTGAACTCATAAAGTGTGAGACTATGACCTGAGCCGAAGTCAGACACCCACTGGAGCCACTCAGGCGCCCCAGAAATTAATTTATTTTTTAAAGTAAGATGATAAGCTATAGAAAATTTGGGAAGAAAACCCAACTCCCAATATGATTAGTATTAAAATAGTGGTTGTATTTCCTTCTAGTCTTTTTATAAGCATCTTTTCCTTAAATCTTACCTATATTAAACTTTTTACCTTATGCCCTTTTCATTTATTATATTGTAAGCATTTCCTCATGCTGCTGTCTCACCTTCAGGGCCCCCATCTTTTACAGTGGAATGAAGTTCCATTAAGTGAGTGGATTAGGGTTGACCTAACTAGCTCCTACTGCCTGATACTCAGGCTTCTTCCTGTAGTGTTACGCATGGTTTGAAGAGTATGTTGACGCAGTACAGCTGGTGAGAGGCTGGAGCCTTCCCTCGCCATTGCTGACTGGCTGTTTGGCACACTTTCTGCTTTGGTCAGAAGCTCTGTTGGCCAACTTGCCTGAAGAGCACATGCATTTTCTAAGTTTATTTTTGGTTTTATTAACTACTAGATCTATGAGGCAGCACAATACTCATGTTTTAAAATTTAGGACAACTTTTTGTTTATGTTCGAGTAGAACCAGATGGATTTTTCCATTATTTTTCTTTCAAAAAGGCAAGGAATTTGTTCCTCTGGAAGAGTGGTTGGGAAAACATGGAAAAATTAGGCATGGTCCATAAAGGCCAGGACTGGGATCAGGGGAATGAAAACAAAAATGAACTTCGAGTTTTGACAGTTCTTCCATTTTCTTTCCTAAATCTGTGTTTTTTAACACCGGATGGCACATCAGAATCACATGAGGAAGCTTTTATAAAAACAGTGATCCATCCCTAAGCCCTATCCCCACTGCTTCTGATCTAACTAAATCTATGCTGGTGCCCAGGCACATGCAGCTAGGGTCAGGATCCACTGTCCCAAAGGCAAGGGGAAAATAACATGGAAGAATCACCAGCCTCACAGCCGGCAAAAAATTTTAAGATAAAATGACAAATATTTATGACTATACGTGAGCATCAAAAATCATAGAATATGTTGAGCAAAAGAAGTTGGACACAAAAGATTACATGTGGTAAGAATCCCATCATTTTGGTGCCCTTACATGGGAGCTTTGAGTCTTTTCATCTGGACTCTGAGCCTTGGTGCAAACTTGATGAGTACCTTTTCTTTTCTTCCTTTACTCTCATTTCAGGGGCTTTTCAAGGAATGTGGTCGAATTGGAACACTTTCATGTCGATTGCTTAGGTTGCAATCCTCTAGCTGTGGCTACTCTATGGGGAGGAAAAAGCCTGCCTTTTGGCTGAAAGTTAGTACCCTGGCGGGAATGGTAATAAGACCCAGAAGCTTGATGCCCTCTCTTTATTCCTGTCCTTATACAAAGTTGTCTGTCTTGGGGACGGGACAGCCACCTAAGTCACCAGGACGGCCACCGATCCTAAGACTCCAGTGTGAGGTTTCCTCCTCATTGGTCTAATGTAATTCCCCTCCAAATCTCTGGACTAGCCGCCTCTGGCCAGGAGACCCCCACTAGGAGCCAGCCGAAACCAGTACTCAATTGAATTAAAACTCAACTGGGGACCATTTCCCAGGGAAGTTGGCTGTAAAGCCTATATGTGTTGGAATGTCACTTAGATCATGATAGATTTCTATCTTTACTGTTTTCTGTCAACGTCTTCTACTAACTGCTACTTACATTACAAAATTGGCTAATTCCCCCTTGTAAAACTTTTCCAGTATTTTCCTTGGGTTAAAAATGGCGGTTTCTTCTCAGCCTTTTTGACAAGGCAAACTCAGTCCATACGTCAGCACACATCTGTAGTCTAGGATGCAATGGGGAAGCCGGGGGAGGGAGGGAGGGACCCTAGCATCCTTCCTTCAGGGGCCCTTAGTTGGCTGGTCAGTCAGTGATCATAGCAACTTTGTTCGAGGGATGCCTCAGGTCACTTTAACACCAGGAACCTCTGACACATCCTGCGTATGGGACGCCAACTGGGAGTGGGGAGTCGGGGCGGGGGGGGGGGTGGTGGTGAGGTGGCGGATCTCCGTAGTAATGGACCTTCTCTACTTCTCTCTCTAGGAAGGAGGAACATGGGAGCTCCTCTTCAGTTCTCAGGGATCCTCCCTTGAGATGCCTTTTCAATCCAGTGGAGACAATTTGCATTGCAAAATTTAGGAAAGGACTGATCTCCCGTAACACTGCATGGCCTTACTAGGATCTAGCCATTAGATCTCTTCTGCAGGAAATCTGGCAAATGGATAGAGGTACTCTAGGTCCAGGCATTCACGGCTCTAAATCAGGACCCAGACGAAAAGTCCTCTTACAGAATGTATTTGCCTAAATGTGTTTGGTTAGTAAACTCCCTCCTGACATACTGGATGTCTAAACAGGCCTCCTCCTGATAGAACTAAGTTGCTGGAGGAAACCCAGGCCATCCCTAATGAAGGGGACACTTGACTCTCTCTCTGTTCTGCTAATAGATGTGAGGGCCTCTCCTTCATTCATTTCCTGGGTTAATGGCTATAATTGGAACTAACTGTGGTTAGTCTACCTAGGGACGGGGACTTTAAGGAATATTCCCAAGCAGCTGCCGAAACTCCATTTGTTTCAGGGAAACAAATGTCTGCCTTCTCCTACCTGACACGGACTCCATATTTCCACTTTGGAAACAAAACAAAACAAAACAAAAAACCTGGTGCCTGCTCATCTGTCCAAGTGGACAGGCTTTAGGACCAAGTAGACCTCTCTCTCTCTCTCTCTCTCTCTCTGCCCTCTGGAATTTTATCTGCTTTCAGGCCTCTGGGTAGAACCTCACCTCTTCAGCCTTCCCCTCCCCCTCCTCCTATTTCTGCACCACCTTGGGTGCAGCCTGCACAACTGGTTCCTATACCATCATTGGTGCCTCAGGCACCATTGGCTCCTCCTCCCACCCTCTAAGTCAAGGAGTAAAGGACACCCCCTTGGACTCCCCACTTCATATTCCCCGCTGATGTTCCAGGTAAAAACTAAAGACGGGGAACAAATTGATTGACTTTTAAGTGGATGCAGGGGTAACATTTTTGGTAGTTAAACTAATTTAAGTTTGCTGGTTTGAGATAAACCTGTTTATCAGCATTAAATATAAAACTTTTTTTTTTTATTCTATCTGGGTTTGCTGAAGGTCAAATAAGCTCAGGTTACCTCTGCAATTTGTTAGCAAAAAGATGACTTAAAATAATGGCTAATTTTGTCTGTCTTGAAGTTTTCAGCAGTAATTGTTAAGACAGCTTTCAAAGTCTTTGGTAACCTGAAACATTAAAGTTTCGATTGTATAATGAACGGGATAGAATTCATTGGACATCTAGGTCTTTTCCAAATAGAATGGAATGCTAAAACATTAATTAGGTTTGCGCTTTGACTTCTTATTGCAGAGAAACTAAGGCTATTTGGGTCTGTCGGCAAACATGCTTGTGCTTAAGTGGTTCATAAATTTGCCATCTTAAGAATTCTGGTAACAGTTCACAATCGGTTACTACTAAGTTTTCACTGGAAACTAAGGTTTCTAAGAGTTAAAATTCTGCTGAATGTAGTTTATACTAATGGAAATAAGGGAAACAACTCGGTATGTAAAAATGTAGGAAATGTGTAAGAAGAATATAAGGAATGGAAATACATTTTTGTGGAAGGTAAAAGAAAGTAATTTTGTCCTAAATGAGAAGGGCTGTTTGGAGAGAAATGGTTTGGAACAAAATCTGATGGCAAAGGAAAGTTGTAGAAGGTTCGTGAAGGAAAATCTCTGGAAAGGAATTTCATGTGTGGTTAGGATGCACAAAGGTTGCAACGAATGGATTTTAAAAGTACACTGGTATAAGGTTAAAATTCTGCTTTTCTCTCTGCTAAAAACACAAAAGTTTTCTTGGATTGTTGATCTGCTCTTGATAAAAAAATAATATGCAAAATTTTTCTCTCTGGTCTGCCGGAGAAAACCAAAGCTTTGGGTTTCCTCTTTATCAAGTCTTTGATTACTTCAAGTTAAAACTTCTCAATGTGAAAGGAGCTAAGTTCTGCTAACAACTATATAACCCTATATATTTGCCTTTGGAATCTCTCAGTGCCACCTTGGTTAAATGAATAAATAAAATTTGTAATGAGCAGTAATCCTGTTTAGGTTGTGCTCTGTAACTTTCTAAGGTTTTAACAAACTTCCCAAGATTTAAATTGTAAATGAAGTCTTTTTGACCAGTTAGGCCTTTTTTTGGTATGTGAAGTTACTTGGAAGACACTGTCATTCATGGTAAACCTTAGGTTGTGTTGCACGGGTAAGTGCATGGGTAAATGCATGGGTAAATGCTCCAATATAAATGCAAATCCTGATGTTTTAATATGTTTTGGTAATAAGGTCGGCACTTGGCTATGCCGATTATTGAAGTGTTATGTGTCACAAAAATAACCGAATTTCCTTGTCAATTGCATCTTTTTTTTAATTAAAAAAAATTTTTTTTTAACGTTTATTTATTTTTTTGAGACAGAGAGAGACAGAGCATGAATGGGGAAGGGTCAGAGAGAGAGGGAGACACAGAATCCGAAACAGGCTCCGGGCTCGAACTCAGAGATGGCGAGATCATGACCCGAGCTGAAGTCGGACGTTCAACCAACTGAGCCACCCAGGCGCCCCTGTCAATTGCATCTTAATGAACTCTCATATTAGATTGTTACCAATGTCCGTTTCTGAGATTTTGTCATTTATAGTTATTTGTTCTGGAAGCATATAAGAAAACATGTTTCATCTTCAAGGAGACTTATACAAAGAACTTTTAGGACACATACAGGCATTTGACATCTTTAAGATTAATATTAAGATGGGTAAGAATTTTCAGAACTAAAAAGTTGCATTGAAACAGAACAAGAATTAGTAACATGGGACTAAATGAACTGAAAAAGATGGTTATCGTTTTGCAGCTCTTGTTTTGAAGTATTGCTGGTTCTCTAACATTTGCTCTTCCAGATTAAGGAAACTTTCTCAAGATATCTGTGCTATACAGAAATGTCATAAAGTATTTATTTGTGTACAAAGTATTTAACTTTTCTCTCTACCTAAACCCTCTCAAATTCAAAAGTTCTCAGTGAGCATTCTTTCTTCCATGGCCATCATACTTGTTTGCCTAAGTGTGGTAGAGCCCCTCCCTAAGGAATGTGGTGAAAACCTCAAGACAAGAGAAGGCAACCTGGCTATGTGCACGTGCACAACATTCCTCACGACTCTGTAACATAGACCGCCCATTCAGACTGTAGGTTACCATATGCGGGAGACAAAGGAGCAAAAATTGTACAAAAGGCGACCCTCTCCTGCCCCCCACGGTGCTCAGGGCTCAGCCTTTTGGGTCTTAGCCCGCTGAGCCTGTGCTGGCACAAATAAAACTGCTTCCTGTAAAGAAAAGCCTTGGTGTCCCATCTCCATGTGTATGTCTCACTGCTACATAAGTTCAATGAGAATCTGTTCTCCTTGGAACCGGACACCATTGGAAATATTGGTAATTTTACCAAGGCTTTAACTGGAATGTCATATTTGAGAGACATGCATAGACTCAGTTATGACCATACAGTTAAAAGGAACTAAGGTTGACTTTATGACACATGGAGCCATAAAGCTCCTTGGCTAAGTTCCCAGCAGCCTAACCAGGTGAGTAAAGAATGTCACTTCCTGGCAGGTGCAGGAACCTCGGGATATCTTCGGCACCTTGTGAAGAGGAATTCGCCCAAATCTACAGGTGTTGCAGGCATGTCTGACAGCAAGTACTTGGCTTGGCTTCTGGCCTGGAGAGGCTACTAAAAAGTTCAATCTGGAGATTCCTTCTAAAAAGTTCCAGCAAAGTAAAATTTAAAAGATATATATGATCAATAACTGTTCTTGCTGAACTTCTGTAAATAAGTAGGCCAAGTTTGTTAAAACTGGACTTGTTCTACAAACAAATTGGTTTCCATTTGGCTGTCTTTGGAAATGAGGGTTTTTAGAGGTTTCAATAACAGGTTTCAATAACACACCTTTATGAATGTTAAATTCTAGTTCTGATCGTCTTAAATGTTGTTTGCCTAAACTAGACAACTTGAGGTAAACTTCAGAAAAACTGTCATAATACCACAGGTATGGACAATCTTCTTGCTTGTTATTCTGTGGTGATAATAACAAAACCCCAGGGGCATATGATTATCCAAACAACTGGAAAATGGGATGGATTCCCCAAAGATTGTATGAAAAGACTTTTCTCCCTGTAGACCTATCAATAGATAAAGACTATAGTCCTTTATTAAATTATTCACTTTATTAATTTATTCACTTGAATTATCCAGGTTAATTCATAAATCTCTTAAGTGGATATGCAAACCATAGTCTCCCTAAACCTGATCTGACATTTACTAGAAACCCACCCCATCCATATAAACCCAGGAGACCTGGTAAATTGAAAGTCCAATATAGTAGGGAATTTAACTCTAAAATAAAAGGTCCCCTACGGGGTCATATCATATACTCCCACTGAAGTAAAATTAGAGGGGCACTCTTTACGGGCTCCTATATCTAAAATAAAACCCGTACCTCCTTCAGAAAACCAATGAGCAAACTAATGTGCCTTCTTGTTCTTGTAAACCCGTGGAAGACCTCAAACTTTTGCTCAAACTTCTCTTAGGATGGTTGTACCTTTCTTTTTCATTCTCCTTTCCCCAATTTATACTAACAATTCCTCTTAAAATGGGCCATTCAAAAGGATCACAAGAGACATCTGAATTACAAATCAGAAAAACCCATCTGATTCCTGCTGCCTGTTCCCACTCCCATTGGAGGATGCTTCAAGCCTGACATCTAAAAATCTCACTGGTAGCACTGGTAAACACTGGGTTTGTAATTTGCTCTAACCATTAACCTGTATTTTTCTTGTTTCTATAAAAGTACCTTTTATTGATTGACTAATTGCTTACTAAACAAAACAGAGTCTATATGATGGTTAAACACCACCTGTTACACAGTTAAAGCCTTCAATGACTCTCAATAACATTATGCATAGAGCAGTTCTACCAAATAGAATAGTATTAGATGTCTTAACTGCTGCACAAGGTGAAACTTGTACTCTCATAAAAACAAAATGCTGTGTATACATTCCAGATGACCACAAAAATATTTCCGGATTTCTAACTGACATGAATACTTGAATTGGTGCTGGAAACAATCCCTCTCTTTCCTTTAATGATTGGTTAAATTTCTGGACTGGAGGATTTTTGTCAACTACCAAAGGACTTTTATTTGGGCTAATCTTTCTAGTTATTCTAATCATGTTTTGCTGTTTTCTGCCATGTCTCTCTGCCTGGTGCTAAGACTCCATCACTGCAATAACTTCAAGCCAACAGATGATCCTTTCTACTCAGGAAGGTTCATACACATTGTCCACCTTGGATTCAGCTGCCTCTGTCTTTTGTAACTCCCCTATACCTTCCCCAACTGAACAATATTGACCCTTATAGGTAGGGACATTTCTACACCCCTACTCAGCAGGAAGAAGCTACAGAAGATGAGACCTTCCACTTTCAACAACCTTAAAGATTTAAGGGTCAAAATTTTTCAGTGGGGAGCATGGGGTAAGCTGGGGGTAAAGTACAGGCTAACAGCAACCCCCCACCCCCGCAGGTAGGACATGTATGATAGTCCTTGGACACTCCCAGCTATCCCAAAACAGGAAAGGACAAAAAACAAATAGTCTCTACCAGTTTACAACAAAAAGGCAATCCCATCAATGGCCAAAAGTCCAGGAACTCCCTCCGGTCTTAATGATAATGCTTTGCTAAAGAGATAAACAACTTTAGCTTGACAATAGCTAGGCTTCCAGTAAGTCTTTAGCATGTGAAAGTCTCTTTGGAAACTTCCTCTTGACTTTATCTTTCCCAGACTCTATAAAAGGGTCACCTCCACTCTTGCAGTAGAGAGCTCTTCCCGCCCATGGGTCCTGTCCCTGTGCTTTAATAAAATCACCTTTTTTGCATCAAAAAAAAAAAGAGGAAGAGAATATAAAATTTTATCCAAGCTATGATAGTAAAGTCATAAAACTGTGTTTAAATGACAGAGACTAGGAGTAAACACAGAAAGGATTCTGGGTAAGCAATTTCTACACATATTAGATTCAGGATCAACTCACTTGTCAGGAATTGTGGCATTTTATATGCCCTAGACCTAGCACTTCATTCTTTCAACTCCCTCTAATACCCAGACAAGATGTGGAAAGAGCCCTATATAGGTTATTCACTTTTTTTTTAAGTTATTTATTTATTTATTTATTTATTTATTTATTTAGAGAGTGAGCAGGGCAGGGCAGGAGCAGAGAGAGAGAGAGAGAGAGAGAGAGAGAGGAGAGAGAGGATCCCAATAAGGCTCTGCACTCTCAGTGCAGAGTCCAAAGCTGGGCTTGAACTCACAAACTGTGAGACCATGACCTGAGCTGAAATCAAGAGTCTGTCACTGAACCAACTCAGCCACCCAGGTGCCCCTAAAGAGCTTATTAGACGACTGAGTTCTAGCTTTAGGTTTGTAAGCAGCATGAACTGAACCACACATACTCCCCTGACCATGGTTTCTACATTTTTCAG
The DNA here is from genome assembly GCF_007474595.2 of Lynx canadensis. Classification (NCBI taxonomy): domain Eukaryota; kingdom Metazoa; phylum Chordata; class Mammalia; order Carnivora; family Felidae; genus Lynx; species Lynx canadensis. Next base: position 32,931,004 of record NC_044310.1, on the reverse strand, counting down.
TATTATGATGATCAAAGCAAGGTAAGGGATACCAGTGACTCTAAAAACACTCTGCTCTACAGCAGTAAACAGGGGTTTTTAAATCATTCTCATCAATGTGATAATTACGCAGGTAAGAACACAAGAGAATAAGATATTTCAGCCTAATGGAAGGAATAGAGCAGAAGACTACAGAGCTGGTAGGAGAAAGGTGGATCACGGAAAAACAATGAACAATAACTAGATATGATAATAGCTGTGTGCTAAACATTGTTCTAAGTAAGTGCTTTACATATAGTGATTTACTTAATTCTCAAAACAACTTTCTGAGGTAAGTGCTGTTATTTTACCCATTTTAAAGATGAGGGACCTCAGGCACAGAAAGTTTACATAACTCACCCAAGGTCGCACAGCTAGTTTCTGGAAGAACCAGGATTTGTTCCCAGGCAATATGGCTCCAGAGTCCATACTCTGAACTACTCTGCTACATTCCAGAGAGGAGGAGAGTGGGAGGAATCTGGTGGAATGATGAGCAGTGAATGGCAGAAAGAGAAGGAAGTTCAGAAACACATTTTTTATTGAGCACCTACTATATAATCAGAACTATGGATAAAAAGATGAATAAGACCATGGCCCATGCCCTTGAAAAGCCTACACAGTCTGGTGAGGAAGACAGGTAGTAACTCACACTATTTCAAGACAAAGTGGCAAGCTCTGAAATAAGTACAAAGAGGCATGTGCAAAGGGCTAGGAGGAGGCTACAAAGAATGAGTACTTCACCCAGCCCAGGCTGGTGGGGTCAAGAAAGGCTTCTTGGAGAGGTGCCCAGGTGGCTCAGTCGGTTAAGCGTCCGACTTCGGCTCAGGTCATGATCTCACGGTTCATGATTTTGAGCTCCACATCAGGCTCTGTGCTGACAGCTCAGAGCCTGGAGCCTGCTTCAGATTCTGTGTCTCCCTATCTCTCTGCCCCTCCCCCACTCGTGCTCTGTCTCACGCTGTCTCTCAAAAATAAATAAACGTAAGAAAGAAAGAAAGAAAGAAAGAAAGAAAGAAAGAAAGAAAGAAAGAAAGGTGGGCTTCTTGGAGAAGGTGACTCCTAGTCTAAGAATTAGGATTTGAAATGAAGAGTTGAAATGGGGAGGGGGTGGTCCAGACTGAGCAAAGTATGTGAAGGGGAATAAAAGCATGAAGGCAAATGAAAAGGGTGTATTTGGGAAAAGGCATGAAATCCCTTTCCAGAACTTTTTTTTGTTTACCTCATATGGGCATCCATCTGCTTCAAAAGTTGCGCATATTCTTTACACAGTGCTTCCTTCTCTTGCTGCAACTTGGACAGCTTTTCTGACAGTTCTCCGTTGCTCTTGAGATGCTGAAAAAACAAATTTTTTAAAAATGAGAACATTCTGTGCTTTCCTTTCCTTTCCCTTTCTTTCTTTCTCTTCCTTCCTTCCTTCCTTCCTTCCTTCCTTCCTTCCTTCCTTCCTTCCTTCAAATGTTTTATTTTTTTGAGAGAGAGAGAGCCGAGCATGAGCAGGGGAGGGGCGGAGAGAGAGGACGGAGGATATGAAGCAGGCTCTGCACTGACAGCAGAGAGCCCTGTGTGGGGCTTGAACTCACAAACTGTGAGATCATGACCTGAGCCAGAGTCGGACACTCAACCAACTGAGCCACCCGGGCGCCCCTCCCTGGGATTTCTGAACTGGGGTTATTAAAGGCCAGCAGCAGTTCTTTCTGACCTTCTCCTCACCCTTACATCTCCCTTCCAACAGTTTGTAAGCATGTGATTCCCTGTGTTAAACCCATTCTTGCTTGAAATACCTAGAGTAGTTTCTGCTTTCCCGATAAACCTAAGGGGTAAAATGCTAGGCACTCATTACTAGCTATTATTAGCTATGATTAGATCACTCGGGTCTACGGAAACAGGAAAACTGAGAAAGTATGTCTATTTACTTTCTTACCTCATCTGATTTTTCTTTCTTGTTTTCCAAGTATTTTTGAAGTTGGGCCTCCTGTTGCTGAATTCTGGATTGTTGCTGAGAACTGGTTATTTCCAGTTGATTCCCTTTATCTTGTAAGATTCTCACTTGCTTTTGTAGCTCATTTACATTCTGATCTAGGAGTTTCCTGAGGGCAATTAATGTACATTAAATCACACCGGATTTATGAAATTCTTTGACCTAAAATTGTTATACCATTACAAGGGATTTTATTAGTTCAATGAGGTCGGGTATGTGTCCATAAAATAAAGAGACCGACACAGGGGACCTCCTTTGTGAGGCTTTTCTCAATTCTCTCTCTCATTCATCAAAAAAAACAAAACAAAAAAAAAACAAAAAACCTCTGAAAAAGAAAATAACTCCCCTTATTTCACAGAAGAAGCTGTGGCAACAGAGAGTTTTAATTAACTTGCTAGGACAAGATGGAGGTGGGGCTCTAACCTTGAATCCTCTTTTATTTCTACTCATCCTCACTGCTTTACAAGTTGAGTCCCTTGATTTTCTTGGTTCAATATAGGGTTGTAAGTTACAAACACTACTGATACTAATGCACACATGTTAAGGCTGCAGGAGCTGAATCATAAATGAGCCTGTGTTTGATGAGGAAATTCACCCTTTTTCAAAAGGGCCAAAAGCACTTAACTCCTTCAGAGGGAATCTCATCAGACTATAGTTGTGGAAGATTTCCGACAAGGCTCTTTGGATCTAGGAGATTACCCAGAAGAATATGATGAGGATGCTGAGGTAGCACTTACATGCTGGGTCATTAAAGTACTGAGACTGGACAAGCGCTCCCTTTCTCTAACTTCAGTTTTCCGAAAAAAACGATGGTTTACTGGCAAAGATTGATATTTGAGACGTGGGACTCCTCACTCTCAACCTCCAGCACTTCCAGCTCCTGTCATGGTTCCTGATATTAAGTGCAGGCTTACAGGCTCCCTAAGCTGAACTTCTCCCATTCACATCCACCCCTGCACCAGCACCACCCCCTTCACCTGTTTCATCATTATAAACCTGAGCAATTCCCAGCTATTACTGTCTACTTCTTTTTGGTTCCATTCTTTCTTTATTATTCTTTTTCTTTAATTTTATTTTTTATTTTTTTAAATTTACATCCAAATGAGTTAGCATATAGTGCAACAATGATTTCAGGAGTAGATTCTTTAGTGCCCCTTACCCATTTAGCCCATCCCGCCTCCCACAACCCCTCCAGTAACCCTCAGTTTGTTCTCCATATTTACGAGTCTCTTCTGTTTTGTCCCCCTCCCTGTTATATTATTTTTGTTTTCCTTCCCTTATGTTCATCTGTTTTGTCTCTTAAAGACCTCATATGAGTGAAGTCATATGATTTTTGTCTTTCTCTGACTGACTGATTTCACTTAGCATAATACCCTCCAGTTCCATCCACGTGGTTGCAATGGCAAGATTTCATTCTTTTTGATTGCCGAGTAATACTGCATTGTGTGTGTGTGTGTGTGTGTGTGTATGTATGTATGTGTATATATATATATATATACACACACACATATATACATTTTCTTTATTCTTTATCCATTCATCCATTTGGGCTCTTTCCATACTTTGGCTATTGTTGATAGTGCTGCTATAAACATAGGGGTGCATGTGTCCCTTCAAAACAGCACACCTGTATCCCGTGGATAAATGCCTAGTAGTGCAATTGCTGGGTCGTAGGGTAGTTCTATTTTGAGTGTTTTGAGGAACCTCCATACTGTTTTCCAGAGTGGCTACACCAGCTTGCATTCCCATTTTTGGTTCCATTCTGAATTTCTGATCAAGGGGCCAGACTAAGAGAAAAGCTTTGGGGCTGAAAGGGAAATTTTAAACTGCTAGAATTAAAGAAAGTTGAGTTACCTCAATAGAATTTAGGAGTTGGAGAGCGGCATTGAAATATAGGAAGTCAACATTTAAAGAGCAACTCATAAATATGTTAGAAATTAACTCCTATATTACATATAGCTTGAACAAAGACTAACAAATAAACCAGCTATGCCAATGAATGAGATTAAGAAAGCTCTCTGCTCCTCCCCACTCGACAGATGGCCACATTTCCTGGTACAGTGCCAGCTGCATCCCCCAGATATGGTGGTGATGGTTAGAGTAAACAAATGTGGCCCTACCCTATTGTGCACCTGGTCACCAGGGCTGCTTTTAACTATGGCAAAGTGGATACTGTCAACATCAATGCCCCTTCATTGACCTCAACTACATGGTCTACGTGTTCCACTATGATTCCACCCATGGCAAATTTCATGGCGCAATCAAGGCTGAGAATGGGAAACTTGTCATCAGTGGAAAGCCCATCACCATCTTCTTTTTTAAAAAAATCTTAATGTTTATTTTATTTTTGAGAGATAGAGGGAGAGAGAGAGACAGAGCATGAGTGGGAGAGGGCAGAGAGAGAGAGAGAGGGAAACATAAAATCCAAAGCAGGCCCCAGGCTCTGAGCTATCAGCGCAGAGCCTGATGTGGGGCTCAAACCCACAAACTGTGAGATCAAGTCCTGAGCTGAAGTTGGACATTTAACTGACTGAGCCACCCAGGCATCCGCAATCTCCATCATCTAGGAGCAAGATCCCGCCAACATCAAATAGGGTGATGTTGGTGCTGAGTATGTTGTGGAGTCCACTGGGGTCTTCACCACCCTGGAGAAGGCTGGGGCTCACTTGAAGGGTGGGGTCAAGAGGGTCATCATCTCTGCCCCTTCTCCTGATGACCCCATGTTTGTGGTGGGCATGAACCATGAGAAAATCGACAATTCCCTCAAGATTGTCAGCAATGCCTCCTCCACCACAAATCACTTGGCCTTTCTGGCCAAGGTCATCCATGACGACTTTAGGCATTGTGGAGGGACTTATGATCATAGTCCATGCCATCACTGCCCTTTGGAAGACCACGGACAGCCCCTCTGGGAAGCTGTGGTGTGATGGCCGTGGGCTGCCCAGAACATCATCCCTACTTCTACTGGTGCCACCAAGGCTGTAGCCAATGTCATCCCAGCTGAGTGAAAGCTCACTGGCATGGCCTTCTGTGTCCCTACCCATAATGCATCAGTTGTGGATCTGACCTGCCACCTGGAGAAAGCTGCCAAATACGACAATACCAAGTAGGCGGTGAAGCAGGTATTGGAGGGTCCCCTCAAGGGCATTCAGGGCTACACTGAGGACCAGGTTGTCTCCTGCAACTTTAACAGTGACACCCACTCTTCCATCTTCGATGCTGGGGCTGGCATTGCTCTTAGTGACGAATTTGTCAAGCTCATTTCCTGGTATGACAATGAATTTGGCTATACCAACTGGGTGGCAGACCTTAGGGTCCACATGGCCTCCAAGGAGTAAGAGCCTCCTGGACCACCAGTCCCAGCGAGAGCTAGAGGAAGGACTGTTGGGGAGTCATTGCCCCAATGCATCCCTTAACACACTGAGAATCATTTGACCTCCACAGTTTCTATCCTAGACCTCCTGAAGAAGGGGAGGGACTTGGGGAACCCTACCTTGTCATTACCATCAATAACATATACTATACCCAGCCAAAAAAGGAAAAAGAAATTAAGAAATCAGTGGATTGATAAAACTCTGTCTCCCCAATAGCCTTAACCTCTCTTTCAATCTATCCCTTATATAGCAATCAGAGTGGTCCTTCTAAACCAATCTCATCATATCATGTAGTCCGAACACTTCAATATGGCTTGTGAGCTAGCTAACCTTTCTAGCCTCTTTCTCTTGCCCTCCCTCTACCCCCAAGCATTTTGCTCCAGGCAAAATGAACTTTTTTTCACTTCCTGAAATAAGTCATCTTCTACACTTATTCCTTCCTTACAACTCCTTTTCCTTATCTTCCTCTTCCAGACCTTCCTTTCCTTAATATTCTCTTTTAGCCATCCATCCCAAATACCTCTCACTCAGCTTGAATAGCTTTCTTTGAGGAAGGCTTTCTTGAGCTCCCCAGACCAGATGAGGTGTCTCTGCTATGCACTATCACAGCATCCTAAGCCTCCCTTTGTATAACACTTATCATCAAGTCTATGTACAAGGATATTTGTTACATCATTATTTGTAACAGCAAAAATATCTAAAAAGCATTTCACATAAATTATAATATATCTGTGTTACAGAATGCCACACAACTGTTTAAAATAATATTATGGAACTAAAAATCGATAACAGAAAGATAGCTGGAAAATCCTCAAATATTTGGAGATCAAACAACATACTTATAAATAATACATGTCAAAGAAGTCTTGAGAGAAGTTTTAAAAATATTATGAATTATATATATTTTACATGAAAATGAAAATACAACTTACAAAATTTGTGAGAGGAAACAAAAGCTGTGCATAGAGGGAAACTTAACAGCATTAAATGCAAATATTATAAAAGAAAAGATCAAAAATCAATAATTTAAGCTTCCATGTTAGGAAACTAGAGAAAGAAGATCAATATAATCCTGAAGAAAGCAGAAGAAAAGAAGTAACAAAAATCAGAGCAGAAAGTAGTGAAATTGAACACAGGAAAACAATAGAGAAATATAATGAAACTGGTTCTTTGAAAAGATCAATGAAATTGACAAACTGCTAGCCAGGCTAATCAAGAAACAAAGAAGGCACAATTTACTAATGTCAGAAATGAAAGAGGAACCATCACAACTGATCCTATGGACATTAAAAGGACAATAAAGGAATATTTTGAACAATTCTATGCCTACACATTTTTAAAAAATTTTTTTTTAATTTTTTTTTTCCAACGTTTTATTTATTTTTGGGACAGAGAGAGACAGAGCATGAACAGGGGAGGGGCAGAGAGAGAGGGAGACACAGAATCGGAAACAGGCTCCAGGCTCTGAACCATCAGCCCAGAGCCTGACGCGGGGCTCAAACTCACGGACTGCGAGATCGTGACCTGGCTGAAGTCGGACGCTTAACCGACTGTGCCACCCAGGCGCCCCTAAAATTTTTGTTTTAATGTTTTTATTTATTTTTGAGACAGAGAGAGACAGAGCATGAGCAGGGGAGGGGCAGAGAAAGAGGGAGACAAAGAATCCCAAGCAGGCTCCCGGCTCTGAGCTGTCAGCACAGAGCCTGATGCGGGACTGGAACTCACAACCACGAGCAGAAACTCACATGACCTGAGCTGAAGTCTGACACTTAACTGAGTGAGCCACCCAGGCGCCCCTCTATGCCTACACATCTGATAACTTGTCTGACATGGACTGATTCATTGAAAGACACAATCTAACAGCTCTTAAGGAGAAATAGATATTCTGAATAGGCCTATACCTATTAAAGAAATTAAATCAATATTTAATAACTTTCCAAAAAATAGAGCAGTAAGCCCGGGTGATTTCACTGGTGAATTCAACCAAACATTTATTTCTATTTACTTATTTATTAAATTTTTTTTAAACATTTATTCAGTTTTTGAGAGACAGAGAGAGACAGAGCATAAATAGGGGAGGGGCAGAGAGGGAGGGAGACACAGAATCTGAAGCAGGCCCCGGGCTCTGAAATGACAGCGTAGAGCCTGATGCGGGTTCAAAGTCACAGACTGCGAGGTCATGACCTGAGCTGAAGTCGGATGCTTAACCAACGGAGCCGCCCAGGTGCCCCATCAACCAAACGTTTAAAGAAGAAACAATATTGGGGCACTTGGATGGCTCCATCTGTTAAGCTCCTGACTCTTGATTTTGGCCCAGGTGATGATCTTACAGTTTGTGATATTGAGCCCCGCGTCAGGCTCCGCTCTGACAGTGTGGAGCCTGCTTGAGATTCTCTCTCCTCCTTCTCTCTCTGCCCCCCATCCCTGCTCACACTTGCACTTTCTTGCTCTCAAAAAATAAATAAGTAAACATTTTTAAAAAGGAGGAGGAGGAGGAGGAGGAGGAGGAAAAGGAAAGATAGCAATTCTTTACAATCTCTTCCAGAAAAAGCAAAGAAGAGGGGACACTTACTCAATTCTATGACACCAGCATCACCCTAATACCAAAACCAGATCTAGACCTTACAGGACACAAAAGCTGTGGACCAGTGTCTTCCATGAACATGTCCAAGGTCCTTTATGTGGCTTGTTAGGTCCAGCAGGACCCAGGTCAAGCTTACCTTTCTAGCCTCCTTTTCTCCATACTTCCCTCATCCCCAAACATTTTGTTCTGGCAAAAATGAACATTTCTCACTTTACTGAAGATGATGATGGCAATAGTAACAAAAATAACATAAAATATTGCAAGAATAATAACAGCACCTTTTTAGTAGTGGCTGGTAATGTGTCAGCTTAGCTAGGCATGACCTCCGTGTATATTTCTGATTAGAGTGGGCTACAAGACGTACAGTTTACTGGTGCAGGGGATGGAGGGCGGAAGTGAAGCAGTTTGGATTTTACACTTGGAAAGTCGGACCAAGTGCTTTTGTAGCTCATCCCCATCACCAGGTATCTGCTGCTCACCTCTGCATGAGGCAACAAGCCAGGCCTGCAACTTCTCCACTTTCCCTCGGGTCCTCCTTCACTTTCCCCAGCTCCTGGGCCAGGTGTCCGTTTAGGTCCTTGATGAGGGGGCCATCTTCTCCTGCAGGACGCCTACTTTATCAGGTTTGGAGGTAGGGAGAACTGACATGGGTTCATCCTGTGCTCATAGGTTTAGCTTGACATTGCTCTCCCTCCTGTGGTACCCATCTTCACTTCCTGAGTAGACTTCAAGCTCCAGCATAAGATGAATGAAGACAGCCTTACAGGCTGTGTAGCCCTGCTCACAACTGCATGAGAGACCAAACCCCTGGGGCACTGGGGTGGCTCAGTCAGTTGAGCTTCTGACTCTTGATTTCTGAGCAGGTCATGATCCCAGGGTTGTGGGATCAAGGCCCCCATAGGACTCTGTGCTGAATGTGGAAACTGCATGAGATCCTCTCTTTCTCCCTTTGCCCCTCTCCCCAGCTTGTGTGTGCTCTCTCTTAAAAAAAAAAAAAAAAAAAAAGAGCAAATCCCCATACCAAATCTCTTACTAAACATATATTTCTCCTGCTAGTTCTATTCTGATTGAACCTGGACTGATACAAGTGCTTATTATGTGCCATATACTGATAATATAAGCCAACCAACCACTTATAACTCATGCAATCCGCACAATGATCTTATGAAGTTGGTACAGACAGGCACTGAAAAGATAAACTTGTCTAAGATTTTGTAGCTCTTAAGTGGCTAAAGGTTGCCCATGTAATATTGTTAGGTGAAAAAGGCAAATTCCAAAGCAATATAATTTAAATGGCTCAACTTCTGTTAACAAAATAAGAACAACAAAAAATATATACATATGCATAGAAAAAATCTGATCACTTGAAGTGGTTACTGCCAAAGAACAGAAATCTGAAGGATTTATGCTTTTTATTTTATATAGCTCTTTAATAATTTAAATTTCATATAAGTAGTTATAATTACAATTGTACTTGCTAGAATTTATTCCAAGGAAGTAGTAAAGGATGTGCACAAAAATTTGACTACAAGGATAAAATATTATATCGTTGTTTATTATAGCAAGAAACTGGGGAAAATGTAAATATCCAGCAATAACGGATTAAATTCATTATGATACATTGTGAAAATAATGTTCTAGAAGATTTAAAAGAAGATAAACAGAACAGTGAAAAAAGTAGGTTATAATCTAAGTATCTAAATTGGAGTTGCTTTCCTCCAGGTTTTGAAACAATGTATACTATATTATTCGTTTTGTAGAGAAGAATTTCCCTACCCTACAGTATTCCATTTTCTTATAGCTAGCTTAAATATTACTTCAACATATTTCATCTCAGCCAGGCTTCACAGAAGATGCATAGAGCTGGTATTACTAATCCCACTTTAGACACAAAAAACCTAGTTTCAGGAAAGTTAAATAGCCTTTTTCCTTGTTCAATTCTTGAATTACATCTTTGTCCCTTTTTAAAAAATGTTTTTCTTTGAGTTATTTTTTAATTGTGTTATTTTACTTATAGTTGACATACAATATTACATGAGTTTTAGGTGTACAACATAGCAACATAGTGATTCAACAAGTTTATACATTATGCTGTTCTCACCAAAAGTGTAGCTACAGTCTGTCATCATACAATGCGATCACAATACCATTGACTATATTCCTTATGCTGCTTTATTCCTATGATTTATCCATCCCATAACTGGAAGCCTTTATCTCCCACACCCCTTCACCCATTTTGCCAATGTCCCTACCTCCTTTCCCTCTGGCAATCCTCAATTTGTTCTCTGTATTTATAGGTCCAATTTTGCTTTTTGTTTGTTCATTTGTTTTTTTTAGATTTCACATATGAGTGAAGTCATATGGTATTTCTCTTTCTCAGTCTGATTTATTTCACTTAGCATAATACACTCCAGGTCCATCCAATTTGTTGCAAATGGCACGATTGGATCCTTTTTATGACTGCATAATATTCCATTATGTATGGTACACACACACATCACATCACATCCTCCTTATCCATTTGTCTACTAATGGGCATGTAGGTTGCTTCCATATCTTGGCTATTATAAATAATGCTGCAATAAACATAGGAATGTGTGTATCATTTCAAATTAATGTTTTTTCATTTTCTTTGGGTAAATACCCAGTAGTAGAATTATTGGATCATATGATAGTTTTATTTTTAATTGTTTGAAGAACCTCCATACTGTCTTCCACAGTGGCGGCACCAGTTTACATTCCTACCAACAGCGTATGAGGGTTCCTTCACATTGTGTTTCTTTAAAAACTTCATAGAGTTGTTTTACAATCTATTATTCATAATCCCAGCTGCTGGAGTTCTTGGGGGTTACAACTTTGGTGTTTGTTGTTTCTACCGACTATCATTTATGGTAGCCAGCTTCCTTGTGTTATTTGCTGATTTTTCATTGTAAGCTTACATTTGACTAAACTTAATATATGGGAATCTTTAGGGGCGCCGGGTGGCTCAGTCGGTTAAGCATCTGACTTCGGCTCAGGTCAGGATCTCACTGTCCGTGGGTTCGAGCCCCGCGTCGGGCTCTGTGCTGACAGCTCAGAGCCTGGAGCCTGCTTCGGATTCTGTGTCTCCCTCTCTCTCTGACCCCCCCCCCCCCCCCCGCCCGTTCATGCTCTGTCTCTCTCTGTCTCAAAAATAAATAAACATTAAAAAAAATTAAAAAAAAAATGGGAATCTTTAATATCAAAATTGGGGTTGTTTTCCTCCAGAGTAATTTGGGAAAGCCAGGGGGCTGCCTGTTTGGGAACACTTCAGCTCCTTCAAGCTTCCCAGCTTTAATATTAGAATCTCTAGTTCACCTCTTCCCCCTTGGGGCAAACTTCCTCAGCTCCTTCTCTCAAACCTGGGGCTGATATTATTATTTGCCCCCTGACTTAGAAGCTTGTTTGCCCCATTCATCATTTTTGTTGTAGCTTATTGTATGTTTGCTCTTAGCACTTTCTCTTGCTTTATTGCGGGCAACACTTAAAAGGTATACTTACTATAGTTTATTCAGGATCTAGGTGTATTACAACAGGATGGTCTGCCATCCTGTTAGCTGTAGCAGGGAGACAAGTATTTTTCTACTGTACTTCCTGAGTAAGCTCATTATTCATTCATACATTCATTCATTTACTTACTTACACATTATTCATTCACTGGGTATTTACTGAGTACCTTTTAGTGCCAGGGCTGATGTTAGAGCTTTTAGCTAAAGCTGAAAATAAATTTCTGAGCTTCATTATATATGTGAATGTCTGCATGTCTTTTCAGTGGCTAAAACCATATTTTTCTTAAAACATATGTGGCTCAGGGGCGCCTGGGTGGCTCAGTCGGTTAAACGGCTGACTTCAGCCAGGTCACGATCTCGCGGTCCGTGAGTTCAAGCCCCGCGTCGGGCACTGTGCTGACCGCTCAGAGCCTGGAGCCTGTTTCAGATTCTGTGTCTCCCTCTCTCTCTGACCCTCCCCTGTTCATGCTCTGTCTCTCTCTGTCTCAAAAATAAATAAACATTAAAAAAAAAATTAAAAAAATCTTTTAAAAAGATTTTGTTTCTGGGGCGGCTGGGTGGCTCGTTCAGTTGAGCGGCCGACTTCAGCTCAGGTCATGATCTCACGGTCCGTGAGTTCAAGCCCCGCGTCGGGCACTGTGCTGACAGCTCAGAGCCTGGAGCCTGTTTCAGATTCTGTGTCTCCCTCTCTCTCTGACCCTCCCCTGTTCATGCTCTGTCTCTCTCTGTCTCAAAAATAAATAAACATTAAAAAAAAAATTAAAAAAAAAAGCATATGTGGTTCACTCTTCAGTGCCATAGAAATAAGAAGCATCAGTTACTGAAGTTTAGGGCATCCAGGAAGATCATTTAAGTAAGAATTCTAATAGTAATCATAATAATTTTAGAAAAAAATGAAAGCTCCTATTTGGTGACAGATTACTGATGATTAAGAGGTCTGTAAAGTACTTGGAATTTCTTTCAAGGAAATCAGGTGATAAATACAAAAATCAATTTCCTTTAGTTTGCAGTTTATGCCAATCATGTGAGAGTTGGAAAAGCAAAGCCCAGAGTATCATATTTCATAAGTAATCTAGTCAGTCATTCAAGAAAATTTACTCGTGCACCCTGCGCACCCGGCTCAGAGCAATGAGAAATAACCCCTGCCCTTAAGAATCTGACAGTCTTTTGTGAAAGGCAAACAGGAAAAACAATTCGAATACAGTGTAACGAGTGCTATATACAAGAAGTTATGTAATGTAGTTCACTGCAGTGGGAACACACAGGAAATACATCCGTAAACTGACATTCCTGCTAAACTCAATCAGGTTGGCCCATGGGAAACTGACATCTTTGCTCCTCTTACCTCTTCTGTTGTTCCTCCTGATATAGTTGCTTTGTCTTAGCTTCATTTTCTAGTGCTTCCTTTATCCTTTCCTCTAGTTGCTTCTTTCCCGAAATACAAGTGTCTGTGAGACAGACTTTATGAGCATGTTCTAATTTCTGCTGCAGATCCAAAATCTTGAAGGAAAAATTTCACAAATAAAACATTAAGCATGACCTTTTTTTTCCAATCAGGGAAATGCTGGATGAGTAACTAGCAAACATAGTGCTAACAACCAAATCTGATCTAAAGCAGAGAATGTGGCTAGATTTAATTTTAAAATAAGTTACCTAAGTTTTACACTACATGATACATTCGTGTAGTTTAATGTATGTTTGGGTAAACAAAGCTATGCAGTGAAAACTCCTTCCCATCTTTATCCTGTCTTCCTGCCACTTTTCCTCCACTAAATACACAATTACTGGTATCTTACGTACCCTTCCAGGGATTTATTTATGCCTATATAAATAAATACTATTATACAGTTCTCCTTCATATACATATTTTTTACACAAATGATGGCATACCATATATACTTATGCAGCTTGCTTTTTGTAAATAAAAATACACTTGGTGGTTTTTCCATATTATATGTTTATGTAGAATCGCCCTCTCTTTTACAGCTGCATATATAAGGATATATTATAACTTATTTAAGTAGACCCCTACTGATGGACAATTGAATTGATTCCAATCTTTTGCTATTACCAACAGATCTCTAGAATACATTACGAGATGTGGGTTTGCTAGGGCAAAGATTACTATTATTTGTTTGTTTAATAGATAATGCCAAGCTGGCTCCATAGGTATTAGGCCAATTGACACTTCCAACAGCAATGTAGGAGTGTGTCTAGTTTCTCCACAGTGTGACTAGATTCAGGATAAGATCTTAAAACGAAGTAGGAGTCTCTTACAAATCGAGTTCCTGTTAGCGTATCACCTCGCACCAGTAATATGCTCTTTAATGCACTGGTAGGACTAACAATAAGATTTATGAATTTGAAAGACAGATGTATAATTTTATTTTAGAATTTACATGTTAGATTAAAAGCTTCATTAAAACTTTTTTTTATTAGATAAGTCTCCTTTTAATTTGTTTACATATTTTTATGAACCTTTGTGTCACCCTAAGTTGTGACTGATACATAGTAGATGCTCAATAAATATCTGCTGAATGAGTAGTTCTTAGCAGAATAGCTATTGTCTCCTGAATGTATTCCTGATCTAAAAATGCATTCTTTATGACAGTTTGGCACCACAGTCCCCACAAACACTCGTGAACACCAGTGCACGGCAGCCCCCTTTTTAAGAGCAGGGCTTTGTGCACCAGCCCTAGGTCCTGGCAGAGCCCACAAACTATAGGAGAGGTGAAGATGCAGAAATGCAGAATGATTCGAGGGCAATGGCAGTGGGTGGCCAGTCATCCATGGCCAGTTCAAGTTCCTTTGAGGTGCCCCTGTTTAGTCCTACAAAGGGAAAATGCTTCCTTAAAGATATTCACTCTTAATTCCACAGAGGCAAATATCACCACCCCATTGGCTTCTCTATCAGGGACATATGCAGACTTTTGAACCTGTCACCCTGTTAAGAAAAGAACATTTCCAATACTTTTAAAGTCTACTCTGGGACCTTGTCAATTATCCCCCTTCCCTCCTCACTTGAGAAAACCAATTATCTTGAGTTTGGGGTTAATCATTTCCTTGCTTTTTCTTTAATATATAATCTGTGTAACATGGCTTTTACTTTACATAATTTTGACCTCTGAATCAATGAAATCATACCATGTTTTTGGTGATTTTTTTAAATGTTTATTGGGGCGCCTGGGTGGCTTGGTCGGTTAAGCGTCCGACTTCGGCTCAGGTCATGATCTCACGGCCCGTGAGTTCAAGCCCCGCGTCGGGCTCTGTGCTGACAGCTCAGAGCCTGGAGCCTGTTTCCGATTCTGTGTCTCCCTCTCTCTCTGCTCCTCCCCTGTTCATGCTCTGTCTCTCTCTGTCTCAAAAATAAATAAACATTAAAAAAAAATTAAAAAAAAAGTTTATTTATGTATTTATTTATTTAGAGAGAATACGAGCAAGAGAGGGGCAGAGAGAGAATCTGAAGCAGGCTCCACACTGCCAGTGCAGAGACCGATATGGGGCTCGAACTCACAAACTGTGAGATAATGACCTCAGCCAAAATCAAGAGTCGGACGCTTAACCAGCCGAGCCACCCAGGTGCCCCTGATTTTTTATTCAATATATATTGAACTACAGCATGTACCTGTAATTCATTTATTTTCACTGTTGTATGCTATTGTGTAAATATACAGTTTATTTATTTGATATTATGTCAGGGGACGTTTGGGTTGCTTCCAATTTTCTGCTATTTGGAACAATATTTCTACAAAAATGATTGTATTCCTGTCTCCTGATACCTCTGTGCAGTATAATACTTTTTCTAGTATTTATGCCCAGTAGTAGAAGCATTGGGTTGTATGATACACACGTCTTTAACCTAACTAGATGCAAATGCCAACTGCTTTCCAAAGTGTTTATGCTAATTTACTCTTCCAACTGCAGTCAATATATGAGTCCCTGTTGCACAAAATCCTCACCAGTATTTAGTACTGTCTAAATTTAGAGTTTTTTACTAATCTGTATCAGT
Organism: Lynx canadensis; assembly: GCF_007474595.2. Lineage (NCBI taxonomy): Eukaryota > Metazoa > Chordata > Mammalia > Carnivora > Felidae > Lynx > Lynx canadensis. Next base: position 32,915,514 of record NC_044310.1, on the reverse strand, counting down.
TTTACCAACTACTTCTTGTTTTTAAGTTTATTTATTTTGAAAGAGGGAGAGCATGAGCATTAGCAGGGGAGGGTCATGAGAGAGGGAGAGAGAGAGAATACCAAGCAGGCTCTGCATTGTCAGCACAGAGCCTGATCTGGGGCTGACTTCCATGAACTGTGAAATCATGACCTGAGCCAAGATCAAGAGTCGGATGCTTAACTGAGCCACCCTGACGCCCCAGCCAACTACGTTTTTAATGGAGTACTAACATACATAAAGTGCACATATCTTGAAGCATACTGAATGAAATTACTTATATAACCACTTCCCATGCTAAGATAAAGAATGCTCCCAGCACCATGGAAGAGTCCCTCTCATCCTCTCCCAGTTAATAACCCTCATAAAGACAACCAACATCCTCTGACCGTAGCTTAGTTTTGTCATTCTTTTTTTTTGTAAATAATTTATTTATTTTTTAATTTACATCCAAGTTAGTTAGCATATATAATGCAACGATTTCAGGAGTAGATTCCTTAATGCCCCTACCTATTTAGCCCATTGCCCGCCCCCCCAACCCCTCCAGCAATCCTTTGTTTGTTCTCTATGTTTGAGGCTCTTATGTTTTGTCCCCCTCCCTGTTTTTATATTATTTTTGCTTCCCTTCCCTTATGTTCATCTGTTTAGTTTTGTCTCTTCTTAAACCTCTTATAAATGAAATTACATAGTATGAAGTCTTTTGTTCTGGTTTCTTTAGCTCAAAATTAGGCTTTGGAGCATAATTAAGATTGCTGTCATCTGCTTTTTGATGTTTGTTTCATATTTATACTGTTAGATTGCATTATTTATTTATTTAAGGATTTATCTTTTACGTGAGATTTGACTCAAACCCACAGATCAAAATGTGCAACTGTTGCGTACTACTGCCACCTGGTGTTAGCGAATCTAAAATGCAGGGGCATTATTTCAAAATGGTTCATTTCACAACACGAATCCACCCCCAAATTGTAAAATAAAAACCATAGAGAGAGACAATCCAAAGGAGAGGAGAATAAGTCTTTTAAAAGTTGAAAGTATAAAACAAAAGTCATATGGTTTCAGTCAGTTACTTTAAGTTCATGCTATAGCTTTCCAGACGCTTACCTTTTCAAGTTCATGCAGTTTAAAGAAACATGAGATTTACTGGAACTGCAGGAGCAGGTGAAGTCAAAAGAGAGGAAAGCATGGAAGAGCACAGAAAAACCCTGGAATTCTATGAAGTGTGCATCATATCTACTTCCTAAATCCTTAGGGAAACAGGATTTTAGTACTGGTATCCAGCGTATGCTATTTACTAAGCATGAGGATAATTACCTTTTCCTCTGCATCAGCGACTTTTGATTTCTCTTGAGCCAGCTTTTCCTTCAGGTTGTCCTGTGATTTAATGCTCTGATCCTGTTTAAGTACCTCCAGCTCCAGTTCCCTGATTTTCTGCTGACCGTGCTTCCATTCTGCTGTGAGTGAAGAGCACATCTTTGTACCATCTAATAACTTCTGCTGGGCCTGCTTTAGTTCAATTTTGATCTAGAGGAGGGGAATAAACAAGAGTGATAGAAATAAGCGTGGAAAGAACATGAACATGAGCCAGAATAAGCACTTTTCCAAGCAGTGCAGTCCCCTAAGAGCTGACAAATAACGAATGTCACGTGGATGATTAACTCCCCGGAACTGTCTTGTGTCAGTAAGGTTTGCCAGGTGGCCGCTGGACAGAGGAATTTTCCTAATGTTTCTACACATGCACGGTCTAAACATTTTCCATCCTTTTTTAAAAATCTACTGCACGCTGGCTTTCATTCCCACTCCTCCATGAAACTATTTATGCTGGGGCACTACTGATGTCCCCACTGCCAAAATGAATCCAGTGGACAACTGACCTCTTAGGTAGCATTCACTCCCTCTGTCTCAGAAAATTATCATGGAGTCTGTGATACCAAACTCTCCTGGTTTGCTTGCATCTCTTTGCAGTTCCTTCCCGGTCTCTTGTGTAGACTCTTCTAATGCTGCCCAGCTTCTAAATATCACTGGACTCTCCCAGGCTTTGAGAGTTGATCATTCTTTCCCTAGTTCACTGTCACAATCTGAAATGCCATCTTTGTGCCTGGAACTGCCAAAATAAAACGCCCTGATTCTGTCCATATCAAAAATGATTTTTCTCTCTCAGTCTTCCTGATTTCAATAAATGATGCCTCCATCCAAGGTTTTGTTCAGGCCAGTAGTCTCAAAGTAATCCTGAGTCTTCCTTTCCCATCCTGAGCCCCTTCGGCACTTGCTGTCGTGCTCCCTCCACAACACGTCTTGCATCGGCCCATCAGTGTCTACCACACCCTCGTCTCCAACATCATGGTCTCCAGACTTGGTTGTTGCAATAATGACATGGTTCTGCCACTTCCATTTTTACGCCCTTCTAATCTGTTCTCTACAATGCAGCCAATGTGTTCTTTTAAAATTTTTTTTAACGTTTATTTATTTTTGAGACCGAGAGAGACAGAGCATGAACGGGGGAGGGTCAGAGAGAGGGAGACACAGAATCTGAAACAGGCTCCAGGCTCTGAGCTGTCAGCACAGAGCCCGACGCAGGGCTCGAACTCACGGACCGCGAGATCGTGACCTGAGCCGAAGTCGGACGCTTAACTGACTGAGCCACCCAGGCGCCCCCAAAGTGTTCTTTTAAAAACATAGATTGAACTATTCACCCCACTGCTTAAATCTTTCAGGCTTCCTAAAACTCTGGAAACAAATCCCAGCAGCTTGCCTGGCCTTCTATGGTCTGGTCTTTGCCAACCTCTTTTAAATCACAGGTTATTTAGCATCATGAAAGTAAAAAGGGCCATCTCTATTTTTAAAAGTTGATGACTAACTTTAATAAAAAATTTTGAAAATTTAAATGAAAAAAATTTCCATAAAAATAAAATATACCAAAGTTCATACAAGAAGAAATAAAAAATGTGACTTCTTATAACCATTAAGAAACTGAATCAGTAATTGAAAATCTTCCCAAAAGAAAACTCTAGAATCAGAAGGATTCAGAAATGAGGTCTTATAATTATTAAAGAAGAAATAGTTGTAATTTACTCCTTTTTTTTTTTTTTTTTTTTACAGTTTATTTATTTTTGAGAGAGAGAGCATGCACAAGTTGGGGAGGAGAGAGAAAGAGAGGGAGAGAGAATCCCAAGCAGGCTCTGCCCTGTCAGCACAGAGCCCAACATGGGGCTCGATCTGACAACCGTGAAATCACGATCTGAACCAAAATCATGACCTGGACTGAAATCAAGAGTCAGATGCTCAACCAACTGAGCCACCCAGGTGCCTCAGGTGCCCCAATTGTAATTCAGTCTTACAAACTCTTCCAGAGAACAAAAAATGAAGGTATGTTACCTGTCTTATGTTAAGGGGCTAGGGTAACCTTTATGCTAAAGTTTGATGTGAATGTTATAAGGAAGAAAAATGACAAGCTAGTCTCATTTGCGAACTAAGATGCAAAAATTCCAAAGAAATACTAGCAAGCTAACACCAGCAATGTAGAAAAAGGATAATAATTTAGGATAAAGATGGGTTTATCCTAGGAATGCAGAGTTGAGTTAGCATTAGAAAATCAGTCAGTATAATTCACTGTATTAACAGATATAAAAATCTTATCTTCTCAAAAAGTTATGCAGAAAAGAATTTGATGAAATTCAACATGTACTCACCCAAAAACATTGAATGAACACTATAAAAGAATTTTATTTAAAAAAATTTTTTAATGCTTATTTATTTTTGAGAGAGAGAGAGACAGAGAGACAGAGTGAGAGCCGGGGAGGGGCAGAGAGAGAGGGAGACACAGAATCTGAAGCAGGCTCCAGGCTCTGAGCTGTCAGCACAGAGCCCGACATGGGGCTCGAACTCACAAACCGTGAGATCATGACTTGAGCCGAAGTTGGATGCTTAGCCAACTGAGCCACCCAGGTGCCCCAAGAATTTTCTTAATGTGATTAAAAAATGTCTATTAAAAAAAACCCTACAAGGCATATTAACTGATATTTTAGAACTTTTTCTTTGAGACTGGGAATGAGAAAATGTTACCCACTATCATCAGTTCTATTTGGCACTGTACTAGCCACTGCTTAGGCAAGAAAAAAGAATGAAAGGTATAACATGTGGAAGGAAAGAAAGAAAATTATATTTATTCCTAGATGATATGATTGCTTGTGTATACAATACAAAATAATATAAGCATCAATTGTAAGAAGTAATTTAAAAATATGACAAGGTTTTTATTCAAAAAAATTCACTGCATGTTTATGTATTAGCAATAGTTAGAAAATGAAACTTTAAAAAGTTACCATTTACAATAGTATGGAAAACATCAGCACCTAGGAATGTGTCTAACATAAAAGATGTATAAGATCTCCACAAAGAAAATTAGGATATTGGGAAAAATTAAAGAAGACCTAAATATAATACACACATATTTCATGGAGGATTCAATATTGTAAAGATTTAAACTCTGCCCAAATTTATCTATAGATTTAGTGTATAAATTCAGTGTATAAATCCCCAAAGGTTATGTGTTAGTATATGTATGTTGTGTGTGAGTACATGTGGGTTTGTGCGTGTAACTTGACAAACTGATGACAAAATTTATATAAAATTTCAAATGGCCAAGAATATCCAGGCATCCTAGAACAAGAACAACAAAATGAAAAGCTGTGCTCTATCAAATATTGAGGTCTGTATAATGCTAAATTAATTAAGATAGCATGCTATCGGCACAAGAATAGACAGAACAATGGAACAAAAGAGAGAGCTCAGAAACAGACCACACACATTTCTTATGTCCTAGTGGACAGTATAGTAATGTAGGAGAATATCTTTATGACTTTGAGGCTGACAAAGATTTCTTAAGTCAGAACCTGAAATCACCAATTATAAAGGTAAACATTGATTAGGTTAAAATGAAAAACTTTGATTCATCAAAACTTCTATTTAGAGAGTGAAAATGCAAGTCACAGAGTAGAAGGTGTTGGTGATACAAACCTGATCAAGGCTTCATATACAAAGAATTCCTACAAATGAATGGGAAAATTAAAAGGACAGAAGTCCCAAAGAAAAGTAAACAAAATCTTAAACAGGGAGTTCACAAAATAGGAACTCAGATGTCAAATACATTTATAGAGAGCTGTTCATCTTCATTTGTAATCAGGGAAATGCGCATTAAAATGCTAGGAGCTACCACTATACATGTATCCGAGATTAGCAAAAAATTTAAAGTCTGACAGTACCAAGAGTTGGTGAGGACGCAGAGCAACAGGAACCTTCCTACCTGCTAGTGGGAGTATAAACCTTTAGACAGGAGTTGAAGTAACACATACGCTGTGATGCAATAATTCCACTCCCACTCCCTTCCTAGAGAAATAGGTCCTGTGGACATCAGGATACATGTATACGAACGTTCATAGCAGCAGTTTGTTTTTAAAAATTTTTTTTTTAATTTTTTTTTTCAACGTTTATTTTATTTTTGGGACAGAGAGAGACAGAGCATGAACGGGGGAGGGGCAGAGAGAGAGGGAGACACAGAATCGGAAACAGGCTCCAGGCTCTGAGCCATCAGCCCAGAGCCCGACGCGGGGCTCGAACTCACGGACCGCGAGATCGTGACCTGGCTGAAGTCGGACGCTTAACCGACTGCGCCACCCAGGCGCCCCTTAAATTTTTTTTTAACGTTTATTTTTGAGACAGAGAGAGACAGAGCGTGAACAGGGGAGGGGCAGAGAGAGAGAGGGAGACACAGAATCTGAAACAGGCTCCAGGCTCTGAGCTGTCAGCACAGAACCCGACGCGGGGCTCGAACTCACGGACCATGAGATCATGACCTGAGCCGAAGTTGGACGCTTAACCGACTGAGCCACCCAGGCGCCCCAGCAGCAGTTTTTTAAAAAGTAGACGTGTTAACTCAGATCCTTTTGTACATCTCACTGTTCAGGAAAGAGTCTTACATTCAATAAATGAATATATCTGAAATAATGTGCTGTTATGCTCTCTGTTTTAAAGCAAAGATCCTTGCATAAAGGCTACTCAAGCATCCAGAGTGCTAAGCTTATGATACCTCCTTTTGCATTAATTTCTGAAGACCAGATATGCCATCTCCAAAAATGTTAACAGGCATGTAAAAAGGTCAAAATAATTTATTAAACAGAGTAGAAATGAATGCGTGTAGAAATGAAGAAATTAAACCCTACAAGTAATATGCCTTGGTATCACTGGGGGGTCAATGTAGATCAAGAGGAAAAAACTACTGTAATAAGCTAGTCTCTTTGGTATTATCAAAAAGAAATTCTAGATCAGACTTTAATAAGCCTCCTATTCTCTCAGTAAAAATCCTCCTTTATCTCCCTCCACTATTCTAAACCAGTTCAACTACTCTCTCCCCTTTTTTAATTTAAAAAAAATTTTTTCTCATTTTATTTTGGAGGATTGGTACAGCTTTTGAAACTTCATTGACAGGAACAAATCTATTAAATCTCGATTTCTTCTCGAAGGGCACTCTAACCTATTAGTTAGCCTGGAACTTTCATTTTTCAAGAACAGTGTAGCCACGGATAAAGACATAGGATTTCACTTATATGGGAACTCTGAAACAAACCAAACCAAACAGAAATTGATTCATAAATACAAAAAACAAACTGGTTACTACCACGAGGGAGGAAGGTGGGGCAGATGGGCAAAAGAGGTGAAGGGGATTATGAGGTTACAAAAAAAGAAAAATGTAGCCATGAAAAACTCAGTAAGACACAGATCTAATGACTAGAAGAAGAAACGAAGAAATAGGGGAAAAGAAAAAATCAAGTGTTGGAATATTTGGTGCACTGGATAGTTCAGGGTTTTGAAACCTAAACTTCTTTTTTTTTTTTTTTCAACGTTTATTTATTTTTGGGACAGAGAGAGACAGAGCATGAACGGGGGAGGGGCAGAGAGAGAGGGAGACACAGAATCGGAAACAGGCTCCAGGCTCTGAGCCATCAGCCCAGAGCCCGACGCGGGGCTCGAACTCACAGACCGCGAGATCGTGACCTGGCTGGAGTCGGACGCTTAACCGACTGCGCCACCCAGGCGCCCTGAAACCTAAACTTCTTACTGTAAACAGAAAAGGCACAAGTCCTTTCATACAAGACCACCTCTTCCACAGGCCAAGAAAGCTAAAGGCCTCCGGGACCTGTGATCATCAGTCATAGGGCTAACATGCAGCATTTTGATCATGCTGGTACTGATGGAATGAGACAACAGTGGAGCAAACACTATTATGGCCAATGATATGTGCATGTAGGAGGGCATTTTTAGCTTCAGGCTGGGATGTTCAACCATCAGTAAGAGGATCCAGTTCAGTGTCTCAGTGCTGGTGATGTCAGAACAATTCTCTGCCTGAAGCTCTGAAAGCCTATAGCATTCTTCTTAATAGCCCAGGCTGGAAACATACAAGATGCCCATAAACCATAGAAAGAATAGGTAATGGCAATTTCTTATGGTGGAATGCTATACTGCAAAGAAAATGGACGAACAATAGCTATACAGCACAACATGGGTGAATGTTCCAAACAAGTAGGTCATAAAAAGATAGAAGGTGCATACACTGATTGATTGTATTTGTAAAATATTGAAGAATCGGCAAAACTATTTTGTTTGAGATTCACAGTTGGTGAAACTATAAAGTAAAGCAAAAGAGTTATTAATCAAGATTAGTGGTTACTGCTAAAATGGGAAGGCGACAGGATTATAGATGGGAAAGAGGCAGGCAGGGGCTGCTGGTGTGCAGGCAATGCACTGTTTCTTATCCAGGGTGGTGGTTATATGGGTACTTGCTTTATAACAATTTGTTAAACTATATACTTATATACTTTCTGAGTGTTATATTTCATAATAAAATGGTTTAAAAGTAATAAATTAATACTCTAGTTTCTTTCTTATTTGAGAGAGAGTGTATGTGTGTGCGTGGGGGAGGGACAGAGAGAGAGAGAGAGAGAGAGAGAGAGAGAGAGAAATATCTTAAGCAGGCTCCATGCTCAGTGCAGAGCCCAACTTGGGGCTTGATCCCATGACACTGGGATCATGACATGAGCCAAAATCAAGAGTTGGGCACTCAACCATCCAAGCCATCCAAGCATCCCATTCTCTGGTTTCTTAATCAGTCTTATAAGTATGCCTAACATTAGCCAGAGCCCCAGAGTTTGATCATCTCTGAGTGGATTTTAAAGAGTGAGTTCTAAGTTTGCAAAGCTGAGGTTCCAAAATGAGGAAAGGTATAATACAGAAAGATTCCTTCATAGGAAAAAGAGAAACAGACCTGAATTTAAATTCTGACTCCATGATTTGTTAGCTTTGCAATACTGAATAGTTTCTCATCTATAAAATGCTGACCCTTTAGGGCTGTAGGGAGGTTTATAAGAGATAAAACAGACAAACTGTCAATAAAAGGTAATTGGCTGTTATATATGACTTTGCTTAGGTGTCTGGCCTAAGGGACCAGCCAAAACACTGATGTCTCATTACTAGAATGGCCAATATTTTATCCCACCATGAAGGGATTTAAAACAGAACAAAAGATGGCTTTACTGTTTACCAATTTATCATTTACCTATCCCTGAAGGACTCATTCATTAATTCAACAAAAATTTCTAGGGTGTCAACCACAGATAAGGCATTATAATCTGTGTTGTCCGATCATCACACCTTAAGAAAGATGTAGTATTGCTTGAATATTTTCAGAGTTAGATAGTTAAGAGGATCTCAGAAATGTGTTATAAGGAAATGTGATAAAGATTTGGAATTTAATTTAAAACTACAAAGGCTTGAGAGAATGTGACCAATATTAAAAAAATCATGAGGAGTGAGGGTAAGAAAGAGGTTTATTCAAATAATCCTGGAACACTAGGACTCCCTAGAAAGGCTTCCCTTAGGTATTGAGGAGGGCACCTTTTGGGATGAGCACTGGGTGTTGTATGGAAACCAATTTGACAATAAACTTCATATATTGAAAAAAAAAAAAAAGAAAAGAAAGGCTTCCCTTAAAGTTTGACATAAATGACTGCTTGTTTTCATCTATATCTCCTCTACTAGATTGTGAGTTACTAAAAAGTAGGGACGTTTCTTGATTAATTTATTACAATTTTATCTTATTTTTTATTTCTATTGAGAGAGAGAGAGAGGGCCTGTGAGCAGGGGAGAGGCAGGGAGGGAGAATCTTAAGCAGGCTCCATGCTCAGTGCAGAGCCCGACACGGGGCTAGATACCACAACCCTGGGATCATCACCTGAGCTGAAATCAAGAGTCAGAGGCTCAACTGATTGAGCCACCCAGGTGCCCCTTAATTCATTTTTATGTCACTATTGGAATAAGTTACCCTGTTCCTGCCTCACCAGATGTGACAAATTTTCCTATAAAAGGTCAAGAGCACAAATATTTTAGCCTTTGTGGGCCACATGGTCTCTGTCAGAACTAGTCAAATCTGCTTTTGTAGTACAAAAGCAGCCATCCATAATATGTAAACAAACAGGTATGGCTGTGTGCCAATAAAGTTTTATTTACAAAAACAAAAGGTAGGCAGGATTTGACCCTGGATGGGTCCCTACTAACCAGGGGATAAGAATTGTATTGGTTTTACCTACAATTAAACCTTCGGTATCAACAAGATTGCCTGCCCAGGATATGACTGATGCTTAGCACATATTTGTTGAATGTTGAATTCCAGAACTTTAGATGGGGACTTATAGAAACTAGGTCCCTGATATATGCTTACAGAATTGAACCTCAATTAAAAGGAAGCACTACTTTACATGATGGTTCAGTTTGAATATTTATGTGGTTCACAAAATTTAGATGACTCTGTGGATGACAGTTCTCCATAGATTATTTTATTTATTTTACTTGTTTATTTTTTTAGAGAGAGAGGGCACAAGTGAGAAAGGGGCAGAGAGAGGGAGAGAGGGAGAGAGAGAGAGAGAGAGAGAGAGAGAGGGAGGAAGCAGAGCCCACTCGAAATGGGACTCGTGTTTTACCCGAGGTGTGGCTCGTGCTCATCTGATCTGGGACTTGAACTCACAAACCATGAGATCATGACCTGAGTGGAAGTCAGATGCTTAATGACTGAGCCACCTAGGCATCCACGATAGGTTATTTTAAAACAGGCATGTTTAGGGGATGTCCTCCTAACTTTTTGATAGTCTTGAGTCAGGAAGAACAAGTTTGCCCTCCTAGGAATTGTACCTCGGTGCAGTTGATATTTGATTCAACCAATAATAATGGATACATCTCTTAGGGACTAAATAAGACTGCAGCTAGAACTAGGTCAAGACCACTAGTGTTTGGGGTCAGGTGGTTCAAATCGATTAAGTGTTAAAAGTTGTAGCTAATGATTTCAAAAGATTGTATAACTTAAAGTGTTTCACATTGACAGGTTGACAGTATACACACAGCTTCAGCAGCAGAAAAACAACTGAACTGTGTACCTACTTGGTAGGGCAGAGTCAGAGGGAGTTATCAGAGAGCTCACATTGTCCACACATCTGTGGATCCTATCATGAACTATGCAGCTGAGGAGTTCTAATTCATTTATCCACAGGGGTGATTAAGCAATTGAGACCCTCCCATCAAGGACACACCCACTAGAGTTACCTTAATGCTTTCTTCCTGAAGTAAGCTATTATGCTGCTTTAAGTCCAAATTCTTTCCTCGCTCGTACCGGAGCTCTTTTTCGGCTGAGCTGCACAGAATCTGGAGCCGATGTAAATTCTGGCGAAGCTGTTGTATATCCTCTTGCTGCTGGTATTTCTGTTTTTCTCCAGATGATAGATACTAAAACAAACATTTTAAAAGAGAAACATGGACAATTTGAAAGAATATTGGTAAAACGTGGGTTCCAGCTATCAGAAGCAGAAATGTCAGGACCTGATTATTCATAGGTAAATATTTTTGGAGTTGGCTTACCTATAGCAAATTACTCTTTTTATACTTGTGTTTAGTTGGTACATGTTCGTATGATTTCACTCTTGTTATTTTAGAATGAACATATCAAAGAAATTATTTAGGCAAAGCAGTTAAGCATAGACAACTAACTTTCTTATTTTTCACATCAATGAAGGGAAACAGAAGCATGGACCATTTTAGGGTAAAATATTTCAATGGAAAGTTCAAAGAGTCAATATGTGAAGAAGGAAAGTGTGAATGTGTATGTAGTATGTGTGCATGTGTGTGGTGTCTGTTGGCAAAAAGAAAGAACATTTAGCAGGAGATCTTAAATTTTCAGCCTTCCTCATCACTTTCCCTGTTACTACCAGATGATTCTTCTTCAGTTACTATTCGACAACCATACACCCTCCTGTCAGGCCTCCAGTGCAATAAAACCGCCTTGACCAAAGGAGGAGTCATTTGGATTCTCTAAAAGGTAGGCTCACATCGGTGTGCTGTGTAGATAAAGAATTCAACTGTATCCAGTTAACAGATAAGATATATTTAGAGTTTCCTGAGTCCTGGTCCAGTGTACTTCCTGTCCATGACTTCCCAGAAAGCCCATGTCATTAGTCTCTCTTGCTTACAACAGAACTGCAACACAGAATTGCCCAAGTCCTATAAGCCCTTCAATTCTCATCTTGGTATATTCAAAAAGGCAGTCTAAATCCAATTTGCTTGTCCCAGAGTTGCAAGTGTCTAAGATACCTAGAAAAAAATTCTTTAATGGAATTATAATGTAGTTATTAAGAACCCTATCTTTGGAACTAGATGCATCTGGGTTTCAGTCCTGAATCTGTCTTGGAGGAGTTCCTTAGTCCTTCTGCTTTTCATCTTCCTCATCTTAAAATGGGGATAATAATGATAACTGCTGGATGGAGTGAAGGGTAAGTAAGATAATGCATGCAAGAACTCGGCATGACGTAGTACACAAGAAGCACTCAGTGACACCGCCCATCACCCACTACCCATTACTGTGGATGCTGCCCAATTTTATTTTAACTGCCTTCTGCTCCACCTGAAACAAGAGTTCTCCTGAAACCTGGAAAGCCTTGATCACCAGTCCAGCTTCTTATTTAACTATCAGACAACAGCAGCTTTTAATAATCAATTAGTAATCCACGGCCCATATGACCGCTTAACATGCCCAAGATACACAAGAGAAGCACCCCCTTTACACCCAGGTACAGAAGTTTTTAGCCTGTTTTGAAGATGAGAAAAGCCAGAACAATAATTTTTCTTGCCTACATTTTCTAGTCAAGTCACTTTGCCAGAGTAGAAATGCAAATTATTTTTCATGAAAGGCAACCATTAAAGAAGCTACCAGTCAAGTGACCAACATACAGGGTCCTTATTTTTTCCCCACGTGTAAATTGCTTCCTGGTAGAAAGTTATTACAGAGGCGGTTAGACTCAGCCAGGCTACTAGGAACCATGTAGGAGTGCAAAGGAAAGTACACAAGCATCCTTTCTTGATCAATCAACAGATTTATTAAGGCAATTATCCTCTCTGAGTCTCAGCTGACTCATCTGCAAATTAAAGGCATAAGACCAGATGATGCGTAATGTCTCTTCTTAAGGAATTCATGATTCCTTAAGAATTAAAATAAATAAAAATGGAACCAGTACTAATTATCTTAATTTTATAGGCTTAAAATCTAGCTTTTAATATTTTAAAATATTGTCTTCACAAAAGAAAAATTTAATATGAACCAAATCCATATAGTGGTCCCAATGACAAGATCATTCCTTTTGTGGAAACAATTAAAGCTTACGAACCTTAAATATTCTCATCCAGTGAATGTGGATGGAACGGGCTATCCAACCTGTGAATGTGTCACTCAACAAACAAAGTCCACTTGTTCTGACTCTCTACTCAGCAAACATCCTTCAGATTTTGATTTTTCTTCACTCTCTACAGGTAAATGTGCTGTTTATTTAAACAAGTTCAAGTGATAATTATGATTAATCGTTACAGAATAATAACTAACAGCCATTCTGATTTTACCCAATAGTCTCAAAAGTTTGGTTTGAGTTTATCCCCAAGATACAGATCCATTCTAGGGGGACTAATACATCAAGCCTACAAGCCTACATCAAACCCTGAATGAATTCACCCAGATAATCTATAACAGACACCCTGAGAGGCCTTTTGGGAGACAGTTTGTCAGCCTTCCTCAGGAAATTAGCTCTACATGAGAAGTGTATGCTTTCTTTGAACTTCTCAGCAGGGGGAAACAAATCAAATAGCAGCTAAAAGGTCAAGCTCTAGAGTAGACAGACCCAGGTTCCATCACAATGTGTTATTCTGGGAAAATTATTTAACCTCTCTAAAGGCTCAGTTTCCTCATCTATAAAGTGGCAACAATAATATCCTGTCTTGTTGTGTTGCTTAATATACACAAGGTATTTAGTATAGTGCCTGGAACATAGTAAATATTCAATAATGCTATGTAAAACCATGAAACTAGATTTTAAACCTATAACATTCAGATAATTAATGGTGATTCCAGTTGGTTTCATGAATGTTGGGAAAGTAGTAATCTAGAATTCAGCTATTACAATCGTACCTGGAACACTGTTGAACAGCAGTTAAGCCACCAAAGGCAACTGACAGCCACAAATGATGTCACAAATACATATGAACAATAGAGCTCATGTACTTACTCATAAAAGAGGCTCTCACCATTCTTTTTCTATGTATTTACTATCAATAAGCATTCTTTAAAGTCTGATACCTAGTCTCAAGCTACAGTTGCTTAAAAAATTTTTTTAAACATTTATTCATTTTTTGAGAGACAGACGTACAAGCAGGGAAAGGAGAGAGAGTGAGGGAGACACAGAATCCAAAGCAGGCTCCAGGCTCTGAGCTGTCAGCACGGAGCCTGACGCAGGGCTTGAACTCATGAACAGTGAGTTCATGACCTAAGCCGAAGTTGGACACTCAACCGACTGAGCCATCCAGGCACCCCTAGCTATCGTTGCTTAAATGTGTACGTTATGAGATTAAGAAGATGCAGCACACATGAACAATCCGCTAGGCACTAGACACTGTAATCCGACAACAGGGTGAAGACCACAACCCTCACATACACAAGAACTAAAAAGTACAACAATTTATAGCCACCAGTAGATCCAAGCACCCTCTACACAGAAAAAGGTTCTGAAATTATCACTGCACAGCACACTGCAGAAACACTAAAGTCTGTCCAAAATCCTTGCCTCCTTAAAGAAGTAAATGAAATAGTGTGTGTTATACTGTTTTGGGAAATGTAAAGTTCAAAACACGAATACGTTATTTTTTCCCATGAAGCCCACATCTATTTTGTTTCCTGCTGTATGGGCCCTAACACGGGGCCTGACCCATCATAGATGCTCAATTAACAACAGCTGGATAAACGAGTAAGAGCAACTTACTCTTCTTTCAATAATTCAAAGTCATTATTGTGGAATAAAATTACTGAACTCTGCAAGAATTCAGTGAAACCCTAAGAAGCTGTGTGGCATAAAGGGGCTATCTGTCCTTTCACAAAGTGGCTATTTGCCCAGATTTCCCATATAATTCATACATATTTAATAGTTGTCACATCCCCCCTAGTATTGAGAAATGATTCTTCAAATAATGAGAAAGTATAAATTAAATAAAATTAATAAATTAACTAGGATGTTACTTCTCATACTCTTCAACTCATTACTCTGTTAAGTGCATTGATCATTTTAAGCTCATAAACAAAAGATTTTATAATCTTTGTGACCACAGTGCTCAGCCTCTTTCCAAGTTGCCTACACTGGCTTACTTCCCAATAAACAGACTGCCTGGGGGCTTGAAAATGAACTTCTTTTTGAACCTTTGATGTCCTAGATCCCTCTGGTCTTCTGAACAAACCCAGAGACTCCCTTCTTTTTCAAATGTATCTGAATCTCCTTTCAGGTATCTATTTTCTTTCTCTACTGTGACTTGCCTAGTTTTCAGACTGTATATCTGAATCTCTTTTCAAAAGTTTTTTTTTACTTCCTTTACTATTACTCTGCCTCTCCCCCCCCCCCCAAATATACACTTGAATCCATTTTTAAATGCCTATTGTCAGTCTTTTGAAGTTAGTTTACTTATGTGTACAAAGGCTTCCCTCTGTGGATCTCAGAATAATTCCTAGAAAGGTATGTGTAGGGATATCTTAATTTGTATAAGAGAGAACCTGCAAAATTGAGCTGTAAGAGCTGAAGTGTGGTTGGTCATCACTCTCTTGATCTCTCCAGCAGGTAGATCTCTAGTAAGTAGCAAAAGCCAAACTTAATTCCAAGTCTGTGATCTCTTCCCCACCCAAACAAAGTATTTTGTACATCTAAGCTAGGTGCAATGAACAGAAAATGCGGCACAAATCCTGCCCTTCCCTGTCTTACCTCCCCAGGGCAGACATTGACAACCAATCAGCATTCTTTTCTGCGGAGCCTAACAGAGCCTAAGAGCCCTTTATAACAAAGTGCCTCAATGACCGGGCTTAGTTCAGATTTTGGTTGCTATTTGATTACCATTCAGGCCATGGTTATGAGCGTGCTTAACAAAACACACTGATGTTGATGTAAAAATTATGCCTATATCCGCAGCTGACCGGAGAAAATGGACCCAGTCAGAGCATGTGTTTACAGCACCTACCTGGGTACCACTGTCATCTGAACTATCCCCAGAACTCTGAGATGGAAGGAAGCTCCGATTTATACAATTCAGCTCTTTTCTAAGCCTCACAGTTTCCTCAGGCTTCAAGGTCAACTGTTGTTCTCCGCCTTTCATATCTTGGTTCTGTTGTGAGTCCTCCTCCTCCTGCCTCTCTTTTGGCAAAGTGCCCTCCTCTACTGACTCCTCAGGAATTTCCTTCTGCTTACTTTCTCCTAGTTCAGGACTTGGTGCAAATATAACAAAAAAAAAAACTGTCAAAATGTTCATTACAGTAGCAGAATATGGAGGAAAAAAAAAAACCCTAACAGTGCTACAAGCCAATTTTCCAACTTGAATTCTTTTTTTTTTGTTAATTTTTAATGTTTGTTTTTGAAAGAGAGAGAGAGAAAGGGAGGGAGGGAGGGAGGGAGAGAGAGAGAGAGAGCGAGAGAGAGAGAGAGAGAGAGAGAGAGAGAGAGAGAGAGAGAGAATGATCAGGGGAAGGGCAGAGAGAGAAGGAGAAACAGAATCTGAAAAAGGCTCCAGGCTTTGAGCTGTCAGCACGGAGACCCATGTGGGGCTCAAACCCACAAACTGTGAGATCATGACCCGAGCCTAAGTTGGATGCTTAACCAGTTGAGCCACCCAGGCACCCCTCCAACTTGAATTCTATAGCAGAACAGTTATATTACTCTCATAAATAAACTTTAAATACAGATGAGTCCTTTTTTTTTTTTTTTTTTACTCACATTCAGGGAGATGACCCATCAAAGACTTTTGTCTATACCAAAACAACCAGTTAAATGAATTTTTCACTTTTCAACTTTAAATATGACATTGGGCAGACACAGCTTATAAAGATTTTTAAAAATTTTTATAATTTGTTTTTAAAAAAATGTTTATTTTATTTATTTTTGAGAGAGAGAGAGTGAAAACAGGGGAGGGGCAGAGAGAGAGGAAGACAGAGAATCTGAAGCAGGCTTTGTGCTGACAGCAGAGAGCCCCACGTGGGGCTCAAACTCACAAACCGTGAGATATGACCTGAGCCGAAGTTGGTTGCTTAACCAACTGAGCCATCCAGGCACCCCTAAAGATTTTTTTTTAAATTACTCACTAAGCACCAGGCATTTTGGCAGGCACTAGGACATATCCCTGCCTTAAAGGGCTTACAATTTAGTGAGTAAAAAAAGATAAGTAAATAAGGGAGTAGATTAAACTAGTAGTAAGCCATCTGAGTCCTGATGGATGAGTAGGCACAAACTAGGAAAACATAAAGGGACAGGTGTGTGCATACTCGTGTGTATGTAGGTGTGTTGGGAGAAGGTGTTGGTATAGATGAGAACAGAGAGGAAAAAAAGGGTGTTCGAGGATGTCTTAAAAAATAAAATGGGTAAAGGCCCAGAGACAAAAGAGAGAACGTCCTTTAGGAAGATCATTTGGATGTCACGTGGCAGGGAAACCAGAGGTTACTGTAGTGATCCATGTGATAAACCACAGGGACTAGAACAGGGTGGTGGGGATGGAAACAAGTGGTGGATTCTAGAGATATTTAGAACACAATATTGATAAAAATTTGTTATGAACTGGCTGTGGCAGGGGAGAGAGAAAAAGGAATAAAGGATGACACCTGGATTTCTGCCTGGAGCAGAGAGGCCAGTGGATGGTAGACCAAGAAGGGGGAATGGGGATTTAAATTGGAAAGATGGGGGCGCCTGGGTGGCTCAGTCGGTTAAGTGTCCATCTTTGGCTCAGGTCACGATCTCACAGCTCATGAGTTTGAGCCCCGTTTTGGGCTCTGTGCTGACAGCTCAGAGCCTGGAGCCTGCTTTGGATTCTGTGTCCCCCTCTCTCTCTTCTCCTCCCCTGATCCCTCTCTGTCTCTGTCTCTCAAAAATAAATAAGCATTAAAAAAAAATTGGAAAAATGCCTCTGGTGAAGATACAGATACAGAAGAATGTGAGAAGCCTTGGGATGGGATAACATGAGCCAAGGAGAAGGCAGGAAGTGAGAGGAGGAGGACCATTCTAGATAGGAACCTAAAGACTGGTAAGGAACAAGCAGGGGAATGAGAGTCTGGAGAGGAAGCTGAGAAGCCAGGGAGGGAGGAGGGAAACCAAGAGACTGTGAGACACAGAAGCCGAGGGGAGGGAATGCACCTTCAGTGGTTAGATAGAGTGGATGAAAAGTAGTATGAACACAAGCATGCCGATTTTATTTTTGCTCCTTCATTTTAAATTTGTTTCAGCTATCTTGGAGCCTAGCATAGCATGCTTCACAAATCATAGTTGGTGCTCAAATTCTTCAAGAAGGCAATTTGGCAGTACAGATCAAGAGCCATAAAAATGTTCAGACCCTTTGACTGAATAATTGAATACCAATGAATTTACTGCAGTAGAATAATTCATGAGAAGAAAAGAGCTGAATGTATAATAACGCTCATAAGCATGCTATTTAAAACAGTGATTAAATGGAGACACAGAAATGGCTGAGAGAATTAAAGATAAATCAACTTGAAAGTGGTATAAAGACTATTCGTCAACATGAAAAATACGTTAATTAAAGTAAAATGGTAGGACAATAAACTATATATGTGTATGTATATGTGTATAAACATATATGATACCATGGGAAATGTACATACAGAAGAAACTGGAAAGGAACAGGGGAAAAATTATGTCAGGGAGTCTTTATTTTTCCCTTTTAAAATTCTTTTAGTATTGTATTAAAAAAAATTAAATATTTTATTTTGAACTCAGCAGTTTTTTAAAGATAATATATTCAAACGAGGGGTGCCTGGGTGGCTCAGTCAGTTAAATGTCTGACTCTTGGTTTCAGTTCAGGTCCTGATCTCATGAGTTTCAGGCTCACATAGGGCTCTGCACTGACAGTGTGGAGCCTGCTTGGGATTCTCTCTCTCCCTCTCTCTCTGCCCCTCCCCTGTCCACTCTCTCTGTCTCTCTTGAAATAAACTTAAAAAAAAAAAAAGATATATTCAAACTATACAAAACAACATGAAATAAAGACTAAAATCCTTTAAAAATAATTTCTGATAAAATAACAATGATGTTTTCCATCCTCCATAAACTCTTTTCCTTTTCCTACTTCCAGTGGAAGCCAAATACACTTGAAGACTGGGAAAATGCAAACATACACCTCGTAATTAAAAAAATTTTTAATGTTTTTCTTTATTTTTGAGACAGAGAGAGACAGAGCATGAGCAGGGGAGGGGCAGAGAGAGAGGGAGACACAGAATCCAAAGCAGGCTCCAGGTTCTGAGCTGTCAGCACAGAGCCTGATGCAGGGTTTGAACTCATGGACTGTGAGATCATGGCCTGAGCTGAAGTTGGACGCTTAACTGACTGAGCCACCCAGGCTCCCTGTACCTCATAATTTTTAAAATGGAAAAAGTAACTCTGTTTCCAGGAAAACAGTAAACATAGTTTTCCCTATTTCTCCCACCAAGTACAACTAAAAACATGGGGATTATATGTAAGACAGACATAAGAAGCCTCTGACAGGTAGAGAGAAGGCAGACTAGGTAGGGTACTCAGGACCTGAGGAATGACATGACTGCAAGCTTCCTGCATTTTCTTTTTACCTCAAATATCTTAGACTTGCAGGTGGAGAAGCCGGCAACCCAGACAGCACCAACAAACACAGAGGACCAGGAAATGGACAGCAAAACAAGTAAGAAAACTTGTGGACAATATCTGCTTTACTCCAAACGCCACAGAAAAAAATTGTGGCCCCACCCTCACCCATGTCAGCAAAGGTCAGGTTGGGAGTCTATACTCCCACCTTCACCAGGCTATCATGAGGCATCCCAACTCCCTGTTGGGGTGGTGTCACAGGTCAACAGGGAGCAGAGACTTTCATCCCTGCCAAGCAGTAAAAGACACGGGGAGACTTTCACCCCGACCTGGCAGTGAGGAGGCACCTTTCTCCCTTTCCACTGGGGTGGTGTCAGAGAAGGCCTAGTGGAGAGTAAGGACTTTCACCCCTGTCCAGCATAACAAGATCATCCCTACCCACTTCCCTGTGGGGTCTTGGAGACCCAGTGGTAGCAGTAACAAGGCATTCCCCCCACTCACAGCCAGAGCAGTCTAAGCAGAGGCCTGGTGGGGAGTAAGAAATCCCATCCTCACCAACTGTAATGAGCACCCTCCCCTTTCCTTGGGTGTCCATGGAGGTTGACGGGAAACATGGACTTTTACCCTGCCTGGGGTGGTTATGAGACAGCATTCTCCTACTCCCCCTGCTAGAGGGGTATCGGAAGAAGCCAGCTAAACTGAAGGTTTAATTAAGACCTAGAGTCTTATAATACCCAAAATATTCAGATTTTAATCTAAAATTACTCCTTATTCCAAAATGCAGGGAAATGAGAAAAGGCAAAAATAGATGAAAAAACCAACTTGTCAGAATTATCTGACAAAGATTTTCAATCAGCTCTTATAAAAATGCTTTGATAAACTTATGAATATACTTGAAATGCATGAAAAAATGCAAAGTCTCAGAAAAGAACTACAAAGTCTTGGCACAGAAAGAGAAGATATAAGGAAGAATCAAATGGAAATTTTGGAAATGAAGAATACAATAATCAAAATAAAAACTCAAATGCAAAATGGACCTAAATGCAAAATTACAAATAAAATGAAAGGGTCTTCAAGATTTAAAGTTAAGCAGCATTCTGAGACTTAACATCAAAAATATGATCCATCAAAGGAAAAATGGATATGTCATCGAAATGAAAAACTTTCACGTTGAGAAAATCCTGGTAAGAGGGTGAAAGATGAGCTACAGACTGGGAAGAAATATTTGCAAATCACATGTCTGACAAAGGACTAGTGTCTAGAATTCATAAAGAACTCTCTAAACTGAACAGTGACAAAAACAAACCCACTTAGAAAATAGGCAAAAGTATGAAAGGAGACTTCAATGAAGAGGAAAGACAGGTGCAAATAAGCACATGAAAAGATATTCAATATTATTAGCCTTCAGGAAAATGCAAATTAAAGCTATAATGAGATATTACTATACACATATTGGAATGGCTAAAATTTACAAGTGACAACACCAAATGCTAGTGAAGATGCAGAAAAATGGATCACTCCTATATTGCTAGTGGGAATGTACAATGGTATAGCCACTGGAGGAAAAACAGTTTAGCAGTGTCTTAAAAAACAACAAAAAAAACCTAATGTGCAATGACCATGTGGCCCGAAATTGCACTCCTGGGGATTTATCCCAGAGAAATGAACGATTATGTTCATATAAAAGCTTGAATATTTATAGAGCTTTATTTAAAATAGCCCAAACTGGAAATAACTTGGATGTCTTCCAATGGATGAGTGGTTAAAGTGGAACAGCCATACTATGGAATACTACATAACAGTCAAAAGGATCCAATTATTGTATCAATAATCCAGATGAATCTCCAGAGAATTATGTTGAGTGAAAAAAGCCAATCCCAAAAGGTTACATATTTTAGGGTTTTATTTATATAACATTCTTGAAATGAAAAACTAACAGAGATGGAGAATAGACTAGTTAGAATTACAATAGAATAGGGTCTAGAGTTAAGGAGTGGGTGAGGTGGGAGGGAAGAGAGGGGTGGTTATAAAAGAGCAACATGAGGGATCCCTGTGGTGATGTAAGTGTCCTGTATCTTGACCGTATCAATGTCAATATCCAGGTTATGCTATTACAATACAATTTTACAAGATGTCACCAATGGGGGAAACAGATAAAGGGTACATGGGATCTCTCTATTATTTCATACAACCGTATGCATGTGAATCTACAAGTACCTAAAAATAAAAAGATTTCCTTAAAAAAATAGAGGGGTGCCTGGGTGACTCAGTTGGTTGAGCGTGCGACTCTTGATTTCAGCTCAGGTCATGATCCCAGGGTCGTGGGATCAAGTGCCACATAGGATTCTCCACTGAGCATAGGGCCTGATTAAGATTCTCTCTCTCTCTCCCTCTGCCTATCTCCCTTGCTCACGTGCATTTTCTTTCTGGGTAGCAATAGAACTCTGTTTCCAGAGAGGAAGCAAAAGAAAAGATGAGCTCATTCATTCATCAAATATTTATTGAATATCAATTATATGCCAAGCACTGTTGTATGTGCTAAAAAGTTAACGGTGACCAAGACAGCCGGGACCATGCCCTCATAGAGCACACACCAAGAGGAAGAATATGAGGACAAACAACAAACAAGTAAACAAGATCATCAGATTATGATACATCACAAATAAGGTAACATGGGAGAGCAGGAGTTAGGATTTTTCCTAACATGGTGTTTAGTGATTACCTGCGAATGTGCAGAGAAGTCAGCCGCATGAAAAACTGGGGGAGAAGCATTCTGGGCAGGAAGAGCTTGTCAGTGCAAAATTCCTGAAGTGGGAAAGTGCTTTAAGGGCTAGAGGCTCTGAAAGGCTGCATGATAAACAAGGCAGAAAATGGTATGATGATAAAATTGGAGAGGTAGGCAGAGGCCAAGTCACAGAAGACCTTACTGGTTATGGTAAGGGTTTAGATTTTATTTCAAGCATAATGGGAAGCCATTGAGAAGTTTTTAAGAGAGGGAGTAATATTATTCAAGTTGCATTATTAAAGGACCACCTTGGTTAATCTATGGAGAATGGATTAGGAAAGAGGTATTGAAGCAGGGAGGTCAGTTAAGAAGATATTGTGATCATTCCAGTGAATGATACCAGTGTCAGGGAGTGGGGTAGTAGCAGTGGAGATACAGATAGAAATAAATAGGTTAAATATTTTATGTTTTCATGGTAGAACTGACAGGATTTGTTGATGACTTAGATGTGGGGAGGAAGCAAGTGACTCCTTAGGCTTTGGTTTGATCAACTGTGTGAAGGGAGGGACTATTCACTAAATAGATTGGACCGGGGAAGGAATAGTTTAGAGGAAGAGGAAAATTGCATCAGTAGTTTGTGCAATGGATATAAATTCACTGTAAAGTTGAATCGGAAATGAAAATCAACTTGAACATTTATCATATAATTCTTTTTAAAAAAATACTTATTTATTTTGAGAGAGACAGAGAGGGAGCATGAGCTGGGGAAGGGCAGAGAGGGAGAGAGAGAGAATCCCAAGCAGGCTCCTCACTGTCAGCACAGAGCCCGTTGTGGGGCTCAACCCCATGAACTATGGATCATGACCTGAGGTGAAATCAAGAGTCAGATGCTTAACCAACTGAGCCACACTAGTGCCCTGATTTATCATATAATTCTTGATAAAGGTAGTAAGATGTAATGAGATGGTAAATGAGAATGTGTTAGAAAAAAATACAGCTCATTAAGGTCAAGGGAAGCTACCAGCTGCTCTGGCCCAAGCTTCCTAATAAAGCAAACCCAGGTTGAGATCAGCTGGGCTCTGCAAGCTTAGAGCTGCTCTTGGAAGTCCAACTTTGGGTTTAGCTGCAAGTACACAGTGGGAGTAGGAGGAAATCTCCATTCATTCCAATATTTTATTTATTTATTTTTTATTAAAAAAATTTTTTTTTCAACATTTATTCATTTCTGAAAGGCAGAGAGAGACAGAGCGCGAATGGGGGAGGGGAAGAGAGAGAGGGAGACACAGAAACAGAAGCAGGCTCCAGGCTCCAAGCTATCAGCACAGAGCCCGACGCGGGGCTCGAACTCACGGACCGCGAGATCATGACCTGAGCTGAAGTCGGCCATTCAACCGACTGAGCCACCCAGGCGCCCCATTCCAATATTTTAAAAGTACCTACTGTGTGTCAGGCATTGTTCTACACACTGGACACAGTCCAGAACGAGACAGATGGGACTTCATTCTTCTCCCCTTTCCCCCCTCCATGTTATGCATATACAGAGACAGAGTCCTGAGTAATTTTTTAACACCATAATGCTCACTTTCATAGCAATTACCTAGACCCCAAGTGTCCCAGCACCTTCTTGCCCTTGGGATATTTGTGACTATGTCCTATACAAAGTAGATAAAGTGGTAACCTCTGACTCAGAGTTAGGGGATGTGGACCTCTTGCAGTCCTGCTGATAACTTGCTAAGTATGTGATTGTGACCAAAATAGTCATTTTAGTTCTCTTGGTCTCAGAGACCTCTTCTGTGAAAGGAGAAGACTTAGCTGAATAGCAGTGGTTTTCAAACATTTTAGCTGTGGCTTCTTTCTTGAAGTAAAATCTTACACAGAATTCCACTCATCAGTCTTTCCTCATCTCCCATGGCAGTTTCTGAGACCCTTACAGAGCTCCTAAAGTTTTAGAAGGTTGACCTCTGTAAACCACTAGAAGATCTGCAGGTCCCTCCTGTTCTAAGATCTGTTGTTCTAAAAGAAAGGCACTATAAACAACAGAAAAACAAGAGAGAGTCCATTATCTTAAAGGAGCTAAAATCTAGTAGAAGAGATGTGCTACAATAATCAATCGATTTGGCTTATGGAGCAGCTTCTATGTGCATTGGACCATGCTAGGTGTGCTGTAAATACTTTCTACTTCTCTTCAAATGGAAGGTTTTGGCTCATGGCTTTCTGGTGTCTTCTTCACCCCAAGTCCTGCAATCATCCTGGAAGATTCCAAGGTCCATACAGATCACCCACCAATGCCTTGGCATCTCACTTCCTCAGTCTCCTTATCTCCAGTTATCTTCTCATCTCTCCCTCTTTGCCAGCTACTTGCATAACCACACTATGAGTTGTATCATCAGCAAATGCTTCACTTCCAAAATAACTAAAATTAGATATCCAGATTTCAGCTTTTTCTTTTTACATAATTTTTACATAAGTACCTTCAATTACTTTTCCCTTTTTCTATCAGCTCCCTTTACCTGCTTCTTTATCCAACGTAGAGCCTACTGTTCATTATTTTAATCACTGCCTAAATAAAATGTTCAACTTTCGTCCCCCATTGTCCTTCCACTGCATTTGTGTGGCAAAACCTTGGTCCTGGACGAATCCAACTGTCTTCTCATGCCTATACTAAATGTTGCCCCACAGATCACATATTCTCAAAGACAGATGCCATACAAAGTCACAGTCTCTAGCTTTACTGGGTCCTCAACACTACCTGCCCTCCCTAGTCAGCTTCCCTTTCCACTCACCATAGTGATTATTTCAAACTTTTTTCACTATGTTATAAACTCTGATATTTCTATTCCTCTTTCAGCACATGACTTTCTTTCCTACTTCACAGAAGACACAAATCGTCACACAATCCTTTGGTTTCAAGTTAAAAACTCACTTGGATCTCTGTCCATTCTCCCTTTCTTCCTCCTGTTACAGCGGACCAGGTGGCTAACTTCCTAAGGCTAGCCCCTCTCTGGTATGCAGAATCCTAAACCTGTCCATTTGGGGACTCTTTCTGATCAGCATTTAAACATACACAAATTTTCTCTCACTTCAGTTCCATATTCCCTTCTCCCTTTCACAACCAAACTTTTTGGAAAGCAGCTACACTCACCAGTTGTACTTCCTCAAATTCCACTCACTCCTCAGTTCACTCCCATTCACCATCCCATGAGATGGGATCTAGGAAGCCATTTGTTTTTTGCCCTTCCTTGGAGCTACTTTTACTAAAGTCTTCAACCACATTCTTAATCTGATTCAGTAATCACTCTTTATTCTTTATTTTCTTGGCAGTACCTGGCACTATTTGCTATTCCTTTCTTCTTGAAACACTCTTTAATCTGGCTTCTGTAACACATACTCTCCTGACTTTCCTTCTACCTCTCTGGCTGTTTTGTCTCAGTTACTTCTGAGGGTAATTCTTTTTGTCTTTTATAAAGAGGCTTTTCTTTGGTTTCTGCCTTCAGGTACTTTCATCAGACAACAACCAGGGCCATCTCATCCATCATATGACTTCTGCTTATGTCCACTTATAGATGATTCTCAAATTTATCTCCAGCCCAGTCTTCATTTGCTCTTGGCATGGCTGCTCCAGAGACACTTCAAAGTCAGTGTTTCAAAAGCTGAACTCCTTCCCCTCCTCCCTCTAAACTGTGTTCCCAAACTCAGAGGATGACACCATCAAACCAGAACCTTGAAAGTCTTCTTTAAACTCTGCCCACACTCTTGACTTCCATGCCTTCTTCCTCATTTCCTATACTCATTAATCCTGAAGTCCTGTTGAGTCTACCTCTTCTCAATTCCCTTTACTTTTCTCTTCCTCACAAATACCACCATCTCTCAGCTAGATTATAGCAACAGTCTCCTAACTGGTCTCACTGCCTTTGTTCCTGTACAATAATCTATTTCCCACACAATTGGCAGAGTGATTTTTCTAAAGCACAAATCTTCTTAGTCTCTTTTATGTTACTAAACCCTGTGGTAGTTTCCTGTTGTCCAAACTTCTTCATGCAGACACTCATGTTCCCTCATGATCAGGTCCCTGCCTACTTCTTCACTCTCACGGTCTCCTTCCCCAGTTCCTCTCTTCAAGCTCTATGCTGTAGCAGCACTGAGGTCATTGAGTTCCTCAAACAAATCATGCCTTCTCTTGTACATGTCATATCCCCCTTGAAAATTAATCCCCCATCTTTTTGCTTGGCTCTCGGTTACCCATACTTTAGGATTCGGTTTGTTATTTCCTTTAAGAATATTTTCTGGTTTATTAGCCCGGGCCAGGGCACCTCCTTTGTGCTTCCATAGTATCCAACACTATCTTCCCCCAGCAGGCTATTTGGACCATAAGGGTAGGAATTGTGTCTTATTTTGTATCCTCAGTGTCTTCCTATAGTACCTGGCACATGGTAGATAGGCAATTTTACTGTTGATTGTGATTGTGTAATGGATCTGAGATATGTGGAGGCTGTGAAGTGGGACAGAGGAGATAAGCAAGGAAACATTATGAGGAGAGAGGGAAGCATAGGGCAGATATGTAGACATCTCACAGTCTTGGTGCTGGGAAGTAATTTAGACCAAGTCATGGAAACCGGTGGCAGCAAGGAGCTCTTTATAGAGAAGTCCAGTATCTTTATCATGGCAAGGTTCCCCACCTCCAAATGAATTAAGGCCATAGCCTTGTTCTGTGGGGCAAGTATCCCTACCAATTACCCCAAGTCAGGTGGGTGGATTTTTGTCAGCTTTGATAATTAATGTCAACTTCTTCTCTGAAGAGTGTTCAAATTGGACGCTTCGTCTCCACTGCTGCCTACTCAATCTAGGCCACTGTCTCTTCATCTGTAGCTCATATCTGGATTAATTGGTCCATTTTTCTTCTTTAATTTATCTCTTATAGAGATTCTAGAATAATCTCCCTCAAAAACCCAGTAATATACTTTTCCAGTGCTCAAGAACTAGACTTCCTTTTTCCCCTACAGTAAACCTAAATGCTGTGATCTAGCTTCTTGGCTTTTTGTTCTTGTGACCACTATTACACCTATTCCCCACCACCTCTCCAATATGCTTTTCCCACTTGTGCAACTAGGTTTCATGGTTGTGAATCTTGGACTCAAAGCACACTCTAAAGTTAAAAGCAACTTTTAGGAGGGCATACAATTCAGAGGTCCAAAACTAGCAAAAAAACCCTCCTTGTATGTTAAAACATTTTGAAAGATATAAATGTGGCCATACCTAGACCATATTTTCCTAGTTCATTGATGATGTATCCTTTAGTATATAATATATAAGTCAAATTGCCATCTTTCATTCCCTTTTGATGATCTAGTTCTAGGCTTTTGCCTGGACAGAATTCGATTGCATCTATTATCGTGCCAAGGCAGAGTAATACATTTGCCCAAAGTCTAACAAGTTTCTGTGAAAAAATACTTTTGGTGAAAAAGTAGAAAGGCAAGAGTTAAAGGGCAAGATTAACAAGAGAGAAAAGAAGAATGAAAAAGAAAGAAAAGGGTTATCAAAATTATCAGATACAATGTTAAATAAAAACAGCAAAAATCTCTCAGCTTTTTTGATATTTAGAGTATAGTCCAATTATGTAAAAAAAAAAAATCCTACATATATATGTATGTTTATAGAGAGAAGAAAGAAAAATTAGGACATTAACATATCCCCCTGGTGACATTATGGGCTATTAACATCTCCTTTCACTTTTCCATGCTTTCCAAATTTTCTACAAGAAGCATAAAATTATTTTAAAAAGCAGGAAAAGATTTAAAAATTTAATAATATATTAAAAGACAAACTTCTTGGGGAATGCTTGCTTATAACTAATTTTTCCACTCACATCATTTGGCAACAAATATCAAATTCTTATGATGATTAAGCCAAATGTACCCCCAAATAATTAATGTGATATGGGATTTTCTCAATTTACCAGAGTTCCTTTTCCTCTTCCTTTGGGTTTTGAATCTCTACTTCCAAAATTGGTTCTTTAGACACATGATCTTTACAGATATTTTCACCTGTAATTAAATTAGTAGCTGCAGTTTTTCTCTCTACAGTAAAATGATTTAATTGTTCAAATTCTTGTGAAAGCTTCAAGACCTATAAAGTTAAAGTGAAAAGACAAATATTCTATTTTGCATACTGTTACAGATAATTATGAAAAAAAGTACATTTAGTCATTTAGTCCATTAAATGCTTAAATAATTATTGACAAGTAATATAAATTAACATCTAATTGAAGGATCTTCTTCTAGTTTAACTTAACACTTTGCAGTTGTTATATAATTAATCCATTTTTACCATAGGCATAAGGATGCATAAATCCATGGTTTTAAAGAAGGGTATTTTTGGAGAGAGGGAGAGAGAGAGAAAGATAAAGCAAATGTAGTACCAACCATGTTAACATTGGAGAGGTGAGGGTACATGGGCATTCTTTTTGCTATTTTTGCAACTTTTCTATAAGTTTGAAATTATTTCAAAATAAAAAGTTTTTTAAGTGAGAGAGAGCCAGATTAGCAGGATAGTGATATGGCTCTCTCATTTTTATATTATATTCTTATTGCCTACATTTATCTCCTGTGTTAAACTATCCAATGATATTTCATAAGACAAGATCCTTTAACTGCACAGTGTGAGGGTAACTCACTTTGCTGACAAGATCCCACAAACAAAGCTTAGTTATAGGCTATGCCCCATAATCTACCTTCCCAGACAGCAAACCCCATGTTCTGAACCTTTCCCTCCCTAAGTCACATACTATTTGATCCATATCCCAATCTCTCAGCAACTTGTACCCTGCTTTCAGGATAAAAACTTCACATAAATGAGGCCTGGACTTAGTCCTCCATTTCACATGTACCAAAACATAACCCAATATCTTTTAACTGTGTGTTCAAGCCTTCACTTCTTTCTGCCATTTTAATCAAGACCCAGAGAGTAACTGAGGAAGGGAATTTTCAACCCAGAGTTGTTAATTATAGGTGGGACTCCAGAAATTACTCTATAGGCAACCTCCAATGTTGACTAACCCTGGTCTGGCAGCCATTTTTACACTTGGGGAACAAAGTGGGGTCAGGACATTTAAATATTTTTCTAATTCTAAGTATAAGCCTAATTTTCAGTATAACTGAAAAAAAAATGCTTTGATTCAAAGATTTAAGGTTGAAGACACTTAAGTAAACTTGTTTGTTTTGAGTACTGGGGGTGGTGGTAAAATAGACCTAACATAAAGTTTACCATCTTAACCAGTTTAAGTGTGTGGTTCCGTGGTATTAAATATATTCACACGGTTGTGCAGCCACTGCCACCCATCCCCCGAACTCTTTTCATCTTGTAAAACAAACCCAATACCTATTATACAATTACACCCTTTTCTTGTCTCCCCCAGTCCCTGGGCAACCACCATTACACTTTCTGTCTTTATGATTTTGACTACTCTGAGTACCTCATATAATTGAAATCATACAGTGTTTGTGGTTTTGTGATTGGTTTATTTCAGTTAGCATAAAGTCTTCAAGATTCATCCATGTTGTAGCATATTGCAGAATCTCCTTCCTTTTTAAGGCGCAATGACTTTCCATTGTGTGTATATACCACAATTTGCTTATCTATTCATCCATCAAGAAACACTCGGGATACTTCTAAGCTTTAACTATTGTGAATAATGCTGCTGTGAAAATGGGTGACTCTGCTTTCAATTCTTTTGGGTATATCTCTCTAGATAGCGGAATTGCTGGATCATTTGGTGGTTGTATTTTTGAGCAAACCTTTTACATTATAATATGTGCTCCAAAATTTAAGCTTTTGGGAAACTGACTCAAAGTAAAAAAAAAAAAAAAAAAAAAAAATTCACAGATTAATTCTAAGAGTGAAAGACTGAAGTCTATTCTGAGTCATAGCTTGGCTTATAGCCTACACTATATGGGAATTTATTCTATAATAATAAAAGAAACTCCAATTTACATGTAATCTCTTATTGAAAATTAATTTCCTTTTATTGTATCCTCATAAGAGATAAAGGCAAACACTGAACATTTAAATAATTAATTCAGTCTCACCTTTGTTTCTAATTCAGAATTCTCTCTTTGTAGCAGGTCATATGTTATTAAATAATTGTCTCTGTATTCTGCTGCCCTTGGAAGACTTTGAATTTCATTATAAAGGCATATAAGTTCTGACCTTGATTTTTGCAACTCCTGATTAAGAAATAAAGACATTTAGTAAAATGAGATTTTCCCCATAAAAGGTATAATATTTCTAAAATGGAATCTTTGAAACAACTGTCACAATTTTTTTTTTTTTGCTTTTTTCCCCCCAACTTATTCTTCTAGCAGAACTACTTTTAAGAAAGTAGTTAAGGTAGTTAAGTAGTAAAGTTTACTTAAGTCAATTAATGAAACTGAGCATTCTTAGCTTCTATCACTCACAGGTGGAAGGACTGGGTTTCTAGAGTTCTTCCTACTTTTTGCAAGGCTTGTAGAGAGGGTACATTCTTCAGCAACTCCTGCACAAATTATATTTTCTTGCTTAAAGTGTATCTTTTTTCAAATGTACCTTTTACAGAATAACTGAGCCTTTAATCTTGTGACAACCTCATGCAGAAGGGCTACTGAAACAGGCTCAGAGAGTGTAAGTGGCCTGCCCAAGTTCACATAGCCAGGAAGTGGTAAAGCTGAGATTCAACCATCTGACCAACTTCAAACTCTGTGTTCTTCACAACAAATTATGCTGCCTTAGTTAATACTGTGTATTCAGTGACTTAATCAACTAGGGCTTCCTCTAATCCTCTGATTTCTTCCCCCTATATCTGTGAGAGAAAACCCTTTAGTTATATGTAGAGTCTTATCAAATTTCTACATTGATGACATGGAAGATGTAGTTTGGCTGGTGGATGACTGGGGCCTGAGAGTTAGTCTGTGGTGTCCTGTGAAGGAAACAGATGATATTAAATTTACTTTAGGAAAGGAGTTACATGGTATTTTCCCAAAGCCTTCAAATCAGAAGGAGAAGGGAATGTTGATGAGGAAAGTGTTGGGCAAAAAGGAGAGAGAACAGAGAGTGGCCACAGGAAGAAGGCAAGTGGTATCAGTTTCCTACCTCATTGTATTGGAAATTCCTGTAGGTCATCAGGATGGGATTTGGGGCATTGCACTGGCTGTCACCCACCCTGCAAACTGTTTAAATGTCACCATCCTCTAAATTGGTGATCTAGACTTCCATGGACTCACTTCCAGGTCTCTCTTTTAAATATAGGCTGGTTGTCTCCTGATAGACCTTTCCAAGATGGTAGGACAAGCAGTTAAAAGGAGAGACAAGTCCATGACTCTATGGCCACCCTAATAATCAAACCACCTACTACTTAAAGGTCTCTTTTTGGCTAGTGCTGGAGCTGGAACTCAGCATGAGGGAACAACAGTCACCCCATTATTACTAACAGAAACACATATTCTAGAGCTACTATTTATTTTAAAATCAAAATAAATGGTAACATGAAATCCCTAAATTAGGAATGCAAAAAGAGGAGAATAACATCCTGAGTGGCAGAATACCTCACTATCAACTTTCAAAGCCTTCTGTACAGTATTAAGATCAGATGTCGATTGCTTTCTCCTCTCTCTCTCTTCTGACAACTTACTTTCAAATATGTCAATTTTTTCTTGGCTCATTTTCAAAATCTGCAAAAAAGCATTTTACATAATTATTTCTACGTACAATAATGTTTCCTATAAATTCTAATAATACTAATTTACACCCTAACTAAATTATAAAGTCACCTAAAGGAGATATAAAGCTGGGAAAAACAGTTCATGGTACCATAGTTCGTAAGAGACATTTTTCTCTCTGAGTCTGTTTTCTCAACTGTAAAATGGAGCTAATACTTGTCCTACCTACACTATGGCCATCAGAGTAGGAATAAAGTGAGATTTTGAAAGTATTCTGTAAATGTTAAGCACCTACCAAATGCAAAGTATTGTTGAAATCTTTCTAAATTCGTTGGTAATAATAATTGCAATAATAATGAGATCAGCTAATAGTTAGTTCGTGCTTAGCATATGTCAGACATTATGGTACACGTTTTACTTGCACAATCTCATTTTATTTTCCCAGAACCCTACAAAATTGGAACTACTTTTTTTTTTCTTTTTACAGAGAACAGAGGTGAGGCTCAGATATATTTACTTAAGCTGAAGAAAGGAAAGGGTGGATCAACCAAAGAGTTTTACCTAATTAAATTTTGGACAAAAGTATGCTGGAGCTTTGCTTGTACTTCTGGATTCATAATTTACTGCCAGATATGTATTCATTTGACCTACAGGTTTTTCCAGAATTAATCCATTAGTTTAGTAACGTTGATTATTAATAACTTCCCTTTTTTGTGTTTAATATCAATAAAACAGGAAGAGATGGGTTGGAAAGAATGGAAAAGGAAACTGGAAAAATGGATGCTAAAACCTCAGTGTAACTTTTGCAAATCCTCCTGTCTAAGGGCATAGAAAAAAGACCTGGCTAAGAATGAGGTCGACTTCTTAGCAGCACCATACAAGGATACAGGAAAGGATATCACCCACCCTCTTCTGCCCTGGTGAATGTTTCTGCACATCCATACCTGACACGCTGAACATTCAGCACTCAAGGCAAAGCTCTTCTTGGCCCCACCCCTCCACCACCTGAGATGCCTCTGTGCAAAGTGTAGGGAAATGGTTCAACTCCCCTCATTTCCTTTGTGTTTTTTAGCATAAGAATGTCATGTATTTTAATGCCATAACTTATAAAAGATAGCTTTCAAAGGGATATATATTTGAAATCTCCCATAATTTATGCCATTCTAAAAATAATTATGCACTTAGGCAATTTATGTCCTTCACAGACTTCGTGGTGACCAAAGTTTCAAGCAGAAATACACAGGAAAAGGGCAGCAAACAACGTGAGAGATGAGCAGTGGGATGGCGAGAGCTCTGGGTAGCTGAAGGGAGCCTACCTCATCTGTCAGGCAACAGCAAACAGAGGGAAGCACTGACTGACGTGCTAAGGAACTGCCTAACTGGCACAGGGTAGCTACCAATGGCTCTGGAGAACGGTGTAACAGCTTGGAATTTTCCACTTTCAGTGTTCCACTACCTGAAAGGTGGGGATCATCTAATGCTCTGAACCAAACTGTGCTTCCTGGGCACAGTATGACAAGTGTTCCTGCCATCCGTGCTGTGTGCTTGCACTGTGCTCTGCCCTTGCACAGGCATAGCCAATGGGGTGGCGGATGTGGGTGCCAGACAGGAAGAAACATGCCAGGCCATCACCTCCAGGTTCATGTGCTCAGTGTTGGGCATGCTGTAACCCCCATCAGTTATAATAAATCCCCTGTATAAATTCCTCCATAAATCCTCATAAGAGTTAATATGATGAACAAAATCAGCTGGAAGGCCAGACAAACCTGGAATAACTCCTAGCTCTGTCTCTTACATTGTTCAAGTTCCTTTAAATTCTCTCAAATATGAAGTGGGACTATCTCTCCTACCTCGGGAGGGTTGTTATAGGGATTACATGAGACTATGTTTATAAAACATCTAGAACAGAACATGGCATATGAGAGATGCTTGACATATTGTGGCTATTATCATTCTTACCAGATACCTAGCATTTCTTCTCTTTTAAGCATTTTCTCTGAGAATATGCATACTAGCCACATTAAGAGGATCTAATTAATGATAAATCTGTCTGCATATAGAAATTGGTAAGGAATACAGATCATTATCTTGAGGACTTGGTTTAAAGGATTTCTTTTCTAAATTATTTGTTCTTCTTTTAAAATTAAAAAAAATTAATTAAATGCTTATTTGTTTTTGGAAGGGGGCACAGAGAGGGAGGAAGGGAGAGAACCCCAAGTTAGCTCCATGCTGCCAGCACAGAGCCTGATGCGGGCTCGATCCCATGGAACTGTGAGATCATGACCTGAGCAGAAACCAAGAGTTGGGCGCTTAACTGACTGAGCCACCCAGTAGTCACCAAATTATTTGTTCTTTTTAAGTCACCCCCTCTCATTTATTTTCAAAAGAATTCTTATGGGGAAACTGCCTCCAGGGCTCCCAGAAATGGAAGCTTCTCTGGTCGGTGTGGAGGCAGAAGGCCTGGAGCTTTGCATCTGTAGAACGTCAAGGATCCCTAAAACACAGTTTGAAAGTCACAGTGGCAAAAATGTGGGTTTTGTAGTCAGTTGAAATTTGAGATCTTCCACATTTATGAATTTGTGATCTTGGTTTCCTCACTATGCAGAAGACGGAACGATACTTACCTCCCAGAATTTTCTGTTAACATTACATGAGTTCTATCAAACCCACAGCAGAGTCATTACAACATCGTAGGCACTCAGATCTTAATTTCCATCCTTTTACTTTCTATTTGTAGGAAACAGAAAGTAAAGTAGTCAGAGACCAGGAATGATGGCATGAGGCACCTGAGCACCCGTCTAAAAGCTGATGATGCAGGCCAAGGGGAGCGTGACCCTGCATCAAGATCTAAACCTCCTAACCCCCGGATTACAGCGTTCACTTCACTCGATTACGCTGCTGAGAATGATTCTTTGGTTAATACTGAGTGGTATCACCATTGCCTGGCTGCTAAACACAATCAAGAAAGCTTCAGTCTTTTTCTTCTTGAAAGATCACAAGAGAACTTCAATGGCAAAAATCTATTTAGTTACTTCCTCTTTCCTCAAGAAATGACTTTAAAAATTTTTTTAATGTTCTTATTTATTTTTGAGACAGACAGAGACAGAGCATGAGCAGGGGAGGGGCAGAGAGAGAGGGAGACACAGAATCTGAAGCAGGCTCCAAGCTCTGAGCCGGCAGCACAGAGCCCGACATGGGGCTGGAACCCACGAGCCGTGAGATCATGACTTGAGCTGAAGTTGGACGCCCAACTGACTGAACCACCAAGGTGCCCCAAGAAATGACTTTAAAAGGCCATTTAACTATAATTTATTACTTATTCATTGAATACCTTTTCTAATTTTAAAGACTTCTATTTGTAAACACTCTTAAAGGGAAGACACATATATTTACAATGTTCCTTCTTAGCCCCTTCCAGGGGGCTCTATGTGGGATGAAATGAAAGGATCATTAAAAGTCAATATAAATCTTTATTATTTTAGAAATCCACACATATTTCAAGTCTTGATGACAAGGTAAAGAAAACTGGTTTATACCATAGCTGCAGGACTAAGATCAGACAGAAAAAAACCCTGGTATTTAATATTAAACATGATAGGAAAATGTGTTTTCTTTTCTAAACATGTTTTAAAATAAGACAGATGCTCATTTATTCAGAATGTCATAGATAACATCTATCATAGAGGGAGGTGGATTTACCAGTTACTCTACAAGAATCTTTTCTACCATCCAGAATTCTGTGGGGCGCCTGGGTTTGGTTGAGTGTCCAACTTTGTCTCAGGTCATGATCTCCCAGTTTGTGGGTTCGAGCCCTGCATTGGGCTCTGTGCTGACAGCTCGAAGCCTGGAGCCTGCTTCAGATTCTGTGTCTCCCTCTCTCTCTACCGCCCCACCCCCACCCCCCACCAGCGATCTTTCTCTCTCTCAAAATAAACATAAAAAAAAAAAAAAAAAAAAAAGGATTCTGTGATACAGAGGGCCACATGGAACTGTACCCCTGGTAGGTATCTCTCTCTTCAGGAGAGAACTTGGCGCACACTTCCCAGGCATCCTCCAGTGAACAACTGAGCATGGTCAGGGATATTAAGGCCTGGCCATTTCTGGTTAATGTGGAATTTCGTCACAGGTTATCACAGAGCCAAAGCCCTGTTGGTCTGAATGAGACTTCTCAGAGCTACACCACAGGCTGAGGTTCTTCCTTCCAATCTTCCTTCCATCTCCCTCTTCTTTAACAGATATCAGACCTGAATCACGATCTAAAGGCTTTGCTAGCCCATGTCTGCCCTTCCCTGATCCTTCTCGGGTACCACCCCCAATAACTCTCCTGTAATTCTAGGTTTGTCTTGGTGCCTGCTTCCCAGATCAGTCTCCTTTCAGTGGATATAAGGGTGACAGAACAGGAATGGGCCACAGTCATGGTCACCATCAAAGACAAAAGAAAATGACCATTTGTTTAAAGACATGAATACAAGTATCCAAGAAGCTCAATGAACTGCAAGAAAGATGAAATCAAGGAGACCCACACCAAGACACATTATAATTAAACTATTGAAAGACAAAGACAAAGAGATAATCTCAACTGCAGCAAGAGAGAAGTGACTTGTCACTTACAGGAGATCCTCAATAAGATCCTCAATAATCCTCAATTATTGAGCAGATTTCTCATCAGAAACTTTGGAGGTCAGAAGGCTGTGGGCTGATATATTCAAAATGCTAAAAGGAAAATCCTGTCAGCCAAGAGTTCTATATCCAACAAAACTGTCCTTTCAAGAGTGAGAATGAAATTAAGACATTCACAGATAAATAAAAGCTGAGGGAGTTTGTTAGTACTAGACCTTTCCTGTGAGAAATCCTAAAGGGAGTCCTGCGGGTTGAAATGAAAAGATACCAGACAGTAACTCAAAGCCATATGAAGAGATAAACATCTCAGTAAAGGTAAATACATGGGCAATTATAAAAGCTAGTATTATAGTAACAATGGTTTAAAACTCAACTTTTTTTCCACATGATTTAAGAGATGAATATATTGTTTAAAATTATTAGCCTAAAAGCTAGTATTATTGTAACTTTCATTCTAATTCCATAATTTGGTTTCTATGTAATTTAAGAGACTAATACATTTAAAAAAGCAATTATTAGTTCATGTTTTTGGACACACAATATATAAAAATGTAATTTTGGGATGTCAGTTACTGAGAGCAGAGCTGTAAATGAGTAGAATTTTTGCATACTATTACAGTTAAGCTGGCATAAAGTCAAATTAGAGTGTTATAACTTTAGCATGTTAAATGTAATCCCTATGGTAACCACAAAGAAAATAGTTATAGAGTATACTCAAAAGGAAATGAAAAGGAATTAAAATGTTTTATTACCAAAAAATCAACTATACACAAGAGAGACAATAATGCAGGAAATGAGGGGGACAAAGAGCTATAATGCACATAGAAACATGGCAAAATGGCAAAAGTCCTACTGTAATAATTACTTTAAATTTAAGGTAATTATCTCTACAATCAAAAGACAGACATTGGTATCATGAATAAAAACAAAACATGATCCAACTATATACTGTCCACACAAGATTCACTTCAGATTCATAGATGCAAACAGGTTGCAAGATAAAGGATAAAAAAAGTTTTTCATGCAAACAGTAACAAAAGATGGCAGGGCTAGTTAAACTAATATCAGACAAAATAGACTTTAAATCAAAAAAAATTACAAGAGACAAAGAAGGACATTATATATTAATAAAACATTCAATACAGCAATAAGATATAATAGTACCTAATCACCAACCAAAATATATAAGGCAAAAATTGGCCAAACTGAAAGAAGATGGGAGACATTTCTACAACAAGAATTGGAGACTTCAATACCTTTCTTTCTTTCTTTCTTTCTTTCTTTCTTTCTTTCTTTCTTTTTCTTTTTTTTTTCTTTTTGATTGAGAGAGAGGGTGCAAGTTATCAAGGGGCAGAGAGAGAGAGAGAGAGAGAGAGAAGCAGGGCTCACCTGGGGTTCATGTTTTTACTCGAAGCGGGGCTCAAGCTCATCCGATGTGGGACTCGAACTCACAAACTATGAGATCATGACCTGAGCTGAAGTCAGATGCTTAACGACTGAGTCATCCAGGTACCCCTCAATATCCTACTTTCAATAATGGATAGAACAGCCAGATATAAAATAAGTAAGGAAACAGGACTTGAACAACACAATAAAGCAGTAATATTTAACAGACATACAGGACACTCTACTCAATGACAACAAAGTACTCATCCTTCTCAAATGCACACAGGTCATTCTCCAGGACAGACCATATTTTAGGCCACAGACTAAATCTTAACAGATTTTAAAAGACAGATTGGTAATATGGTAATACAAAGTATCTTCTCTGATCACAGTAGGATGGAGACAAATTAAGAACAGAAGGAAAACTGGAAAATTCACATATTTGTAGAAATTAAACAACTTACTTTTAAACAACCAATGGATCAAAGAAGATATCACAAGAGAGATTAGGAAATACCCAGAGATGAATGAAAATGAAAGTACAACATAGCAAAACTTATGAGAAGTAATAAAAGGGGGAAATTTATAGCAATAAATGCTCACATTAAAGAACAAGAAAGATTTGAAATCAACAACCTAACTTTATAATTTAAGAAAGTATGAAAAGAACAACAAATTAAATCCAAACATAGTAGAAAGAAATAATAAAGGTTAGAGCACAGATAAAATAAAGAATAGAAAATCAATATATAAAATCAGTGAAACCAAAAATTGGTTATTTGAAACGATGAACAAAATTGACAAACCTTCACCTAGACTAACTAAGAAAAAAAAAAGACTCAAATTACTAAAGTAAGAGTTGAAAATGAGTATATTACTACTGATTCTACAGAAATTAAAAAAAAAATTATAAGAGTACTCTGAACAGGAGCACCTGGATGGCTCAGTTGGTTGAGCTTCCAGCTTCAGCTCAGGTCATGATCTTGCAGTTCATGAGTTCGAGCCCTGCATTGGGCTCTGTGCTGACAGCTTGGAGCCTGGAACCTGCTTCAGATTCTGTTTCTCCCTCTCTCTCTCTGCCCCTCCCCCACTTGTGCTCTCTCTCTCTCTCTCTCTCTCTCTCTCTCTCTCTTTCTCTCTCTCTCTCTTTCTCTCTCAAAAATAAATAAAAACATTTAAAAAAAGAGTACTCTGAACAATTGTACACAATACATTAGACAACATACACGAAATGGACAAATTCCTAGAAACACAAAACCAACAAAGACTGAATCATAAAGAAACAGAAAATTTGAATAGACCTATAATGAGTAAGGATACTGAGTCAGTAATCAAAAATCTCCAGTACAGAGAAAGGTCTCAGGCCTGATGGCCTCACTGGTAAATTCTACCAAACATTAAAAAAAGAACTAACACCAAGCCTTCTCAAACTTGTCCCAAAACTTGAAAGGGAAGAAACACTTTCTAACTCATCCTGTGAGGTCAGCTTACCCTGCCATGAAAGCCAGACAAAGATACTATAAGGAAGAAAAAACTACAGACCAATATCCTTTATGAGAATTGATGTAAAAATCCTCAAAAAATATTATCAAAATGAATTTAACATCATGTTAGAAGGGATATACACCATAACCAAGTGAGATCTATTCCTGAAATGTAAGTATGGTTCAATATACAGAAATTAATCATTGTGATACACCACATTAAAAGTATGAGGGAACATTGACATGATCATCTAATTGGTGCAGAAAAAGCATTTGACAGAATTCAACACCGTTTCATGATTAAAAAAACATTAAAGAGGGGCGCCTGGATGCCTCAGTTGGTTAAGTGTCTGACTCTTGATTTTCAGGTAGGTCTTGATCTCAGGGTTGTGATTTCAAGCCCTGCATTGGGCTCCATGCTTGGCATGGATCCTACTTAAAACAACAACAACAATGACAACAACAAACCACAAAATAAACTAGGAAAAGAAGAAAACTATCTCAACATAATAAAGATTTAGAAGAAACCCACGGTGAACATCATATTCAATGGTCAAAGACTGAAAGCTTTCCCTGTAAGATCAGGAACAAACTTTCACCATTTCTATTCAACATAGTATTGGAAATTCTAGCCAGAGCAATTAAACAAGAGAAAAATAAATAAAAGATGTCCAAACTGGAGAAGAAGAAGCAAAATTATCTCTGTTTGCAGATGATATAATCTTATATGTAGGAAACCTTAAAGATTCCACAGTTAGACTTAATAAATGAATTTAGCCAAGTAGCAAGACACATAGTCAACACACAAAACTCAGTCACACTTCTACATGGTAACAATGAGCAATCTGAAAAGGAAATTACAAAAACACTTCTATTTATAGTAGCATCAAAAAAAAAGTTAGGAATTAATTTAAC
Organism: Lynx canadensis; assembly: GCF_007474595.2. Taxonomy (NCBI): domain Eukaryota; kingdom Metazoa; phylum Chordata; class Mammalia; order Carnivora; family Felidae; genus Lynx; species Lynx canadensis. The sequence continues at coordinate 32,875,460 of NC_044310.1, read as the reverse complement.
CAAGGAGGTGAAAGACTTGTACAATAAAAACTAGAAATCATTGCTGAAAAAAATTAAAGAAGAGAAAGTAATGGAAACACATTCCATGTTCATGGATTGGAAGACTTAATATTATTAAGATGTCAATACTATCTAAAGCAATCTGAAGATTCAATGCAGTCTCTATCAGAATCCCAATGACATTTTTTTTTTTTGCAGAAATAGAAAAACCCATCTTAAAATTCATATGGAATTTCAAGGGATGCTGAACAGCTAAAACCAACTTGAAAAAGAAGAACAAAGCTTCAGGAGTTATACTTCCTGATTTTAAAATATGCAGGGTGTCTGGGTGGCTCAGTCAGTTAAGGGTCCAACTCTTGATTTCTGTTCAGGTCATGATCTCACAGTTTGTGGGACTGAGCCCCATGATGCTCTGTGCTAGAGCTCTGTGCTGACAGCATGGAGCCTGCTTGGGATTCTCTCGCTCTCGCTCTCGCTCTCGCTCTCTGCCCCTCCCCCGCTCACATGCGCATAAGCATGCACTCTCTCTCTCACTCAAAATAAACATGTCTTAAAAATTTAGTACAAAGCCAGAGTAGTCAAAACAGTGTGGTACAGGCATAAATACAGACATATAGGCCAATGGAATAGAATACAGAGCCCCAAAATAAACCTGCATGTATATGGTCAAATGATTTTTTTTTTTAATGTTTATTTAGTTTTGACAGAGAGAGAGACAGACAGAGCATGAGCAGGGGAGGGGCAGAGAGAGAGGGAGACACAGAATCCGAAGCAGGCTCCAGACCCTGAGCTGTCAGCATAGAGCCTGATGCGGGGCTCGAACTCAGACTGTGAGATCATGACCTGAGCTGAAGTCAGTCACTCAACTGACTGAGCCACCCAGGTGTCCCGATATGGTCAAATGATTTTTGACAAATGTGCCAAGACCATTCAATGGGAAAAGACCAGTCTTTTCAACAAATGATGCTGAAAAAATTGGACATCCATGTACAAAAAGAATGAAGTTGTATCCTAACAGCATATATAAAAATTAACTAAAAATGAATCAAAGATTTAAATATAAGATGTAAAACTATAAAGCTCATAGAAGAAAACATGCAAAAAGCTTTATAACATTAAATTTGGCAATGATTTATTGGATATGACATCAAAGGCACAGGCAATAAAAGAAAAAATAGACAAACTGACCATGAAATTTAGAATTTTTTGTGCATCAACACAGATGAAATGAAACCTATGGAATGGAAAAATATTTGCAATTATATAGCTGATAAGGGATTGATATAAGCAGAAAATATAAAGAGCTCCCAAAACTCAACAACATAACAACAACCTGATTTTAAAATATGCAACGGACTTGAATAGATATTTCTCCAATGATGACATATGATTGATCAATAAACACATGAAAAGATGTTTAACATCATTAATTATTAGGTAAATGCAACTCAAACCACAATGAGAAACTACCCTGTACTCATTAGGATAGCTACCACCAAAACCACAGAAAATAGGTGTTGTTGATGATGATATAGAGAAATTGGAACCCTTGTGAAACTGTTAGTGAGAAAGTAAAATGGTGTAGTCACTGTGGAAAACGGTATGATGGTTCTTCAACAAAATGAAAGCCAGTTACTATAATCCAGCAATTCCACATCTAGGTATATACCCAAAAGAATTGAAAGCAGGGACTTGAATGGATATTTGCACACTTGTGTTCATAGCAGTGTTATCCACAACAGCCCAAAGGTTGAAGCAGCTCAAGTGTCCCTTGATGGATGAATAGATACACAAAATGTGGCAATACAATGGAATTTCAGCCTGAAATAGGAAGGGCATTCTGACATGTGGTACAACAGGGATGAAACTTGGAAGATATCATGCTAATTGAAATGTGAGTCACCAAAGGACAAATAGTGAATGTGATTCCCCTTCTTTGAGGTACCTAGAGTAGTCCAAATCATAGAGACAGAAAGTAGAATGGCGGTTACCAGGGGCTGGGAGGAAGGGCAGAAGAGGGAATTATTGGTTAACGAATACACAGTTTCAGGTTTGCAAGATGAAGGGAGTTCTGGAAGTAGATGTTAGTAATAGCTGCACAACATTGTGAATGTGCTTACTATCACTGAACTGTACACTTAAGAATAGTTATGTGTATTTTATCACAATAACAAACATTTTTGAAAAACAAAAGTAGAACAAAGACTTTTGCAGACAAAAAGAAAAAAAAAAAACAAAAAGTTGATCACTAGTAGATCTATACCAGGAGAAATGTTGAATCATGGTCTTTAGGCTAAAGAAGTATGGTACCAGGTAGAAATTTGGATCTATGCAAAGCAATGGTGAACTCTAGCAGTGGTCAGTATGTGGTTAAATATGAAATACTTTTGTTTTCCCCTTAAAAGGTTCCCCTTAAAAGGCTTAAGCAAAAATAATTAACAATATATTATAGGATTTATAACATTGAGTGTTGTTCTTTTTTATTGAAGTTCATTCAATTTATCTTTTTTCTCTCATATTTTACCATAAGCATCATGGTTAAAACAGGCCACACCTTATACATTTTGTTCAGAAATCACCACAGTTAAATATCCAAGTTTATCACTTCCAGGTTCTACTTTCCACTCAGTGGTAAAACACAATTCAACCACGTTCTCTGCTACTTTATAACAAGGATCAGCTCTTCTTCAGAGTCAAATAGGGCATGTTCCTCACTGCTCTCTGAGGCCTCACCAGAAGCAGCTTCAAAGTTCATGTTTCTAAGCAACATTCCGATCATGGCAATCTCCGTATTCTCTGAGAGACAGAAGCTTTCCCTATAGTCTCACTTCTTCATGAACTCTCACCAGAATCACCTTTAAGTCTGTATTTATACCAACAATCCCTTCAAGGCAATTTAAGCTTTTTCTATCTAGCACCCCAACATTACTCCAGCTTCCACATGTAATACAAGTACAAAGCCACTTCTACTGTTTTAGCTATTTGTTATAGAAGGTACCTCACTTTTTGGTACCAAAGTGTCAACGAGTTTCTGCGGGCTGCCATAACAAAGTACCACAAATTGGGTAGCTTAAAATGACAGAAATTTATTTCTCATCACTCTGGAGGCTGGCACTCTGAAGTCAAGCTATTGCCAAAGCAATGTTCCCTTTGAGACTCTGGGTAGAATCTTTCCTTGCCTCCTCTAGCTTCTGGTGGTGGCTGTCAATCCTTGGCATGTCTTGGCTTGTACGTGCATCCCTCCAATCTCTCCATCTGTCATCACATGGCACTCCCTGTGTGTCTCTGTCTTCACATAGCATTTTCTCTTCTCACAGGTACGCCGGTCATATTGGATTAGGGTCCATCCTAATGACCTCATCTTAACTTGACTGCATTTGCAAAGACCCTGTATCCAAATGAGGTCGTGTTCACAGGTACTGGGGGTTAGGACTTCAACATATTTCAATGGAGGCACAATTCAGTCCATGACAGAGATTAATAAATAGAGTATATAAAGAGCTCTTGCAATAAAAAGACAACTCCATTAAAACTGGCAAAGAATATGAATAGGCATTTTCTTTTTTTAATGCTTATTTATCTTTAAAAAATTTTTTTAAATGTTTATTCATTTTTGAGAGACAGAGAGAGACAGAGCATGAGCAGGGAAGGGGCAGAGCGAGAGGGAGACACAGAATCTGAAACAGGCTCCAGGCTCTGAGCTGTCAGCACAGGACCCAATGCAGGGCTTGAACTCACGAGCAGTGAGATCATGACCTGAGCCAAAGTCGGATGCTCAACCGACTGAGCCACCCAGGCACCCCTTTATTTATTTATCTTGAGAGAGAGTGAGCGAGCTCGCGTGTGTGCATGCGTGAGTGCGCGTGAGTGCACACACACGTGAGCAGGGGAGAGGCAGAGAATGAGGGAGAGAGAGAATCCCAAGCAGGCTCCACCCTATCAGCACAGAGCCCAACATGGGCACGATCCCACAAAGCATGAGATCATGACCTGAGCTGAAGTGAAGAGTTGGATGCTTAAAAGACTGAGCCACTCAGTCACCCCGTGAATAGACATTTTCTAAAGAAGATATACAAATGGCCAATAAGCGTAAGAAAAGATGCTCAAGATTACACAGGAAACACAAATCAAAATTACATTAAGATCCTACTTCACACCCACTAGGATAGCTATAATAAAAAAGATAAGACTATAACAAATATTGGTGAAGATGTGGGGAAATTGGAATTCTTATACACTGCTGATGGGAATATTATATGGAACAACTGCTTTGGAAAACAGCCTGGCATTTCTTCAAAAGGGTAAACAGAGAGTTAACATATGACCCAGCAATTTCACTCCTAGGTACATACCCAAAAGAAATGAAAACATGTCCACACAAAAAGTTTGCATTATTCAAAATATCCACAAAGTGGGAACTACCAAATGCCCCTCAATTGACGAATGGAAAAACAAAACGTGGTATAATCCATGCAATGAAATATTATTTAGCCACAAAAAAGAGATAAAACACTTACCTATGCTATGATAGGCTTGAGTCTTGAAAATATTATGCTAAAGTGAAAGAAGCCAGATGCAGAAGACCACATATTTTATGATTCCATTTGCACGAAATGTACCAGATAGGCAAATTCTTAGAGACAAAAAGTAAATTAGTAGTTGCCAAGAGGCTGGGGGCTAAGGGAATGGAGAATGACTACTAATGGATACGGGGTTTCTTTTGGGGAGATAAAAATGTTCTGAAATTAGACAGTAGTGACAATTGCATAACTTTGTGAGTATACTAAAATTCACTGCATATACACTTTAAAAGGGTGAATTTTATGGCAATGTAAATTATACTTCCATTTTTTAAAAGAATAAATGGAATTCTACATAGGTAAGAACTGTGTGCTGAAAACTACAAAACATTGCTGAGACAAATTAAAGGCCCAAATAAATGGAAAGATATAGACCATGTTAACACATTGGTGGACCCAATATTGTTAAAATATAAATTCTTCCTCAATTGATCTGAACATTCAATGCCATTCCAATCAAAATCCTACATGGCATTTTTGTCAAAACTGACAAGCTCATTCTAAAATGTATATAGGGGAGTACCTGGGTGGCTCAGTCGGTTAAGTTTCCTACTCTTGGTTTCAGCTCAAGTCATGACCTCATGGTTTGTGACTTTGAGCCCTGCATTGGGCTCTGCACCGTCAGCGCAGAGCCTGCTACAGTGCAGAGCCTGCTTAGGATTCTCTCTCTCCCCCTCTCTCTGCCCCTCTCCTGCTCATGTTTGCTCTCTCTCTCTCTCAAAAATAAATAAATACACATTAAAAAATAAAATATATATGGGAATGCAAAGGACCTAGAACAGTCCAAACAATTTTAAAAAAGAAAAACAGAGTTGGAAAGGTTTTCTTTCTGATTTTAAGACTTACAATAAAACAACAGCATGGCATTATTTAAGAATAAACGTAGATTAATGGAACAGAATAGAGTCCAGAAACTGAGCTGTATAACTAATTTTTGCTAAAGGAGCCAAAGTAATTCGATAAGGAAATATCTCTCTTTCCAATAAATGGTTCTGGAATAATTGGATATACATTTGGAAATAAATGAACCTCAACCCTTACATCACACTATATACAAAAATGATCTCTGATGGATCATAAATCTAAATGTAGAAGCTCAAACTATAAAACCTTTAGAAGAAAAGAGAGGAGAAATATTTTGTGTCCTTGGTTCTTAGATGGCTTTTATGTCCTATCATAAAATTATAAAAGAAAAATTTGATGAATTGGGATCCATCAAAATTTTAAAACAACTACTCTTCATAAAACACTGTTTTAAAAGACGAAAAGACAAGCCACAGACTGAGAGAAAATATTGAAAATACATCTATCTAATGAAGGACAGTTATCCAAAAAATAGAAAGAATTCCTACAACTTAATATAAATAACTGAATTAAAAACGAGCAAAATATTTGAACAGAGGTTTCATAAAAGAACATACACTAATGGCCAATAAACACATCAAAACATACTCATTGTCATTAGATACTCTCAAAAGTCAAATTAAAAGCACCATGAGATACCATTACGTGTCCACTAGAAAGTCTAGAATTCACAAGACTGACAATAACAATGTTGTTGAAGATGAGGAAGCAACTGAAACTTCCATACCATCGTCAATGGGAATGTAAACTAGTACCACTACTTTGGAAAGCAGTCTGGCAGTTTTTCATACAGTTAAACATGCACTGACTCTATGACTTGATAATTCCACTACTAGGTATTTATCCAAGATGAAAAAAAAAACCTGGTATGAGGATACTAGTGACAGCTTTATTTTATAACAGTCAAAACCTGAAAATAATCTGAATGTTCTATCAACCAGTGGGTAGACAAATAGTTTATGGTATATCCACATACTGCTCAGCAATATAAAACATGAACTCTTGACACAGGCAGCAACATGGATAAATCTCAAAAGCATCATTTCAAGTGAAAGAAGCCAAACACAAAAGAGTATATACCAGATGATTCTATTTATTAGAAATTCTAGAAAACGTATTATAACAGAAAGTGGTGGAGTGGGGACAGGGCAGGGAGGGGTGTGATGGCAAAGGGGGAGGGAGCTAATGAATATGTTAGGCTAATGAATGTGTTTTCTTTCTTGATTGCAGTGGTCGGTTGTGGTTATACAGGTGTATGCACCTGTCAAATCTCATTGAACTCAACTCTTAAAATATGTATGTCTGTATTGTATTAGGTATTTCAATCAAGCTATTTTATAAAAGAAATACAAATAACTTTTAAACATATGAAAAATGCTCAGTCTTACTGTAAATAGATAAATAAACATGAAAACTACATTTGGATACCCATTCTCAGCTCTCATTTAGTAAAAACACAAAATTTTGACAATATATTCAGTTGGTGAATTTTTTACCAAGTGGTTTTCACATGCATTGCTGAGGGAGAGGAAAATGGTATAATTCTTTCTGAGGGATATCGGGCAATATCTACCCAAATTACAGATGTATCTAATCTCTAATCCCATAATCCCATTTCTGTGACTCTATCCTACAGAAACACCTGCATACATGTGCAAAAGACTAGAAACAACCCAAGTGTTCATCAGAGGAGACTGGTTAAATGTAGTACATCCACACAATAGAAAGCTACACTGCTCTAAAGAATGAGGAAGACTTGGAGCGCCTGGGTGGCTCAGTTGGTTGAGCGTCTGACTTCAGCTCAGGTCATGGTCTTGCAATTCGTGAGTTCAAGCCCCATGCTGGGCTCTGTGCTAACAAACAGCTCAGATCCTGGAGCCTGCTTTGGATTCTGTGTCTCCCTCTCTCTCTCTCCCCCTCCCCTGCTCATGCACTGTCTCTCTCTGTCTTTCAAAAATAAATAAATGTTAAAAAAAAATTAAAAAGACAAAAGAATGAGGAAGACTTTTTTTGTATGATACAGAAGGATCTCTCTTTTGTATGATACAGAAGTAAAAAGAAAAAGAAATCAGGAAAGGAGGAAATCTGAGTAAATATTCAAATTTCTTATATTTGCATAAAGACATACTGGAAGGATAAGTAAGAAACTAATCAAAATAGTTATTAATAATCAACTTGCTTGTAACTAGAGCCCTACTGAGTGTTTGGGGAATGATTTTGGTAAAAGTTACTGCAGTCTTGATTGTAAATTCCTTCTTTTCTTTCCTCCACTCCTCATTCCCTGCTTTTCTTCCTCTCTTTCCTACAAAAATGTACTGCTTATATGGAAAAGGGTTTTGGAAGACAAGAAAGGATACTAACTCCTTGGGTCAGAGCCAAGAAATTCTGTAGCTGTAGTTTCCATGATACCTAAGAGGTCTGGGCTATAGGGCCCAGGGAGCTACAATAAAAACAGCTCTCATGAATGAGACCCCTCAGCAACAAGGGATGTCACTCATCTTAAGTATATAAGAGGAAAGCCCCCCAAAGCAGTCTAGCTCCTTGCCCTGAGTGAAACAGCCCTGTCTAACACATACTGGCTCCTGCTTCATTCCAGCCCTAAAGTCGATCACTTTGTCCACCGCTTCAGATGCTGATCACACTGAAAAGACTAGACACTGTACATGGCGTCTAGGCCTTTCTCGTTCTCTACCCTGGTTTATTACTTTAAGTGTGACTCCAACTACCCCCTCTCCCACCATTGGTTGATTCTATAAATCAACTTCATTGTGATGATTAAAAATGCTCAAATTGGTTGTCTCTTTGTAAGATTCCTTTCCTCTTTTCTTTAAAAGAAATAATCCATCACATTCTTCACATACATTTTCCCTGTGGGGAAGAAGTGAACAGAAACACATCCTCTGAACCCCAATTTCTTCCTCCACTCTAATTGGCTGAGCAATAGAAAAAGAGGCAATAAGAGGAGAGTAATAAATGATCAGCACCAATCGCTCTGGTATACTCTGCAAAAATGGGACTCACTTCAAAATATGAAACCAGAAAGAATAGACTTTCAAATACCTGTTCTCTCTGTTCAGCACCCACAGTTTTCCCAGGGGAGTGGTTTCCAAGTTGCTTATTCTCTTGAGACTCATGAATCTTTCCTTTGAGCCTTTCAACCTTAAATACAAAAGTATTTTAAATATGAGAGTATGGGGTTAGGGAGGGGGTTTGCTTTGCTATTAAAAGGTACAAGTAATACATGAATACATTCTTCACGAAAAAAATTCAACTAACACACATAGGTTTATAGAGTAAAAAGTGGCTCAGTGGGTTAAGCTTCCGACTCTTGATCTTGGCTCAGGTCATGATCTCATGGTTCTTGAGCTCGAGCCCTGAGTCGGGCTCTGTACTGACGGTGCAGAGCCTGCTTGGGGTTCTCTGTCTCCCATTCTCTCTGCCCTTCCCCCACTCACACGCTCTATCTCAAAATGAATAAACTTAAAAAAAATGATATTATCCTATCATAACCTTACGCCACAATCCCTTTTCCCTTTCCAGAAACAACACTGTATGGGATGTACCCTTCTTGAATTTTATCATGCAGGTGTATATATGTACATGCAGGTATTAAACATATAAGTATATGTCAGTATTAAATATATAAATTTACAAAGATTAAGACAACTTGAACAGTCATTGTTTATTCATGCTTATGATTACATTTAAAAATTATGATAAAACCTACGTAACACAAAATTTACCATGTTGATCTTTTTAAAAAAGTTTTATTTATTTATTTATTTTGAGAGAGAGAGCATGAGACAGCATGAATGGGAGAGGGGCAGAGAGAGAAGGAGAGAGAGAATCCCAAGCAGGCTCCACACTGTCAGCATAGTGCCTGATTTGGGGCTCAATCCCATGAACAGTGAGATCATGACCTGAGCTGAAATCGAGTTGGATGCTCAACCAACTGAGCCACATGGGCGTCCCTACCATGTTGACCATTTTTTTTTTTTTCAACGTTTATTTATTTTTGGGACAGAGAGAGAGCATGAATGGGGGAGGGGCAGAGAGAGAGGGAGACACAGAATCGGAAACAGGCTCCAGGCTCTGAGCCATCAGCCCAGAGCCCGACGCGGGGCTCGAACTCACGGACCGCGAGATCGTGACCTGGCTGAAGTCGGACGCTTAACCGACTGCGCCACCCAGGCGCCCCTTTTTTTTTTTTTTTTAATTTTTTTTTCAACGTTTATTTATTTTTGGGACAGAAAGAGACAGAGCATGAACGGGGGAGGGGCAGGGAGAGAGGGAGACACAGAATCGGAAACAGGCTCCAGGCTCTGAGCCATCAGCCCAGAGCCTGACGCGGGGCTCGAACTCACGGACTGCAAGATCGTGACCTGGCTGAAGTCGGACGTTTAACCGACTGCGCCACCCAGGCGCCCCCATGTTGACCATTGTTAAGCACACAGTTCAGTACTATTAAGTACATTCACATTATTATGTAACCATCACCATCATCAGTCTCCACAATTCTTTTCATTTTCCAAAACTGAAACTCTTTACCCATTAGATAAGAACTCCCTATTCTGTCCCTCTCTTTCCCCCCAGCCCCTGGCAACCACCATTCTATTTTCTGTCTCTGTGATTTTGCTACTCTAGGTACCTCATATAAAGGGAATCATACACTATTTGTCCTTTTGTGACTAACATTTTAATTAACATAATGTCTTCAAGTTTCATCCCTGTTGTAGCACAGGTCAGAATGCCCTTCAGGCTGAGTAATATTCCATTTTGTTTATCTATATATTCCAAATGTATGTGCCACATTTTGTTTATCTATTCATCCATCAAGGGACACTTGCATTGCTTCAACCTTTTGGATGTTGTGGATAACACTGCTGTGACATGAGTGTGCAAATCTGTTCAAGTCCCTGCTTTCAATTCTTTGGGTATATACTCAAAAGCAGAATTGCTCAATCATATGGTAATTCTACATTTACTTTTTTTTTTTTTATAACATTTATTTATTTTTGGGACAGAGAGAGACAGAGCATGAACGGGGGAGGGTCAGAGAGAGGGAGACACAGAATCTGAAAGAGGCTCCAGGCTCTGAGCTGTCAGCACAGAGCCCGACGCGGGGCTCGAACTCACGGACCGCGAGATCATGACCTGAGCCGAAGTCGGCCGCTCAACCGACTGAGCCACCCAGGCGCCCCTACATTTACTTTTTAAAGAAAGTACCATGCTGTTTTCTATAGTCACTGCAATACTATTTTTCATTCTCAATAACAATGCACAAGGGCTCCAATTTCTCCATATTACTGTCAACATTTTTTTTTCTGTTGTTTTGATAATAGCCATCCTCTTGGGTATTTATTCATTCTTGCAACAAAATTACTTGAGCACTTAGTTTATGTGGGCTGTTGTGTGAGACACTAGAGATATGACTGTAAAATGAATATAAACTAAAATTGAAGAGACATATATCCAGAACTTACAAGTCCATATTAAAAATCAATAAATACAGGGGCGCCTGGGTGGCTCAGTAGGTTGAGCATCCAACTTCAGCTCAGGTCATGATCTCACAGTCGGTGAGTTTGAGCCCTTCATTGGGCTCTGTGCTGACAGCTCAGAGCCTGGAGCCTGTTTCAGATTCTGTGTCTCCCTCTCTCTCTGCCCCTCCCCCACTCACGCTCTGTCTCTGTCTCTCTCAAAAATAAATAAACATTAAAAAAACTAAAAATTAAAAAAATCAATACATTACTAAAAAGAAATAATTCAACAATGTGGCACAACTCAAATTTATCCAATATAATAGAATAATAATTTCTATTTGCTAAATTAAGTGTAAACTGATATTTAAATCCTTATTAAAAAGGTCCTAAACTGACATAAGAGCAGTAACATTACTGTTTAGCACAGGCAGCTAAAATGTATAAAATATAAATACTGATAGGTCATCTAAGTCACAGTATGGCATCTATCTGGGATGCTATAGCCGCCAGTATCAGTCCTCATTAATGACTATATATATATATATATATATATATATATATACACACAATCATATATATAGGTAATACATATCTATGTTGCTCTAGCTGCTGATTGTTATTTTATACACATTTAAATAAATTCTAAGAACAAATGACATTCAACAACTTACTACTTCTCCAAGCACTTTTTTTTCTGAGTCAAGTGATCGAACCCGATTTCTTAAAGCCAGAATTTCTTCATCCAGTCTCTGATTACGTTCCTTTGCTCTCTGTAGGTCAGTTGAATCTAAAACAGAGAAAAGAACACAGTTTTTTTTTTGTTTCTCACACCAGACTAATGAGCTGGATATTTTAAACTTTTTTTTTTTAATGTTTATTTATTTTTGAGACAGAGAGAGACAGAGCATGAACAGGGGAGGGTCAGAGAGAGAGGGAGACACAGAATCTGAAGCAGGCTCCAGGCTCTCAGCTGTCAGCACAGAGCCCGACACGGGGCTCGAACTCACAGACCGTAAGATCATGACCTGAGCCGAAGTCGGACGCTTGACCAAATGAGCCACCCAGGCGCCCCAGAGCTGGATATTTTGAGGATAGGGTTTTTGGCACTAGAGGCTCTTGGAGGAGATGTACTTTTATTTATTTATTTTTTTCAACGTTTATTTATTTTTGGGACAGAGAGAGACAGAGCATGAACGGGGGAGGGGCAGAGAGAGAGGGAGACACAGAATCGGAAACAGGCTCCAGGCTCCGAGCCATCAGCCCAGAGCCTGACGCGGGGCTGGAACTCAGGGACCGCGAGATCGTGACCTGGCTGAAGTCGGACGCTCAACCGACTGCGCCACCCAGGCGCCCCCGGAGATGTACTTTTAAAGCAGTGGAGCTTACCTCCTAGAAGTTCAGCAGCAGAGAAAATTATCTTCCTACTTGCTTGTGGTCCTATCTCTCATACATACCACATACACTCCTAGACACTTCTATTCAGCAACGGTAGGGCCCCACAGACAACAGATGGTGAGCCACGAGCAGTGAATGGACAAATTTTCTAAGCTAAATCAAGTTAATGTATCAAAACCATCTTTCTGCCTGCACCACAGCCCAAAAAATGGTAGTCCACTCTAAGACCTGCTCTTTCCAGGGTTCATCAGTTTCCGTATTATTGCAAACTTGCTATGGGAAACTTTCCTGAATTTGTAGCTGTTTCTTTTTAGCCATTTCCACATATATTTCTCTTATTTTTCTTCTTCTGCTTAAAAGTCTCCTTTGTTGGGACACCTGGGTGGCTCAGTTGGTTAAACGTCTGACTCTTGATTTCGGCTCAGGTCATGATCTCACAGTCTGTGAGTTCGAGCTCCACATAGGGCTCTGGCTCTGTGCTGGTGGTATGGAGCCTGCATGGGATTCTCTCTCCTTCCTTCCTTTTCTGCCACTCCCTTGGCTTGTGCTTCCTCTCTCTCTCTCTCTCTCTCTCTCTCTCTCTCTCTCTCTCTCTCTCACACACACACACACACACACACACAAATAAAATAAATAAACTTAAAAAAGAGTCTCCTTTGTTTTCCCTCTTTATCACCTGTTTTGTATTAATTATTCCTTGTATTTTTCCTTTCTTCCTTTTTTCCCCCTTGCTTCCTTTTCCTTTCCCCCTCTTAGCATGTAATTTTTTTAATTTGAAAAGTGCTGAACACACACCAAAAAGAAAAAAAAATCATTCACAATCCCACCTTGTATATGTGTCAGTGGGTGGGTGCATATATACAGAGACAGAGACATTTGTTTTCTGGCTTGTGCAATTTTTCAAAGATTTAAATGATGCTACACAATCTGTCTGCAACTTTACCATATCGATGTGTGGGTTTTGTTGTTGTTGTTGTTTTGTATCATGGATGTCTTTACAGGACTGTCCTTACAAAGTCATTTTCCATTTCTCATTTGGAACTACTTTTAAATTAGTTTTACTGGTTCTTGGTTTTCATACAAATGGATTCTTTTTTTTTTTTTTCAACATTTTTTATTTATTTTGGGACAGAGAGAGACAGAGCATGAACGGGGGAGGGGCAGAGAGAGAGGGAGACACAGAATCGGAAACAGGCTCCAGGCTCCGAGCCATCAGCCCAGAGCCCGACGCGGGGCTCGAACTCACGGACCGCGAGATCGTGACCTGGCTGAAGTCGGACGCTTAACCTACTGCGCCACCCAGGCGCCCCACAAATGGATTCTTAATATACATATTTTGTGTGTGTGAGGCTTCTTTCACTCAATATATATTTTGGGTATGCAGCTGTGTCATATCAGTAATTTATTCCTGTCTACTTTAGTCCATCTTATTCATACATCACTTACTAATCTACTGGTCTCAATGCATCCTCTCATTTTATTCTGCCCAGTGCGTTCATTTCCCCTACTGATGAAGATTCAGGTGTGTTGCCAATGACTTGCTCTTATAAACAATTCTAAAATCATTATCCTTTTTCATCAGTCTTTAGGTACTTATGACATTACTTCCAAAAAACAAATCCCCAGAAATTGGACCACTGGATCAGCTGATATGTGCATTTAGGAAATGTAATAGATACTGCCAAAACAAATCTTCAAAAAGATTGTACAAAGTTACATTCTGTACAATGACACTCCCCATTTGTCCACACTGGAGGTTACCAGAATTTTAGTTTTCATAAATCTTAAAAATGCAGTTGAATTATGGCTTGTTTTAAATGCAATATTGTTTTGCTGATCACAAATGGAATATAGGCTTTTAGTTAAACAAACAAACAATGTTATGTTCAAACTGAATATTCTCATCTAACCCTTATTCACCACCCTCACCCAAAATAATATTAATACTTAGTAAATACTCTTCAAAAGATTCTATATACACATTCTAACATACAGACAAGGGTTTTATTAAAAATATTTAACAACTCTTAAAGCATGGACCTTCACCTGTAAGAATGAGCTCAGGAGGAAAATTCTAGAGAACTGCCAAGTATTATTCCTTTAGCGGCTGGGAAGACAGGGGCTGGAAGGAGCTGGGATAGTGGGGTACGTGGTAGACAGTTGAAACACTCAGTGCAGTAGGTATTTACAACTTACGCAAAATTATTCCGGTGTCTTCACGACTCTACTGCCCCACATTAATGTGTACCACTTCATCAGAGTCCTGTGGGCACACACACACATACACCCAGACCCCCAAAATAAAAGCTAAAATAACACTGTCCCGCATATAGTACTGTACAACTTGCTTTTTTCACCTGATAACATATCACGGACATCTATTTGTGTCATGCACATACATCTATGTCATTCTTATGAATAGATGCACAGCCACTTATTTGGCCAATTCATTGTGGAGAAACACAACTACTCCCAAAGTTACTTCTTACTCTCCATACTTTCACAAGTTCTTCTATAGTCATCAGGGATACTGTTATATTTCCGCCTGGTTTTTGTTATCAGGGTAATGCTGCCCATATGGAAAGTATTCTGTCTTCTTCAATTTTCTGGAAGAATTTATGTAAAATTGGTATTGTTTATTCTTTAAAAGTTTTTTAGAATTCACTAGTGAAGATATCTGAACTCAGTTTTCTTCATGAGGAAGATTTTTTTTTTCAATATATGAAATTTATTGCCAAATTGGTTTCCATACAACACCCAGTGCTCATCCCAAAAGGTGCCCTCCTCAATACCCATCACCCACCCTCCCCTCCCTCCCACCCCCCATCAGCCCTCAGTTTGTTCTCAGTTTTTAAGAGTCTCTTATGCTTTGGCTCTCTCCCACTCTAACCTCTTTTTTTTTTCCTTCCCCTCCCCCATGGGTTCCTGTTAAGTTTCTCAGGATCCACATAAGAGTGAAACCATATGGTATCTGTCTTTCTCTGGATGGCTTATTTCACTTAGCATAACACTCTCCAGTTCCATCCACATTGCTACAAAGGGCCATATTTCATTCTTTCTCATTGCCACGTAGTACTCCATTGTGTATATAAACCACAATTTCTTTATCCATTCATCAGTTGATGGACATTTAGGCTCTTTCCATAATTTGGCTATTGTTGAGAGTGCTGCTATAAACATTGGGGTACAAGGGCCCCTATTCATCAGTACTCCTGTATCCCTTGGTAAATTCCTAGCAGTGCTATTGCTGGGTCATAGGGTAGGTCTATTTTTAATTTTCTGAGGAACCTCCACACTGTTTTCCAGAGTGGCTGCAACCAATTTGCATTCCCACCAACAGTGCAAGAGGGTTTCCGTTTCTCCACATCCTCTCCAGCATCTATAGTCTCCTGATTTGTTCATTTTGGCGACTCTGACTGGCGTGAGGTGATATCTGAGTGTGGTTTTGATTTGTATTTCCCTGATAAGGAGCGACGTTGAGCATCTTTTCATGTGCCTGTTGGCCATCTGGATGTCTTCTTTAGAGAAGTGTCTATTCATGTTTTCTGCCCATTTCTTCACTGGGTTATTTGTTTTTCAGGTGTGGAGTTTGGTGAGCTCTTTATAGATTTTGGATACTAGCCCTTTGTCCGATATGTCATTTGCAAATATCTTTTCCCATTCCGTTGGTTGCCTTTTAGTTTTGTTGGTTGTTTCCTTTGCTGTGCAGAAGCTTTTTATCTTCATAAGGTCCCAGTAATTCATTTTTGCTTTTAATTCCCTTGCCTTTGGGAATGTGTCGAGTAAGAGATTGCTACGGCTGAGGTCAGAGAGGTCTTTTCCTGCTTTCTCCTCTAGAGTTTTGATGGTTTCCTGTCTCACATTCAGGTCCTTTATCCATTTTGAGTTTATTTTTGTGGATGGTGTGAGAAAGTGGTCTAGTTTCAACCTTCTGCATGTTGCTGTCCAGTTTTCCCAGCACCATTTGTTAAAGAGACTGTCTTTTTTCCATTGGATGTTCTTTCCTGCTTTGTCAAAGATTAGTTGGCCATATATTTGTGGGTCTAGTTCTGGGGTTTCTATTCTATTCCATTGGTCTATGTGTCTGTTTTTGTGCCAATACCATGCTGTCTTGATGATGACAGCTTTGTAGTAGAGGCTAAGGTCTGGGATTGTGATGCCTCCTGCTTTGGTCTTCTTCTTCAAAATTACTTTGGCTATTCGGGGCCTTTTGTGGTTCCATATGAATTTTAGGATTGCTTGTTCTAGTTTCGAGAAGAATGCTGGTGCAATTTTGATTGGGATTGCATTGAATGTGTAGATAGCTTTGGGTAGTATTGACATTTTGACAATATTTATTCTTCCAATCCATGAGCAGGGAATGTCTTTCCATTTCTTTATATCTTCTTCAATTACCTTCATAAGCTTTCTATAGTTTTCAGCATACAGATCTTTTACATCTTTGGTTAGATTTATTCCTAGGTATTTTATGCTTCTTGGTGCAATTATGATATTTGGAGATTTTTTAAACATACTTCTGTTATTGTTTTTTGGTTTAATTCTATTATGGTCAGAGAACATAATTTGTGATTTCAGTTCTTCCACAAAAATGTATTTTATGGCTCAGTATGGTCTCTCCTTGTGAACATTCCATGTATACTTGAAAAGAATGTGTCATCTGGTGGAGTTTGCTATAATTATCAATTATAGAAATTATCAAACATTTCCATAATTATCAATTTCTATAATTATCATGTTGGCTGGTAGTGTTCTTAAGTCTTCCATATCTTTACTGATTTTGTTTTATTGTTCTATCAATTACTAAGGAGGCTGTGTTTATAACTGTATCACATACTTTTGAAAAGGAGGGTTAACAATCCTGATCACCAATTACAATGTAAGGGTTCTTTTCTCCTATACATCCAAGCAATTATTGGATACCAGCCAGGCATCCTATAATTCCACTCAATTCTGACACTATCTAGCTGGAGATAACATCAGATTGCACAGGTTAAGGGTTCAGTCCCACAAGAATGTTCGCCACTTCAGATGCCAATGGCAAGCTCATGTTGTTATGTGTGCTTCTGACTGACTGGTTATAAATCAGAGGTTGCCACGACCCCCATATTGGTCTGATTACTTTGTTAGAGTGGCTCACAGAATTCAGAGAAACATTTTACTCACTAGATCGCCAGTTTATTATAAAAAGATATAACTCAAGAATAGCCAGATAGAAGAAATGCACAGGGCAAAGTATGAGTAAAGGGGTGAGGAGTTTTCATGTCCTCTCTGTGGACACCACTCTCCCCAAATCTCCATGTGTTCACTGACCAGAAGCTCTCCAGACCCTGTCCTTTGGGGTTTTTATAAAGGCTTCATTCATAGGCATGAGTAATTAAATCCATTGGCCACTGGTGACTAAACTCAGTCTCCAGCCCTGTCCCCTTCCAGCATTGGTAAACCAGGGGCTTTCCAAGAGTCCTCATTAACAAATTTCCACATGGGAAATTTGCAGGGTTTTAGAAGCTTGGTGTCAGAAACAGGGCCAAAGACTAAATATAAATTTCTTATTATAAGTCACAGTATCACTACATAAGCTCAATTTTAGAATTATTTAAAACTGGTAACATGTTTTTAATTATTTTTGTAGTTGCTAACCATTACAACACTCAACTTTTGTTGTATTATTTATAGTTGGTAGCATTTTTACAGTCAAGCCAGGGACAGGTTAACTAATTCACCATGGATTCCAAGCCTATTGGCTTCCCAGTGAACACGTGTGTGTGAAGTATTGTTAAATTCATCATAAGGTGTCTTGATGTCAGGGGCAAAATAGGTATTATTTGTGTTGACCACAGGTTTTGGAGTCAGATACATGAGTATCTGACTAACCCAGATACATGGGTTCTAATACTCACTCTGCATTACTTAATTCATTAATACTTAATGTAGCTATTGGATAACTCACTTAACCTTCCATAACTCAGTTTTTTTTGTATTTGAAATGGGAATAATAATACTACTTGGAAGGGTTGTGAGGATTAGAGTTCATGCATATAAAGTGCCTGGGAGAATACCTGTTACTTAGTAAGCAGTAAGTGATAGTAGTAGTAATAGTAGAAATAAGTAGTAACAATGGCAATAGTGCTTTATTAGTATTATTATCAAAGATATTATTATATTAAAACATATTTAATACACATTAAATTATTGTTTAATGTATTATTAAACATTATATCTACTAACATGCATGACTCACCATTCTCTTTCAGCTTTATCAAATTTTCTTTCAAGTGTTCTATTTCTAGTTGAGCCTTCTTAAGTGCAGAGTCTAAAGAAAAAAGAAACAAAATATTTCTGTAAGGAGTGAATGGTTAGTGTAATGATCAAATCTGAAGTGTTCTCCTGTTTTGGAACACTCTATTTCTGCTGATTTTCCTTTAAGTTTCTGCATAAACGTCACCTCCAGGAAGTTTTCCAGACTCCTTTTAGTGTTCCTGCTGCACCTTATTATTATTCCTGATTATCTGATCTGATAATATTTCTGTTTCCCTAACTAGATTCCATGCCGAAGAGTTTGGGACTACTATAAACAAATAGAAAAAAAGCTAAACTTTTTAAGCATGGTACTATCAGCTTTAAAAAAAGAAAATTATACTCAGAAATATTAAAATTAGTTCCTGCAATTAGCAATATTTAGAATTTTACCAGTAGTTGCTAGAAATATCAAAACAACAGAATTTCAGGAAGTATCTTTTGATACTATTCAAGAATTATATGAAGATGGCAGAATGGTATAGGGCAAGAACATGGAGCATTGGAGTCAACCGGATTTGCGTTTTCTAATCCAGGTTTTATCATTTGGCCTCCTGGAGTCTAGTCATCACCAATGGTATGTCTGGTTGGCTTCCTATGTCAGGATGAAGAACCTCCGAGAGGTAAGAGACTAAGGTGAATCTTATGAGATCATTCCTAATCACAAGGTAAGTACATCAGCACAACCGTGCATGTCTCATTATTGATCCCAAAACGCTCAGTTCTTTGGAGTAAATCCTAGTCTAATCTACCAGATTCACCTAAAATTAGGTTCTGACCATAACAATACTATTACTGCCACTGCTACTGGCAACAGCAGTTACTAGTGTCAGATGTATTAACATTATAACAAACCTTCAGAGTAGATATTAGCATTCTCATTTTATAGATAAGATAAGGGAGGCTCAGAAGAATCAACCAACTTGCTCAATGTCACACAACAAGCAAATGGTAAATCTGAGATCTGAACTCAGGTCTGTTTGACTACACTGTGCCAGAGATGTAAGAATTACTCTGTTTTACTAAAACAATGATTTTCCTAAGTGTCATCTATGGAAAGAGAGGGAGTAGAATGATAGCAGGTGGAAGGATGTTTCAGAGAGAGTGAAGAGCATAAATGAAAGAGAATGGGTAGGAGAGAACATTGAGTGTTCTGGGAACTATATGTAGTCTGATACTGCTTGGGCCTACAGAGCAAAGGATTAGGGGAAATGTGGGATATGAAGCTGGATAGATACGCAGGAGGCAAACCAGAAAAGCCTTAGAGAGCTCAGAATTTACTCTACACAATAAATTTTTTTATGGAAGCTTAAAGTACTGAGGAGGTAATTGAGAGGTTCTGTGAACATTAGATTTAATTTCCACTTAAAGAAAAAAAAAACCCTATTTCTACAATAACACATACACCAAATATGTCATATACCAAAGTCAGATATATCAGAGACCACCAAATGCATGAACTCGTACTGCCAGGTTAGCATCTCCTGTCATGTCCACACAGATATTTGAAAATCATAGCTCTCTCTCAGAGCATTTAAACTAGTAATATTTCTAAAACTGTGTTGGTTTTATGACCAAGTTTTTTTTTTTTTTTTTTTTTAATTTTTTTTTTTTCAACGTTTATTTATTTTTGGGACAGAGAGAGACAGAGCATGAACGGGGGAGGGGCAGAGAGAGAGGGAGACACAGAATCGGAAACAGGCTCCAGGCTCTGAGCCATCAGCCTAGAGCCCGACGCGGGGCTCGAACTCGTGGACCGCGAGATCGTGACCTGGCTGAAGTCGGACGCTTAACCGACTGCGCCACCCAGGCGCCCCTATGACCAAGTTTCTATGACCACTCTACTGTTTAACAGTTTTATTTTCTAAGTCTACTCCTTTTAGTGGTTGCCTGGGTATTTTTTTAAGAACTTTTTTTATTAAGGAAAATTTCCAACATATACAAAAGTGGATAGAACAGTTATGGAAACACCCATATCTATCATCCAGCTTTTTTTTTAAATCATCCAGCTTTTAACAATTATCAAGCCATGGCCAATCTTGTTTCATTTATATCCATAACTATTATACACTAGTTTTCTAATGCTATAAAGCAAATCACCACAACTCAGTGACTTAAAATGAGGGTACCTGGGTGGCTCAGTTGGTTGAGTGTCTAACTCTTGATTTTGGCTCATGTCATGATCTCAAGATTCGTGAGAGGCTGAAATCAAGGTATGAGCTGGGTATGAGCTGGGTGTGTTCATCTCTGAGGTATTGGGAAAGAATGCAGTTCCAAGCTCACTCAGGCTGCAGGCTGAATTCAGTCCCATGGTTGTAGGACTGAAGTCCCCATCTCCTTGCTAACTGTTAGCCTGGGAGGTCTATCAGCTTTTAGAAGCAACCAACATTCTTTGCCACGTGGTCTCTTCCATCTTCAAAGTCAGCAAAGGAGAATTTACCTCACATCAAATCCTTCTCACACTTTGAATATCTTCTTCAGGGAAAAGCCTAACCTCTTTTGAGGGCTCATCTGATCAGGTCAGTCTCACGTAGGATAATCTCTCTTTCTTAAAGCCAATTGATTTGGGACCTTAACTACATCTGCAAAAGCTCTTCATAGCAGCATCTATATTGTAGTTGATTTTTGAATAACTTGGAAAAGGTATGTGTATACCAGGTGAGGCTCGTGGAGACCATCTTAGATTTCTATCTAATACACCTATTTCCACCAGTTCTTCTATTTTTAACAGCTTTATTGAGGTGCAATTTATATACCATAAAATTTGCCTTTTTAAAGTGTACTATTAAATGACTTTTAGGGGCGCCTGGGTGGCTCAGTCGGTTGGGCGGCCGACTTCGGCTCAGGTCACGATCTCGCGGTCCGTGAGTTCGAGCCCCGCATCGGGCTCTGTGCTGACAGCTCAGAGCCTGGAGCCTGCTTCAGATTCTGTGTCTCTGTCTCTCTGACCCTCCCCTGTTCATGCTCTGTCTCTCCCTGCCTCAAAAATAAATAAACGTTAAAAAAAAATTAAAACAAAATGACTTTTAGTATATTTACATTTGTGAAACCCACCACAATCTGATTTTAGAACATTTCTATCACCCCATTGAGAAACCTCATGCCCATTTAGTTAACCCTAATTCCCACTCTTAGCCCTGGGCAACCATTAATCTACTTTGCCTTTTCTGGACACTTCATATAAATATAATCATACAATATGTGACCTTTTGCATCTGACTTCTTTACTTAGCATTATGTTTTTGAGATTCATCCATGTTGTAGCAAGCGTTAAGTATTTGGTTTTTACAGGCACATTGTCTTCCATTGCATGAGTGTTTGGAGTCCCCTAAATCACTCCCAGGTTCGGTGACTCTTAGGACTTGCCTCACTGGACTAAAGATATACTAATAGTCACAGCTGATACTTACTACAACAAAAGGATACAAAGCAAAATCAGCAAAGATAAAAGGTGCATGGGGCAAAGGCCAGAGGAAATCAGGCTCCAGCTTCCCAGAGTCTTCTCCAGTGGAGTCACACAGGGTGTGGTTAATTTCTCCAGCAACAAACTGATCATACATGTGAAGTATCTTCTATCAGGGGAGTTCATTAGAGATTCAGTGCCCAAGGTTTTTGTTTGGGGCTAGCTAGTCACATATATACCACTTCTGCCCACCAGGTACCAAAATTCCAGATTCTCAGAAGGAAGGCAGGTATTGAGCACTGTGATACTGCAATTTGTGATTAGAAATATACATTTGACCTTATCTTCAACCCATTTCTGGCACAGAGATCCTAAAACCCTTGGAATTTCCTAAGTGATGAGAGCGATAAAGCCATCTTATGTTAATGAGGTGACTTTTGGCCAGCAATTAACAACAGGGGCTGGTTTCCAGGAGAACCAACCATGGGATTAGAGGTCCTATCCTCTGACCTCCAGGGACAGGAGAGCAGCAAGAGGTTGAATCAATTACCAATAGCCAATGATTTAATCAACATGCCTCTAGTGAAACCTCTGTAAAAACCCAGAAGGAGAGGGTTTGGAGAGCTTCTGGGTTGCTGAACACATGGAGGTTTGGGGAGGATGGTGTAGTCAGAGAGGACACGGAAGCTCTGCACCCCATCCCCATACTTTGCCCTATGCATTTCTTCCATCCGGCTATTCCTAAGTTATATCCTTTCATAATAAACCAGTAATCTAGCAAATTAAATATTTCTCTGGGTTCTATGAGCCACTCAAGCAAATTCATCAAACCCAAGGAGGGGGTAATTGGAAATTCTAATCTATAGCCAGTTGGTCAGAAGCACAGGTGATACCCTAGGCTTGCAACTGACATCTGAAGGAGGGGAGCAGTCTTACAAGACTGAGCCTTAGCCTGTACAATCTGACACTATCTTCAGGTAGACAGCGTCAGAATTAAAGGTAAATAGTGTCAGAATTAAGTGGAAACGTAGGACACCCAAATGATGTCCAAGAATTGCTTGGTGGTGTGAGAGAAACACCCCTCTCCCACCTTGAAATTGTATCCTGGGACCCTATATAAGTATAAACCACACTGTTTGCACAAACAGTTTAGGCACAGTGAGCCCCTATTATCAGTTAGGGAATGGTGGGAACACTCCCAAAATCCAAGTTCCCAGATACTAGTCAAGGGCTGACCTCACAAGCATGCCTTTCTAAGGACAGCAGTGTCAGGTCTCTGTTAACTATTTCCTACACAGAATTACTGTATCACATTTTGTTTATCCATTCATCCAATGAGAGACATTTGGGTCACTTCTATCTTTTGGCTATTGTAAATAGTGCTCTGAACATTCGCACGCACATTTCTCTTGGGTAGATACCTAAGAGTTAAATTGATGGGCCACATGATAATTCTACATCTAACATCTTGAGAAACTGTCAAATTATTTTCCAGTGTCTGCACCATTTTACATTCCCGTCAGTAATATATGAAGGTTCTAATCTTTCCACATCCTTACCAACACTTGTCATGCTTTGTTTTGTTTTGTTTTTGTTTGTTTTTGGTTTTTTATAGCCATTCTAGTGTGTGTGTACTGGTATCTCATTGTGGTTTTAATTTGCACTTCCCTCGTGACTAATGATGTTGAGCATCTTTTCATATATCTTCTCCAGAGATATGTCTACCCAAATATTTTGCTCATTTTTAAATCAAGCTTTCTTTTACTATTATCAGAATTCTTTACATATTCTAAATATAAGTCCTGTATCAAACATGATTTGCAAACATTTTCTTCTAGCCTGTGAGTTGTCTTTTTCACTTTCTTGATGTTGGTTGTTTTTTTTTCTTTTGATATTGCAAGTGGTAATTTTTATTTCATTTCTCAATAGTTCTTTTTTTTAAAGATTTTAAGTAATCTACACCCAACATGGGGCTCGAACCCACAACCCCAAGATCAAAAATCGACTGAATCAGCCAGGCACCCCTCAATAGTTTCTTGATAGCATATAGAAATACAATTGTTTTCCTTTTATGATTTAATGAGTCACGTAATTATTCATCTATCTGTAAATATTAGATTCATGACAATAATATCATTATTTATTTGTGTCACTATTAATATAAAACAAATCCAAAAAACTGATGAATGGAAATAGTCACATCTGATTGGGACATTCAGATGTTGTTTTGTTTTGTTTTGTTTTTTTAAAGATTTTATTTCTTAAGGGGTTCCTGGGTGGCTCAGTTGGTTAAGTGTCTGACTCTTGATTTTGGGTAAGGTCATGATCTCGTGGTTTGTGAGTTGGAGCCCTGTGTTGGGCTCCACGCTGAACACAGAGCCTGCTTGGGATTCTCTCTCACATTTTCTGTCCCTCCCATGCTCATGCTGTCTTTCTCTCTTTCTCAAAATAAATAAATAAAACTTTTAAAAAATTAAAAAATATATTTTATTCCTTAAGTAATCTCTATACCCAACATGGGACCTGAACTCACAACCCCAAGATCAAGAGTCACATGCTCTACTGACTGAGCCAGCCAAGTGTCCCTTGATGTCGCATTTTGAAGTATAGAAGTTTCAATTTGGGGGATACCTGGGTGGCTCAGTCAGTTAAGTGTCTGACTCTTGATTTTGGCTCAGATCATGATCTCACAGTTCATGGGATCAAGCCCCGCATTGGGCCCTGTGTTGACAGAGTAGAGCATGCTTAGGATTCTCTCTTAAAATAAATAAATAACTTAATTTGTAAAAAGTTTCAAATTTTGACTGAGTCCAATTTATTAGTTTTTCTCTCACCACTTTTGCTTTTGGTGCTCTACTAAAATATCATTGCCTAATCCAAGATCATGAAGAGTTACTATGTTTTCTTCTAAGAGTTTTACAGTTTTAACTCTTATATTTAGCTTTGTGATCCATTTTGAGTTATTTTTTTGTGTGTGGGTGTGGTACAGGGGTCTTTATAAAAGCAAATCCCAGACATATTGTTCAACCATAAATATTTCACTATATATCTCTAAAAGAAGTCTTTTTAAACATTCAATACACATGTGGTTAAGAAAATTTAGCAATTCCTTACATATCCAGTAAATATCCACATTTCCAATTTTTTTCACAAATGTTAAAAATTTGTTTCAATCAGTATCGAGTAAAGTCCACACATTATAACTGGTTAATAATTCCCTTAAATGAAAAAAAAATTCATCTTTTTCATATAATTTATTTATTGAAGAATACTATAAATATTTGACATTAATTCTTTTTTTATTCTTTTTTTTTAATGCTTATTTATTTTTGAAAGAGAGATGAAGAGTCGAGAAGGGGAGGGGTAGAGAGATGGAGACACAGAATCTGAAGTGGGCTCCAGGCTCCGAGCTGTCAGCAGAGCCCAGAGCCTGACACGGGGCTCGAACCCACAAACCATGAGATCATGACCTGAGCCGAAGTCGGACACTTAACCGACTGAGACACCCAGGTGACCCTCTTTTTTTATTCTTGAAGAATATCTTTGTTATTGTCCAAAATTTTTCATTCCCATCCAAGGTTTTGGATGTGATATAGACAGAGGTAGAGATTAAGCTAAAATAGAGTCCTTCATTTAAGGGTCAATTTGGGGGCACCTGGGTGGCTCAGTCAGTTAAGCATCTTCTGACTTCAGGTCATGATCTCATGGCTCATGAGTTCAAGCCCCTTTTCAGGCTCTGTGCTGACAGCTCAGAGCCAGGAGCCTGCTTCAGATTCTGTGCCTCCCTCTCTCTCTGACCCTCCCCAACTCACACTCTGTCTCTGTCTCTCTCTCTCAAAACTAAATAAACTTAAAAAAAAAATTTTTTTTTGAAGAGTCAGTTTGGGGGCACCTGGGTGGCTCAGTTTTAAGCATCTGACTTTGGGTGAACATAAGCCCCACTTCAGGTAAAACTGGAGCCCTGAATCAGGTGAGCCCCACTTCTCTCTGTCTCCATCTCTCTGTCCCTTGCTCACTTGCGCCCTCTCTCTCTCAAAAAAAAAAAAAAAACAAAACAACAACAACAACAAAAAAGGGTGTTGAAAGTAGACTGATACTTGGTAAACACTGTTGAATAACACGTTTACCTAGGAATACATTCTGACTTGTAAACCGATGACTCAAGAAGTTATATCTAGGGCACACTTTGGTACTACAGATATTTTATTTTAATTTTTTTGATACTACATATGTTTTTAAACTTTTATTTTTACATTTATTTATTTTTGAGGCACAGAGAGACACAGCACGAGTGGGGAGGGGCAGAGAGAGGAGACAGAATCCGAAACAGGCTCCAGGCTCTGAGCTGTCAGCACAGAGCCCGACGCAGGGCTCGAATTCACAAACCATGAGATCATGACCTGAGACGAAGTCGGATGCTCAGCCGACTGAGCCATCCAGGTGCCCCATGATACTACATATGTTTTTAAAGGACTTGCTAATTCAGCTTCCCAACAGCCCCCCAGTATACTTACTGTGGTGACAACTTTCAGTTAATAGTTTAGGATCTACCAGACCAACCAACTGCTGATGGAACAGAGTGCCATGTGATTGAGTTCTGTTGTGTCCAAATGTGACTAAAAGGAATGGGTGTCCTGCTTTTCCTTTTTCCTTCTGTATTGCAAGCAGCAAAGACTGCTTCTCATCATACTCACATAGCCGAATTTCTTTTCAAAATTTTTTTAAAATTGGGTTTCTAACTTGCATCCAGTAAAATTCACCCTTATCGGTGTATGGTTCGGTGAATTTTAACAAATATATATAATGGTGTATATACCCTATTAGGATATAGAAAAATTCCATATTCCAAAAATTTCATTTGTGTTCATTA
Source organism: Lynx canadensis (assembly GCF_007474595.2). NCBI lineage: Eukaryota > Metazoa > Chordata > Mammalia > Carnivora > Felidae > Lynx > Lynx canadensis. The sequence continues at coordinate 32,848,574 of NC_044310.1, read as the reverse complement.
TTTAAAACACATACTTAACAAAATCTCAACCCTCCTGATATTGTTTTTAAACCCATGATCGGTTTGGCGGAATAATTACTGTTTTATACATTTAACGCTTTCAAGATATGATCCTAAAGAAACCTATATGCTGCATTTGAAAATCAGCCTAATTTCATAATCACTGTAAATTATAATATAGAAAGGGGATAGTTTTAAAAGTTTAAACTTTATACTAAAATAAATTGTTGATAAAGCAAAGATTGAAATATAAACAATGAAACCATAAAAGCACAATAAAACACCATAGAGATGAACATTTCAATAATCTTATAGTGATATAGAAAAGGCTTTATGAGTGAAAACCTAGAAGCCATACAAAATAACTGTGTTAAACCTGACTTGATAAATATTAGCATTTTGATATAGCAAAAACTCCAACATAACATTTAGGACCAATAAAAGGCTCATATCCAGAATACATAAAGAATTAACCAAAAATTTTTTTATTAAGTAATCTCAACACTCAGCATGGGGCTTGGACTCATGACCCTGAGATCAAGAGTTGCATGCTCTGCCAACTGGCTGACCCAGCCGACAGTCCCAAGGATATATAAAGAACTTTTACAAATTAGGGGCGCCTGGGTGGCTCAGTCGGTGGAGCATCCAACTCTTGATTTCGGCTCAGGTCACAATCTCACAGTTTCTGAGATAGAGCCCCTCGTTGGGCTCTGCACAGACAGCACAGAGCCTGCTTGGCATTCTCTCTCTCCCTCTCTCTGCTCCTCCCCGGCTCAATCTCTCTCTCCCTTTCTCTCTCTTTTTCTCCCTCTCTCTATCCCTCCCCCACTTGCACTCTCTCTTTCAAAAATAAGTAAACTTAAAAAAAAAGAAAAAAAATGAAATTTTACAAATTAATAAAAGATACCACCCAATAGAAAAATATACATGAGACTTGAGCAGGTACTTCACAAAATAGTATATTCAAATGAGCAACAACAACAATAACAACAAATAATGAGAGGGTTTTCAACTTCATTAGCCATTTGCGAAATGCAAATTAAAGCCATAACTAAATACCACTACCCACTCACCAGAAAAGGCAAAGTTAGTAAGATAGACAATATCAAGTACTCACAAAGTCTCACATACAAGTGAGGAGAGCTTAAATTAATACAACTATTTGGAAGACAGTATGGCAGCTATCTACCAAAGTAGAATCTACACATAACCCTTTGATCCAATAATTAGGTATATCACAAACAGAAATGTGTCGGTAAGTCCAAGAATATTCATAGCAGCACTATTCGTAATAGGCCACAAGTAGAAGCAATGTAAATATCCATCAACAGTAGAATGGCTAGATAAAGTAAACTGTAGTATATTTATTCAGTGGAATATTACACAACCAGCATAAGTGAATAAACTACGGCTACATGCAATGACATGAAGGAATCTCACAAACATAAGATTGAACAAGAGAAACAAACCCAATTTAAGAATGCGTATTGCCTGCAATCAAAACTCAGAAATAATGCTAAAAGTTACTTCTGAGTAAGATGTAGACCTAGAAGGAAGAAACAAAGGGGTTTTCTGGGAATTTGTTGCACGGCATGGTGTAAACTTGGGACTTAAGCATTTTGGTAGGTAGGTTATGCTTATGCTTCAGTAAAACATTTCTGGACACTGGGGAAAAAGAAGCTGTTTATCAAACTGAGATTTTTTTCCCTCAATGTACTCAAATTCTATCCTGAGAAAATGTCAATTTAATATATATAATATATAATATTATATACAATATAATACATAATATAATATATAATGTATCATATATAATATATAATTAAAACATGGTCAGAAATGTTCCTCTGTAACCACAACTTACCTAATTTACTCTGTTCTTTCTCCTTCCCTTGTAGCTCATCAGTGAGCCTTCGGATTTCTTCTTGGGCCATCCTTAACCTCTCTGCTACTTGTTCTGCATTTCTCTCTAGGCAGTTTTGTGATGTTTTATCTTTTTCCAGGTCTTCATTATGGGACTGAAATAAAACTATTTTTAGTCATAAAACAAAAATTAAATGTACTCTTTTAACACTGTACTATTTCCTACAAGCGTTTGAAAGCTAATAAAGGAAAGTAGCAAACAATATTTCATTTATATGTATTTCTTTTATTAAGTTAAACCATATAAAGTTGGTGATATTTAATCTTTTTCCACTATAAACGTACAACTTCATATAGTTCAACCTAATCTAAGAGATTATTATTTAAATTATATAATTTATACATATAATTATATTAAATTAAATATATAATTTAAATTATTGAATTATAAAAAATAGAAACTTTATCATAAAAGTGAGTATCATCTGGAAAAAAGAGAGAAAGTCATCCTCATGTATACAGTCCATTAAATACAGTTTATAAAATTCATTCACATAATGTATTTCATTTAATTTCAAAATATGCACACACTCAAATCATGTTTACAGCTCCAGCTCCTTTTTTGCAATTGTTTTCAAAGCATTTAAAAGCTAAGAAATTCAGTCTCAATTATACCTTGCTCTTTATTTTTAAGTTTATTTTTATTTATCTTGAGAGAGAAACAGAGAGCAAGCAGGGGAAAGGCAGAGAGAGAGGGAGACAGAATCCCAGGTAGGCTCTATGCTGTCAGCACAGAACATGATACAAGGCTTGAACTCACAAACCATGAGATCATGACCTGAGCCAAAATCAAGAGTTGGATGCTTAACCAACTGAGCGACCCAGGTGTCCCTGTAATTATTGTCAAAGCATTTTAAGAGCTAAGAAATTCAGTCTCAATTATACCTTGCTTTTGATCCCCACATATGTATTAATTTATATAGTCATTATACAAATTTTTCTAAAAGATAAGAAGACAACCAAAATATCATATACATAACAAAACTACTAGTGTATCGGTATATATCCTTGCAATATTTTTTATTTATAGACAGTTTTTACATAGCCATAATCCCAATCTATGTACATGTTTCTGTCTGGCTTTTTCATTTAACATTGCATGAGAAACATTTTCCCACATAACAGCGCCGATTTTGTAACAATAATTTTTAAAGTCTATATAATGTTCCAGAGTGGGTGCAACATGATTTATATAATCACTTAAGCATTTGGTAGTTTCCAAATTTTTGCTATTTAACACAACACTATGAGGGGTGCCTGAGTGGCTTAGTTGGTTGAGTGACAGACTCTTGATTTCAGCTGGGGTCATGATCTCAGGGTTGCGCTGAGTGCAGAACCTGCTTAAGATTCTCTCTCTCCTTCCCGCTTGTGCACGTGCATGTGCACACGCTCTCTTTCTCTCTCTCTCTCTCTCTCTCTCAAAAAAAAAAAAAAATCAAAAAACAAAACAAAACAACCTGCTATGATATACAGTTTCATCCATATATATTTATCTTGGGTTACTTCCTGTGGTTAAATTCCCAGCAAATACTTTATTCACTGGATTTAGTGCTTAATAACATTTCCTCAGATCAAAAAATTTAATTCTATGAAGAGAATTGATTCTACTTAAAACAATGTGCTATATATTAAAGGACTACCCACAAAAAGGGCTCCAAACATATTTGGGAAGAAGTATGTATTATCCCAAAGTGATTTTTCAAGGGATATAACACACGCTGTTTAAATTTTGATATTCAATAAAAATCAGTATTAACTTCTTTCTTCTCAAATTTTTGTGATGTGTTTATAATACTTTTATGCACAATTTTATAATTTTCACAGCACGAATCTATACATTTTAATATATTCAAACAAAATAGTTGGTAAAAGCTACTATTATTAAGTAAAGGATTGTTTTTTTACCTCTCTCACATTTTTTTTAGACTGCTGCACATGTTCCTGATGTTTCTCCTGTTCTCTCCGCAGAGGCTGGTGGTTTTGTTCAAAGTTCTCCTAAATAAATAACAAGAGATAAATGAAATTTACATCAATCGGTCTTCCTAAATAATGTCATTTAAATTTTTTTTTAAAAGCAAAATATAGGAGCACAGTCCAATCCATTTTGTGAGGCTAGATCATGCATTCTCAATGAGACAATATCATCCCCAAGGGAGTGAAAGTTGACTCTGAGGGGGCGAAAAAAATCTTACTCTTTTTATTACAAAGCAAGATATACCTACAGTATATAAATAGAACTCCACAGTATATAAATAGAACTCTATCAGTAGTATTAAAATTTCATGGGAGAGAGATTAGGAAAAATTATCTAAATATTCTCATGATAGAGGAAATAACGAAAAATGGTTGGCTAACACTGGCTAGACAAACCTTGAGATTAAAGCCCAACAAAAATAACATGAGAAAGAAAAATCACAGGGCAATCGTCTTACTCATAAACATAGATGTAAAAATCTTAAACAAAATGTTATCAAATCTAAGCTAGTAATACCTAGAAAGGATAATATATCATGAACAAGCTGGATTTGCCCCAGGAATGCAAAATAGGTTTAACATTAGAAAAATAAATCAACAAAATTCTCACATTAACAGATTAAAGTTCTAAATTATTTCATCATCTCAGTGGCTATAAAAAATATTTAAAATACTTACCACTGGTTTCTAATAAAAACTCTTAGCAAACTAGGAATAAGAGTATAAATAATAAATAAACAGTACCATTTGAAATAAAACCTTCAGTGCTCGCTTCGGCAGCACATATACTAAAATTGAAATAAAACCTTCAGCAAACATCATACTTAATAGTGAATCATTGAATACTTTCTCTGATATCAATAACAAGACAATAATACTAGATAATACCAGTGATAAGATGAATTTCAAGATAATATTAGAGAGCCTAGCCAGTATAAGGCAAGAAAAAGAGTTAAAAGGAATAAGGACTGAAAAGGAAGAAACAGAAGTATCATTCTTCTTAGGTAATATGATTGTACAGGTAGAAAATACTTTAGATCTTTAAATTACTTATTAAATTGAACGAGAGGGGAGCCTGGCTGGCTCAGTCAGTGGAGCATGTGACTCTTGATTGTGGGGTTGTGAGTTTAAGCCCCACATTGGGTGTGAAGCCTACTTAAGAAAATAAACAAGGGGCACCTGGGTGGCTCAGTCAGTTAAGTGTCCAACTCTTGAATTCAGCTCAGGTCATGATCTCACAGTTCGTGAGTTTGAGCCCCATGTTAGGCTCTGTGCTGGTGGCACAGAGCCTGCTTGGGATTCTCTCTTTCCCTCTCTCTCTGCCCCTCCCCTGCTCAGTCTCTCTGTCTCTCTCTCTCTCAAAATAAATAAGTAAATATTTTTAAAAATAAATAGAGAAAAAAATATTTTAGAAATAAATAAATAAGTAAAATGAATGGAAATTTTTAGCAACAATCCTAGGTATAGGCCAATATGTAAAATAATTATACTTCCAAATACCAGCAAAAGATAATTAGAAAATTAAATTCTTTTAAAAAAGATAGCATTTGCTATTAATAGCATCCAAAAATATGAAGTACCTAGGAATACATGTAACAAAGAGTGCAAGATTTTGTAGGGAAAATCATAAAACTTTACTGATATACTTTTAAAAATACATGGAGAGATATTCCATGATCACAGATCACATCAATATTTTAAGATAGTAAATTCCTCTTAAACTGATTTATAGATTCAATACAACCAAAAATCAAAATCTCAGATTTTGTAATAACATGAATCAACTCGTTACTCTTTCCTCTTAAAATTATTTAGTGACTCTCCAGACCTTCTACACCCAAGTCCATTATCTATGCATTCCAAATGTTTCTATGCCTCAGGGCGCTTGGCTGGCTCTGTCAGTGTAGCCTACAACTCTTCATCTTCGGGTTGTGAGTTTGAGCCCTGCATTTGGGTGTAGAAATTACTTAAAAATAAAATCGTTTAAAAAATGATTTTATGCCTCTACTGTGATCCAGGAACATTGCTGGGTGCTAAGTACAAACTTCAGTTCAGCATATGAGTCTCACCATGATGTGGTTCCTGAAAATATCTCCAGCCACATCTCTTAGCATTCACTCACATGAACCAGTATGCATTATACACTGTTTCCCCTGCCAGCAATGCCTTTCCCAGCTGCGTTATGAACACCTATTCAGCTTTCAAAATCCTACTCAACACCTCTTCTGGAAGGCTTTTCTTGTCCTGTAACCCATCACATCTGACTCAGCCCTTCCTCTGAGTTTCCCTAGCCTTCTGTGCCTTTATCATGGGACTTTCCACACTGAACTGTAACCACTGGCTTTTTTTCCTTCCTCCATTAGCTTGTAAGTTCCTTGGAAGTCCAAATCATGTCTGACTTGACTTTGTTTCTACATCCACTGGCACAGATCCTGGCACATGGAACGTTCTCAATAAATAAAAACAATAATGCTAATTAATACTCTGGTTTCTTTTCAGATGGCATAAATCTTTTACCTTTTACTACAGATTTTTGTGGAGAAAAAGTCCCCTACAATAATGCTAATAAATGTGTGAGGTACTATTCTAGAGCCTTATATATGTTATTTCATTTTCATGATCACCTTGTGGAGTAGTTGAGTGGATCTCAGATTTTATTAATGAGAAAATCAAGGTTCACAAAAGGTAACTTGTGCAAAGTCATACCACAAACAAGTAGCAGGGGAAGTCCACCCCAATCTAAAACCTATATTCTTTTTTTGTTTTAAAGTTTATTTTGAGAGAGAGAGAGAGAGAGAGAGAGAGAGAGAGAGTGAGCGAGCATGTGAGTAGGGGAGGGGCAGAGAGAGAGGCGGGGAGAGAGAGAATCCCACAGTGGGGCTCAGATTTCAGGCAGAAGCGTGAGATCATGACCTGAGCCAAAATCAAGAGTCAGGGGCACCTGGGTGGCTCAATTGGTTGGGTGTCCGGCTTTGGTTCGGGTCATGATCTCACAGTCCGTTGAGTTCAAGCCCCACGTCGCACTCTGTGCCGACAGCTCAGAGCCTGAAGCCTGCTTTGGATTCTGTGTCTCCCTCTCTCTCTGCCCCTTCCCCACTCACACTCTGTCTCTCTCTCAAAATAATATAAAAAACATAAAAAAAAAATTTAAAAAAATCAAGAGTCAGACCCTTTACTGACTGAACCACCCAGGTGCCCTAAAACTTATATTCTTAAGCATTATTAAAACTGGCTTCCTTATAATTTAATGAATGAATGATTGAAAAAACAAATACTAAAAGACTGGCCTGCCTCTTATTCAATTACCTAGTTAATTTCAGAATACCTGGGGATGTTCTTTCAGGAATTTACTGGTCATACACCTTTGTGACTCTGGCTTTGGGCCCCGGGCTTCCAGTTTCTGCAAGAGTGTACTTCTTTCTACCAGTAAGTATGCAATCTGTTCACTGGGGCTGCTCAGAGCTATTTCAGATAAGCCCTCTTGATACAACATTTCTTCAACCTCTTTTATTTGCACTTCTGTTCGGAAGAAATAACAAATACAAAACTATTAAAAGAAATGCAGGCAAATAATTGTTGTTATATGATGTTAAATGTGTTCTTAATTACACAGCAAATTAATTTTAAAAATCAGTTATACTGTTACTACCACTCTTCTTTCTATCTGTCCAGGGTGTTTGCAAACTTTCAGAAATGATAACAAAAAAAAAATGGGAAAGGTTCTCAAAAATGATAGATATTACTATTGGATAACTTTAAAATTCGTTGTTGTTTTATTGAGTGCTTACTATGTGGCAGGTATTGTACTAAGCATTTAAGATAAATTTATGTCATCTAATCCTGGCAAAAGCCACTGAGGTAGGAAACATGATTATCTCATTTATGGGACAAGGATGCAGGCACCGACAAGCCAATTAACTTGCATGACATTACGCAACAAGTCCTACCAAAATTCTTGGTGATTTCAACATTCAGAAGAGATTATTCTAGTGCCCTGGCTTCTCAGTCTGTTTAGCAACTAACTTCCAAAGAGTCCTCTACGCCATCTCATTCTCTACTCCCATAGTAATTCTATGGGAGTCATTAGCAGCAACTCCCCAGTCTCAATTTCAAGCATCCCATTCTCCAATCACCCCTTCCTATGTACTTCTAGTAGCTGGATGTCAACAAGTTTTTGGCTATACTGGTAACTATAATCCACTGACTTGAAACACTGCTCAATGTTCCTTTCCCACTCTTGTTCTCACTTTCTTAACTAGCTTAGATTCATCCAATCAGTTCATTGTTATCATCACTCTCTTGAAACATTCACAACTCCCATGCCCCTCTTTCCTTCCATTATACTTGGTTGACAGAATTCCAGCCTGTTTAAGTCCAACCCTTCAGCCCTACTGCACCTCACTCCAGAAGCTGAATGTTGCTGGAGAAAACTGCACAGCCAGTGCTGATTGGTTTCACTCTCACTTCATGTCTACTCGCCCCAAGTGAGTCCTTATTGTCCAGCAATCCTCCCACAATTCCCCAGAATTCTCTCTCATTTTCTTATATTTTCTAGAGCTTTAGACCATTATTTCATTCCTCTCTCTCCTCAAGTCTCCAACAGCTCCTTCCCTGCCCTCACTCTCCGCTGAATACCCTGCTTCTTATTTCACGGAGAAAAAAAGCACACTCCAAAGACAGCTTCCACGATCTTTCAAAGATTCCAAAATCTTTTAAATCTTATAAATCTCTTGTGCAATTTAACAAACTATCCTTGCTCCTAACTCTCCCCTTGTGCACTGGATCCCATTCCCACTTATCTCAAAGACCACATGCTTGCAGCTGACTCCTCTCTTGATTGCCCCATCAAGCTTTCTTCCCAACTTAGAGTTGTAATTATCTTCAAGACATGCTATCATATCTCCCACTAAAAACAGCAATGAAAACAATAAGAAATCTTCCTTCAATCTCATATCCCTCTCCAGCTTCTACACAACTTCCTCACTCTCCTTTACAGCACAGCTTCAAGAAGGGATCAACCATTGCCATGTCCCCTCTTCCTCTCCTACCACTCTTTCCTGAGTTCACTGCAAGCAGGCTTTCATACCCACCACTCCACAGAAGCAGCTCTTGTCAAAGTTACTGATGACCTTCATGTGACCAAATCCTATAGTGAATGATCTGTCCTTGTTCTACATATCCTATCAGTGATATATGACCTACTTGTTCACATCCTTTTCTTAAAACACTGTCGTCATTTCTCTCTGGGACCCCACACTCTGCTGGTTTTCCTCCCACCTTGCAGGCCACTTCTTCACAGACTCCTTGGCTAATTTCTCACCTTTTCAGCCTCTAAACATAGGAATGTCCCAGGGCCCATCCCCGAATCCTCTTTTACTCCCCAGATAATCCCTATAGTCCCAAGGCTTTAGGTTTGGCTATATACTGATGACTCCCAAATTCACAGCTGCAGCTTGCGGTGCCTTCCAAACTTACACAGTTGTCTACTTGACATTCCCACTTGGATGTCTAATACATGCATCAAAATGTACATGTCCAAAAGCAAGCTCTTTACGGTCTTTCTCAAATGGGATTTCCCATAGTCTCCCCCACCTGAGTAGCTGGAACTCTAATATTCCAAATGCCCAGGCCAGAAAGCTTTGGGACACCAGTGATTTCCCCCATTTTCTCCCACCCAACATTACGTCCATTATCTAGTCATATTAGCTCTATCTTCAACCTTCAACTATATAAGCTTTTCTGGAGTAATTAAGTTTTATGTGCCCAAAACAAACAAACTTGTATTTTGTAAAGTGCTCACTAAAAATAATAGCGCTTCTTGAAAAAAACAGATTGGTATAGACCATTCTAAATCTCTGTCATTGTGTAACTAGAGTGCTATAAAAAACACTGACAATCCTTATAATTATACCGGTACATTAAAAGAATTACATCAGATTCCATCAAATATAGAAATACTATAGTAAATATAGGGCTTTATCTTCTTTTAAAAAACCAGGCTTGCTGTAAAGGTGAGCTAAAAGAGTTGAGTCTGTGGAGTTATGGAAACAAAGGCAAAATGCACAAAGATTAGGGATATCTTTACAATAAGCACTTCCGAGGAGAAACATGTGGTCAAACTGAGGCCAGAAGAATAATGTGGGACAAATGAGTTTCATGTGTAAACTCCAAGGCTTGCTTGCTGGTAAGCCAAAATCATTAACATGCTGGGGGAAACTGTATATGAACTTCTGCCTTGAAATGACATAATTCCCCTATTTACCAATCCTTCAAAAGCTAATTTATGCTGGCAGTAGGACATACATATCTTCTGTTTCTCATGGAATGGCAGCTTAGAGCCCTGAACAACACTCCTGCTGAGAATAACTAAAAATGCCAGAAGAAAACTTAAAACTCTTAAAATGCAACCACTATACAAACAAAAATAGAACACAAACTATTAAGCCAGCAGAAGGAAACTCAGTATATTCAATGCAAAACAAGAAATGAAAATAAAGGAAACAAGAGTGTAGTACATATGAGATATATCCTGTGATTAACTCAACTTTTCCGTCTGAGATTCAAAATAAAGAAAAAACTTCCATCAGCAGACCCTCATGAAAGGAAGTTCTAAAATGAAAAAAAAAAAAAAAAGATTTCAAATAGAATATCTGAGATGCAAGGAAAAATGCTGAGTACGGAAAATAATTAATGTGTGGTAGATATAATCACTGACCATATATAATAATAATATCTAATTTGTGAGGTTAAACAAAATAGAATATTCTAAAGGGGTCTAATCTGTATCCTCTTTTGTAGCTTTGTAGTACTTAAATATTTTCTGAGTCCATAATATGCTAGGTACTTTACAGGGCAGGTGTGATGGGGAACACAGAAATCACTAAGACCAGGGCAAGATCTCTGCCCCAGAGGAGCTGACACAGGTCACTAGGACAGTGCGGTAAGTGCTCTAATAGAGGCTGAAGGAAATGACCATCCTGTGCTCTCTCACACACATTTCAGACTATTTCACAACAGATAATTTAAAAAGACCAGGCAGAAAATACACCCAAAACATTATAAGTACTTTTCTTGGAGTGGAAGACATATAGTAATTTTCCCCTTCCTTCTTTTATACATTTTCCAATTTCCTGTAATTGTCGCATATTACTTTTAGAATTAGAAAAAAAATTAACTTTATATTTTTATAAAAGGAAAAATTACCCTGTTTCGGTTGGAGCACTTTAACCTCATGTCTAAACTGTTTGTTTTCCTTTTCACAACCGTGAGACAATGTTTCTCTTTCCTCTGTTAAGGTATGGACACGGTTTGCATACTTTTCCATCTAAAAAGAAAATAATACATTTTTTTCACTGTTAGTCCATGGATCATATAGTATCCCATATCAAGTCTATGAAGTGAAAGAGTCATGAAGAGATCACTATACTGTTGTGTCTATAATCTAAGAAATAGGCAGAAAATTCAGCTTTCCTTAAGTGTGGGTCTCCCTCCCTAAACTTCCTTCCAGCTGTTTTATGTTATCAGTCATTGTTTCCCATAGATATGACGATATATCACCACAAATTTCTGGGACAGTCACAATCTCTACTTTTTTTTTTCCATTAACATATCAGGTTTTAAATCAAGTTGCCTTATCTATAGTTTAGGGAATATAGTCATGATACTCATAAACAGAGAAAAATCTCCACAATAATTGTTTATACTCCTATGCTAACAATGATGATTAAGAAGTCTGAAATCTTAATAGAAGACTGCATTGAAATAAATTATTGAGTATTAAAAAAATAGCTTCTGGTTCATATGGCAGCTTCACAACAGGTACTTTTATGTGGCTCATAATAATAGATTAAAAGCTAACTCGATGCTCTGGGTACTGTACTAAGGACATCAAATATTTACTTTTCACCACAATCCTATGAGACTGTTATCCTCCCGCTTTGTAGGGGAGGAAGCAGGTGGCTAGAGTCCAAGGGGTTTGCTGTGTCATGCAGAATTGAGTAAGAGGAGGAGCTAGACCTCACACTCAGCAGGCCAACCCAGAGGCTAAGCTCTTACCTACTGTGCCAAATTGCTTAGAGATAGACTACCAAAGTAACTGAATTTAGTTTTACTGAATTATGAGGACAACTCCTCACAATACAAACACAAAAAGCTGAGTGGTATAGTAGAGGTAACAGAGCACTGCCACCCAACTTAATAACTTTCTGCTAATCTTCAATGTCTTTCTCTTCAAAATGGCAGGAACAACACTACCTATTTCTAATAATAACACCTATAATTTATTGAATACTTGCTAGGTGTCAAGTATGTGTGTGTGAAATGTTTTGTGTGCTTTAACCTCACATGTACTTGTAAACTTCACAAATCTCTTTGAAGAAGCTATTATCATCCCCATCTTACAGGTGAGGAATTTCAAGTTCAAAGAAGTGAAGAAACTTACCCAAGGTTACACACAAAGACAGTACTAAAGGCAATGCTTCACCCCCTTGTGCCTAATGTTAAAGTTCATGGTCTATTATTGGTCTATTATGCTATAGATAATAATAGCATCGTCTATTATGCTATCCTGCTTTTGTTCTAAAGGAGCTGCATTCTTCTTTGAGTTTGGAAATAAAATTGTCCTCTAAGAGTTAAATTTAAAAATCAGTAAGTTGCATACCTGAGCTGAGATGATGAAACACAGCAGAGTGATTTCCAAGCAATCTGAATTTCTTAACTTGTTTAAAGAAAGAATACGTCAGAAAGTATGTTGATCAGTATTGGAAACATCAAAAAGAGTGATAAGAAAGACAAAAGATGTCATTATCTACTCATCTAAGGGCTGGGGACCCTGGTTCTAGTCTATAACAGGTCCAGAAGTAAGGGCAGGTATAGATTAGCCCTCTTGTGGAATTCAGGCTATCTTAGCCAGTGCTATAAAAATTTAGAATGATTTGTTCAGCGAGTAAACATCTGTAACCAAACATCTGTTTGGCTTCCCATGTAGTGTACCTGTAGGGAAAGAATCCATCAACCACAGGACATGTATGTCTCGTTCCTGTGACAATTATGTTTCTTACCGTCAGTTAGTAAGCTGGTATCTATTTTTCTGTAAACTTCTTTGTGAGTGTGGTTAATTCAAGATCATCTTTGAGAAACAGATCCTCTTACAGAACACTGACTACTCAGGTTTCTAAGCCTACAAGCAAGAGAGTCGGCTGGAGGGTGGGTTATTGAAACAAAGATAATGAAAGCCACCTTGAGCAGACCTGTTGGGATCTTCAGCCATTCATTTCTGGGTAACATCCTGTACATGTACTCTACTGGAAACCAATGCAGACTGTTGGCATAGTTCATGAAAAAAATTATACTTGTGAGTGCTTTGCAAACTACACAGTAATATTCAAATGTTGGTTTTTAATGTGTCAGTTTAATGAAGGACAATGAACAAAACCACAGGTATCTTAAAACTTTATGTTATTAGCTCTTACTTCTTTCATTGCTTCCGTGTGCTTCACTGTAAGCTCTTCTAAATTTCTGGTAGCAGTGCTCAGCCTGTCTTCATTCTGGAATAAACAAAATAGAGTGGTTCTTCTGTAGCAACAAGGGGTCCAATCCCTTCTTTGTCAAGATGGTGAAGTACGTATTCTAACTGCACTTGTGCCTTGGTGGAAGAGATGAGCATATGTGTATGTACACACACACGCACACACACACAACTGAGCATTCAAGAAATCTGATATGTATATACACCCAGAGTTAGTCTCTGTACAAAGTATAGTTTAGTTCTGTTAATTAATGGGTATGTTATCCAGTTGTGATGAACACTTACATGAAGTAGCCAACAACACAAAGAAAATTAAAGTTTCAAATGGCTTTACAGTATCTCTAAAATAAGAAATGATGAAAAAAAAGAAATGATAACATGATATATACACACACACACACACACACACACACACACAATACAAATGTGTGTTTAAAAAAAATACACGCTTTTCTGTATACCCAGTTCTGAAGTTTATAATTTAGTAATCTGAAAATCGCCCAAAGACCCCTTGCAAAGTTATAAATTCCAAAGAAGCGCCCTCAGTTGAATTTGAGAGATACAGGGACTCCTCTGGAAGCTAGACTGCACACTGCTCCTGTGCCATCAAGGAATTATTGTGCTCACAGTATATGGCTTATAATTTCTGGTGACTTCAAAATCATTCAGCTCTCTTCCAAAACTTCCTGATATAAGCCTGCCATCAATATAATCTTTAGCTTTTTCAGCTCAAAGTAGTCATGCTACAAAACAGTTTACACTATAATAGTAGGTGAAACATAGATTCCCGCTTGCTGGAGTTGTTTGTATTTGTGTTACTAGAACCTCCAGCTGTGAATCAGACTTGCTGTTAAAATCAAACACAACTTTTAACCAAGTTAATCTGACCCAAATTGTAGTGATATGCATAATTATTACTGTACTGCAGACAGTCCACAGAAATAATACTGTTTTGTTTTTTTAACAGCAAAATCATATTTTTTAAATTATTTTTCTCCTTTCTTGCTATGTTCTTCAGAGTCTTATCATTTTCACATTAATAGTTTTAATGGACAATATAGAATTCTAATTATCATCTGAATCTCACACAGGAAGAAAAAAGGACCCAGGTCTGGATCTTTGTACCCTATGTGTCCTCCTCATGGCTGACAGCTAAAAATCTTGTCATGCTCCTCCCCCCCACACTCCCATCATCTGGTCCCCATTCACATTCTCCTTCTCCCTTTTTAAGGCTAAATAATATTCTAGTTCCTGTCTGTGTGTGCACACATGTGTTTACATTTTGTTTATTCACTCATCTGTAATGGACATTTGGGCTGTTTCCACCTTTCAACTGGTGTGAATTAACAGTTCTGTGATCATGGGTATACAAATATCCATTTAAGTCCCTGCTTTCAATTGTTTTGGGTATATACCTAGACGTAGAATTGTTATCATATAATTCTGTTTAACTTTTTGAGGAGCTGCTGTACTGTTTTCCAAAGCAGCTGCACCATTTTATGTTCCTACCATGCAATGTAGAAGGGTTCCCATTTCTCCACATCTTTGACAACGTTTGTTATATTTGTTTTATATATACAGTGATATATATCATAGCCATACTAACGGGTGTGAGGTGATTGCTCTCTTAAACTATAATTGTTTTTACAACGACAGTGAGACTTTAGTCCCTGGACCATTACCTCTCTCAAACTACCAGATATTTTTGGCTTTTCCTGCCAAGCCTGGACCCAACAGTTGATCATTTCACCTCTCATCAATGTCCCCCCTTATCTTGCTCCTTGCCCCACCTTCCCTGAAAATCCTAGCCCTGGAAAAGTTCAACCATTTGCCTTTTCTACATCTATTTTAGTTTGCTGAGTGCTGGTATGGAAAAATAAAACAAGCAAGCCGACTGAAGCCACTACAAATTCATGGTTGCAGCCTGAGACAAGCTTCTCGGCTGCTAGATCATTCTATGCATTCTTTACCAGATTCTGTTACCATTTCACTCAGCAGCTATTCAGAACTTTCATCTCTCCCATCAAACTCCAAGTCTTACCTCTCCCCTCTTTTGGCAGATGATCTTGTCTCCCACAGCACTAGCAAAACTAGGGTCATCATATGACTTTGTCAGCTTCTTCCCTTCCAGCAAGGTACTAGCCTTCATCATTAGAGACCTTGTTCTCTTTCCCCCTCAGTGGAGGAGATTTCCATCCTCCTGACCAAAGCAAATTTCTTCACCTGTGTTCTAGATCCTGTCCCTATGGCTTCTTCAATAAAGCTTTTCTTTTCTGTATACTCATTATCTCCTTCTCTACTGATCTCTCGCCCTTTGCTCAAGATGTTTGTCTTAAAAATAAAGATACAAAAATAACCCTCCTTTGACCCCACCACATTCCTCAGAAGCTACTGTCCTCCTTCTAATTTGTCTTCCCCTCCTCAAATAACTACATTTTGGCTTCTGTTCTTACCACTATACTCAAAATATCAGTTACCAATGGGCACCTGGGTGGCTCAGTTGATTGAGCTTCCGACTTCAGCTCAGGTCATGATCTCACAGTTCACGAGTTTGGATCTCACGCCGGGCTCTGTGCTGACAGCTCAGAGCCTGGAGCCTGCTTCGGATTCTGTATCCCCCTCTCTCTCTGCTACTCACCACTCATGCTCTGTCTCTCTCAAAAATGAATAACTGTTAAAAATTTTTTTAAAAATCAGTTACCAATAACCTTCAAAATGCCAAATTGGACATGTTTCTGTAACTTTTATATATGATCTCTCTGCATTATGTCCACTCCTATCTTGAAAGTGGTTCCCTTCTCTGTTCTGTGGCATCACTTTCTCCTGTTTTTACTCTTACCTCTCTGACCTTTCCTTCTCTGTTTTCTTCCTGGGCTCCTCTTCATCCACAGCCCCTTGAGATGCTGCCATTCCTAAGAACTCTGCCTTTGGCTCTCTGCCTTTCTCACTACTATGGTCATTAACAGCTTGGGTATAGGAGTCTGACACATCTTGAAACCCTGCCTCCACCACTTTCTGGTTTCATGACTAGGCAAGTCACCTAACTTCTTTAAACTTTGGTTTCCCCCCAAAGTGGATTAATAATAATGCCTACCTCATGGGATTGTTAGCATTAAATAATAATCCATCTCTGTGAAGCTCCGGATCTATCTAGAAAAAATGGGAAGAAACAGAAACACACTGAAGTTAGAACAAACACAAGTGCATGTGGCAAAGACTGCGCTTTGTCCTCCAATATTTATTCTTCCCTTTCCCGCAGCGTAAGATAATCTGGTTTCCCGAATG